>NC_092797.1:51862078-53119691 GCF_918797505.1 Bemisia tabaci
GTTGGAGGCTCTGTCGTCCGACCGAGCACTCGTCGGAGCGCCCGGCGCGCGGTCGTCCGCCGGTCGGCGAACGTCGACGTCGATGTCCGACGAGCGGGTGGACACCCGCTGGACGCTCCGTCGACTGCTCTACCGTGATGATAGCGCTTCCGTATCAGCTTCACTTTCAGGCTGAGGCCTTTAGCCTCGGCCTGAAAGTGAAGTTGAATTGGAGGCTCTGTCGTCCGGCCGAGCACTCGTCGGAGCGCCCGGCGCGCGGTCGTCCATCCGGTCGGCGGACGTCGTGTACCGTCTGGGGGCGCTAGAGGAGCGATCTGCAGACACCGCCCCGGCCGCACGTCTACCCCGGTGGATGGTTGCGGGCACCATGGAGGTGCCCTTTTACCCTTGGTCGGTGACCTCGGGATTGGCTCCCGACGCCTAGGCTGGGCATGCTCACCAGTCTCCTCTTCCTCTATTTCTTTCTTTCTTTTCTCTCCCTCCCACCTTTCCTTCCTCTCCTTCCTCTCCTTCCTCTCCTTCCACTCCTTCCGCTCCTTCCACTCCTTCCTCTCCTTATATTCTTTTTGATTGTTGGACTGATTGACTGATTTGTACGCTGATTGACTGATTTGCATGCGGGATTGACTGAGTTGTATGCTGATTGACTGATTTGCACGCGGGATTGACTGATTTGCATGCGGGATTGACTGATTTGTATGCGGGATTGATTGAAGTCCTACAAACCACGCGAACTCACTCTCAGTTCCGGTTCTCCATCCCTCCTCTGAGGCAACATCCACGAAAAAGGAATCAACATTCACCCACTCAAGATCAAAATAAAAATTAAATATAAATTTAAAAAAAAAAAACCAACACGGTGGAGTTTTTGCAAGTGTCACGGATTTGCGTTTCAAGTACTTCAACTTTCTCATTCGTAAAATTTCGTGAAAAACACGATGGTGCCATTGGTTTTCTCTGAAATCAATTCCGAAGCTCTAAAATGCTCTCAGAGTTCAGTTTGTAATGGAGAGGATATTCCACGCAACGTTGAGAGTCCATTAATTCTACACCTAGTAAAATTTTCCATGCAAAGATAGGGAGCAAATACATTAGCAGAATTGCCGTGGTTACAACTTCGGAGTCTCCAAATAAAGTGGCAAACCTGCTAATGTATTTGCTCCCTATCTTTGCATGGAAAATTTAACTGGATATAAAGGTAGACTCTGAGGGCAGTGTTAAACATCCCCTCCATTACGGCCTCAACTTTGAGAGCTTTTTTTGAGCTTGGGAATCGATTTTAGAGAAAACTAGTGGCACCATCGTGTTTCGAGCGAAATATTACTTAGGAATAAGTACTTCAGTCGCAAATCCCTAACACATGCAAGAGCTCCATTTCTCAGGTGTTTCTACATTTTCTTCTTTAGTAGTTTATTAAAGTAGCTAACCTTTTGTTCAGTTAGTTCTTGAGTAGTACCTTTCATTTTCTTTTCTGATTTCTTCATCTAATCAAATAATATATTCTGCTTTTCTTTATCTAATTAATGCATGTTTCCTGCTTTCCTCTATCTAATTAATGCATGTTTTCTGCTTTTCTCTATTTATTTAATGCATCTTTCTTGATTTTCTCTATCTAATTAATTAATATCTGCTGCTTTTCCCTATGTAATTAATAATATCTTCTGCTTTTCTCTGTCTAATTAATTAATCTGTTCTGCTTTTTTTCTATGTAAATACTATTCGAATTTTGTGCCATTCTGAATCCCTCCTTCCTGTCCCCCATTTCAAGATGATGATCGTCGAATTTCAGCCATAGCCGTGGGATTACAGCTACGCAACTTGCTGTTTTCCGTGAATGACGTCTTTGCCCGAGCTTAGCTAGATTGATGCGTCAGTGTTTTCATAGTCACAATTCATTCTATGCATCTAACACACATTTTTTACGGAAATTCAGATTCACAATGATGGAAACACTTGCTTAGATCACAGGCCATAAGGTAAAGGAACGCCCCACCACCCTGCTTCAGATCACAGATAAGACTGAGAGAATGTGGGACATGAAGAACTGTAACATCCTCCCCCATCGTTCCTTCTGTCACACTAGAAAAATTAAAATCTTCTTGTTACTCAAAATGCTCATTCACGCGAAAGGAGTTGAAGAAATAAATCAGAGAGAAGAAGCAGCAGAAGGAGGACGCAATAGGCAGCAACAACAGTAGTCACAGCAGCTGCTAAAATTCCTTGATTTGAGAAAATTAGCAAACTGGCGATCGGACTCAAAAATTAGTAATGGCAGCAGGAGAGGAAGAAGTTTTCGCAGTTCGTAGCAGACAGAGAAGAATCAGCAGCAGAATTATTAATAACAGCAGTAATTGCTGTTCTCTAACACAATAATTATTTTTCTCAGCGTTACGACCAACTGTCACGGAAACTGTTGTTTTTGTTGCGAGTTATGTATCCAATTCTTCTCAGTGAGAAAATCAGGGCTGCCGACTCGTGAGTAATTTAAGCATTGACGAGTTAAATGGGTGTAATGTTAGTAGTTTGAGAGTAATCCAATGATCTGTGAATAATTCAAGAATAATTCTCCACCGTAGTGTCTCACGGTGTGATGAGCGATCGATGGAGTCATAATCGATCCTAAAAGAATTCATATCTCGCACGATTTGCGAGTACTGAGTGAGTAAAATTGAGAAACAGTGAGCAAAATTTGAGTAAAATCGAGAAACAGTGAGCAAAATGTGAGTAAAATCGAGAAACAGTGAGCAAAATGTGAGTAAAATCGAGAAACTGTGAGCAAAATGTGAGTAAAATCGAGAAACAGTGAGCAAAATGTGAGTAAAATCGAGAAACAGCGAGCCATGTGAGTAAAATGTGAGTGAAATCGAGAAACTGTGAGTAAAGAGTGAGTAAAATCAAGAACGGAGAATGAAGAGCGAGTAAAATCGAGAACAGAGTGAAAAGGGGAAGTAAAATCGAGACCCAGTGAGTGAACAGAGAACAAAATCGAGAAACATTGAGCGATAAGTGAGTCAAATGAAGAACTGTGAATCGTAGTGAGAAAAATGGAGAACGATGAGTAGCAAGTGAGAAAATTTATAACGATGCGTAACAAGTGAGTGAGGAATATGGGAAACGTAAGAGTTTCGGCAGCCCTGATAAAGATGTACATCCCAGGGTGAATAGCTCTTGATAAGTCGTTGAAAACGTGGGAAAGTCAGGGATATTCGCCCAACACTGAAAAGTCAGTGAGTTTCACTGCGGAACTTCGAAATTCTTTCCTCCAGTCCAGTACTTACCTTACATGCCGACGAAGATCAAATCCCGCCTTTAAGTCCTTGAATTTTAGATTTAAGAAAGTACGGCAGTGAAGACACTTTTCAGTATGCCCCGATAAATCCGGGTTGGAGGGGGGGGGGGGGGGCAGAAAAATTCTAGCTTCTTGTAGTATTCCTTGAAATAGTTGTCGAATCTTCAGTCCTCATTGATGCAGTAAATTTGATGTCCAAATATGAAACTTGGCAGCAAATATTGTTGGTAGGTTTTCTTATGTACAATCACGGATTTTCGCTTCGAAATCAAAATCTCACGTCAAGTCGAACGATGAATTATAAGCGCTGATGCGGCTAATGGCTAGCATCCACGATACTGGCCTAACGTTAAACTATTCAATTTATGTTTTATTAGGTATACAAAAACGAAGCATACGTTAATTATGTGGGACTTATAAAGCAAGCAAATAAATCAAAACATAAATAATTGGAAATTATTACATCTGTATCTGTAAGTTAATATATTGGAGCTGGAAGAACATGCATTAAGTATGCTTGGTTTCTTCCCCTTTTTCGTTTTTTGACTATCCACAAGAAACTTTTCTCGTGGTTGTATTATTCTGGTTTCAAGATACGCCGTTTATTATCATTAACATCATTTTATTTTCATGATTTTTCCTATCTTGTTTTCATGTCATGTATTATTGTAAACGCCTTATCTGAGCAGAATTGAAGTAAGTTAACCACACATGATTCAATTCCTGGTGAATCTGGAATTTTTTTAACTATTTCTATCTTAACGATATTTGGCCAATTTTTTAGTGCGCAGTGCGATTCCAGTGAAAGTGTGGTGTCGTGAGTGCTTACAGCTTGGCGTCGGGCAATTTCACAGCTCTCATCTGGTACGTATCTATTAGTTCTTTCTTTCTTTCTTGTCATTAAATTTTATCCATTTTCCCTCTGTAGTCGACAATTTTTGCAGGATACAACGTGGGTCAGTTGCGTTGGACAGAATAGTATTTTGATGGTTTCAGCTTTATCAGCAAAAATGGACAAAGTTCTTCCTTTTTTGTCTTTAAATTTTATCCATTTTCCCTCTGCAGTTGACAATTGTTGCAGGATACAATGAGGGCAGGCCTGCCACATCCCAGCTCGGGCCCTGGTACCAGTTTTAAGGTCTGGGCCTCCCCCTCCCTCAGCCCCCTAACTACCGGAAAAATAATTTGTAATATCATTAAAATCAATAAGGTTAAAGTAAAGTAAATAATTGATCAGTATATTTAAGGAGAGAAGCTTATTCACTCGCAAAAAATTATTTATATACTAAATGAATAAAAATCTTCATACAAGTAAGTAAGAAGAATTCTACAGTGTCCCAGAGTGTTTTTGAAAATTTATTCACATTTTGCGAAAGTTTTAGGGTGAATTTTTCACTTTTCCTTACGAGACAAAGGCTATAGGTGAATTCGAAGTGGTGTCTTACGGGCGACAGGGGCCCCCCTCCCCCCTTGTGGCGGGCCTGAATAAGGGGCCAATTGCGTTAGACAGAATCGTATTTTGATGATTTCAGCTTATTTAACAGCAAACATGGACATATTTTGTGCAGTAGCCAATTTTTTACGTCCAGTATCAACAGGAATATCACCCATGAAGAAACATGGTGTAAAATAACATTATCCACTGCGCAAGTGCATTCAGTCATAAAATAATAGGCAAATAAATTGCGAGGGAGATTAAACCCAGTAACCAGTACAAATGTGTATGTATTTCACTCTCTATGAAATTAAAAGGGAAATGCAATCATGATACGCATCAACGCGCGCGGTGTATGACGTCCAATGTTCGAAACTCACAGGCGCCAACGCGTCAAATGCGCCTAAGAAATCGGTCATGGCGCCTAAATAATGAAGGCTCTGCGCCAACGTGGCCCCTAAAAAATTACACCCCCCCCCCCCCCCCCCCCCCCCCCAGGGTGGGACTTATTTTTTTAAATCGACAAAACCAAATGTTGCACGGTCTTAAATGGTTCTATGTGATAAAAAAAACACGGTGGCCAAGAGGATTTTGAGAAAAAAAATGTTTAACCCGGCGCGCACAGGGCCTAAACATCGAGATTTTTTTGGTTTTTTAGGCATTTTCGCCGTATATTTTTGATATTTTTGCCAGCAACACAGATTTGACGCTAGATGTCCAAAAATTGGTAAAAACCTAGCACATACCTTGCAGATTAAGGGAAAAATTTTGTTTTTCTCCTAGGTCACTTTCACTTCGCTTGGTAATGCCGAAACTCTCCGCTCGGCAGCTCTAAAAATCGAAATTTCGCCGTTTTTTAACGTATAATGAACTTTTTGAGCAACTTATAATGGTAGTAAAAATCCGAAAATTTGTGGTAAGCAAGTCCATACCATCAGTATGGAAGGGCAAATGTCAGAAAACTCCTAGGTCTTTCATTTTCTGCCAAGCTATGCATATAATGTTGGAAAACCCGTCAAAAATAGCTCAATTTTGACCGTTTTTTCGCGTTCGAAAATTTATTGGACGCCCTGTAATGACAATGAAGGTCCGAAATTTTGTGGAAAGTAAGTTCATACCATTTGTATGGAATAAAAAATTTTACTTCGTTCCTCCGTCTTATATTCTTCGCCCTGCGATACCCGAAATGGCAGCGAAAACGTCAAAAATACCTCAAATTGGCCGTTTTTGGAGAATTTCTTTGAACACCTTGCAGTGGCAGTGGAGGTCCAAAAATGTGTACAAAGTAAGTTCATACCATCCGCAAGGAATAAAAAAATCTACTTGGTTCCTATGTCTTACATTCCTCGTTGTGCGGTGCCCGCAATCACTTCGAAAACGTCAAAAATACCTCAATTCGGCCGTTTCTTCAATGGCGAAATTTATTAGACACCCTGTAATGACTCTGGAAGTTCGAAAATTGGGGGAAAGCAAGTCCGTACCACTAGTATGGAAGGGCAAATTTCAAAAGATCCATAGATGTTTGATTGTTTGTCGCACGGTGTCTTCAGATACACAAATAAGTGAAAAATACCTCCATTTTGACCGGTCTTTCGCCATCAAAATTTCATAGACACCCTGTAATGACAATGGAGGTCGAAAACTTTGCTGAAAGTAAGTTCATTCCATCTTCATGCAATAAAAAATTCTGCTTCGTTCCTATGTAATGCATTCCTCGTTGTGCGGTGCCCGCAATCGTATCGGAAACGGCAAGTGAACCCGAATTCGGCCGGAATTAGAAACATGGTGTTCGAAAAGATCATAACTCGGGTTTTGCTAATCTCTAAGCTGAAACTAACAACATGCGATTCTGTGACTAAGGTAACTGACCCGTTGGTATAATTCCTTAACAGTGTTCGAAACTCGCCTTTGAGTTTCAGGGGCCATGTGGTCCATGAAGCTCGATTTTTAGGTACCAACAAAATTTTTAGGGGCCAAATTGACTTTTTGCCCATGTATCACGATGCAGTTAGTGAAAAGTCGGAATCCGCTGCCGAGCGTCGAAATTTAAAAAAATCACCCAACAGAAAAATTAGGATTTTTTGAGAGGGGCGGGGGGGGGGGGGGGATTTAAGGAACCACGTTGGCGCGTGTCCCTCATTTTTAGGCGCATTTGGCGTGTTAGCGCCTGTAAGTCTCGTAAATATCGGAACAACAGCGTTTTTATGTGATGTGGTATCACGCCGCTTTGAAGGAAACTCCTCTTTTCGGACTCCGGAGTAGGTCCGTGATGTGTCGCGCGAAAATGAAGGGAAGTATTGGCGTTCCACCTGTTACACATTACTGACGTTTATAAATGTGTGCACAATGCTCCCAACGTTAAATTCTGAAATCAAGCGCGTAAATATCGGCGTTGGTATGTGATGTGGTATCACGCCGCTTTGAAGGAAACTCCTCTTTTCGGACTCCGGAGTAGGTACGTGATGTGTCGCGCGAAAATGAAGGGAAGTATTGGCGTTCCACCTGTTACACATTACTGACGTTTATAAATGTGTGCACAATGCTCCCAACGTTAAATTCTGAAATCAAGCGCGTAAATATCGGAACAGCGGCGTTGGTATGTGTTGTGGTATCATGCCGCTTTGAAGGAGAATTTACCTTTTCACCTGTCTCGAATTACTAATATTATAAATGTAGGGCCCACATTGTAGACATGATGCGCAACTTTACTCGAACTCTGGCTTTGGTATGGTTTGTGATATCACGCCGCTTTGACGGAAAATCTTAAGCCTCCCACCCGTCTCAAATTACTGAGGCTATGAATATAGGCAGTATGCATAGTTGAATGCGGTGTTCAACTATCAGAACTACGCCGTTGGAATGATATGTGGTATCACGCCGCTCTGCAGGCAAATCTTGGGTTTTTACCTGTCTCGAATTACTGACGTTCATGATGAAGCGTATTTTATTGCAAGTGGATGTGCATCCAAAATCGGCGACGGAAGCGAAATTTCCCTTATTTTTCTTCTCGTATCCAGTGCCCTATCCAGTATCCAGTTTAATGAGTCATGTGAAAGGGGGGGGGGGGGGTAATTTGATAATTGGTCTGACAGAAATGTATAAAGTAAAAGCGCATACATACATTGCGGTGAATATCACGTTATTTCTCATTTTTCTTGCAAAATTGCTAGAAAAAAGTGCATTTCGTGCGATGGCGAGATGAAAATCGCCTAATTTCTCAGGATCTTATGAATCCGTTGGAAATATCGCGTACTTTGCACAACATTGTAAGTTTGCGCAACATTGCTGTAAGTCAATTGAGAAAGGCCATTGAGTGGTATCACGCGAAATTGAAGGAGATTCATAGAGTTTCTCCTAACTGAATTTACTACGGTCATGAAAATTATGCCCGCGTCGATATTAAATTCGCGTATTTTCCGCGATTGGAGTGAAAATTGTGGGATCTTCATCTTTCATGTTTTCAACTGCTGTACAATTTTCATACACGCCGCGATATTGCGGTGATTCTCGCGTCATCTCTCATTTCCTCTCGCAAAGTTGCAAAAAAAAAAAAAAAAAAAAAAAAAAAAAAAAAAAAAACCGCGCGACACCGGGACGAAGAGCGCGTAATTATGTAGAATCTGACGGATCTGTCGGAAACGTGACGTGCTTGAAGTGCTACTTCCTAGCTCCAGATTCTTAGGCAGAGAGCATTGATTTATCGTTATTTTCCGACTAGTTACATTGACTTTATTATTAATAGCGCCTTCTTAAATTCTCGGGTCGAACTTTCAAAAATTTCCATACGCGCGAAAATATGATTGGAATAAGAACTCAAAATTCGGCGCTGCGGATGCTCATCCGAGACAAGTGGTTGAGAGAATACATTTTTCATTATTTTCCGATCAGTCGTATCGACCCCGTTATTTATAGCGCGTTTTTAACATTACCGGATCGAACTTTCAAAATATTCAGTGGCGCGAAAATATGCTTGGAGCGAGAACTCGAAATTTCGCGTTTCGGATGGTCATCCGAGATAAATGACAAGCGAGCTTTTAATTTCCTTATTATTTTCCAACCAGTTGCATCGGCTCCATCACTTTTAGCACATCCTAATTTTCTTGAATGGAGTTTTCAAAATTTTCCATTGGCGCGAAAATATCCATGAAAAGCTACTGAAAAATCCGAGCTCCAGATTCTCGGCTGGAAAAACCGGCATGGGAACATGGATTTTCCGTTTTTTCCGACCAGTTGCATGACCCTTATCATTTATGGCGCATTTTAATTTTCTCGGATCGAAGTTTCGAAAATCCCGTAGGCGCGAAAGTATTCGTGAAGAACAAAACCGAATGCTCCAGAATCTCAGCCGGTAAAAGTGGCAAGATGGAAAAAACATCGAAAATTCCCGCAGCAGATGGTCATCCAACACAAATGGAAGAGAGAATGGATTTTTCTTTCTTCTCTCATTTCCGACCATTTTCACGGGCTTCATTATTTACAGCACATTTCCAACATTCCCGGATCGCAATTGTAAAAATTGCCAAAGGCGAGGAAATATCCTTTGGGAAGCTACAGAAAAATCCGAGCTTCCAGATTCTCGGCCAATGAAACTGGGATGGGAGCATGGATTTTCCGTTCGTTTTCCGGACCGGTTCTGTCTACTCCCAGCGCGTTTTTAACTTTCGTGGATCGATCTTTCAGGAATTTCGACAGGCGTGAAAGTATCCTTGAAAAAACTAACTCATAATCCTGAGTTCCATATTCTCGGCCGGGGATACTAGCATGGGGGCGCATAGACTTTTCATCTCTGACCGGTTGCATTGATTTCGTTTTTTCATTTTCATTTTTTTCCGTCATTTTATGCGTTTCTCATTTTCGCGGATTGAAATGTCAAAAATGTCAACGCGCACGAAAATATCCCGGGGCAAAACCTCTCAGTGGTTATTCACTATTCGGTATATAGTGTGAAACGCATTGTCTGAAATCGTCCATCGCGGTAGTCGATTTCGTGGTTTTTTTCATCAGTGCCGTATTGGCTTCATCCGTGTTTTATAAAAGCAACCAGTGCAAACGTTTTTATTGATTAATGAAACGAGAGTACGTAACCAAGGTATGGCACTCAGTGGCGTGGCGTGCTTTGCGATATATCGATTGATCGGCCATTTAAACCTATGGAAAAGTATCAATCAACAGGGTGTTCGCAGCGAACACCTGAATAATCGATTATTTACCACTGCTTCAAATGGGGAAATATCGATAGATAGCAAAGCACGCCACGCCACTGGCGATATTACGGTGGATGACGTCTTACGCCGTGTTTTTTGATGAGGCTTCGTCCCCGTTGGAACTAGATGTTCGGATTTTTGTTTTAAATTTCAGGAGCATAAACCATCAAAACACGATTCAATTTTTAGCGCAATTGTCCCATCCTCATTGCTTTGCTTATGGATGCATACTTTGAACTGCCGTTTAAACTCACCGCGAAAGCCAACATAGCGTCCGGATATTGGTATATCCTTGGCGTACCACCGCGATTTCTTCTGCTACCGGGCGATGCCTCTGCCGCGATCCATGGTTTGTGCAGCCATGCAATGGTAGCAACTGTGGACCATAAATTGCGATAGAGGGGTGGAAAGTGACAACACGGTAGTAGTTATATTATCGGACGTCATGGTAGCTTTCTGGGGGATGTGCGTGCAAATGTGAGCCCAACATACACGAAGAAAAAAACTTCGTGCGCGGGACCCGAAGTTGAGGTCATATGGATCTCTGAAGTTTTCGGATCACGTATCTAAAAACTTGAGGTCCAGCTGCCGAAGTTCGGGTCAGACATCTGAAGTACTTCGATATATATCGAAGGGTTCGGGTCACATATCTGAAGTACTCCGGTGCATACCGAAGTGCCTCGATGTCTGACCCGAACTTCGGCAGCTCGATCTCAAGTTTTCGGATGCGTGATCAGAAAACTTCAGAGATCCATATGACCTCAACTGCGGGTCCCATGCAGACGTTTTTTTCTTCGTGCACGCTAAGTCGAACTCGTTTTTCGTGGTTTACTATCATTTAACAAAATCAGGGAAAATTACTGTATATTTATGTATAAACGGCCTTTCCCTTTCTATTTCCCAGAAATACAGCAATTAAAAATTGCTGAATAATCCCATATTGCGTGTGTCCTGTACATACAGGGTGCGGCAAAAGTCCCGGGACGGCTGCTTATTTTTTAAACGGCTACACGTAGAAAAACGAATTTTGGGGGATGTTCTTGGGTCAAAGTAAGCTACTTTTTGGCACTCCCCAAAATTTTTTTGGGGGCCCCCCTAGGGGAGGGCGGGGGGCAACTTTTTTTTTTCAAATGGCAACCCCCCCCTTTGTGATACCTCATTCGAAAGATAATAAAAAAAGAAAATTTTTGGCGCAAACCGCAGGTCAAAATGTTCATTTTTGACAAAATGGCGGCCTGTCAAAGTTCAAAATGGCGGAAATTTGGCATCTCCGTTGTTTATTGACGGATTGGTGTGAAACTCGGAATCCTAGGGTTTTTCGAGATGAGAAAAACGATTCTGGCATTGGTTTTCCAGAAAAGTCAGTCCTTTTCAAAATGGCGGCGGTCAAAATGGCGGCCTCGAGTGGGAAGTGGATATTTAGGTTGCATATCGTTGGATTTGCATGAAACTTGGTATCTGGGGGTATTTCGGCACGAGAAGAACGAATCTTTCATTGGATATCTGAAATTTTGACAAATTCCAAAATGGCGGCGGAAAAATTGCGGGAAATCAGTTTTACGGCTCTTTACGGATGGATTTGCATGAAACTATTTGATACTTCAAGAATCTAATGAAAGATTCCTTTATAACGAGCCAAAAACCGCCAGGATATCGAATTTCATGCAAATCCATCGGTAAAGAGCCGTAAAACTGATTTCCCGCAATTTTTCCGCCGCTCTATTTGGAATTTGTCTAAATTTCAGCTATCCAAGGAAAGATTCGTTCTTCTCGTGCCGAAATACCCCCAGATACCAAGTTTCATGCAAATCCAACGATATGCAACCTAAATATCCACTTCCCGCTCGAGGCCGCCATTTTGACCGCCGCCATTTTGAAAAGGACTGACTTTTCTGGAAAACCAATGCCAGAATCGTTTTTCTCATCTCGAAAAACCCTAGGATTCCGAGTTTCACACCAATCCGTCAATAAACAACGGAGATGCCAAATTTCCGCCATTTTGAACTTTGACCGGCCGCCATTTTGTCAAAAATGAACATTTTGACCTGCGGTTTGCGCCAAAAATTTTCTTTTTTTATTATCTTTCGAATGAGGTATCACAAAGGGGGGGTTGCCATTTGAAAAAAAAAAGTTGCCCCCCGCCCTCCCCTAGGGAGGCCCCAAAAAAAATTTTGGGGAGTGCCAAAAAGTAGCTTACTTTGACCCAAGAACACCCCTAAAAATTCGTTTTTCTACGTGTAGCCGTTTAACAAATAAACAGCCGTCCCGGGACTTTTGCCGCACCCTGTATAATTAACTACTAGTATCCTTCCTCAATTCAATGCAACGTGTGATATTAATGACCTCCTTTTCTCGTATTTCAGGATTGATAGCTGCGAGACTCTCATAAGGTATGTAATTTTAATTTTCTGCATCAGCTTAAATTAAGATAAAAAAAAAAAAAAAAAAAAATTGGGCGGCAAATTTAAGCTAATTTTTTTTCAACGCAGGCTACACTGCTGTGCTAAGGAAGAACGCCGTATGAACATTCGAGAGTTGCCAAATTTCCTCGGATAAAACATTTATTTTTGATGAAATTTATGTATGTTTCTCTTTAAAATTATCAGATATTTTAGATTATATTGTGAACAAAATAGTCTGAAAAATTGGAGGAAAAATATTTACAATTTCCCCAATAAAATCGTATTTCATGAGAGGAAATTTGGCAACGCCTGGAGGTTCATACGGCGTTTTTCCTTAGCACGGTTGTAGAGCGGTCATAGATACATGGATCCTTGCTCACCGCTAAGAGTCTCCAGTCTAGGCATCCTCGACTTCAATGGCTCATGACTCAACTCCCTTGCCATAGACAAACGAAGGGCGAGTCCAGGGGGGCCTGGCCATCATAGAACTGAAAATAGTAGCATATGCCCCTCCCCCCCCCCCCCCAAAAAAACAAAAATAAAAATAAAAATTTTCCAGATGTTTTGAATGCAACAGTTCGCAAGTATTTTGCGCTGAAAGTATAAAAAAAAAATATTTCTTCCGCAGAAATTGATGAAAAAATTCTTTATGGAAGCTTCAAAATGCGTCCGATTAGTCGTATAAATTCTAAAATTTCTCGGGAGGTGCCCCTCGGGCCCTCGGAACCCCCCCCCCCTCCGTGCTTGGGGCCCGGACCTTAAAACTGTTACCAGGGCCCGAGATGGGACATGGCGGGCCTGAAGGAACAGAGGAAAGGGAAGGAAGAAAGAAGAGGGAAAGAGGAGAGAAAACAAAATAAAACACTTACCAACGCTGTCGTAGCTCCATCCACCTTTTTGACACTGCCAAAAAAAAGCTGTACCCGCGGGAGACGGGAGTAGTGCCCTCACCTCAGCAGTCTCCCTCTCGCTCAAAGATTTATTCCTTTCCAAGAGTGTTTTTACAAAAAATCTTAGGCACCTTTTCTCAGTGGTCTTGTGTCAAAATATATTTTTCAAGTTTCTTTCTAATCTTGACGCGCTTATTGGCACAAGGAAACGAATTGTAAACGTACATATGTTGTTTCTAAAATTACCTAGATTGAGTGGCTACTTATTGAAAATTTAGACCAGTCACTGCAACAGCTTTGAAACTGTATCGATTTATAATTATAAATCCAATCTCTGGAAGAATCGAGAGCACTAAGGAGTACATGATAGAAAAGTTGCCTACGCTCAAAATGAAGGCGTTTTAAGCCCTCGACAGTATTACGTTCTCCAATCGGTATTAGAACAGAGTTCAAATACGAATACGCTGAGTGGCTAAAGTACGTATTCTACTCCTGCAA
Source organism: Bemisia tabaci (assembly GCF_918797505.1). NCBI lineage: Eukaryota > Metazoa > Arthropoda > Insecta > Hemiptera > Aleyrodidae > Bemisia > Bemisia tabaci. The sequence continues at coordinate 51,875,797 of NC_092797.1, forward strand.
TAATTTTACCCTTTTTTTCACGCGAAAATGTTTAAAAATTGTCGAAAAAAAAGAAATCGTCTCTCTGCCAGCAATAGATTATAATAAAAAAAAAAATCGGGAAGTCACCTAAAACTGTAGAGCTTTTTTCGCAGATCTCGGGCTTAAGTGCAGAAATGCCTATCTCGCTCTAGCCCCTTCAATTTATTGACCCGACGCGCCTTACACACAACGCGCGCTCCTCAGCGTTTCCCGCCAACAGCATACATAAGCTGATCAGCGGATCTTTGTTTTTACTGATGTCTATTATCCACTTTGCGCCAACTCAAAAATGTTTTTTTACATGAGAGGGCAGAAAGAGACGAAGAGGGTATAGCATACTTATCCAAAAATTTACTATGATGGTTTTGGGACATGACTACGAATTTTTCTCTTGGAGGAGAGGGGGAGAGAGGAGGAAGGTATTGTTTGTTTGTTAAACAAAAAATATTGTACATTCGTGAAAAAGCACAGTAAAGAGGTGAGTCCGTCAATTATTTTAAACACCCCATAATGCGATCTGGATATTTCATTGAATTCGATCTGGAAGGGCCTCTTTTTAGAAAATTTCCGGGGGAGGCCCCCGGACGCCCTATATAATGAGGGTGTCCTCCAGACCTCCTAATCGATAGAGCAACTTTGATACCTCCAAACCAACTTCGCCCAACCAGTAATTTTGTACCTACTCGCCCCTGGATGATCCGTGGTCAAAAATACCTCGTGAGGGGAGTTCCAGACACTTTGGACAACCCCCCCCCCCCCCCCCAGCTCCGCATCTGGCATCATACATTTATTCTACTAATAAAAGCTTGACTGTTCATTACATAAGTAGATGGTTGAGATGGGTCAGCTGAGTAAGTACGTGATGCAATAAAACGAGCTGTTATAAAAGCTGCGATAATTTCCGCTGAGCCCAAAACCGCGATCTAAGTTAAGTTATTATGGGGAAATTCAGCGGAAAGATAAAGCATTAAAGGTGAGGGATCGAACCGCGGAAGGTTATTTTCGCATGGAATCGTCCACTGAATCGTATTTTGCTCCATTCATCGTCACTTCTCGGACATAAGAACGTATCTACACTCGGACGTGAGGTCTAATGTCCGTATGACGTCGCAACTCTCAGAGCTCACGTGAAAATGGAGCTACGATTTTTTATCCGTGGACTGAACTCATATCAGCAATCGAACTTGCAAAGCCCAGGTCACGTGATCCGTTATCAATCGAACTATTTTGACCTACCCGCATTCCGACGTGGCCCCCAGTCACGGTGGGATCATACGCTGCTGGGGGTCCAAGTCAAAATGCGAATGGACCTGTTGTTACGCACGATGATGCGATGCTTTTTAAATTCTCGCCGCAATCTATTTCCGAGCAGGAATTTGTCACATGCCTGCCTGTTGTCGTGGTTTTGGACAGTGCTAACAATAAGTGCCGCCTGCATGAAAAACTGACCTATCGGGTTGAGAATTTTTTCCGTGCACCTGCGAAAAAATAATTATTTTGCCATCCCTTGAAGCAGAAGGAGAGTTATCACGCTTGTTCGAAGTGATGGTTATTATGCTGTGGCACCTCTAGTCTGCCGTGCTAAGGAAATACGCCGTATGATCCATCAGGCGTTGCCATATTTCCTTCGACAAATCACGAATTTTCAGGAAAAATTGTGAATATTTTTCTTCGATATATCGTATAATCTTGTTCGAAATTTGATCTATTAAGTCTAAATATTTCAAGGGCAAATATTGTTAACCCTCTTAAAAAAATAAATATTCTCTGAGAGGAAATTTGGCGACGTTTGAATGTTCATACGGCGTATTTACTTACTGTTAGCACGAAGTAGTTTCACCTGAGTTCTTTTGAGGGACACGGTCGATCACCGTATGTCCTCATGAGGAATGCAACTTATTTTTATCGCGAGTGAGAAAACATGCGGGTTTTTCGACTTCCGTTAGGTTATAAGATTTTCATAAAAAATTAAATAAAATGAATGAAAATTCATGAAATATGAAAATCCGTAAAAGTAATCCACGTTGAGTTAGAAGTTAAAAATTCTATTGATAAAAATATCCATGAATTTGAATTTATCAAAATTATCATTGCTATTAATAAAGTAATATCTCCAATTCGGTTTATTATTATGGTGTATATTCTTCTCATTATAGATTTTTTGTTTTGATAATATATAATAATAACAAAGGAAGTTATTTCTAGTCCTTCTCACCCTATCACCAAAGATACTATGTTTGACCTTAAAATTGATATCAATATAGAGACTATAAATATAATTAAGATTTTTGAAAATATCATATTTTTTTCAATTTCTCTAGCGGCAATTTCGCAAGTTGGCTGACTGTTTTTCCTCCATTTAAACCCATTAAGTGTCGATTTTAGGCGAGGCAAACTGCCTCATTAAGAATCGATTGTTATTCATAAATTTAAATGGAGGAACATGGTGACGCGCGCCAAGTTTCAAAACTCGCCACTGAGCGACCCCTCATCGCACCGTCATCAATTTATTTTTTCATCGTGTTTTTAAGCCTTACGTACATACGTACGTGCAATCTAGAAATCTATAATTACAGCTTATTGAGCGATCGAAGTGCGCTGAAATAGGTCCGTGACGTCACGCATTTCAAAATGACGTCATCCGCTCCGTAGCTTGGCATGGCGCCTCCGTTCAAGAGCGGGCGAGCGTCAACCTCCATGCGAGCAGACGATCGACTTGAACCGCTTTAAAGAAGAGGTGGGGGTGCTTGCTGAGATGTATGAATGTCAAGCATCGTTTAATTAATAATTAACTAGGGGTTCCCTTAATTGGAGGGAATAAATTGGGATCTGTCGCGGATAATTGAGGAAAGACAAATAATTTGGCGAGGAACCGAGGGAATTTTTCAATAGACATTCCCATAATGCCGCACTAAGGAAAAACACTGTATGAACATACGAGAATTGCCAAATTTTTACCGATAATTTAGGTATTTTCCGAAAAATTACTAAGTATTTGTCTCAATAATGTGTAGATAACTTTGTTCGTAGGTTTTAATCCACTGGAAAAAAATTCGCTTGGATCTAGAGTTCTGCAAACTTTTTAAAAATTTGACAAGGAAAAATGATCTTGATTCAATCGGATTCGGATCGGATCAATTTTTGCTTGCCACGGAAAAAATAAAATTGCTGATTTAACAATTCAATTGCTGAAAAAAAAGTGATTGAAACGTTTCAACGTAGATTTTACAACAACAAAATGATACTTTAACCACTATCGTAAGCTAATTTAACCACGGGGGTGGGTAAAGGAGCACTTTTGTGTTGTAAAATCTACATTGAAACATTGCAGTCACTTTTTTTTAGCAATTGAATTGTTAAATCAGCAATTGAACTGTTCCCGCATGAATCAAAAGAAAATCCGCTGAAATCAAGAGGCTTCCGCCCTCGATTCAAGCAATAATCCTTTCGAATCAAGAGCTTTTTCCACGTCAAATTGTTTAAGAGTCTGGTCTCTAGACCTAACCTACTTTTGATCCAGTGTCTGGCGTATTTGAAAGTTCAATTGAAAGATATCCATAACTATTCTCGAGGATAAATACCTATTACATTCAGTGAAATTTGGCGACACCAAAATCCTAAAACGGCATTCTTCTTTATCACGGCGACATTCCTCTCAACTCTCAAGCAACGAATGAATGAAGTTTGCCATTCAAGTGCGCGCGGGTACATCGAGTTAAATTAAATAGGTCTGTTTCTCTTTTTCTCTTAAACTAGCACAAATCACTCTCAAATTATAATTGACACTTGAACAAGTATCAGGCGCTGTTGCTTATGGAGATGTTCCATTATGTAACGCTCTTATTCTACTTTGCATCGCCGCCCTCTTTCAACTTTTTCTCCAGTAACGCACTCGCGACGTTAACTCGAAATCGCTTCAAGAAATTGCGTAATGCTAACCTGAACTCACCTTTGAATGAAATAACGCTCACCTAAACCTCTTCAACTCTCATGCTGCCATGCTAAGGAACAACACCGTATAAGTCTTCAGGCGTTGCCAAATTTGCTGTGATAAAATATGAATTTTCAGGGAAATCTGTGAATATATGTCCTTATAATTTTCTAAGCAATTTAATTGCGATCAGATCTAAATCATCTGAAAAAATCACGGCGGGATATATTCGCAACCCTCCACAAAAGTAAACATCCAATCGAAGGAAGTTTGGCAATTCTCAAATGTTCATACGGCGTTTTTCCTTATCACGGCATCAGGTCTCAGGAACACCAGGGTCTCTCCTAAAAAAAAAAATAAAATAAAATAAAAAAAAAACCGAGTAACAACTGATGAAAATAAAGAAATAAAGATGAAAAAGAGAACAATATTAAACTCGGTACTGAATGTAAAAATGTCTCGGTTCCCATCACACTTCTATTGATCGGAAGTCACGAAACTTTCTCAGAGAGTGAAGTTGAAGTTCTCAACGTGTTTACTAATAAAATCGAGCATCTTGGTGAAGCTGTCTGAGTTGGTGCAGGATTGAAGTCCATCTAAAAAAAATGTATGGCTCGAAAGATGTCGTGTAAACGTGACTTGTGTTGGTTCCCATTGGACGTATCACCATATCCACTCTCGATTTATTTTCGAAAATGCTTTTTCTACTCACTGTCAGCCGTCTTGCATAATGAGGGGCAACGGAACACTGTCTGCATTCGTCCTAACGTGTATACACACGCGTTTTTCCTTATCGATAACTGCATAATACTGTCCCGGTTTGTGCGTAAAGGTATTCGCATAAAGGGACCTGAGTGCACGGAGGCAAAACTCTCGGTTTATCTTTTTTTTTCCGAATTACATTGAAAAATCGGATTTTGAAATTTCGGCGAAAGCAAGGAAACACCCCTAGTTCGTCATTCCTCTGACGAAGGGACATAAATCCACTTTCAAGAGATTTAGCAACAGGATTACGCATTGTCCAATGAGTGTGAGCCCAGTGAGCAAAGTCACTACAGGAAGTGAGATAAATGTACGTATCGAGTAGATAACTATTCGCGCTCCCAGGTAGATTTGTTGCCTATGAGCGAAATTGAAGGCGAATTCTAAAAGGACAATATGTACTAATTTGTTTCCGACTGACTGTGCAACCTATATCGGTTTAATCAAAGCTCTTGGAGCGATTCTATGTATATTTCGAATAGATTTACCTATTCGGGTCCCTCGTTAGGTTAGTTGCCTATGGAGGGGAATTGAAGGCGCACTTAAATTGGACGATATCTGTCACTAGAGCCAAGCAAAGTTTCTGGGTTTAGTCAAAGTAAGGGACGACATACCCGTTCCTTTTCGAATAGCTTACTATTCCGGGAGCACTGAACGCAAACTTTATAAGAACGATATCTTCAATAGATTAAAACTTAATATTTTTCCTACATGAGAAGCTTTATTTAGACTGTAAGAATTTCATTGAGTTTTTTGGAGTCTAATATAAACAAACCAGATGCCGACAGAGTTTTAGACGATAGAAATGTTTTAATTTCCAACTTTTGAGACGAGTTTTGAACAAACTTTGGTGAGTGTTCTTGCCGAGAGTTAAGTTAACTTTCCCTGCAGATATCATTTTATCCCTCCCTAGCAGGTGCAAATTCCTAAACCTACCTCGGTTTTGTTCACACGAGAGTGACACGAGGAGTCACACGAAAAGTCTTGAACTGGTGAACCTATTGCAGAGTAGCAAAGACATGGTATTAAGCTCCCTATGCCGAAGGCTAAAGTGCGAAACCAAGTATCTCCTGCAGACTTCCTATTATACTTTTACTTCGTCGGAAAGTGGATTTTTACACAAACATCTCGGGCATTTTTAACTGAAAATTCCACTGAATTTTCCTCTCATCTCATGAAAAGTCATAATAAATTTCGACGAAAATTGGTGTAAAACATTGAATCGTTCAATAATTGTGCAGCCATGGAATAGAGTTTCGTTCCTTCGTCTGGAAAACAACGATTTCTCAGACCATATTACAGACAAAATCCTCTGAAAAATGTTGAAAAGCTTTACTGAAAATTTGTGATTTATCAAAGTAAATTTAGCATTGTCTGAAGGCTCATATGGCGTTCGTCCTTAGCACAGCAGTAAAGGTACTCTAGTTTTGACGCCCTGGAAAACATTTTGTATGCCACCGCCACCACCGAACGTCTGTCTACGTTGACTACCAATGTTTATGTCCCGCACCGGGTCTAATTTACACGTGTTTAACAGCGACGGCGACGACACTCAACAAAGGAAGTCTAGCGCCCAATCCTCATTGTTTTGGAGGGAAACTGACCTATGTGGCTGTCTGAAAGGACCCTCGCCTCCGCCCCCCACCAACGCCCTTGCCCGCTAATCAAAAACCACTTATCTCCATACGATTTCCTCTTCAGTTACGCCGTTATACCGTGCCGGCGGTGACCAAAAGGTGGATCCTGCCACCGCTGTTGAGACCGTGACGCCCTGTTGTCGGACTTCCCTGAAAATCGGCCTTTTTCGGAGACATTTCAGGTTGATTCCATTGTTTTTCGTGACGGCCCGGCAACCACGTGGCGCTTGAACGTGCGGATATCGCTGTTTCGACCCGGGCAACTCTCGGAACTCGGGGTCCAGTTTTTTCTTCTTCTTTTTCTCTCTTCTTTTTGTATAATTGCAAAACGTTAACACCAGAAACTTCGCACAATGGTCCGGACTACTGGCTGGTCGAATCAGTCTATCTTTAAAGCAGTAGCTTGGCATCCTTTGCGATGTATTGATTGATTTGTCATTTAAACCTATGGGAAAGGATCGATAGACAGGGTGTTCGCAACGAACACTTTAATAATCGATTCTTCACCACAGCTTCAAATGGACTGCATTTTGCAATTTAGAACTATAAATTCTGGTTCTTCTGGAAAAACACTTATGTGCGTAGGGAAATTAATGGCACATACGTTGTTTTTAAACCGGGCTAGAATTTGTAGTTCCAAATTGCAAAATGCAGTCCAAATGGGGAAACATCGCAAACCGATCAATATCGCCTCGCCACTGGTTTAATGTTGTCAAGTAAAAAATCGAATAACGGGCTCCTCTGCCGTATTGAGGAAGGACGCTGTATGAGGTTACAGACGTTGCTTTTCCATCGACTAATTGCAAATTTTCAAACAGTTGAAAATGTTCCTCCCCCGATTTTATGGAGAACTTTGTTCGTAATTTGACCTAAAGTGTCTGAATATTTCCTGGAAAATTTTCATACCTTTCTCCTAAAATAATTACTTCTGTGAGAGGAACTCTGGCAATATTCGAATGATCATACGGCGTTTTCCCTCACGCACTAAGGGCACGCCATTTAATGCGCGCAGGAGCGCAATTTCACAGCCCGAGTGTACATACATTCAGGCTCGGACTGTCCATAAGGTCAATCTGCCATTGGCAGATACGCCCTCTTGGCGCGCCGAAAACGCGCCCCTCTTACAGATGTCAAAATAAGAAGAAGAAAAAATTACGACCGAGAATATGCGAGGAAATTTTTTTATATGAACGGAAGAAGAGAGAGCTAGGAGTAAAGAAAGGTGCTTTTACGCATGATTGTGGTGAACAGAGGTCCAAGAACTACTTTCTGAAGCGTAAACAATGTTCTGTGAAATTTTTACCTTCTTCTTGACATACAGGTGCTTTATCATCCCCCCCCCCCCTTCATTCGCTATGTGTAACTCCCTTAGAAGCGATGGCCGGTTTGAGACATACGCACCCTTTATAGACCTCTTGAGAGACCTTAAAACATATTTCTGCCTTTTCAATATGACTATTGATTCGGACATACCATAGCATATCTCAGGCAAACTTAACCTTAATTTATCTCGAAACTCAAAAATAAGAGACATCTAAAATGTAACGCGATACAATTATTTGCGCAAGATGGATGTCCACATTGCATATGAAAAATGTAAGACGCCATGGCGTGAGTCGTGAACACGCGATGCTCTGCTCTAGTTTGAAGCAACATTACAAATAAGACAAACGCAAACAACCACAATATGGATATAAAGCTAGGGAAAGGATGCGCGTTAACGACGGCGCAGAGATACAACTATTCGTACTTGATGGACGTCCGTGCTGCATCTGAAAAATTGAAGGGGCGATGATGCGAAGCGTGGGCTCTCAATGCTCTGCTAAATGCTGCCAATGAGTTGTCGCTCAGATTCGAGAGAAAAGTTTAAAAAGGAGCCCGAACATATCTCTCCTACGTTCAGCTGGGTTACTCACGTAGTACTTGAAGCACCATTACGAATAGGACAATCGCAAACAAACACAATATTGATATAAAGCGAGGGAAAGAATGCGCGTTTACGACGGCGCAGAGATACAACTATTCGTACTTGATGGGTGTCCGTGCTGCATCTAAAAAATTGAAGGCGCGATGACGCGAAACGTGGGCTCTCAATACGTCTTTCCTGCATGTCTTCAGCTACGAGCTCGTATGTTGATACTCGTTTTTTCTTCTTTTTTCAGGTTCTTGTCTGATTCTTTAGGATGGATTTGCAGACCCACGTCTCAAGCTCGTGTAAACCGCAGCACTGGCTCGTTTCTTTTGGAAATAATGGTGCGTGGGTGAGTTTAGTGGCTTTAATTTTTCATGTTTTCTTTAATTCCATAGTCCATCGGTTACTTCAATACGTTCAATTTTGCAATTTTACTCTATGCGATCAATAAACTTTGATCCTGAAAATATCGTAAACTTGTGCTGATTTGCCGAAATTTTCCACGTTGAGAAAATACATATGAGTGAAATTCTCTACCAGGAGATATCACATTACGCCTTTCAACCAGCCAAGGGTCTACACCCTCAGATGCGAGCTAGTCCGACCCTGCATACATTCATTGTAAAAGAACCATTCACCTCAAAGACTATATGTGTAGTAATGTAATGTATGATAGAGATATATGTGTAGATTTTCTTGGAAATGGTGTAGTTTATGGAAAAAATGCATTCTACATAAAGTGTTTGAAATTATATCATGAGTTGATTCAAGCAAAAAAATCGGACGTTATGGTCCGTTTTTCATACTTCTAATTCCGGATTTTGCTGACCAGGTTGTACCGACCTACGTCACAGGGTACACAATCCTCAAGATGCAAACACCTCCTTTTTTTTCTCCATGCCGCAGTGGCACTGCGTTAACAGTTCGCCGTATTTCCTCACTCGCGGTCCATGGACCAGCAACGTCACGTCTCAAAAAACTAACACACCCCAATCAGAAGCAGCGGCTGCCTTTTTTTTCTGAGGCAGTTGCCTGATTCTAGCGGAGCCGGCTCCATTGTGCCACGCGGGGATCGCGGGGGGCACCACGGAGGGAGGGGTTCATTCATCATTTCACAGAAAGAGGGAAAGTATTTTGTCATGACCGCGCGAAGAGATGCCTTCAAAAAAGGGGCAGTGGAACCGCACCGCTCCGCGCCGCGATCCGTTGGTGGGGGTGATAAGGAGAGAGAGAGAGAGCGCGAGAAGGGGAGAAGAGAAAGAGAGGGAGGCCAGTGATTCGGCGGCGCGTCGCAATTCTCTCACACATCGCGGGCCGAAGTTATTTAGTCGCGTGTTTACATTGATCCGTGGAGCACGTGCGTGGTGAACGCTTTCAGTGAGTGTGTAACTTCTTCCTCTGTTCGATTGGAAACTAATCACGGCATCTCTTGTTGTTCTTGTTTCTCACCATGGTGGACCGAGCCGAAATCATCCCTCTGCACAAACAGAGCGGGGTAAGCGCTTTTCCCTTTTGTTCTGCTTCCTACTTTTCCGCGGTGTTTCCCCGAGACCCGGCGTTTTGCACCACGAGGGATGCCGGTAAATATTGCGTCAGCGGGCCGATTATCGAGAGTTTACAGCAGCATGAAAGACATATTGCGATGAATTGCACGGTTTAGTAAGGGTTGTGTATTGACTTATCGTGCCGGCATAGTTTCGATCATTGAGATACAGAGTTGCCATGGTCATGGAATAGCGGAAAATGTTAGGGGATTTTTAAAGTCAGGGGAAACGACGAAAATGTTAGGGAAGAATCACCTTTGTTTGCTTTCTCGAGTGGATTTGACGTTTCGAACAACAAATCTTGCTTGAAAACTATTTCTAACCATGTCTTTTTATCGATCTGGCATTTGTTCTATTGGCAGGAAATTTCACCTAAATGTGTCAGGGAAATGTCAGATAATTTATTTTTCCAAATTCTGTAGCAACCCTGGTATTATGTGTGTCACCGGAAAAAGTTTCTTGGATCCAGAGTCCAGACCCTTGATAAATTTGACAAGAGAGAACACTCTTGATTCAATCGGATTTTTGCTGAATGGAGAGCCAAGCTTCTTAATTTAGCGGATTTCTTTTTGCTTCAAGTAAAAATCCGATGGAATCAAGGTAATTTTCTTGTCAAATTTTTGTCGGTACTCCAGCTCCAAGATACTATTTTCTCCAGTGATAGGCTACGTAGTACCTACACAGACCTACACACACTTGCATGGGGGATAAAGTATTCAGAATGTGATGATGCAGGTTTTTCATCACAGTCCGCAGTTGCCAAGGAAAACTAATGGACATAATTTCGTTGAATTCACTCTGAGTTTTCCTCAATTTTCCTCATTGGGAACACGAGTTTCTCATTCATTCAACGTTTTTAAAGTTGAACATCAGCTAAGGTGTTTAAAGTACCTAATTTCGCAATCGAGATTCATGGTTTTCGATGACAATTCAAATCATTCCGTGCCTTCATGTCGCGAGTCGCTTGTCAACTTTAATATTCCTATAATCTCTTCGTGATTGAAATTTTCATGTCATTGATATTGACGGTGTAACTGCAGGAATGAAGCTCGTAATCGGTCAAACTGAACTGGCTACCTATGTAGCAATGGTTGTCTCTAGTCTGGAGATGGACACGTACCTAATCAAAGGTATCAAGTTGTCGCAAAATGCAATTCTCCTTCCTAAGAAATCTTAGAATTTATTAAACCCTGAACCCCTAAAATCGTGGAGATTTTGGCTATGCGAGATTAATTCTGGAAGTTTTACGGAAATGTGACACTTCATGTGCTGTGATGCACCTTGACCGCATGTTTCCAATTTTTTTATTTTTAACGGAGTTATTGCAAAAAAAAAATTGCAAAATTCTTTTGCCCGTTTCGAGATTACTTAATATCGGTCCTATGAAACTGGAATTGGTTATGAGTAAAGAGCGAGCTAAATTGATTACCCACTGAAGCATTCTCTCTCCTCAAAGTGTTGATTATACTGCCGTGCCAAGGAGAAACGTCGTATGAACCCTCAGACGTTGCCAAGTTTCCTCCGATAAAAACCGAATTTATTGGGAAAATTGTAAATATTATTTTCCAAAATTTTCATACAATTCTGTACGCAATGTGAGTAATCTAAAATATTTGAAAATTTCAAGGAAAAATATGCACGAGTGTTGTCAAAAATGCACGTTTTATCAAGGGAAATTTGGCAACTCTTGAATGTTCATACTGCGTTTTTCCTGAGAACGGCAGTTTAGGACGAATCATCGCAAAAAATCTGAAGAGTCCATTGTTTCTACGTTACGGAGAACAGAGCCAACCATTGAAGTCTCAACGTAGACTCTCTACCCATTCATGAAGCCCATGCATGTTTGTACAATGCACATTTGTACATGTACATTTACATACATCAAGGAAGTCAAATACTTAGTGGAGAGGAGAGGGGCAAGGATTGCCTGGATTTTCCCACTAAAAGAGCAACGGGGTAGAGAGGAGTCGAACATTCTGAACTATGTCTGATGCCATCTCCATGGCCTGGGTACCGCTCGTTAAGTTCAGATCTATTCCCTAATCTAAATCCAATTTTTTCCCCAAATTGAGTCTTGATTCCCTCTCTCTGACTTTGGTCCGAATCTGAGGTGGCTTTCCGAGTTCGTGACACTCCGTAAACTTTCGATTTTCACCAGCTTGACAGTCCTCTCGTTCAGGTATTGGCTGCGTTCGTCGCGTTACTTGCATAGGACTAACAATGTAAACATAAACACGTGTGGCCGGTCAATAGGTTTCCGCGTGAATTGTAAACAATGAAAGTAAACAAAATCGACGAAGAGTCAACGTCGCGAACAATCGCGAGATGATTCCACGAAAAGTGGCCCTCTTTCTTGCCTTTTCTTTCGCAGTGAAACATGGCACTGGGCCCATCCGCAGTTCGCAGTCATTTCGCAGCCCGTGTCTGGTCCAGGCGCTAAGAGAGCAAGTTGACATTTACTGCGTTTATCGTAGATAACTGTGGCGACCGAATATTTCAGACAGATTTCGACTATTTTATGCAATGAGGAACCACCATTTCTGGCCCATCCATGAAAGCACCTAAGTATATGTGAATGGAAAATAATGGCACATTTGAACGACATTTTGCAATTAGAAACTACAATTTATGGCTCGACTATGAAAGCTTCTATCTGCATAAGGGAACTAAAGAACGGAACTTAAGATTTTTACAAATTGAGCCAAAAACAGCAGTTCCTTAATGTGAAATGTAGTCCGTATAGTAAGTATCATGCAAAAAGGAACCAGAGTTTGCCGCGGAAGAAAAGGAGTGTTCTGCTTTGCGAAGGAAAAACGCCGCACAGTGAATCGAATCAATTGGAGAGGTTGGACATGGAATTTTTGGCTAAAACTGCAAATTTTGATGTTTATTTTGTCATATTTTGAATTTTTATGGGGTGTCTCTAACGGGAAATTTCACGAGGAAACCAAGAGTTTTTCGCAATTTATTCGCAGTTCGATCTGAGGTATGTGAAAATGTCAAGGCGCACTATTCTCAACTTAATTTCTCAAAAAATGTAATTAGGGGAAATTTTTCAACATCCACAGATTTATCAGTCGTTTTTCCTCAGCATGGCAATGTTCACTTCGAAGCAACCGCGTTATAGGGAACGGCGCATAATGTCAGATAAAATTCGTCTTACATAATTTGAATTCTGACGGAAATTTTGAATAGCCGCAATCGCGATACATGTCCAGTTATTCCACCGTCAATTGAACTTCATTTTGCAATAAGGAACCTCCATTTTTGGCTCATCTATGAAAGTACCAAAAAACAGTAGTTCCTTTCCGCAAAATGTAGTCCAATGCACCGAGGCAACATTTTACTAGCGAGTCACGGCCCCACATCGGTGATAAGACTTTATTGTGAGATTCAAGGAAAAACCGAGAAAATTTATGAAATTGAGAGACGTGTCACTCGTACATCTTGAGGAAATATTACGCGGAAAATTGGTGTTCTGGGAGACTCTTGATGAAACACCCAAAATCGTTTTGAAACACTCGAGCCTCGCTTCGTGTACCAACCCCCTGTAACGCTGCTTAACATTCCCCCGAATTCCCCACCCATCCTGGAGTATGGACCCGTCGTAGATTTCATATCACAATTTAGTTTGTTGGAGAGTGGCCGTTCATAATTTTTACCCGTGATTTTGATTTTTCTTGTGATCTTCCGAGGGCATCCCCTGAAAATTTTGTAAAAGAAATGCCCGATAATTGTCTCGGAAAATTGGAGACGGGACGTAAATGTTTGAGCGCCACAATCAAGACACGATTTTTTGTGATTTCACCGTCCTCTAGAAAAAAAAATAACTTGGATGTAGAGTCCAGACTTTAAAAAAATTGACAAGAAAATGTACTGTTGATTCAATTTTTGCGTCAATCGAGAGCCACTCCTTTTAATTTAACCGAATTTACTTTTGATTCGAGCGAACATCATATTGAATCATGATAATTTTTTCTTGTCAGTTTTTTTATGGGTCTAGACTCAAGATCCAAGTTACTTTTTTTTCAATGCCCTTGCTGTTGTGAAGTGAACTTTGGAAGTTACTCAATAATGAGGCTGAAACCATTCAAAAGTCTTAGAACCTACAGTCTGTGAAAGTTGAATCTCCGGAAGCGTATTTTCTTGGAAAAATCGTCCTGCATTTGCGATTCTAAGTGCGGGGATTCAAAGCGGAAAACGGAAGTATCTTATTGTTACTCGGAATGTCTACCTAGTCAAGGATTACATGCTTTAAAGTGATCTCGGCGAGTTATGATCCGAACCTATTTAATGAGAATTTTTATGCACGCACTTCGATATAATTATATACCTTCGTAATATCAGCTTCATTGATTCGCGCTACCGAATGCACTGCATTCGTTTCCCACTATATCACTAGATATTTCGTCGTCCCTGTGACCGAAGGGTGTATCTCTACGTCCACGTGAGTTCTGTTTCTCATATAAATCCATGCTTTTTGGGGCCAGTGGCGTGGCGTGAATTGCGATGTATCGATTGTTATGCCATTTAAACCCATGGTAAAGAATCGACTATTAAGTTGTTCGCTGCGAACACTCCATTTATCGATCCTTTTCCATAGGTTTAAATGGCCGATCAATCGATGTATCGCAAAGCACGCCATGGGGTCGCTCAGCCAGGGAGCCAGTGGCGTGGCGTGAATTGCGATGTATCGATTGTTATGCCATTTAAACCCATGGTAAAGAATCGACTATTAAGTTGTTCGCTGCGAACACTCCATTTATCGATCCTTTTCCATAGGTTTAAATGGCCGATCAATCGATGTATCGCAAAGCACGCCATGGGGTCGCTCAGCCAGGGAGCCAGTGGCGTGGCGTGAAGTGCGATGTATCGATTGTTATGCCATTTAAACCTACGGTAAAGAATCGATTATTAAGGTGTTCGCTGCGAACACCCTTTTTATCGATCCTTTTCCATAGGTTTAAATGGCCGATCAATCGATGTATCGCAAAGCACGCCATGCCACTGTTTAGGGCTCACGCAAATTCGATAAACGCCCTTTCGTCAGAGAAGCGATGATTCAAGATACCAGAGCAGAAGTGACGGGCAGTGGCGTGGCGTGAATTGCGATGTATCGGTTGTTATGCCATTTAAACCTGTGGAAAAGGATCGATAAACAGGGTGTTCGCAGCGAACACCTTAATAATCGATTCTTTACCATAGATTCAAATGGCATAACAATCGATACATCGCAATTCACGCCACGCCACTGGTGACGGGTTAGTATATGCACGAATAAACTACAAAGAATTGATTCATTCGTATGTAGCTGATGTTAATATTTTTCAAAACGTTCAATGTAGTTTGGATTCAATCTAAACGACGAAACAGGTCTTGAAGTACTCGATTCTAACTCTGTCTAAAACTTTGAGGCTGGCAAAATATCGTGACTTTTAAAATCGAGCAATTTCGTGTGGGTTAAAAATCAATGTTCCTAAAATGGCCAGCCCTCAGCTAAATCACCGTCAGTATAAACGTGCAATATTAATTGAAGCTCTCAAAATATTGTGTGGAAACTTCAGCACACCAATTGCTCCTTCTTCACATAAACGGAAACAAATCGAGAACCACCAACAAAAATGTGTTTCTTCGTTTTCTTCTTAGACACTTGAGCTTTTCGGACTGCGCACCCAGCCCTTGAAATCAACGTATTTTATATTTTTCATAAATTTCACAGCCTCGCGAAATGCTTAATCTTCCATACGGTTCTACGACCATGCCACCGTAACGAGTCCTACGTTACCGTACTTACCGTACGCTAAGTTGGACCCTTCTAAGGTTAATATAAATACACGCCCTGCTAAGTATCCCCCACCACCCGCACCCTCTGAATGGGACCATTCACCCTAACCGTTTCTTACCCTTACGCAACCAAGTGGGGTCAAGGTCGTCCGGTTGGGGGATGAGGGGCGCTCCGGTATCGATTACCGTAGGGCCCCGCAGAGGGGCTCAAACCCCAACCCCGAATTTTTCGGTCGTGGGCCCCGTTTGCATGGTTAGTTTCGACCCGTATCAAGAGTTTTTCAGCAGCTGCTCGATAACTTCCGTCGGCGGTCGTTGTGGGTGTTCCGGTGTTCCTTGTCACTCGCCCGACTCCGATAACAGACTGAAATATCCACGTCGCGGTGACGCAACATGCCGTTCCGTGCTTTGTCTATGTCGCGAGAGGTTGCACTTCGATTCTCGCACCCGCACGCACGTCCCGTTAATTGAAGCGTTTGTCTCCCCGCGGTAAGCTCCACGCTCGCGGTTTCGGATGCTACCAGTTTCAGACTTGAGCAACCCGCGGATCGTGATTTTTGACCCACTTTTGTAGTGGTTTATTGATGGAGTACTTATACAGGTCATTTATCGGTGGCTGAAGTCGGAATAGGTGTATCGCCGATTTTGACGTTACATGGTTGCAAAATGAAATTTCTTTTTCCATAACATTTTAATGGTTTTTCAGGGGCTACGTGTGCAACCTGCAAAAATTATCAAAATATATATGTATAAAAATTATCAAAATACTTTGACTAAAGTCTTCGAAGTTTGATCCATAATTGTTGCTTCGGAAATTTCAAAATTAAGATGGTGCTGTTACTTTGTGGTGTCTACCGTCAGTGAGACCGGAAAAACCGGAAAGTATCAGGAGATGCGATGTTGTCAGGAAAATATTAGAAAAATCGGTCATGGATTACGAAATTCTCAGTGCCTCAAGCATTTTTCAAACATTGGATTCTTTTCATCAATATGTTGACTTTTCAAATCGAACAAGTGCCAATTTATTCGTGCAAAAAATCAGGAAATCTCGTCTAAAATGTCAAGATTTATCAGGAAAATCTAAAATCCAATTTTTGTAGGCACCCTCGTTTCACGGATACTGACTTTCAGAAGTTTTAATGAATTTCATAAAAATTTATCAAATGAAATTTATAAAATTTACAACTACTAAGAGAGACACGCGGTTTCGTCACTATCGATAAAGCACTCGAGCACGAGTGGAGCACACCGGTCAAGCAAAGCGATGAGTGATAAGTGATGAGTGAGTGATCATCTGATCAGCAAATTTCAAGGTTTTATCGTCGCAAATTTTTCAGTTACGTCATGTTCAAAGTTTTCCATCACGGATTGTTTCATATTTTCGAAGTTATACTGTTGCATTTTATTCGAAATTCGTTTATATGTCCTTTTCGTCATTTTAAGTATCTCCTTAAACCTCTCTTCATGACAATGCACGCCATGTAAATCCACCGATCGAGAGGAGCTTTCTAAGGAACGACACTTACGGCCCTGAGGGTCTAATGGGGCCCAGTGTCCATTTTTCTACGTAATATGTCGATTGCAGTCAACAATCGTGTCATTGAAATCGTAAAATTGGAATCATCCGCGCTATTTTAGGGAAGGTCTGATTAGCACAAAACTTCAGAAGCACAATCTCGGCTTAAAGCACCTTCAAATCCGAGTGATACCCTCCACTCCACTGGGAAGTTAGTTTAGCTGCTTAACCTAACGAAACCCAACTAAGGTCACGATCTCGGCTTAAATCGCCTTCAAATCCGAGTGACACCCTCCGCTTCACCGGGAAGTTAGTTTAGTTGCTTAACCCAACGAAACCCAACTTAGGTCACGATCTTGGCTTGAAGCGCCTTCAAATCCGAGTGATACCCTCCGCTTCACCGGGAAGTTAATTTAGTTGCTTAACCTAACGAAACCCAACTGGTCACTATCTCGGCTTAAAGCGCCTTCAAATCCGATTGATACCCTCCGCATCACCGGGAAGTTAGTTTAGTTGCTTAACCTAACGAAACTCAACTAAGGTCACTGATTTCACCATACTCACTCGTGAGTGTGCCAGCTGGTGCCATGCATTGAGGGAGAAAAATAAAACCTCTTCTGAATTAAGAGCTTATTAATAAGGACTTTCTATCTTGTTTCTTAATGTCTGCATTTTTACTTTTTTTATTCAATTCAAACAGATCGCCAATTGCCTGCGACAAATATTTAGGTTCTCTATATATCCGGGTCGTTTTTTCACTGCGGTTCTGGTTCCACGGGTTGATTATAGAAATCATCAGACATTAGACTAAAACATAGAAAAATAAAACGAAAAGAAAGTGGAGTGATGTTAGCAGTGGAAGCGGGTGGTTGAAATGGATGTAGGAGGCAAGTAATAGACTAACTAACGGCAATCCATGAAAGACCCTCTAATTAGTCCATAATGGAGAACTTGCACCAGAAATTTTTATTGCTTCTTTTGAAAGTACTCTATGAGCTGACTTGACGCAGTTTTTTACAAGTCCTTACCCATTGTGGGAAATTTCAAGGAAAAGAGATTTGAAAATGAGAAAATTGACCCTGTCGTAACGTCATATGACAGCATTTCTCATTCAAACACATGTAATTTAGCAGATTACATTATTTTGCCGCATATATTCTATTCTTTAACAACATACAAAGCAAGGACATTTTTGTGCTGAGTTGACCGAGCAGTTATTATAATGTTTAAATTGAATTCATCAAACTTTAAGCTCCTGCAAATTCTCCAATTCACCTCTTATCCTACATGTAACAACCACCCATTTTAACCAATAGGATACCTCTATTCTTCCGTTATCCTTGTTGTCTATCAATACCGATAGTCAGCCCGCAGAATCCCAAGAGCTTCGGCCGTAAGTACATCGACCGGGGAACGTAAATCTGAGGATTATAAACGAGGTTGACTGAGCTTTCTCGACAGCTTTGAGGAAAAGTTCAGACGATGGGCGACGACGATGCTAGGCGCGGGGCGACCATGAGCGCGGGAGGCGGGCTGGGCGGGGCGATGACGATGACAACCTACATTCGGCCGATAAATTCGGAGAAAACCCGCGGATCAAGTTCAATTACTTATCAGCCGTTACATCACGGACACGGGAGCATGTGACTCGGATTCGGTCATCGGACCTCCTCCCGATATTTTCCTATTTTCGTGCCAGAATCGACGAGAGCGTCGCACAGTGGATCGAGTCAATTAGAGAGGTCGGACATGAAATTTTGACCAATACTGCAAATTTTGATGTTTATTTCGTCACATTTTAAATTTTAAGGGGAGCTTCAAGAAGGAAATTCCACGAAGAAACCAATGAAACCACTTTTGGAACCTCAAAGTTCTGTATAAACGGAGTTTTAAGCTTTTAAAGTTTCCAAAGTTTGTCCGACTCCTCTTATTGACTCGGTCCTGTGTGCGTCGTCTAACGTGTTGCCGAATCACGTCCGAAAATCGTGGTTTTCGACCAGTCACACACTTTCGCGCATTTTTTCGTTCCCCTCACGAAAGAACGTAACTCCATTTCAATGTTGCCAAATTTCTCCTCATAAATTGTTTTTTAACTAGACAAATCTTGGGCATTTCCAACTGAAAATTTCACCGATTTTTCCTCAGATGTCATGCGAAAATCAAACAAATTTGGATGACAATTGCACAAGTACATTTTTATAAAATAATTTAATTTTTTGGGTCAATTTGGCATACTTGGAATGGAATTACGTTCCCTCGTACGGGGGACGACAATTTCAGCGTCTTACTTTTTGACCGCGTCAAGCAGTTATTGCCACACCAATTAAGTAGTGCCAAATTGAACTGGGCAATTCAATTTTTACGAAAGAACTTTTGAATTGAACGTCCTATTGAAAATCAGGAGAAATATGCGAGTTACGTCGCTCGTCAATTTTATTCGTAAAAATTGTGGAAATGTTGTGTATTTGGAAGGACTGAAACATTTTGAGAAAAATGTTGAAAAATCCAAGTAGCAAAAATCATTTAACCAGTCCTAAAATTTGCTCAACAAATACAAAGCCTGGTTCTCTGGTAATTAAAATCTTCCTTCGTGAAAAATTGGTAAAAAAAAGCAGCAGTTAAGTAAATCAGATGCACCGAGTACCCGAGTTTTAAATTTGTTCCACAAAAATTGGCAATCCTGTCGTTTGTCGGCGAGCTCAACGTCATAAACTCGTCGGTGTGGCGAAGAAAACTTCACGGTGTTGATCTGATCTATGCCCTCTCTACGTAGAATGAATGAAAAATTTCGGCGCAGAAATGAACCGGCTCTTATCAAATTCTCTTATCAGCTCACCATAACGAAGGACCACAACTCTCTAGGTTATGTAGACATAGATCCTCGCTAGAAACAGCTCTAAAAAAAACATTAAGAATAAAACTCGTTGATTTGCGAATGCAATTACTTATGCACCCGTTAACGACTCAATTATGGAAAGTTAACTGCAACTTTGCAATGTCGCAAGGCAATCGCGCTTTTGTGGCTCTGACCTCTTCAAAGTAGTCTATGTTCCATGTAAACTCAAAAAAATTTCGAAGAAAATCATACGGAGCCTGAATCTAATATTTCCCGCCAAAAAAGAATTCGTTTTAAAGGAAATGGAGTTCCTCTTAAAACAGCTGTATCTTTCTTGTTTAACCGGAATTCTTTTGCGACAAGGTGGTTTAATGGAACATCTTCACAATGACAATTGGACTGAGTTAAGCAGAAAGGAACCAACCCACATTTTGGAAAAAATTGAGTTATGAGTGGTTTCAAACTCAACCACTGCTCTACTATCTATCGCCAAAAATTCAAAGTTTTTCTTGGAGCAACTTTCGCAGAAATTAAACTTGAAGTTTATCTTTTACATTGAGTCTTATGCAGGAGCCAAACTTTAAACCTCTTTTTCTCGGTTCGATCCCGATGTGGCTTGGTTCCTTTCTGTTTAACTCTGTCCTGTCCAATTAATAACGATCACGATTTTTTCAACCATTCATTATTATTAGCATGCGAGTGGCGCTGCTCTGTAGTCATGCCCATCGCTGAGTGATTCCTTTCTGATGCAAAAATAGTAACAAACCGACTTGCTTTACTCCTTGCTTGTCAGACGGCAGCGAACTTTTATGAGCCCTGTGATTGTGCCGTAGTTTATGACGGAAATACTCGTCATAAACTTTGTATTGATTTCCATTCATTTTCTCGTCGCGCAGTTGACGGAAATCAAACGGGTAGGACATCAATACCTTTGCGGCGATTAAGAGCTCAAAATTAACTCTTCGGATTTGATTTTCTACATTTTTTTCAACATTTCAAAAGTCTGGACGACCAAGAACTGATTTAAGTTTGCCAAAGGCAGGAGTTTCAATCGAAATTTGTATTTAATATTCCTCTGTCGTCTGAGATTCAACCCGGAACACTGTGAGTCCATTCCTGTCGTAACATCTGTTCGACTCATGTCGGTTACTAACCACATCGACTTTTTTGGTGACTGGTGAGAGTCCTCAAGATTGATTTAAGGAATTTTTCAGTCTTGAAAAGCCCAATGAAATGCTGGATGTTTATATTGAGAAAATTTACCGCCGGAAAAAATTGAGAAGTGCAGTTCATCGGTTGTCCCAGATCCTGGTTAGTCATAGATCAACTTAGTAGGTAGCTGCGGCATGCAATGTATCGATGTTGGATCGTGCCGCCCTAGTAACGCGTGGCAACCTTAAGGTTATCAATCTAGTCTATTTTTTTCTTGAGGAACCGACTATAGTCCCTTTATACAGAAGGTAAAGACAATACGAATCCATTTCTGATTGGTTCTCGTATTTCAGGCCTTCACAGTGTCACAAACGGGAATAAAGATTACATTTTCACCAACTGCAAAGCTTATTAACTGGAATGGACCGAGGAATAGGGGTACGGCAAGGAACAAATGGAATGAGAGAGGGAACAAAAATAGGAATTCGGGATTATCCATCAGTTTACTAGAAAATTCTCGATTTATGAAAGGAAATTTGGTAACGCCTGCAGGTTCATACGGCGTTTTTCCTTAGCACGGCAATGTAGCCTTGTGGCAGGGGTGCTGAAACTTCCCAACCACGCGATCGGCCGTTTGCGTGAAATAAGGTAACCCATGTGAGGACGCGAAAAATGGGGAAACCCATGAGAGGACGAAAAAATTGGGGGGAAATAGGGTTTAAAGGAAATTTGAGTGTCAAGCGCGCTGTTTTTGGAGGAACAAAACATTCAAGCGCGCTTTTTTGGGGGAACCCAACTGTCGACCGCGTTACTTCATGTGTCAGGCAAAATTCTGCGAAAACTGAAAATGAGGGAACCTAAATTTATTTTGGGGGAACCCTCGGAAGTTTCTGTACCCCTGCCCGGTGGTACTGGCTGAGTCTTCTTTTTCTGGTGCCTTATCCGTGACCGAATTATTTTATTTAAGCGCAAAAATTTCTCTAAATCATCGAGAAAACAAGAAAAGCGTGAGCTTGAAGTGTGAAATGATTTGAAATCACCCGTAAAATCACCCCTATTTAACTCCACAGCGCACTCTGAGATCTGGAAGGAAAGCATGGAGGTTGCCCCACCACAGTATCATATGCACGACTTGCTTCGGTATTTTCATCTCGCTACCGTAGGTCGCGCTCTCCATTTTTTCGTTTCATAAGTGGTTCTAGTTTTTTTTTTTTCTTTTTTCTTTTTTCTTTTCCCTCTCGAGCGTGTGGAATGAGTTGACAATGATTCATGTCGAAGTTGTTCTAGGTCAAAGCGTCAACTACCTGTCGTATTGTTTCAAAACGTGCGATGCATCATTCTTTGTTTCCCTCACGAAAGAACGTAACCAAATTCCAGAACTGCCAAATTTCCCTTCCAAATTGCAATTTTACCGTGAGAATCATGAGTACTTTTAACCGAAACTGTCCCTGATTTTCCCTCTGATCTTGTGTAAAAATCGGAAATATTTTGCGGGAAAATGGTACCGGTGCATTCTTGCAAAAAACTGAATTGTTCGAGCCAATTCTGTAACCTTGGAATGGAGATACGTTCCTTCGTCCAAAAAACGCCCAAACGAGATTGGTCGTGACGTAAGGTATGCTTTAATCCCACTCTCCTCTCTTCTTCTCTATATTCTAACCTATGAAGTTAACTTTTCCCCCGATATAAAATTATCTCATCACACGATCGATTTTCTTGGTGGAAAAAACCGTGAAAAGCTGTTGAAAAGCGTGCCGTGAACTCAGAAGGAAAACCCCTCAAACTCGCTGATAGTGTTGCTCTTGACAGTATTGAGAAACAAAAATTTGAAATTTTGGTTGTTTAATAGAATACCTGTATAGCGAGAGTATGGACAGATCGCTTCATGGAGGTCTTAGGGCCCAAAAGTGCAGTCCTCCTTCTAACAAACTTCTGACACTCAAAATTTCACTGCCAGTCTGCAGAGTCTGCAGATTCCAATTCTAACCAAGATGGCTAAGAATGTACAGAAATGAGCGTTTTTCCGCAAAAATGAGTAAATTTATGCAAAAACTGAGTCAAGTACGTGCTTTATAAACGGCGGCTCTTAACAATAGTATTAGTAAATCGTTCTGGGTAATTGAAATTCATAGGTTGGCTACATTTCTGGGCCCTAACTTTATTTGCAGAAGCATCGGTGAAGGCCTGATGGATTTCCGAAATTTCACATCTGTCGATACTCTCGCTATACAGGTACTCTAGTTTAAATGGTTTTAATCCTGATTTATGATTTGAATTTGTAAATTTTGAAGCAGCATATTCTGAGCTTCAGTCGCTCTGTTGGGAGCTGCAGAGTAATTTTTTATCTAGCGAATAATTTTAGAGGGGTTTTTACTATGCGTCATTTGGTTTCAGATCGGTGAAGTTGCGTTTGCCAAGCTTGTTTGTCGGTTTTTGCCCTTTTTTTTTTTTTTTTTTTTTTTTTTTTTTTTTTTGTATGAAAGTAACAATTTTAGTTTTGCTGTATTTTTGCTTGCTGTCTGCACATTCCTCACTTGCTTTTTTTCTTTCGAGATTAACGAAATTTTTACGTTTCAAAATCAATTTTTTAAGCCCTGGGCCTCGGCCTCGTTTTTTTCCTCCAGTGTTGCCCTTGAGTTTTTTACACTGTCCTCAAGTTGACACGTTGCATTTGAGGACGAGAAGTTGCTGTATGATCAGACAATGTTGTGTTCTGAACACGGCGGATTATAGGTTTAAGTAGCTTTTTTCCGAAACTCAACTTTCGGACTGGATGATGATTCGAATCCCAATTCAGTCGGATATTTTTTGGCGATGTTGACCTACCTAAAATTTTCCTAAAAAACGGACACTCAAATGCAGCTTGGCATCCTCAGTTGCACTTCTGAGATATTGTAGACTAGCAGGAAGATCCTTTTTACGGTGGACAACAATCACACCGTCGTAGGTTTGCAACAACTTTGCTATAATTGAGGAAAAAAAATGATTTTTTTCTTTTAAAATTAAAAGGAAATTTGGTTTGATTCAATTGTAATTTCTTAAGGTAGGTCCGTTTGAAGCAGTTAGAACGAAAACACACCAACTCAAAAAAAATGAAAATAATCACGACACGCACAATACCTAGTTGAAGAATTTAGTCCAAGAAAAATATTTTTGGTGCGGGAATACAAGTACTTTAGGACACTTTTAAGGTCCAAGTTAAATTGGAACAGAAGCGCTACCTCCAATGACCTTTATGAAAACTGACTCTCTTTAATGAAAATTGAGCATTTTCGAGTGACCGTGTTGGTATGTTTTGGTTCTCACTGATTCATTTTTGGGCGAATGAATTTTGGAAAGACTTTTTTATCGTAAGCAAATTAAATTTATCATCGATGACGATCTTACGTTTCTTTGAATGTAAAAAAAACCCAATTTGATAAAAGTAGTAATTTAATCACTCAAAAAAAAAAAAAAAAAAGTTCATTAAATCAAAGAGACTTTTGTTCAAATCTAGAAAAAAAAATTTAAAACATTTTTCCAGTGATCCTCGCGCTGTTGGTCGTGCGCTTCTCGCGCGCATCGTTGCGGACCAGCAGCCAAGCATGGGGTGCGCTGGATGCATCGGTGCATCTTGGCTTTTGCGTCATTCCCAGGGGGAGGGGGGTCTTTTGCAAATGCTAACTGCGACTCCCTCGAGTCTATGCACCGCCCTTGAACCCCCCCGCTCGATTAGAACCGGCGTCAACCGGACTCGTCTGCCCCCCCCCCCCCTCCTACCCCGGATTGGGGTAACGGGCTGCCCCGCTCGGGTTTTCGTGGTTCACTCTGTCCCAATTCCCCGCCCACGAAAAGTAACGCGGGTAGCATCGCGGCCCCGATCGATGGCGCGTCTGATTTGTGTCCGCGGACGGTCATTGACGTCATCCGGTCGGGAAGAAATGTAGAAGCATATAAGAAAGTATAGACGCTATTAGTGGTGACGTCACCGTAGGGATCCTCAGTTATATCAAATTGATCAACAAACGTAAAATACATAACCCTCTCAATGCAACTTAGGTCACATTGACGTCATCCGGTCGGGAAGAAATGTAGAAGTATATAAGAAAGTGTAGACGCTAGTAGTGGTGACGTCACCATAGGGATCCTCAGTTATATCAAATTGGATCAACCAAACAGTAACAATTACATAACCTCTCTCAATGCCACGATTGAGAATAAATCGATATTTATCGCTTATCTGTGCCATGAAAAAACAAGGGGGACAAACGGGAAACAAGGCTGAAAATACATCATGAAAACCGAGACATTTCGGCTTGATTTGGAGAAAAACACAACGAAATATATATATGTATAAAAAAAAAAATTTCCTAGCAGCCCTTGACAATGCGTAACATGAAGAATGGGGGGGGGGGGGGGGGGGGTTGGAGCGGGAATTTGTGACGTGACATTTAAAGCGTCCATGTAAGGAGCAACTTTTACTCTCCGAAAACATAATCTTGAACTGACACCTCTGTGTGTTAAAGCTCCTATCCGAGACTGAATAAAATTAAAGATAAGTAGTAGCTGTTCCAATCTGGCTTACGAGTTGTCAGATTCTACCAACGTTGTTTCAGTGTTAACCTCGACTGATTAGGAGTGTAGTTCCCCAGGTAGAACGTAGAAGCCCCATTTTCGATGATTTTGATGGTCTAATTGCCCACCGTAGGTAGAAAAAGGCCATCTACATGATATCATGAACCACCAGTTGTATTTGAGTGTATCTTCATGGAAGCTCTCTCAAGACTCCAGGACGGCTCCGTTTACTTGACGATGTCCAATTATAAACGAACGTGTCGCTCGAGTTTTACATCCTTACTTTATCTTTGAGACTCGCTCCCAAGTCCTCTGTGATTAACGGAGCAATGCCTATCTTAAGGGTGTGGATCCCGACCACAAATGATTGAATAATTAAGAGCAGATACCGATGCCGCACTCACATAATCTTAATGTGCTCGAGAATAAAATTAAAGCGAGTTAATTCTGATGTGTGGATTTATTGGTACTGGGGCTCTTCTTTCGGGCTTTTCTCTCTCGAGCACTTGTTCTAAAATTAACAAAAAATTCAGCAAAATTTTGATCAGCGTATTGTGTTGATCTTTTTACGAAAACCCTGCGCGTTGGCGAAAATTCCGGAGGCCCAGAACAATTTGCACCCCTGTGCCTTGCCAAAAGTTCGCTTCTTTTCTCTATACGCGGTGGAACCGCTTAACTTTCGCAAGATTCAGTCACGAAGACCAGCAGATTTCCTTTGAAATGTTTTTGTCGAAATTTGTTTGAGAACTCGTCATTTCCCGCTCGAGAGCGTAACTCCTTTCCAAGGTTGCGAACTCGGCTCGAATAATTCAAATTTTTACAAAAATGTACTTGTGCAATTTTTTCAAAAATGTACCTGTGCAATTTTCGTTCAAAATTGTACTGATTTTTGCACGAAATCAGAGGATAAGTCACGGAAATTTTCAGGAAGAAATGCCCAAGATTCTCCATGTACAAATGCGATTTGCGAGAGGAAATTTGGTAACATTGAAACATAGTTACAATCTTTGGTAAAGGAAACTACGAACTGTGGTCACAGTGGCAATGGAAGTGGACATGGCGGAAGGAATGGCGAGACGTCGCGGTAGGAGTCCAGGTGTAATCGGGCGAAAATTGTGGGCGAAGTGAGGTTAAGTTGTCGAGAAACTTCACTGTCCCGCTAAGCAAGAACAGCACATCTGTAATTGAATCCCCATGTACATACGCGGTTTTTTCCAGGCAAAGCAGTATAGCCCCCCTCTCCCTCTATGTTCGCTTCCTCTCCTCTTTCGGCCCCTGACTTTGTCTCTTCAGAGCGCAAGATTGCCAGATTGTGTGATAAAATTAGCATAATTTTCATTTCATTGTATATAGGGTGTTCCATATTGATAAGTGGATTTTTAGGCCTAAGTTTTTTTTTTTTTTTTTTTTTTTTTTTTTTTTGCGATGTTATATTTTCTTCTTTGAACGACTTAGAGATGGATTATAGTTCTTCGTCGGTTTAAAACTAGTAAGAATGAAATTTGACATAGTTTTCGTGTAAAGGTACGGAAATTAGAGCTTTTTGCTATGAACTTAAAGAAAGAGCCTTGAAGATCGTATATACTCGTTCACTTTTCAGGAAATTTCAGCCGAATTACGCGTATTGCAGTTCATCTCTTAAGCGTTCCCTCTTTCCAAATCCGATTTTTTTTTTATGTTCTACAATAATCGCTCCTAGTCATCGTTCAACATGCGTGTCAGGCAAGGAGAAAGCTAGGAAAAGGAATTGAAAAGGCAAGAAATCCAGGAAACCTTTGAAGAAAGGAAGTTCCGAAAAACTAAAGAAAAAGTCAGGACTGTAGATACTGGCGCACCATACTAGGCTGCTAAAAATTTTGGTGCAAAATTCTATGCCGGAGCCCATATCGTCACCCTCCGGCCAAAGTATCACAAGCGCCATGCGACGTTTAAAAATTTCCGCCGCCATTTAATTTTTTTACAGATAAATTGTTCAACGAAGCTGTCCGAAAATTTCACCGAATTTTCTTTGTGCTGCCGATAAAATTCAATGAAATTTTCCAGCAGATTCAACTAATAACTTCTCTGTACAAAAATAAAACTGGTGGCGGGAATTTTGAAACGTCGCATATGGCGCTCGTGATACTTTAGGCAGAAGGTGACGATATAGAGTCCAAAAACCCCGAGTGATTTGAACGCGGAGCGAAATCCACTCTTTTTTCGGAGTGTCAACGCTTTTATGGTATTGCTTTCCTTTCGCACCCATGTCACTCGGGGTTTTTGGGAGTAATGTAGACTCCGGCATTGAAATACAATCCTCGATTTTCGAGAGTACCCAATGCGGGACACCCTGTACGCAGGAAAATATATAAATTTCATCAGGATCTTGCAACCATGTTCAAGCGGCGTAAGAGACGAATTTGCATAAAATACCTACATAAGTTAAGTTAGCGTTTCCTACAACAATAGCCCATAAATAAAGTGTCCGGAGGCATTTTTTCGTCTCCTTCCAGTGGTGCTCAGTCCCCTTGCTTTTGTCCGTCCTTTGTGCCGTTGATGGAGCCAGGGCAGCATTGACGAGGTCAGGAAGTCCTCCTCTCCCACGTGAAAATGTCTCGAACGATGAAAGCTCGGATCGCGAGGAACTGCCAAATCAATCGGACAAAATTTTGCAATAAGTAACTGAAATTTTTGACTAATATATAAAATCATCACTCTGCATATAATGACTCATAATATGGACTGCATTTCGCAATTCGGGGCTACTAAATCTGGCTCAGTTTAGAAATAACGTATGCACCATTAGTTTCCCTATGCACATGAGTGTTTTTACAGATGAGTCAGGAATTATAGTTCTAAATTGCAAAATGCAGTCCATATATTGCATCTAAAATGAGCAAGAAGTTGTAGTTCCTAATCGCAAAATGTGGTTAATTTGACTGAAATTGGTGACGTTCTACGGACTGGAACCAAAATAGGTCCACTCCTTGTCAGGAGCTTATCAAAGTCCCTGCGTCCATTCTTGTGGGAAACTTTTCTAGTGCCTCATTTTAATTTAAATGATATGAGGAATTTTTCCCGAGTCCATGCACTGGGATTGAAGTTACTCCGCACACGAGTTGAAATATGATGTAAATAAGAGCAGAGTGCTTTCCCATTCCCAAGAACTCTCGGTTAAAATCTGCCTTCTCGGGAAACTATGAAAGAAAAACAATCTTATGCATATGCCTATAATTCACCTCTTCTCCGTGACTTTGAAGAGCCACCGGGAATTTTCCAGACATTTTTCGGTACTTTCCAGATATTTCCCGGTAACTTTTCCGATAAATCCCAGGAACTCCCGAGGGAAACTTCGATCCCAAATATCATACCGTGGCAACTAATTCACCTCTCCTCCGTGACTTTGAAGAGCCACCGGGAACTTTCCCGGGAATTTTCCAGATATTCCTCGGTACTTTCCAGATATTTCCCGGTAGCTTTTCCGATATATCCCAGGAACTCCCGAGGGAAACTTGGATCCCAAATATCATACCGTGGCAACTGTGTCCGGGGTGGCTTTATCCGAAGCAGCATCGCCGCTATCTCGCGATCTGCAGCTCCGCAGAAGGCGCTAGCGAGCGGACAGCCTCGGACATGGTTGTCACATCACCAATAAATTCTTTCTGCGCTGGAACGGATGCAAGATCGAGGGATTTCAAGGCACAGCAGGCCAACAATGGTCGCGGAGGATGTGGGATGTCTCTGACCGGACTTGACTCATGTCTTCATGAGCCGTGCAGGACCTGTAAACTTGTGACTGAAGCATTCAAAGCTCGCTTGGGTCCTTACCCTGCCGAGTATCGACGACCTAGCCCACCGCCGCACGCTAGGCAAAAAGCTCGGTACCAGTGGCTAATTACCAGGAGCTCTCCCAGAAAGACTGGTCCTTCAAAAGTCAAAGCTACGGAACCTTGACTTTTTCTTATCGCAACCAAAACATCACATTCGTCATTTCCCTCACGAAAAAATGTAACTACATTTCAATGTTGCCAAATTTTCTTGTGCCGATTGATTTTCTATCAGGAGAATTTTGAGAATTTTAAGCTGAAAATTACACTGATTTTTCCTCTGATTCGTACCAAAAGGAGACAAATTTGCAATGAAAACTGCGCAGAACAATCTAACAAATCTAAATAATTTTGTTCTCGGTCACCTGGAATAATAGCTGAGCCCCGTGAGCGACTTTGGATCACGACCAATTCAATGCAACTTGCTGTGACCCACTCCTTGATTTTCTCCTTCTATCCACCACGTCTAGTCTCTTCCCACCTTCTAAGAGCGTAGGATCTTTCTCGATTTTTCTTTCTCTCTTGTGATTTCCTTCCTCCTCCCCTCACCGCGTAGTTTCCTCTCCTGCATTCAGAGCTTTTGTCCTTACTTTTCCCTTCTTCTATCTATCCTCTTCTCACCATTCCTAGCTCTTTCTTTACGTGTCTCTTCGCATTCAACCTATCCGCGTCTCCGCTCCTAGTCAATTTTATTTTTGTTTCCTTTGCTTCTTCCTTCCATGCCTCCCTCCATCTTTCGGACAGCGCTCATTTAGAACAAACCCTGCTCATAAAATTGTTAAAATACGACTATCTGTTAAAAATCATTGGCGAAGCTTTTTGTGAAGAGGTTCAAGCCAACCGCTAATCCAGTTTACATGTTCATGTTTTGAAAACGATCTCTAATTAATAAATGTGCCCTATAAATCATCGTTTTCCACGAGAGGGAACGTTACTCCACTCCAAGGTTGCAAAATTGACTCAAACAATTCAAGTTCCTAACAAGCATGTACGTTTGCAATTTTCGCAAAAATTTGTCTAATTTTTGCACAAGATTAGAAGATATACCAGTGAAATTCTCAGTTAGAAATGCCCCAGATTCTCCTGGTGAAAAATAATTTGCGGCAGAGAAAATTTGGCAACATTAGAATGTATTTACATTCTTTTCTGATGGGAAGCTACGTAATATTCAACAAAATGTGGTATGCAAGCATTTTGGAAATATTTGAAAAGTAAATCCTGGAAGATTGTTTTAAAATAAAACGTATATTGTGGCATTATTTTAAACATTCTTTAAAGATTATTCTGAGAACGTAGTAATTACCCTGTGAATATTTTCAAAATATTGATGTTTTTAAAAGATTCAGGTGCACGGAAAGAACATGCAACAGCCCTGAATAAAAATTAACAATATTTTTAAATAATTGTCGTGTCGCGAGCATATCACCGACACTGAAAATTGATGAGCTTAGCTCAGGAAAATGTGCCAGTTCTCATTCCTGCTATCAGTGGCGTGGCGTGCTTTGCGATGTATCGATTGTTAAACCATTTAAACCTATGGAAAAGGATCGATAAACAGGGTGTTCGCGGTGAACACCTTAATAATCGATTCTTTACCATAGGTTTAAATGGCAGAACAATCGATATATCGCAAAGCACGCCACGCCACTGCCTGCTATCAGAGCGCGGTGCCCCCGGCGCCTGTATACCCACCCACGCGGCACCGCGGCGCCTTAGCGTTACAGGTGACCGCGGCGGTGCCTTTGTCGCCGTAACCCCCCCCCCCCCGTCCGCCCCCTATCAACGCGAATTAACACTCGTTTTTCAGCTGACGATTGCGGCGAAAAAAACCACTCGCTGTTATCACGCCTCGGCGGGTTAATCTTATCTCCAGGGAGAAACGGCGCACTGTGGATCGAGCTTTCGGGGGAGATCGGACAAGAAATTACCTCGTTTCCCTCACGAACGAACATAACTACGTTTCAATGTTGCCAAATTTCCCATCGCAAGTTACATTTGGGTCAGGAGAACTGTGGACATTTCTGCCAGAGAATTTCACTGATTTGTCTTCTGTTATCATGCAATAATCTGACAAATTTTGGATAGAAATTGCCAGGTATATTTTTTTAAAAAAAGTGATTTGTTTGAGTCAATTTTGCTATTTTGGAATGGAGTTACTTTCATTCGTCCGGGAAGCGACGATTTGTGACTGAACTTGTACTTTTGGATGCTTTTTCAATTGTCTTTTTATAAAATTTGAGGGATATTTCTTTTTGGATATTTAACGAAAAAATAATGGAGCCATATTTAACCTCTACGTTTTGTATTTACGAAGATAGAGGCAATTATTGAAGTTGCCACGTTTTGTTTTTCCAAATTGTTGCCGATTCGGCCCACTGTGCGCTGTGCTCATACTGTTGCTCCCTCGATAAGGCGCGGATATCGTGCTCAATGATTCAGCGTTTTTTTTTGCAACTCGCCTAAAAAGATGCGCTATTTTGACGCCCTCGAAGCGCAGTTACAACCGCGCCGTTTGTTTTGAAGCTTGACGCCAAGCTTGAGTTAGGGTGTTTCCAACATGAAATGAACACTCGTTAAAATGATTTGAAAATTGAAGAAATGCAGGGGTACGACAAGTTCCATAGCCTCGACCGTTTCTTCCGATCTGAAATTTTTTGTTCCCGGTCGGCCTACATACATTAAATGTGCACTTTTTAGTGTATTTTAAAATTGATTGCATTTTGCAAAAAGGAACCAGGAGTATTGAAATGCTGCTGAGATTATGCAGCTTCTTTTGTCTTGGAAAAAACCTGATTATCTATAAACAGTTTCTATTTTACTTGCTAAAAACTGTAAATTTAGGACAACAATTTTCTCGTAAACTCCACATTTTTCCATAATTTCAATAGTTATATTGCCATGTAAGATGTTGCACAATCTTAGCAACATTGAAATGCTCATGGTTTCTTTTTGCAATATGCAATCCAAATATTGTGCCATACCAAAACATACTTAAAAATAAAGTAAATTAAAAAAAAAAAAAACTATGTAAAAAGTCTGACCTTTAAATGTTAGGTTTTTCTTTCTCTCTTTCTTGAAAATTATTCAGCTTATCCATGGTATAGCTGAGGTAAGGAAATTGATTTGACTCGACATCTATCTAGTCGCGCCATGAAGCCTGCAGCGAAGGCAGCATATTCGCAGCTTAGTTTCCTCGGTGGAAAGCTCCGTTCACTTAATCAGAGGAAATATACCAGCCTCGCATCTTACAAATGGCTAAATTATTTCTGGAGCGAACTGGAAGACTGCACTTGCCAATTTGCGCACTATCACGTTCCAATATTTTTTCTAATGCCTTGTATCTCTTCTTTCTGACTTCTCTGAGTGTTTACTCCCTGACTAGAATACCTTGGTAGAGAGAGAATCGCCATGTGCATATTCTCTCCATTAAGGCACTCTAATGTCTAATCTGGACTCTTGAATAATCTAAATGCAACGTCCACGCCATTTTGTTGCGTCCTAAGAGCTCCACCTTAGCCCAAGATGGCTGAGTCTATCACGAGTAGATCCTTCAGAAGTCATATTCCGTCTGAAGGTACTCTAATGGAGATGTTGCATGTGTGAGGAATCTGTGATTTGACTGTTGCTTCTTATGTAAAAGTTCGCGAGAAACACGCCAAAATGGAGAGAATATCCCATGCTATCCTGAGGGTCCACGTCTCCATCAAGACAAACTCTCCATGCAAAGATAGGGAGCAAATACATTAGCAGGGTTGCTGTGTTTTCAGTTTTAGAGTCCCCAAATAAATTGGTAGCCCTGTCAATGTATTTGCTCCCTAACTTTGCATGGAGAGTTTGTCTTGATGTAGAAGTGGGTTCTCAGGGTAGGGTGGGATATCCCCTTCATTATGGCCTCACTTTGAGAGCTTTTTTTGAGCTTGGGAGATGATTTCAGAGAAAACCAGGGGCACCATCGTGTTTCTCGCGAACTTTTACAAAAGGATCAACAGTCAAATCGCAAATCCCTCACACATGCAACATCTCCATTCTACCAGTGGAGAGTCTTTCATTGCCTCTGGGCTCACAAGTCAGACATTGTAATATTCCGCCATGGATGGAGGAGACCCAAGCGCGTCTGGAGCTCTGGATCTCATCTCAATCTGCGACGATGGCCCGGACCGCGGACCGGGAATCTCAATATCCTCGCGGAGCGTATTCAATCAGCGGAGGAACAGCGTATCTATTTTAAGCCTCCTCCGTACTCCCGACACTCTTTTCGCTTTTTTTAATTTCCCCTTTCCCCTTTTCCCTTTTCGACGCGACGTCGCGTTTGCGGGACAATGTACGGTCATTAATTCCTCGCTCCGCATACAAAAGGGCGTAACTGCACCTTCAAGATGACCCCCGGGAAACGTTGTGTTATACGGACTACAGGGTTCATCGGAAAGTGGACTTGTGTCCTTATGTCAGGAGGGTGGCGAATTAGCCGACGGGCTCGAACCCGGGCTTTGAGAGCGAATTGAACTGTGTTCCCATCCCGGTATCGGACCCCGAGTTTTTTCCATTGAGTCTCTTGATACTCCTAATCAATTTGACATTGAATTTCCAGCCGCTTTTGATTCGTGCGTAAAAATAAATGTTTTTTAATTGATCAGCCCACTCCGACGTGATCTCCGGCGACAGACGTACTTCCTCAAACATTCCGCCGATTTTTTTTTTCGGTCATGCCCGCGCTTACGCCGACGAGCATCAATTATGTCTCGCGAATCGTCGATAAATTCGGCCCTCGCGTATCAAATCCTTGCCCCTCTGACGTAAGGGCGTATCGCAGTTTTCTCATGAGCCCTGTTTCAAATGTAAATCCACGCTTTCTGGGGCTCACGAGGCGATTGAGATAGGTCCTTACGTCAGAGGAGCGACGAAACATGACTGCTCGGTGAAATTTCGCTCTTCGTGTAATAAATAAATTGGATCTTGATAAATTCAAATAATATTTTTTCCTCGCAAACAGATCTGTTGCGCGTAAGAGACAACAAGTAAAGAGACTTTATGTATTGACATGCTAAGAAAAAACGCTGTATGAGCCTTCAGATTTTGCCTCCATTTAAACATTAATTTTTCAGGAGTTTTGGGATTATTTACCTTGATACCTATTTTCTTATACAGGGTGCTCTTCAGGAGAAAATCAAGACAATATATGGAAAATCGGTCATGGATCAGGAAATTCTGAGAGCTTCAAGCATTTTTTAAACATTTGAATCATTTCATTGAATATTATGTTGATTTTTTTAATCAAACGAGTGCCGATTTATTCGCGTAAAATATCAGGAAAATCCAAAATTAAATTTTAGTTGATACATTGTCATAAGGTGAAACCACCGGTTACAGACACCCGCAAAAATGTGACCAGTTATAGACACCCTTCGTCTAAATATGGTATTAATAAGAAAGAAGTGACTCGGTTCTTTGTGTGTTGTTTTTAATTCAACCCACATTCTCAAGTGAGTTGAATTAAAAACAACAACACAAAGAACCGAGTCACTTCTTTCTTATAATTACCATATTTAGACGAAGGGTGTCTATAACTGGTCACATTTTTGGGGGTGTCTGTAACTGGTGGTTTCACCTTACTTTGAATGAAATTGCAAATGAAATAATCCATATAACTGTAAATAATCTCTACATAGTTATGGAATACCGCAGTAAGGCTCATTCGACCGAACTTTTTTCTCAGTGTATCCAAGTGAGAGTGATCAACGCACCGTGCACCGTATATGGTGCACTTGAGATTTTAATCGAAAATAGCCGCGAACTCACCCCGAGAAGTTCCTACTGAGATCCCTAGCAAACACGACCATGCTAATTTTAAATAATGCGCTGCTCTCCCTCTCTTAATGAAAGGTTCTACAATGTAGAACTCTTACTCATGATCAGTGTCGCGCACTTAAGATGAAGTGGAGACTAATTCGTTCAAACAAATCCTCACAGTCATTAATTGATGGTCGTTGAATCAGTGCTCGACTTTTTTCCGGAGTCAATTAAGAAACTCATCGAAGCTGTTAATTAGGTGCTCAAGTGAAAGATCAAGTTCATTTAGCGCGCCGTGAATCTATTTCGCGAATTGCGCCGAAATTTTGGCGTGCGCGATAGGCGACACTCAGCAGATGAAAGGGTCGTGACAAGGAAGTGCCAAGCAATGCTCATAAATTAATGTCTCAACGTCAGAATGTCTCCACAAGCCCTTAAATGTATAGTCAGAAAATTGAATATTGCTCTTTTCTCCTGCCGCATGCCGATGCAATGACGACTGAAACCCAGTAGTGGATTGGCCCTGGGGCACCAGGGGGTGACGCCCCCAAACTTTGGGCAAAGTCACCCCGCGGAGGCTCCCACCTGGCACATTTTTGGGGTCCTATTTGGTAAATTTCTCTTTTGAAAGGCCCGACCTCTAGAAAATCTAAAACCATTCTGCGCCTGCTAGGCTCCTTTATCATTCTTCAGTAATCAACATTTTTTATGGTTCTTATTCTAAATCGGTCATTAAAACCAAACTCATCCGTTTTGGCGAGCCATCAGTTTTGTCGTCGAAAAAACGTTTTGCCCTTGTCGAATTTACGGAAATGTTGCGCCTGTTAAAAACAGTTATCGTGTAGTAAAATGATGTTTATCTTGAAACACACCGAAATCAGCACAGAGATCGATTAGACGCAACAGGTCTATCGTGAAAATTCTCTAAGTTGAATTTATAAATTGTTCAACGAAATACCCTCACTGAGGAATAAAAATAATAAAAATATTCATTAATAAAATAATTTCATATCAACATGAAATATGCTCCCTGATTCTGCCGCATGCTACGTCAAAAAGTTGTAAATCCATATTTAGGAGAAGCAGTGTTGTCGATTTGCAAAATCGCCATTGCACACTGGAATAAAAACCACATTGGATCTAGAGTCCAGACTCTTAAAACATCGACAAGGAAAAGTACTCTTGCTTCAATCAGAATCTAGCTTAAATCTAGAACCAAGCCTCTTAATTTGAGCGGATTTCGTTTTGATTTAAGCGAAAATCCGATTGAATCAAGAGTATTTTTTCTTGTCAATGTTTTCAAGAGTCTGGACTCTAGATCCTATGTGTTTTTTTCCAGTGCTTACTGCTGCCAGAGGCGGATCCAGCAATTTGGCAATACCGGATTTCCACCTCTTAAACCTGTGCTAAATAATCGATTCTTGTTGGAAGACCTGACCCCTCCAAGGATCGATACATTTCTATAGGTTTAAATGGCGAAAAGACAATGTTGCCAATTTTCCTACCTTACTAAGCGCGGCAGAATTCCGCAATCCGTCTCGCGGTCCACAGCGAATTCGCGTCTCTCTCTGATGTCGCAGTTAAATAATCGCGGTGACTGCAGGTTGATACGACAGCGGGGCGTCGACCTTTGGCGATAAATTTAGGCAGCAACGTCCATCACGCCCCAAATAATGGTCGCGAAACGGAGTCTCTTCCGAATTATGGCTCATTAATTATTTTCATTGTATTCGCGATTTTACGGCCCCCTCGCCCTTGGAGTCGCCACCGCGCTTCAATTGGCCAAGGTGCAAGTGGGGGTGACCAGAAGTTGCGTCTTGCGTTACAATAAAAGAAGAAAGATAAAAGCGGGCACCTGCCAAACTCCGACGCCGGACCAAGACGCAGTGCAAATATCGCATCCTCTTGCCAAATGATTCATTTCGCCGGTTTTCAGTTTTTACTTCCGACTAGGGGGTCCCGCCCCCCGACGGGGACCTCGTTCCCTTGGATAGCCTTCGCGACGGTGAAGAACCCGGGTCATAACGCCGCATTTCGTCGTTTCTCTGACGCACAGTGGTTCGAGTCAATAGGAGAGGTCGGACAAAATTTGGAAACTTTAAACGGTTATAACTCCGTTTATACGAAGCTTTGAGGATCTAAAAGTGGCTACATTGGTTTCCTCGTGAAATTTTATTCAAGAAGCACCCCTTGAAGTTTAAAATATGACGAGATAAACGTAAAAATTTGCAGTTTTAGTCAAAAATTTCATGTCCGACCTCTCTAATTTAATCGATCCACTGCGTGACGGAAGGGCGTACCTCGATAATCGCGTGAGCCCTGTTTTAAATATTAATCCATGCTTTTTGGGGCTCATGTGGTGGTCGAGATATGCCCTCCCGGCAGAAGAGTGACGATTTCAATGCCACATGCCTTAGAATCAACTCCCCATCAGCCAAGTCCAGGGTTTCAAGCAGTGGCTAGGCTCAATTGAATGATCGATTGTCGATGTATATCCATTGGAAGCTATGTTGAAGAATCGACCATTAAGGTGTTCACCGCAAAAACCCTGTTTATCGCTCCTAATCCATAGGTTTAAATCGCAGATCAATCTATGTATCTCAAAGCACGCGACGTCACTGGTGTCAAGGATCTTCAAAATTTTCGGTGGCCCGGAAAGCGTGGGAAGTCAGGGAATTTATAGCGCCCTGGACAAGTTAAGGAACTTCGGTGATTTTATCGAATAAGTCAGAGAATTGAATTTCGCGAGCAGCGTTTGACAGAAGTAAGTTTTTGATTCAAATGAACAAGATCTAAGACTTAGCAAACCAAAGTCTCTGTTCCCGTTGACGGACATAATTTTTAGTATCTCACTCCCCTTGCGGGTAAAGAAAGTATTGTCTATCCAATTTTTAAAAACAAAAGGAAATTTTATGATTTTCAATGTTTATTTGTGTATTCTATGCTATTCTAACATCCGTTTTTTCTTTTTCTGTTTCAGGTGAGTGTCAATAGTCAATTCCTAAATACCAAGTGATCATTTACATCGAGGTGTAGAATGTATTTTTCAGTATTCCATCGTTATGCTTTCTTTCCTCTGATTTCTTTTACTATTTTGGACAAGTTTTCTCCCTCCAAGGTTTTGCAAATTGAAAGTCTCCGCAAGAAACCATGAGAATCAGTGACAAGGAGTTAATGATCGATTTTCGATGTTTTCCTATTTGAAGCTATGGTGAAGAATCGATTTTTAAGGTGTTTTTTGCGACCAACCTGTTTATCGATCCTTCTCCACAAGTTTAAGGGGGAAAATCGACCTGGTTGTAAGCTAGATCGTACTCGGACAGAGATAAAGAGAGTGGGAGGGACAAATATCTTTTTGTGAAAATTATATTTCTCCATGAAGGGAGTAAATCCCCCTAGAGGAGTTTCGGGGAAGAAGTCCAATTTCCTTAATTTTTCAGAAGCTGTTCCCAGCTGAAATTCAAGAACGAATAAAATCCTGAAACTACAAAAATTGCAGCTTTTTTCTCTGTCTTCTTCATTGAAGTGAGCATGCAACAACTCAAATGCAACTGCCAGAGCTGAACCCTCTTCACGCCCTCAGTCTAGCACTGAAACTCATTAGAATTCATTGTACTCCACATTCTAATTTTTGTTTTTTTCCGGCTTTGACTTCCCCTCCAAAGAATGTTGACCTAGTGCTAATCCACCACTTCTATGTAAACACAGATGGGGATTTATGCTTTTCCTGTTCGAGGGTCCCCAAGAGCCAAGTTGGTGGAGTTGGGCGGATAGAACGTTTTTTCCTCAGAATTTTAGCGTATTCGTCTGTTTTACTAAACACTGGAAAAAAACACATTGGATCTAGAGTCCAGACTCTTAAAAACATCGACAAGAAAAAATACCCTTGACGCATTCAATCAGATTTAAGCTTAAATCAAGAACCAAGCCTCTTAATTTGAGCGGATTTCCTTTTGATTTAAGCTTGAATCTGCTTGAATCAAGAGTCCTTTTTCTTGTCAATGTTTTCAAGAGTCTGGACTCTAGATCCAATGTGTTTTTTTCCAGTGAACGGTGTGCAATCACATTGCATTGATTAAACGGTTGCATTGCCAGCGAACGCACTCCCACTATCTACATCAGATGCAGCGACATAAAATTTGTTCGTGCAGATTCTCCAACGCAACGCCTTAAAATTTTGGAGCTGCGCGATTTCAGGGTGTCTACAAGTCCGGAAATAGTACTGATTTTTCAAGGGCGGTCTGGTAAGTACTGAAAAAGTGCGGAAATTCCGCCAAAAGGTCCGGAATTTTTTAATTTTTTTCATTTTTGGCGCAATTCCAAATTTTTGAAATTTTTCGTATTTCGTGAAATGGAGAGAGGAGGTATTGAATTTCTTGAGAGAGCACTGAAAAAGCACCGTATAAGTACTTATTTTTGACCAGCCTGTTTTAGTAGACACCCTGCGATTTGGAACTGTTCTTTTTGAGCGTTTTCCGTTTTGTTTTTCTCGTATTTTCATGTCCGGCGCTCAAGTCTTCTCGAGAACGACGGATCCGACCGCGGCGCTACTCGACATGGCAACAGGCGACTTTCCGAGCGGGAAAGAGAGTGAAAGAGTCGGCGGACGGAGCGAGAGAGTAAACCCGGGAGTATTTTTAGCCGTTTGGATGACTCTCAAAAATTTTTGAGCAAGGACCGAGCCCGAGCGGCGAGCGGCGAGTGGCCGCCGGCGGCCGTGTTGGCGGTGGACTTGGGACTCGAGGCGAATCCGCCTTCGAGGAAGTCAAGCCCCAAGCGCCCGTGCCTGTTGCCGTTTTACCGCTTTTCCCGGGCCGGAAATCCGGAATCGGTGGTCTGGGAGGGAGGTTTGGCAACGCGGCGCGCCACGTGCGTCGCGACGCCCGCGGGCCGCGCTCGGACGCCTCGCTCGCCCACGGAAGCGAGCTTCCCGAGGAAAAGCGCGAGTAACTGATAGTGATACAGGGTGGCCCCGCCCGGGAGCTACTAATAGTTGTGCGTCTCCGTAACTGTAATGGCCCAGGCCCGAAAAGTACGGAAAAATCACACGAAATTAATGTCTTATTGATTTTCCGACTTTTCCGGAGACGTCTTGAGCATTTCCGATGGTATTTTCAAAAGTGAGGAGAGAGGAAAAAAATTGAAAAATTAGGGAAAGTGAGGGAGTTTAGTTTAGGGAGCAAAGTTTCGTATCTCGCGAAATTATCAGCCAAGTGGCACTTTTTGCACCCTTGCACGAAAAGAGGTCGTAAATGTCACTTTAAGTGATAAGAGAGAGATAAGACAACACAGTCCGAATGCACACAATAATAAAAACACATTAAAATACAAAAACAATGGATTTACAAGGGTAAGGAGAAACTAAAACAAACCAGACCAACCTAAAAAAACCTGGTTTGTTTTATTTCTCTTTACCCTTGTCGATCCATTTGTTTTTGTATTTTAATGTGTTTTTATTGTTGTCACTTTAAGGTTTACCGTAAAACTTCAGGAATTTAAAAAACAGTGAAAGTCTGGAAATTCTTACTTAGATTAATTATCAGGGAATTTCCTGATCTTAGGTCGCCTAGATGACAGCAAGACAGTGCGTTAACGCCACCCTAATTTTATGAGCCATTTGGTCGGATTAGCCGAATTTGTATAGTCGACGTATTTCATTCTGAAGAGGGAAACTTTGCAAGGAGCAGGGTTGCAACAGACGTCATGCAGACATGAATCGAATTTTATCACAGACGAGACGTTTTAGGTGCCACGTTAGGTTCAGCGCCCCTTATTTTTAAGCGTCTAAGCCTAATTTTTATCAGCAGAAGGCGCCCTGCGAAGGTATAATATTGTTGTCTGGTGTTTTATCAACATGTTTGCCTCCTTATCAACTGATAACAATCTTATCAATCCTTTTAACTGAGATCATTTCCTTCATCAACTTTGATACGAATATTTTTCTGAACCTTGCACCGGCCATTGAAGCAATCTAAGTGATGAGCAGCGAAATATATCGCCATGGAAAAGAAAAAGGGGAAAAAGAGGTAAAGTCACTACCTAAAGCCAAATGTCCTGGTCAGACGTTTGGTGAATTATTATCGCTGCTTTCTTCCTTGGGCAATCGTGGCATCTGAGAGTGATACCACTATTCGGCCACGCGGGAGCTCGGGTTGCCTACACTGAAAGCTGAAGGCTAACCGATAGTGAGGTGGAGTCACCGCTCCGCACACCACGCTCGGTGAATTAGCGTGACATCTGAGAGTGATGCCACTATTCGGCCACGTGGGAGATTGTGTTGCCTATACTTAAAACTGAAGGCAAACTAATAATGAGCTGAAGTCAGATCCACGACGTTTTTCAAGGTTCTCCCTGATTCTAAAAAAAAAAATCCTTCATCATTCTCGATTTCTCAGGTTTCTCTTCTCCACTTCGCCCCGGTCGAATCGGAACCCAACCTAAAGTTTTTTGAAGTCTCCAATTTTTTTCGGTACGCGATGTTCACGTTCACGACCGCTCGGAAAACCTGTCTCTCTCTTCCAAGGAAATTTTCCAAGTTCCACTTATCCCGGGCCGTTTCCTGGTTTTCGGTCGATCGTGTGGCGCGGCTCGCTGCAAATTTCGTGTGTTTTTCAAGGTTCCTGCGAGTTGGGCCTCCCGCACTTTCTCACAAAGTTCGCCTCGCTCTCTTCCGATCACCTGTCGCTGTTTGTTTACCGCCGCGCCGCACCTCGTTCCGCGTCTTGGGCCGCGCTGCCGAAACGCATCCGTTATTTCCATTTCGCGGAGCTAACGAATTTCAGGTCCAATTTGAAGTATGCGAAGTC
Organism: Bemisia tabaci; assembly: GCF_918797505.1. NCBI lineage: Eukaryota > Metazoa > Arthropoda > Insecta > Hemiptera > Aleyrodidae > Bemisia > Bemisia tabaci. Next base: position 51,917,845 of record NC_092797.1, read on the forward strand.
AAACGAAGGGCACAAATCCACATTTTTAAACCCTCGAGGAAAACCGCTGCACCGAGAAAAAAAGTTACGGGCCATATAGACACACCGGACCCGTTCCGGGCTCTGAGCCCGTAACGTAAATTCCGGATGCTGGAGCCTTAGTTGTTATTTTTTTTCTTCTTCTTCTTTTTTTTTTTTTTTTTTTTTTTTTTAGAAGGAATTTCATTTGAATATAACGTAAGAACTACACGTATTTCCTCGTATATATCTACATGATTTAAATCTGAAAATAAACGAATCGCATTAAATTGACAGGGTAATGTTAGAGAATACAATAAGTATCTAAAAAAAAACAGGAATTTTATAATTCTGTCTTCTTTTTTAGCGATTCAGTTTTTGTATTTTCATCTCTCTTTTTCCACAGCGGAACTTAATCATATTTTTTCCGCTGCATTTTCAAATTTCTCGCGCGGTATTGTAAGCTCTTTTCTACTAGTATGACCGGTTACAAACCCTCTCTCTTAATAAGACTCATTTCTTACTTACATTACATACTTCAATCACACATTGTGGCAATGCAGCATATTCGCGTCAACACACCTTCGCGTTATGAGACTCATCAAATGATCCTTCACCGACTTTGGCACATCCACTCTCCTTTCCATTTTACAAGTGTCCGGATGTGTTCTTACGTAAGAAATAATTTGGCGGACTGTGAAACTGAAAAAGTTGAAACGAACCAGCCCAAAACTAGACAAGTAATCGTTTAAGTGGTTATCACATCGACCGCTCATCGCGGTCAACACACGTTGTTGACTCGTAACTATGCTGTACCTCGGTCTCTCTCACTTAGATGAAACAATATTTTCGCTCAACACATCAACATGTTTGACCTGCAAAAGGAGCCATAACCTAAAAATTTGGCCGCGATTTGCGGCTGGACTTTGCTTTGACGAGGAGGGGAATGTTTCGCATTTCACTCATCTTGTTTCCTCTCGATTATTTTTTTACGACACACTCAACCGAATCGAGCAAGTATGTTTCGTAGACCGTGTGACGTAAGTCGGCCGGAAATACAAACTTATCCGCTGGATGGGAATGAGGCATCTACGCATTAATCAGACGAGAAATACGGAAAATTCCGCTGATCATTCGGATTGGCACTTCATACCGGTGTCATTGTAAACAAGAAAAATTGCGAGTCCTCGCAATTTTTCACGTAAACCGCGCACGTTTTTTCAAGATGATTACTTAGCAATGCTCTACGAAAAAAAAAGTTGCGAAGAAAAATATGTTTCGTCTGAAGTCTACAACAGTGATTCTGCAAAAGCGCAGTAGATACAATTTCCCCGAAATGATGTGCGCGAGAAAAAATAACGTGTACTTTGGACTAAATTTTTATCTGTAGCGTGCTCTGTAGCTGTATATCACTGACGTAGGAATTTGAAGTAATTCGTGGTAACTTTAAACAATATATTTTAGAGACCCTGCACTCACAATCCAAGCAATTTCACCGTGCGTGACAAAAATTGAATTCTAAGTCCAAACTATTTTTTGCCCAATCATGGTTGATGAGTAACTTGTTGAGCGAAAAATCGAATAAAATTTGCCCGAAGATGATTTATGAATGTTAGCGTGAGCAATTCACAAGACGATTTTTTGCAAATTATGTTGGGCTTGTTTAACTAATCGCTCAACTCTTTCTTCATGAGTCATCTTCAGGGCAATGAGCGTTGACTTCCGATAGGAGCTTTTACGCTATCGAGAAGATAGCAGTGCAATGTGTGTCCTTAAAATATATTGTCTCTGCTTATTCGCCCCAACCGTCTTTATTAGCACACCGTAAACAGCAGTAAAAATAGCTGCCTTGCGGAATAATGTGGACGTATCACTAGGTCGTCACCTTCCAGGCAAAGTATCACAAGCGCCATGCGACGTTTAAAAATTTCCGCCGCCATTTAATTTTTTTACAGAGAAATTGTTCAACGAAGCTGTCCGAAAATTTCACTGAATTTTCTTTGTGCTGCCGATAAAATTTAGTGAAATTTCCAAACAGATTCAACCAACAATTTCTCAGTAAAGAAATAAAATGGCGGCGGAAATTTTTAAACGTCGCACGACGCTTGTGATACTTTGCCTGGAAGGTGACGAGGTCTTGTCCTCAGAAATGATGTGAACGTTAACTTTTACGTCCTCCTTGCCTTTCACAACTCTCGTTTTTTTCGGTCTTCAGACTCATGTTTGTTAACCATGTTTGTTAAGCTAGAAAACCAAGAAGAGACCAAAAATGATCAAATCATGATGTCAAAATATGTAGATCTCGAATGCGTAAAAAATCGTCAGGTTTAGGAAATTCGAAGTAGGCGCAAGAACGACCCTCATCGATACCCCTCTATATCGAAAATCACAAAAGCGAGCATCACTGGTTGACTCAATGTGTAAGAAAGAGATAGCGGTACGGCATCTCTGTCTTACTCACATTGAGTCAATAGTCACACCCATTATCCTTTACATCAAAAACTACGTAAGCGCACCAAGAAAAATCCGTGGCTTTATAAACCGTTTAGTGGTTCATATGAAACACAACTAATAGTCGTATGTGAATAACTGATTCTCGGTCTGTGAACCATACAACGGTATCTCGTACCATACTAAGCTATAATCACCAAGCTATATGTGCTATTATTTTATGTTGCTTTTACTACTACCACCAAATGGTTCATAAGCCATAGCTTTTTCTCAGTTCGGGCTTCGCTCATTGACGCAACGTGAAAGAGAGAGATAGTATCATGGTATCTCTCTCTTACACATTGAGTCCATAGTTATACGTGGCGGATCTGTACCGCAGATCACCTGGAATCATCTGTAAGTAACAGGGCAATAGGATCATCACCGAGACTCCACGAGCACCTTTCACCGGAGGAAATGGGTGCGACCCCGTAGGGCCACGTGCGCGAGAAGAGAACCGGCTGCGAATCGATCGGGGGCGCGGACCAAGTTCAAGAGCGGATCGTGCTCTGAACAGGGTAGAACGTGTTGGGGTGCGTGGGCGGCCCGGCCAGGTGGGGGTGCGGGGAGGGGGGACCGGTGCAGGAAAATACTTGCACTCACCCGGGAATCAAAGGGGGAGCCGCCGTGGAATAGGGGAAGACTCCGCGACCCCAACGCCACTTGCCCGCGCCCGCCACCGTTGTCAAGAACAGGGATGAAAAGAAATACCCACCAGACTTGAGACCTCCCGAAGAGGGTGGTTTCCCACAACGTCTGGCAACGCCGCGCCGGCTTTCCCGCTCAAGATTCCAGCGATCTCCCGTACCGCGGGTCGATTGTCGGATCTTTATCGAATGAACTCGATCGATACATCCCTATCTTGGCAATGATATATATCGATCAAGGTTATTCGATAAGGATTCAACAATCGAAGTGCAGGATGAGGACGGGTACGCCGTTGGCTAATCGGCAGGAATCCGATAGTTTTTCATACGATGTTTGACAACTTTTTTTTTCAAATCTTGAACATTTTTACAGTATTTAAAGGACACCCCGGGCCGATTATTGAAATTGATAGACAGAGCTTAAGACAAAGATGACAAAAGGGATATGGAGGGTACGTATTGGTGGAAGCTGGTGGTTGCAATGGACAAAGGCAGTAGGTAATAGACTAACTAACGGCAACCCACGAGAAACCCGACAGCTAGTCTATCATTTTCTCCCTTAGTCTATAAGAATCACGCAATTCAACCAATAGGATCGCTCCATACCCCCATGTCTTCTTGGTCCATAGCTGTGTCGATCAATTTCAATAATCAGTCCGATGTTGAAATTATTTTGGTAATACATCGCTGATAAACCTCTAGCGCAGCGGGATGATTTTCGAAATTAATAGACAACTTTTTTTGAAGGCACTCTAGGGCTCCAGGATTATCGGGCAGACCCTTTTAATGGATGGTAGACAGAAGGAGGTAGGGGTTGAAAAATTCGCTAAATTTCTGATAGGTATCTGATATGAGCCGCCCGCCCTTATTCGAGAGTTGCAGTGGAGGGACGGAAGGAAAATCGGTGAGACCTGGCAAGTCGGTGGGGGTGGTCGAAGACGGAACGAGGAAGGTATTCACCCTCGGCCACAGAATATACAGGGTGATCCGAAATTTTTGCACCACCAGCATCAGACATCATTCCTGTAACTTTTGAGTTTAAAATGGAGACTTGAAATTTTGTGAGTGCTACACTGAAAAAAAATTCTCGGCGTTTTTACCACGGTCCATTGGTACCTTTACCATCTCAATTTTTTTTAACAATTATTGGTAATTTTACCAAGACAGACTGGTAAGCTTACCTAAAAACTGGTATTCTTACTGTTTTTTAAGAATACCAATTTTATTGGTAATCAATTCCCGGTAACTTTGCCATTTTATCTCGGTAATTCTACCACAGTCGATAAGAAATATTGGCGTTTTTACCAAGGTCCAGTAAAATTACCGAGAAAGTTCAATAATTTTACCGATATTTGTCGGTAAAATTACCAATTCCATAAATGGTAATTTTACCAAGAAAAAACTGGGATCAAATAGAACCCTGAATTCTTGGTAATTTTACCCTTTTCTTAGTAAATACACCGAGATTTTTTTTCCAGTGTACTATAGGTCAAATGGAACTACCTCTTCGACCCTCCAAAATTTTAAGGGATCGTCCCGAAAAGGGACGAGAAACCAGGGGTTTACAGGGATGATGAGGGGCTTACGGATCACCCTGTCTCGGCTCTTGACGCAACACGCATCCCTTCTCGCTCGGAGGAGTAGGAGTCATGATACGCAATGCGCGGGGGCGCTGAGACGAGACTTGGCGGCTCGCCGTTTTGCGCATGTGCCGGTGCCAGCGCACACTCCGCGGCGTTTTAACTCGAAACAAAGCTCCTCCACAGGGTGATCCATAAGTCCTACCCCTATAACCCCGAAAGTTCTTGCCCTGTTAAGCTTGATCTATTTTTAAAATTCTGGGAACTCCCAAAAGTCGTTTACTTTAACCTAGGTCACTGAAAAAAAACTCCGGCCGTGGGAGCCGCAATTACGGGTTATATAGACATGGCGTCCGTTCCGAGCTCAAAGGCCGAAAATTCCGGCTACTGGAGGCGTAGCTTCGATTGCTCCGGGTTCAGAGGCCGGAGTTATGGCTCCAGCAGCCAGAATTTTCGGCCTTTGAGCCCGGAACGGACGCCATGTCTATATAACCCGTAATTGCGGCTCCCACGGCCGGAGTTTTTTTTTCAGTGTATAGGAGTACTCAGAAATTTCAAGTCTGCATCTCCATTTTTTCAAATGTTACTTATACGTCCTTAATATGCCAGAAAAGTCACAAAAAGTGGATATTGAAGCGCTGGATGCAGAAAGGGCATTTCTTACTTGCGGTGTCAAATTCTCCGCCCCCATTTCATTTTTTACAAGTGAACGATTTCCTCTGAGGTTTCCACACAATTCTTTTCGCGCGGAGAAGAAAAATCATGGCAATTTTTAAAATCAACGCTGAGTAGTTGGCCATTTGAAAATTAAAATATGACAGGAAGTTTGCTACGTCACATACCGAGATACGTCGTTTGTGAGAGAGACCGCCAATGTGGTTTGCGTGCAACATAGGCCCTTTTAGCACAAAGACGTCCAACAATTGTCCTCGGGAGAAGGCTTGGATTGCTTGGAACTTTCTTCGTCCCTTGCACGAGTTTCGTGCGACGTCAAAGCGCCACACAGTGGATTGAGTCAATCAGATAGGTTGGACATAAAATTTTTGACTTAAACTGCAAATTTTGATGTTTATTTCGTCACATTTTAAATTTTAAGGGGTGCTTCCAGAGGAAAATTTATCGAGGAACCAATGGAACCACTTTTAGAATCTCAAAATTGTTTAAGCCCTTGTCCCACGATCAAATGAACCTATCAAATACTCATCAAATGCAAGATGGCGGGTTCATCATCATTTGACGGCCCGCTAACATTTGATAGCGGACTTGCGCGAAAACCTGTCGCCATCTTGCATTTGATGAGTATTTGATAGGTTCATTTTGACCGTGGGACAAGGGCTTTTCAAACGGAGTTATAAGCTTTAAAGTTTCCAAATTTTGTCCGACCTCTCCTACTGACTCGATCCAATGTGCGCCGTATGCGCGTGGTCGAAATTGATTCCGATGATTAAACTCGTGTTTTCCATAGCGGCTACTGCGTCGCTCGGAGCTCTCCCACGCCGCGATCCCTGCGGCCGTCTTGAGGTTCTTTAACCCAGTTCCGCCCTGAGGGACCGCAAAGGGCGCGAAGGGGGTGGACGGGGAGCGGTGACAGCCGCCGAGCCGCAATCACGTGTGCAGCTCCCATGGAAATCAGGCGTATCGACAAAACTGTGACGCGATCGGCCCCGTCCCTGTCCCTGTCCTGTCAACCCTTCCGACGACGTCGACGACGACGCTGGAACTCGGACCGCAGCTGTTGTCGCCGTGACGTGACGTGACCAGTGGCGTGGCGTGCTTTGCGATACATCGATTGATCTGCCATTTAAACGTATGGTAAAGAATCGATTATTATTTATCGCTGCGAACACCTTATTTATCGATCCTTTTCTATAGGTTTAAATGGCATAACAATCGATGTATCGCAATTCACGCCACGCCACTGGCCGTGATCTGCCTCCGATTTCGGAGTCTCGGGAAATTAATCGAACGCGTGCCTCTTGCCTCCACGTCACTCGGTCGCGACCGCAAGGATCGGTTTGCGACGCAGTTCTGCCGTGCTAAGGAAGAACGCCGTATGAGCCATCAGACGTTGCCAAATTTCCTTCGCTAAATACCGAATTTACTGGGAAAATTAGGAATGTAATTTTCTAAAAATTTCAGACAATTTTGCACGCAATTTAATCTAAAACAGGGTGTCAAGCATCAGGAAAAACCGGAAAATATCAGGAATTTTGGCCGATCAGGAAAATCGGAGAATCAGACGTTATATCAGAAATTTTTCTTACACAAATCTCCTCAGTGGAGAAATTCTTACTGCTATTTGCTTACCGTGTCAGGAGTCGAGAAAAATCAGGAAAATATCAGGAATTTTCAAATCGAAAAAATCAGGAATTTTTTATAAAATATCAGGAAAATATCAGGATTTTTCAAAATTAAAAAATACTAGACACCCTGTAAAATGTCTGACAATTTCAAGGAAAAGTATGCATGAATGTTTTCGAAAATACGTGTTTTATCAAGGGAAATTTGGCAACTCTTGAATGTTCATACGTCGTTCTTCCTTAGCACGGCAGAGTAGGTCTCATATCGGGGGTTGATTTGCGGGGGTATTTCATGTCACCGACTATCGAGTGGGGCGAAAGATATATTACATTAGGGCCGTTCATGAATCACGTCATTCTGTTCGGAATTTTAGCCCCCCTCCATGAGTAATGACGCCACGCTTTCCCACACCTCCCCTACCTATTTTCCTCATAAAATTTTCCACACTTTCCACATTTTTTTATACATTTATGACTAAGTTATCAGTGCATGCGGCTTCACGCACCTAACGTCTGATACCTCGTCCCGTGCGTCACGTACGTGTTAAGCCCGATCTGATATCCCTCCCCCTTGTCACGCACCTGTCACGCAGGTGACGCTGGTCCAACCCGAGTCTTCTCCCTAGTGCGTAACGTAATAATAAACGACCCCTATCGATGTCGGACGCAGAAACCCATCAGAATTTTCAGGAAAACTAAAAAGGGAAGTGATTTGATGGAACTTTAGCGAGTTTTTTTGGGCTTTGGGACCTAAATTTGAACTTTTTAAACGCTATCATCGTTTTTTTCGCCATCGCATAAGATCTGTGGAAAGTTCTTATTCTTAAATCCCTCAAATATGCACCAACCAACCTCATTCATGCAGTACTAGAAAATGCAATTAAGGAGGTTTATCTTTGAAAAAATGTATTAGGAGCAGAAATTTTGAAACACTGCAATGGAAATACGTGGTTTTGCTCCTAGACCATCGATATCTACACTGAAAAAAAAACACCTTGTATCTAGAGTCCAGACTCTTGAAAACATTGACAAGAAAAAGGGCTCTTCATTCAATCAGATTTAAGCTTAAATCAAAAGGAAATCCGCTATAATTAAGAGGCTTGGTTCTTGATTTAAGCTTAAATATGATTGAATCAAGAGTATCTTTTCTTGTCGATGTTTTTAAGAGTCTGCACTCTAGATCCAATGTGTTTTTTTTTCAGTGTGCGCCGCTACGGAGATTTACTGGGGAATGAGAGTTTAAGCAATGAAAACACTATTATATGACTATAGCGAGCTGACTGGCCCATCGTAAATATCAGTGGCGTGGCGTGAATAATCGATTATCGATATCTCGCCATTTGAAGCTATGGTATAGAATCGATTACTAAGGTGTTCGCTGCGAACACCCTGATAATCGATCTTTCTCATAGGTTTAAATGGCATATCAATCGATATATCGCAATTCTCGCCACGCCACTGGTAAATATCCCTCTAAGATTAGCGAATCAAGACTCGAGGGAAGCGTGGGTGCATCGGGGTTGCACCTACCTCGGAGGCTGAGATTGATTTGCGAGGTGCCCGCAGTTGCATGACGAAAATTGCGCGCAATATTCGCGGATCGATACTTGGCGAGTATTTACGGCGCTCCCGGCGAGTGCAATTACGAAAAGTAAAAGCTGATAAAGTCGGAAAGTTCGCGCGAATCAACACCGAATCCTGGATCCGGATGCATAAATTAACCGAGTGTTTCCATGATGAGCAGCAGTTTTTCAAGGATCGAATCCGCTTACTCGCGTGATGATCGACTGTCGATTATCCCATTTGATGCTAGGATAAAGAATCGATTATTATGGCGTTCCGGATTATCGATTTCTTTCATAGGGTTGAACGGGATATCAATCGATAGATCGCGGCGTTCCTGATAATCGATTTTTTTCAAAGGGTTGACCGGGATATCACTCGATAGATCGCGGCGTTCCTGATAATCGATTTTTTTCATAGGGTTGAACGGGATATCAATCGATAGATCGCGGCGTTCCTGATAATCGATTTTTTGCATAGGGTTGAACGGGATATCAATCGATAGATCGCGGCGTTCCTGATAATCGATTTTTTTCATAGGGTTGAACGGGATATCAATCGATAGATCGCGGCGTTCCTGATAATCGATTTTTTTCATAGGGTTGAACGGGATATCAATCGATAGATCGCGAAGCACGGTTTACTCCGCAGTGTTCCACCCCGTTGGGTCCGTGACGTATGATCAACATTCCGAGAGGAGAAAGGGGTGAGTTTCCCCACCCCCTTTTAACTTATTCCCGATCGACGCGACGCAACGCCCGCGCTCATCTAAATTATACCAATTTCTTGACCCTGTTTCTCAATCAACACAAACAACCCCGTCATGCGCGAAGAAAAAACATCTCGTCAGACTCAGGGACCTTCCGGCCGCTCATTCAATACGTAACTCTCCACGAGAGGGTTTAGTTCAGTTGCCCGTCAGATCTAAACTCAACTAAGGGCATCTTTAATACATGGATTGCATTTTGCAAGAAGGAACCAAGAGCATGACGATGTTGCTAAGATTGTGCAACTTAAATTATTTGCAAAAAAATTACAGAAATCATGAAGAAAATTAAATTTACGAAGGTAATTTTTGTCTTAAATTCATAGTTTATTCAGAGTATACACTGAAGAAAAAACACATTAGATCTATAGCCCAGACCCTTGAAAACGTTGACAAGAAAAAATACTGAGGATTCAATCGGATTTTTGCTTGAATCAAAACGAAATCCGCTTAAATTAATAGAAGCTTGGTTCTTGATTTAAGCTAGATTCTGATTGAATCAAGAGTAATTTTTTTGTTGATGTTTTTAAGAGTCTGGACTCTAGATCCAATGTGTTTTTTTTCCAGTGTAGATAAAACTTGTTTAGATGATCAGTTTCTATTTGCTTGGTAAAAAATGATGCACAATCTTAGCGACATTGGAATGCTTGCGGTTCCTTTTTGCAAAATGCAGTCCACATGTTCTCCTAAGTGTGCCTGCTATTACCATGTTTTTACGGAAAGAAAAGTGTGTATTCGAATTAAAGGCAGCATAATCTTGAGCCTTAATTTTTGAATTTTATGTCTTTCTCATTTGTTCACCAGTGGCTTGCAAATTGCCGGCGATTTCCAGTTATCTGCGACGTACAATGGGTCAGTTGTGCTAGTCACAGAATCGTGTTTTGATGCTTGATTCTTGTAGCTTAGCTAATAATAATAAGATTTGTCCAAACCGCAACTTTCTACGTTCGATAATAACCGAGGTATCGGCCTTTGAAATCGGTTAGACGTCTTCCACCGCGGTATGAAGCTTGGTTTCTTCCACCTTGCTTTCATCAGCCAGCGAGACGCACATTTGCACTGGTTGTTCAACGTGAATCTCGAATGAATGATATTAGCGCCTGCAAGACTGTGGGAATACTTCACGCATTGCGCCAAACAGTGCTGTCGGCATGAACCGCGTATTAACGCCTACAAGACTGCATGGATACTTCTCGCATTGCGCCAAAAGCAGTGCAGTCGGTCAGCTGGTGTGAAACGCATATTAGCGCCTACAGGACTTCGAGTTCAGTCGGTGTTACGCAAATTGCACTGGTTACTCAACGTTAAACTCGGATGAAAGCAAGGTGGAAGAAACCAAGGGTGCAGGTGCACTGCCGCGGTGGATGACGTCAAAACCCCGAATTTGCAAAGGGCGATATCTCGATTATTATTGAACGTAAAAGTTGCGGTTTGGACGATCGTACTAATTTTAGCTTTTCTACAAGAATCAAGCACCAAAACACGATTTTGTGTCCAGCGCAACTGACCCACCAGCAATTATATTCGCTTTCCCACCGCAATGGCCATTTCGCCTAACTCTATCACATTTTACACTTGGAGAGTTCTCAATCTTCAGCGTACGATTTTTTTGGTCTTCAATGGACGACTAGATAAAGCACGAATTCCAGCATTCTGATACATTTTTCTTAACCAAAACCTCAAGTAAAACACGATGCGCACAAAAAAATTACCGAAATCGACTCCTTACGAAGATTACCAAACAGACCTATGTGGCGATGAGAAATGTGGGGTGTGCTCTATAAATCTGCATAAGAAGCAATGTAAAAGTGGGCGTGGTTCCTTTTGAAGAATTGGAAAAGCGGGATATTGCATTCTATCAAACAGACCTAAGTGCAGCTGAGTGCGGAACTCATGAGCCGCGGGCATGGCAAGAGAGCGTTGTGGACAGGGCTCACGAGTTAAAGCGCCCCGACGACGATGGCCGCGCTGCCGCGCCCTCGAGCTTACCTTCGTTCGTTGCCACTGACGTCACTGGCGCTTTATTATTCTCATTCACTCTTACGGCCAGAGACTAACGAGCACGACCCATATTTCTCACTTCCACATAGGTCTGTTTCGTAGAAGATTTAATGATTCTTGATGCGTGCATTCAAACCACCCGCTCATGAAAACTTAATGCTCTACGTGACTCACATCGCGCTAAACGTTCTCATGACAGTCTCTGCTATATAAAAATCTGGCAACCTCAATCTTGACGCTTTGGCTCAGCTATAGCAAGTTGTTTATAGTTTGGAACAACACATGGTGGGAAATGAACATTGCTCGATTGAGAAGCTCGCTGAAACCGTTGCAGTGCACGATTTGACTCACGTAGAGCTTTGAGTTTCTTGTGAGCGGGCAGTTCAAATTCCTCGTAACCAGTGTGAAATAAAAACGTTAATATCTTCGTTAGAAGTTAATTTCAGTAATTTTCGTTGCGAAAATGTGTTCTACGCGCAATTCTGGTTAAGAAACATGTATTAGATTGCTGAAATTCGTACCTTGTCTAGCGGTCCATTACAGTAAGCCAGTTGATCGATCGATCCCCTTCCTGTTTTCAAGCCGAGAATAACCCAATCAGGAGTCCATGCGTCATGTGTTTTCGCCCGTGTTCTCAGGCTCACTATCACCGATCCCTCTCGTTTTTTGCACTTCTGAAAGTTATATATACCGACTCGTCACAGATAAGACGGTGTCCTCGGCGTCGTCGGTCGGCCGCGTATTGTCATTGCATTCCTTATTTATTTCAAGTTGCATCAACGTTGATTACGCTTCCGGCCGCCCGCGCTCGGCGAGAACAACAGCTCCGCGTAGGGTCGCCGCGGGACTTGAGTGGTTCTTGCCGAGCGGGGCAGCGCGGGAATCCTAGGCGTGGCGTTGCGCTTCCGTCAGATGCATCTTGAATCGTCTCTGCCTCGCGTCTCGTCGCGCGCGCCGCCAATAATGCTCGAGTTGAACGATCAAGACGCGTTGCCGCTTCACCTTCGGATTTTTGATAAGGGCTACGGAAAAAACGGCCCAGACTAGAGTCCCTTCATACTGAGAGTCAAGACAATGTGAATCCATTTCTGATTGGTTCCCGTATTTTAGGCCTTCACAGTATCACAAACGGGAGTACAGATTACATTTTCACCGATTGCAAAGATTATATTCTGGAATGGACCGGGGAATTACGGGTTCAGCAAGGAACAAACGGAATGAGAGAAGGAACGGAGAAAGGAATCTGAGAATGGGCCGATCAAAGATTACAAAAAACGTTCAATTTCTGTAATCTTTATTCCCGTTTGTGACTCCATGAGGGGGTGTTGTCTTGACTCTCAGTATAAAGGAACTCTAGCCTAGTTTAAAATAATAATACATTCGCATCCCTGGTATTGTGAAAGCTCCCTGAAATGAGTTGTTTTTGTGGTGAGGCAGGCAGCACTGTCTCAGGTGCAGTTCAGGTTGATCACCAGACTTCTTCCTGGCAACGAACCTCTGAGGCGAGGCCCCCCGCCCTCCATTTTGGCTTTGGTGCCCCCCCCCCCCCCGCCCCCCTCCCGCGTGTCGCGAAAGCCGTAAAAATAGAACGGCATTAATGATCGCGTGCGTAACAGCCACTGAAATGACGCCGACGCACCGTGGAACTAGTCAGTGAGACAACGGACAAAATGTGGAAACTTTAAAAGCTCATATCTAGAATAATATGGAGTGTAATATAGGTTTTATAAGTGATGTCTTTGGTTCTCTCGTAAAATGTCCTTCAATAAGCATCCCTTATAGTTTAGAATGTGACGAGATTAACATCAAAAATCGCGGTTTTGGTCAGAAATCCATGTCCAAATTTTCCGATCGGTTTGTTCCATTGTGCGATGCTCACACTGAAACGCCGGTGTTTCGAGCATGCGCGGCTGCGGACGGCGGTGATTGGAATGGCTGCGGTGGACTGACTGTGAATGGAAAAGGCTCTTTAAGGGCTGCAACACATTTTTTCCCCCTTAAAAATAAATAGATAATTAAAAATAATGATGAGATTCCCATTCCTCCGGGAAATTGACGAAACATTAGTGTATAACCGTACAGTTTTAGAGTCGCTAAAGTCCCTGTCATTTCTCTGGAGTTTTAAGTCAGAATCTGCCAAGATACGAAACATTTGCAAGAGCACTTGTAAATTATGCAAATGGGCTCCATAAGGGTTTGCCCGTGTTTGCGAGACGATATACCTCACGAATGTTCGATAATAAGCGATTGAAAGATTTTATCAAAATGTGCAATGCTTTTTGATGCAAATATTTTAATCATGGTGTGGGTGGTGAAGTATCCTACGAAACTGAGGGCGCTTTTGGCGGCCTTCGTGAATGTTCAATAAGCTCTTAAAGGATCCCACGAGTTAGCATAATTAGTATCATGGTGCACCATGATTTTTGATACAAATATTTTGACTTTGGTGTGTGCGATGAAGTATCACACGAAACTGAAGGCGGTTTCGACGTGCGACAAAAGTTTATCGTTGCTCACGACGACGCGTTTAAAACATATTAATGAAGTGCGAGGTACACCGAAAATGGAATGGGGATTTCAGAAGAGCAGCGAATTTTCAACTAATCTTACTATATTATTAGTAAAAAAGCCGCATTTATAACGCTGTCCTCTCCTCAAAAGAGGTGGCTCCATACCGGAACATTTTTTTTTTCTTTTTGAATGCTCGATTTAACAGACTCAACATGAAGTGAACGAGTTCTTTTATCGTAATGATTGCTGGCCGGAGAGCTTTTAAAGTGATTCATTCTCCTCGACGAGGCGAGAATTTCAGTCAAGTGGATGAAGTCATTTTCGTTTAGCGCGTAATGATTGTGATTTTTTATCTCCATTTTCAAGCACGTTAAAAAGCGTAGATTAGTCGTTGATTTTCGAGGTTTCGCAACCTACAGCACTGAAAGAAAGAGGAAAAGAAAATATGAAAAAATCATGCTGAAGTGCCCGTATTTCACAGTTTTTTTTCTATGAATCTTTTCCTTTCAGTTGTGGTACTTACTGATTTTGCTAGTATGTATTACACTGGGGAAAAAACACATTGGATCTAGAGTCCAGACTCTGGAAAACATTGACAAGAAAAAATACTCTTGATTCGATCAGATTTTTGCTTAAATCAAAAGGAAATCCGCTCAAATTAAGAGGCTTGGTTCTTGATTTAAGCAAAAATCCGATTGAATCGAGAGTATTTTTTCTTGTCGATGTTTTTAAGAGTCTGGACTCTAGATCCAATGTGTTTTTTTTCCAGTGTACTTCAACAGTGTAATAATAAGTGTGGATATCTATCTACGCTTGATTGTATTGTAAATACAACGTCCGATTCTTCTCAACATTTATTTCCATGAATTTTGATGTCATTGCCATATTTTTATAAACTTTTTTCCGGCTATTGTTCTCAGTTACACTGCATCCTCTGCTTACGCTACGCTTGTTATAGGAGTACTTGTTTTCCTGCATGTCGGCCGGAAAATCGGTAGGAAGTCATCGCGATTTGTAATTTCGTTCGCAGTTTCCTGTACCTACTCCGTATCTCCGGCATTTTTTTGAAGCGAATAAAAATCGTCACCAACGCGATTACGAAACATTCGGTTCGCTTTCCTAGTCCACATGATCTTCTCAAAAGTGACGCACACTTGCGGTACCGACCTGATTAGTTCACGCAAAGCTCGCGCTACTACAAAGCTAAAAGCTTTTGCAAATGCGCCTCTGTTAACCCAACGTTGTTGCCATTTTCTATCTTTTTTCCGGTTCACTCGTTCTCCGGGAGGGTTTCTGGTCGTCTAGAAAAGCGTGGAAAGTTAGGAAATTTTGCGAGTAGAGCTTCGAATCAGCAGCGTAGTTAAAGGAGAAACAATCCTAGTGGAAGTTTTGTTGAAAGGTTAGGAAAGTCCGAAAATTAGGACATTTGGGGTCAGGAAAAAGCCAAAAATGCCAGGGAAAAGTCAGGGAATTGGAAAATTATCAGATCATGGAAACCCTGTCGAATGGAAATTGCCGCGAATTTGAAGGTACGTGCACTGGAAAAAAAACACATTGAATCTAGAATCCAGACTCTTATTAACCTGCGATGAAGAAAAAAGTACTCTTGATACCATCAGAATCTAGCTTAAATCAAGAACCAAGCCTCTTAATCTAAGCGGATTTCGTTTGATTCAAGCAAAAATCCGATTGAATCAAGAGTATTTTTTCTTGTCAATGTTTTCAAGAGTCCGGACTCTAGATCCAATGTGTTTTTTTTTTCCCCCCAGTGTGCAGATGTGACAGAGGTGAGGGACACGGATGCAATTAAACTAGTATCGTCGTTACTCAAACGAAGGAACGTAATATCATTCCAAGCTTGCAAAATTTAACAAAACAATCCAATTTCTTCTACGATTCTTACCGCTCAATTTCTACTACGAAACTTTCCTGATTACTGTGTATAAGCAGAATCAAAATTAGTAACATCCTTAGTCAGAAAGGCAAAGTTTCATAGTAAAAGCTGAGTGGATGTTTTGCAGCATTGCCATCCAGTTAAGTTCCTTTGCCTTGGAATGGCCGCGATATAGCAGCTGCCACAAGTCTTGTGCGGTTTTTCTTCTTCTTTTTTTTAATTAATCGAACACGGAAAAGGAAGTTGCGATGCGAACTTCTCAGGGAGAAAATAAGATATGAGGATTAGGTACCAAGGAGATGTAACAGAAAAGAAAGGTTGTGTTTATTATTATTGCGGTGAGGTGTGCTCCGAGACTACAAATGATCCACTTGAACGCATCTTTCTGAGGAAGGTCACGCAGAAACGAAGCTCTCCTCTTTAATATACAGTATTCTAAGTTGGAAACGAGAAAGGGCAAAAGTTTATCCTCTCGTAAAACTAAATGGTTCGCTGTTAAC
The DNA here is from genome assembly GCF_918797505.1 of Bemisia tabaci. Taxonomy (NCBI): domain Eukaryota; kingdom Metazoa; phylum Arthropoda; class Insecta; order Hemiptera; family Aleyrodidae; genus Bemisia; species Bemisia tabaci. The sequence continues at coordinate 51,934,094 of NC_092797.1, forward strand.
GAAGTTGTTCCGGAAAACGCATTCCAAGAAATAGTCCTGTAAGGAAAGGAAAACAGCCCCCGTTCGTATTACCAAGAATCTACAGTAAATCAACAATCTCCTTTAATACTGCCGTGCTAAGGAAGAACGCCGTGTGAACATTCGAAAGTTGCCGAATTCCCCATGATAAAACATGTAGTTTTGAAAACATTCATGCATACTTCTCCTTGAAATTGTCAGATATTTTAGATTAAATTGCGTACGAAATTGTCTTAACATTTTTGGAATAAAATATTCATAATTTTCTCAGTAAATTCGGTTTTTATCGAAGGAAATTTGGCAACATCTAATGGCTCATACGGCGTTCTTCTTCAGCACGGAAGAATACTGTTAAATATTGTCGTAGCCGTGCGGATGTTCTCGATGATATTTCTATTGAAAATAAATTTATATCATCTTTTAGGTCAATATTACATATTCAAAGAAAACATTTTTCAAACGAATTTTCACAAACTTACCGACAAAATTTTATTTGAAAAAGCTGTTCTGCATGTATGTAAAAAAAAAAATTAACAAAATGACTATTGATGTCAACAACAATATTTTAACAACTTATTTATAATGAATCGTTGAAAACATTGTCGAATCTAACATAACACCCACCCCATAAATTATACGTAAGTAGAATCATTTTAGAATTTTCTTCGGTTTAATTGGGTGGCGATTATCAGGAATCCTGGGAAGTTGTCCGCTTTTCTATCTTTTCATTGTCTCCGGTAATGTGCTTATTCGTTCAATGTTTTGCTTGTTTTGTGAGAGAGCTGGAAAAAATTATTATTTTACTAATTAATTCTTTTTATATATGTTCACAGGTAAGTTTCCTGATGGTTTCACAATTATTAAGGAGGTTCTAACAAGGAAGGATTTTAATGGAGAAAGGACTATTTCGAAAAGGATTCAATACTCGCTCAATAAATTTTTAATTCCTGGATTTTCTAGCACCTCTTTTCATAGTTCCCTAAAAATCATATCACGCTATAGTGCATAAGGATGCAAGATTTGATCGGGCGCACCCAAAAATGACCCCAAAAATACGTCCTGAGACAATTTCACAAATTGATAGAACAATGTGCGGTGCTCACCCAAGTTGTCACACGCTTACCAATCTCAAAAATACGTCAAAGTATTTTCCGATCAAAGGCCCAGGAATGCTTGACGCTTGACGCCCACGCACTATAGCCTGATGTGACTTTTAGATATTTTTGAAGAAGTAGAAAAAAAAGGTATCAAAATCCAAGTATTAGCAATTGATCGATCGACTTTTGAATCGTTTTCGTATGCGTCCACAAGACACCTTTTCCATATACGTAAGTTAAAAATTGTAATTTTTTTCCTTTTATTTTTTTCAGTTACCTTCCTTTAAATTTTCGAATGCTGAATTTTCAGTTTGTCACAGTTTAAGCGCAACTATTTTGAAGTCGTAATAAAATTGTAAGCTCTATCTGAGGATAATCAATCAAGTATAGTTAAAAATTCTGAAGAGTTTCATATTAAAAATAGATTGTGAGTGGAAATTTTGTCACGTTAAGATGTAGTTACGCTTTTTCGTCTAACAATGACATGTGCGAACCATCACGCCGGACTCCAAAAGCCACTCTAAAAATGGCGTGAGGGCAACAAACTAAGTTAACGCGGAGATTAGAGAGCTCCTTTGCGCCTTTTGGCCGTTCGAGATATACTTGTTTTGACATCATCAAGGTTTTTTTTTTTTAATGTACGGCACGGATTTTAAGCGGTACGTATTCGTGCATAAATCGCTAAATAGTATTCTTCGGAATGGAACCAAATCGAAATGAACTCCCAGCGGTTGAAGGACAGGTCAACTTTTAGTGTCCGCTTTGAGCACGGAAATCGAAACCGATAAGCAGTCAAAAGCAGTGAACTTTTCACTAATTAATTTGACTCTGGAGCGAGGCGTTTTACTAGCCATAAATTTTTACTAGGCGTCGGCCAAAGATTTTTCCTCTTTTTCTTTGCCGGGAGAGCGTCGAATGATTCTACTCACGCGCCGAACATAAATCGTCACCGATCGTCAGCCGACAAACTTGTGTCGTTGAGACTTACGCGTTTTCTCACATGAGATCCTGCGATTTAATCGTCTCGGCTTTTCTGAAGAGATGAATGGCGGTTGATATATCCTCTAAAGGTCGCTGCACTTTTGCTAATTAATCGTGAACGTTCGAACTTCCGGGATTCATTCTCTTTTTCCAGAACGCAGATTCTTACAGACATTTACGGTTAAAATTCTCTTAAGATCTTCTCCTTCCGTACGCGGCAACCAATAACGCTCTTTCTTGTGTCAGCAATTTTTTAAGTATTAATTCCTTCGTAAAATTTCTTGATAAACACGATGGTGCCACTGGTTTCCTCTGAAGTCAACTTAAAAACTCAAAAAAAAAAAAAAAACTCTCAAGGCTGAGGCTGTAATGGAGGAGATATCTCACGCCACACTGAGAGTCCACCTCTATATCAGGACAATCTCTCTATGCAAAGATTTTAAGGGGCAAATACATTAACAGGGTCGCTGCGTTTTCAGTTTTATGGAGTCCCCGAACAGAGTGGCAACCCTGTTAATGTATTTGTTCCTTAATATCTTTGCATAGAGAGTTTGTCTTGATAGAGGTGGTCTCTCAGGGTGGCGGGAGATATCTCCTCCATTACAGCCTCAGCATTGAGATTTTTTTTTGGAGCTCTTAAGTGGATTTCAGAGAAAACCAGTGACACCATCGTGTTTCCCGTGAAATTTTACCCAGGTATCCAGGTATTAGTATTTCAATCACAATTCAATAATCATGCCACATGCAAGAGCCTCATTCCGGGCGGGTTATGTCATGTCATCGTCGCCCCTCTGACGTAAGGGCGTATCTCTGTTTTCACGTGAGGCCTGGAAAGCAAGGAGTTATATGGGGAGCAGGGCTCGTGTGGAAATTGCGATACGCCTTTACGTCATTTGACTATAGCAAACGTGATTTCCGGCAAGCGATCCAAGGGAATTTTCAAGGAAAATAAAATTGTAAAGACTCGTGAAGCATCGTCAATTACTTTATCAAATTCCACTAATCCTGCGCAATTTTTCCTGACGCGAAAACTTATCGAATATCGACGGTGAAACTACCAAACCACGTATCTCGTTTGCGGTGTTTAAAAATCTACGCTCACATTTTATTTTTTTGAAGTAGACCAAATCAATATCATTCCTTGAAATTTTCACGGAATTTTCTCCGCACAAAGAGGAAAAATCACAGAAATTTTCAAGACTGGATGTTAAGTAGTTTTTCATTTAAAAAATAAAGTATGACAGGAAGTCTGCGACGTCGCAAACCGAGATACGTGGTTTGGTAGTTTCACCGTCGATATGTGCTGTATCAAACGTCTCATCTGCGTTATTCGATGAAACCCCATCACACATCGCAGAACACAAATATTTCTTTACAGTCGTAATCGTTACTTCCAAAGCAATGAACCTCTTCGTTATCGCCTACGGATCGGCTTTTGATGTGTTTTCTTATCATTATTGGGACTCGTCGAGTGTATGGTGTGCTCTCTCCCGCATGGACTTTACTCCGCTTCAAAGGCTTTTACTGTATAATCTCTGGCTTTTGCGTCTTTTCTCTGGGCTGTTTCGTCCTAATCATTATGACAGACCATCTGCTGTAATAGTCCGACGTGCTTGCAAAATGAGCGGATGAATGACACAAAAGCCGTAATCACGTGAGTTCTTAACGTGTCCTCGATTTCTGAGTGGGAATTGAAGTAATTAGGTTGATAATAAATCTGGATAATGCTGCGATTCGCCCAACTAAATGGTTTTGAGAATGGTTTGGGCTGAGTTTCTCAGTGGTTTTCTTCATTGTATAAGACATACGTAAAAAGAGGTAAGGGTTGTTGGATGATAAGGGCATCCCCAATTAATTGTGGCAGTGCCCCAATAAATTAGATAAATTATTATGTTTCTATACCCCAACTTGTGTTGCGGTGCGGTGCTACCGCAATTAATTGATAATGCCCGCATCATCCAACAAATTGGGGTAGCACCACAATTTCAAGGGATAGCCCCCAACACTTTTTTCCGTGGAAACTGAACGACGCGACGTTGCACTACGAATTTTTTCATCAGATTTTTTGTTTCTCTCTGTGTGCCGTCGTAAATTCAAGGAGAGCACTTGTTCTATTAGTCACTAGAACGTTAGACACTTTTTCAGGTAAAATGTGGGTAAATCGGAACATTTTCTTCTTTTTGACCGTAGGAAAACAATAATATCCAATACCATAGAATGAAAGGAACCTTTTACACACAAATCCCTCTGCACAAGTTTCTTACACTCATTTAGACATGATTCGTTTTAGCATGAATAAGTCAATTCGTCTTGTTGATGAAGAAAAACTTTAAAAATCAGAGGAATTCTTTTTTACTAATTAGGAAGAACCATGGATACCTGGGAAAAGTAAAAATTCTCGCCGTTTTGTCGAGCATCCCCGACAAATATGGGGTATTTTTGTTATTTCGACCACGATTGTAGAGAAATTTTTCCTGAAGTCCAAGAACACTCCGCATCGACGTAACTTGAAAGTTCCTAACGTAACTATCAAAGAATCGGTTTCTCTGGCAGCGGCCTTTATAGTGAACCCATCACTCTGCAGCGGTTGATGGTCGGATCTGGGATCCGAGAAGTTGACGTTCATATAAGGCTTCTCGGATCTGATCACGCGGAGAAGAGATGGCCTGGGTACGTCTAGAGGAGTCAGTGGCGTCCTGACGACGATTGACGTCTCAACTGGAATCACGTTGGTTAAGGCCATGCGATGCGCATCCATGGCGCACACATGGTGAATCGAATCAAATCACGGTGTCAAATCACAATCGAGCGTTGGGTGCAGAAAGGGCATTTCTTGGTTGCAGTGTTTCACAATCTCCTCCGCTAATTTATATTTTAGAGGGGAAACCATGGGTGAATTTTCTGAAATTTTGAGTTTTCCCCATTGTAAAATCATTCAGAAAATTCAATTGAAGTCTTAACGATTTCCATGCCTTTACTTAGTGTATGACTAGTGTGTAACTATAGAGTCTGAAACGTGAATGGAGAGCCTAGGACACCGCAAACACAGAATGCCTTTTTTGTACCCAGCGCCTCAATCTCGGAGCCAGAGAATCAGCAATAGAGACAATAGGACCTGTTTGCCTGACGGAACTACCTACCTATGTGAAAATGAATTGAATCCAAATGAATTATGTGCATAGGATTTGCGTATTTGCGTGTCATAGTTGCTTTTGGGTCCATTTTCACATAGTTCCTATCAGCTTGAACACATCCTATATATTTTAGAGACCCTCCACAACAGGGGTGCAGAATCTTCCATCTTCCACATTTTCACGTGCCCACCAGCCGACTTTCCACATTTTTCCCATCAGTTTTCCACAAAATTTCCCGCACCAATCTAAAAAAGGTTGACATTTTTCATCTGTTTTACCGTGACTCTCGACTTTTGGCCCCTCAAAATGTTCATCCCTCCAAATTTTTGGGGCTTTTCCTCATTTTCACGCCCGCGATCAGGCATTTTCTGCACCCCTGCACTGCTATCTCTCCCATCCTGTCGCGTTATGACAAAACCCTGTACACATTCGAACGTCGCCGAATTTCTCGCGATCAAATATTTATTTTTAAGAATTTCAAGTGTCCATCTCAATCCGTTAATTTACGGGGGTGATGCTTAGTGGTGGCGGTGCGACACTTGGGATCACCCTGTATAGTGTATATTCTATTTTCTTCGCCCTTTCCGAGCACTGTGCGTCGCGTTCGGTGGGACTCGGCGACGCCTCATGTCACTGATTGATGGAGGAGCGAACTGGTGACTGGTGGAGTGTAATTGGTCGATGATTGTTGAATGTTGAATGTTGATATGATCCCGGATCGGACGCGGCCGGCGACATAATCGAAATGCCACGCGATCTCTTCGTTTGATACCGTTCGAGCTCATGATATTGTGCGCGCAGAGTTAACTGACCCGAGCCCGAGTGCATACCGAGTGGGAGCTCCATGAAAGCGAAATCGCGAACCGGGGAAAAATTTCACCTGTCGCGCTCCAGCTTCACTCGCTCGCTCTTTCTCACTCGCGAGCAAAGGTGCGCAGAAAATGCCCGATTTCGTTGACGCGAGGCAAATTTCGGGTCATGAGGCAGGTCAAGATATGATAACTTCTTCTGGTCAGCGCTCTAGGTTATAGAAAAAATTGCACATCTTGTTGGAAAATCGAAAATTTCGCCATAAATTGAATGTTGGGCCGTGAAGTCTAAACGCCGCGCCGGATCGCAGCAAAAATTAGGTTTTTTGAAACTTTTTACACCCCTGTATTTGTCAGTTCAGGTGAAAGTATAGACGTTTCACGATATTTGGACTGCCTTTTGCGATTGGAAACTAAAATTTCTAGTTCACTTTACAAACTCGTGTTTTTGCCGATGAGCCGTACAATGGAGTTTCAAATTGCAAAATGCCCATTTCAGGGGCTGCGTATGCAATCTCGATAATTATCCAAAATGGTTCATGGTATTTTTTCTCTTTTTTCAATGTTTTAAAATTAAAATTTCAATGTTTTTAAGCGTTTCACGGCAGACCGAGTCCATTTCAAAAATTCTAAAAAAATTACTGGAATTTCACGAAATTTCAGTTTCTAAAATTTCATGAAATTATACATTTCTGAGTAGGTACTTTGAGTCTTCTTCTTCTTCTTCTTCTTCTTCATATTCTTCTTCTTCTTCTTCTTCTTCTTCTTCTTCTTCATATTCTTCTTCTTCTTCATATTCTTCTTCTTCTTCTTCTTCTTCTTCTTCTTCTTCTTCTTCTTCTTCTTCTTCTTCTTTGAAAAGGCACAGAAGATTGCCTCAGCGAGTTTAATGCTTCATATAGAGGATTCTATCTGCGCTAGCAAGGTCTAGCGACGTAATTTCCTTAACGCAACAGCACAGCGTTAAGGTGTGATTTCTGGTGTGGATGGCGCGTCAATTTTGATGATCTGGGGACGTCGCGTCGTCGGTGGTGACGTCTTCGTCGTCGGCGAATTCAATATCGCGAAAGCCGTTCATGATCCGCGGACCGTTATGCAGAGCCGTCCAAACCTCGCCTCCTCTCCGTCGAGAAAACTCATGCTCGTTTTATGGAAAACCGTCAAGAAAACTGCGCAATATCAACAGGGGGGTCTCAATTGCGCCGTTGTAACGCTTCAAACTAAACGGAAATTTTTACTCGGGTTTCTGCAGATGGTCAGATATGCGAAACCAACCGACTGCCTTTCTTGAAATTTTTTCTGAAAAACTTCAGGGATCGACGTATTCTGGTAATTTTTTCCCTTAATGAACATTACATTTTCTGGAAATGCTTAAACTTGACAATGAAGATGGGCGTTTGACAACTTTCGATATTGATGAAATCTGAAAAAAGGACGAAATTGACAATTTATTTTATCAAGTAAAGCAATTTAAATTGAAGTAAAACCCAAAATAATTTTGCATCTGTTACGTTAGAGGGGAAATTTCAGCCGTAGTATAACCATCCCTTTCCGTTTTTCATTTATTCTTAATTAATAATTTATTTATTTTTTTTTTAAAAAAAAAAATTCTTATTAATAATTATTTTGTCATCTTGGAAGAATTTTCTACTGTATCTATTGTCTTGAGGCTTATGCCCGTTCATATTTCAATAAAGAAGGAAATTACTCCGACTGCTGGAAAATTTAAAAAATTGCCGCGGTAAATTTCCAGGTATGAGTTTAAAAACTTAAAATAATTGTTTTTTCTCCGTGCCAGATGACCTGGACCGAATTCTTGTTCCGCGGAAAACGCTCCAACAGGAACATTTCGAAGGGACTCGCCGCTCGCCCGCGAAAATACACCAAGGCTCGCCAACAGCCTGAATTTGGTCTTAACGACACCGCTAACAATCGACCGCAATCGCCGTAGGAAATAGGTTGATTTCGGGGGACGTTAAGGCGGCGTCGAGGCAGGGATCAGACGGGACAGAGCCGTCAAACGGGATCAGGATCGGGCATCGGGAAATCAGTGAGCGGGGGAGGGGAAGGGATGCTCCCGCTTAGGACGCGGGGAGCCGTGCCACTTAGCGCCCGCCCCATTTTTCCACCCCCTCGCCGCCCCCAGCCGCGGCAACCCCCGAACCGCCACGCTCTACGCCGCACACTGGACCAGAGTCTGAAACTTTTGAATAATACGCTGAAAGAATTAAATAGTATAATTGAATAAAATGGACATTTTTTCGTCTTTATCAAGGAGCGCCCCCGATTTTTTTTTCACGGAGAAAAAAACTTCGTGCATGGGACCCGAAGTTGAGGTCATATGGATCTCTGAAGTTTTATGATCACGCATCCGAAAATTTGAGGTCGAGCTGCCGAAGCTCGGGTCAGACATCGAGGCACTTCGGTATGTACCGGAGTACTTCAGATGAGTGACCCGAACCCTTCGGTATATGGCTAAGTACTTCAGATGTCTGACCCGAACTTCGGCAGCTGGGCCTCAAGTTTTTAGATATATGTACGTGATCCAAAAACTCAGAGATCCATATGACCTCATCTTCGGGTCCCACGCACGAAGTTTTTTTCTCCGTGTTGAAGGTGGCAGCCGCCCGGATAATTTTCTGAAAATTTCAATTTTTTTCAGAAAAGACTCCACCGGTTCCCCTCTACGGGAAAGGTTCACGTCTGAACCCCTCCTGCCTCCTCCTCCTCCCGAAGAGCGTGCATACTTAGGGGGTCTGCATCGCAGACTGCGTCAAAGACGAGGAGAGACTCTCCAGTCTCCATGTAGTATATTGACAATGGTGAAAGATTTTTCTTTCGGAGCTCCAACGTCCAACAACTGATCGCACTTACCGAGTAGGTGGATGTTTCACAACATGTTGAGCAAATCAGGGGTGCGAATTGTTCTTAGCATCCGCAATTATCTGCAATGCTCTGCGTTTCCACAAAAAAGCCAACACAACGCGCTGATCAATGCTGTTAAATAATTGGATATCTTTAGAATGTACGCCAAATTCGCATCGTTCCGCAAAAATTGAAAATCTGAAAACCGTCAAAAAAAAAAGAAAAAAAAACCCTTCATCCTCCACAGTTTTTAGGGTACTTCCGCAATTTGGTCGTGACCACGTGGTCGAGAACGATTTGCACCCCTCGGCAAATAAGCGAAATTTGGCCTCGCGAAATTTGGCAAACTTTTTCGGCGTATCACGTCCCTCAAAGTTTTTCAGCCATCTAGTACGTAGATCAGCAGCCGACAAAAGGGTGACTCCTGTCGCTACTTTAACTGGACTACATTTTGCAATTCGGAACTATAATTTCTGGCTCAATTGAGAAACAACGTATGAACTATTAGTTTCCCTATGCACATAATAGTTTTTCCAGATGAGCCAGAATTTATAGTTCCAAATTGAAAACTGCAGTCCAACTGTTCATAAGGTAATATTGAACCCCCGAATGCATTAGTTTCCACCGGTCGCCAATAGGGTAGTGGAGGGTCCTTCTTGTCTCTGCTTACGTTGCTCAAAAATCAGAAATGCGGTGATAGTTCCTGCTTGTGTGGATACTAGTAGAACTTAGAAGGTCTACTTATCTCCAGTTTCTATCTACTGAGCGCCGGCGTCAAGAAGCTTGAGGGTCGCAACAGCCGCTGCGGACGGCGACAAGCTCTACAAGTGCGTAATTTTCGAGGAATAGGTTGAGGTTGACCTCTGGCGGCTCGTAAGTGAATTGATTGTGTGTCGTGGGCTTCAATTCAATTCCCGATGGTCTTCCTCATTTTCGCTCAAGACAACACGCACTGACGCGCTCTCGATTGTCTCAACCCTTGACTCACGCACTGATAAACTGCTCTGCTTTTCCTCTTTCGCTCCTTTCAGGGTTGCCACAGTCAGGGAGAACCGGAAAATGTCAGGGATAATGACGCAGAAAAAATTCTTTGTAAAATTAGAGGAAAAATCCACACTATTTCCCAAAAAATTCGTATTTCAACTGAGGACATTTGGCTTCGTCCGAAGGCTTATACGACGTTCTTCCTTACCACAACAGAACAGGAGCAACCGATCACCACGTGGTTCTATCTTATGCATGACTTGGGACAGTTTTTCTCAATTTTTGTATGGCTCAACAAACAGTTCGTCAAAATGGAAGGTTCCTCTGCGTACTTCCACGATGAAATCTGAGCTTGCTGCGAGAGAGGCGTTTTATCGGCTGGATTCGAACCCGGAACCTCGGATCCAGGAAGACATTTCGCCCACCACACGACGCAACATTCGAGGTCGGTAACCTCCTTGATCGCATGTCCTCGCTCCTTTCTCCGCTGATACTTCGAACGGTAAATACGATAGCAAACTGAAGAGGATGTTTTTGTTTTCAGTTATTTTGACCAATTTTTCTGCTAAAAATTAACAATTTGGTGATCTAATCTTGTAGTTTAATGATCAGTATTTATTTTTTCGGATTTTTTTTTCCGTTTAAATAGCTCTGTCCAATCTAACAATGATTTATTTTCGTAACTGTTTCAGGTGAGTGTTCAGTTCAATCAATTCCCACGGATTCCGGGCTTGGTGGAGTTGGAGGTAGAATTAATAATTGAATAAATCTTTCTATTTAGAGCAGAATTTCATGACTTTTTTGCCATCTCACCAAATGTTTCACGGGGCTGCCACAGTCAGGGAATATCGAGAAATGTCAGGGAATTTTAAAAAGTTAGGGAATACCGGGGAATGTCAGGGAAAATTTGTTAAATCACCTTTATTTGCTTCTTAGAATGCGTTTAAGGTTTCGAACAACAAATTGTGCCTGATCACAGTTTTAAATTATGTCTTCTTAACCATCTGTCATATCTTCAATTGTCAGGGAATTCCACCAAAATGTGTCAGGGAAATCAGTAAAATTTCAGAGAATTTCATTTTCTAAATTCTGTGAAAACCCTGGTTTCAGTTCGCCTAACAGCTTCTGTTCTGGTCTCCGATTAAATGTGAACAGAAAAACATTCTTCTCAACCCTGTCCTTTTCAGTGGGGTAGTAATGTTGGACCGAGAAAAGAGAGAAGCTAGGATTCACGCCTGTTTGAAAATATTTCATGCGAAATCCACATACAAACGAAGGACCGGTCTGCTAAGTTTAAGTTTTATTTTAACTCCTGCGATTTGAAATTTAAAGTGCTGGCTATATTCTTCCGGAAGTATTACTTAATCTGTCAGCCAATCGGTTCTCTTTGAAGTAATCCCAGTAAGTAAGAAGGCTCTGTATAAGTTCAAGGCAGTAATAAGATTTTTCTCTTTGTTATCCCAACTCTGTTCTTGCGCAACTTTCGCAACAATTAAGTGCAGTTGTGGGGTTTTGTCTCCAGGTCTGTGACAGAGGGGTGGAAATAAATTGATAATCGCTTGCGTGCCAAGAACGTATTTCGTTGTGACATGTCCCCTGGACTGTGAGCTTCAAAGCTCATAAGTTTTCAACCGATTACTGGTCCATGCGGTCTTTCATAAATCACGTCATGCTATAAATTTGGTTTTGGACCTCCATCCCCCTTCCCCCACACAGGTGCGCTCTCCCACCCCCTCTTTCCTTTTATAACTAACTTTCCCTCTCATATTAAGCTAAAAATATTTGCGTTGTGTTGCTTTTGGTTAATATTGGAAGTGAAACCCAAACCAACCCAATTTTTTTGTTGATTTTGGTACCGTTTGCGGTGAATTTAGCGTAGAAAACAATGGATGTAATAGAAAACCCCAGAGTCAACCGAAGGTTTGGGTTCTTTTGTGTTTTACTTCCAGTATCAACCAACACTGGAAAAAAAACACATTGGATCTGGAGTCCAGACTCTTTAAAAAAAACATCGACAAGAAAAAATACTCTTGATTCAAACAGATTTAAGCTTTAATCAAGAACCCATGCACCCTCTTAATTTGAGCGGGTTTCCTTTTGATTTAAGCTTAAATCTGATTGAATCAAGAGTATTTTTTCTTGTCCATGTTTTCAAGAGTCTGGACTCCAGATCCAATGTGTTTTTTTTTTTTGTTTTTTTTTTTTTTTTCCAGTGAAACCTACATGTTGAGTCTTTTCTCTGTGTGCCTTCAATCGTTTTGAAAAATTTTGCGCTCCTCTTTCATATGACAAGATACAGCTAATACTATATTGATTAAATGCGTACGCGAGAATTACTTATAACAGATTGAGAGATAGTTTATTTCAGTTAGGTTTTTTCGCATCGTATCAGGCCGTGAATACATCTCAAAATGAGTTTGAAATTAATTCCACCACAGGGCTCCATGTAATTTTGAAACTTTAAACACGTATTTCTGGAAATAGCAAAAACTGTTCTCTGCGCTTAGTCCTCCAAACCCCTCATTTGAAAGCGCGTAATACCGAAGGCGCAAAAAGTGTGTTTTGGAAATGTATAATTTAGACATCTACGGATATACGCAACGAGAATTTCATGCGATTTTTCCCTATTGCAGTCCACGCATTGGCTGTAGCTATTGTCATCACTCCTGTTGCGCTGAGAAAAAACGCCGTACGAACATTCGAATGTTGCCAATTTTCCTCTTATAGTAGATTTTTTTTTATTTTGGGAGAAAGCTATACATTTTTTCCCCTCGGAATTTCCAAACATGTTATATTAAATTGTGAACAAAATTGCTGGGAAATTGGAAGAACAAGATTTACATTTTTCCCAAAAAATCTGTACTTTATCAAAGGAAATTTGCCAACGTCTGCAGGCTCATACGACGTTCTTCCTTAGCATGCCAGTAAGAGCGTAGCTACATTTCCAAATGAGCCCTGCCTCACTTATATATGAATCTAAGTTGTCCGGGATTCATGCGGGAATCAAGATACTCTTTTCCGTTATATGTTTGCAACAAAACAAACCCACTGAGTTTTTCCTCATTTATCTCTGGGTCAAAAAACTCCCAAGCCCTAGATTCTCAATCGCGGCCGAGGAACTCGAATCCTAAACGGTAACAACATTGACCCTTCAAGTTCCGACCCCTCCCCCCCGGCCACCGGGGATGTAATTCGCGATTCGCGTGGCTCCCTCACGCGACTCCTCACCCCTAGGTCAGGGAGGGTAGGAGCCTCGAGGGTGGCGATTGAGGCAACCTGGAGAGGGATCATCAAGTGCAAACTTTATTCGGTTATTTATTTTTCTCCCCCTCGTAACCAGTGAACAATCGATTATCGATATTTCCCCCATTTGAAGCTATAGTAAAGAATCGATTTTTAAGGTGTACCCTGTCTATCGATCTTTTACCATAGGTTTAAATGGCAGATCAACCGATATATCGCAAAGCACGCGACCCGTGCCCGGAGCCGAAGGGACGGAAGAGCCGGAGGTATTAAACTCGGAGCGGGCTTTTTGCTTTCGTGTGGACGGGAGGGTTGGGGGTGAGGGTAAGGGCGAAGGGTGAGGGGCGCTGGAATGAAAGCGCCGATCGTGCATTGCGAAACACGCCAACATGCAAAACGAAATTTCGCAACGCCACGCAATGTTGCCGAATCAGGGCCCCGCTTTTAGCGTTCTGTCGTTTCTTTTCAAGCGCCTTCCCGTAGGAGGCCTCGCACGGTCCGTATATCCATATCGTGATCAGAGATGCGAAATAAAATTTCACGGATTGAAATCTCATCTTACTGATTTTTCAATGAAATCTCATTGATTTTTTAGGAGCTGCGTATGCAACCCACAACAATTTTTCAAGAATTCGATAAGAAACCTCGAGTTGTACTCATGATTACTTTTTTTGTTGGTTTTTAAATTGAGTTTCTAAGTTAATTAAGTTAGTTGAGTTGTTTTTGTTTCTATGCGTTTCGTGACACACTGAGTACATCGTAGTAGTTCCTCTAAAGTATCCTCTAGTTTCATAAAATGTTTCATCTCTGGCCGTGATCACATGTGGCTTGTCTAACTGAGGAAGTCTCTAATATAGCTTCGTTGGGAGTTTAATTTTTTCGAATCCTGAGAAAATTTCATCGATGTTTATTTTCAAGTAGATCCCTGGTATTGCTGTTTTTATTTTCGTTATCGCAAATCATCATTTGTTTCTCTTCTATGGATCTAATTCCAGTGCTATATCGTTGAATTTTGCTGGGACTTCTTTCACGATGTTTTTAAAGTTCTTTAGAAAGCTTTTTTTATCTCGATGTAAAAAGGCAGCTCCCGTATCATGGAAAACTTTCAAATTTTATCTTCAGAATCACCACAACGCAAAAAATTCTAAATTCATGAGAAACACTATGACTTGCTAACGTCATGCGTAGGATGTCTGTCGGATTGCATGAAAAATTTAATTTATACAGTTAAATGAGATAATTACGACGCATGACATGACAACCCTGTACAGTATCATGTTACCCCAGCTCATCGTATCTCTCACCCTCCGTCAAAATAATAGTACTATTATAAAAGATTTACGAAGCGAAAGGCAAGTGCGCAGTTTCGCGAAAATTACTGTTAAGCCAGGTTCCCGGCGAGGAGGCATTCGCATCAGCGTAACCCGAATCTAAATTGCTCCCCCAGGAAGGAAATGAAGCCCTTTTTTTAATGTTTATGTTCTAGGACGTGAAGTTGTTTTCAGCCTGGCCGAGAAACAAAATATTTCTGCCCGTCAATAGTAATCTACTGTGCGCACACGCGAACTTTAGTGTTCATTATTTACCCCCCAAAAAATGTCAGATTTTTGTGGCAGTAGATTATTCCATTTTTCCTCCTTCCTTCTTTTGAAGGCTTCCTCGCTAAAAGCCTTTAAGGGAATGAATTGATTGATTAACTCGTCGTTTTCCACTCGAAGGAACGTAACTTCATTTCAAGGTTGCCAAATTGACTCAAGCAATTGAATTTTTACGAGAACAAACCTGTGTAAGTTTCGTCGAAAATCTGTCCGATTTTTGCATGAGATCAGAAGAAAAATCAGTGAAATTTTCAGTCAGGAACTGTCGAAATTCTCCCGGTAAAAATGCACTTTGCGCGGAAAAATCCGGCAACATTACGTTCACGTTACGTTACGTTACGGCAGTTACGTTCTTTCGTGGAGGAAACGACGAATTTTGCAACCTTCGATTGGAGTCATGTTCTTTCGTCCAGGCAGCGACGAAATTTCAGGAAGCCCTCCTAAAATTTATCCGGGAAATCAGGAATTTGTCAGGGGAGTTCTATCTTCGAACTCTGTGGCAACCTTGTAACCGGTTTTGCCAAAATGATCCGGTTTTTCAAAATTTCCGATGTTCTTCGCGGGTTTTCCAACGACACGAGTTGGTTCACGAAAGAGTCGCAGCGGCACGAAGATGCGAACTCCCGGGGGCACCGAAGCATGAGACGAGTTGAGGTGGATCCAGGACCCAGGTACTTATGGTTGGCATGAATCAGGGGGCAGGGGCCCCCGAGGCCCTGTTGTCTATTTTACGCTTTTTCACACATTCGACGCTGCTTCCGATGAGAGGAGTGAGCGCTGACGATCTTCGCCGCGGCGTGCAAAGTCTTGCGGAAAGCCCTTCGTTCTTCCACACGCCGCCACCGCGACACCGCACCGTGGTTCCAATTGGTTCCGTCAAGGTCGTCAGAAGCCCGAGAAGACCCCAACCACGACCAACCTCTTGAGTTGTCAAATTGTTTTTATGTACATTTTTCAACGGCATCATATCATATAAACTCATGGCAAAAAGCAGCATTTTTTGGGGCATAATATGCTGCATTGCTGCCGTGCTAAGAAAAAACGTCGTATAAACCTTCAGGCGTTGCCAAATTTCCTTCGATAAAACGCAAATTCCCTGGTAAACTCATGAATATTTCCCTCCCAATTTTTCAGATAATTTTTTTCGCAATTTTACTTAAAAATTCTGCAAATTTGAAGGAAGAATATTCATAACTTTCCTCCGAAATAAACATTTTATCGAAGGATATTCGGCAACTCTCGAATGTTCATACGGCGTTCTTCCTTAGCACGGCAAACTTGTAGGCTGTAATCAGTGGCGTGGCGTGCTTTGCGATAAATCGATTGTCATGACATTTAAACCTATGGAAAAGGATCGATAAACAGGGTGTTCGCAGCAAACACCTTGATAATCGATTCTTCACCACAGGTTTAAATGGCATAACAATCGATACATCGCAATTCACGCCACGCCACTGGCCGTAATAGTCTCATTCCTAGAGGCTTTTACCAAGTTCAGGAGTTGGTTTTGTAGGGATCCAACAGCAACACCGTTTTCTCACAGAAATTTCATCATGTAGAAGTCATGAGAAAAACTATTTCCGCTGTGCTGAAGAGCTTCAGCCTCACACGATTAGCAATTGAATCGTTTCTACAGATCTTACAAACATTTCCTCAAAATGACTTTTTATCGAGAAGAATCTTTCAGTGCGCGTACAAACATACGACGTTTCTCCGTAGCACGGAGGGCACAGCATCCAACGCTTGCGTTCCGAGAAAGGTTGAAATCCCCGCCCGTTAAGTTATGACTTACGACCGACTCGCAAAGGTCGGACGCCAGTAAACTTTGCCTTGGATCGCGGGCCGTCTCAGCGGTGGGTTTTCCTGTGGAGTACGCTGATTTTGGACTTGGTCTCTACGGAAGTTCCTACTCTTCGTCAGAAAAAAATATATCGATGCGCTGCGGTCATTACAGCCGTACGGTTATTGATCGCTCTGTTATCAGCAGACATTGTTTTATCATAGTTATCGATCTCTCGTCGTCGTAAAAGCAGACCTAAAAATTTTAAAACAAGGCCACAGTCTCTGTAGCCTCATCCAGGAAGTTCTGTCTCCCAATCGGACGCTCATATACCAGCTGGAAATAAATATTATGCAGTGGCGTGGCATACTTGGCGATTTATCGATTGTTATGCCATTTAAACCTATGGAAAAGGATCGATAAACAGAGTGTTCGCAGCGAACACCTTAATAATCGATTCTTTACTATAGGTTTAAATGGAATAACAATCGATTTATCGCAATTCACGCCACGCCACTGATATTATGTGAATTGAAAAGTAGGAGAGAGCGGTATGGTGTAAGTTTGAAAATGTTCTCGTTTTGTCCACTGCCGAACCTCGGGAGAAAAAGTTGGACTGCTTTTTGCAATAGGTAACAAATTACTATTTCTGGCGAAAATACGTTGCCGAAGTTTCCTATTTACCGCAACTGCAAATTCTGAGTCTCTAGCGATTGAGGGAACCGGGAAATGTCAGGGAATTGTTTTTGGTGTCAGGGAACTCAGGGAAAACTTCATGGAATCTGCCAAAATTCGGCATGTCAGGGAATTTTGTTTTGCAAGCGCTTTTCATGTCAGGGTCGGAAAACGTCGGAATTTTTGGGGAAAATGTTTCGCGAATTTTACTTTTGCGGAGATTTCTACCACAATTTCTTTTTAAATTTTAAAAATGAGACAAAAATATCTCGCATAAGTGTAGGCACCATATATTTTGCTTTATTTATAACATTACATTCCGAAAACATGAACAAATTATTACTTACATTTAATCAGTTCAAACGTGTCGTATTATTTTTCCGTCTTGTCAGGAAATGTCAGGGAATTGATTTTTCCGTCCATCCGGGAATTTAAATATTTTCGCAGGTTTTTAAGCCGTTTTTGTTCGGGAAATCAGGGAAACATCGGGGAATTCATTTTTTGAAATTTGCTAGGTGCCCTGAAATTCGTAGAGGAGGCAACCTTGCATTCACAACGATAAATACCGAGCACCAAGACTGATAAAACGAAATGCGGGTCAGGTAAGTTAGCCTCACACGTCTGTGTACTGCGCCAGCAATAAAAGTGCGAACAAGAACAATTCAGCAAGTTTATCGACTGCAAGACGATCCAGAGGAAAGTTTTCGCGCCGCGGCGGCGCAAGCGGCAAAAATTCCGTTGAAATTGAACCCAGTCTCAGCGCCGAGGTCTCTCTATACTGCCGTGCTAAGGAAGAACGCCGTATAAACATTTAGACGTCGCAAAATTTCCTTGAATAAAAAAAAGGACGGTTCTAAAAGTTATACTCATTTTTTTTCAAAATTTTCAGACAATTTTGTCCGCACTTTAATATGAAATATCTAAAAATGCGAAGAAAAAAATGTTCATAAGTTTCCTCAAAATCACGTGTTTTATACAGGGAAATGAGGCAACTCTCGAATGTTCATACGGCGATCCGCCTTAATATTGCATTATAGTCTCGGTAATCTGAGCTTTGTATCCAGAGGGACTGTCACTAGATAGAGGAATAATAAGTAGTTGGAGATTCATACCCATCATCATATGCAACGCGTAAATGAATATACAATGCAATGTCAGAAACCCCACGAGCCCACTGTTTTCGAACTTTTTCTTCTGATTGAAGTGGGCACTCAAGGGGTAGGCAAGGCCACTGTAAAATTAGTGCGAGAAATTACCTCGAAGTTAAAGAGATTTGAAAACGGATGAATTCGAAAAATCTCATGTCCAACAGTTCTTGTGCGGCCGTGCAGATAAGATGCAGATCTGCCGTGTTAAGGAAGAACGCCGTATGAACCTGCTATCCACGCAAGATGGATGTCTACATTTCATATGAAAAATGTAAGACACGATGGCGTGAGTCGTGAACTCGCAATGCTCTGCTCTATGCTAGTTTGAAGAATCATTACGAATAAGACAAACGCAAACAAACACAATATGGAAATAAAGCGAGGGAAAGGATGCACGTTAACGACGGCGCAGAGATACAACTATTCGTACTTGATGGACGTCCGTACTGCAACTGAGGAATTGAAGGCGCGATGACGCGAAGCGTAAGCCCTAAATACTCTGCTACATGCTGTCAATGAGGTGTCGCTCAGATTCGGGAGAAAAGATAAACGTAAACAAAAACAATATGGAAAAATAGAGGGAGGGAAAGGATGCGCGTTTACAACGGCGCAGAGATAAACTATTCGTACTTGATGGACGTCCATGCTGCATCTGAAAAATTGAAGGCGCGATGACGAGAAGCGTGAGTTCTCAATGCTCTGCTATATGCTGTCAATGAGGTGTTTCGGAAGAAAAGTTAAAAAAGAGGCCCGAATACGTCTTTCCTGTCTTCGGCTGTGTTGATACTCGTTATCTTTCTTCTTTTTTCAGTTTCTTGTCTGATTCTTTTTCAGGATAGATTTGCAGACCCACGTCTTAAGCTCGTGTAAACCACAGCACTGGCTCGGTTCTTTTAGAAATAACGGTGCTTGGATGCGTCTAGTGGCTTTAATTTTTTATGTTTTCTTAATTTCAGAAGTCTGTCGGTTACTTCAATACGTTCAATTTTGCAATTTTTACTCTGTACGATTAATAAACTTTGAGTCTGAAAATAGCGTAAACTTGTGCTGCTTTGCCAAAATTTTCTGAACCCCTCTCCACGTAGGGTAGATGCCCTACCAGGAAATATTACATTATGCCCCTTTAACCAGCCAAGGGTCTACGCCCTCAGATGCGAGCCAGTCCGACCCTGCCTAAAGTTCCTGAAAATTTCAAGGAAAAATATTCATAACTTTCCCCAAAAATAAACATTTTATTGAAGGAAATAGCAACTCTGGAATGTTCATACGGCGTTTTTCCTCAGCACGGCAGAGATGGGCAGATGAGATGGTACCCCTATCGAGAGTACGGAGAGCAAAACCATCGTGCTAAGGAAGAACGCCGTATGAACATTCGAGAGTTGCCAAATTGCCTTCACTAAAATGTTTATTTTTGAGGAAAATGATGAATGTGTTTCCTTGAAATTTTCAGACACTTCAGATCAAATTATGAACAAAATTATCTGAGAAGTTGGCTGAAAAATACTCACAAACTCTCCTAAAAATGAGTGATTTGCCAGAGGTAATTTGGCAACGCCTGAAGGTTCATACGGCGTTTTTCCTCAGCACGGCAGAATGGGGGTTGGTTTGTGTAGAGTCCCTTTATATTGAGAGTCGAGACAACACCCCCTCATGGAGTCACAAACGGGAATAAAGATTACACAAATTGAACGTTTTTCGTAATCTTTGATCGACCCATTCTCAAATTTCTTTCTCCGTTCCTTCTCTCATTCCGTTCGTTCCTTGCCGAACCCGTAATTCCCTGGTCCATTCTTGATTAGGGATCTTTGCAATCGGTGAAAATGTAATCTTTATTCCCGTTTGTGACACTGTGAAGGCCTAAAATACGGGAACCAATCAGAAATGGATTTACTTTGTCTTGACTCTCAGTATAAAGGGACTCTAGATTTGTGAAGAAGGAAAGCGGTGCAGCGACCGACTCCAACAGGGAAATCGATGGAGGCGTCATAAGGAAGACGACGAAGCCCATGGCAGTAACTCTCCTTCGCTCCAGTTGGCACGCTGCCATCATTTTTAATCTTCCCGTTTTTTCGCCAGTTTTCGGGTCCTCCGTCTCATTTCCCTTGGCCTAGGACCCGACCCCAGCCCCGAAACTCATGTTTATTTATCGCCCCGTCTCGAGTAGATTATTAATCCCCGACACCCCCCCCCCCTCACGTTTAAAAGTGAGGGAGGGAGGGGCGACTCTGAACGGCCTTTGTGTTTCCATTCTGTCACCGGGTCAACTTCCTCCGAACGAGTTGATCCGCTCACCACGTTCGGATTTGACGACTGTCATCGAGTCCCTCCGTTGCGAAGCTCGTGGATTAAGATGGTATTTACGTCGTGGCGGAACCATCAACCCTGCTGCCATCACCGTGGGGGGGGGGGGGGGGGAGCGGCAGTGTCGCGAGGGGCGCAAAAATTGAAGGAAAGAAAAAAGGCGCGGAAAAACTGAAGGAAGAAAAGAGAAAAGGCGCAGCGCCTTACATAGGCGCAAGATTCCTAGTTACACCGCTGCATAGAAAAGCGAAATATATAGGGTGTCCTAGAGTTCAACGACCACACTCCAAGAGCGAATTCTTTGCGCAAGATTCCTAGTTACACTGCTGCATAGAAAAGCGAAATGTATAGGGTGTCCTAGAGTTCAACGACCACACTCCAAGAGTGTATCCTTTGGGTTCTCTTGCAAAGATTTTTCCAGTTGGAGCTAATTTTTTCATTCAAATTTTTGGGAAAATCGTAGTTTTTTCTAACTGTTGTCAAACTTGATGGACAGAATCTGATGAAAGATGATGTCAACGCTATAAATTATGAGTAGTAGCTATTTGTCATGAGTTCTAGTCCCTAACCCTCGCTAATATTCCATGAAACCCGATTTCCCCGAAAATTTGGGGGAACGTAGTTACCACTGAGTGCACTTCCGGAAAAAAAAAACTTTTTGAAAAAATTATTTAAACACGCAGAATACCTACACTCTTGCATTGTACCTAGTAGCGCTTATACACCGGGGAAAAAATCTTACGCGTCGGTTAATTTTCAGTTTTGTGTTGGGTTGTTTTTGACGAACAGATTCAATTATTTTCGCATTAAGGTTTTGCGCGCCACATTTCACCTTTCTTCGCGTCTTGTTTTTCCTCTGTTTGTTGTCGCGCAGCAGCACGTCTGTGAAGTGTCTGTCAACGGACTTGACACAGTAGCCCGCGGCAGTGGCGAAGCGTAGATCATGAGCTATCAATATTCATCCATTTAAATCCATAGTAAAGGATCGATTATTGAAGTGTCCGTCTCGAACACCCCGATAATCGATCTTTCTCCACAGATTTAAATGGCAGAACAATCGATCCATCGCAAAATTCCGACACACCAGGGTCAGATGTTCCGTAAGTGGCGCTGCGGCGGGTTGAGGGTGAGGCCCCGGGGTTTCGGAAATCGTTTCGCGCGAGGCGTGAGGTCAAAACCAGGTGCCAAAAATAATTCGCCGTAGTTTCCATTCGATCTAGCGGTGAAAAAACACAACATTTCGCACCTGCCGAATCCGCGTATGCGTCGGTGTGTTTTTTTCCTGTCTCCCTCTCGTGCGTCCGCTCCTCTGACGTATCTCTATTTTCACGTGAGCCCTGTCGTCCATGTAATTCCATGCTTTTCGCGGCTCATGTTGAGTTGAAGGTACGCCCTTGCGTCAGAGAACCGACATAGTAATTGCGTGTTTCGTCATTTCGGAACTAGTGCGCAACATTCGGATGGATCATTGATGGAGGGTTAATCGACGCTAAAAGCACCTCCGGCAGTCGTGCGTTAGTCTCATGCTGCCGTCCTATGGAAAAACGCTGTATGAACTACCAGGCGTTGCCGAATTTCTCTCTACAAATCATGAATTTTCAGGAAAATTTGTAAATATTTCTCTTCTAATTTTTCAGAGGATTTCATTCGTAGTTTGATCTAAAAAGTCTTAAGTTTTTAAGGAGTCTTAAGTTTTTACAGAAAAATGTATAGGGAATAATAATGTATATTTTTTCCGCATAATTAAATATTTTCGAGAGGTTTGGCAACATTCGAATGCTCATACGGTATTTTTACTTAGCACAGCAACGGCAGTATCGTCATTCGATGTGGAAATTAACGACTGCGCTAGTAGACTGTGGACTAGTTGTTTTTAAAGAAAAATATGTAAGGAATAATAATATATATTTTTTCCGCATAATTAAATATTTTTGAGAGGTTTGGCAACATTCGAATGCTCATACGGTGTTTTTACTTACCGCAGCAACGGCAGTATCGTCATTCGATGTGGAAATTAACGACTGCGCCAGTAGACTGCGGACTAGTTGCTTTTTAGGACGAAAAAAATCGCCTAAACGCGGAAAAATTTAACTTTAGCTTTTTAAGCTGACATACGTACTGCTCTGTCGTTGACATGTCTGCTTGCGTCCGTCAATTTTTTTTTGGTTATCGTGAGAAGCGTCCGTTGACTGTCTGCTTTTAAAATTCTGAAATTACACCCCGCTCAGCACTTCGCTTTTTTTGTGACGGGAGATTTCAAGTGGGTTTTTTAACCCGCACGGAAAGCCATCGGACGCTGAAGGGGATTTTCCACTGGGGGGAAAAATTAGACCGTATCAGATGAGCTTTCGGTCAGGGAGACGGAAAATTCTTAGTCCATCCATTTCGGAAACACCTTTTTCCTTAACATTTCAAAGCTATGATAATTTTTTGCTTCTTATGTACAAATTGTCGCTGTGTAGCAAAAAAGACGCGATTTCCACCGCGGTTTTGCAAGAAATACGCGAGTTTTACCTCAATTTTACAGACAGTACGCAATTTTACCCTTACACGTGCCGGCCTTATCAGTTTTTAATCCGTCTTTGGAGTACTTTTTATTTTCGCACGCAACAAACGACTGCAACCCGCCGCACAGCGGGTCGGAAATAATTAGAGAGGTCGGACATGAAATTTTTGACCGAAACTGCAAATTTTGATGTTTATTTCGTCACATTTTAAATTTCAATGGGTGCTTTGAGGGGAAAATTTCACGAGGAAACCAATGGAGCCACTTTTAGAACCTCAACATTTTGTATAAACGGAGTTAAAAGCGTTTAAAGTTTCCAGATTTTGGCCGACCTCTCCTATTGCCTCGATACACTGTGCGCTGCCGCTCGCGTGGTCGAGAAGGTTCTGCACCCCTGCTCCAAAGTTTCATATTAATGTCTAAAGTGCAGAACAACGTGTCTCTATTCTGGTGTTTCAAACTTTTTACTTCTAATTTATTCCTTCAAGGAGAGACAAGCCAATTTGAGCTTGAAATTTATGTAGAACATTCTGCTAATGGAGAGGAAAAATCAAGGAAGCTTTCGATGATTTAAGTTGACAAGTCTTTTAAGGAAACAATGAAGTATGACACGACGTCTGCAACGTCGCAAACGGAAATGCGTGGTTTTGCAATTTGGCCATCAATGTAGTTCAAACTATTCAGTTTGTCAAAGTGAAATCTAGGTTCGGAGGATCAGAAGTTCGGTTCATTAGATCAAACCCTTCGATTGAACCGGACTAATGAAAGAAGTTCGATCACACAAATCCTGCGAACCGAGCTTTCGATCCTACGAACCGAACTTTCGATCCGACGCACCGACATATTACGCTTTGACAAAACGTATACCTAGTTTGACCTATATGGAATACCGATCATTCGGCCGTACGATCAAACTTTTTTTTCAGTGAAGCGGAAGCTGATTATATAATAGGAAAGCGAAAAACTTTCTGCAGCCCCGTGGAAAATATTTAACGATTTCCTACGGCGCATTGTCTGGGTTGAATTTTATTTCGAGTAAACTTCAATTAAAGTGTACGTCTGCTTGCGGCGTTTGCCCAAATTTTCCACCGCAGTGCGAGCTCTCGTGTTTTGACGGCCCTAATGAATAATGAATCTTAGTTTTTTGTGTTTTGTAAGAGCGTGTATGCATAATTTCACGGCTTTCAACGTCCTCGCCTAAGCCGCACATTCTTTTTGCATTCTAATGGTAATCGCTATCAGAGTGTTTGTTTCCCTCCTTTTGCCAGTTGCGTCGAAATTCGATAGCCACTCGAATTCGTTGGAATCGTCACGGCGCTGCGTCGTCGCGGGGGCCTGGTCTCTTCAAGACAAACAAGACTCTTGCAGTCTTGCTCTTTACATTCTAGAAAATGTAAAAGTCACGAACAAAACTTCGATTACTAACTATACACGAAGAAAAAAACTTCGTACGTGGGACCCGAAGTTGAGGTCATATGGACGTATTTCTACCAAACAGACCTATGTGGAGGCGAGAAATATGGGGTGTGCTCGTGGAAGCTGCCTAAGAAGCAATGTAAAAGAGGGCGTGGTTCCTTTTGAAGAATTGGAAAAGCGGGATATTGCATTCTATCAAAGAGACCTATGTGTCAACTGGATGCGGAACTCATGAGCCGCGGGCATGGCAAGAAAGCGTTGAGGACAGGGCTCATGAGTTACAGCGCCCCGATGATGATCCCCGGCTCGTGCGTGGTCTCCTTCATTGCCGCTGACGTCACTGGCGCTTTATTATTCTCATTCACTCGCCACGCAAGAGAACTAACGAGCACACCCCATATTTCTCACTTCCACATAGGTCTGTTTGGTAGAAATACGTCCATTTCTCACTTGCACATAGGTCTGTTTGGTAGAAATACGTCCATATGGATCTCTGAAGTTTTTGGATCACGTATCTAAAAACTTGAGGTCGAGCTGCCGAAGTTCGGGTCACACATGGATTGCATTTTGCAAAAAGGAACCACTAGCATTGCAATGATGCTAAGATTGTGCAACTTCATCCTTTGCAATAAAATTGCGGAAATTGTGAAAAACTATGAAATTTAGATGGTAATTTTTGTCTTAAATTTACAGTTTTTAGCGAGTAAAATAGAAACTATTAAGGGATAATCGGGTTTTTCCTCCAAGACAGAAGACGTTGCACAATCTTAGCAACATTGCAATGCTAGTGGTTCCTTTTTGCAAAATGCAATCCACATCTGAAGGACTTCGATATATACCGAAGGGTTCGGGTCACACATCTGAAGTACACCGGTACATACCGAAGTGCCTCGATGTCTGACCCGAACTTCGGCAGCTCTACCTCAAGTTTTCGGATGCGCGATCAGATAACTTCATAGATCAATATGACCTCAACTTCGGGTCCCACGTACGAAGTTTTCCTCTCCGTGTACCATAGTCTCCGATAGTTTTGGAGATAATTAATAGCTTTTCTTGAAAAATCGATTTCTTTTAAAGAATAAGATCGATATATGATTGAATCGACTTTATTGAGTTTGATTAATCGTGTGAATCGATTTTTTCCTCCTGATAAAAAATTCCGATTTTTGCTACCCGAATGTCTCGAATGGGCACGTGAACCGACTTTTGGACCAAAATTTTAGCAAACCTTCAGGGAATTTTCATTCGAATTATTTTCGCTCGAAGAGTGCGAATTTAGAGCCTTCATGATTTCCGATTATTTTTTTAATCGACTTTTCGGAATATCGATTTTTATGGCTCAATTTAAATCAATAAACTCGGATTCTCGAAAAAATCCCCAACACTATCTTGACGCGGAACTGTCTATATTCACCTAGTCTTTTGCGATGTCAGGCATCTTTTTTATCAGCTTTCCCATCCTCTCTACCTTTCCCCTCTCTCCTCTTTCCTATCTTGAGGCGGGGGGGGGGGGCTGGCTACCGTGGTCCCCAACATCAATACAGAGGAGGAAAAAGTATAGAAAAGTGAAAGGACACCCTTCAATTTCGCTATCAAATGTGAACTCTAAGTTATATCATGTTTGCGAAGAAAAAGCGCCTAGCTCATTTCTTTAATTAATTATTATTTTACAATGCAATCCGTGCGTGGCTAGATGCACAATCGAAATGCAATTTAATGAGACCAAAATAACTGTGAAGATCTCGAGACTTTGTGCTGAAGTTATCTCGCATGCACTATTCCAGAGTAATAATTCCCCCTGTGAAGAAGAGGACTTAAGTGGTACACGAGCGCAAATATCTTATTTTTATTATGACCTAGTTCTATATTATATGAATGGTTTCTCAGCGAAATTTCATTGCTCCAAGGAAGTCCTCACTTTGCAGCCGTGTAGAATATGTAGATGTGTTTTTGCAAAATATGGTTGTGATCGATGCTAAATTTTCGATCGGGAGCAATGCTGGCGACTCACGACTCAATCCACTTGAAACTATACCAAAGTTACCCACTGGCGTTGATGAGAGAAAGCCAAAAAAGCTGGATTACAACTTTTTTGAATGCGGAGACTGTTCTGCAGTGGCGTAGCGTGCTTTGCGATCTATCGATTGTTCCCCCATTTGCAGCCGTGGTAAAAAATCGATTATTAAGGTGTTCGCTGCGAACACCCTGTTTATCGATACTTTTCCATAGGTTTAAAGACCGATCAATCGATAAATCGCAAATCACGCCGATTCCTGTCGGCCGACATTTTCAACAATCAGACCGTAGACTCTTTAAAAATTTAACAAAGAAATACTCGTGCTTAATAAGATTTCTGCTTGAATCCATAGCCAAGACTTTTAATTTAAGCGGATTTCTTTTAGATTCCAGCAAAACTCCGATTGAATCAAGAGTATTTTTTCTTGTCCATTTTTTTAAGAGCCTGAACTGTGAATCCAAGAGACTTTTTCTTCAGTGTTCAGATTGCTCCACTCCTTACAGCGCCGTCCAACTCAAAGTATAGCATCAGTGGCGAGGCGGGAATGATCGATTATCGATATTTTCCCATCTAAAGCTATGGTAAAGAATCGATTATCAAGGTGTTCGCTACGGACACCCTGTTTATCGATCCTTTTACATAGGTTTGAATAGAAGATCTATCGATATAGCAAAGCACGCCACGCTACTGGTCTCTTAGTCCAGGCGCCTGGTATCTAAAAATGAGGCTACCTGGAATTTTGGGTACACAGCGATTTTTTTGGCTTACTTTGTGTTTTTTGGGTCGCTGAATCCAAATCTGAAGTTTCCGCACGCGTATCTGGTGAGCATTTTCCGCTATTTTGAAAAATGGCCTAAAAAGGCCTTTTTTTGCGGTTTTTTTGATATAGCGGCTACGGATGAGGAAAAGTCCCGGATTTAGCTAATGTTTTGAATAGCTGACATAATTTGGAAGAAAATGGTGTATACATATGTTAGGTGTGCTTAAAAATTGAGAAGATACAGCATCGTGAACATCGCGCCTATTCACGTTTTCGCGGCGCACCCGTCAACGCGCGATCCGGCTCCAACTCACAAGTATCGCAATCAAGTGGCGAGGGCGGGAATGATCGATTATCGTATTGTCTCATCTAAAGCTATGGTAAAGAATTCGATTATTAAGGTGTTCGCTTGCGGACTCCCTGTTTATCGATCCTTTTCATAGGTTTAAATGTTAGATCAATCGATCTATCGCAAAAGCACACCACGGCCATGGTTTCCTCGTCGTGTCATTTTCCGAGACAACCTCCGTGTCTCTTTCCCCTCTTATGCCGTGGCCCCTTATCAACGAGGAATATCAGTCGTTTACAAGCCCCCCCCCCCCCTCCCTCCGCGTTATCACCGGATCATCATCTTCCATGAAACGGCGTCATTTTTCTCGGGGGGGGGGGGGGGGGGGGGCTCGATGGTCTCCTCCTCTTTCAAGCTTGAATGAACGTCGTTGAATCTTGTTTTCCACGCGTGTATTCCTACGACTTCGCTGAAACACGCTGAATTGCCGCTTCATTCCTGAAATGTGGGAGGCACGTGGAGAGTAAGGAAAAGGAGGGCGGGGGGGGGGGGGGAGAGCTTGTTATATTATCCCAGGACTTGGACTTTTTGGTTCCAAGAGGCCATTGGCGAGGCGTGCTTTGCGATATATCGAATTATCTGCCATTTAAACCTATGGCAAAGGATCGATGAAAAGGGTGTCCGCAACGAACACCTTAATAATCGATTCTTTAACATTGCTTCTTATGGGGAAATATCGATAATCGATC
Source organism: Bemisia tabaci (assembly GCF_918797505.1). Lineage (NCBI taxonomy): Eukaryota > Metazoa > Arthropoda > Insecta > Hemiptera > Aleyrodidae > Bemisia > Bemisia tabaci. The sequence continues at coordinate 51,962,464 of NC_092797.1, forward strand.
ATTCACGCCTCGCCACACGTGTATTTGTGCGCTTATTTGTGAACAGATTCATTCGAACTGAAGCCGGGGAATTTTCTCTGTGACAAGGCATCCATGCTGGTCTTGTGCGTGTGTGGGTGAGTGAGACCTCTGTTGCGGTGTGTTCGTCGTCAAGTTTACTCACGTTTGTTTACTATGAGCCTCTCAAAGACAGATCCCAGAAATAGAGTAATTAGCTCTTCCTGTTTAAGTCTCTCGCCGATTTTGAGCTCCGACGGAGGACAAATATTCTCATCCGCCAAAATAATCGCATTGTCCTAGTTCGTTCCTGTTTACTTCTTGGGTGAGCACACCTCAAAGAAGTGCCTGTAGTCAATGGAGGTACATCGATGATAAAAGTAAAAAACACGTTCTCGCTAACGACGTTTCAAAATCTCCACTGAAATTTTATTTTTTTCGATTGAAAAGTAATGAACGACATTGCTTCAAGTGTTCACACCATTTTCTGACCAAGATAAAGCACTATCACAAGCTATTGAAACAGGGTCGGACTGGTTCGCATCTGAAGGCGTAGACCCTTGGCTGGTTAAAGGGGCGTAATGTGATATTTCCTGGTACGGCATTCCCTACGTGGAGAGGGGTTCAGAAAATTTTGGCAAATCAGCACAAGTTTACGCTATTTTCGGGTTCAAAGTTTATTGATCGCACGGAGTAAAAATTGCAAAATTGAAAGTAAAGCACAGCATTGAGACCTCACGGTTTGCGTCATCGCGCCTTCAATTGTTCAGATGCAGCACGGACGGCCATCAAGTACGAATAGTTGTATCTCTGCGCCGTCGTAAACACGCATCCTTTCCCTCCCTCTTTTTCCATATTGTGTTTGTTTGCGTTTGTCTTATTCGTAATGGTGCTTCAAGCACTACGTGAGTAATACAGCCGAAGGTAGGAGAGATGTCTTCAGGCCTTTTTTTAACTTTTCTTCCGAATCAGAGCGACGCTTCAGTGACAACATAAAGCAGAGAATTGAGAGCTCTCGGTTCGCGTCATCGCGCCTTCAATTTTTCAGATGCAGCACGGACGTCCATCAAGTACGAATAGTTGTATCTCTGCGCCGTCGTGAACACGCATCCTTTCCCTCCCTCTTTTTCCATATTGTGTTTGTTTGCGTTTGTCTTATTTGTAATGTTGCTTCAAACTAGAGCAGAGCATTGCGAGTTCACGACTCACGGCATCGCGTCTTACATTTTTCATATGCAATGTGGACATCCATCTTGCGCGAACAGTTGATCGCGTTTCCATTTTAGATGTCTCTTACTCTTGAATTCCGAGATAAATTAAGGTTAAGTTTGCCCGAGCTATGCCATGGTATGTCCAAATCAACAGTCATTTGAAAAGGAGGAAATATGTTTAAAGGTCTCTTAAGAGGTCTATAAAGGATGCGTATGTCTAAAAATCGAACCGACCATAGCTTCTAAGGGAGTTGCACATAGCGAAAGTAGTTTTATCGCGCGTTTCGCCTCAGCAAACTTTAATACTCTGCGTTAAAATCTCTGAATCAGCGGAAAAGAGCTGTTTTTCAATGCTGTGGATATGCGAAAATTTTTGTTGCTTCACGGCTGTGACCGGATTTGTGAAAAGGGACCTTATATTCCAGAGGAAAATTTACGAAACTGGAAACTACTTGACGCCGAAAACGAACGCTGTAGACGCCTGCGAAACTGCAGGTATACTTCAAGCATCGCGCAGTTTCCAGTCGAACTCCAGTCTCAGATCGTTGATCAGCGGGTTGTGTTGACCTCTTTGCGAAAACCCAGCGCATCGCAAACAAATTGCGCAGCCCTAGAACAATGCCCTTCGTTTGGCTTACTTTCAACAAAACTTGCAGTGTGTAAAACCAGGCTGCGAAAAGTTCGCGATCCGCTACGAACTACGAACGGCGAGGGGTGGACGGAGGTTCCGAGGGGCTTCTCTTAGAAAATTTTCGAAATTTTAAAGCATCTAACATGCAGTTTGAGTCCATTAAGTTACGTATAACTATCATATACAAGCGTCCTTTCTTTTTCCATCATCCGTTCCCTCATTCTTTCTCTCCTCCCTTTTTCTTCATCCTTTTTTCCCACGAAGGGGGGGGGGAGCACACGCCCCTCCCTTCTAGATTCGCCTAAATTCCGCCGATTTCGTAAAATAACTAGTTTTTCCTGAATTTTAGCAACGGTTGTGAACCAAATCTCATGAAAAGTACTCCCCTGTACTTCCATGCCCTGAATTCATAAATGATCTAAAACAAATCAAAATCTCAATTTAAAGAGGGGTTTCGGGGGTGTTTCGGCTCCTGCAGTCTGGTCGTTTAACTCTGAATCACCCGGTATTGTTACTGAGTTTTTACCCCGACGGAGCGTCAACAGCGTGCTCGGTTGGGTTATCGGTTTGTTATGTTTGTTATTAGTGGATGCAGCGTCTGGGCGCAACGACCAGTTGAGCGGTGCCGCAAACGGACCGCAGTTCTCCCCCCGAGACGTCAACATCACTGACCACGGTTAACCCGGACCCGCGTTTGATGTTTCCGCCCAATCATCCCGAGCGGAGAGAGCTTCCCCCGCGACAATTTATGGGTCCCCGGGAGCCTCATTAGCGCCTTGCTTTCGTTGCATCGCACAGTGGATCGAGTCTACAGGAGAGGAAGGACACAATTTGGAAACTTCGATAGTTTTTAACTCCGCTTATACAAAACTTTGAAATTCTAGAAGTGGTTCCATTGGTTTCCCTACCCCTTCAAATTTAAAATGTGACGAAATAAACATCAAAATTTGCAGTTTTAGTCAAAAATTTCATGTCCGACCTTTCTAATCGACTCGATTCACTGTTCGTCGAGTTGGGGCGCCCGGGAATGCGTACAAGTCGAAAGTAGTCGATGCGGGCACGCAGTATCGATTTTTTGAGAATCGATAGTTTCGGGGAAACATCGATAAGTGAGCCACCGCCGCACAGAGCCGAAACGTAGCAAGGAACCGCAACTACTGGTAATTTAATTGGGCGGTCCTTTTAATAGGCATTTTGTACGCCCTCTGCAATGGCCTTCCTTGGGGACAGAATTGCTGTGCTAAGGAAAAACGCCGAATGAAAATAAATGGTTGGGGGGGGGGGGGGGGATCGCGGAGCGGAGGGCCTACCCCGAAGTTCTGTGAAATTTGCCCTTCAAAATCCGTGAAATTTCATTCCATCCTTACACAGAAGTTGATCCTGCACGCATGGGACCAGATCCCAACCAGTCCGATCCCCCTCTGATTGTCTGATTTTGATGATATCGATACTGCTATCGATCAATTCTCCTCGATATATCGATTCCCGCTATCGACTCCTGTTGGAGCACCGGCATTCCTGCACCCACCGGGCGTTCCTGCGCTTACAAGTCGAAACTTGTCGAGCTGAGCCCTCAGCCTTGAGCCCACCACCGCGGACCGCGCTAAGCCCGAACCTATCATTTTTTTCTTTTCAAAAATACTCGTCCCGATGGGCTCAAGGCCGCGAGCCCTGAACAAAGACTGGCTCCGTGGCTAGCGCGGCCGAATCCGCTTCGAGGCCCCCGGTTCGAGCTCGCCGAGGGAAGGTCACAGCTCTCGCTACAAGCGCTTTCATCCTCCCCTTGCTCGCCTCTTCATATTCCAAATCCGATCATGGTTCGGGGCAACTGCGACTACTGCGAGCGATGTAACCCATGGGTAGATCTGGGGTTGAGGGGGGCGTGGGGCCGTTGGGGGCTCGCACCTTCCTCGTTCGCTGGAAAAATAGGAGGGAGAGGAAAAGAACAATGCAAGAAAGAAGAAAGAAGGATGCTTCGATTTGGTAATTATTAACGGCGAAATTGACTGACACTGCATGGTTGATGTTTTAAAATTTTGAAAATTTTCTGGGGAGAGCCCTTCAGAGGCGGATCCGGAAGAGCGTAGGGGTCGCAACCCCCCCCCCCCCCTCGTTCGCCCGAAAAAAAGGAGGGAGAGAAAAAAGAATGATGAAGGAAAGAAGGGACGGAGAAAGGACGAAGGAAGGATGCTGATTTGGTAATTATCCGCAATGAAATTGACTGAGACTGCATAGCATATGCTTCAAAGGTGCACACTAGATGCATAAGTTCGAAACACGCTCGAACTGCAAAATTGGTCGATATTGACCAAAGTCTCCGAATTTGAAAATGCGAAGGAGGGAGGCATTCCCGCCAGAATGCATGCGAATGCATGGATGAATGCTGAACTCCTGAAAGTAAAAGTTTTCACCATTGAGATTGTATTGCCAAGAATGTGACTGGAGGCTTTTATTAATCCCCGAGACATTCTTCCGCAGTGAAAATGCGTATTCGGATATCTTGACTTAAAGCTAACCTTCCCCACAAGGTTGCCAGGTTGGACGATAAAATTAGATATTTTACATAGGACTATGGGGGAAATCGCTGACTCTATAGCACTATCTGGCAACGATGTTTTCCCAACTTTCGGCAGTCGCACAATCGCGAACAGGCGATGAAGCAGACCATCGAAGCTCGAAGCGCATGTGCACACGAGCCTTGTGCTAACAGAACGCCATGCCAGAAATTCCATTACAGCTCGCCTCTGTACGAAAAAGGACAGAGAAGATAATAACTAATCCCCACCTGTAACATAGCTTAGCAAACACGAGCTACCGAAAAATCCAGACTTAACGTGCAAGGTTGTCAAATTGCATCGGATTCTTAGCATTTTTCCCATTTCTTGCACCCGGTCGTCAAATTTGGTGACCCAACCCGTGTTTGACCAGATTTTAATCCGTGGTTCGGATGTTCGACCGTTCAAAGATTTAAAGCCAGTCTCGTTGAACGCTGCAAAAGCCGCATTTATCTTTATCCATGATGGTGAGGGGTTTTTTTTTCAAGATATCTAGGGCCTGGAAAAGTCGGAAATTTCAAAAAGGAATGAAAAATTAGGGAAAGCGTTATGGCATTGGCGGTAACCCCGTAATTAATTTTCTTTCCACTTCGAGATTATACATATTATTTTTAAAGTCTGTGTTCGATGTCAACTCTGCTTTAAATAATTTGACCAAAGATCTAGAAATGGTTTTTCAGTCGAACTTTCTTCAAAGTTTATTTTTTTCAACAATAGCTAGAGGTAAATTAGAGAAATTCCCTCATGGGTGGACGATATGTTTCGATTCAAAGCCGTTGTGCGACCTCAACAATTAGAGGTTTCGCTGGGGGTATGCAATTCGTCACATTAACGCCTCTGCGATCGTGTGATATTTTCTACTGATTTCAAGCGGTGTGACAGCCAAGCAGGAACGCAACGTATTATCATGTCATGGACGACTCATCGTTGATGGCTGCTGTTAGTAGATAGATGTTCATCTAATAATTGGTTGGTGTGAACATCGACACCAACCTGTTATCAGACTCGATTTTTTCCTTTTTTACCGAGACTGTCGGAATCATTCGCTCTTTCGCTCGAGGTTAACAACGAAACTATTTTAATCTGAAAAACGGTGCGGTGCCTGGGATTTAGCCGAAGCCGACTTACTTACTGGCCCATCGGACAGTCTGAAAGGTCGGTTAAGATAGCGCTTTGAATCTTGGTGGAGGAATTCAAAAGTATAGATCTTACCAATAATAATTTTGAATCGTCTCGTGAGAGGTATAGTGTTACAGAATAACGTTTATTTTTATAAAATTACAATATTCAGTACATTATTTATTTATTCATTTTTTTCAGTAAGTAGGTAGTTTCGTAAAAAATATGGAGCCCTATTTCGTTTCGTTAAAGGACTACCATGAAAATGTAACTCCTAGAAACGAATGGTATAGTGTTACAGAATAACGCTTATTTTTATAAAATTACAATATTCAGTACATTATTTATTTATTCATTTTTTTCAGTAAGTAGGTAGTTTCGTTAAAAATAAGGAGCCCTATTTCGTTTCGTGAAAGGACTACCATGAAAATGTAACTCCTAGAAACGAATGGTATAGTGTCACAGAATAACGTTTATTTTTACAAGTACAGTATTCAGTACATAATTTTTTTTCTCTTTTTTTCCTTTCTTTTTTTCGTAGTAAGTACCTAGGTAGTTTTGTTAAAGTGAAGGAGCCCTATCTTGTTTTTTTGAAGGATCAACATGAAAATATAAATCCTGGAAACGAAAAATAAACGCCGTTTATGCAATAATTGAGGACATTGCACCAAGAACAACCTATAACTGGAAACCGCGTTTTGAGAAAAACGCATTTAAAGTTTTGTTTTTGATGTACTGCGCAGACTTTTCTATGCAGGTACCCTGTTTTGGTGTTTTTGGGTGACCTAACCCTTCTACTGAAGGATGCCGGGTAGATTTTGCGATACATTTTGGGTTCACACTCTAATATAGTTAATTTAAAAAAGCGGTTTATAGGTCGTTATTACGTCCAACAGTCATTTTGGTGGCAATATGCAGTATAAATCATTTTAATCACGCATGATTAACGCAAAATAAAAGAATATCGATGGTGAGTATAGAGAGGGGTAACTAGCACATTATAGGCCCTTAAATTTATAGGCCCGTATTACGCCCAACAGTCATTTTGGTGGCAAAATGCGAAGTATACATTTTTGGAGGAAAGGATAGTTTGAGAGGAGAATAAATTATTTCAATAGCTCGTTTTTCTGAAATAAAAACAAATCTTTATAAAATGAGATCAAAAAATCGAGCCATCACTATCGCCGCGCCGCGCCGATGCCCGCTAACCGAGAATGATAAGGCCGCGCGTATAGGTCGTTCTTGCACCCATCGATCCAGAGGCCTGACTTGCCTCGGAAAAAAAAGGTTTTTCGACCTCGAGACGTTACCTATCTATATTCTATCGCTACCACAGCATAGTCCAGGGTACGTAGAATCCGAAAAGCAGATTGGCGTAATAACGACCTATACGCCTATAGGTTGTTCTTGGTGCGGTGTCCTCAATTGAGCTTCTATGGCTGTATAAACCTTCAGGCTTGCTGAAGAAATGGTTCCTATTATTATACAAGACCCAGATACTTAGTCAAGAGAATTATATCAAAAGGGTCGTAAATAAGGGATTTTCCAGCTTTACTCAAAAAAGTGAGACCTGATGGTTTACCATAGCCAGTGTTACCGGCACCGACTCCCAGATCAACATCGATTCCTTTTTCTCCATCGGAACCTCTTTTTCCACCAATAGATACTGCAAGGTCATCGGAGCCTTTACCAATAGCTACCCCAAGGCCATCGGAACCTTTACCAAGAGCTACTTCAAGGCCACCGGAACCTTTACCAAGAGCTACTTCAAGGCCACCGGAACCTTCACCAAGAGCTACTTCAAGGCCACCGGAACCTTCACCAAGAGCTACTTCAAGGCCACCGGAACCTTTACCAAGAGCTACTTCAAGGCCACCGGAACCTTTACCAAGAGCTACTTCAAGGCCACCGGAACCTTCACCAAGAGCTACTTCAAGGCCACCGGAACCTTTACCAAGAGCTACTTCAAGGCCACCGGAACCTTTACCAAGAGCTACTTCAAGGCCACCGGAACCTTTACCAAGAGCTACTTCAAGGCCACCGGAACCTTTACCAAGAGCTACTTCAAGGCCACCGGAACCTTCACCAAGAGCTACTTCAAGGCCACCGGAACCTTTACCAAGAGCTACTTCAAGGCCACCGGATCCTTTACCAAGAGTTACTTCAAGGCCACCGGAACCTTTACCAAGAGCTACTTCAAGGCCACCGAAACCTTTACCAACAACTACGTCAAGGTCATCGGAACCTTTACCTTTACCTTTATCAACAGATACTTCGAGGTCAACGGAATCTCCTCTCTTACTGGATTTGGTAGCGCCGATTCTTCGACCAGAACCGATCTCTCCTTCATTGTCGGCACCGCGAGCGGAACCTCTGCGTCCACCAAGTCCATCACTTGCGTCGAATCCATCTCGAGAACCATCCTCGTATGCAGGCGTTGAGCAGCACGAGCAGCAACATCCATCACAGCCGCTTTTAGGGTTCTTAGAAGATTCGCAGCAGTATCCGCAGTAACCGAGGTCACATCCGCAACCACATAGTAAGGAATTGACCGCTTGGTACGGGGAGCAGGAATCGTCGTAGTATCCGAATCCGCAAGCAGCGGTCAGTCCGACGACACTGGCGAAAGCCACGATCACACCGAACGCTTTAGACATTTTGAGAAAGTTCCCGGTGCCCGAGGAAAGCTCGACTGTGGTTGTTTGAAAGCTCGAGTTACTTTTTATATGCGATCGACCAAAAGTCAATTAGAAGGAAAGCATTCAAAAAATAGGATGAGTTTCGGTATATTGACCCAACTGCGAATTTTTCAACACGAGAAGTGTCGATTGTTAAGTCCCGTGCTGAAACGCCGTAAGAGCTTTTCGATTCTGCCAAATTTCCTCCTTGAAAGTATTTTTTTTCAATCAAAGTTCTGAATGTTTCTCTTTAAAATTCTGAGGCAAGTCCGATTAAATTGCGAAGAATAAACTTTGCAAAATTCATAAGGAAAGATTTACTATTCCTCCAGAAAAATAACATTTTATCATATTTAATTTAGCAATGTTCGAATGTTCTCACGGCTTTTTTCATAACACGGCAGTAGTATGGTGTTGGCTAGCGTCGCCGCCGCATTGATATTACGTTCTGAAACAAAAGATGCAGCAGAGAGACGATCATGGATAACATTGTTTTTTAATCGAGCGAGTGCAGCGTAATTTCATCGGTTCAGTGTGCATTGCGAAAACGTGATGAAATGCGTTCGGGCACGCAGTTTTTCACCAAACTTTGGCCCGAAGCACGTATGAAGAGCCAAGTGACTTCTTTAAGATTCAGATGGCCGGCGGACGCATCTCTTTTGTTGTCTGATAGTCCAGGCAATCTAGCTTTTTAGGTGGAAAAAAATCGGAAGCAAATTCCAACTAAAGGGCGTTAATGTACCCCAGTAGGAGTGTAGTTTCTGAAAATTCCCCAACTTTCCGACGTGCGGAAAGCCCTGAAAAATCAGGGAACTCCCTGAAAATTCGCCAATTTTCAAACGCACATAACTTGGCGTCAAATTATCGTATTGAGATCATTTTTTTTTTAAATTGTCAGAAATTGAGTCAGGTACATGTTAATGACAACTAAATTGGGAGAAAAAATTACCATAGTTGTCAAATTTACGAAAAATTGAAAATTTCTTTTTTCTAAAAATCTTTAAAGCTGATTTCAGGTCCCAAATCGTTAGAAATCGGAAAAAATGCCTTCAATAAAAGTTGTAGAGAATTGTTTAAGCTTTAAAACGGTATATTAACGAAATTTGTACGATGATTTGTTGCCAAACTACGCGCAAAAAACCCGGGATTTTTTTTCCGCGCGAGAGCGGCAGATCCTTCCGACTCAACGCGTAGCCACTTGTTAAAATCTAAAATTTCTCCAGGATCCTACTTTTAACATATAATTATGAAATTGGGAGTATTTACTTGTTTAATAAAAGTATGAGAACACCCCCTCTCCTTCCCTCCCTATCCCTTGTTGCCATAATTATTATAAAAATGTTATCTCTATCGCGTTAGTCAGAGAGAAATACGGTTTGACCCGGAACAAATGCATAACACACTTTTCGTAGGTAAACGTCATCAGTAGATCCTCCTGAATGACATACTAAAAATTTACCACGGATCGACCCCGGAGCACCCCCCAAAATGCCTAAAATCAAAATGGCGGCCATAATAAGGCCGTATGGGATTTCGGTATTTTAAAATGTTCCTATAGTGTCATGTGAGGTATCTTTTCCTATGTAATTTTGGTCGCAAATTTCATATATGAAGTCAAAAAAGCCCCCGGGTCAAAAGGGGTGCCCCAAATCCAAGATGGCGACTAAATTTGAAAGGCAAGGGAGGTCATTTTTAAACTTTTACGCGATTGCGCGAGTGAGGTATCATTTCCTACATAATATTGGTCGTGGATTTCATTAATGATGTCAAAACAGCTCCCCGATCAAAGGGAGTGCTCTAAATCCAAGAGGGCGGCTAAATTTAAGAGGCAGGAGGGGTGCATTTTTTAGATTTTTGCGTGAAAAGGCGGGTGTGGTGCATCAATTCCTGGGTAATTTTGGTCGTGAATTTCATTATTGATGTCAAAATAGCTCCCCGGTCAAAGGGAGTGCTCTAATTCCAAGGGGGCGGCTAAATTTGAGAGGCAGTAGGGGTGCATTTTTTAGATTTTTACGAAAAAGGCGAGTGAGGTGTATCAATTCCTACGTAATTTTGATTCTAGATTTCATGTATCAAGTCGAAAAAGCCCGCTGGTTGAAGGGGGTGCCCCAAATCCCAGAGGGCGGCTACATTTGAAAGGTGGATGGGTGTATTTTTTTTAAAAAAAATTCACCTAACAAGGCAAGGAAGGTGTCTTTTTCCGTCTACTTTTATTCGACGCGAGTCTGAAAAATGTAAAAGATTAATTTTACTCAAAAAATGATACGTGTTATGCAAGCAGGTGACCATCATGGCTGTTCACGGTATTAAAATAATTTAACAGGAGCATCTAATGAATTGTTTTTGCTCACGAGACGTGCCTTTTCTTGTCAAGATAGGATAAAATCTGAATCAGCGTGCTGATTCCGATTCTGTGTCAAGCTCGTCAGGATCTTTCACCTCGGGTCTCTCCAAGTTTTTACGGTTGAAGTTGGCGCAACTTCTGCGAAAGTCGGGGCATGACCTTACAAGTACGATGCATAGTGTCAAACCCTTGCTTAAAATAACAAGGCAAGGAAGGTGTCTTTTTCCGTTTATTTCTGGCCCTAGAACAGAAATTAGGTGTGAATAGTTCCTTTAATAAAACGAAGATCATAATAGTACGACTGATAGGAATGTATGCTAGAAAACGCGCTTTCGCCCTACCGATTGAATTAACAAGCAAAACATACTCGCTTCCAATTTTAGTACGTCTCTAGCATTCCTTAACTGTTTCTGCAAGGGATTTATTCTCTTTTTCTTCGTCTATTTCGTATTACTGGACATTGCATGGACTTAATTAAAATCTACTTATCCATATTCGGCACACACTTCCAATCCATGGTGTAGGGTGGTGCATGCGAAAGGATATGCAGATGCTGATATCGTTGAAAAGGGTGTTTAAGCTTGCAAGAGCACCGCAACAAAAATGTAATATGAGAGAATCTGGACCCATTTGATTTTTTGTTAAATCGATCAGAGGACATCAATTTTTCTTTGCTCTTTAGAAGTGATATTACTTAAACGCTAAATGAAAGACGATAGCTCACAACATCCCTTGTATACGGCACAGAATCAATCAACGTTTATGTAAGCAGCTACTGTTTTTGAATCGCGTATACTGGTTGCGATTCGACCTGCCACATGCACGGAATTATAAAAGGAACTACATTCAATACGCGTGAAGAGATCTTTACCTGCAAGAATCTACCGAAAGGTTCTTAGATCCCCAGTAAAGCCTTGAACGATAATGGAAAGCTGAAAAAGGCGCAACATTCCTTGGTGCCACAAAAATGAAACTCTCAAAAACGTCCGTCATCACGTTTTCAAAGGAAAAAGTTGCAGCTTGCAAAATCTTCGTCGCAAATAGAGAGATTATCTCCGACATTTTCAGCCATGAAGCACCATCAATATAAGGAGCTACAATCCAACTGTGGACGGGACAAGTCGATCTGGATGCTTACCAATCGGGATGAATGTATGAAAACAACTAGATTCATTCCGCTTTCGACCGACCTGCCTCCAGTTCCACAGTCGTTCCTCAAAATCCTCCGTTTTTATTTTAAACAAGGGTTTGACACTATGCAGCGTACTTGTCTTGCAAGCTTAAACACCCTTTTCAACGATATCAGCATCTGCATATCCTTTCGCATGCACCACCCTACACCATGGATTGGAAGTCCCTGGTAAAAATGGCAAGTGTTAGGTCAGTGAATTTTCCACTGAGGTCAGTGCAATTTGCTCTGAGGTCAGTTCAGTTTTCTCTGACGTAAGTGTTAAAGCACTTACCCAAGAAGTCAGCACTGAGGTAAGAGGCACTGACGTCGGGAGAAAGACTTACCTAAGTGCAGAGATGTCTCTGAGGTAAGCGGGACTGAGGTCAGGACTTGGTTCAGAGGGTAAGTCTCTGACATCAATCTTAATCGAACCGCACTCACTCCCAAAAAGTAGAGATGGCTCCCCCTTCCCCCACCCTATTTCATTTTCGTGGGGGAATATTTCCTCGGGACACGGGGACCACAAACTTTATCTTTCAGAGAGGCATATTTTGTAGAAGGTGGGATTTTCTAAGAGGGAAGGAAAACTAGTTTAAGTAGCCACACTCTTGAATAATTTGTTTTACCCTCTTCGTTTAAGATGGCACTTAAATAATTAAAACACAACAAAAAATGAGATCGATAAAAATATTATCACCGCTAAAATATGTATTTAGATATATTTATTTAAGCATTATTATTTTTTTATAAAAAAAAATAGTTTTAAATTTGGTTTTAATTTTTTTCAGTTTTAACTGTTTTTAAAATGTTTCAGTCTCAATTTTTTTTAAAATTTTCCTACTTTATTTTCAATTCTTTTCTAACTTTTTTACTCCTTTACTTTCAATTTTTGTATCTGCTAATTTATATTTTTTGTATAATTTCAACTTTCATTATTTTTTTTGCATCATTAGCTTTAATTTTGAATTTTAGTGCGATCCATTTTTTTTTCAAAGAAACGTAACTTACAAAACTTCATTTACATGTTGATTGATTAAAAAAGAATAATAGAAAAATTAAGTATCGGATTCACATTCAAAGACAAAATCATCATTTGCTGGCAAAATTACCCCAATGGGGGCCCTGAAATGGTAAAATTACGCCCCTAACACGTACACGCGCAGGTAGTGTAGTGGTTCAATCGCTAGGACGATCACCGAAGTTAAGTTACGTCGGGCGTAGTTAGTACTTAGATTGGAGACCGCATGGGAACGAGCGATGTCCCCTGAAGATTGTGATACTTGCTTGGGATTGAAAACTCACAGCAGCCCTCCCTGATCGTCAAATAGTGACTTAACGTACCTGGCAGATCGGTAATTAACGAAATTTTTGCCTGTACAGTATTTCTGGGAGTTTCCACTCCGCTTACGTCTGAGACACTTAGGTCAGTGCCACTTACATCAGAGGCACTTGCCTTTGGAACAGACCTAACACTGAGGTAGCAGATCAGCGCCCGGCAGCACTGACATCAGTGCTTAGGTCTGTTCCAAAGGCAAGTGCTACTGATCTGAGCACTTGCCATTTTTACCAGGGGTGTGTGCCGAATATGGATAAGTAGATTTTAATTAAGTCCATGCAATGTCCAGTAATACGAAATAGACGAAGAAAAAGAGAATAAATCCCTTGCAGAAACAGTTAAGGAATGCTAGAGACGTACTAAAATTGGAAGCGAGTATGTTTTGCTTGTTAATTCAATCGGTAGGGCGAAAGCGCGTTTTCTAGCATACATTCCTATCAGTCGTACTATTATGATCTTCGTTTTATTAAAGGAACTATTCACACCTAATTTCTGTTCTAGGGCCAGAAATAAACGGAAAAAGACACCTTCCTTGCCTTGTTATTTTAAGCAAGGGTTTGACACTATGCATCGTACTTGTAAGGTCATGCCCCGACTTTCGCAGAAGTTGCGCCAACTTCAACCGTAAAAACTTGGAGAGACCCGAGGTGAAAGATCCTGACGAGCTTGACACAGAATCGGAATCAGCACGCTGATTCAGATTTTATCCTATCTTCACAAGAAAAGGCACGTCTCGTGAGCAAAAACAATTCATTAGATGCTCCTGTTAAATTATTTTAATACCGTGAACAGCCATGATGGTCACCTGCTTGCATAACACGTATCATTTTTTGAGTAAAATTAATCTTTTACATTTTTCAGACTCGCGTCGAATAAAAGTAGACGGAAAAAGACACCTTCCTTGCCTTGTTAGGTGAATTTTTTTTAAAAAAAATACACCCATCCACCTTTCAAATGTAGCCGCCCTCTGGGATTTGGGGCACCCCCTTCAACCAGCGGGCTTTTTCGACTTGATACATGAAATCTAGAATCAAAATTACGTAGGAATTGATACACCTCACTCGCCTTTTTCGTAAAAATCTAAAAAATGCACCCCTACTGCCTCTCAAATTTAGCCGCCCCCTTGGAATTAGAGCACTCCCTTTGATCGGGGAGCTATTTTGACATCAATAATGAAATTCACGACCAAAATTACCCAGGAATTGATGCACCACACCCGCCTTTTCACGCAAAAATCTAAAAAATGCACCCCTCCTGCCTCTTAAATTTAGCCGCCCTCTTGGATTTAGAGCACTCCCTTTGATCGGGGAGCTGTTTTGACATCATTAATGAAATCCACGACCAATATTATGTAGGAAATGATACCTCACTCGCGCAATCGCGTAAAAGTTTAAAAATGACCTCCCTTGCCTTTCAAATTTAGTCGCCATCTTGGATTTGGGGCACCCCTTTTGACCCGGGGGCTTTTTTGACTTCATATATGAAATTTGCGACCAAAATTACATAGGAAAAGATACCTCACATGACACTATAGGAACATTTTAAAATACCGAAATCCCATACGGCCTTATTATGGCCGCCATTTTGATTTTAGGCATTTTGGGGGGTGCTCCGGGGTCGATCCGTGGTAAATTTTGAGTATGTCATTTAGGAGGATCTACTGATGACGTTTACCTACGAAAAGTGTGTTATGCATTTGTTCCGGGTCAAACCGTATTTCTCTCTGACTAATGCGATAGAGATAACATTTTTATAATAATTATGGCAACAAGGGATAGGGAGGGAAGGAGAGGGGGTGTTCTCATACTTTTATTAAACAAGTAAATACTCCCAATTTCATAATTATATGTTAAAAGTAGGATCCTGGAGAAATTTTAGATTTTAACAAGTGGCTACGCGTTGAGTCGGAAGGATCTGCCGCTCTCGCGCGGAAAAAAAATCCCGGGTTTTTTGCGCGTAGTTTGGCAACAAATCATCGTACAAATTTCGTTAATATACCGTTTTAAAGCTTAAACAATTCTCTACAACTTTTATTGAAGGCATTTTTTCCGATTTCTAACGATTTGGGACCTGAAATCAGCTTTAAAGATTTTTAGAAAAAAGAAATTTTCAATTTTTCGTAAATTTGACAACTATGGTAATTTTTTCTCCCAATTTAGTTGTCATTAACATGTACCTGACTCAATTTCTGACAATTTAAAAAAAAAATGATCTCAATACGATAATTTGACGCCAAGTTATGTGCGTTTGAAAATTGGCGAATTTTCAGGGAGTTCCCTGATTTTTCAGGGCTTTCCGCACGTCGGAAAGTTGGGGAATTTTCAGAAACTACACTCCTACTGGGGTACATTAACGCCCTTTAGTTGGAATTTGCTTCCGATTTTTTTCCACCTAAGGTCCAATTTTATGCTAGATTGCCTGGACTATGAATTCAACTAAAAAATCGGGAACCAATTTTTAGCCGCTATATTCTCTCTTTTTCTAGGTAGTCTACCGTCACCGGAAAATATCAGGAAATTCGATGTCATCTGGAAAACTCAGGAAATTCTGAGTGATTCAAGCATGTCTCATGCATTTTAGTCTGTTCATCGAATACTTTAATTTGTTAAATCCTACGAGTTTCAATTTATTGACGCAAAAAGTCAAGAAATTTCAGATAAAAATCAAAATTAAATATAAAAATAAAACAAATGACCGCCAACCACAAGTTACTCCTACCCCGCTTTGATAACAATTTGCTGCTGAAACTGATGAACCACGTTATTAGGTGAGCTCTTTTCTTGTCAGAGCGCAAGGTCTGGACGCCTTCATTTCCGGAGGATGCAACTATTTATGCGTGGGAGTTGTCTTTATCTGCTTCGTTCAAACGAATCCCGCTTTTTTGCGAGCGTGTAGTAGCGTTTCGTGATACAGATGCGTTGTCCATCCAAATTTTAACCATTTTTGCTGAAACAGCTCCCAGGAGCTTTTCGATTTGTCGCGGCGCCTCTAGCCCCGCCACTGTCGTGGCGTGCTCTGCGATGTATCGATCGATCTGCCATTTAAACCTACGGAAAAGGATCGACAAGCAGGTTATCGATTCTTTACCATGCTTCAAGCGGGGAAATATCGATAATCGATTTACACTTCTCCTCTGTCCCCGCAATCACCGCGGATAATCGAGGCTCCACTGTGCTTTGTCTCTGACTTAATCGTCGGGCGCAGCTTTAGAATTGGACTTTCTGCCAAACGGAAGTATGTACGTTAAGACATGAGCCCTGAAACTCATAAGAACATATGCGTAATAGGGTTCACGTCATAATGCACATAGTTCCTTTTGACAGAAACACGTCCAATTGGAATCACTCCACGGTGACCGTATGAAATGCGTTCGATGCGCTGCGATTTGTCGCACAGCGAATCGATGTATCGCATTCACTCCTTTGAAGGTGAAAGAAAAATGAAATGAGCGATGAGCGATGAACGATGACGACTCCATTTCTGCCGTGCTAAGGAAAAACGCCGTATGAACATGAACATCCGAGAGTTGCCGAATTTCCCGGAATAAAATGAGTATTTTAAAGGAAAATTGTGCATATTTTAACTTGAAAGTTTCAGATATTTTGGATTAAATCGGCAACAAAATTGTCTGAAGAATTGGAAGAACATTATTCAGAATTTTCCCAGTGAAATTGTTGGTTATTAAAGGAAATATAACGCCTGAAGGTTCATACGGTGGTTTTCCTTAGCACGGCAGATATGTGATCGTCCACGGGGAAAAAGGACGTTACTCGATGGAGGCAAAATTTTCATCGGAGGGATTTTCATCGAGTTTGGTCGAAAAATCGGATTTTTAGGTTTGGGCTGAAAACCCCTTTTTAGTGCTTGAAGAAACAGGTTCCGATGGATTAAGATCATTTTTTACTCAAATAAAGGCTGTAAAGTTGCTAAACAATCCGGAAATTTTGAGGAGTCCACGCAAAACGAGTTTACGCGCCTTTAGACTGCGACCGAAGATCGTCTGATGTCAGTTTAGCATTTAAAGTTACCAGAAGAAGCAGATGGATGATCTTCTATATATTGCAGTCAAATAAGGCGCAAACCTTTTTAGTGTGAACTCTCCTTAGAGCAATGAATGAATTTATGACATGCAGATCTGAATTTTAAAGTGCTTTCCTTTAAACACCAATTTTTAAACCTTAAACTTCTGAGCGTGATTTCTTCGATATAATTTGACATTCCCAGATGTTTTTTATCCAAATGTGCCTAGAAAAATCCTTTGCTTCAGGATTAATTGAATGTAGGTTCTCCAAAGCTTTTAGGCCCGTTTTCCCATGATCGGTCAGTCTCCCTCGTGCATATGAAACTACGTGATTCGTAGTCGGTCGCAATCCACCTAAAGTGTAATATTTTCCTTGCGCATTCAAGTAAGACATAATATTCATCTCTTATTTTATTTTATTTCCTAACGATTTTTCTCTGTCTGTTTCAGGTAAGTGCCAAAATTTTCACAAGATCTGGAATGACTCTCGGTGAGGTAAACTTACAATCTTGGAATGTAAACGGAAAACGAACTCTCGTTTTAATCGAAACACGTACCAAGTAAGTTCAGGGTTACCATACTTAGAGGATACTTGAAAAAGTTTAGTCAGTGTACGGAAATTAAACAATACAAATACAACGAAAATTCATGAAATAAAAAACCATAAAAGAACGGAAACCTCAGGAAAAAATTAAGAAATGTGGACAGTGAGTATAGAGTTTTTGGTTTTGTTTTCTCAGAATAAAACAAATTTCAGAATGATTGATAAGTCGAAGAAAACCAAAGAGATAGGTTTTTCTCAACTAAGAATTTTCAAGGGTTAGGGAAAATTGATGAAATTTTGAAATTAAAAAAAAATCGTGAGTGCCAAAGCCTGGAGTTGAGAGAATCGAAAGAGGGGGAAGGAGTCAAGTTTTCCCAATGTGGCGCCTGTTCTATCTTTTGTCACTCCTTTTTGATCAATCAATCTGTCAATCTTTATTTGGGGTTGCTTTTGAAAAAGATTTTCAGGAGCCGCGGGAGAATTTCGCAGAAATCCTTTACTCAATCGCCGCGAGCACGGAGTTCTGAAACGCCGGGTTGAACGTCCGCAGTTGTCCACTTTCTGACCATTGGGCGACCCCCTGCGCGCCTCACTCCGCGAGAAGCTGATCAACCCATCCGCATTCCAAAGGGCCCCGGGCAGTACGAGGAGACCCTAGAAGCCAGTGCCGTTTTCTGGAAGCTTCTTTAATATCGAAGCCGCGCTAAAATGAGGAAAGGAAAGCTCCAGAACTTCCTAGAACGCAGACAATCCCCTTAAATCTGACGCGCATGCCTCGAAGGGATGAATCGAGTGCGGAGTGCCCTCCGCTGAAACCGCCGCCAAGAGGGTTAGAAGTACCTCTGATTACAAATCGAACCAGCGGGCCGATTATTGAAACTGATGGACAAAGCGATAGACATAGAAGACATAGGAAGTATGGAGTGATCCTATTGGTTGACCTGATTGGTTCCTATAGACAAAGGAAAAAAATGATGGACTAACTGTCGGGTCTTCAGTGGGTTGCCGTTAGTTAGTCTATTAACTACCTCCAAGGTCCATTGCTACCACCTGCTTCCACCAATAGGATCCCTCCAAATTCCTTTTGTCGTCTTTGTCTATAGCTTTGTCCTCAAGTTTCAATAATCGGCCCGCAGTATAGTTGGATGAAGTCAGATTTAACGCAATATCAGCGAGTGACGCGCGTTTCCCCCTTGGAAATACTTGGGACATTTTCCAAAATTCCATCATTTTGCCTCGATCTGGATTTTTTACCTAACGGCTGAATCTTCGATATATAATAATCGACTCTCTCTCTGAATTTCTTCCTGAAAAGGAACTTCTGATTCCATGGCCCTTTGCACAATTTCACGGTGTAACGTGCGATTTGACCTACTTCTTTTAAAGTCGTTGTTCCTCTGATGGAAGTCCCTCTAGTTACCATGTACTACATTTCAATGTTGCCAAATTTCCCCTCGCAAATTTCACTTTTACCCGAAAAATCCTAAGCATTTCTATCCGATAATTTCACTGATTTTCCTTCTGGTTTCCCGCAAAAATCAGACACATTTTAGACAAAAATTGCACAAGTAAATTCTTGTAAAAAATGCAATTGTTTGAGTCAATTTTGCAACCTTGGAATTGAGTTACGTTCCTTCGTCCGGGAAACGACACAATTTTATGCAAAAAAAAAAACTTTTGAAAACCACCTCGAGGCCAGAGATTCAAAATTTCATAAAACTATGCAGTATGAAATTTCATTCTATGAAATTGCGTTATTTTTTAAGGTATCATGAAATTTTGTATCGTTGCCCGCGGCCCAAGACTTCCCTAACTAATGCTTCGGTCCGCGGATCAGGGATCGGGGATTTTTGCACCCCTGGTCAGAGCGACAACGGGGTGAATCGAGGGGAGGGTGGCAGAGGGAAGATCAAGGTCGCGCAATGTAAGTTGTTGCATGCACAGCGCCGTGCCGATACTACGTCCGCATCAACTCATGAGCCCCCAACTTCGTTCACCCTCAGGGGCTCCAAAGCTCACGAGTTATCGAAACTCGCGTTCGACCCTTCGCGCGTCCGCCGGGGGAGGTTTCGCCTCCAGATCGTGGCACCCCGTTCGAGGATCCCCGCGCGAAATAGCGGGGCTACAGTCACCCCCCCCCCCTCCATTCGGCCGGCAGTGACCCGTGGCCGAAGGGGGGGGGGGGGGGGCTGCGAATTGCAAAATCGGAAATTCGAAGAAGCGCCGCTGCGGGCCGGGCGCTCTGACCTCTGAATTTATTTAAGCGAACTCGTGACGTCATGGAAAGTTACCGGCCGGCGGCGGCCCGGCACGGTGGCGCGGCGCTGCCGGATGGGGCCCGTTAAGGCGGATTTTGCGGGTTTTAGGGGTCCATTTTCGGGTCTGATCTGATGGCAGAGGGAGGTCGCGCCAATGAGCGTCACGCGTCAGGATTAAGGGCTCTCCGGGTGTCGGGTGTGTTTCATCCCTGCGGGGGCCGGGCTCGGTACTTGCCGCCCCTCCCCAAAATTTAGGCATGAAATTTTAGGGTCTGTTTATTGAATTTTGATCGGTCTGATAGGATTTTTGGAGATTATTACAATTTCAGTGACACCCCTTCCCCTGTCAGCAAACTTTTTTGAACAACTTTTACACCTTCTTCACTAAGACTTTGGTGCATCAATGCGGGCGCTCTCCTCGCATTGGATCAAGAAGAAACTGGCCATTTGATATAAGACCAGCATTTTAGGGATTGAGGCCACTATTACACCCCCTCCCCTCCTCTTTTTGTAACATGTAACCTTTTTGATAATTTTTTTTTTTCAATTTGGCACCCCGAAACTTTTTTCGCAAAATTTCTCACAATTGAAAAATGAAGAAATAAAGTGATGTGTTAGGAAGAAAATGTTAGTTAACTATAGTCATGTTTCAAATTTAAAGTACTAGTTATTGAATAGTTATTGGTAGTATACGTTTCCTACACCGAACTAATGATCTTATTTAATCAAAAGTTGAAGGCTTAAACATTTTCAAATGTTTTTTAAATTGTATGTAATCTACCAATAACGTCGATGCAAGCGAATGTTGTTACACAGCTATTCTTATTAGGCAAAATTTAAGGGTTTGAATTTCACAATGATTTAAAATTTTAATCAAATTTTTTACCTAACGTCAGTCAGTTTCGAATCATTTCCCGGTGGCCCTCTTTTTCCTTCTTTTTCATCATTCATCAATTGTAAAAAGTTCTGCAAGTTATTTTGCCCGATCTGGAGGCACAGCGCGGTTGCGCTCAGTGCGAATCATGAGACATTGGCAGAGACGGCGGACGAAGCCCCGCCGTGATTTGCTGACATGTTCGGTTCTGTTCTGCTCCCGTTTTGAATCGGATTTCTCTCTCGCTCTTCCTCTCCAGCCCTAGCGGCTCTCCCGTCCCCCAACCCCTCCCCCCCCCCCAGGAAGTCCCCCGCGGTAGGGGGCAAGGGGGTGCCCCACTGGAGTTGCTCGGCGGGCCCCAGCCGTGCCTTCGTTGCGCTTGCACTTGCGGCGTGTTCGCGAAATCCTCGATGAGTGCGTCGGGGGCATCTGAGTAGAGTACCTTTATAGAGGGAGTATGGAAAACCCGAAAATTTGGAGGTAGGACCGATATACTCTTTTGCAAATTTTGGAATTTGTAGGTAGTATTTATTGAGGAGAACTGGGGTCGAGGTATTTAAGGATTTCACGTTTCTATCCCCTCCATCCACTCTTTTATTTCCCAAAATTTTTTCGCCACTCCATCGACAATTTTTTATGAATAGTCGCGGTTGTCCGTGTGGTGCCTGGTCTGCATTTTGCATTTTCTTTATGTAAGAATTCACGTGACTTGGCATGGATGATTTACGCTCGTAGGTAGTGAACTTATAAATAACGATAAATCAATCCAGTTAGGCAGTATAGCAAGACGTGAGGAGATATGATTTCTAGGAATTACGAGGGAACAGTCTCTGAATGTCTGGTATGTGCGAGGATGCCTAGAAAATTCGAAACTTCTCGGAGTTGAGATTATTCCAGTCCCACCACTGCGCGGCGCCAAGAATCAGACTCTTATCATCAAGAACTTTTCGACGCTCTTTTTCTCGTTTTTTTCTTCCCTCCACGTCTTGCCCGGCAGTTGTTTCCTTAAAAAATCAACGCAATAACAGGGTGATAAAGAATAAGGTAAAACCTTTCAAGATGAAGTTTGAAGCTTTCAAGAATCGGCTCCTTTCGAAATCGCAAAATATCGCGCACACTCGAAATAAACACCAGAATATTATTATATTCTTTCACTATCATTTCACTTTCAATGGACCGCTAGACAGGGTACAAATTTAAGCATACTAATACATGTTTCTTAACCAAAGTTTCATGTAGAACACGATTCACACAACGAAAATTACTAAAACCAAATCCTAACGAAGATATTAACCTTTTCATTTCACATTGGTTACGAGGAATTTGAACTGCCCTCTCACAAGAAACTCAAAACTCTACGTGAGTCAAATCGCGCACTACAATGGTTTCAGCAAGCTTCTATATCGAGCAATGTTCATTTCCCACCATGTGTTGTTCAAACTATAAGCAACTTGCTGTAGCTGAGCCAAAGCGTCAAGACTGAGGTTGCCAGATTATTATATCGCTGAGACGTTCATGATAACGTTTAGCGCGCGATATGAATCGCGTAGAGCATTGAGTTTTCATGAGCGGGTGGTTTCAATTCACGCATCAAGAATCATTAAATATCTTCGGAAGGAGTTAATTTCGGTAATTTTCGTTGTGCGTATCGTGTTTTACGTGAAATTTTGGTTAAGAAACATGTATCAGAATGCTGAAATTCGTACCTTGTCTAGTGGTCCATTTTCACTGCACTATACCGTCCGAGGAAGAACGCCGTAAAAACATTCAAGAGTTGCCACGATTCCCCGGATGAAACATGTATTTTTGAGGAAAGTTATGCACATACTGTTCCTCGAAATTTTCAGATATTTTGGATCAAATCGCGAACAAAATTGTCTGAGAAATTGGAAGGAAGAAAATGAAAAAAATGTCAATAAAATCACGACTAATCGAAGAAATTTTCGAAACGTCTGATGGTTTATACGGCGTTTTACCTTTGCGCAGCAGAGTAGGAAATAGGAGCTTTAGACTTGTATGTAACGCGGCCGTAAATGTCACGGTGAATCGGAAAGTAAAAAAGCATATTCCTTTGCCAAACGTGAGAGGTGATTCGAACGCACTGACAGTTCGCCTTCAATACTCGGTGTAGGCAACACGGGCTCCCACGTGGTCGAATAGTGGTATCATTGAGTATGGGCATGCATTCTCGAGACTCGCGCACAAAATAGCTTTTTACCGGACGAGAAGAGGTTACTTTAAGTCTGTGTCAGTTCGCCTTCAATTTTTAGATAGGCAAAACGAACTCCCAGGAGGTCGAATAGTGGTTTCTTCTTGAAATGACTCGCATGTGACCGAGATCACATGATCACAATAGCAGTGAAAAATCACAGTGATTATAGTAGTGATTATAGTAGTAGCACTAATCGATCACTGTAACTAGGTGAGGAAATAAGTTTTTCTCTTTCATTTACGATTTTCTGCACGAGTTATCTTTCGAAAAGAAATAGTTGAAACATCTAAACTGCAGTTTTAAAATTTAATGAAGATTTCCGCATGATGTTTCAAATATGGCAGATGGATGCACTGCGATTGTGATAAAGCAAGTAGCAGGAGTATACATAGTAGCATTCAATGCCACTTAAAAAGTGAAATATTAATAATTTTCTAAATCTATAGAGCGGTTTATACGTGATAATCGTTTTGAAAAAGCAAACATGTACATCTGGCGTTGCTAAGACTATGCAACTTTTCCTTGCTTCTACTCCTGTGAAAATGTTTCCAGCATTTTTCAAAATATTTAAGAATTTTTCGTCACTTATTTAGGACATAATTGAGAGGAAAACTATACTGGTAATCGCGTTTAATCGACCAAGAGATACATCAATAATCGCACAATCTTATTGTTAGCAACGCCAGATGGACATGTGTGCTTTTTCAAAATGATCACAAATAGTCACGTGCGAAATTCTTCACCGCACAGTGGAACGATTCAATGGTGGACAAAATGTGGAAACTTTAAAAGCTCATAACTCCATTATCACAAAACGTGGATGTTTTAAAAGCGGCACTATTGGTTTTCTCGTAAAATTTACTTTAGGAAGCACTCCTCAAGCTTTGAAATTTTACATAATGAACATCTAATTTAACAATTTCAGTTAAAAAAAACTTATGTCCAACCTCTTTCATTGACTCGATTCACCCTGCGTCGCATCGAGTGTCCGTAATTTGCGCGTCTTATTCAAATAAAGTGCTCAAAAGCTTTCACGCAAGTCTTGGCAACGCAGTTGAGGACCTAATCCTTCCTTTTGTCCAGTACCCCTTGTTCTTCCTCTTTAAGCCTCAATCCCCTTCTATTGGACGTATTTCTGCCAAACGGAGCTATGTGCATTATGATATGAGCCCTGTTATGCATACATACTTATGGGTCTCAGGGCTCATGTCTCAAAGCGCATAGTTCCGTTTGACAGAAATACGTCCTATTATGTTCCTTTTTCTTATTTTTGTCCTTTTCTAGTAGCCTTCCTCTCATATCGCATTCAGCCAGTAATTTATGGTCGTCGAATGGCCTCACCGAGGTGTTGAGTCATCCTCTCTGCCTCCGCAAGTCCTCGCAGAACACCCCCTTCCCGCCAAAGCTTCCATTTTCCTGCTTATTTACATTTGCAGGGTTGCAAGGGTCAGGAAAAACCGAGGGAGTCAGGGAGAGTCGAGGGCACTTTTGGCAATGGTCAGATTTTTTTTTTTTTAATGGTCCACGGAAAACAATGATTGGTAGAATGGTAAATTCTACCAATCACACAGCGTGAAGGAATGACACATTCTACCAATCTTTTGCTCGATTCTGCCAGAGGAATGGTTACCTGTACCAGTATACAGTAACGTTTACCTTATTTCTTCCGGCAGAATTGACTCTAAATTGACGCTGCATGGGTAATTTACAGCGTGAAAGAATGGTAAATTCTACCAATCTTTTTTTCCAGTATGCGGTGCAGCCTGAATCTCATCATGTTATACCTTCTGGTTAAGGTGATTCGTCAAGCTCAAAAGAGGTGGTCGAACTGGCATGCGATACATCGCATCTTTTAGGTCAAAAATCTCGGCAGATTTTGAATTTTCAGCGAAAAAAGGACGATAGCCCCTGCGCATGAGCCTAAAGAATCGTTCTAAATCCAAAATTTGGAAAAATTCAGAGAAATGAAAGCAGAATAGTGTTTAGAAAAAAACCTCGCATTCGACACAGCTATCGGTTTCTGTCAAGCCAAAAGAAGAACCGGAATCAAGGAAGCATGGGAAATTCGGGAAATTGGAATAAAGTTGGCAACGTCTTTCTCTCTTCCCGAACCATCTCATCTCCATGGGAAGGGGGAAAGTGACGAGGAATATTCTGGATCTATTGCGCAGCAACAAACCAAGAGAGGGGGTCGAATGACTTTGACAGGGGACAATCATACACCTGGCTAATAATACAGGCGCTACAGTATACAATAGGTGCTTTAAGGATGACGCCGTGTGATGGGATATAAGATCAGGTTTAAATCGGTGGCGTCGGCGTTCATGCATGTGCTAGGGGGTTCCATCCATCGCCGCAGCCACACTGCATCCTTAACAAACCGCTTTGCGGCAATGAAGAATAAGTTTGGAATCAGTTCATGCGGGAATTATCAAGTCGCAGGGTGGCCAAAAGTCGTGAAAAACGGGAATTGTCAGGGAATTCGTGAGGGCCGGGAAAAACTAAGGAGTCTTAAGGGTTTGACAGAAAGTCAGGGGATTCTAATCCGGTTTCCGGTTCGAATTGTGAAGGAGGTCGTGATGATTCTCATCTGCGCATTTCTCAGTCACATTTCAGTCACATTTCAGTCAGGGAATACCGGGAAATGTCAGGGAATTTTTAAAAGTCAGGGTAACCTAGAAATGTCATAGAGAAAATGACGAAAATGTCAGGGAACAATCCCTAAGTCACCTTTGTTTTGCTTTCTAAGAAAGGATTGACGTTTCGAACAACCAATTCGCCCGAAAACTATCTGTAATTATGTTGTTTTAACCATCTGGCATATCTTTAATTGTCAGGGAATTTCACCAAAATGTATCAGGGAAATCAGGGAAATGTCAAGGAATTTCATCTTCTAAATTCTGTGGCAATCCTGTTAAACATTTTAATTTTTCCGGGTTGGTGTGTTTTCACTCTCCCTGATTCAATTATTTCCTATAGAGACGGGAAGAGTAGGTTTGGTACAAGTGTTAGAAAATATAGAGGTTTTCAATTTCCAAACTTTGGTTTTTCTGCTGTGTTATACCTGTCGAGCAAGTACGCATAGCAATTTTTCTCGTGTCACGAAGTCTTGGAATTTCTCACGGAGGGTCAGAGAAAAGTCAGAGAACTTTAAGATTCAAAACTTTTGGCCGCCCTGTAAGTATAAAACCGAATAACCATAAAAAGAAGAGCAATTTACAATTGGTCAGCCAAAAAATCGAACGAAGTCCGGGGAGTTGGTAGTAGAACACTCACTGCATGGGTTGGTGCCCTTAATTTTCATGGCACTTCTTTCACAACGAACGTTCAATGCAAGCTCGGACTTGATAACGCCGGGAAAGCGTGCATAATTAATTGTAGACCGGCTGATCTAATTGTAAGTCGAACATTGCATCGGTGCACCTTCGGCTCAATCCATGTCATTGCTCGTAGCACCCTCTTACAATGAAGAATAAGAGCCTTCCTATCGGATATTTAAACGAGTCTCACTTCTACACTTAGTCAAACGGATTTTCATTCTGGTGAATCTCCAGTGAACGCACTGAGGATGAGCTATCGAACACATTTTACTCAAAGGTGGAGAAACGGTGCTGGGTCCACACCATTTCGTGGGGAAACAAAGCCAAGAAAATACCAAAAATTAGAATTAGAGTAAAATTAAATTTTTAGAACTCTAATGCGCACCAACGCAAACTGCAAACTGCCTGAGCTGAACACTCCCCCCCTCAGTTTCGTACTGGTGCGCATTAGAGTTCTAAAAATTTAATTTTGACTCTAATTCTAATTTTTGGTATTTTCTTGGCTTTGTTTCCCCGCGAAATGGTGTGGACCCAGCACCATTTGTTATATACAGTTCGGCCCTTTTCTTAGTGTTTAATTTTTTTATTTTACTCAAATACACCGGAATCGCTGTCAATTTTCAGCAAAGATCTGCGTTCCGGTTGACATTGATAGGCAAAGCATTAGGCGAAGAATAAAATGGGAAAATGGAGTGATCCTATCGGTAGAAGCCGGTCGTTAGTAGAGTAACAATAAGAGGGAAAATGACGGGGCATTTTGGGATAGTGGAACTCCCTAAAATGTTAAGTCAAACTGACGTAAATGACATCGAAGAGTTTCGGTTCGAGTCATTCCCATCGTTAATTTCTGGAGCATCAATCCCTTCAAAGACGGGAAATACGATAAAAGTACTTTTCCCCCTGCAATGATGAATGGTGACACCAAGGAAAGCAGTAAACTGGTTTTGTTGTCTGTAAACAGGTAGTTACGTCGTAAAAATCTATTTTCGCACAATTTTAAGTTTTAAATTCAAGCATCCTCTTTTATTACCTTCCTAGTTTATGATGTGTGTCTGAGCATCTTTTTGTCGCTAGACCCCATTCTTCTCCTCCTCCCCCCCCCCCCTCTCGTTACATTTAAGATGGTAATTTTGCGCGCAGTCTAGCACGGAATCACGGATGCCAACATAGGTTGCCGTTTTATTTCATGGAACTAATATGTTTATTTATCGATGGAACTCAAGAATTGATCCAAAACTCTCAGAAACGGACAAATAATGTGGGGAATTGCAAACTCCCCCTTCCTTTCCCCTGATCCCTCCTCCTTCCCAATGACGTTCCCAATTTTGCAGTTCTTTCAACTGATATATTTTGAATTGGAGCCGAAGAGAATTCACCTTTGTGCCGCAGGACATCAATTTTGTTGTTGTTGTTGTTTTTTTTTTGTTTTTTTACTTTTATTCTTTGCTTTACACCAAATCAACACTCGGCCTGAAATTTTCCGGGACTATTTTATCGTAACGCTCAAAAGAGCATATATCGATCGAGTCACGGAAGAAGCTACGCAGTTATCTCAGTGTCTTATTATTTTTCCTTTTTGCCTACGAAGCGCGTCTCAACAATACTTTTCGTCCTTTGTCCTTTTCTCTACGTTCTCCGAAAAGCTCAACCTTTCTCAATTGGAGTTTATTGGTCTTAAACCTCGTCGTCGCTTCTTATCGAGCCCTTTCATTATCGTTTCCTGTTCCCTCTGGTTTCCCGTCGGCGAAGTTTCCAAAATTTGCTGAAAACCAGCACCTCTTTCTATGTTGCTCAATATTAAATATGCAAATTTTAATGAACGATCTAGGAACTTTGGTGGGACGTTGTCGCCAGATATCGCTGAAATCAACAATTTTCCTCTCAAATGCAATGGGAAATAACTATTCAAATTTTATCACGCAAGTGGCAGCCTTGCTCGGAATTTGCTCTCATCTGCATCATTTAGTTCTCTCGTCGTTAATGCTAACTTGGCATTTTTTTCATAAATAAATAATCATCTTCCTCTTCCATCTATAAGCTTTTTATTTTGCTGCGCAAAAACCGGAAATCGCAATTCTGCAAAATTTTAACCTCTTGAAATGCGAAATCATTTTACTCGCTACATGCGTTTTTTCACACAGATCTTATCAAGCCGTATATCACAGGTTTGCATGGGCAACTAAGAAGAGTAAGCATTAAGCATCACAGGACTTGTTTTCACAACAAAATTCCTTGCAGATCATACAAAAAACACTCTACCATTACCGAATATTGATACTTGAAAGATAATTAGTTCATATTGTTTAATGAGATGATTCCCAGACGAAGAGTCGATGCCTGAGGAACGCCTTCGTTGTAAAAAGATACTTCTCAGCGTGGCAGCGGAGGCCGAATAGTTGCATCACTTTAAAACCCAATCAACAGCGTGGCAGCACGTAAGCAAGCGAGAAATCCAGTTGATGAACATAATTATTGGATGAACAGTAACGGCACATAAGAATCGCCTTCATTGGGAAAAGACACTTCCTAGCGTGGCAGCGGAGGCCGAATAGTTGCATCATTTGAAAACCCAACTGAGTGAATTTGATTGCCTCAGATGATTTTTTGCTGAAGAGTGTCTCAAACATTCCTCGCCATGGCGTTGTCGAAGTCAAAACGAGAAAGAAATCTGTTTCCTTCGTAGCTTCTCATAACGCTGAAAAAAATAACGCGTTGCCTAGGGAAACCACGCGCGTTCCGCGCTTTGCGCGTTACTAGAGGAAGCTACTTTCTTGAGCTAGGTAAACTATCTATGTTACACGGGGCGACATGCCGGAACAAGGATTCTAGTTGAAGCAACCAAAAATCTCTTTACATTGACTGGTTCATCTCAAAGTTTAGTTACGTCTTTTTGACTGGCTCATCTCAAAGTTTAGTTACGTCCTTTTGTAAGCAGTGGGGCGATTTAAGAGGGATTCTTGATGATCCTACGGGAAATTTTCCCAGTGCACATCTGAACTTCGACTTGTGTACTAAGTCGTTTCCTTTTTGCGCAACAAGAAACTCTCTCAACTCTTCCTCTCTCTTTTTAACCGTTTCAATTTAGCATGACAAAACGAAAGCCTTTTGTATTGTAGTTAACGTTTCATTATTAACGCAGATGCGACGTCTCTTCATTTTTTTCGCAACTGACAGGATGCTAGGAAATCAGTGCATGGTCGATTATCGATATTTCCCCATTTAAAGCTTCGGTAAAGAATCGAACATGAAGGTGCTCGTTGCGAACACCTTGTTTAACGATCCTTTTCCATAGGTTTAAATGGCAGATCAATCGATATCTCGCATAGCACGCCACGCCACTGCAGGGAATTTCCGCGCTTAGACATGCAAAAATTCAATATATTGAATTAGCTCCAGGTGGACCGTGCAAATTTCCCCGAAAAGGCGGTGTTTATCAACAGACTAACATATTTACTCGCCGAGGGAACAATAGACGTACTTAGGGAACTGGCCGCACATGGGTGTGAACTTGAGTGGATTCCGAATATAATAACTCTAAGAAGGCACCGTTAGTGGCAATACTTGAAGGATGACGACGCGCGACGCTGATTTTCTTCCATTTAAATGTATGTAAAACAATCGATTCTCGTTGCCTCGCCTGGAATGGATATATTTTATGGATTTAAATGGAGAAACTCAGTATTGCCAACTTGGAAAATTGCCACTGGGTACAGACATACATTGAATGGATTTTACCGAAATCAGCCCAACTACATTTTCCGTTGCATAAATGCACAATTTTCTTTCATGTTTCATGTTTTTATACAAAGACATGAACTACGTAATGCCATTTAACTATCCGTGAATATACGCTACATTATGAAATTTGACCGATAATTTTTCAAAAATTCGTCTTAATACATATTTTTGCCGTTTTAAAATTTATTTTAAAAAATTAGGTGAAAATCCCAACCCTAACCCAACGTGCGCCGCTAAATCCCCCGAAAGTATACGACTAAGAGAGAGAGAGAGAGATAGCGCCAGGCGTCTCTGTATTTTGAAGTTTCGCAACAAAGTTTGCCGGATTTCTCATGAAAACGAAATTTTTTCCCGGATCACTGCTTTGTGGCGCCAGATATAAGTGCACAATTTGACAATCGTGCGTTCCGTGCTGAAGCCATATTCATTATTTTTATTTCGCTGAGCAGATCCGATTTGCGCTGAAGCGTTCACCCGTAGTAATCGCGACCCAACAGAAATCGATCATTCCCGTCCGATCTTGAATCTTCAAAGCTCAAATATCGAATTATTGCGACCCGTCGAATTTGCGATCATAGAGAACTGCGCAGCAATCCAACGGTGAACAATAATGCCGGCTCGCATGGGTCAATGTACATAGGGTGACGTCAGATTAGGTAAGGAGATTTTCGGTGGGAATTATTTGGGTCGATTCAGTATTTTTTGAATAATATAATCAGTCAGAGGCACAACCCCTAAAATTAGAGGTTTTTTTTTTTTTTTTTTTTTTTTTTTTGGTCGAACCACTTTCGAATGCAGTCTATTTGGCCCGTATTTTTGGCTCCATAAAATAATGTGGAAATTCAACTCTGGAGCTTCCTGTACTTCGCAGACTTTTAAGGTGATTCGATGGACGCCATATTTTGTGTCAGAATGGCATGCGATGATCGCATCAATTGGTTCCATTTTTTCAGCTACTCGTCATTTTTCTCCAATTTTGAGATCGCAATTCTGTTGTCAGGAGACCAAAGCACTCACTTACCAATTTTAACAAAGAAATTCAACGTACTAAAGGCGTGGTTTTTTCAGAGAGAAAACATCGCGTTCGATACTGATATCGAAACTGCTTTCAAATGCGATATTTTCTCTCTTAAAAAAAACCACGCCTTTATCACGTCGAATTTCTTTATTAAAATTGGTAAGTGAGTGTTTTAGTTTCCTGACTACAGAATTGCGATCTTATGATTGGAGAAAAATGACGAGTGGCTGACAAAATGGAACCAATTGATGCGATATATCGCATACCGTTCTGACACAAAATATGGCGTCCATCGAATCACCTCAATAACTGATTTTCGTTGTATTTGACATCGGTGAAGAGAATCATATCCGACAAGACTAGCCGAGCTGCCCCGATTAGTCGCCCTGTCGTTGGTGATAAAAGGCGTACCTACATTTTCCCGTGAATCCCGCACAGGATTAAGACTCCACATCCTCTTTTGGCAGTGCTGAGATGTGTCCTTTTTACGGTGTCGTGGCGGATCGTGGCGTGTTTGTTGAGGTGACAGAAATTTCAAGAAACCCGACGCGACGCGACGATCCGTCGCCGTAACAATTGAGTCAACACTTACCGTCAACTCGTCGGCGCGCACCCTGTCAAATCATGTCATAACGCCGCAGGATTATCACCAAGATTTTCTTTTTGAAGTTGGGATGGATGAGGTCGAACAACAGAAAGTATCTTTGCTCCTTGTTCGAGAGGGGAGACGGTCGCTTCTGTCGCTGTTTCTTCTCCGCTTATCCGGGGTAGGAAGGAAACAATGATAAAACAGATGTGGACGTAGAAATTAGAATTGTAAAATAGCTTAATATATTATTGTAGTTCCTCTTATTAAATAAAGAAATAAAGGGGTAATACAAAAAAAAAAAAAAAAAAAAAAAAAAAAAAAAAAAAAAAGCCGATCAACGTGCTTTCCCTGACATTCATTATTCTTCATTTGGAGAATTTCATTTGATTTTTTGCTCAACAAGTTGCTCATCACTCATCATTAGGCGAAAAATAGCGTTGAACTCTGAAAGATTACGTAGCATGGTGTCAATGATTACGGTGTCAACAAACAGTTTTTCTAAGTTCTTGTTGACACCATGATCATCCAAAAATAATAAACTCTGACACTTATGAAATATGATCACGGTGTCAACGATCACGACGATAATGAAACTTAAAACTTACTTCTATAACATTTTTCAAATTTCAAGTCTTGTTTTTCGTGTGTTATTTACAGGTTATTTGCTCCAACCTACATAACCTAGCCTAACCTAACCTAACCTTACCCAACTTTCCCTTACAAGACCTCACCCACTTTCACAGAACCTAACTTTCCCTGACCTTACCCTAACTTTATTACCTACCTAATCTAACCGTACATGCCCTGACCCAAACTAACCTGCTCTAACTACACGTGACCCAAACCTCTCCTGTACATTTAATTTC
This sequence comes from Bemisia tabaci, assembly GCF_918797505.1. Lineage (NCBI taxonomy): Eukaryota > Metazoa > Arthropoda > Insecta > Hemiptera > Aleyrodidae > Bemisia > Bemisia tabaci. The sequence continues at coordinate 51,994,946 of NC_092797.1, forward strand.
TTGATTTTACTCATAGGGAAGATATTTTTCTGTTTGTTGACACCGTGATCGTTAAGACCATGCTCAGGGCCCATTTTTGCGTTTTACTGCCTGAGCACGACGTCAACAATCGTTGACTCCATGATCAGATTTTGGGTTTGTTGACACCCTGATCGTTGACACCATGCAACGTTACCCTCTGAACTTAACCTCTACCTCCCCGATTACATCACTCAGATAGTTAGCACGGGGTCTCAAGCGTCGTCGTTTTCCTCACGAAAGAAAGTAACTTCATTTCAATGTCACTCAATTTCCTTCACTGGAAAAAAAAGTCGCTTGGATCTAGAGTCCTGACTCTTAAAAACATTGACAAGATAAAATACTCTTGATTCAATCGGGGTTTTTGCGTGAATCAGTAGGAAATCCGCCTAAATCAAGAGGAAATGTCGGATTGAGTCCAGATTATTTTTTCTTGTCAATGTTATCAAGAGTCTGGACTCTAGATCAAAGCGACTTTTTTTCCAGTGTTCCGCAAATTGCATTTTTACCCAGGAGAATTTTGGGCATTTCTGACTGAATGTCACCGATTTTCCTTCCGATTTCGTGCAAAAATCAGAAAAAACGTAAACCAAAGTTGCACAGGTACCTTCTTGTAAAAAATTCAATTGTTTGAGTAGATTTTGCAACCTTAGAATGGAGTTCCGTTTCCTCGTCCGGTTAACAACGCTTGGAGGTGTTCCCGCAGTAGCTTTCACGAGCGGAAATTTGAACGGTTCGGCATTTAAGCCAAAGACGACCTTGGGGTTGACGCTCAGAGCGGGAGCTCTCATAATCCCGGGGCCGAATCGGAAGCGAACCTCCGGCAGAAGCGCGCGCGGTCAGGCCTGGAAGGTGGAGGATAAGTCCTACCTTCCGGTCGGGTGACAGCACGCCTCTCAGCGAGGTCGCGCCTGCGAGCTATGCTACCCACGCTACACGCCCGTCAACGGGAAGTATCCGCTCGGCCTCAGGAGCTCAACGTTGCCATGACGTCACAATGGAGATGTTGCATGTGTAGGGGATTTGCGATTTGACTTATGATTCTTATGTAAAAGTTCACGAGAAACACGATGGTGCCACTAGTTTTCTCTGAAATCATCTCCCAAGCTCAAAAAAAGCTCTCAAGTTGCGGCCAAAATGGAGGAGATGTCCCACATTATCCTGAGAGTCCACCTCTACATCAAGACAAACTCTCCATGCAAAGATAGGGAGCAAATACGTTAGCATTGATGCCGTGTTTTCCGTGTTGGAATCCGCAAATAAAGTGGTATTCCTGTCAATGTACTTGCTCCCCATCTTTGCATTCAGTTTGTCTTGATGTAGAGATGGACTCTCAGGATAGCGTGGGATATCCCCTCCATTGTGGCCTCAACTTGAGAGCTTTTTTTGAGCTTGGGAGTTGATTTCAGAGAAAACCAATGGCACCACCGTGTTTCTCGCGAACTTTTACATAAAAATCAATAGTCAAATCGCAAATTCCTCCCACATGCAACATCTTCATTCCCCAGGTGCTCACTAGTGGTTCTTACAGTCGGGGTAATGGAGGGAAGAATCCACCAGAGTGGAAATCTCAAATTCATACGGTCACCGAAATTTTGGTTTAGAGATCCGAAATTTGTGTTCGCAACTTTTGAACTCGTTAATCTGAACTGAGGTTCAGATTCATCATCGAAAGTCCAGCTTATGGCCTGAAATTTTGGCGTTCAAATTGAAACGAGGGTTCCTCTCAGGGGTGGTTTCACGATAACTGGAATAGTTTTGTCGCCGTAACAGACAACACATCTTTTCGTCATTATTTTTAGTAGAAATGATGATCATCGAATTGTTTTGCATTAATCTTCAAAGGGTTACGTATTATAACGCTTTCCAATGATTTATTTCTCTACTTCTCAATTAATATTATGTAAATTCCGGAAATTTGCTGACTGAGGAGTACAATCGAAACAAAAAACCGTTCAACTTGACAAACCGGTAATTTTTAACCAGGGCAATCTCCGACCTCGGACAGTTTTTACGCGGTGAGCATTTTAATTTCTCCGGTTACGAAGAGATTGTCAACCTATATTTTATTTTATGTATATCTATTCATTTCTTTGTACGAGTATGTAATTTATCTTTTTGTTCGATACTAAATCCGAGGGGCGTTTAGGTCGTGGGCAATCGGCTACCACTCCCTTCATTTCACCCTCTCTTGGGCAATGTTGGTCCATTTTAGGGCATTATTCGGCATTTACTGAAGTTCTGCCCTCCCCTTCTTCATGATAGGCGACCTTCGTAGACCCCTCTTCGGAGAAAAACACGTTTGAAAACGATAGAAAATTAAGTATTTTGGATCCAGTCCACGCTCTTAACAAATTTCACAGAAATAATTAATCTTTATTCAATCGGATTTTTCCTTGAACCTAGAGCCAAGCCTCGTATAGTGATTCGATGGACGTCATATTTTGTGTCAAAATGACATGCGATGTATCGCATAGAGTAGTTCCATTTTTTAGCTACTCGTCTTTTTTCTCGAATTTTCAGATCGTATTTCTGTTGTCAGGAGACCAGATAATTCACTTACCAATATTGACAAACAAATTCAACGTATTACATGCGTGGTTTTTTGAGAGAGAAAATCTCGCATTCGAGTGCAGTTTCGATATCACTATCAAATGCTATATTTTTTTCTCTAGATAATCCACGCCTTTAATAGGTTTAACTTGTTTGTGAAAATCGTTGAAAGAATTCTTTAGTCTCCTGACAACAGAATTGCAATCTCAAAATTCGAGAGAAATGACAAGTAGCTGAAAAAATGGAACTAATCGATGAGATGTATCGTATGTCGTTCTGACACAAAATATAGCGTCCATCGAATCACCGTAATTCAAGCGGATTTCCTTTTGAGCCGTGCAAAAATCCGATTGAATCAAGAGTATTTTTTCGTGTCAAAGTTTTTCAGAGTCTAGACTCTGGATTCGAGAAACTTTTTTTCCCAGTGAATATGAATGGGAGCAATGACCCCTGAATAACGAATTTAAAGCGACTCCGCCGCAATAACGAAGTGCACACTTTTAAATTGACTTCAAACAAGCACTCGCAGTTAAATTCACCTGCGACAGTTGCATGCGCATCCCGAGTCGATGGCAAATATATTTGCAGAGCTTGGATCCCGGCCTTAATGGAGTGCCATGTCGCCAGATTGTGCGGAAAATTTGACATTTTACATAGATTCAAATGTAGGAAAAGTGATCATCTGGCGGCAACACCTGACGTCTGACGCACCTCTCGTTTTTCCGATCGTCGGTCGCGTCATTTCCGCAACCTAACCGTGCACCCGACCAACACCTAGGAATCTCGCTAACGAACCATTGAAGGAACCGTCCGTAACGCACGCGTCCGTTACGTGCGTGCGTAAATTTTGCGAATTACGTGTTCGTGTGATCTCGTGAGTCGAGGAAAAGCGTCTAATTCAGGGGAAAATAGCCATTTTTCCGGGATTTCTAAAAATAACGAGAAGCGTAGCGTCAGGAAGTTTTTTTTTCTTTAAAAAAAAGGGAAAAGATAGAGTTCAAAAAGAAGATTATCGGAGAAAGTTAGCTAGGATGTCCATCGGTAATTAAAACCGGTAGTAGCGAAAAATAAAGCGGGAAATAAGCGGGAAAGGCAGGAAAGCTATCGCGATGCTAAATGGGGTTCTCTGGGACCAGAGTATCTCTAAGGAGACTAAAAGGAAAATTTACAACGTCATCGTGAAGAGTATCATAACTTACGGAAGTGAGGTCTGGCAATTGAAGATAAGGACTGAAGACATGTTTAGGGCACCTGAGATGGACTTTTGGCGGAGGTCTGCTGGCATCTCAAGAAGAGAGCGTGTCCGCAATGTAAAAGTACGCGAGATGAAGGGTGTGGAGAATGGCATCGTGCACGATATCAGGTCCAAGCAGTTGGTCTGGTATGGACATGTACGAAGGATGGCAGACGATCGGTTGCCCAGGCAGCATATTCCCAAACCCCGCGTGGATTGTGAAAAATCTAGCCTGTCCTCAAAATCGTTAGCCGCTGCCTTCTGAGCCCTGCCGCGGTCGGCATGGGCCTCTTCAGCAAGTGGCCTTGGGCACTGCGGCCATCCTCTCTCCTTTCTCCTTTCTCCCGTCTCGCGTCTCGCCACGCCGTCTGATTGTCTCTTCAACCCTTCGGAATGAATGGGGGTGTGCATATTCATCCTCGCAAATGCAGAGACTTTTTTTTATAACTTTTCTTCACCACCAGGTTTACTGTTTATCCTTTCAAGCAAGGTGATAGGTTCTGCGCAGAACTATATAAGTAAAAGAAAGGAAATAATTGAAAAAAGAAAAAAAAAATTACTTGAATTTTTCGTCAAGAATACTGCTCTTGAATCAAGAATAAGGTCACTGGAATAAGGCCGAATCCTGCTTGATATGAGCGGCAGCGGCTTTTTTCTCAAAGTAGGTACGCATTTTGCAGCTTAAGCCAAGAGAAATCTCCTCCTAGCGGCAAATTCAAGAATATTAATTCTTACGTAATCATTTTTTTCCAGTACAAAAGCTCCGCAAATTCCACTAATCAAAGAGGCTTGTGAGATGCATATGCATTGCGCTGCTCTAAAAATGTTCCGAGAGTTTTCCATCAAAAATGTTTTTTACAAAGAACAAAACGGTAGGCATAGCCAATAGACAAGTTTATTGATCATGCGATCAACGAAGGTGACGTCATGACTCTGCATTGCGAAATTTTCTGCATTAAAAAATATTTCCACTGCACGTAATTTAGGCATTTTTCGGTGACAGGGCGTATGAGACGTCCATTGCTGCTAAGATTGTGCAACGTAGTTCTCTATCCGACTGTTTTGCTGTTTATTTTTCGTTGAATCTGCTCAGAGTTTTTCCTGGCGATTTAAAGGACATAAATCGACTGTGAATGAATTTCATTTGCCGCGAACGGTAAGAAAACTGCGCAATCGCAACAGCATGGCAAGCTCCATTCGCCCTTTTACCGAAAAAGTCCTCAAATTCTGCTGTTTCAAAAAATTCAACTGAATAAATAAATATTACATCGATTAATTCGTGGCCAAAACTGTTGAGAAGAAATCAGAGGAAGGGCATGAAGGTTGGACGGAGGTGAGAGACTACCTGAGCCGAGCCGGTGCGGAGGAGTCTCGGACCCGCACAAGGGGCTTCGGTTGGGGTCTAAACGGGATTTCACAATCCACGCGGGGTTTGGGAATATGCCGATAGCTCCTTCTAAAAGAGGACCCACAATTTGTCGTTACTCTACGAGGTGATTTCGCCTACCCACTGCTTTTGAAGGCGAATCCTAATTTTCGCTAATCATTCGATCTTGATTCGTTTGAAAACTCTTGCACATACGCGCTGCAGTGCTGAATTCGATAGTAGACGTTCGGAGCGTAGATTTTCGTCGGCAATTCCCGGGAAGATCCCTGGGAAAGTTCCCGATTAGATGCCTCCACGCAACTACCTTTAACTTCCAACTTTCAAGATCGAGCCCAAATTGATCGTAACAGTGTTTCCTTCTCATAGTTTCCCTGGAATTTAGACTTTCGTCGGCAATTCCCGGGAAGATCCCCGGGAAAGTTTTCACTTAGATCCCTTCGCGCAACTACCTTTAACTTTAACTTTCATGATCAAGCCCAAGTTGACTGTAAGTTTCTCGGGAACGTAGATTCGTCGCGAATTCCCGGGAAGATCCCTGGGAAAGTTCCCGCTTAGATCCCTAGGCAAGTTTTCACTTAGATCCCTCCGCGCAACTACCTCTAACTTCTAACATTCATGATCGAGCCCAAGTTGATCGTAACAGTGTTTCCTTCTCAAAGTTTCCCGGGAACGTAGACTCTCGTCGGGAACTCCCGGGAAGATCCCTGGGAAAGTTCCCGCTTAGATCCCTCCGCGCAGGCGATCCCCTCCATCCTCGCGCCACTTTGATTCTCGTGGCGAAGGGTCGGACCCATTGACCGAATGAGTCGAGTGACACGTGTGTCGTGTTGTGTCTAGGCTCGCCCGGGAATTAGCCCACCTCGAAAACGTCCACTTCCTCCATCCCAATCCCCCACGTTGCCGCTTCGTCCAGGAATCCCACCGCTCTCCCTCGTAATTCCGATTTTTCCGGGTCGAATATTGCAACGCCGCGGCGCGATGATGAAGTGGCTCCTCACGGCCACGGCCAATTTGAAAATCCGAGCGGCGGACATTGAGACCAATTGGGCCCACAAATAGAGCCGATGTGGGTCTCTGGGTCACCTCCGGACCCTGCCTGGGCCCTCCCGAGGGTTGTCCCCGTAATTGAACGTATTTCTGCCAAACGGAACTATGTGCATCAAGACATGATCCCTGATACCCATAAGGATATATGCATAACAGAGCTCACGTCGTAATGCACGTAGTTCCGTTTGGCAGAAATACGTCAAATTGCCCCTTCGTCACTTGAATTTTAAACAACGCTGTTGACGGGATAAGTGCAAGACTCGGATCGCCTTTATGTCATGTACTACATAGTTAAAAATTTCCGTTTTTATGGTTACTTTGAGATGTACTTGTTTTTCGGTCCGATTAACCAAAAGGACTAGGTTGATATTTTTGGTTGAATCGACTGAGCCGGAGGGTGGCCCTGAGACATCTGGGATTGAAGAAAGTGCCTTCGTGAACTAATGTATTCTTATCTCTCTCTTGATGTCACGCAGAGCAGCGTTGTTCCACTGAGGGAAATGAACCTGAAAATGTCGGGGAAAATGACGAAAGTGTCAGGGAAAAATTGTTAAGTCATCTTTTTTTCGCTTCCTAGAATAGGTTTGACGTTTCGAACTACAAATTTTGTCTGAGAACTATTTCAAATTATGTATTTTTAACCATCTGGCAAATCCGCCATTGTCAGGGAATTTTACCAAAATATAACAGAGAAATCAGGGAAATGTCCGGGAATTTCATTTTTTAAAATGTGTAACAACCTTGTCAGAGGTTGCGACTTGAGAATGGCTATTACTCTATGAACACGAACTATTCGGAGCTCATATTTTATTATCTTTTTTAGGAGTAATTTTTATGAATGTTTCGTTTCGATTAATACGATCAAGATTTTTCGGTTCATTTTTGATAGCACTGTTTTTTCTTTATAAGATTTCGCTCTTTCAATAAAATTCGAATGAACTAATTGTGGCTTCTTTTATCTTTCTTTTGTAGGTAAGCAAATTGCAAATTTGTCCCCCCAAAAATCCAAAAACATCCAGACAACCACCTGTAAGTAAAATCATTCAGTTTTTTTTTTCATTCGTCTATTTCATCTTTTCTCATCTTACTTTTATTTTTACATTTTTAAATACGTCGAAATTCAACCTCATCCAAGTGAAGAACGCAAGTGGGCAATACAAGTAGAATATCTCCTATCTCGATTTGCAACGTTTTAAACTTTCAACCATATTTTATTTTATCGCAGGAAAAGCTGCCGATTTTAATTCGTGAATTCTTAGAATTTCATGCGAAACAAAATTTCATTTTCTTTGGAAAAATCAATAGCCGCATTTTCTCGCAACATCGCAATTGAGACACAGCTGAATCCAGCGTCAACACTGAAATGGACCGACTGTCACAGAAACTCACCATATCGCATTTTCGAGAGCAAATAGTTGCTAGTAGTTCCCAATGCAACCAGTCCAAAATTTACCTTTGTCAAAATTCAAAGTCAAAGTATTTTGTTCGTGAAAAAGTCTTAAAAAGTTTAAAATTTGTGTTACAAGTCGTTGGAACTTCATGTTTTTCTGCTAAACTCGGTTCAAATGTATGGGCACGTTCACGGCGCGGCGCGGCCTGTCAACTATTCGTGCTCCATTGTATGAAAAATTGTATCTATGGATTTGGAAGGAGATTTTCCTTTTTTATCCTGCGTAGTAGACGATCCATAACATAATCTGACTAGCAAAGCCTCAGTGTATTATTTTTAATCGAAGATTGCCCTCATTTATGTCGCTTTTTTAAATGTACAATAATTTTGGCATTATACTATTGTTCTTAAAATCTAGTTCATTATTTTTTTACTAAGTTCCTTTTGAACTCTGAGAAATATCATGTTTTTCGCTCCTAAAATTTAATTCGAAGGATTTCACTGAATGTAGCAACTCTCTTATAGTGCCAAGCTACGGTGAAGCGCTGTCTGAACTTTCAGATGTTGCCAAATTTCTTGCACTAAAATAAGAATTGGGGGATTTAAGAAGAATCATTATAACTGGAGTCCACGTTGCCAAATTTTCGCTCAATTTTTATCTTGTTCATATCGTATACCAAAAACTTGAAAGTGTACCTTCCCGTGACTTTTAAAGAATATGCTCTCAAAATTTAAAATCAGAATGTTGATTACGTTTCTGCAGCCGAAACAATTAGGGATACCTAGGCGATTCTCTTAAAACCGTCTATTTTCCCCCGAAAGGAAAATTATACTCCCCAAATATTCAACAGTTCCTGCAAATTTCAAATAAAAGCATCCATAATTTCTCTTCAAATTAGGCATATTTTTTTTATTTTTTCGAGGAGAATGTGGCAATGTTTGAATGCTCATATGTCGTTTCCTCCTGAGCGTGGCAGTTGAGAATTCTGGCATTGACAAAGGTCGCCTCGGACATATGCTGGCGCCGGGCCCACAGAGCTTTTGCGACTTTGAACTTGGCTGAGATCATCCTCCGAATTTGCCGCCTCTTTTCGCAGAGCTGAAGGGAAGGGATGGGGGAGGGAGGGGGAGGGATCGACACGCCGCCAGTCGCTCGTCAATTTGCACTCGAGAAAAATCATCGAGCTGGGAGTGGTGGGGGTGTGAGGAGAAGGGTTGGGGGTGGGAAAAATTTCCACGCTATTTTATGCTGTCGCCCGATTTGTTTTCGTAAATTAACCTTTTTTTCGCGTCCCGGAATGTTTAAAGCCGCGCGCGTTCCGGCTATTTTTAATTTCAGTTTACGGATTGCTCATTCCGCAATTTTTTCAGCTGTTATTCCCGTATCTTGGTACCAAGTTGTCAAATCTCAAAGAAATATGTGTTTTTGAAACCAGAATTTGACATTGGTTCCAGTAGGCTACTAGACAGGGTCTAAGCTAGGAAAGAAATTCTTGTTTTCTCTTCAAAATCTTACTTAGGAAATGATTTACACACGGAAGAGAAATCGTTTTTTCGTAATTTTAGACGTGCAACGCGTGTTGTTGCATTGTAGTGGCGAGGCGCGAGTGATCCATTATCGATCAGTGGCGTGGCGTGAATGATCGATTATCGATATGTCTCCATTTGAAGCTGTAGTTAAAGATCGATTATTAAGGTGTTCGTTGCAAACACCTTGATAATCGATCCTTTTCAATAGACTTAAATGGCAGATCATTCGATCTATCGCAAAGCACGCCACTCCACTGTTATCGATGTTTCTCCATTTGAAGCTGCGGTGAAGAATCAAATATTAAGGTGTTCGTTGCGAACGCCCTGTCTATCTATCCTTTCGCCTCGCCACTGGATGTTAAAAGCTTTAAGCCAATGAGGAGTATTCAATCTCCAACCAGTGGCGTCACGTGCTTTGCGATCTATCGGTATTTCCCCATTTGAAGCTGTGATAAATAATCGATTTCTCACGTGTTCGCTGCGAACACCCTATTTTTCGATACTTCTCCATATGTTTAAATGGTCGATCAATCGATATATCGCAAAGCACGCCACGCCACTGTCTCCAGCTTAGACTGTAAGCCTCTTTTCTCAGTCCAAGAAGCACTTTTCGAACTTTTCAAAGCTCGGAAACGCGTTTCTCGCTATGCTGCCGTGCTTAGGTCGAACGCCGTATGAGCATTAAGGCGTTGCCATATTTCCTTCAGTAACCAACTAATTTACTGGGAAAATCCTGAATATTTTTATTCCAGTTTTTAAGACAGGTTTGTTTCCAATTTAATCTAAAAGATCGGAAAATTTTAAGGAAAACCACGCTTAACTTTCTTCAAAAATATATGTTTTATTCGGGAATGTTTGACAACTCTCTAGTGTTCTTATGGCATTCTTACTTAGCACGGCAGTATGATGCACCTTAGAAACAACCATGCTTAAGGTAATCCCTGAATTTAGCAACAGCGCTATTAAATGGGACTTAAACCGCGCGCGCTCTGATTCGAGGAAACTTCAGGAGTTGGTTTTTCTCCGTGGCATTTCCTCGCCAACTGAAGCGGAGAGTTTATCAAAACAGGAAAACTGATGAGGAAATGAATAAATTAGGAGGATCTGCCCATCGAGCGTTCGTCGCTCTCCGCCGGGAAACCGAAGTTGAAACTTCGCACAAGCAAAACGGCAAACTTCAGTTTAATGCGCGCCTCGCGTTTCAATAAATGCCAGAATAAAATCGGTGGAACAACTCGTGACTTTCTAACTCGATTGCAAACGATGTTAATGCGGGCTTTTCTCGCGAGGAAGATCCTATCTGCCGTGCTAATAGAAGGAAAAACGCCGTACATGCATTCGAGAGTTGCCTAATTTCATTCAATAAAATGTTTATTTTTGAGGCAAGATATGAATATTTTTCCTTGAAATTCTCTCTGTTCCCCCCTCCACCCCTACGAAATTGAATCCGTGGAATTCACGTCCCTTTGTTATTTGGATCATTCCTTTGAAAGCACTTGGCACCGGAAGGATTGCAGAACTTTCTACTCTGCGTCTTTCGCTCTCTGAAGTAGAGATTAGAGTGAAAAAAATACATTTGCCTGCGATTTCGGTAAATTGCTTGCTTCGGTAATTTGCTATTCTACTATTTAGTAGATTAGTAAAATGATATACCATTAATTTTATTAAATTTGGGCTATTAAGATTTTTATTTTTGATATCTTATTTTATTCTATTTATTTTTTATCAAAATTTTAAGTTTTAAAGTCCTACGTCCGATGCGACATCTCAGAAAATCGTAATCCGCCCTAAACCAAGTTTCGAAAAAGGCTGTTACGCCCTTCTCAACTAGACGATCCATATGCCAGCTCCAAGTGTCAGTTATGTCGGCCTAGAGTCCACACTATTATCACTGGTCGAGGGCCCTGTAAACAGCCCTGTTTAATGATCTCCCTATATCACGGGAAAAACGCCGCGCCAGGAATCGAGGGTTGTCAAAGTTCTCTCTCTACAACTTTAATTTCAAGGAAAGTACATAATATTTCTCATCGAAACTTTCGAATGCAGGAAATCGAATTGCAAGTGAAATATTTTTTAAAAAAATTTTCAACAAATTACTCAAAACTTTTTCAGAAAATTCGCATTCTATCGGAATAAATTTGACAGCGGCCGAAAGCTCATATGACGTTTTGCCTCAGCACGGCGGAGCTTTGGAGGCATGAACGAATTAAACCAATAAATTGAGCGAAATCTCCCTCTCCGCGTTTTCGCCGAGTCCGAGTGTCAATAACCCACTGTTGCCAAATTTGGCAATATTTACCTTTCGCCCCAGGGGAGAAATTCAAATCACGTGAAAATGATCTTCGATTTGGTCAATCAGCGACGTAAGGATCTTCGTCTTGGCTAGGGGTTATAATCAACCGATGTTGCCTGTCTGCGTGATAAAACGTCGCATTTTAAATTGAATCTCAACAGAAAAGTGCAGATTTTTTGTTCAGCTCGGCCGCGACCTCATCAATTGTCACTTTTTTGGAGTTTTAACCTTTGTTGGTTCTTTTTTCTCCCTTGAATTTTCGGGAGATACTGCGTTAGTCCTCTCGCTGTCGGCTTGGAGGGTAGTCCTTGTTTGTTCGTAAATGCGAGTGGGGCTTAATTTCGCAGTTCGTTGATGTCTTTTTAAAGTTAGTGACTTTTCCGTGTTTTGTCATACTGATCTCGGTAATTAAGGGTGGTTTTGGAAGAAAATGCGACATTCTCGTTTGCAGTTGTAAAGAAATTACTTCGACTCGGATTTTTAAGTTTGGAAAAGAGGGATGAGGAATTTCATGTTCGATGTAAGTGTGAGTCGTGGTCATCCTGTTTTTCTCTGTTGCATGAAGACTTTCCGCTTTCGATTGCAAGAGGATCCTTGATTATTAGCTTCGACGATCTTCAAATAGACAGCCCTTTGTGTTTTACGGCCTTTTGGAACGGGGAATTTTAAAAAATGAAACCTTAAAATGAAAGGGAGGGGGGTGGAATTCATAATTTTCTATCGCGTAACACTTTTTGTTTTTCTCCGTTCTGTATGCGTTTTGCTAGAGCATCGATTGGAAAAACCGAGTTTTATCATTTTGGTCAGGAAAGAGCAAGGATTTATTTCGCCTAAAGTGCGTGAACTCCTTCATCCGTCAATAAAAATATAACAAATTATTTGAATCTTTTGAAATTTTGAATTTTGAAATTGAATTTTTGGGCGGCCAGTCCAGGAAAAACTTGAAAATATGGGTAAAAGTCAGGGAACATATTATGTTACCCCGGAAATCGCGAATCCCTAGTATTGAGTCTCATAAGTTAAACTGTTCTCCCAGCTTCATTAGAAAATTTGAAAAGGTTCTCGAACCCGCACGGCTCTTTGATACCATTATTCGTGCTTTATGAATGTGCTTGAAGTATCATCAAAATTGAAGGCGAAATGAGGCACTTGATTTCAACTCCGACTTAGTGTTGCGCCTGAGGGCAATTTTTCACGACTTTTTTGTGTATTATGAATAATACGCGCATGAAATATCATTTTTCACATATTTACGTACCTTGGGTTTCAAAAACACTCTAAAATAGAAAGATAAAAAGACTTTTGCACCGTGCCATGTATTTATTTTGTGTACAAAAAAGAAATAATACTCAGATTGGGCAATAATAATCGTGTCGTTCCAGCGTTCGCAATCCTCGAGACTGAAATTCGTGGCAAAATCCCCCGCATAAAGGTGAACCAACGGGGGTTCCCCAAGTTGGTTTTGCGCCTCCTTGACCAGATCCAGACCAACCAATAGCCACTTGACCGTTCGTTTGGTCTCGTCAATTCTTCCTCGTTTGATCATAGCCCATGGCAAGCCGTATAACATTACCGCAAGAAATTTTGACTGAGATAATGATTCTGCAATTGACGAACAAGGTTTTTTTTTTAGGTTTTATAATTTTTCTCTAAAATTACATCCTCCGTACAAATTTCCCGCCGTTTGAAGTCGGGGAAAAACATATGCTCAACATCCCAGTATCATGGGGGAATGTTAGAAGTATTAAGTCTAATTTCCTGGAAAGAGCACCGGAATGAAATACAAATTATCCTATCGTTCTTAATACTCTAGATCGCTCGTCATTTTCTTCTGCACTTCCATTTTCCCCCATGATCAGACATGCTGTCGCATCGTCGAGTTTTTATTTGCAATGTCCTCAAGCAGTGCAGAGTTGATAGACTTTAATTCTTTTCTTTACTGTTGAGCCAATTATCTCCAATTTGAAAAGTATTTTCTATGTTTACGTAGTGGGGTAAGTCAGGAAAAACGTGCATTTACGGAAGTGGCTAATTCTTTCGTGCTGTATCAGATGGCCTTAGTCAGCCGCACGTCTTGCAGTCGGATCGAAAAATCCTGATATCGAACTTAAAGAATTCTTCAAAAATTGGCCAGGAAATCCTGGAAGAATTCCAATCGTGTACATTTCTGTGGACTCAATTGCTTTCTCAGGATTTGAAAATCACTGGAAACGTTGTTCCCGAGATTTTACGATTTAAATTTTTTTGAAATTTCGCCACCCTGGCTCAACGTCGAGATTTCATTTTGGGGTCGCCTGTGCAAGAACGTCAGTTACTTTTTCGATTTTTCCACCCTTTTCCTCCCCCCCCCCATCCCATTTCTGGTCCTATCTTCTATTCCCGTCTTTCTTTAAAGCGTTATTTTACCTGCGGAAGTCCTAGCTCCCCTCCCCCTTGCCGTAAGGACCATTTTTAGATGGTCCCTCACTTGGCTGTTGAGCTTCCATTAACCCTCGGCGAGTTTCCGTTGAGTTTATCGTTGAGTCTTCGTCAACCCTCACGCCGAGTTTCCGTTGAGCCCATCGTTGAGTCCTCGTCAACCCTCACGCCGAGTTTGCGTTGGGTCCATCGTTGAGTCTTCGTCAACCCTCAAGGCGAGACCCCGTTGAGTCCATCGTTAAGTCTCCATCGACCCTCACGCCGAGGCTCTGTTGAATCCATCGTTATGAGTCTCCGTCACCCCTCACTCCAAGTTTTCGTAGAGTCTCCGTTAACCCCCCAACGAGTTTCCATTGAGTCCATCGTTTTAATTAGTCTCCGCTGATCATCACGCTGAGTTTCCTCCGAGTTCACCCTTGAGCCTTCATCAACACTCACACCGAGTTTTCGTTGAGTCCATCGTTGAGTCTCCGTTAACCCTCCAACGAGTTTTCGTTGAGTCCCCGTTAACCCTCCAACGAGATTCCGTTGAGTTCATCGGTGAGTTGCTGTTGACCTATCGTTGAGTTTCCGTTGATCCTCGACGAATTTTCCTCGGGGTCCTGCGACGCGGCTGGGCGTTGACGGGGCGGGGGGCGGCGCTCAGGTGGGAGATTTCGGTCACGTGTCGAGGGACGCGATCCGGCGGGCATGGGCACCGGCGCGCGTCGGGCGTCGCGGCGCGCGATGAGTGACGGCGGCGTCGGTGTCGCGGATTGGGCTTCTGATTCGCCATCCGCGCGCTCAACGAGTCGGCCCGGCCGGTCTGCCCTTGTCTCCCCCGAGATCCAGATCGAGAGAGTGTCGCCCTTCGCCCTTCATCGTGGACCTGTCACGCTCGCCACGCACAACATGCGGCTCACGCTCGAGGTTAGTACCTGTTACGCACGCTGAGAACGTAATTACGCACGCCCACGTGGTCGAGATCAGGGTGTCTACAAGTCCGGAATTTCTGGAATGTCCGGAAATAGTACTGATTTTTTAAGGGCTGTCCGGGAGTTCTGAAAAAGTACGTAAATACCGAAAAAAGGTCCGGAAATTCTTTTCATTTTTTTGTCATTTTTGTCGCAATTTCAAATTTTTGAAATGTTTCTAATTTCGTCAAATGGAGGTACTGGAAAAGTACGGAATTTTTCTGTTGGGGGAGGTACTGAATATCTTGAGAATGTACTGAAAAAGTACTTATTTTTGACCAGCCTGTTTTAGTAGACATCCTAGATATCCTCGGCCTGACCATCCGGTTTCTCGTCTCGAAATTTTCTCCACGGAAAAAATTAAATTGCTGATTTACATTTTGTAGTTAAAGAAAGTGATTGCGATGTTTCGATGTAGATTGCACAGTAAAAAAATGTCATTTTAACCACCCCCGTGGTTGAATCAGCTTGCCGCTATTGTAAAATGTACATTTGAAACATGTCGAGCATTATTTTGTAACACGTTAAATGTTATATTCGCAATCCATTTTTTCCGTGAAAATTTGAAGTCTGAGTTGATCCGGCGGCAATTCCAGTAGGTTCCACGAAATTTCATCCAAGTGCCAGCCTGGATTTCTTATTTTGAAAAACCCCGAAAATTTTGGAGACCCAGGGAACAGATCGATGGCCGAATGGATTAAATTGTCTAAAATATTTGACCGTCAGAAAATTCGTGGTGTTTCATGAGATTCTTAACGTCAGGTCAAAGTTAAAAACAATTATTATAATTTCACAATATTAAAGCCCTCTGGGAATTAATTTCACAAGGTATTCAAATGCTGCAATAAAGCTTTTTATTTTAAAATTGTATCCATTATTCTTACATATTTCAAAGTGAGCCCTCTAATCCTTGCTTTTCGTGATTTGCTCCTAAAAGGTAAGATCCGAAAAATGTACCACTGGCCTCTGCAGAGAAACTGTATCAAGAAAGATTTCCCCAAAATCTGTGAAAGTGACTAATCGCGCTTAAAGTGGTTATTTATGTAAAAATTTTTAACGTGTGTAGTCAAAGATTGTGAATCCAAGATAAGACTAGCACAAGAATCAAGTTAGCCATCAAAATATCCAGGCTATTTGTTGTGATTGGTTTATTCGATGACTTGGACCAATCACAGCACTTGATCCTGACATTTGGATGGAGTATGTTGATAGTGTGACACAGGCTCGTGTAAATCCACCGAACGAGAGGAGCTTTCTAAGGAACGTCATTTACGGGCCTGAGGGTCAAATGGGGCCCCGTGTCCATTTTTCTACGTAATATGTCGATTGCAGTCAACAATCGTGTCATTTAACCCGTAAAATTGGAATTATCCGCGCTATTGTAGAGAAGGTCTGATTAGCACAAAACTTCAGAAGCACAATCTCGGCTTAAAGCACCTTCAAATCCGAGTGATGCTCTCCGCTTCTCCGGGAAGTTAGTTTAGTTGCTTAACCTAACGAAAGCCATCTCAGGTCACGATCTCAGCTTAAAGCGCCTACAAATCCGAGTGATACCCTCCGCTTCGCCGGGAAGTTAGTTTAGTTGCTTAACCTAACGAAACCCAACTTAGGTCACGATCTCGGCTTAAAGCGCCTTTAAATCTGAAGATACTTTCCGCATCACCGGGAAGTTAGTTTAGTTGCTTAACCTAACGAAACCCAACTAAGGTCACTAATTTCACCACACTCACTCGCGAGTGTGCCAGCTGGTGGATTTAGTCTGCCGCGGACTGATTATTGAAATTGATAGACAAAGCGATAGACAAAGAAGACATAGAGAGTAAGAAGCGATCCTATTGGTGGAAACGGGTGACGCTTATAGACTAAGGAGAAAATGATGGACTAATTATCGGGTCTCTCGTGGGTTGCCGTTAGTTAGTCTATCACCTACGTCCTTCGTCCATTGTAACCACCCGTTTCCACCAATAGGATCCCTCCATATCCCTCTTGTCTTCTTTGTCTACAGCTTCGTCTACAAATTTCAACAATCAGCCGCAGGTCCAGTTCATTGACCGGAAGATTGTTTTCTGATTTAGTCATGTTTTCCCACCTCCGTGGTTTAATCAGGAAGGACGACGAGGTGCAATGGTGCTGCACTCGATAACGCCTCGCTAATGCAAGCAGCAGCGCTGAAAGTATCCATTCCATATTCGAGGAGCAACATTGCCTTGCCAAGACAAAACACCGTATTAGTATACGAGTGTTGCCAAATCTCCTCTCAGAAAATAGTTATTATTGAGGAAAGTTATGAATACTTTTCTTTGAAATTTTCAGAAACTGTAGTCCAAATTAATGGCAGAATTCTC
Source organism: Bemisia tabaci (assembly GCF_918797505.1). NCBI lineage: Eukaryota > Metazoa > Arthropoda > Insecta > Hemiptera > Aleyrodidae > Bemisia > Bemisia tabaci. The sequence continues at coordinate 52,012,114 of NC_092797.1, forward strand.
TGAAAAATTGAAAGGAAAATATTTACAAAACCCAAAAATTTGCGGTTTGTCGAAGGAAATTCGGCAACGCTTGAAGGCTCATACGGCGTTTTTCCTTAGGACGGAAGAATGTTCGTATCAGGGAAACTAGAGTCCCTTTATACTGAGAGTCAAGACAATTTGAATCCATTTCTGATTGGTTCCCGTATTTTAGGCCTCCACAGTGTCACAAACGGGAATAAAGATTACATTTTCACCAATTGCAAAGATTATAATCTGAAATGGACCAGGGAATTACGGGTTCGGCAAGGAACAAACGGAATGAGAGGAGGAACGGAGAAAGGCATTTGAGAATGGGCCGATCAAAGATTACGGAAAACGTTCAATTTCTGTAATCTTTATTCCCGTTTGTGACATCCATGAGCCGAATTGTCTTGACTCTCAGTATAAAGGGACTCTAAGGGAAACGGGTATCGTGTTGGTGGCACAACGAGACAAGTCGTCTTGTCTCTCATCTGTAGTCCAGATGAACTGACAATGAGCGGACAATGCGGTGGTGTGTCGGCTCTTGCCACACTTTTATCGCCACTAGTCTCGCCGTTTTATTGCGCTCGTACCGGAAGAAAATCGCAGGGCAACAACGCCACGAACACGGCTTCACCGGAAATTTCAGAGTGACTAACATTTGAAAAGATTTTGATCAACCTTGAAATATGGCAAGTTTTAGTGTATTTTTTTTCCCTTGAACATTAAATAAGGGGCTTGGAGGACAAGGCGCACAAGTGCAGTTTTTTGCTATTTCGGGAAATACGTATTCGAAGTTTCGGAATTACATGGATCCTACTGGCGGAAATAAAGTTCGAGCTGACTTTTTGATGCTTGAAAATTGGAATTCGGGAGCGAATTTTTCACAGAATATTCATTAGAACTAGTTTTACTTAAAATCTTTAATATCTCAATGTTTTCAAAAACTGCAATGGAGATGTTGCATTTGTGAGGAATTTCCGATTTGACCATGGATTCTTACGTAAAAGTTCGCGAGAAACACGACGGTGCCACTGGTTTTCTCTGAAATCAACTCCCAAGCTCAAAAAAAGCTCTCAAGTTGAGGCCAAAATGGAGGGGATATCCCACGCTATCCTGAGAGTCCACCTCTCCATCAAAACGAACTCTCCATGCAAAGATAGGGAGCAAATACGTCAGTGATACCGTGTTTTCAGTTTTAGAGTCCCCAAATAAAGTGGCAGCCCTGTCAATGTACTTGCTCCCTATCTTTGCATGGAGAGGTGGTCTTGACGCCACACCGAGGAGCGGACTGGAAAAACCGAAGTTCACGACCTTTCATCGTTAACTGTGATCGATTCGTCGGCTATTTCTTTCTCGGTTCAGCTTAAGTGTTACGACGCGAAAAGAAATATGTAGTTTTTTCTCGGCATCCGAAGAAGCTTTCTCGAACAATAGACGACATAAAGAGGTTCTCATCCGTTTCGAAGACCTTCCCGACGATTTGCCTCCTCGGGATTGACTATAGGTCGGGGATTCTACCGTATTAAGCACAAACAACATATCCACCAGTAGGTTTTCATTGGAGTTGTGTGTTTCTTACTCTCTTCCGGAGAAAAACAGCGTCGCGGATTCGTCTACCCCGGAGGAAGCCGGAACCAAACTTGGGCGGGTGCCAACCATAACTTTGTTGCGCTGTTGCCACATAGTAATTCGAGTAACCAGAGGGGTCTCCCCCCCCCCCCCTGCTGGCCGCTACGGGGCGTAACCCTCAACAGGGTGCATTCCTCTCCGAAAATCGCGGCAAATCCTGGAAAATATTCGAGATATTAATTTTTTGCCCCTACACGGAGAAAAAAACCTCGTGCGTGGGACCCGAAGTTTAGGTCATATGGATCTCTGAAGTTTTCGGATTGAGCATCTGAACACTTTAGGTCTAGCTGTCGAGATTCGGATCACACATCTAAAACTCCAGTTTTTACATCTGAAGTACTTAAGATGTGAGAACCGAAGTTTTTCAGATGTCAGAACCGAAGTTTTTCAGATGTGAGAACCGAAGTACTTCAGATGTAAGAACTGAAGTTTCAGATATGTGATCCAAACCTCAGCAGCTGGACCTAAAGTGTTCAGATGCTCAATCCGGAAACTTCAGAGATTCATATGACCTAAACTTCGGGTCTCACGCACGAAGTTTTTTTCTCCGTGTACTTTTTCGTATCACGCTAACCGTGAAACATCGTTTTGAAACTTCGTATACTATGGTTCTGTCGTAGTTAGGTTTCCAGAAGATTTTCCGGGGGAGCCCCCCCCCAGCAAAATGACCTAGCTACGCCTATGGGGAAGTAAACTATTGTTTCTACTTTTTTTTTTCGGAAAAATAGCCCATGACATTTCAAAATCCGACAACCTCCTCAGTTTTGTCTTCAAGTTAGTGAATATTTTCGATGCTAGTGCCCCTCCCCAGCCTCGTCCCGATTCCAACCCTCCGCCCCCCCCCCCCATTCCTTCCCCAGCTTTGTTGCAACCTCAAATCGACTTCCCGGTCTCCTCTCCGTGAAAACGGTCCCTCATATCGTGAAATTTGGCTCCTGAATTTTAACTCTCGTTAATCCGTTGCCAATGACGCGTCTCGAATCCCAGAATCCGATCTAAAAGCGTCGCTGGACACTTCTCCGAAATTCCCATTTTTGAATTATCGGTAGCAGACGTCAGACAATGGTCCTTGTGAGGAAAGCGTCTTATCTGCCTCTCTGCGAGTGAGGAGCGTTTGATGAGTTTAACAAGAACCACGATCGGTGAAACTTTCATCTCGCTCCACTCATACAGTAGCAAAGACATAAAGACGGAGCGCTCGTATCTAAAAGCACGGGGAAAAAGTGAAGCTAGGTTCGGCGCTGCGCGCTTGTGTGAGTGTGTAAATGAGCGCGGGAATCCATGGCGGCAAACGGAAATTTGATTTGAACTTGTCCTCTTGATTTTTGCACATTTCTTCTTTGAAACGTATTTTAAATTCCTAAAACGAATATACTAAGAAAGTTCGGTCTGCGTCCTAATATAATACACCTACTTTTGCTCGGTAACAGGCAGTAATCTCAGATAAAGTTAGTTTTTCTTCTGCTCATGGTGGTTCTGCAGGTTCAAACAGGCCGTTACAGTTCTAGATCAACGTTACTCTCAAATGAAATTAATCGGTCGACGACGGACTGAAACTAACCTAAAGTTAAAAAAATATGAGTGTGTACCTGAATTTGGGCAAAAATCAACCTAAAATACTTTGTTTCCGCAATTTTATTTATTAGTTCCCGCCCTACATTTGAATTCAAACTTGTCCCGATTTCGCCGCCAATCCTCTAGCCAATAGTAGAGGTGATTGAAAAGAAGCTCTAGAAGCTTCATTTTTTGCTTTTAGTGCTCCGTCTTTATGTCTTTGTACAGTAGTCTAAGTTTTTCCTGGAAAATCAATTAAGACTTTCAGCCGGCACAACCGTCTAATTTTATTGTACGAAAAGGATTATAATAATTTGCATAGTGTTGGTTGTAAATACAGTGTCAAATTTTGTATCGACACCGGTGGCGTGGCGTGAATTGCGATCTATCGATTGTTATGCGATTTAAACCCATGGTAAAGAATCGACTATTAAGGTGTTCGCTGCAAACATCCTGTGTATCGATCCTTTTCCATAGGTTTAAATGACCGATCAATCGATATATCGCAAAGCACGATTACCTCAAATCAATCAATGTCTGACGATTTCTTTCCCGTCAATGTATCAAAACCCAAATCTTGGCCAAAAAATTCCAAAGCTTCGTGGACCTTCCGTATAAGATGCATAAATGCACTCGACTTGCCTTTTTATCCAACAGTGTGAAAAAAAGCTTCCAATTTCTTCGTGAAGGAAAAGAATTGGCAAGTTTTTATGAAACAAATGTCCCGTTTATTTTTTTCTGTAATAAAAGCGGGCGATCTGCATCAAGTAGCCACTAGGTGTCAAGGTCAAGTTCTAAAACTCGTGTCAGGAAGCTTTTTCTTTTCTCTCAAATGATTCAGCATCAATTCTTTTTCAATTAACCCTCAGTTAGTTGGGACTTGAAGTGACAAAGTAACTCTGGAATGAAGTGTCTAATGACAATTCTTCAACAGGCGTTACATGCAAGATAATCAGCAGTGGCGTGGCGCGCTTTGCGATATATCGATTGATCTGCCCATTAAACCCGTGGAAAATGATCGATTGACAGGATGTTAGCAATGGACACCTTAATAATCGATTCTTTACCATAGCTTCGAATGGGGAACTATCGATAATCGCAATTCACGCCTCGCCACTGATCAGGCTCGGTCCTCTTCTCACTCCTTCACCAAGTAATTCAGCGATTGCTAAGCCTTTCGATAAGTTATTTTTTAAGACTTATACCCCATCGAGATTAAGCTTTTGAAGAAGCAACGAACTATTAAAAGACGAACGGTTTTAAGAAGAAAAAGCACTCGAGACGTATTTTTCGAATTTCTTCGTGCAGGTAGGGTCCTTCAAACCATGGAGAAATGATTTTGAGTTGAATGTCACCAAGTCGGATCAAAGTCCCAATTCGTGTCGATTATGTAAGGAAAAAAAACACTCGTCGGAAATCCAAGATGAGCCTTAATGCAGTCCTTACAGATAATTCTCTTTGAACGGGATTCGAACTCAAGTGCTCTGGATTATACAGATCTGCGACATTGTCTCTGATATCGCACTGCATAAAGTCTCTCAGTTAATGCTGACGATTCTTTAGCGTTGAATTTCCAGAACAAAATTACAGCTCTTTCTTAAAAATTGTTTCTCAGTCATTATGTCACGATTTTTCACGAATTCAAGATACCTTCCCACCATTGCAAATAAACGCTCACTTTAGAATATAATGTCACACATCCCTGTACAAAATAATGCATGGTACGGAAAGCTGATGTCATCACCAACCATCATCCCGAAAATTTTGAACCACTTCTGCTTCATCCTATGTTTTTTTCCTAACGTTTTGTCGAAGCCGAGCGGTTGCTGGTGGTTGTAACTTTGAAGTTTCTTCCTGTCTCCCCCTACTCAAGTGAATTTTGCCTCTCCCAAAAATGTTGCTTTTCTCAAGATTCTTACAGAATACTGACAGACTCTCAGATTCTCTAAACACTAACTGGACCACCATAAGTAGAAACCAACCAAGCCACACCAGCTATTATCAAATTTAATTGGGCACTTTAATGTTTCATATGAAAACAACTGTGCAGATTTCTGTGCAAATTTCAGTAAATTTTCTGCACAGTGCGAAGCAAATCTCCTCAAATTGTCCGAGGAATCCGCACAAACTTTTTCCTGTAAAAAATTCAATTGTCCAGTTAAAGACATTAGCTGATGTGACTTTGTTCCTTTCGACTAAACGCAGTCTAACTCGAAACTATTTTTTTTTTTTTTTTTTTTTTTTTTTAAAAGAAATTTTATTTAAATATATCGTAACTACTACAAGTGTTTCTTGTATCTATCTACGTGGCTTAAAACTAAAACTTAACAAACTGCATTAATTTTATATGTTAACGTTAGATAATACTATGATTATCTAAAAGAACAGGAATTGTAAATTCTCTGCCTTCTTTCTTAAATGTATTATAACATAAAGGTTTTTAGTTTAATGGTTTTGCATTCTTCCTTTCACCCTCATTCACACTCCATTCACACTCGCACTCATACCTTACAGACTACTTAAATCTTGATGGGAGTTCAAAGGTCTCCCACCTTTTTAACCTTTTCACAGGTATTGTACTATCTAAAAGGTTTAAAGCCTCTACATTGATATGCTTTTCAATACGACATTCATATCTCTTCGTTGTCTCAGCAATTACTTGTCTAACCGTGGGTACCTCTAATTCTCTCCTTATGTCTTCGTTCCTTACGAACCATGGTACTCCAATAATTTCTCGTAGAACCTTCGACTGGAATCTTTCTACCTTATTTATATTAGATTTGCTTGCACAACCCCATAGTTGTGAAGCATACTGCCATATAGGTTTTAATATTTGATTATACAGCAAAATTTTGTTTTTCTTATCGAAACTATCAGCGTCAAAATGAACCTATTTCCACGACGCGGTGTTCTTTAATTGACTTAACGTCGAATTAGACTTCCTCTCGTCATGAAAAAATCAGGGACTTTGGAATCTGCGAAAGTGAGTAAGCTCTGAACTAGCACAACCAACCCATTCAGGAATTTGCGAATGGGGAAACAAAACCATAAAGTTGTGTCCAAGCACTTGAACCGGTTTCTCCGAGGCATACTATGCCTTGGCCTGCATACAGACGAAGCGGTTATACACACTTAGCGCCTCATCAATATCTGCGCCTGCATATGAAGATCTCAGCCCCTAGTTTTGGCATCTTCACCGAAATCGCATCCAGTTGCATCATCGCGCCATGCAAATGAACAACTGCAAATATCTGTCGACAGCGGCAATGAGATACCTGCTGGTTATAAAGTATATGAGGTAGAAACGCCCTGTCAACTCGTTCACCTACATCAATTGGCGAATGTTTATGATCGATGAAATGTGAAATTTCTCGACAGTATAAGTATATTGCATTATGTTTCATGTGAAAGCGCCAATGGTGAAACCCGATAAACGTTCTCTTGTGGGGTCCAAAGTTTGGAAATTCCAAAAAATGACTGTTCGTTTTGCAGGTAAATTTTCCAGGAATTTAGAAATAAGGTTCTGGATGTAGCTCTAGTTTCTCTAAACATCCCAGACATCCTCTTCTCATCCCCTCCGGGGGTGGGGGAGGGAGGCTACGTTACTGAAAGTTTCTTATAACGAGTTCATCTCTCTAGTATAAAATGGGGAAAGACAAAAAAACACTGCGTCCCCCTTCATCCCCCTCGCTGATACCTGGACGAATCCCCATAGATCCCCCCCCCCCCCGCCGTTAAAATACGGATAGGAGGGTGGAGGATGCAAATAAAGAAAACGGTGTTTTTATGTTCATACCCCCCTTCCTGCCATCCACTCAAGGCGAGGAATTGAGGAAATTTTTCGGTCTATTCATATGACCTTGAAAAGTCAGGAATAAGTATATAGATTCCGGAATCCAGGCGTCATCCGATTTGTCGAAATATCGATTTGTATTCGATTGATTTTGCCAATCGGCAAGTTTATTCTGCATCCATAATTATTCGAGTTAATTCAATTGTAGGTCTGTCTTCAGCGATGGAATCCCCAACGCTGAGGAAGTGTTAATCTGCAGCAGGCTGCAACTTGTAACGGTTAATTCGAATGCAGCGGGAGCGATGTATCGATTTTAAATCAATCGGAACTGATAATCCCAATGGGAAAAATGTACAAAGCCACAGTCGCGACAGCTCGGTGATCACGCTTCTGCCACGCGTTTTTTAGGCAAGAGGCATCCTGCCAATTTCCCAAGGATCCTCTGAAATAATTCAGCGGTGCGTTGCCGAACCCGTCGAAAAATTCAGAATTTCCGGTGTTTTTTTCATCCGAACTTGACCGTTGCACCCGCATATTTATTCGAGTGTCTGCCCCTTGCTTTTTGTAATCTTCCAAGTTGCAAGGAAAAACGCCGTAAGAGCCATCAAACGTTGCCTAATTTCTTCTGAAATATGTGCATTTTTCCAAAGCTTGGATGTTCTTTCCTCAAATTGTCCGGAGAATTTCGACGGCAATTTCTTCAATTAGTGAACCCAAAAAATTTCAAAAAATTATGATTCTTTCTAAAAGAAAAGTTTATTTAGAAAATTTGGCAACATTCACATGCTCATACGATGTTCTTTCTTAGCATTGCAGAGCTGACATTTGTACTGTTAGTCGCACGTGATCGCGTCTCTAAGCTGTCATGCTGTAATACCCGATTACGAAATGATTTTCAGTCGGAAAGTGACCTTAAGATGGACATTTTAGGTGGCGCGCCTTTTAAACCGTTATACGTAGAACAGAATTGCCTTTCGCTTCAGCGAGGGAGTCTCAAGGCCGCAAAAGTCAGGAAATAATACGAAACGAAGAAAGCTAGAGGAACTAGGTGAATTTTTATCGCGGTGGGGATTTTTTGGGGGGAGGGGGGGGGTGGATAATCGTACCGAATTACTATTTGATTATGGTAATTTTTGATTTATTTTTTCCCCTGAAATTTCAAGGAAGAGAGAGGAAAGTTTGGAACATTTTTTTTTTTTTGATTTTTTAGAGTTATTCATGAAAATTCAGGGGAAAGTTCAGAACTTTTGGCATTTGTTTATTTAATTAAATTAATTTCTTCGTAATGCTGAAAGGAAATAGTGACTAGATATTCTGAAAATTTTAAGAAATTTGTATTCTCTGTGTTCGAACCAGGAACTTACAAAGCTATCGTATAATCACGGTTACTGACAGTGTTTTTCCGATGATAATGTCAAGAAAAAGTCAAAGAATTTTAACAAGGAAATTTATTTCCTATAAACCCACAGGCGAGGAGACATAATCGGTGAATTTTGGCTTGCAAGAATATTAATTTTTTACCGATAAGAGAAGATCAGAGGTTTTTTGCCCACTTATGCGAGTATTTTAAAGATAGGGAAAATTCTGATAGTTTTGAAGTTTCTCTAAACCTCACATGATGCAAATGTATGCAAATTGACCCGGGATATTTTCAATAGTTCTCGGATGTCATCGCGCTTTATACTGAACGTCCTTTGTGTCTTGAGTGTTTTTATGGCAGTATTTTTCGTAATAAATCTATAGATCGGAAAATTAGTCCAAAACGTACAGCGCAAGGTGTCCACGTGATTTTCCGATAGCGGCTCCCTCCAATGTCAGACTTAATTTGGAGCGAGCAATTCGTTCGCGTAATAATTTAAATACTCAAAAGCACATAAGCGATGAAAAGCTCCAATATGAAATCACGTGTTTGGAAATACGAATGGAAGTAATCTTCCCTCTTAATGAAGCGTAATTAAAGTCAAATGTGCACTCGAGTATTCACTGAATCTTGTTACCTACCTAATTCTAGGGTTCTATCGACGATTTATCTCCATCCAAAAATAAGTAATAGAGCAGCAACACCACTCTCACCCCCCCCCCCCCCAAACAAACAAACAGACTCCTGATGACGTAAAAAGTTCACCGATTTTGGAGATTTAAGAGAAATCAGTCTAAAATCACAATGTAATTTTCTTCCAAAATATGACCGCAATTTTGTTCCAAAATTTTAATGATTTTTGTGCGTCTGTTTATCTGAATAATCAGTGAAATTTTCAGTCTGAGATGTCCAACAATTTCTCAGTAAAAATTACTATTGCGAGTGGAAGGTTTGACAAGATGAAGTAGAGTTACGTTCTTTCGTCTAGGATTTGATGAATTTCGAGCATTTTTAAAGTTTTTGCGACCTCAAACGGAAAAATTGCTAAGGTATAATTCAGTTCGAGGTTTTCCCCTTCAGCTTTTTGTGTCCAACGGTCAGTTATCCAACATCTGCGCAAGGTTGGGAGGAAGTCATACATTTTTTCTTCTTATTTTTTTTTTTAACTAGCAGGATTAACATAGAAAGAAAAATACCAAGATCTATATACCGTCATTTTTTTATGTCACTGCATGTTAATGTCATTCCAATTTTATTTTTAAAATTTTGGGTTTTTTCTCCTTCAGACCCCACTAAGACCTTGCATTGGGCGTATTGACGATTAATGGAACCATGTGAAAATGCATCAACTGCAAAAGGAACTATATTCTTTTCCTGGACGATGGAACGTAAAACCATTCGGCAGTTGCAAAATTGACTCAAACAATCTAATTTTTCAAGAGAATGTATCCATGTCATTTTCTTCCTACATTTTTCCTGATTTTTGCATAAAATCAATAGAAAAATTGGTAAAATTTTCAGTTAGGAATAACCAAGATTCCCCTCGTAAAAATGATTTTCGCGAGGTGAAATTAGGCAACATCGAAATGTAGTTACGCTCTTTTGTGAGGGAAAGGACGCTGTATGTGAATAGGTTTTACGAGTTGCCACGGTCAGGGAAAACCGGGAAATGTCAGGGAATTTTAAAATGTCAGGAAAAACCGGGAAATGTCAGGGAATTTTAAAATGTCAGGAAAAACCGGGAAATGTCAGGGAAAATGACGAAAATGGCAGGAAACATTTTTTGAATCACCTTCGTTTGCTTCCTAGAATGGGTTTGAGGTTTTGTGCAACAAATTTGGCCTGAAAACTCTTTTCAATTATGCCTTCTTAACCATCCGTCAGGTCTTCAATTGTCAGGAATTTCACCAAAATGTGCTAGGGAAATCAGGGAACTTCATTTTCTTTTTGTAGCAACCTTGGTATTATACTCGACTCATAGTTCCTCTTGATTTCATTCATTTTTACACAGTACCGTCAAGCATAAACACCTCACTTTGAGAATTTTCTTCGCACCTCTGAAAACCCGCGTTGTGGTTTTTCACCGAGCCGCAAATTGGGACCATCCGTCCAAAGGATCATCCTGTTCGTGTTTATCTCGTCCGCAATTTATTGATGTCTGTCTCGGCAGAAATATGAGAGACATCACGATGAGATCAGCAGATTTTTCAAGTCTGAGAAACGTTTGGCTGTAACTAAGCCTTCAAAACATATCCACGTTTAGCTCATGAGCTCCACTGAGGATTAAAAAACACTCTGTATAGAGCTCACTCAGAAACATTCATACGTCCCGTTTTTCGAACACCACCCAATCGAGAGCTCGTGAGTTTTCTGAACGAATCCCGGAAACTCAGTAGGAAACAGAGCCTCGCTATTCTACTGATGCAAGGACATAACCGTACCATGCGATGAGCCCTGTTACACGTTTAAGTCCAGGTTTTCTGGGGCTCATGTTGGGGTGGAGTTACGCCCTTTCGCCCTTACGAGACGGGAGCGACGATTTGAAAAATGACAGCGCGGTGAGAAGATGGAACCCGGGCGCCTCGCGATCTGAAGAATGAGCGCTAAACTTTTTTGGTAATCGCCTTACGTGCTTTTAGTCCCCGCCCGCGTGCCACGCATCCGGACGCGTTCTTGCGTCGTTCTTGCGTCGTTCTTGCCGAAGGTCCTAGTGGACGACCTTACGCATCGTCTACGGTCGAAACCGCGCATCTCATCGTAGAGAACTAGGTGTTCAGTGGCGTGGCGTGAATCGCGATAAATCGATTGTTATGCCATTTAAACCTATGGAAAAGGATCGATAAACAGGGGGTTCGCAGCGAACACCTTAATAATCGATTCTTTACCATAGGTTTAAATGGCATAACAATCGATTTATCGCAATTCACGCCACGCCGCTGTTGGTGTTTCCTCATGACGGAAGCGCGATGAAGGGTCTCGGTTCTCGAAAACCGCGACGTTGAGTTTTTGATATTAGAACATTGAGGAGTGCTCTATTCTATTTAATTTACAATTTGGAACGAAAAACGCTCATGTACACTGCCGTGCTAAGGAAGAACGCCGTATGAGCCATCAGGCGTCGTCATTCCTTCGACAAATCACGAATTTTTCGGAATATTTAAGAATATTTCTCTTCGGGTTTTTGAGAGGGGTTTGTTCTTCACTCAACCTGAAATGGCTGAGAATTTCAAGGAAATACAGGCATAAGTTTCCTTAATAATACATGTTTTATCTGAGGAAATTTGGCAACTCTCGAATGTTCATACGGCGTTCTTCCTTAGCACGGCAGTGTACGAGACAAAATGGAGTCGTGGTGAAATGAAGTTCGTAGTTAAAAAAACGTAGGTTCATTAAGGAGGAAGAATCTATACCCTAATGCTCATAGTGGATTTCAGCGGGCTGATTGTTTAAATTGGTAGACAAAGCTATAGACAAAGAAGGCAACAGGGATTGTGCAACACAAAGCGGAGCGGCGACGCACTGGCGCCTACAAACCTAACAGGGATACTTCACGCACTGCGCAACGCGTGAAGTATCCCTGTTAGGTTTGTAGGCGCCAATGCGTGTTTCGCGCTGGCTGCCCGCCTGCCACGGCGCTTGAAGCAACTATTTCACACCAGAGGTATTGCACAGTATCATACGAAACTGAAGGCACTCCAATATATTAGTAATGGCAGGCATCCATCAAACGTACGGAGCTTTCCTCGCAAAATAAATCAAGATACTACGGCCCAAAAAGAGAGCAGTATTCCAAAAACTCACTAAGTCCCAGCATCCGTAATTAGCAACGTTTAGCATACACTTTATCGCCTGCCTGTTGCTTAATGGCCATCGGCTATAAAAGGCTATAAGAAATTGTGTAGCCGGCTATAGAAGCTATTGGAAATCTTACAGCCGACTGTAGGTCTATGGTATTTTGGAACACAGATTCTACTGCCAATTTGGACAAAAGAGGTAGGAATAGACTGACTAACGACAACCCTTTGAAGACGTGGTAGTTAGTCCATCATTTTCTCTCTTAATCTATAGGAACCACCCAAACAACCATTAGGATCGCTCCATACTCCCTATGCCTTCTTTCTCTATCGCTTTGTCTATCAATTTCGATAATCAGCCCGCTGGTAGGTCCTACCGGTATAACAAGGCGCTGAGCCTCATGTTTAACACGAAGTCTTATGAAAGAATAAACCAGTGGCGAGGCCAGAACGATCGATCATTGATTTTTCCCATTTGAAGCTGTGGTTAAAAATCGTTTATTAAAGTGTTCGTGGAGAACACCCTATATCGATCCTTTTCCGTACGTTTTAATGACAGATCGATCGATATATCGCCAAGCTCGCCACCCCACCGCTTCAAACCTCCTTTTCTCGGGTCGACTTGTCTCCTTCCTACTAAACTTGGTCCAACTTGCTTGTACTTTGATGCTATAGCTCGTGACAGACCACAAATTTCAACATTTTTCAGAGTTCTGTATCAGTAAATTTTTGCTCTTGGGTGTGTTTCAGGGAAAAAATGTGCGGCCAATCATTACAGAATTTGACCCAAAGAAAAGCGGAGTCCGGACGGAAAGGGCGGATCTCGTCATGGTCAAGTGAGTAAAAATAAAAATTATTATCTCTAACTCCTAACTTTTAATCCTAACTCCTAACTCTTAAATCCTAACTCCTAACTCTTAAATCCTAACTCTTCAAGTATTAAACTGTAAACACTTTTCGCCGCATATTTCATTGCTCAGGCAGTATTTTTATCGCTTCGTCCGGTTTTTTTAAGTTCATTAAGCCATTTAGAAATTACCAGCAGCCTTTAAAAATAAAATTCAAGTTTTTTTTTTTTAGAAAATTAATGTGGGAAACAATTTGAAAAATAACTCCTTAACTCTCCCCCCCCCCCTCCCAAAAAAATTATCCTTTGGAATCTTGAAACTTCATTTTATTGTTGGTCCTCAGTACTTAGCTTTGCATTGAGTGTATGAATTATTTTCAGTGCGGAAAAGTTGCAGTAACGAGGGTCCAGTCCAGTCTTGTCAAGTGCGGATTGCAATGACTTACAAAATTAAAAATGAACTGCTGGTCCTACACCTTAAAAAATTGAAAGTTGATAGATTATTCCTTGAATTTGATCCTTAGACGTATCAAGTAATACTCAAGACGAAAGAAGTTGAAATATTAGTACGCAATTTTTCCGAACATTTTATTGCTACTTTCCCCGTGTGTGTTTTTTCTGTTGTTTTTCCTGTTGTTCTGACAAAAATACTGCCTGATGTTTGAAAATGCTCTCGAGTGTTTGATAATATTTGACTTCATTTTCTTTGATAAATCAGTCTGCTTTCCTCCTACGTCAGAGTACATTTGCATGAATTTTCGATATCCTCTCAGTAAAACGTTGATAGTGTCATCGCTCTACATCATGCTTACATTGTGGAGGGGCATCTTGAACTTGTCGAGGGGATTAGAAATTATTACACTTGCTTTACAGTCACAAACTTGAAGTACTCAGGTGAGAGAGGTAAAATTATCGACGAATCCACGTGTAATTATCGGATTTGATAAGGATCTTCCACCCCGCCGATTGGTCCTCAGATCTTTCATACAATGGATTATGCGAACTCACTTTTCTCACGGTTAAAATTGGACGTATTTATGCTAAAAGGAACTATGTACCCCGCAAACCCCATGCACATAGTTCCTTTTGGCATAAATACGTCCAATTTTCGTTCCTCTCACAGAAGAGCGTAACTACATCTCAATGTTGCCTAATGTTCCCTCACAAATTTTATTTTTAATGGGAGAATTTTGGGTATTTCTACCTGAAAATTTCGCCGATCTTTTCTTCCGATCTTATGCCAAAATTTGAAAGATTTCGGACAAAAATTGCACGGGCATATTCTTGCAAAAAAAAAAAAAATTTTCGAGTCACTTTTGCAACCTTGGAATTGAGTTGGCCTATCGTCCGGGAAACGACGAAATGCTTTAGCGGATCCAGCAATATGACAACACTGTTTTTCTCCATTTAAACCTTTGGAAATATATCGATTTTTGGAGGGGCCAGGTACTCCCTACAAGAATCGATATATTTCCATACGCTTCAATAGAGGATTGCCGGTGTTGCCAGATTGCTGGATCCGCCTCTGATGAAATGCCTCCATCCCGAGACAACTTATCCGCTCATTCTGGCTTTACAGGCTCTACCAGAGGCCTTTTATTTGAAAAATTTGGGGTTTTCATCGGAACTTTTTAGAAAAGGTCCCAGAACCTCTTAGGGTTTCTTCTGGACCTTTTACATCATCATCAGGAGAGGCTCTCAACACCCCCCCCCCCCCCCCCGGTAAATTTGATGCTATAACCCTCAACCTGCCCCTAGAATCTGCACATCAAGGAGAGTACAGAAAAACTGTGCTGCTTTCTGATTGGTCTGCGGGTTTCAGCCTCTCATCGATCCCTCGTAGCTCAGCATAAAGAGACTATATTGCGACAGAGCTGTATACGTGACAAGAAATTGTTATTTCCAATTTTGGAAATGAGTTCCAAACCGACTTTAATGAATCTTTGTGGAGAATTACACTTTTTCTGGAGGTGATATTCATTCTTGCCTCGAAATCACGAATTCCTCTCATCTGGTTTGTTGACGATCACGTACGTGGAGTCCCGAGTTCACGCAAGTGCGTACTTTTTGCGCCCTCAACCCTCAAGAGTGCGACGTGTTTTAGCGTCCTCTTTTTGTGCACTAAAGAGAATTTGTCACCCAAGTCTCGAAATTGAATTTTTCGACCATGAGCAAAAAAAGGTCGATAACAGCCGCTCCCCAATTGGCAGTGCTCTCGTTTCTGACCCAATCTTATCACTAATCTCAAAAATCGCTCTTTTGGCAATGGGTCAGTTGCGCTGGGCTAAGGAAGAACGTCGTACGAACATTCGAGAGTTGCCAAGTTTCCTTCGATAAAATGTTCATTTTTGAGAAAGGTTAAGAACGTTTTTCCTTGAAATTTTCAGGACTTTTCGGCGGAATTGCGAGCAAAATTGTCCGGCAAATTGGAAGAAAAATATCCATAAGTTTACCTGGAAATTTGTGTTTTATCGAAGGAAGCTTGGCAACGCCTGAAAGCTCATGCGGCGTTTTTCCCTAGCACGGCAGAGTTGCGCAGGGCTTAGAATCGTGTTTCGATGCTTGTCTCTTTAAAATCAGCTAAAAATAATGATTTCCGTCCAAGCAGCGACTCTGCGTTCATTATTAATCGAGATATCTTCATCCTCCGGCCAAAGTATCACAAGCGCCACGCGAAGTTTCAAAATTTCCGTCGCCATTTTGTTTTTTTACAGAGAAATTGTTGGTTGAATCTGTTTGAAAATTTTACGGAATTTTATCGGCAGCACCAAGAAAATTCAGTGAAATTTTCGGACAGCTTGAACAATTTCTCTGTAAGAAAATAAAATGGCGGTAGAAATATTTAAGTGTCGCATGGCGCTTGTGATACTTTGGCCGGAAGGTGATGACATCGCGTTTTGAAAAATTCGGTCTCTGACGTCATCCACCATGGTAGTGACACTCTTGGTTTCTTCCACCTTGCTTTCATCAGTCTGGGAAACACACATTTGCACTGGTTACTGGTTTCACGCCAACTGACTGACTGCACTGCTTTTAGCGCAATGCGAGAAGTATTCGTGCAGTCTTGTAGGCGCTAATATGCGGTTCACGCAGACCGCACTGTTTGGTGCAATGCGTGAAGTATTCCCACAGTCTTGCAGGCGCTAACTTAATTCATTCGAGATTCAAGTTGAACATCCAGTGTAAATGTGCATCACACCGACTGATGAAAGCAAGGTGGAAGGAACTAAGGGTGTCACTACCGCGGTGGATGACGTGTTAAACCGAATTTTTCAAAACGCGATATCTCGGTTTATACTGAACATAGAAAGTTGCTGTTATTTGAACGGTCTTATTATTTTTCGCTGATCTACAAGAATCAAGCACCAAAACACGATTCTGTGACCGGCGCAAAGTATCCATTCTACCTATCTTGACTTAAGTCTCTTTTCTCGTGGATGCTCGATTCGTCTAAAAAATTCCCAGGTCCACCCCAAGATTTTTTTCCGGTCTGTATTAGTTTTTTTCCCCTTTGTGCACCGTTTTTTGACACATTTTAAAACATTCTGATTGATCGGGTAAGCATGAGTGGGCGAAACTTATAGCATGTGATCGATTGAATGTGACCTTCACCTGTCCATTGTTCAGAGCAACTTCAGACTAATATTAGACTCTAAAATCCGGTCGGAAAACAGCGCCTAGCCTAATCGAATAATAGGTGTTCGGTGCTCGTCTAGATTGGCTGAATATATCGACAAAACAGACCTGCGGACGTTTTCCAGAGGGTTTTCTTGTCAGCCGAGATGTGTCTGCGTGAATGTTTGCGCGCTGGCGCGAAATTTTGTCAGGACGCGGAAAAACGCCAATTTTCCTTTGAAAGAAATGGATAGTTTTTAGATAAACGTGACAACTGTGCGACAGGAGCGACGGCGGAAACGGAACCTGAAGATGCGGTAGCAATCCGCGTTATCGGTGGTCAATCAACGTCCCGACGCACCGCTCGCCGCACAAGGGTCATGGATTCGCTTCTAATGGACACGGTCGAGCCTAATTTCAGTCGTGGTAAATTCAAGTCCTTTTTGAAGTTTAAAGGTCCGGTTTTCGGAATAGTCTGATGCCAGGTGCACAATTTCAGGGAAAATGCCTTATCGCGTTTTTTATACCGACATCAAAGAAAGAGAGAAGAGAAAAAGTTCAAAAATCAACTTCTAACTGGACTGCATTAAACAGAAAGGAACCAAGCCACATCAGCTATTGCCGAACTTAATAGGACAATGCAGTTTTCATATGCAACGTTTCATATCAATGAAGATCTACGCTTCTAAAGTCAGGGTTGTCACAGTCAGAGAAAACCGGGACATGTCAGGGAATTTTAAAAACTCAGAGAAAACCGGGAAATATCAGGGAAAATGACGAAAATGTCAGGGAAATTTTTTTAAAATCCCCTTCATTTGTTTTCTAGAATGGGTTTGAGGTTTCGCACAACAAATTTTGCCTGAAAACTATTCTTAATTATGCCTTCTTAACCATCCGTCACATCTTCTATCGTCAGGGAATTTCACCAAAATGTGTCATGGAAATGTCAGGGAATTTCATTTTCCAAATTCTGTGGCAACCCTGTAAAGTTTTATGTCATGTCCGACCTCTCCCATTGACTCGCTGTACTGTGCGACGATCGGACGAGGGAACAGAACCGTGTGGCGCCAGACGTGGACAGAACGTACTAATAGTGTTGATCGGTGTGTCCAGTACTCCTGACCGAAGCTTCCAAGGTAACGCGCTCCTGACATTGAAATACTCGCAGTCAAAACGACGTTGTTGCAAGTATCCTCGAACGTAAAGGTGCATTCCTTTTTCCGCATGAGATACTGAAAGAATGGATTTATATCGTGAAACAGGGTTCACGTGAAAATTGAGGTACGCCTTTATGTCAGTAGCATCGGTCCAAGTCGAGTGTAGCAGACCGGGTGGCGTCGACCAATCAGAGAGCGGCTGTGACTCGCAAAGAAATGAGAGGCGGGAGGTTTGAAGAACGATGGCTTTCCGGAAAAATCCTTTTCGGGGAATCGATTTGATATTTCCTTGACAAAATTGATATGAATTAATCCTCGGCAGCAAAAAATCAGTAGATATAATAATTGCGGCCGAATATCGAGAAATTCTATCCTCGAGGAAATCCTCCGGCGTTAAGTATGGAGAGTATTCAAAATTGAGGGGTCAGGGTGTCTACAAGTCCGGAAATAGTACCGATTTTTTAAGGGGGGTCCGGAAGTACTGAAAAAGTGCGGAAATTCCGCAAAAGGTCCGGAATGCTTTTCACTTTTTTGTCATTTTTGTCGCAATTCGAGCGAGGAATTCAAATTTTTCGAATTTCGTCAAACAGAGGTACTGAAAAGGTACTGAATTTTTTTATCAAGGAGGTACTGAATTTTTGGGGTATATACTGAAAAAGTACTGTAAAAGTACTGATTTTTAGCCCGTCTGTTTTAGTAGACACCCTGGGGGTTTTATAGGGGGTTTAATAGGAAGAAGGAAGAAGGGCAGATAATTAGGTCGCTTCAATACTGAAGTGAAGTTGCAAAATTTTAGCAACGTAGCGTGACGCCCTTCTTGCCTAAAGCCCTTCAATCACGTCAGTCAAGTTAACTGAACTCTGAAACCCGAGTTTGGATGACGTTCCATCCTTTGAGAGATCTAATTATAAGTACAGCGTAGCGCGAGGAGTGTCAAAAGTTAGTGCGTCCTAAATTTTCAACATATTTTTCGGTTTTCCAATTTGATCTCCTTATTTTTCCTCTAAAAAGTTTTCTCGTTATACCCGGTAGGATTGGAATTCCTTCTCAAAATATATTTGTTTCTCAGATTTGTAAATAGTAAGTTAAATACTTTCTCTCGAGGAACCTCTAATCGAAAAAAAACGGAGCATGTTTCTTGAATACTAATACACCGATACTCTGAATGCGAGTTGTACCTTAAATAAATATCTGTCTCGTATTAAAATACGAATATATATCCCACGTAGACCTCAGATTTTTGAATAGTTTCCAAAAGAAAGCATGCAAGGGAGAAAGAAAACATGTGGGTCCATGATCAGATGGGAACATTTGCAAACGTTTAAATGTAAAATGCCTAATTAATATGAAGAGTAAAACACGAAACGCGTAAGGACAACCCAACTTTTCAGTGTATTCTTGGACTTCCAGGGTTTTTCCATTTGTTTTCTCTTTTTTAATTCAACAGAATTCATACTGAGCTCAACATAAAATTTGAATTTTTGTCTCACTTTCTGTATGAACCAAAATTAATACAAGAACACATCTCATTGTACGTAACTTTGTTCACGGCTAGGTGGAAATTCAGATGCACTGTTAAAAATTTTGAAGTGAAATTCGCCTTAAGTTAATGAAAATATCAAGGAAAAATATTCATAACTTTCCTCAAAAATAAGCATTTTGTCTTGGGGATTTGGCAACTCTCGAATGTTCATACGGCTTTTTTCCTTAGCATAGCAGCATAGAGAAAAAAAGGAGGTGTTTGCATCTTGAGGTTTGTTTACCCTGTGACGTAGGTCGGTACAACGTGGTCAGCAAAATCCGGAATTCCAAGTATGAAAAACGGACCATAATGTCCCATTTTTTTGCTTAAATCAACTCATGATATGATTTCAAGCACGTCTTGTAGAATGACTTTTTTCCATAAATTACACCATTCCCAAGAAAATCGATGATAAAAGTCGTTGTACCGACCTACGTCATCAAAAAAATTCCAAGATGCCCGAAATGCAAACACCTTCTTTTTTTTCTCTATGGCATGGCGGTATTGTTTTGAATCAAATGATGCATGGAACCACTATGCTGCCGTGCCAAGGAAGAACGCCGTATGAACATTCGAGAGTTGCCAAATTGTCCTTGATAAAACATGAATTTTTGACGACATTTACGCACATTTTTCTTTGAAATCCTCAGATATTTTAGATTGAATTCCGTACAAAATAGTCTGCAAATTTTGGAAAAAAATAATCACAATTTTCCCAGTAAATTCGGTTTTCACCGAAGGAAACTTGGCAACGTTTAAAGGCTCATACGGCGTTCTTCCTTAGCATGGCAGTATGGAATACGATCCATTGGAAAAGCCTCGAGTGGCAGCCGGGAGGCAGAAATGAGAATCCGGCGATTGGACGTTGGAATTGCCACGTGCCCCGCCGTGCAATTATCCCCGAAGGCTTCCGCGCTTCCCGGCCGATTTTCCGGGCACCTGTTGCGCGCGGCACCCGCAATCGCACCGCTTTGCGTCATCGGAAATCAGAGCTGCATCCGTGGCGACCTTTCCCTTTGCAATGTGACACGACGAGGGTGGAAATTCGGGTTAGCAGGTCGTCTTTCATCTCGCTTTCGGCGCGCTTTCTCCCGCAAACTTCCGTTTTCAAAATTCATGTGCCGAGGCTTTTCTCTCACCAATAATATCCCGAAATCTGGATATATCGACGGTGAAACTACCAACCACGTATCTCGGTTTGCGACGTCGCAGACTTCCTGTCATACTTTATTTTTTAAATGGAAAACTACTCAACGGCAATTCTTTAAAACTGTCGTGATTTTTCTTCTCAATGCGAAGAAAATTCTGCAAAAACTTCAAGAAATAATATCAATTTGTTCTCCTTTAAAAAAATGACGTAGAGGCGGAGTTTTTCAGACACCGCAAACGAGTTATGTGATTGCCGACTTTCACCGTCGATATGTTTTTCATGGCTCAGTCCTATAGGTTAGCAATACAAGTCGTTCCAGTTGAGCCTCTGTGAGCGTGAACTTAGCCACGTCTTTAACTGACCATATCGGGTTTTTGGGCGCTGTGTAGACTTCGGAACCGAATTTCACTTCAAAATTGTTAACAGTGCATCTGAATTTCCACCTAGCCGTGAACAAAGTTACGTGCAATGAGATGTGTTCTCGTATTAATTTTGGTTCTTACAGAAAGTGAGACAAAAATCCAAATTTTACGTTGAGCTCGGTATGAATTCTGTTGAATTTAAAAAGAGAAAACAAATGGAAGAACACTGGAAGTCCAAGAATACACTGAAAAGTTGGGTTGTCCTTACGCACTTCGTGTTTTACTCTTCATATTAATTAGGCATTTTACATTGGAGGACAAGGCGCGAGAAATACGTGTTTGAAGTTTCGAAATTACATGGATCCTAATGGCGGAAAGAAAGTTCAAACTGACTTCATGATGCTGGATTTGGGGCGCGAATTTTTCACAGAATATGCCTTAGGACTAATTTTACTTGAAATAATTATTATCTCAATTTTTTCAAAAACTGCACTCATGCGCCTTTTCCCCAAGCCCCTCATTTGTCGTGGACCCATCGCGGAAACGCGAAACGTATCGGATCGGATTAGCCTGATGACAGTTGTTGCGCGCGTGACTAATCGAATGCAGAGGAACGGATGATCGGTGTGCAACGGTGCAAGACCGTTGCGGCCCCGTTGCCTCCGATCATCAGTCTTTACGTAAGCAAGGCCGAGATTCAAGTGCAACGGCAACAACCGGATTTTTTTGTTTTTTTTTTATTTTTTTCTTTACGAAATTATTACTTCATTTTGAAAACATTTATATTTTTATAACGTGACAAATATTTTTGTAAAACCTTTTCCAAGCGCAGTTGTGCCGACAGAAACTGCAAAAATGAATAAAAGAGGGAAAAAAACCAAGAAGCACGCAATCTTTAGTTTTAACCCATTTGCACATCGATCTTTTACAGTCAAATACGTCAAATTTTGAGCGTTTGGTTGCGCGTACACATCGCTGCAGCACAATAAAAGCACAAAATGTAAAAGAAAAAATGAAAGTGCTCTGGAAATCATTAAATTTGACACGGAACCACCAATATTTAAAAAACACACATTATATTATTATTCTCCTTTGATATATTGATACATATTATTTCCCATCAATTTAAATGAGAATAATCAATGCAGAGTGTGCAAACATTTCAAAATCCTGAGTTAAAAACGCTGACTATGCGAGTATAAATATTGAAGCCTAAGAGAGCGGCGCGGCGTGCTGCCAGCGCGAGAGGCTCACTGGCGCCTACAAACCTAAGTGGATACTTCACGCATTGCACAATGCTGGAAGTATCCACTTAGGTTTGTAGGCGCCAATCCGCGTTTCGCGCTGCCCGCCCGCCCGACGTGCGGCGGCGCCTGAAGCAACTATTTCACAACAGAGGTGTTGCACAGTAGTATACGACATTGTATTATACTATGAAGGTGCCTCAGAACGTGGTTTCAAATGGTAACTCTAACTTTTACATTGGTTTGTTCCAGGTACAAATGCCAGTCAAATGGGGTGCCTATCACGATGACAACAGGATCGACGCTCCCTCTAGTATCGAGTACGAACAAGGATGCCGAATCGGGAGGCTACAACCCCTTCGAGCATCGGAAAGTCGCCCATCCGACTTCGTGAGTATTACTCGTCCTTGCCGTGGGCTTTTAAAAGTTGGCCACTTTATTTTGCCTCCATTTAAATCCATCGAAAATATCGCTTTTAGGCGGAGCAAGCTGCCTCACCAAGAATCGATTGTTTTACGTACATTTAAATGGAGGAAAACCGGTTTTGCCAACTTTCAAGAGTCTCGCCACTGGGTCCAGCGCATAGAGAAAAAAAAGGAGGTGTTTGCATCTTGAGGATTTGTACCCACCTACGTCATCAATGTAAACAAGATGCTCGTTGAGGGTTATGTTGACGCTGTAAAAACTGACCATAATGTCCGATTTTTTTACTTAAATCAACTCTTTATATAATTTCAAGCACTTTTTATAGAATGACTTTTTCCCTTAAATTACACCATTTCCAAGAAAATCGACAGGATAAAAACGTCGCTGTACCCAATGACGTCATCAAAGCTATAGATACTCTATGAAAAATTCCAAGATGCCCGAAATGCAAACACCTCCTTTTTTTTCTCTATGGGTCCAGCGTCCAGCGGGCTCATTATCGAAATTGATAGACAAAGCAATAGACAAAGAAGACACAGGGAGTACGGAGCGATCCTTTCGGCTCAAACGGGTGGTTATCATACAAAAAGAGGACAAATGATGGACTAACTATAGGGTCTCTTGTGGGTTCCTGTTGGTTAGTCTATTAAACACTTACCTCCTTTGTCCATCACAACCACCCACTTTCATCGGTAGGATTGAAATTTTGTCCTGGGTCAAAGGAAACTATTTTCAGGACCCCTCCCTCCCTTCTAGGGGGACCTCTGAAAAGGGGCGAGAACAAAAGGGTAAATAGGGGTAGTGTGAGAAAGGATCACTCTGTAAAACTCGGAAAAATCAGGGTTTCCATCCGGGAATTTGTGAGTGGAAATCAAGGTAATATCGGATAATTTAATGAAACAAGAATTGAGGGGCTCAAGGGACGAGGCACATTACTGCAATTTTCCGCTATTTCGAGAAATATGTGTTTGAAGTTTCGAAATTGCATGGATCCTAATGGCGGAAAGCAAATTTAAACTGACTTTTTGATGCTTAAAATTTGGAATTCGGAAGCGAATTTTTCTCAGAATATGCATTAAGACAAGTTTTGCTTGAAATCATTGACACCTCATTTTTGTGTAACTACCTTCCTAATCTCTAATCACCTCTATTTTCAGGGACATGGAGACATTCATTCACCTGTTGAAAGGTAGTTTAGGCACTGGCATCCTTGCCATGCCGCTAGCTTTTTCAAATGCTGGACTATGGTTCGGTTTGGCCGCCACGTTTACTATTGGTTTAATCTGCACATACTGTGTTCACATTCTAGTAAGTTCAACTTTAATCTTACTCAATTTTTTTCCTCTATTATGTTAAGCCTTATTTCCCTTTTCTCTCCTTAAAATAAAATCAGAAGAAGATAACCATTTATTTACCAAAGCAACATGCCTCCTCTTAAATTTACTATGGTCCTTCATCATAATCAAAAAGAATTTTCTGTAGAGGTTTTGTGAAGGCTTCATAATTAAATTACAACACCAGCAAAGAGTATACCTATTTTTAGTTTGTTGTCTCTAAATTTTCGCTAATATGGAGTTGTTGATTTCAGGTGTATAATTAATATTGCAATAAAATTGTGAAATAACGACTATGTTTTTCCAATATTACTGTCGTTTCTCAGTGTGAGCCACAATAATTTTTTTTTGTTTTTTTTCTTAAAGAATAAAAATTGTTGTTGAATATTGTTGTCAGGAAGAATATTGTAATCATTTAGGGCTTCAAAATTCCGAAATTTTTCGGGAAAGAGAGTTAGTTTTTCTGAGCCAGATTTACATAAAAATCATCCAAACTTTGCTGCACCAAATTTAGTCCCTAGCTCTGTTTGGTCGGAAAATGAAAAAAAGAAAGAGGACAAAAACGATACTTATATTTAATACCCAAGATAAATATCCAAGTATTTTTCTTTTAAAAATATGGAAACTATAGTCTCTCAATAGTTACCTAGTCTAAAAACAGAAAAACAATTAGGCAAAGATTTTGCGTTTTCATTACAATTTTTGACCAGCGGAAACCTAATTGGTTAAATAAAAATTACGTTAAGATTACCTACAATTTTATTGCGATTTCTTGGGGGAAAAGCACAGTTATATTTCCGCACAGAAAAAGTGCTATTTTCTGGCAATAGGTAACTATTGTGATATATTGTAGTCCATGTTTTTTAAGAAATCGTTTAATTAATTAACACCCGCCTAGCTGATTTGCTCATTATGTAGAACTTTTCACAAAAAATAGGCAATTTAGTTCTTGCTTAAACCAACAGTATAGATACTCATGTAGAAAATTTTTTAAGTTGTAACCTTTTTTAATTAATGTATTTTCTTTCCTAGGTAAAATCCTCGCATATATTGTGTAGGAGAATGAAAGTTCCGTCCTTGAGTTTTGCGGATATTGCTGAAGTTGCTTTCCTAGCAGGACCTACTTCTGTTCAGGGTTTTGCTGCCTTCTCTAGGTAAGAAGATTTTTCCTTTGATTTCCCTCACGAGGCTCAGTTTTTATGGAAGCCTTAAAGTTGTGATTCTGGCTAAGTAGGTAGGTATAGAAAACAAAAATGTCCAGTAGGGACAAGTTGTACCGTTAAATGAGGCAAACCGTCCATACTTTTTTGAGGAAACATTCATGATTGGATTCACGATGGCATCGCTTCCCCTCCCTCTAATTTTAGCTGTATTTAGTTATTGGCGTCTGGGGATGCACACTGCTGCAAAGGTACAATAGATGAATGTTGAAATTATCGGGGTTATTTGCCAAGAGCGGGTTTTACCTCTAAGCTATTTCTTGAGCCTTCTAAGCCGTGCTCAAGTCAACAAATTCAGTTTCAGCACTCTGGTTTTATCTTACTCTCTCTTGCCAAGGCTTTTTACTCTCTGACATTATCTCTGAGATAATTAACTTGAAAAAAGAAATTGCTTTAAATCAGGTTAAAGAGAAAGGAATTTCTGTCTAAATGTTCGATGTTTTCCTCCAAATCTTGGGGAGAAGATGGCGAAGAGTGGCTAAATTTCAATACTGTTAGGAAAATTAGTTATTCATGTTGTAATAGAGCCATTTCGCCTGTATGTGACCCCACTGTTTGGGAAGTGTCATTGCTTTACAGGAGATTTAGTTAGTTAGTTAGTTAGTGCTCAAACCAAGTAGGTGACCATGAATACCTACGTAGTTCAAAATTGTACCTGCTGTTTACTTAATTTTAGTGTATTGCAATGTCTTTTTATCTAAAATTTCCTCTCTTTTTCAGGTCTATGGTTAATTTGTTCCTCGTAATTGATTTGCTTGGTTGCTGTTGTGTCTATTTGGTTTTTGTCGCTAAAAATATCAAGCAGGTATGGTTTTAGTCTGCGGTTTTTTATTCATTTTAAGTTGAGATGTTCCTTTTGTTTACTTTATCATTAAAAACTTCCCTTGATTCTCACTGTATCCTCTTTGGGAGTCGAAAGTAGTTCATCTGCTGGAGCATGTTGAACGCCAAAAAAACCTTGTATCTTTGTTTGCGATGTTGTAGACTTCCTAACATACTTCATTCACTCTCTCTTTGGAAAACCAGCCAATCAAATTACTTCGAAACTTCCTTGATTTTTCTTCCCTGTTAGCAGAATATATTCGGTACAGATTTTAAGCAATGAAATTGGCTTGTCTCGCTTCGAAAAAATAGAAGAGGAGCAGAAATTTTGAAACCTCACGATGGAGACACAAGGTTTTGCACTAAGGCCATCACGTGATCAGGCTTTGTGAAGAGTATGACATCCTGATTAAATATTACATACCATGAATTTTCAATGACTTTGTCACAGATTTTTCCACAAAACTCCAAAAATAATAATCACTGGAAATTGTCAAACGGAAGAAACTGAGCTTTGATATTGCATATATACCTCACTAAGAAGAACGCAGAGCAAACATGATGAATTTCTAAATTATAAACTTAAATTCAATTCGAAAAACACTAATTCCTCATGTATTTACTAAGAATTGAAATCAGTAATTTTCAATAATCTCACGATGCTCTGTGCAAAATTTTGGGGAGCTAAGCTGAGATTTTGATGCTTGGTTGCTGATACTCTATTTAGTAGACCCCAAGGCAAAACTACCCATTGATAACTGTATCAAAACAGGCAACAACCTAACAGAACCAAATTTTTTTTCAGGTTGTTGATGTATACGCAGGGGCAGAGTTTGATGTACGATGGTACATCCTGTCCATTCTGCCTCTATTGATTGCAATCAACTTGATCCGGAACCTGAAATATTTAGCCCCGTTTTCCATGATTTCAAACCTGCTGGTTGGAATTGGGATAACGATTACTTTCTACTACATGTTCAAGGACTTACCTTCGTTGGACTCGGTTCCACACCAGCACTTCTCATCCTTTGAGCAGCTTCCGCTCTTTTTTGGCACAGCTATTTTTGCCTTGGAAGGAATCGGTGTTGTAAGTATTTACTTTTCTATCAGCAGTGCGAAAAGGTTACAAGACGCGAACTGTTTTTTGTGATCAGGCATTTCTGCTCAAAGAAAAAATCTTCAATTTTCCTCATTTTTTTTTTAAATTAACAAGCAAAAAGAAGAAAAAAAATTACCACTTTGTGAAATTTTTTTTACATTCCAAACAAAACTCAATCGTATAGACCTAACGTTGTGCCACAAGAGCATCTTTATACTCGACTTTTCAGCCCAATGTGGAAATCAAAGTATTGGAAAGAAAGGAACATTTGAGCCAGAATTTAGATCTAAATTAGAACATCTCTATCTAACTTACTCTTGGGTGCAGAATCGATCCTATCAGTCATTAGCAAAAATCAGTGCTCTGACTTAGAAGGCATTTAAATAGAATTCATC
This sequence comes from Bemisia tabaci, assembly GCF_918797505.1. NCBI lineage: Eukaryota > Metazoa > Arthropoda > Insecta > Hemiptera > Aleyrodidae > Bemisia > Bemisia tabaci. The sequence continues at coordinate 52,039,443 of NC_092797.1, forward strand.
TTGTTAATTTCTCTTCAGAAGTGCAAAATGTTAGTAACGAAATTTCTCTACCCCCTCATGCTGCAGCCTTTCCAATGATACACTCGCTATTTCGAGGGGACAAAAAATTATTTGAATCATTCTGAATCATTTCTTCCTTATCATCTCTGTTTCTTGTCCCTAGCCCACATTTAAAATTTTTAAAAATACCCATCTCCTGAAGATCTCCTATAATCAAGGACCAGAAAGATTAGAGCCTTCCTATTCCCAACAAATGAAATGCAGGACTCTTGATTCCCAGAGGTGTAAGATGGAACTAGAGTACAACCATTTTGTGTCATGCGGCTCTGCAGGGACAGTCTAATGGTTCTCTGTGTTTGAACCGGTAAATAAACTCACTCTCATGGGACAGGAAAATTTAAGTGAATGTAAAATGCAACAATTTCCAAAATTCTTTCATTTTTTAATATTTAAAGATTAAGTTCTAGGGAGTGTACAAATTAATTTTTATCTCCCAAAATATCGAGGTTTATAGAAAGGTGGGCCATCTATAGAGTATGTAATATGTCACTGGGTGTTCTTAACAGAGTGGTGCTTTACTATTTTTTAAATATGATTTTGCGCTAAATTTGATTTTGAATGTTTGAAAAACTGCAAGGTCTGCCCTCTCATTTTATGTATCATCTGCAGTATCATTTTCTTCAGTAATCAAAGTAATATTGACAAATTTGACATGTTGTCATTGTTACTTAATTCCGTAGCATCTTTGGAAAACTTGGGAATCGTCACATAATTTATGGATGGACCTATGAGTAGAGAAGGAAATTATTTTGCTTCAAAGAAACAATTTAAAATGTGACATGAAGTATTTGAGTGAAATACCTACCTAAGTGGAAGTTACTCTGGAAACTTTACAATGCACCATATTTTTTTGCAGAAACAAAACAGAGTTTATTGCAACAAAATTTCTCTGAAATTAATCTTTTGAATTCATTTAAAATTTAACAAATAACTCATACACACCTCATATTATTTTTGAACACTTAGTATGGAGTTACAGTTCCAATCGAAAAATGTTTTGGAATTTGAGTAGGCTTCTATCTTAATCCTACTCATCCATTAAAGATTATTTCTTAATGAAGGTGAACCAGATTTTTAGATAATTTCATTTATGCATGTAATAAACTCCTAGAAGAAAGATTATATGATTTTATGGCTTCTGGAAATCTTTCCTGCGATAATTTTTCTTTGTCAATAGAATCGTTTTATTTAACTACTACTTCATTAATATCTCCTGGATTACGCCATGGCCTTCATTTTAGTTGGCTCCTGTATCTGTGGTGTTTTTGTCTTATTTTGATGCTTCTCAGCTGTTGTCTAAAGTGTAACAGTTTCATCCACAGGAATTCCTGCTTTTACATTTTTAAGTCATGAAAAATATAATTTAATTCATTTTACCTCCAGGTGATGCCATTGGAGAATAACATGAAAAAGCCACAGCATTTGATCGGATGTCCAGGAGTGTTGAACACAGGCATGTTTTTGGTCATCAGTTTGTATTCTGGAGTCGGATTCTTTGGATACTTGAAGTATGGCAGTAAAACGGAACCGAGCATCACGTTGAACCTGCCTCAACATGAGCTGTGAGTATTAATTTTCCTCTTAAGTTATATTTCCTTAGAGTGTCAGTAAAAATCTCTGCAAGGAATCAAATGCAAGAAAATAACCAAATTTAATTTTTTAAATTCAATATTGAATGAAACTTCAATTTAGTAAAAAAAAAAAAAAATGCCGCCTTTGTATGCAGGGTTTCTGATGGTGTGAAAAACCTGGAAAGTCAGGGAATTGTTGGTGACCAGGAAACATCAGGGAAAATTAAAGAAAGTTAGGAAACGTGGAAAACCTAGAAAAGTCGAGGAATTCATAGAAATAATCAGGAATTTTTGCAAGTAGCGCATCAGCTCATTGTCAGTACCTACAGCCAACCTACAGCCAGCACTACCACTGTGGAGAGTGCTAACATGCCTTTCAAGCACCTTCAAGAAGTAGAAATTTTTCCTGAAGTTTAGTAAATGTCTGTGCAGTTAAAAGAAACAAAATCCAAGAGGAAGTTCTCCTCCAAGGTCAGGAAAAGTGAGAGAATCTGGTAATCTTGGAGTCGTACAACAGCAACAAAAGTCAGGGAATTAGGGAGATTTTATGGAAACCCTGTAAATTATGTAACTTGTGATTTTCTCAAGCAAAGTTACCAGGTTATATTATAAAATGTGGAGATTTTATGTAGAGTTAATCGTTGGAAAATACAATATTTCAGCACAATCTATCAGCAATGGCCAGGAGTAAAGAGACCCTATTGCCTGAAGGCAAACTTTGCAAAAAGGAATTCTCTTCAACTTGGGTACCTACCCTTATTAATGAGAGTTCGAGTTTCCAATGGAAATGACTCTCTAGTATCTCATAGATCAGTTACAAATAGCCCTCTTTTTTCTTTCTCTTTTTTCTTTTTTGCTAACAGAGAGCTTAAATTCGCAGTGTAATTGGACAATTTTGAGATTCGAATTTAATAATTAAAATTGTAAATATTTGAACAGAGGTTCAACTAGCATAGTCACAAGAAACTACTTTTGAAACTACAAAGAAACTTTTTAAACTTGAACTTCAAAGTGTCTACATTATTTAGTGGCTTTTGCGCCAAAATGTCTTTTGAGACATCTTTCTGAGCAGTGATACCAATTTGTACATTTTTATTCTGTTAATCCTAAGATCCCTTTCTCTGTGAATGGCTAAAGATGTTGTACTCCGGCTCCCGAACAAATTATTTTACTCTTTTATACAAGAGTATAAAAGAGTAAAATATACATACATATTTCTGACATACATATACATATTTTCTGTTTTATGTTCTCAGGTTAGGGCAAAGTGTAAAACTTATGATGGCTGTTGCTATTTTCTTGACGTACGCTCTGCAGTTCTACGTACCATTCGAAATCATCTGGAAATCAGTAAAACATCGATTCACCTCCAAGCCAAAGACTGCCGAATACAGCTTGCGTGTAGGACTGGTGGTCGGAACAGGTATGAGATATTCTCTGTTTACCTACTATCATTTAATAGACAAAATTACACAGGAGGGGTACATCTACAACGAGAGTTGAACAAAACAAGATACTCTCCTTTCTAGTCCTTTTTGCGAAAATTATTTTGTCGATAGAAATTCTCTGTCAAGTTTTTATATCAATAGTACCAACTATTATTTTGACTGACATCCGTGCAAAAGTACCAGATGTATGAACACTCTTTTTTTAATAAATGAAAAGAAAGGGGGAAAAAACCTTAAAGATATTTATCTTGATATGATGTTTCAGAATGTCCCCAGACAATTTATTTTGCTAAGAAAGTATCATACCTAACATGCACTGGTATTTTTAAGTATAACTGAATGCAGTACCTGGTTAATACATGCAAGTATCAATATTCATATGCCTCCATTGTATCCTTTTTCCAATTTTATAAAACTCCCACTGTTTGCCGCACAAAAAATAGAAAAGATCATTTTGCTGATGACCTGTGCACTGTCTGTTTTGCATCAACAAAAATAATTTTTAGATTTCAACAAAATTCTGATGCCATATGAATTGTGACTCCTTGCAAGAAATAGCTGTTCCTTCATTAAAAAAAGTCTTTTTCATTCTTTTCCAGTTGTTTTGGCTATAACTTTCCCAGAACTGGGTCCTTTCATCTCTTTGGTGGGTGCATTGTGTTTATCGACGCTTGGACTCATGTTCCCTGCAATCATTGAACTGGTAATCTACTGGGAAGAACCTGGAATGGGCGCCTACAACTGGAGGCTATACAAGAACCTCGCCATTATCGCTTTTGGACTTCTTGGCCTGGTAACAGGGACATACACGAGTCTCTGGGAAATGGGAATGGGTAATGCCCATTAAAGCTAGTAGAAAGCGCGTAATTTTGCTCCAAGGTATTATCTTTTCACGATGACTCAGAAGTTCCACTCTATTTCTCAAAGATCTTCCAAGGGCTATCGCCCTTGCTCTATGCTCAGTTGTTAATCACACTGACTCCTCCACAAACCCTTGTTTTCTATTTTGTTTGTATTTTGCTGTGAAGCAAAACTATTCAAGAGTGAATCTTAGGCATACCTCTTAGTTGTTGTGTTAATGTATTGAATAATTTTTATTCAAGGATTCGGAACGTTCAGTTCCAGTTGTAGAATTTTGAGTTTTGTTTTGTATATAGTAGGTTGTAAATTTGTAAATATTTTGCATCATTGTTTATTTTGAGGTAATTTATATTATGTAAAGAGATTGGTTCCATCTGTAATCACAGCCAAACACTCGATTCAACAAACTCAGCTGGATGAGTTTTCTTGTTTTTAATTTTTTCTCATGAATACTGAGAAATGCTCTTGTCAAATTAATTTTAGCTTGGCTCATCTCATTCTTTGTTGCTTCTCTGATATCTCTTTATATCATGAGCTCAACTCGTACCTTCCAATGGGATTTTTTGTAACCAGCTGATTGTAGGTGTCTCGAGAATGAGGTCATAGACCAAATAATCATTGTTCAACTCAGCAAGTGCCTGAAATATATAAAGTAAAACCTCAATATGTTGCTCAAAATATTTGCACAAACTCTGCAGTTAACCCATTTTTTATACAGAATCCATTCAGTCTTTTTCTTACGAATAGTAAGACACCCTCTATTATTTTTCCTGTCTTTCTGCTTTAAAATGTGACCGATATTGACTAATTACTCAAACAAGATTCAGGGACTACCAGACAATGTCAATTAGAAAACATTGCCCAAGTTAGGTTACTTACTTGTGTTTTTAATTAGGGTTTAATAAAGGATCAAAGTAAAGGAATTGCAGCTTTGTTACCAGAAAAGTCACGGCTATAGGAAAATTGGAGGCGAGAATATGACCATGTGATGCAGGCCTTAAAAAGATGCAAGATGATGAAAAAATTTCTGAGACAGTTAACTAAATGTTTACCGATGTTAAACGTAGTTGAACACTCTTGCGAGTTAGGCTCATAAATTCTGTCGATGGAAGTTACAAACCTGTCTCGTACTTAGGCTTCTGGGAAAGCCAAATAAAATTTACAGAAAATGGTTGAATGGATTTGTTCTAAGTCGTTGAAAAGGCTTTGTCTCCTGAAAATATTACCATTACATTTTCTTTTAGCAAAGCTGTTAATATTGTATTCAATTATTGCCCTATCCTAGTGGTATCTTCTCATCAGTCAGCATAGTAGCAAAATGTACTTTTTCTCTTTGTAAAAGATGGCCTCCAGAGTCATCAGGTAAGAGCTTTTGTTGGGAAATTTTGAAAAGCGTTTCGATCAAAAGGTAACCAATCCAAATAAAAAACTCAATGCAATATAACCAAAACCAACCATCGCATAAAACTCTCCCCCTCTTGTTAGAAAATGTGTCATTTGGTTAAGTTATTAGTTAAAAGGCAAATAAGGAAATTGGAAGTAGTCGCAGGGTGCACTTCTTTGTAAATGGAATAATTAAATTATGCAACTTTACGATGTCTCAAATGTCTTGTGGCTAAGACTGCGCTATGGTTTATTTAACAGGAATCCAGCTGCCAAAGAATAGGTAACAATTCTCAATCTCAAATTAAGACTTCAATTTAGTGAAAACTTTCCAATAAACACGAGGTAATTTAATCCATATTAAGAAATACTGCACTCAGTAGATGCGACATCCGATGAAGCCTAGGACATTTTGAATTTTCACCTGACAAATGACACAAAATGTTCAGATGGGGCTGGGCCCCATTAACATCCCAACAGAGAATATAACACAGCAACTCCCTATTCTTTTATCATGTTTTCAAATTATCTGCCTCGTCCAAAGTGGCACTCGAAGCAGTGTTTTCCGCTTCAATTTTTTACATCAGTGAGTTTTTTCTTTAACTTTATCTCACAATATGGCTATAGTAATACTGAAAATCGTTTTTATTTTAATTATCGCTTTATCTTCCACAATTATTTTTGTAAGTGTATTGGCTGTTTTTTACATGAAAGTACCATCTCTAAAAATTTGTGATGGCTAACTTGTTACAAGTTCGCGAATAGATTGTATATTTTTTTAATTAATTTTGTAAGATTGAATAGTGTAAGTTTGTTTTTATAATTATTGTTACTAATCAATAGAATTCTCTGTAATCACGTAGGACCACCTCTGCTTTAACCGTCTCTGCAGGCTTGACTGTCTCTGAGGCTTTTATCATCGGTTAATTTTAGTTTCCATTGTTCAAGCGTATTTGTAGGTGAGTTTAATCCAAAATCCAGTACTATATTTTAACCATGAGAATGAATTGAGTTTTTTTTTATAAGTTTGTTTGACTAGGATTTAATGCAGCGACCCGCATTGTGATAAGTATGTGTAAGGTTAATTTTTTTTTCACTCTCTCCCATTTTTATCATACAGCAGTCACATTTGCGTTTATCTATGACTTTGATTTTATTTTAACTTTCAACTCTTTGGAAAGCATCAATCACACTTTGGTAGCCATTCAGTATATTTAAAAGTTGTCCACAGTTATTTTTTACCCTGTTAAACCTAAAATTTAATTATTATTACTTTTACCCAACCTATGATTTGTCATGGTATCAGAAAACGCGTCTTATTCTCTTGATTTTTCAAATCCAGTTAAAATAGTGAGCCCCATGACAAGCCCAATTTGTGTATTCAGGTTCTAACGGATTAAGTCAATTAATTTCTATGGTCATTGCAGTGTTTTTAAAACACCACCCTCATTTAAAAATAAAAATAGTAGCCAGAAACTCCCCCCTCCTTTTTTTACTCAAATTTTCTGACTCAGTGAGAATAATTCTAAAACTTCCGAGACCAACCTACTGCATGAAGATTTTTTATGGATCATTGACGAAGTTTCTCAATTTTAACTTGTACTTTCCAAAGCTCAACAATATGTCATCGAACATCAGCTCATTAAAAGTTGAAGTGAATTTTAAGAATCAAAAATATTGTATTATTTGCGTCCTATCTTTAACATGGATATTGTGATCCTCGAAATTCGTGCTTAGATTAGGAAAACGCCTGTCATCTAGGAATGGGGCGTATCATAGCTCTTAGCGTATATCTGTCAATTGTTTACTTAGTCCTCCCGCTTTAATGAGCGAGATTGATTGATACCGGTGCTTTTGAAGAAAAATAAGTCATTCTTTTGTTGTCTAATTTTTTTTATCTTGTTTTTAAGTGAGATCAAGGCCTTACAGTCTCGAGAAAGCAGACTTTATAAGGGTTTATGTGTGCTGGTAATGAGTTGTCAATTGTAGACTGTACGGACATAGAGATTGATGAGCAAATGGAAATTTTTTTCTTGCAGCAAATGAATCTTCACCTCTGAGCAGCTGATTGAGCCTACAGCACATGCTAAAATGGGAGTTGAGATTAGGGGTCCCTGGGTTAGTGAATGGGTCACTTAAATTCGCAGGATTTTGTGCAGATTGCATTAATCAGTAAGATCAGGTCACAACAGGTATCAACCTAACTGACGTAAGGATCAGAGCACTTCAATTCCATGAAATTGAGACTGTTGAACAATGACAATGGATACTTATTTTCAGCTCTCATTTTTAGCATGTGAAGTGGATTTAATGATGTCTTCATGCTCAGAAGCAATGTAATGATGCAAAAAAAAAACATTTAGCATACTTGAAAGTGTCAAAAAATCATTGACTCAGTCTTTACCATGTATTTTTGCAAACGGTAAACCTTTTTGCAGCCTTCGGGAACAGCAACTCAACTGTGCGTATGTTCCCTCGCTCTAGGAAAAAACAGGTTTCTAGTTCTGAAGTACTGGTAGACTTTCCTGTAAGGCCGTGTATCTTAAATTGGTACAAAATTTAAGTTTAACAAATTTTTCTTGTTTCTTGATACAACTGCTGTATCAGTTCTCCTTGTGAATGAAAGTACATATTGAAATTGCGAACTATATTACAAAGAGAAACTTTCACTTATCAGCCTGCATCAAATGTTTACTGTTTCATTATTTTCATCTTTGAAATTATGATGTATTACTGAATCTTTATCAATAGAACTAGTTCCAGTAATGATTGTTTTTCATCGAGTTTTATAGTTGTGCCATTGACTCTAGTGATTATGTAGTTCAAAATTAATGGTCAATCCTAATTTTTAGCTCAAGCTTGCGTGTAGGAAATTGTACTTTTTCAAATGCCCATCTAAACTTAGTTCATCCAGTTTGTAATTTTAAATTTTGTAACTCCCGATTCATTCCAAAAAAAAATTTGCAACTGTTCTCTTCTCCAAGAAGCCTGAAATCTGATAATATTTAATAAAATGCCTTTCTAAAGCCGAATACAATCCCTTCATTTTGTAAAATGATTTTGAAATCACCCTTTGGAGTCAAAAATGAAGTATTGTCATCTCAGGAAACTGAATTCAAGTCAGTGGCATCTTAACACCTTGAAAAGTGTGAGTACAACTGTAATAATTTGAATATAATCCTATCCCTTTGCTATCTGAGGCAAATAATTGTAACTCAATTAGGCATTGATATTTTACAGGCTTCTGAAATTTTTAATAAAAATTATTTTGAAAACAAATTTTGAAACTTCAATACTTCCAAAATCAATATGTAATCTTCTCTGCACAGGATAAACATGTTTTTCCTTTTCATACTGTGAGCTTTGCTTTCCAAAATAATTTATGCTCTGTGCAGTTTTTTCAAATACACTCATTCGTTCGCTCAAGTTCAGATTCAGACAACTGCTCCGTCACGAGCTTTTGTGCCGTTTTGCAGCATATCTGTTCAATAGGGATAAATTAAGTTTTTCAACTGTGATATTTGTTCTTAATTCAGTTTATGCGCTTATTAAATTATTAATGAGTTGTTGCGAGTATGGTCTTCATGTTTTCCCACCTTCCCAAGTCTTTAGCGCTTTTTGTTTGGGAGGCTTCAAAGATGGAAAGGACACATCTGAAATTCGAGGTAGTGAATGGAAGATCCAAAACCATCTTTCAAGGGTGGAGTTGAATCAGGGTCTGCCATAAATCTTAACTCACCCATTTTTCCATTAATGATTCAACACAGTCCTGAACAGTATGTTCCAAGAGGTTAGTGTGGAGGAAACATACCTTCGGTCATTCCCTGGTAGCAGAACTTCTGAAAAATTAGTTTTCAGAAAAGAGTCAAGTACAACACAATGAGGGCACTAAAAATGCTTAAAATCCAATCGGATTTATGTAACATTTAGACTTATTTCTATCAAACAGATTTATGTGCAGGTGAGAAATATGGGATGTGCTCGTCAGTTCTATGGCCGTAAGAGTGAATGAGAATAATAAAGCGCCAGTGACGTCAACGGAGATGGATGCCGCCGTCGCGGTTGCAGTCATCAACTCATAAGCCCTGGCCACAACGCTCTCGTGCCATGCCTGCAGCTCATATATCCCGCATTCAGTTGGCACATAGTTCTGTTTGCTGAATTTAAAATTTTGCTTTTCCAATTCTTCAAAAGGAATCACGCCCACTTTTACATTGTTTCTTATGCAGCTTTCTAGAGCACACCCCATATTTCTCACCTGCACGTAGTTCTGTTTGATAGAAATATGTCCATTTAAAGTTCAGTGATTACAGTAGAATAAAAGTCATACAATTTTACTTAATCCCAAATCCTAACCCCCAAAAGTCTCATCAACGCTTTGTGCACTATGATTCACTTTAATTATCTTAGTATCATTAGATCATATTCAAATTAAATGTTACTTATAAAGTTCCAAGCTTTTACCTTGCTAAAAATGTACCCTCGTATGAAGCGGAAAGTCATTCCGCCTTTTATTTATTTTCAATCAATTTTTGGTGAACTTTTACTGAAATTAATTCTCAAGAAGTTCTGTTATCTAGAATAATGAGAGTTAGACTTTAATTTTATTTGACCAAAATCGAGGTAAATCATTTTAGCATGGAAGATAACGCAGTGCATGAGGAAAATGAGCTGAGACAAGTCAATTTTAAAATTCTCCTCAAACCTTAGAAATGAGCCTAAGTTCAAAACTGAGATGAAAAAAATATGACAGCATTAGTTAGTGAGACTGTGAAATGAAGGACAAAAATTGAATCAGTTTTATCGTAATTGCGCTATGTCATGGACAGTCTTGGAGCTAAGTAATCTCATCTACAATACCCTTTTGTAACAGTCGGTAAGCTCTTTGTGGCAGGCATAGATTTCCTCAGAATGGCACAAGTAGGTAAGTCATTTGCTTAAAGATGTCCAATGAAGGATCTGTTATCACCCACTGACACCCCCAATGTGTATGACTCTCATTCGCATGAGAGTCATACACATTTAGATCAAGATCCAAATTTGACCTCTGCCCCTCCATAATTTGTTCCTGCTACTATCAGCAGAGAAGTAACTGGCCTCCTTTAAATGCCACTGTGGGCGTTTTCTCCACATATTGAGAGCCAGACTGGTGCTGTCCAAATTAGTTTTGAACAAAATAAAGTATCAATACATCGAACATTTTGTCTGTCGAAAGCTCAATTTTTTCTACTCGCCAATAGGTAATTATCAATCAGACTTAGCTTCCATTTTATCTATTTTATCACAAGTTAAGGGGCTGTTCATAAAATACGTAAGACTGAAAATTGCATTTTTTATCCCCCATCTAACTCGGGTCGTAACACAGCTGTACACCCCCCTAAAAAAATAACGTAATTCTCAGTTTCACATCAGCATTTTGTAATGAATTTTAGATGACAAAATGGTCTTATCGATTTTTCATCTAAGATTTATAAGAAATCAGTATTATATATCAGGTCTAGCGTTACTTATTGCAGTCCGGAACGCACCCTTTCTCTGTAACACATCCGAAATGCACACCCTGGATGCCTCCCTCCTCAGCATCACTTGTTTTATGAATGGCCCCTGATGATTATTTTAATTATTATTTATTCTACAACAATCAATATTTATTTTCCTTCATCATCTATTGACAAGGAAACTACAGTTACATGTATGTCGCAAGAGCAAAGAAAAATTTCAAATTTTTATGCATTGACAATAATTAGTTCAACTCTAGAAGAGTGAAATACAACATAAAACCTGGAATGTCAGCAATTGGAATATGCGGTTTTGTTCTTTCACCATTGAAATGTAACCAACGATTCTAAAAGGAGCCTCAGTGCAGAAAAAATGGACTGCATTTTGTCACAGGGAACTACTCCATTTAGCTCATTTCAAAAACAATGTATGGCTGGTAACGCTGTCATGGAGATGTGCAATTTTTTTTTCTCTGGCCATTCTCTGATAAAGCATGCAAAATCTATTATCTTGTGTTGGTATTACACAAAATGTCACCGCAGCACTTCAAAAAACGATCCAAGGTTATGTGGATCAATTTGAATCGTTAATCATTAATTTGATATCGTATAAGTTCATGTCAATTCATTTCATTTAAATACATTTATTTATTTATTTTTTTTTTTATCAAAGACTGATTGTTGTTAGTGCTTGTAGGAAGTAGCTTCAGTAGCTAAAGTCAAAAGGTTCAAATTGCTTTTCATTAAAAGCTTCTATGAATTAATTTTCCCTACCATATTTTGGTGATGAAACAGAGAAGTTTGTAGCTCTACTATAGTATTTCACAGCTCCCTCTCTTAATTTTTAAAAAGAGAGTTGAATGATGTCTTTGCATGAGGTTTTTAGGATACTTCTAGTGAGGTGCAGTTCAAGAACAATTAGTATGGGCGCATTAAAATAGAACACAACCAGGGAAATTAAGAGTTGTCGAAATGCAGCGCTCTCCAGTTACACCATCAATATTTCGATGGTGAAACTGCAGAAATGCGTATCTCGGTTTGCGGCGTTACAGACTTCCTGTCATACTTTATTTTCTACATGAAAAACTATACTGATGCTATCATTTTTTGAAAAATTCAGCGATTTTTCCTCCTTTTATCAGGAATATTCTGTAAAAATATCAAGTTATGATTTTGGTTCAGCCTCCTTTAAAAAAATAAAATAGGTGCCGAGATTTCCAAACAGTGCAACCGAGATACGCATTTTTGCAGTTTCACCGTCAATAGGTATGCTCCACAATTAAATACAATGCTAATATAATATGTATGCTAATAATCATTTTTTCCTTGGAAAAGTTGTAGAAAATGATTCCTAAAAGGTCTTATGGAGTTGATACAATTGCCAAATATCCAGTATTTTTAAAATAGTTTTCCTTCTCCAAGTGCAGTAACACAAAAGAAATCATAAGAAAACTAAAAATTTTTATAGGCCCAAAATCATGAAAAAAGTTCATTGAAATGTAAAAGGAAAGAACCCCTTTTTTGTTAGGTATTTTTTTGCGTACGAACTCCACCTTGCTTTAACATGAATTTTTCATCAAGTTCTTAGTTTCACCAAATTTTAACAAAAATTTACCACACAATTTTAGTTTTGTATGTTGCATTTATCGCATTTTATTTTGCGTCTTGCATCACTATCCCTCGAATAGATGCTTCCAAACTTGTTCAAAAAAGAATTTGTCAATACTGATGGTTGAAATTAGTGTACTTACCCTGCTGCTCTTTCTTGCATTTTTGGGGATAAACCGATTCTTTTCTTGATTCAGTTAGAAATTAATTACCCATTTAAAATTGCCTCTTAGGCGGATTGTCAGGGCTTGATTGTAAAAGCGCTAAGGCTCAATGGCTGAGGAAAAAAAGGTGATTGAAAATTAATATTTCAAGAGGAGGTCACAATCTGTCACTCTTTCCTGAAATATCACATAAATTTGTATGCTCCCATTGAGAAGTATGTTCTGAAATCTTATCAAGTCATGTACCTGTCACTTTGCTCCATTTCCTGTGAAAAGATGAAGTGCACGCAAATATTTTGAAACTTTTTAATCCTTGATTTTTAAAATCGTCTTTTCACTCTTGTTTTAATTGGATGCATTTATGCTAGAAGGAACTTTGTTGCATGTAAATCCTGTGCACATAAATCCTTTTAGCATAAATACGTCTAATTTAAAAAGCTGTTCATCTTAAAATTCTGGAGTTCAGTATTATGATTGAAGAATTGCAATCTGAGTTAGGCAAATTTTACTATTCAAATGCTTATTAATTATTGGTCAGCAGAGGTATATCTTCTTTTTCACTCCAGTATATAGCTGCACAAACATTTTTGTCTGGACAAAGTTTCTTTTAGGGTCAAAATTTTACCGGTTGCAATGGACTGGTTAGGTAGTTGCTATGTCATTCAGTCTATAACACCGTTAAATCACGAAGCACTGAAAAACAATCTACATCAAACCCATTTATTTGTTCTGGTGGAATAATCAAATGTATCAAATATGGAATGATGAAGTCTCAAAGTCAGTATAATGGCAACCAGGTTGGTCATATCAACCTCCAAGTTCAACTTAAAATTCCATGAGTAAAATTTTTTATTGCAGCTGACCGCAAATAGCTGCAGTTTTCTGCCATAAAAATTATGACCCGCATCCTCACAGTCAATACTTATGAGAGGCCTCTCGGAAAAATTAGAGCTTTATAATTTAAACAGATGCAGTAATTTATTTTCAACTATAAATAGTATTCCGTACAGAAGCATTATGCACCTTGAATAGTATCCCTTGATTTATTATCCCCTGTACATAAATCAAATAAAACCGAAAAAATTAGCGATTTCCTTCTAATTTGTTATTATATCTTCCATAGCATGTACTGAAATATTTGTATCTAATTGTTGAGGCATTTTGCACAATAATTTTGAACAAACAGAAAACAATAATTGATTTAAAAGTCAAATATAACATATTTTATCAACTCAAAGTCGTTTATTTTTTTTTCACTCATTGACTTCTTGAATGTAGAGACAGCTTGATAATCACCGCTGAAATGGTACCTAGTTTTTTCTTGGTTTATTCAAAGTTTGCTACATCAATAGTTCCAAACTTGTGTGACATTCAAACTCCTTTGGTACTGGCAATCTAAGAAAATATTAACTTTTGATGGCCAAAATGCCAAATCACATTTCTCCATTGCGGTGTTTCAAAATCTTTGCTCCTGTTCTACTTTTTTGAAGCAAACTAAGCTATTCTTACGAGATATTTTTATTGTTATTTTATTTTTATTGAGCTATTTTTTTATTTAAGTTTATAAAAAAAAAAAAAAAAAAAAAAAAAATAACAGAAAATTATGAAAAAATGAAAAAAAGAAAATTATGAAAAAAATGAAAGAAAATGACAGTTGTACAGTTTTTATGTAGAAAATTATGCTAACAGAGAATAAAAATCAATGAAATTTTCAAGAAATCATTTACGTTGGCTGGTTCCAAAGAAAAAACTGAATTTGATAGGAAGTGTGCAACATTGCAAACGGTGATACGATACCTATGTGGTTTTGCACCATGCCTATCGACATTTGGACCGGGTTAAGCAGAAAGGAACCAAGCCACATCAACGCTTGCCAAATTTAAGTGGGCAATTTAATTTTTTTACATGTAAACGGTTGTGCGGATTTTTGTGCAAGTTTCATCGAATTTTCCGCCTAGTTTGAAGCAAATATCTTAAAATGTTCAAAGAAATCCGCACAAACGTTCTTTCATAAAATATTAAATTTCCCAGTTAAATTTGAGAAGACCTGATGTGGCTTGGTTCCTTTCTGCTAAACGCGGTCCTTTCAATGAACCTCTAGGATCGAATACTCACTTTGTGCAAATTCCTTGGCCCGAAATAAGTATTCCCTGAACACTTATTAAAATTATGAACATGTTTGTGTGGAAAATGAAATATCAGTGAATTTAGAAAAAATCTAGGTTGACCCTTTGGTGAACACACTGCTGCATTTTACTTCAATGTAGAAAAATCTACCGTTTTCGGTCAGTAGAATTTTGCATGATTTTTTGAAGTAAGTATGTAAAAATTTTATAAAAAATTACAGCCAGTTTTCCTGAAACATTGAGTTAGCCAGGTAAATATCGATGGCTAAAGTGCAAAAATGCAACCGGCAAATATCCTGTCATGTTTTTTTTTTTTTTTTTTTTTTTTTTGGAAGGCAGTATTTTTTGAGAGAGAGTAGTTTTTAGTGCGCATTTTAAGGATTTTTAGATGTTGTAGTCCGTCTAAAACTCAACCGATCCTTCTAACGTTACAAAGATGAAACAATAAAATCAGCGAGCGCGGCCTCTTTCCATTCATGAGGGATGGACTTTAAACAACTGAAGAAATACTGAAGTACACTGAGTTTCGAATACGAAGTGGCAGAAGTAATCTTGCAGACTGTAGCGGCGGGCGGTGGCAAAGCGCTCGTAAAACTCAAGAGCGTCAATTTGAATTTGGCGCCTATTTATTCGTAATTGGCGGTAAAATTTGGCGGCAAACGGAAACAGGAAACAGGAAATACTAAGTAGGCACTCTATCGGAACAGTACGACACTTCCCTTTGCATTATTTGTTTACGTTATGAATCGTCGGCGGATTGAGCGTTTTTGCAGGCAAAGACCCCCTACGAATGAGCAGGCGATCACAGAGCGGGAGTAGCTGGTGGAGCGTGCATGAAGCTCGCTCGGACTCCATGATGATTATACTCTGTGGCTCTCTCCTCTCCTCAACTCTTTGCACATCACATAATGGCGCCAAGCACAAATTTCACTCTCGGAGAAAAATTAAACTGCTCAGCTCAGGGAATTGACCTTTTTGATCGGGATTAAATTTCTAAAAGAGTTCAAACCAAGTACTAACCAGGGTAATTCTCAAAATTCTTTGGCAAGACATTTTTCTGATATAATTTAAGGATTACCTAAGGAGGGAAAATCTTTAGCATATCTGGAGAAATCACAAGCTTGTGCGGGGGCCCCGCAGCGTTCTGAGGCATTGAAATCAAATTCTAAACGTACCTACTTACATTTTGAATTTTGATGGAAAATAAGGGGGGGGGGGCTTCAATTTTATATCTGAGCCATGGGGATGCCAGATGATGAGGGATGAGTTTGAGGTTTTTGCGCTCAGCAGAGATGTTTTCAGGAGCATGGGGGGAACTAGTTAGGAGGGGGGGGAGAAATATTACCCTCTCCTGACTTCAAGAAATATGAGGGCTTTTGCTAAGTTAGCTGTGTTGCTAGACTTTCATTGTGGAATTTGTAATTCTACCAAAAATATTTCCATGTGAAGATGAACCATCAAGCTAAAAATTTAACTCAGCATTCGCACAAATTTATAAATTTTTTTTTTGTGGCACAATGGTACAACTTCTGGGAAACATCCTGCTAAAGGTAACGAGGCACTTAGCATATTTCTTGAAAAATTTGCTAAAAAAATATCTTTGCACATTTCTGCTTTTGATAACTTATACCTACAAAAGTACATAACGATCCAAAAAGTGGTGAATTTTACCAGTCATCAGCATCAAGAAATATGGGAGCATACATATAGCATTAGGTACCTAAGATGACATTTGAATCAGTGAGTTCGAAAATACAACAACTCGGAAAAAAAAAATTTCAGGAAACACCTAAAACTTCGCAGCGGGCGAAGAAGTTAGATGAAGAAAAACTTTTTTGGTGCCAAAGGACGCAAGAAGTACTCTAGAGACTTTAACGCACCAAGTTTCAGATACTGGTTTTTTCATAGTCTGCCCTGAAAAATTTATATTTTTTTACCTGAATAACGCTTGAATATTTATATAACTCGTTGGCACAAGGTATACTGAACCGAAAAAAGAAAACCGCATAATCGGATAGTCACCCGTTTCCCTTGATCGGCCAAAAATTGGTATTTCCAATGAAATTCTTCGATTCCTCCCTTTTCCCGTCGCTGTTTCGAGCACTTCCGATTGCAATTTCGAAACATCCTTTTGCGTGCAGATGCTTCTACTTATCCATAAGTGTTACTAAACCGTAAAAAAGTGAAAATCGAAAAAAACCCGTGTTGGAGTGTTTCCGAACTCACTGAATTCATTTTACATTATTGGAATCATGATTATTTGGATAGATAAGGTGGGGAGACGGCAGACGATAGGATGGGTTAGAGTAGGTATTGGTTATTAGAGAGTGCTCGAACTGCTCTGAGTTCCCGTCGCGCCACGCAGCCCATCTTGCCTGCTCATTCCGAGGGGGTCTTTGCCTGCAAAAAGTAAACATCATCGTCGGCGTGGTTGGTAGCAAGATCGTTGACAGTTTTTAGTGTTAAAAACGGTTAAAAGACGTGATTTTTTGGCGAACACAATCTTTATAGAACAACTTAACCGCTCGGTACGTTAATCTGATGTTTTCCTCTTCACTAATCTCTTTTCATGCACGCTACTAGTCGCTGGTCAAGTTCTTTGAGGTTAGAACGAATTTCTCGAAAAATCTCTTCTCCACTAATAATGAAGTAATTTTCAAAATTACATCGGGTACATACGTCCTTAATGATCGTACAACCTCATTTTAACTCTCAGTAGCAGTTTGACTCACCTCTAAGGTTAACGAAATCTGCTTCTTCAGAAGTGCTTTGCGGTATTGTCTTGCAATCGGCTTGATTGAAGCTGCGGTGTTGGAGAATTACAATATCCTTGGACACTCACGTATCTAGGATTCGTTACTTATTTTGTATATCAAGGTCAAGAGACTCAAGTTAGTCCGTTTGCACGCGCTCGGTATTTGGGGACGAACTCCCCCGATTTGCTGTTTTGTTTAGACCCTCTTGACGTTTCCCCACTTTGCGCTGCTCTGTCGCATAGTTCCTCCTGATCTCCACGATCTGCATGAGATCAATGTAATTGAATTGGGAGAACAGTAGAGTGGGACAAGCAAATCGGGGAAATCGTATCGCAATGCAGACAGCCCTGGCCTTGGTTTTCCCCAAGGATGTCATTCTCTACTTTCCCAGCGAACTGACCTAGGTCTATTGACGGTGCCCTTCTATACTTCCTCACAAGTTTGCTTCTAACGCTGCTAATCTTGGGTGGGGTATGCTTTAGAATTGACCCAATTCTGAAGCCTCGTGATACTTCCTCCTGCCATCAGAACAGATTTATTTTTCCCTCTGCTCTTCTTCAATATTTATAACATCCCAACTGTTATTTATCATGCTGAGAAGATATTGCTCTGATTTTTGAGTTTCATCATAGAATAGGGAGACTAACTTCATCAGAAGTGCAAGCCTTTGTCATTTTTATGTTAACGAAAGGAAGCTGCTTCAATGAGCACCTACTGTTTATGTCTGCGGCATGCCAACATTCTGGAGTGGCCAAATGATAAAGGGTACAGACGTTTTTACAAATTAAAGAGATTTATTTACACTTCTTTACCGTTATTACGGAAAAGTACCGTAAAGTTGCTTATAATGTCATGTTTCTTTTCAATTTTACAATATTAGGTTAACCTCTAATCAGGCTTCAGTAAGTATGAAGATTGATCGACTTCGGGAAAAACAATCTTAACATCGGCTCTTACGGAGCTTTTGCTTCTGTTGATGTCGTCTATTTATTCTATGATTTCATTTTCCTTCCTTGTGTAGGCACCTTTTTCATTTTTTGTAAAAATTTTGATTTCAATTTGGTAATTATTAGTTATTTGATTTTTCTTGCATATCCCTGCTGAGATGTATGCTAATATGCCCTCATAATACCCCTTAAACTACCTACGTCTAAATTATCTTGCACGTGACAGTGGATAGTTTGCACTCATGCTCTCAAAAATCATTGCAAGTTATTACCTGTTACATCATTCGTTTGTGCAGTCTTTTTTGGAGCATGTATTTTTTTGCCTCTTTTTAATTTTTATGCTTGCTATGGTGTTGTGCAATGAACAGTTTGTTTGGAGACTGTGGATTTTTATTTTTCATGAGTGTGGTTTTACTGGAGCGAGCTGCCTTTGTATCCTTCGATGCTAGTATAACGCTTGCACATTAAATTGAATTGCCTTAAACTCTAAAGTAAGTTCTTTTCTTTTTTTTGTTAGTTTTTTCTTTTTTAAGTTTTATCTCACTATTTTTTATCAAATAATTAATCATTTACCACGTAGAAGACTTGTCTATAGAGAAAATGGTTAAGTGCTCAATCCTAAGGAATTCAGCGCTGGCTAAATTCTGATATTATTGGACACAGTGATCCTCAAAGCCTCCTGTGCTGGATGAGGTCTCAGGGTGTCTACAAGTCCGGAATTTCCGGAAAGTTCGGAAATACTTAGTACTGATTTTTTAAGAGCGTTCCGGAAGTATTGAAAAAATGCGGAAATTCTGCAAGAAGGTCCGAAATTTTTTTCATTTCTTGGCATTTTTGTCATAATTTGAGCAAAAAATTCAAATTTTTCGAATTTCGTCAATTGGAGGTACTGAAAAAGTACTGAATTTTTCTATTAAGAAGGTACGGATTGTACCGGAAAAGTACTGATTTTTGGTCAGCTTGTTTTAGTAGACACCCTGGTTTTTATAGTTGAACTTTCTAAGTATGTGCCAATCTCAAGAAGGGCTGAAAAGTAAATTTTTTTGGCATTTTTACGCACAATATTTAGTAGAAATGTTGTGGCATGTGATCTGTGATCAAAGAGTGCTTTTGTTTCCTCACAGGCTGGGAAGATGTGAAAAATATCAAATCCCTCTGAATGATAGTAGCGTGCAGCACTGTGTTCACACTAACATAGCAACAGCTTAACATCTCCAGTAGGAAACACATATGAGGAGGCCAAAAAGTTCATTTTTCAGCTTTGCTTTTCTGGACATTTGCACCCAGAAAGTTTGATCTGGAAACCTCATCATGCTCAGGAGAGTCTCGAGGAAAATCATACCAAAATTTAACAGTTGCCTCATCATGATTTTGTTTTTTTTTTTTTTCGCTCCCTGGCAGTTTTAAATCAGTCTATTCTGTCTAATTTCTATGCAGTTAATCTGCCTTTATAATTTTTGAACAGATATGCTGAAAATCCACCTCTTTTTGCTCATTTTGTGATTAAGTAAAACAGTTCAAAAGAACTAAGAAACGCACATAGTTTTTCCAAGGATACAAAATTGCCAACATCTTGTTTGCAAATAGGAGCTTCATTTTCTGGTCCTTTTCGTTTGTTTAAGTATGTCGGTAGTCACTCCTCTTCATCAGCTTTTTGCTTGTTTTTCAACGCCATATTTTCTATATCTAAGTTTTGTTGGTTTTAAGTTTCTCACAAAAGTTTTTCTCTTATTCTAGGAATTTTAAGATGATCATCCCTATTCGCTGTTTCACATGTGGTAAGGTCATTGGAAATAAATGGGAAACCTATCTGGGCCTCTTACAAGCTGAATATACGGAAGGGTGAGCTCTCTGCCATCTCCTTTTTTTCTTATATATCTCTCACATAGCAAAACTGTCCATTGTCAAAGAAACAAAACCGAATTGGCAATGCCAATCTGCCAAGTAATAATTTCAGAATTACAGAATTTCGGTAATCCCATCATGGAAGAAATTTTGCACCATATTCTGTATGATTATGTGAAGTATGAGGAGTTAATGGTCTCTAGTAGCTATGACCTTTAAAACATTTTTTAAAACTTTTAAATACACTTTTAAAATGTTCATGTTAGGAAACCCTTTTTGGCCATTTTTTAGGGAAAATTTACAATAAGGAGAATTTAAGGAAAAATGTATTTTAAAAAAACTCCTAAAATACCACTGTAGTTCTTCAACATTTTTTCCAAACATTTTTAGCGTTGAAAAACCACAGTTGATATTTTAAATTTTTTTTTTTAACCTACTTAAAATTTAATGCTTGTAAATTTTACTTTAAAAAGTAGCCTATAAGGGTTTTCCAGCTCGAATATTTTAACAGTTTTTTTAACTAGTTGTCCTCTTGAAATTTGAGAGGTTTTTTTAAAAAAAATTTAACAGTTGTTGCTACTAAGGGTAGTACTATGTTGCTAAGTTTTAGCAACTTAAGAGCGACCTCTAGCCAGTCAATATATGAATTTTTTAGGTAATAGCTTCTTCAAGTAGGAGAGTAATAGAGAATTTTCTTCAAAAACTGAAAGTGACCGAACATTCAGATAGAGGACACACACTTTCTTCAGACCGTTTAATAGAGAAAGAGACCTTATGCTAGACAGACTTCTAAGGTGCTAAAGAGAGATGTGCGATGTTGAAGGTACGATCTTGAACTGACACTCCTGCAGTAGTCCTGCCCTGCTGTGCTGTGATATCACCAAAAATCAGCCAGGCATTATATCATCCGTTTCCTTCCGCTTAAGATGAACTAAAGTAAAGCGTAATTTTTGTTTGTTTTGGTACCTCAGCATCGGACTTTTTCTCACCAGTTACACATATTCATAGCTTTTCTTTGCCTAATTGAATTCTTCTTAAAAGGTTCCTATAAAGGTGTGTCTGTCTCCACAATCAAAATGGGACATTGATGGGAATGTTGAGTGACACCCTTCAATATTATGAGGTGCCTCTACTTTTTATGAACAAAATCGCTAACAAAGTATCGCAAGACATGTATTTGATATTTTGCTCGTGTTTTATGTTGATCAAAAAGTAAGGGCCCCTTATTTCGAGTATCGCAAGACATTCATTTGGTGTTTTGCTTGTGTTTTATGTTGATCAAAAAGTAAAAGCCCCTTATTTTGATGTCCCATTTTGATCTTGGGCTCATGGCTCTAGATTTTTGTATCAATCAAAAAAGTTTGTCCAGGCTCCAGCATCTTCACAGCTAGATGATTGCAAATATCTAGACACCAACTTTGGCCACCACCTCAAATATGTGGATTTGTTCTGCGTATGGCGCTGATTGAATTCGAACTCTGTTTCCCCTCCTATACTCTGAACCTACATACCTGTCTAGGCCACATCACATTTTGTGTCTAGTGCTAGGTTTTTTTGTGTGAGGCTATAAGTGGAGATTTTATCACAACATGCCTTCAATGAATATCAGTTTCCAATGTCCAAACACCAACTTTTAGGATTCAAGGATATTTGTTGAGAATTCTGATTTATTTAAAGAGTTCAATATCCAGACACTTTGTGGTAGAAGTTAAGGGTGTAGTTGTGACTGTTAAAGGAGGCTATACTTTGACTTTCTCAAGGCTTAAAGTTCGAACTTAGTGGAGATTTGATTCCCACAATAGGCACCAAAGTTCGAAATTCTAAGGAATAAATGTTCCGCAGAAAGATTGTGGTTAGTCGCTAGAGTCGTTTCAAAAGAATGTTTGTAATTTTGCCAATGGAAGTTCTCATTTTGGAGGGAAAAACATCATTCAAGGAATTTCAGTTTTATACTGAATTTTGACTTACTTTGGCAAAATCACCAACTTTCAGTTGAAATAAATGCTCTGTCTAATTATTTTAAAATTATTTGCAGAAAAGATCCTAATGTTAGCTTTTTGCCGAAGCCAATGAAATGAGAAAAACTGAAAGTCTAATTTTCCATATACTTTATTCTATTGTTACAGAGATGCACTTGATGCCTTGGGACTGAAGAGATACTGCTGTCGAAGGATGCTTCTCGGTCATGTTGACCTGATTGAAAAATTATTGAACTATGCACCTTTGGAAAAGTAACCCTTTGTTCAAATGTATATGATCTCCTGAAAAACTAACCTATTTTTCATTTTTGTAAAGCATGTAAATAATAATTGGTTAATTCTACCGTGATAATGTAAATAAACTTTTCTGATTATTCATTTTTGACATTTTCTATGCATTTCTCCCCAATGAAACATCAGTAAATGGTGATACTAGAAGACTTTGCATCATGGCTGATTTCGTTTTAAACTTGGTTTTAATTTTGTGAATTTTTGCATGATATCCCTGTTGATCAGCAAGTATTCTCTTCGAGTTTTATGCAAGAATAACTTTCTGTTCTCTTCTACTCCAGTGTGCAGTAACTCGAAAAAAATTGTACACCTGGTTTTTTTTGAGAAAATAAGTTTGTGAAGAAGTCATAAAGTCAGAGATCAAGAATTTTACATTAACTACTAGCTGCTTCAGCTCGCTAAGCTCGCTTGCGACGCTAGCCGGGGGCAAGCCCCCTGGACCCTCAGTCACTCGCTGAGCGAGTGACTGTTTGCTTGCTTCGCAAGTCAACTTTTGCTACAACAAGTAATTAGAGGACTTCCACGTAAATTTTACTTAAAATTTGTACTTGAAAAAATTTACTTAAAATTTTTTTTTCAATTTTATGTAAAAAAAAACCCCAAAAAGGGTTTCCTGATACGAATATTTCAAGAGTTTTTTAACGTAATTTTCAAGTGGTTTTGAAAGTAAATTTTAAGTTCTCTTAAAATTTACGGGTTTTTACAACTTTCCTCCACAGCCACTGCTACTAGGGTAATAGCAATTTGACAAAGAACGGAGGCTTCTTTTAATATTTCCAGGTCAGACGCTTCCAAACCCGTTTTCTCAAAACTTTATTCTTGCACTTACTGCCCTCTTCGCTATCACGGCAGAATTGCAGTCTCTAATTTCAAAATGTACAATTTTTTACCCTGTCCCTGTCTAGTCAAAACATTTTAGCAATTTTAGCAGGGATGAAACGACTTTACCACATTCGTATCGGGAAAGTTTGGGGCCGCAGCCCGAAGTTTACGACGGTTACGTTGTGTACCTATTTAAACAATCAAAACGTTATTCGAATAATTGACGATGTCGCGATGAAAAGTAGCAATAGTTTACTCAGGAAAAGCTGGGAATAAGTTCTCATGTAAGAGAAAGCCAAGCCCCCATAGTTAGGTTCGAATGCGACTAACACTGCACAAAGGGTATCCCAGGATAAGGGACACCAAAATGCCCCTCCTCACGGATTTTGAATTTAATGGTCTAAACCCCATCAGGAGGTCCTAAAAACATGGTTTTGGGCAATTTTTAACCTCCTGACCCCAACCACCCCCCCCCTCCAGCCCCGAAAAACCCATTTTTCGGGGAATTTTGGGGTATTTTCACGTTTTATTTCATATCTCCCGCGTTTTTCAATGAAAATGCACCAAAATTTCACCAAATGTACATCAGGGCAATCACATTCTTGGGTAAAAAAATCAAATTTATCGAAATATATTTAGACTCCGAAAAAAATTCGTGAAAATCGTAAATTTTCAATTTTTTTCAGATTTTAGCGGTTTTAAAAAAAATGAGGACACATACATTTTTTTTTATTGCCTTAAAATGTAGGTAATATACCCAGTTGTTACCAAAAAAAATTTCAAGCCTTCACGCGTGGTGCGTCCCACCGAAAAAATAGTTTTTTTGGCGCCAAAACGGTCAAAATGGCTCTTTTGGCAACGGTTTACTCGCACGCTATCAAGATAGTAACACTAAAATCTCTAATTTTTGGTTTCAATGTTTCAAGAAGCATGCCCTAGTATCGTCAGAAAAGGTTTCAAGTCGATCGAGTCCTTACGCCCCACGTAAAGTACCGGTTTTTGGCGCCAAAATGGTCAACATTCCTATTTTAGAAGAGGTTACTCGCCGTAGGGTGGCCCTTATTTTTGACTTTACGGAATTTAAAGTGCAGAGCCCTGCAAATGGTTTCATTTGATGAGAAAATAACTGGGAAACAATAAAAATGGAGAAAAAAATATTTTAAAACGCGCCTCAAAGAGCCTAAAGTTCCGAGCGTGGCGTGCGAAGACGCGTTTTTTCGTCATTTTGCGAATTTTTTTCTCTCCGTTGAAATGTTTCTACGGCTTTGAAATTTTTGTAGGTAACATACTTTTTAGAGTACTTTACGAAAAAAATAATGAAATTTACCTCGCCCAATTTAAAATGCCCTTTTTACCTCATCAAAGAGGCCATGTCGTGCGATTTTGCTGATTTTCCCTTACAATCTACCCGCACGGCGCGCGGCGTCTTTTTTCCACCTTTAAATTGTTGCTTCGGTTTTGAAATTTTCTGAAGTAGGTATCACATATTTTATAGTAATTCACGAAAAAAATAACAACATTTACCTCGCTACTTTTAAAATACCCCATTTCCCCTTCAAAAAGGCCTCGATTGACTGCCATAACTCGTTCAGGCAAACTGTGCCGGGAGAATGTTTATGAACAATCGACGAAATCGCATGATGTGTGATGGGCGAGGTAAATTTCATTATTTTTTTCGTAAAGTACTCTAAAAAGTATGTTACCTACAAAAATTTCAAAGCCGTAGAAACATTTCAACGGGAGAAAAAAAATTCGCAAAATGACGAAAAAAAACGCGTCTTCGCACGCCACGCTCGGAACTTTAGGCTCTTTGAGGCGCGTTTTAAAATATTTTTTTCTCCATTTTTATTGTTTCCCAGTTATTTTCTCATCAAATGAAACCATTTGCAGGGCTCTGCACTTTAAATTCCGTAAAGTCAAAAATAAGGGCCACCCTACGGCGAGTAACCTCTTCTAAAATAGGAATGTTGACCATTTTGGCGCCAAAAACCGGTACTTTACGTGGGGCGTAAGGACTCGATCGACTTGAAACCTTTTCTGACGATACTAGGGCATGCTTCTTGAAACATTGAAACCAAAAATTAGAGATTTTAGTGTTACTATCTTGATAGCGTGCGAGTAAACCGTTGCCAAAAGAGCCATTTTGACCGTTTTGGCGCCAAAAAAACTATTTTTTTCGGTGGGACGCACCACGCGTGAAGGCTTGAAATTTTTTTTGGTAACAACTGGGTATATTACCTACATTTTAAGGCAATAAAAAAAAATGTATGTGTCCTCATTTTTTTTAAAACCGCTAAAATCTGAAAAAAATTGAAAATTTACGATTTTCACGAATTTTTTTCGGAGTCTAAATATATTTCGATAAATTTGATTTTTTTACCCAAGAATGTGATTGCCCTGATGTACATTTGGTGAAATTTTGGTGCATTTTCATTGAAAAACGCGGGAGATATGAAATAAAACGTGAAAATACCCAAAATTTCCCCGAAAAATGGGTTTTTCGGCGCTGGAGGGGGGGTGGTTGGGGTCAGGAGGTTAAAATTGCCCAAAACCATGTTTTTAGGACCTCCTGAAGGGGTTTAGACCATTAAATTCAAAATCCGTGAGGAGGGGCATTTTGGTGCCCTTATCCTGGGATACCCTTTCATTTTAGCTCCCGGATGCAACTATTCGAACGCCACGGATGTCCTTGTTGCATATCGACTGTGAAACTACCAAACCACGTATCTCGTTTGCGGTGTTTAAAAATCTACGCTCACATTTTATTTTTTGAAGTAGACCAAATCAATATCATTCCTTGAAATTTTCACGGAATTTTCTCCGCACAAAGAGGAAAAATCACAGAAATTTTCAAGACTGGATGTTAAGTAGTTTTTCATTTAAAAAATAATGTATGACAGGAAGTCTGCGACGTCGCAAACCGAGATACGTGGTTTGGTAGTTTCACCGTCGATATGCTCGGGAGCGAAGCCGTTTTGATTGTCAAGGCATTCACCACTTCACCCACGCCGCGGTGGGCTTCACTTCGAGGTTCCAATATGGCAGAGCGCATTCGATTCTTCGTTCATACCACAAAGATACCTAGGTATCTCCTAGCCATGAATAGTTCCATAAATTCGTGGTACCCACACTAGAAAAAAGACGCTTAGATCTCGAGTCCAGACTCTTGAAAACAATGACAAGAAAAAATACTCTTGATTCAATCGGATTGTTGCTTAGATCGAGAGCCTCTTAATTTAAGCGGATTTCCATTTGATTCAAGCAAAAATCCGATCGAATCAAGAGTATTTTTTCTTGTCGTTGTTTTCAAGAGTCTGGACTCTAGATCCAAGCGACTTTGGTCGACGTAATTTGGTCCGCGGTGGTAGTGCGCTGGGGAATTCCGTTGCCGGCAAAAGCACCCAAGTGCTTTCCGAGCGTGAGCCCGTGAAAGAACGGCCGTAAACGGGGAGCAGGCTCATCTTGGATTGGTGGATACGCTGTTTTGTCGTCTCTCTCTCTCGCACTCATTGGGCAGATGCGGCACGTCAAAGGAGACCACTCGGCTTTGCCAAGCGGCCTGGGAATCGTCCATCTCTCTCGCACTCATTGATCAGATGCAACATTCCGCGGCTCGTCAAAGGGACACCTGGCGCACACACACACTCGCAAAAATACAGGCTGGGCCTCGTAATTTGGTCCGCGGTGGTAGTGCGCTGGGGAATTCCGTTGCCGGCAAAAGCACCCAAGTGCTTTCCGAGCGTTAGCCCGGGAAAGAACGGCCGTAAACGGGGAGCAGGGCTCATCTTGGATTGGTGGATACGCTGTTTTGTCGTCTCTCTCTCTCGCACTCATTGGGCAGATGCGGCACGTCAAAGGAGACCACTCGGCTTTGCCAAGCCGCCTGGGAATCGTCCATCTCTCTCGCACTCATTGATCAGATGCAACATTCCGCGGCTCGTCAAAGGGACACCTGGCGCACACACACTTTCGCAAAAATACAGGCTGGGCCTCGTAATTTGGTCCGCGGTGGTAGTGCGCTGGGGAATTCCGTTGCCGGCAAAAGCACCCAAGTGCTTTCCAAGCGTGAGCCCGGGAAAGAACGGCCGTAAACGGGGAGCAGGGCTCATCTTGGATTGGTGGATACGCTGTTTTGTCGTCTCTCTCTCTCTCGCACTCATTGGGCAGATGCGGCACGTCAAAGGAGACCACTCGGCTTTGCCAAGCCGCCTGGGAATCGTCCATCTCTCTCGCACTCATTGATCAGATGCAACATTCCGCGGCTCGTCAAAGGGACACCTGGCGCACACACACACTCGCAAAAGTACTGGCTGGGCCTCGTAATTTGGTCCGCGGTGGTAGTGCGCTGGGGAATTCCGTTGCCGGCAAAAGCACCCAAGTGCTTTCCGAGCGTGAGCCCGTGAAAGAACGGCCGTAAACGGGGAGCAGGGCTCATCTTGGATTGGTGGATACGCTGTTTTGTCGTCTCTCTCTCTCGCACTCATTGGGCAGATGCGGCACGTCAAAGGAGACCACTCGGCTTTGCCAAGCGCCTGGGAATCGTCCATCTCTCTCGCACTCATTGATCAGATGCAACATTCCGCGGCTCGTCAAAGGGACACCTGGCGCACACACACACTCGCAAAAATACAGGCTGGGCCTCGTAATTTGGTCCGCGGTGGTAGTGCGCTGGGGAATTCCGTTGCCGGCAAAAGCACCCAAGTGCTTTCCGAGCGTGAGCCCGGGAAAGAACGGCCGTAAACGGGGAGCAGGCTCATCTTGGATTGGTGGATACGCTGTTTTGTCGTCTCTCTCTCTCGCACTCATTGGGCAGATGCGGCACGTCAAAGGAGACCACTCGGCTTTGCCAAGCCGCCTGGGAATCGTCCATCTCTCTCGCACTCATTGATCAGATGCAACATTCCGCGGCTCGTCAAAGGGACACCTGGCGCACACACACACTCGCAAAAATACAGGCTGGGCCTCGTAATTTGGTCCGCGGTGGTAGTGCGCTGGGGAATTCCGTTGCCGGCAAAAGCACCCAAGTGCTTTCCGAGCGTGAGCCCGGGAAAGAACGGCCGTAAACGGGGAGCAGGGCTCATCTTGGATTGGTGGATACGCTGTTTTGTCGTCTCTCTCTCTCTCGCACTCATTGGGCAGATGCGGCACGTCAAAGGAGACCACTCGGCTTTGCCAAGCCGCCTGGGAATCGTCCATCTCTCTCGCACTCATTGATCAGATGCAACATTCCGCGGCTCGTCAAAGGGACACCTGGCGCACACACACACTCGCAAAAATACAGGCTGGGCCTCGTAATTTGGTCCGCGGTGGTAGTGCGCTGGGGAATTCCGTTGCCGGCAAAAGCACCCAAGTGCTTTCCGAGCGTGAGCCCGGGAAAGAACGGCCGTAAACGGGGAGCAGGGCTCATCTTGGATTGGTGGATACGCTGTTTTGTCGTCTCTCTCTCTCGCACTCATTGGGCAGATGCGGCACGTCAAAGGAGACCACTCGGCTTTGCCAAGCCGCCTGGGAATCGTCCATCTCTCTCGCACTCATTGATCAGATGCAACATTCCGCGGCTCGTCAAAGGGACACCTGGCGCACCTACACACTCGCAAAAATACAGGCTGGGCCTCGTAATTTGGTCCGCGGTGGTAGTGCGCTGGGGAATTCCGTTGCCGGCAAAAGCACCCAAGTGCTTTCCGAGCGTGAGCCCGGGAAAGAACGGCCGTAAACGGGGAGCAGGGCTCATCTTGGATTGGTGGATACGCTGTTTTGTCGTCTCTCTCTCTCGCACTCATTGGGCAGATGCGGCACGTCAAAGGAGACCACTCGCTTTGCCAAGCCGCCTGGGAATCGTCCATCTCTCTCGCACTCATTGATCAGATGCAACATTCCGCGGCTCGTCAAAGGGACACCTGGCGCACCTACACACTCGCAAAAATACAGGCTGGGCCTCGTAATTTGGTCCGCGGTGGTAGTGCGCTGGGGAATTCCGTTGCCGGCAAAAGCACCCAAGTGCTTTCCGAGGTGAGCCCGGGAAAGAACGGCCGTAAACGGGGAGCAGGGCTCATCTTGGATTGGTGGATACGCTGTTTTGTCGTCTCTCTCTCTCGCACTCATTGGGCAGATGCGGCACGTCAAAGGAGACCACTCGGCTTTGCCAAGCCGCCTGGGAATCGTCCATCTCTCTCGCACTCATTGATCAGATGCAACATTCCGCGGCTCGTCAAAGGGACACCTGGCGCACACACACACTCGCAAAAATACAGGCTGGGCCTCGTAATTTGGTCCGCGGTGGTAGTGCGCTGGGGAATTCCGTTGCCGGCAAAAGCACCCAAGTGCTTTCCGAGCGTGAGCCCGGGAAAGAACGGCCGTAAACGGGGAGCAGGGCTCATCTTGGATTGGTGGATACGCTGTTTTGTCGTCTCTCTCTCTCTCGCACTCATTGGGCAGATGCGGCACGTCAAAGGAGACCACTCGGCTTTGCCAAGCCGCCTGGGAATCGTCCATCTCTCTCGCACTCATTGATCAGATGCAACATTCCGCGGCTCGTCAAAGGGACACCTGGCGCACACACACACTCGCAAAAATACAGGCTGGGCCTCGTAATTTGGTCCGCGGTGGTAGTGCGCTGGGGAATTCCGTTGCCGGCAAAAGCACCCAAGTGCTTTCCGAGCGTGAGCCCGGGAAAGAACGGCCGTAAACGGGGAGCAGGGCTCATCTTGGATTGGTGGATACGCTGTTTTGTCGTCTCTCTCTCTCGCACTCATTGGGCAGATGCGGCACGTCAAAGGAGACCACTCGGCTTTGCCAAGCCGCCTGGGAATCGTCCATCTCTCTCGCACTCATTGATCAGATGCAACATTCCGCGGCTCGTCAAAGGGACACCTGGCGCACACACACTTCGCAAAAATACAGGCTGGGCCTCGTAATTTGGTCCGCGGTGGTAGTGCGCTGGGGAATTCCGTTGCCGGCAAAAGCACCCAAGTGCTTTCCGAGCGTGAGCCCGGGAAAGAACGGCCGTAAACGGGGAGCAGGGCTCATCTTGGATTGGTGGATACGCTGTTTTGTCGTCTCTCTCTCTCGCACTCATTGGGCAGATGCGGCACGTCAAAGGAGACCACTCGGCTTTGCCAAGCCGCCTGGGAATCGTCCATCTCTCTCGCACTCATTGATCAGATGCAACATTCCGCGGCTCGTCAAAGGGACACCTGGCGCACACACACACACTCGCAAAAATACAGGCTGGGCCTCGTAATTTGGTCCGCGGTGGTAGTGCGCTGGGGAATTCCGTTGCCGGCAAAAGCACCCAAGTGCTTTCCGAGCGTGAGCCCGGAAAGAACGGCCGTAAACGGGGAGCAGGGCTCATCTTGGATTGGTGGATACGCTGTTTTGTCGTCTCTCTCTCTCGCACTCATTGGGCAGATGCGGCACGTCAAAGGAGACCACTCGGCTTTGCCAAGCCGCCTGGGAATCGTCCATCTCTCTCGCACTCATTGATCAGATGCAACATTCCGCGGCTCGTCAAAGGGACACCTGGCGCACACACACACTCGCAAAAATACAGGCTGGGCCTCGTAATTTGGTCCGCGGTGGTAGTGCGCTGGGGAATTCCGTTGCCGGCAAAAGCACCCAAGTGCTTTCCGAGCGTGAGCCCGGGAAAGAACGGCCGTAAACGGGGAGCAGGGCTCATCTTGGATTGGTGGATACGCTGTTTTGTCGTCTCTCTCTCTCGCACTCATTGGGCAGATGCGGCACGTCAAAGGAGACCACTCGGCTTTGCCAAGCCGCCTGGGAATCGTCCATCTCTCTCGCACTCATTGATCAGATGCAACATTCCGCGGCTCGTCAAAGGGACACCTGGCGCACACACACACTCGCAAAAATACAGGCTGGGCCTCGTAATTTGGTCCGCGGTGGTAGTGCGCTGGGGAATTCCGTTGCCGCAAAAGCACCCAAGTGCTTTCCGAGCGTGAGCCCGGGAAAGAACGGCCGTAAACGGGGAGCAGGGCTCATCTTGGATTGGTGGATACGCTGTTTTGTCGTCTCTCTCTCTCGCACTCATTGGGCAGATGCGGCACGTCAAAGGAGACCACTCGGCTTTGCCAAGCCGCCTGGGAATCGTCCATCTCTCTCGCACTCATTGATCAGATGCAACATTCCGCGGCTCGTCAAAGGGACACCTGGCGCACACACACACTCGCAAAAATACAGGCTGGGCCTCGTAATTTGGTCCGCGGTGGTAGTGCGCTGGGGAATTCCGTTGCCGGCAAAAGCACCCAAGTGCTTTCCGAGCGTGAGCCCGGGAAAGAACGGCCGTAAACGGGGAGCAGGGCTCATCTTGGATTGGTGGATACGCTGTTTTGTCGTCTCTCTCTCTCGCACTCATTGGGCAGATGCGGCACGTCAAAGGAGACCACTCGGCTTTGCCAAGCCGCCTGGGAATCGTCCATCTCTCTCGCACTCATTGATCAGATGCAACATTCCGCGGCTCGTCAAAGGGACACCTGGCGCACACACACACTCGCAAAAATACAGGCTGGGCCTCGTAATTTGGTCCGCGGTGGTAGTGCGCTGGGGAATTCCGTTGCCGGCAAAAGCACCCAAGTGCTTTCCGAGCGTGAGCCCGGGAAAGAACGGCCGTAAACGGGGAGCAGGGCTCATCTTGGATTGGTGGATACGCTGTTTTGTCGTCTCTCTCTCTCGCACTCATTGGGCAGATGCGGCACGTCAAAGGAGACCACTCGGCTTTGCCAAGCCGCCTGGGAATCGTCCATCTCTCTCGCACTCATTGATCAGATGCAACATTCCGCGGCTCGTCAAAGGGACACTTGGTGCACACACACTTTCGCAAAAATACAGGCTGGGCCTCGTAATTTGGTCCGCGGTGGTAGTGCGCTGGGGAATTCCGTTGCCGGCAAAAGCACCCAAGTGCTTTCCGAGCGTGAGCCCGGGAAAGAACGGCCGTAAACGGGGAGCAGGGCTCATCTTGGATTGGTGGATACGCTGTTTTGTCGTCTCTCTCTCTCGCACTCATTGGGCAGATGCGGCACGTCAAAGGAGACCACTCGGCTTTGCCAAGCCGCCTGGGAATCGTCCATCTCTCTCGCACTCATTGATCAGATGCAACATTCCGCGGCTCGTCAAAGGGACACCTGGCGCACACACACACTCGCAAAAATACAGGCTGGGCCTCGTAATTTGGTCCGCGGTGGTAGTGCGCTGGGGAATTCCGTTGCCGGCAAAAGCACCCAAGTGCTTTCCGAGGGTGAGCCCGGGAAAGAACGGCCGTAAACGGGGAGCAGGGCTCATCTTGGATTGGTGGATACGCTGTTTTGTCGTCTCTCTCTCTCGCGCACTCATTGGGCAGATGCGGCACGTTAAAGGAGACCACTCAGCTTTGCCAAGCCGCCTGGGAATCGTCCATCTCTCTCGCACTCATTGATCAGATGCAACATTCCGCGGCTCGTCAAAGGGACACCTGGCGCACACACACACTCGCAAAAATACAGGCTGGGCCTCGTAATTTGGTCCGCGGTGGTAGTGCGCTGGGGAATTCCGTTGCCGGCAAAAGCACCCAAGTGCTTTCCGAGCGTGAGCCCGGGAAAGAACGGCCGTAAACGGGGAGCAGGGCTCATCTTGGATTGGTGGATACGCTGTTTTGTCGTCTCTCTCTCTCGCACTCATTGGGCAGATGCGGCACGTCAAAGGAGACCACTCGGCTTTGCCAAGCCGCCTGGGAATCGTCCATCTCTCTCGCACTCATTGATCAGATGCAACATTCCGCGGCTCGTCAAAGGGACACCTGGCGCACACACACACTCGCAAAAATACAGGCTGGGCCTCGTAATTTGGTCCGCGGTGGTAGTGCGCTGGGGAATTCCGTTGCCGGCAAAAGCACCCAAGTGCTTTCCGAGCGTGAGCCCGGGAAAGAACGGCCGTAAACGGGGAGCAGGGCTCATCTTGGATTGGTGGATACGCTGTTTTGTCGTCTCTCTCTCTCGCACTCATTGGGCAGATGCGGCACGTCAAAGGAGACCACTCGGCTTTGCCAAGCCGCCTGGGAATCGTCCATCTCTCTCGCACTCATTGATCAGATGCAACATTCCGCGGCTCGTCAAAGGGATACCTGGCGCACACACACACTCGCAAAAATACAGGCTGGGCCTCGTAATTTGGTCCGCGGTGGTAGTGCGCTGGGGAATTCCGTTGCCGGCAAAAGCACCCAAGTGCTTTCCGAGCGTGAGCCCGGGAAAGAACGGCCGTAAACGGGGAGCAGGGCTCATCTTGGATTGGTGGATACGCTGTTTTGTCGTCTCTCTCTCTCGCACTCATTGGGCAGATGCGGCACGTTAAAGGAGACCACTCAGCTTTGCCAAGCCGCCTGGGAATCGTCCATCTCTCTCGCACTCATTGATCAGATGCAACATTCCGCGGCTCGTCAAAGGGACACCTGGCGCACACACACACTCGCAAAAATACAGGCTGGGCCTCGTAATTTGGTCCGCGGTGGTAGTGCGCTGGGGAATTCCGTTGCCGGCAAAAGCACCCAAGTGCTTTCCGAGCGTGAGCCCGGGAAAGAACGGCCGTAAACGGGGAGCAGGGCTCATCTTGGATTGGTGGATACGCTGTTTTGTCGTCTCTCTCTCTCGCACTCATTGGGCAGATGCGGCACGTCAAAGGAGACCACTCGGCTTTGCCAAGCCGCCTGGGAATCGTCCATCTCTCTCGCACTCATTGATCAGATGCAACATTCCGCGGCTCGTCAAAGGGACACCTGGCGCACACACACACTCGCAAAAATACAGGCTGGGCCTCGTAATTTGGTCCGCGGTGGTAGTGCGCTGGGGAATTCCGTTGCCGGCAAAAGCACCCAAGTGCTTTCCGAGCGTGAGCCCGGGAAAGAACGGCCGTAAACGGGGAGCAGGGCTCATCTTGGATTGGTGGATACGCTGTTTTGTCGTCTCTCTCTCTTGCACTCATTGGGCAGATGCGGCACGTCAAAGGAGACCACTCGGCTTTGCCAAGCCGCCTGGGAATTGTCCATCTCTCTCGCACTCATTGATCAGATGCAACATTCCGCGGCTCGTCAAAGGGACACCTGGCGCACACACACACTCGCAAAAATACAGGCTGGGCCTCGTAATTTGGTCCGCGGTGGTAGTGCGCTGGGGAATTCCGTTGCCGGCAAAAGCACCCAAGTGCTTTCCGAGCGTGA
Organism: Bemisia tabaci; assembly: GCF_918797505.1. Taxonomy (NCBI): domain Eukaryota; kingdom Metazoa; phylum Arthropoda; class Insecta; order Hemiptera; family Aleyrodidae; genus Bemisia; species Bemisia tabaci. Next base: position 52,074,002 of record NC_092797.1, read on the forward strand.
GCCGGGAAAGAACGGCCGTAAACGGGGAGCAGGGCTCATCTTGGATTGGTGGATACGCTGTTTTGTCGTCTCTCTCTCTCGCACTCATTGGGCAGATGCGGCACGTCAAAGGAGACCACTCGGCTTTGCCAAGCCGCCTGGGAATCGTCCATCTCTCTCGCACTCATTGATCAGATGCAACATTCCGCGGCTCGTCAAAGGGACACCTGGCGCACACACACACTCGCAAAAATACAGGCTGGGCCTCGTAATTTGGTCCGCCGGTGGTAGTGCGCTGGGAATTCCGTAGCCGGCAAATGCACCCAAGGGCTTTCCGAGCGTGAGCCCGGGAAAGAACGGCCGTATCGATTTGAGCTTTTAATGTTTCCACATTTTGTCCGACGACTCCTGTTGACTCGCTCCACTGAGCGCCGCTGGTGAGCCGATCAATGTCTGAAGTCAAAACGCCTTCACTTGCGTGCGTATGTAACACGGACATTCTTGGAGCCCGAAAAGTTGCATCCTCATTTCAATCAAATTCGTCTTGTATACGTCGCATGCAACTCTAACTGAGGATTTAATTGTTTCTCTTCCACATTAACCTAACTTTAGCGTTGCCTGTTGTGCCTATGAAGTAAACCATTTCTGATTTCTATCGCGGCATTGTCAATTTGCCGAGAAATGCATAATTAATCGTGATGCAACGTTGCCGATCCACGACTTAGCAAAAAAATCAAGCATTCGAGCATGACATTGTAGCGTTTCCTTTAACCGATTTTAATGAGTCGTTCTTCGCACGGGTTTTTCCTATCTTTGGGAAAACTAATTTTGACGTCCAAGCGCGAAATTTAAAAGAACAATCCTAATGAATCGCATCGCTCGGAAACAAAAACGCTGTCAATTCGTCTCTCAAAATAATGGAACGCGACAAGAAATCTGTAACATCACAAGCGGCACAAGCCGAAGTACGTATACGATTTCCCCTACAGATTTGTCTTATAAGACGTCTTTGCTGAGAAAAATTGTAATCACGAAACTTTTCTAATTCTGAGGATATTCTGCTATCTGAAGCCGAGGTAAAAAATTAGTGATTTCTAAAATATTTAGTACCGTTCATAAAATACGTAACGATAAAATTTCGGACTTTTTTGCCCCTCCCCTTTCGAAACGCTTCCTCGACGAAGGCCGGCAACCATCCCTTTCCCTATTACAAAAAAAGAAGAAATGGCGCAACGCTATCCTAAATCCCCCACCCCTGGATAGAGCGTTACGTATTCTCATACGCAGATCAATTTAATCAGCCGAAAAACACCCTAAAATTACAACTTGATCCGAGGAAAGGCTGCCACGAAATGTATATAATCGGGTACAATTGTTTTCCTGCACCTATCTGATCTTTTCGTATTTTGCCGCGGCTTTTCCCGCATCAGCTTCACCGTAGCATATTTCGTCACCTTCTAGGCAAAGTATCACAAGCGCCATGCGACGTTTAAAAATTTCCGCCGCCATTTTATTTTTTTACAGAGAAATTTTTCAACGAAGCTGTCCGAAAATTTCACTGAATTTCTTTGTGCTGCCGATAAAATTTAGTGAAATTTCCAAACAGATTCAACCAACAATTTCTCAGTAAAGAAATAAAATGGCGGCGGAAATTTTTAAACGTCGCATGGCGCTTGTGATACTTTGCCTGGAAGGTGACGATTTTATGAACGGCCCCTCATCAAACTATCGACTTCGGTGTGGACTTTTCGCCTCTAATGGGTGCCGGACAGTGGCGCTCTCTCGTGCTTGGAGCTGGCAGTAGTCTGGGCTCTCCTGTGTTGCGGTGCATGCGAAACTGGGGCACGGATCAAGGCGCCCCTGCGCGCTATGCGCTCTGCTCCGGTGCCCGCGGCCAAGAGCATCGCGCCTCCTTTTCCTGCGGCCCCGCGCCCGCCCGGAGTGACTTGCATCGCTTGAGCTTTGTGCGGTTGGTTTCCGGCGCACAGTCGGCCCTCGAGCACCCATTCCAAAGACATGAAGACGGAGAGCCATAGAGTACATAGAGTCGTAATGTAAGCGGGTGAGCTGGCGCCACTTTTAAGCATTTTCCAGGTCCCGAACTCCGAGACTCCTGTGTGACGCCGGGTCACTTTTTCGATACATAATCGATTGTTCGCGATACACGGGTACCCGGCCATCCGATGCAAACAAAGAAGATAGGAATCACCACGTATTCCACACCGCCATTTTGGATCGAACATATATCGAAAAAGTGACCCGAACTCGGCGCACACCGGGCTCGGAACTCGTCGAGCAGAACATGGGGCCAGCGCTCCCATTTACATTACGACTCTATGTACTCTATGGACATCTCACTTTTGGTTGGGCTGAAAGTGGTCTAAAAAAAAATCCAATTCTAATTGGTTCCTCGATTTGGATATTTGAGCCATATTTTGTAATGAGGAACTAGAGGAACTAACCGGATCCTTTTCGATAGGTTTAAATGACAGATCAATCGATATATCGCAAAGCACGCCACGCCACTGGTCACGTTCTCGTGTTTTCTACATCAGTGGCCCGGCGCGAATGATCCATTATCGATATCTCCCCATTTGAAGCTACGGTAAAGAATCGATTATCTAGGTGTTCGTTGCGAACACCCTGCCTATCGATCCTTTTCCAAGGGTTCAAATGGCGGATCAATCGATGTATCGCGTCCGCCACGGCAAAACGTCGTGTAAGCATTCGAATGTTGCCAAATCGCCTCTCAGAAAAAAAGTGTTTTCAAAGAACTTTTGAATGCTTTCCTTTTTTGAAATCTTCCGACACTTCCGATCACATCACGAACAAAATCCCCGAAAAAGTCTGAAGGAAAATACGCAAAAATCGCCCCGAAAATCCGTGTTTTGTCGCTAAAGGCTCATACGGCGTTTTCTCCCCAGCAGGGCACCCTTCTGCCGTGCTAAAGGAAAACGCCGTATGAACCTTCAGGCTTGCCAAATTTCCTTCGATAAAGCATAAATTTCCCGGTAAATTTATGAATATTTCCCTTCCAATTTTCCACATAATTTTGTTCGCGATTCCACCTGAAGCTCCTGAAAATCTCAAGGAAAAATACGCTTAACTTTCTGCAAGATTACATGTTTTATTCGGGGAAATTTGGCAACTCTCGAATGTTCATACGGCGTTCTTCCTCAGCGCGGCACCATGGCGACCCGCACGTTACACGTTACAGCGGTCCACTATCGATTTTCCCGCTATCGCCGCTCGTGGCCCACTTTTCCCAAAATCGCAGCCCCCCTCCTCCCATCGCCCCACCAGCGGGCGACATCATTTGTTTTACTATCCGCGCGCTTGACAACCGCCCCCCCCCCCTCCTCCGCTCGCGCGGCTCTGACGAAATAATTAGCCGAGCCTATTTTCCGAGCCCACCACGCGATCAAACGCGACGCTCGACGAAACGACGCGTGCAGCGTGATTGTGGGTCACCGTTTTCGTTTTCCGGCCGACCCCCGTACGCTGCCCTGCTAAGGAAGAAGCCCATATGGACATTCGAGAGTTTCTAAATTTTCCCAGATAAAATGTTTGTTTTTGAGGAAAATCGTGAATATGTTCCCGTGAAATTTTCAGAAGTTTTAGATCAAATTACAAACAAAAGTATCCGAGATAAGGTGGAGAAATGGTGCTGGCCCACACCATTTCGCGGGAAAAGCCAAGAAATACCAAAAATTAATATTAGAGTAAAAAATAAATTTTTCAGAACTCTAATGCGCATCCGAGATATTGGTAGGCAAACATTCAAGAATTTTCCTGAAAATTAGTGTTTTGCCAGGAGAAATTTGGCAACGCCTGAAAGTTCATACGGCGTTCTTCCTCAGCACGGCAGCACGGCGGATCGAGTCAATGGAGAATTTGCACGCAATTTTTTTATTGCTTCATCTGAAAGTGCCTAATGAGCTGAGTTCGCAATATTTTTCATAATTTTTTCTGACATGGGAAATTGGAGAAAAATTGATTTAAAAGTGAGAAAATGCGCCGCCTTGTGACGTCATCTGGCGGCATTTCCCATTTAAACACATGTATTTTAGCAGAATCGGTTATTTTGTCATATCTCCTCTAATAATCGCTCAATTTATGAATCAAGGGTATCTTCGTGTTCAGTTCACTCAGAGGATTCCACTTAAACAGGAAATTCATCAAATTTCAGACCCTTGCAAATTCTCCATTGGAGAGGTCGGTCATGAGGTTTTCGACTTAAACAGCAAATTTTGATGTTCATTTCGTCACATTTTAAACTTCAAGGGGTGCTTTTACGAGAAAATTTTACGAGGAAACCAGTGGAGCCACTTTTAGAGCTTCCAAGTTTTGTATAAACGGAGCAACGATTTAGAAACTGTAGATTGGTGGTGGCCCACGAAAAAAACGTAACACACATTGAGCGGTCGTTCGGTAGGCGGGCGGGGAGTGGAAATGGCTAATTGCTATCTTCGTCATAACCTCAAACGCATGGGATCTTACGGGAGTTTTTACAATAAATAATTCAGCGTTGATATTATCATCGTAAACTCACTTGATGAATGGCCATGTTCCATATCGTAATTTTTCAACGCGCTTCGCGCAAATTTTTCAACGTCGGTCGCGCAAATCGAATAACCGAGGGATGTTGGCACGTCTGCAGCCTAAGAGCTTTCATTTAAAACAAATCCGAGGAAAATCGGTCCAGTAGTTTCCGAGATCGAATTAGCACAAACTGTCCAGCGTCAAAAATGCAAATATGTCGTTATCAAATCGAGGTAAATTTTGCAACGTCGGTCGCGCAAATCGAAAAACCGAGGGATGTTGGCCCGTCTACAGCCTAAGAGCTTTCATTTAAAACAAATCCGAGGAAAATCGGTCCAGTAGTTTCCGAGATCGAATTAGCACAAACTGTAGGAGGCCAAAAAAGGCCTTAGGATATTAAATATATAGATAAGCCGCAGTTGTGCCGACAGAAACTGCAAAAATGAATAAAAGAGGGAAAAAAACCAAGAAGCACGCAATAGTTTTAACCCATTTGTACATAGATCTTTTAGAGTCAAATACGTCAAATTTCGAGCGTTTGGTTGCGCGTACACATCGCTGCAGCACAATAAAAGCACAAAATGTAAAAGAAAAAATTAAAGTGCTCTGGAAATCATTAAATTTGACACGGAACCACCAATATTTAAAAAACACACATTATATTATTATTCTCTTTTGATAAATTGATACATATTTTTTCCCCATCAATTTAAATGAGAATAATCAATGCAGAGTGTGCTAACATTTCAAAATCATGAGTGAAAAAACGCCGACTATGTGAGTATAAATATTAAAGCCGAACAGCGCGGAGCGGCGGCGTGCTGCCAGCGCGAGAGGCTCACTGGCGCCTACAAACCTAAGTGGATACTTCACGCATTGCACAATGCTTGAAGTATCCACTTAGGTTTGTAGGCGTCAATGCGCGTTTCTCGCCAGCTGCCCGCCCGCCGTGCGGCGGCGCCTGAAGCAACTATTTCACAACAGAGGTGTTGCACAGTATTCTACGAAATTGAACGTATTAAGAATGATAGGCATCCTTAAAAGTACAGATCTTTCCTCGCAAATAAATCAAGATACTTATCGTACACTGGAAAAATCTAAGAGCCTTTAGCTGAGGCAAATATAGAGGTTTATCCGGTTCAGGTATAACAAGGTGGGAAAATCTTGAAAGATAATTAAGTCCTGTTACACCAAAGAGGTGTAGAGAGTTTTAGTGAATTTTGTCTCATGGAATTGACGCTCCCCCATTTTTACCAAAACTCTCAACTATATTTTATCCTCCGTTGGACCAAACAGACAAAACGAAAAAAACAAGAAATCCGAAACACCATGAAACCACACATCCATGAAATCCGAAACACCGCAAACCAAAATACGTGGTAATACCGAGAAAAGTAACAGGCAAAAGTCTCGAAGTGAATTCAGTATGGCTTACTGCCTAAAACCGTGTTTTTTAACGAGAGATTTGCGGCGCGGCGTCACATTATTGAGTGAAAACGTCATTTTATGAACACTCAAAGATTTTGTTGCCGGTCGCTTCGTGTCTCATGACCGTTGAAATGAAATGAACTATTGTTTCGCGCAATGTTCAAAGCACTTTCGACTCTCAACTTGTGGATCGTTTGTCTGTGCCGTCGTCGAAACACGGCAAAACCAGCAGTGCTTTGCGATGTATCGAGTGATCTGCCTTTTAAACCTATGGAAGAGGATCGATAAACAGGGCGTTTGCAACGAACACCTTAATAATCGATCTTTTACCATGGCTTCAAATGGGGAAACATCGATATCGATTGATCTGCCTTTTAAACCTATGGAAAAGGATCGATGAACAGGGCGTTTGCAGCGAACACCTTAATAATCGATCGAAAAATCGAATTTTTTTTTTTTTTTTTTTTTTTTTTTACAAAATGACCCAAAAATCACGACAAACGAGTATTGCAAAGTTTGACTTTCACTCCTTACCTCAATATTTGCGTGAGAAATTCGTACAGTTTGATGTACACCGCGCATCCTGGTTGAAAATAGTGATCGGTTGCATTTTCATCACTTTTCTTCGTGCACTACTTGTATTGAGAAAAATGACACAAGAGAAATATTTCCCATGCAAAATGCCTCCCAAGCATCCGTTCTTCCCCTTATCAACGCTCGTATAATGCGCTCTATGCATGGACTTATCAGTATCATTCAACTCCTCTCTATCATTCAAAAACAACTTGCATCTAAAATGTGCGTCCAAATTATTTTGTCTCTAAACAACGGGAAATAAAGTAGGTCAAGAGGACGGCCATTATCAAAGCCCCCTAGTCGGTGTCCTGGTTAAAAATTATTGTCCGATAAAAAGAAAGTGGGAAAGTTGACGGAATTAGAATATCTTAATTTCAGAACTCATGAATAGGATCGTTTGATAACTGATCTGGCATGTTATATTTGTAGCATCGAAAGAATTGTTCACCAACGTAATGTTGTGCTCGTGTGCAAGAATGCAAGAATGGTACTCTTGCATGTGTCGTAGGAATTAGCCATTTAAGTAATTTTTCCTACGTAAAATTTTGCGAGAAATGCTTTGGTGTCACAGGTTTTCTCTGAAACCAACTCCTAAGCTCAAAAAATGATCTCAAAGTTGAGGGGATCATACACCCAGGGCTAAAGGCCCAGAGCCTAGGGCTTTCTCTAGTTTCTTCTTGTGTCTTTATATCTGGTAAAACTCTTCATGCACAGATAGGGACCAGTGGCGTAACGGACTTCCGCTGGGCCCCCCGCAAAAATGTTTCTAGCCCCCGCCCCCCCATATGCCGATAAAATTCCAAAATTATCCCCCCTCCCGCACCTCTCCCTCTCTCGCCCCTTCCCATTTTTGGGCCCGATACATCTCAAATCACGGATTTGGACTTGGAATGCCTCACCCCTCACCGTCTCGGATCCCGTATCCGATTAAATGGGGCCCCTAAAGGATCAAGGATCTAAAGGGTGGCGGGGGCCCATTCCAGCCCAGGCCCAAGGATCTACAGGGGGAGGGGGCCCAGGCCTAATAATCAAAGGGCCCCCAAATGCCTTGGGGACCCATTAGATTCTTAGACCTCCCAAAGCCCGAAATACGAAAAATGACAAAAAAAGAGACAATTTTTAGTAATCACTGAGTGGACATTGAAGGCAGGGGCCCTCCAGCAAACAAAAAGTCCGGAACAGTCCGAAAGAAGTATGAAAACCCCCGAACTAACAATAAAAATCAGAGGAAGAAGCCCCATCTCGGTAAGTAAAGTAAAGGCCAAAAGTTCGAAACCAAAGCTAAGCATCAAAGAGAGAGAGAAAAAACATTCCGGCGGCCGAGGGCCCCCTAGGCGCCTGGGCCCCCCTGCATAGCAGGGTCTACGGGGGCGCCCGTTACGCCACTGATAGGGACCCTATGCGTAAGCAGGATTGCCGTTGTCCCAGCTTTGAAGTTCAACAGAATGGCAACCCTGCTAATGCATTTGCTCTGTGCATGGAGAATCTGACTAGATATACGTGTAGGTGGATTCTCAGCGTAGCTGTGACTCTTAGCGTGCGGAAGATCTTCTTCATTACAGCCTCAACTTTGAGTGAGACTTTTTTGAGATTCGAAGTTCGTTTCGGGAAAAACCAGTGGCACCATCTTGTTTCTCTCAAAATCTTACGTGAGGGACACTTCTTAATTTGCAAAACAAAATTTGCAACAAATTGCAAAATCCCGGCCACAAGAGCTCCATTTCCAATTTCTGCATTTAAACTTGTTTTCACATTTCCCAAGAGGTATGATGGTGGTACTGCTTTTCTCTCGAATCGGCTTCAAATCTCGTGAGGGCGCTGTAAATTGAGGCCGTAATCAAAAGTTAATATTTGAAACATAAGATGAGCCACGCACTTATCACGATCACTGCCACCCGTACAGGATCCCTCAAATGTCTCCTTGTCTTCTATGTCTTTCAACAACGACCGGTGCAGCGCGCAGGGGCGAGTAATGCAGTGCTAAGAAAAACGTCCTATGAACATTTGAATGTTGCCAAATTTACTCTCAGAAATAAATTTTTTATGTGGAAGGTTAATAATATTTCTCATCGAAAATTTCAGCCACTATAGATTAAATTACGAACGAAATCCTCCAAAAATTCGAAGAAAATTTCTCGGAAATTCTCCCGAAAAATCCGTCGTTTGTCTCCGGAAGTTTGGCAACGTCTGACGAGCGCTCTCGCTAATGCCGAGGCCCACACGTGCATATCCCTCCGGCGACCTCGTTTCCGCGCGACCCGCGACCTACTTCCCACGTCCACCGCGCAGCGCAAGGTTGTCAGGTTGTCCCATGAAACGTGAATATTTTACATTGGTTTAAATGGGGATAGATGCTGATTTTTCAGCACAATCCGACAGCAATGCGCTCCACATCGCACTCGGATACCGTACACGGTCCTCCATCGACCGACCCGCACACCGGGCTTTAGGGATCCAATTTTACAGGGTGCAGATAGATAGAGTACTAGGGAGTACGTCCCCTGGCTGCTACGCGGCCCAACCCCCTGAAGGCGCTCCGCGCCATCAATGGGGCGCTTCGCGGCCCCATTTTTAGCCTCCTATCAATGTTTGTTTTATTTTTACCGATGATTTTTAAAATCGATAGACGAAGAAGACTTAGGGAGTACGGAGCGATCCGATTGGTTGAAATGAGTGGTTCTCATAGACTAAAGGGGTAAACCATGGACTAACCGTAGGGTCTCTCGTGGCTTGGCGTCAGTTAGTCGATTACCTACCTCCTCTGTCCATTGCAACAACCCGCCTCCACCAATAGGATGCCGCCATATCCGTTTTGTCTTCTTTGTCTATCGTTTTGCGTACTAATTTCGACAATCAGCCCGCAATGTTGATTTTTTTTTTTTTTTTTTTTTTTTTTTTTTTTTTTTTTTTTTTAAATTCATTTTTCAAAAACTAAGAGAACAACGAGAATGCCTGGATCTATCTGTTTTTCATTAATCAAATTGTATCTGAGGTATGTGATGTTGGAAGTCGCCAAAAATCCAACCCTGTTTTCGAAGGAAAATTATCGCGCCAATGGGTCGGATCCGAGAAAAGGACTTGTAAAGACTCTAAAACTTTAACACCGTTTTAATCGGAAAATATCTATCGCGCCAATAGCTCAGGTACGCTAGTTATAATATCGTGTTCTGGTGGTTCAAATTTATAGATTTTTTACGATTTCTTGGCGAATAAATCCCTAGGATCCTCAGCATCTGAGCAATTATCGTTGATCTTGTCTTTATAAAATCGCGTTCAATAAAATCGAGTTTCTATCTTAATTTATCACTATTTTTTGTTCGATAATATGCGATAAATCATTCACCAAACGTTCAACTCCGTTTTTTGGGCCAAAAACTTCACGAAAAGCCAAAAACTAGTGAACCAGTCAGAGACATAGGCATAACCAGGAACTTTTTGTGAGGGATGGGGCAGGGAGACACCTCATCGAAGGGCGCGCGAATTGACACCCCACCAAGAGAGATCGAAGGGAGTTCCCCCCCCCCCCCCCCGATCCGAAGGAGGGTAGGAGGGAGCTCCCTAGCTTCAGAAGAAGGCTTAGGGGGCTTTCGCATCCGGGAAAATTTGAAAAATTAAGTCGTCTCACGAACAATTTTAAGCCGTTCGCACGCAAAAATTCATCGAATTTCCATTCCGAAGATTGAGAGTGCCTATGTTTCGCTTGTGCCTAGCAAAATCCCTCGCATTTCTTAGGAGGGACCAAATAGTTTTTTGGGGACGGAGGGGCGGAGCGGCCCGTCCTCTAGTTCCTTCATGATCAGAAAGCACACTAGAAAAAAAACACATTGGATCTAGAGTCTAGACTCTTAAAAACATCGGCAAGAAAAAATACTCTTGATTCAATCAGATTTAAGCTTAAATCAAGAACCCAGCCTCTTAATTTGAGCGGATTTCCTTTTGATTTAAGCTTAAATCTGACTGAATCAAGAGTCCTTTTTCTTGTCAATGTTTTCAAGAGTCTGGACTCTAGATCCAATGTGTTTTTTTTTTTCCAGTGCAGCAGACACGCAAAAGAGACTCTGGGTATGGGCCCCTCTGAGTAGATGAAAAAAAATACTAAGTAACTCGTCAAAATGATACTTTAAAAAAAAAAAAAAAAAAAAAAAAAAAAAAAAAAAAAATCTTGCATGCATAATGAGCACAACGCGTGGCCTTTTATGGTCATTCGTCCTAGATATCGCCTCAGGCGGGCCACTGTGCGTGCGCGCTGCGCTGCGGAACTGTTTACGTGACGCCACTATTGCTCCGCCGCACGCACTGTTGCCTCTCAGGCGGGGAATAATCCGTTTTCCACGAAAAAATCCACGTGAATATCCCAGAATATCCGCCTTTTCCCCTCTCAAACGGCAACTCTGCCGTGCACGACTACTATTCAACCATCAAATGCGTTTTTGCCACATGTCACCTTCCACAACTTGGGGGCTTCGATTCGAGCTTTGACCGAGGCAACCCCCCCCCCCCCCCTTCATCGAAGCTTACGCAATCCCACTGAAAGCGAATCGCAAACGCCCGCTCAGCTAGGCCTAGTGCCTAGCTGATTTCGGATTGAGGCGAGGCTCGCACGAAAATTGTTTCTATCGGCTCTCCGAAAAACAAAAAATGTTTAAAAAAATTTCACTTTTGCCACGATTGAGATTTTTGGCAGTTGGGCGTAAGTCTAAGTATTTACTTTCTAATCTCATGCTGCCACACTTTTGATAGGGTTTTAAATGATGCAACTCTTCGGCCTCTGCGTCGAAGCTAGGAAGTATCTTTTCACAATGAAGGCGTTTTCGCTCTGCGTCGAAACTTTTCATCAACATATCCAACGCAACTGCATTACTCATTAATCTAGGCTGCTGAACTGTTGTAACTGTTGTTGAACTGCGTAACTGTTGTCAAGCGCAAGCATATGCAAGGGAGGCTCCATTTCCATCGTTTACATAACTGGGGGTAGACTGCCGTGCTAAAGAAGAACGCCGTATGAACTTGCAGACATTGCCAAAATTCCTTCGACAAACCACAAATTTTCAGGGAAAGTAAATATTCATCACTCAATTTTTTAAAGAATTTATTTGCTAATTTAATCTAAAAGTTCTGAAAATTTCATGGAAAAATATTCAAACTTTTCTTTAAAAATAAATACTCTCCGAGAGGAAATTTGGCAACATGCGAATGCTCATACGGCATTTTTCCTCAGCACGGCAGTAGAGATGTCCGTATATTACGTAACGCCCTGCGAAAGGGCGTCGCCAGGGTTACGGTATTCATCGCTTCAGGGGATGGGGTCATTGAGCAAAGTTGCGTAACGTTTTCAAGTTTGAACATCCCTCCGTCAAGAGCCCGAAATGGTGTGCTCTTTTTGCTGTACTTAACGTTTTCCCTTTTTTTCTCCTCTAATTTTTTTTTTTGGGGGGGGGGGGGGACTGAAAGTTTCAGCTGCGAAAAAAGTAACTAGGACCCCTGCGGACCGATTATTGAAACTGGTAGACAAAGCGATAGACAAAGAGGACATGGGGAGTATGGAGCGATCCTATTGGTTGACATGGTTGGTTCCTATAGACTAAGGAAGAAAATGATGGACTAATTGTCGGGTCTTTAGTGGGTTGCCGTTAGTTAGTCCATTACCCAGCTCCTATGTCCATTGCCACTACCCGCTTCCACCAATAGGATCCCTCTGAATTCCTTTTGTCGTCTTTGTCTATAGCTTTGTCCATCAGTTTCAACAATCAGCCCGCTGATGAGGTATCATACATTTAAGGTCATTTTCTGTGATTTTAGTATTTTTTATGTTCAGGCCTCTTCAATCGAATCGACGCTGACATTTTATGTGATAGCTTATCGAGGAACCTAAATGGCGAAAGACTATCAATTGATTTACAAATTGGCATCGGCTCAGATGGGTATTTCACGAGGGGACATTCACACTTCTTGACCCGTGTTCGTAGCTCAAAATTGATGGATTTAAGTACGAATTTAAGTCCTCGGTTGAAATAACTATGACCTTCCTCCTTTCCTTGATCCAATCACCGTCATTTTCGGGTCATTTTCCGTAAGGAACAAATATTCCTTTGGCTCTGGCAAACATGTGAACAGTTTCATTCTTAAACATGCAATATAGAGGCCATTATCCAAACAAGCTGAATATTCGGGCAAAATGAGGTCTTTACGGAGAAGGGGTCGATCATAGAAAACGTAACGCTGTCACGGGAAGAAGGGTCTGAACCGTAGTTACGTAACGCTAGAATTGGCACGTTACATCCCGCCCATTTTCCGAATATCTGATGTATAATAATCAGTGTATAATAATAATATTATCTGATGTGATAATATATCAATGTCAGGTAGCAATTTTTCAAACAAATGCCATCATCACAAAACGCAACTTTGAAGGGGGAAGAGGGTTACACAAAGCGTAAATTTTTTATAGGGTGCAGGGGCAGACCTATGTTAGGGAGTGGCGTGGCGTGCTTTGCGATCTATCGATTGATCTACCATTTAAAACTATGGAAAAAGATCGATTAACAAGGTGTTCGCAATGAACACCTTAATAATCGATTCTTTACTATGACTTCAAATGGGGAAATATCGATATATCGCAAAGCACGTCACGCCACTGAGCGCTCCGAAGGGGAAGCGGAGTCAAGGAATCGGATTTTCAGCGTTACGTACTTTCTGAACAGCCCCCAATATCCGCAGCCTCTTACATCGAAAGCTACCTAAACGCTTAAAATTTCGAAATAAACTCTCCCCTTTTCCATCTTATGATCAAAATAATTGCGCGGGGAGAGTACAAAATCTCCGATGCAGTGTGAAGATGGAACGTGCAAGTCACCCGCGTGACTCGATTCCGGATCGCGGGTTTCCTGCAGGGATTGTGGCCTGACTCAAGATTCGAAGGCGCTATTACTGATCGTGCTCAACCATCAATGGCGCTTCTTGCAAGTTGGTAACATTAGCTATGTTTATGCGAGCCTCTTAACCTAACTTCAATCGAAACCTGAGTTTGAAACCAAGGTTCAAATCACGGCATAAACGATACGGAACTAACGAAATGTAGGTTTCCGAAATTTGTGTTTGAAACCTTATTTTACACTAAAGACTAGGTTTTCGCACTCCGCATAAACGAACCGGAGGTTGAAATTAGTTGAAATTCGACTTCAAATGCGATTTTCAGGTGCGCGATCGGCAATATGGCGGATTTATTATCATAACGTTCGTAAACAACTGGTGCTTATCCCACGATTTAGCGTTAATTTTGTCATTATTCAACATTTTTTGCAATCATAATTTTACTATAATTGTTGCTTAAGCACTTTTACGTGATTCCTTCAGTTATATGTGGCTTACTTATCCTTATTTAGCTAAACGTAGGACGTTATTTTCTAGTGAAGGTGTTTAGTGTCAGATGGAATCCAGGCTTATTACTGCTTTTCCAGATAATTCTTGCAACTCTAATCAACATTTTATGACTACAGAAGCAAAGCAAGCAAAGAGCTTTACAGGCTACAATTGAGTAATAGCCTTACCTACCAGTTCATCATCTGCGGAGAACTTTTTTACTGTATCCAAACGATTTGCCTAAGATTTCAAGATAAGGCACCCTGCTTCCCTTTAAGTAGTGCACCGAATTTTTTCATTTCAATCTACCGATTAAATCTAAAATCTGATCCAGTCAGAGCTGCATAGCTCTTGAATTTGTGTGTTATCCGTGTATCTATTTCCTGGTTGTCCTACTGGAAGTGTGACTCCAGCCACAACCGTGACCTGCTGACTTATTTCTTTGATCCAATCTCTTGTAAATGATGACTCAAATTCTGAAGCCATCATTTATTGAAACTAGTTCAAAGTTATTGCTCCAAAGTATCGTCACTCTTCTCATACTGATGCAGAAGGAAGGAGATTCTTCGGTGAGTGCTCTGTGATCTAAGATTTTCAATTTGAGATAAGAATAAGGTTTTTATTGAGGCGTGTAACAATTTTTGGTCGTTGAACCACTTGTCATAATTGAGTTTTGGCGTTAGAGATGCATCAACTGTGGAAAGTGGCTCTGCCTGTGCAAAAATATCTTGTGACAGCAGTGAATGTTAGTAAATGCGCTTTACAGATAGACTGAGAGCTCCAGATTCCAATCTAACTGAATTATTAAATTCAGAAGGATTTTTGAATTGAGTTCATATCGAATCTCAGTAGGAGAATAATATACAGTCTAAGCGAAAGAATATCAATGGTAAGGTTGGGTTTGTGTCTTAGATTAGTGAAATGCAATGGCAGGTTCTGAAATCTTGTTTGTCAGTTGCTCTTTACATGAGTCACCTTTGAAAATCAAGTTTAAGGAAAACACACATAGGTAGGCAAACAGTGGTAGGTAGCTTGCCTATTTTCTTCCTGTCTTGCTCATGGACTCGGATAGCAGTCGGAAAGAGGGGTGCGAGAAACAGGATTTCAGCGCGTGTCTCTGGGAATGTGGAAATTCAGAATTTGTGAAGCGTCACCAGTTTGTTGAGATTGTCACCGTCCGTTGCCTCAAGAGGATTTAGACGCTTCTGCTTCAGCGATACATTGTTGACCTATCAATATCTGCTTATTTTGATCATATCGTGAAGGAGGAATTCCCATAAGTATATCCCGATTCTTTATTTGTTTCACTACAATAATGGCAGACACACAATCTTTACGACAGCATGGAGTGAAGGTGCGGTGCTTTACTGGATTAGCACTCCTACACTTTCAATGCCTATATCTAAGTACCTATTGTAAGATCATTAGAAGCTCAATCAACAACATGATGAATTTCTGCGCCTGCCATAATTATTTTTAACATCACTAAAAATTACCTATGGCAACTTTTCTGCACTCAGAATATAAGCTCGAGCATGATTTGGAGGGTTGTTGAGATTAGGTATTCATTCAATTTTAAAGATGAACGTAAAATGATTAAACATCTACTGTCATTTTTCCAACTGTTGCTCAGAAAGTCAGTAAAGGCTTTTCTAGTGAAGATGAAGCCTCCGCTTATATATTGTGGAAAAATTGAACATACACAGGTTAAAAGAGTAATACCTAATAATTTATTGAATCAATTCATAGTGGAAAAATGAAGTATAGCTTGTGAAAATGGCGCCAACATGAAATTCAAGTTCAATCGAAAATATGCGCATAAACAGCGCCAAAATCGGAAAGTTTGATTTCCCGCGAAAGTCGGGTTACAGCGCCCGCATAAACCCGACGGAGGAAACTTGCATTACAAACTCGGGTTTCATGAAACCCCGGTTTCGAGCCTCGCATAAACGTAGCTATTATTCGGACGCATTTCTATCGAACGGAACTATGTGCATTATGACGCGAGCCCTGTTATGCATATATTCTTGTGGGTCTCAGGGCTCATGGCTTGATGCACTTAGTTCTGGTTGACCGAAATTCGTCCATTTGGACGTATTTAAATAGAAAAAAAAGACTAGCTCCACTGTGCGATGATTCCTGTAATTCATGTTTTCTTGTGTATACCAGGGATCATGTCACTCTGGGAACAGTTCCTTTTGATTTCAATACGTCCATTTTGTCTACATCGAGGTGGATTATAAATAATAATCGATTCCAAGGATGAAGCAACTTATTTATCTGCGAATTTCAATTTTTTTTTTTTTTTTTTTTTTTTTTACACGTAGGATTAAATGAACGTAACTAAATGCCACCATGCGACTTGCGATATCTCGCCGAATACCTCGTTTCAAGCCTATCTAATGGGGTTCGGTATCTCGTGCAATGTAAGGTTTAGTGAATTAGTGATCTATAACCCCCCCCCCCCTCACAATTTCAATTTCCCTCGTAAACAGTTAGTCATAATTTATAAATTATTAATACCGTCAATGAGGCAAAATCCGTTCATTTTACACTTTACCATTTGCAAACATTCGGTTAAAACTGCTTAAATTCGATCCGGAGAGGGTTCCATCCGGCAGGAACTCTCCTGACCCCCCCCCTTCCCCTCAGAGAGCTTTCCAGGGTTGCCACAGTCAGGGAATACCGGAAATATCAGGGAATTTTAAAAAGTCAGGGAAATCCTGGAAATGTCAGGAAAACGGCGAAAATGTCCGGTGAAAATTATTTAGCCGCCTTGATTTTTTTCTAGAATCGGTTTAACGTTTCGAACATCAAATTTTGCCGAAAAACTATTTCTAATCACGTCTTTTTAACCATCTGGCATATCTTGAATTCAAACTGATTGCGGTAAACGCACGGGTCGTAAGACGGGATGTTGGATTTTTTTGATCAGATATCAACTTTAATCTGAAATTTTTACGCACGTCGGCCATAAAACTCCAACATCCCACATCTTGAATTGTCAGGGAATTTCCCCAAAATTTGCCAGGGAAAACTGAAAAACGTCAGAGAATTTCATTTTTTCTATTCGGTAGCAACCCTGTCTCTCCGGATCTGAAAATGTCCGTAAGGACATTAAATGTGAGTAATGCTTACACAGACCTCTAAATTTAAAATCACGGAAACAGGAAATCGCCTGAAGCAGTTTTCTCATGTCCGCTACTTCTCAGAATGCATAAATTCTGACAACTGAAGATTCTGCCAATAACACCACACACCACACAGCGTTCATAAAAAACGGTAGTGCGGTTACCATGCCAACCTAAAAATCGAGCGATTACAGAAATATTAACCAATATGGGAACACTCGAGAGCTCTTGCCAACTGTGCCAATAATTTCGAGACGGTCGCACAGGGTGCAAACAGTCAACGGCAACAGTCATAGCGGGAGCGTGTCGCAACATTGTCGGATTCACTCCAGTCTCCAAATAGACGACATTTTTATTCGGAGACTCTCAGCATGAGCATCGTTAGGAAATTTCTCCTAGGGCGGGCGGGGATTGACAAGGGATCACTCACTGCTCACTCTTAGGGGGCGGTATGGGGGGAGGGGGGTCAAAATTTTTCGAAGGAGCGACGTAGAAGCATTCTAAGGGAGACCTCCGCCGCAGATTGTAAGAAGTCTTCTTAATCAGTTGCTGTCTCTCCTACGGTGTCTACTAGTCCGGAATTTCCAGAGTCTAAAAATGTTTTTTTTTGTTTTTTTTTTTTTTTTTTTTTTGTTTTTTTTTTTTTTTAAATCAAGTGCTGGTTTGGCCTTAGTAGCTAGAGAAACAGCCACCGCATTTAGTTAGTATACTACACATCCATGTTCCAGGATTTTCACATTTTCAGGGATTCAGGCCGAGTAGAATCTGTTTGAGCAGATCTACTTGTCAGTCTTGAGAAAATTTGACACCATTACCGGGATTTGAGCCTGGGACCTTGTCGACCGAGAGTCAGACGCGCTGACCATTTTAGGACAACCTGGCCAGCGCGGAAATAGTTCTGATTTTTTAAGGGCGGTCCGGAAGCACTGAAAAAGTACGGAAATTCCCAAAGGAGGTCCGGAATTTTATATACTGCGGTCCTTCATACTACGCGTGTTTTTTCATAGCGCATTGAAAGCATGCAATCCCCTACGCTTTGATTTTTAGAGTAGTATTTACCCGCATTTTATCTCGGTAATTCTACCACAGTCGATGAAAAATATTGGCGTTTTTACCAAGGTCCAGTAAAATTACCGAGAAAGTTCAATAATTTTACCGAGATTTCTCGTAAAATCACCAATTCCATAAATGGTAATTTTACCAAGAAAAAACTGGGATCGAACAGAACCTTGAATTCTTGGTAATTTTACCCTTTTCTTAGTAAATACACCGAGATTTTTTTTTTGTTTTCAGTGTGCTGCAGATGGAGTTCGACCCTTTTTTCAATTTTTCTCTTCGGTGCTGGCAACACTGCGAGCGGTTGGGGGGGGGGGGGGGGGGCGCTGCGCTCGCGAGCCGAGCTCTCCTGCGGAAAGTTGCGTTTTACGAGCGGAGCGGGGAGCGAGCGCTAGCGCTTGCTCGTTCTGCTGCTGGGCGCGCGCGTCCGGAGGTTGGAGGGGGGGGGGGGGCGTGCTGGCCCTCGAAACTGGGTCAAAACAGCAATTTACCCGTGCAACAAAGTATTTGGAACGACAGCGCTCGCTCGCTCGCAGCGCAGCGGCACCGGTACCGCGCGCTGCGCTGCTCTCCTACACATCAGCAAATCGTTACCAACGACTCCACGGCCTATTTTCCCGCCAAGGCTCGACCTGGCTCCGGGCCCCGACTTTTTCCAGTCATTTTCACCCGGAACTCAAGCTTCCACCCCGTAAAGCTGCCACCTAATCGCTATTTTTTTCCTTAATTTCTGTAATCAGGCAATTTCTAGGGTGTTTCGATTATAAAACGAGCCACTTGAACATTTTCGGTTACAGGGGCACCGGCACCCCCCTTCCCCTCGGCGCACCCCTTCGCGTCTGGAAAATCCGGGACAAATCAGAGGAAAACGGAAATCATTTCGATGGTCGACTTTAAATTGAAAGGAAACAGCAGCGCGGCACACTTTGCGACGTATCGATTCATCTGGTATTTGAACCTTGAAAAGGATCGATGAACAGGGTGTACGCAACGAACATTATAACAATTGATTCTTTCCTACAGCTTCAAATGAGGAAATATCGACAATCGATTATTCACACCTCGCCACTGAACGAAACCATTTCTATTGTGACATAGGCCCCGTCGTGGATGCGTTCTTAAAGGTCGCATGGCCCTTGCCATGTTCGAAACCAAATCCTTTCGAATTCGATTCCTCCATTTGTAGATTTTAGAGAAGGGGTCAGCGAGGTTTTAAAGTGAATTTTTTTTCTTCCGTAATTAGTAAGCTTCAAATAAGAAGATTGAATTGATCGACCCATGAAAATTTCAAATTTCTAATGAGATTGCGCTTTCTCAGACAGAAACTACAGCGAGTCAGATATCGTACTTTGACAAAGAAAAAAAAAATCGAGGAAATTTTCTAGAAATCACTTAAAACGGTTTTCTAAAGAAAAAAAAAACAGAATATGACAGGAAGTCTTCGACGTCGCAAAAGGAGATACGTGGTTTCGCACTTTGCCCATCGATTCTTAAAATTTTAATAATTATGTGGATTACTATGGAAATAATCGACGTATCAGTCTCTAGACCAATCATTGAGAAACGGTCGTGCCGAATTTAATCTTCCAAAATTTCGAAACTAAGTTAATAGTACCGTTTCTAATTGAGGCTTGAGGCGCAAAATTGAAACACTACGCTTGACTTTCTCCGGAGATTGTGGGGAATTATTTTCGGCGCGAAAACTCCTCAATGATCGATGTGGAGACTGAAATTGCGATTTTTTCATCGTTATCGTTATCGTTGGGTTATCCACCCAATGGTAAAAATTCAAAATATTTCGATCGTGCCCCAGAATACATTTGGCAAAAGCTGAGGATCCAACTTAATAGTTGCGAGGCGTGAATGATCGATTATCGGTGTTTCCCCATTTGAAGCTACGGTATAGAATCGATTATTAGGGTATTCGTTGCGAACATCCTTTATCGATCCTTTTCCATATATTCAAACAGCAGCCTAATCGATACATCGCAAAGAGCGTTACCTCACTGCACCTTAAATATTCTATTCAGAAGGATCGTCGAGTGCTTCGAGTATTTTTTTTCTTCAAGGGGGGGGAGGGGGTGCGAATGAGTGTCCCCCACCTCCCGCGACCTGGGAAAGTCGAGCGATTCAGCTCCGACCTGATTTTCCCCCTGCGAGTGGAAGATGCGGGCTTGATCGATACTGACCCAACTGCCTGACCTCATTCCCGTACCGTGGCGTGCTTTGCGATCCATCGATATTTCCCCGTTTGAATCTGTGGTAAATAATCGATTATTAAGTTGTTCGCTGCGAGCACCCTGTTTATCGATACTTTTCCATAGGTTTAAATGGCCGATCAATCGATATATCACAAAGCACGCCACGCCACTATTTGTGTCCTATACTTTAGTCTCTTAAAATCTAATCGTACATTTCTCTTTTTCTGTTTTAGGTAAGAATCAGCTTTGCACCTCAGCATTTCCAGAGTCTGTAAGTCCCTCTCTTTAAACACCTAATTGGAATTAGTCAGGGCATATTTTCAAAGGTTTTTGTTTCAAATTTTGAGTTAAACGCCTCTCGACCTTGAGATAAGTTTCTGTTGGATCAAGAAAAAGACGTCTTATTTCTTTGAGGACAACTTTGATTCAAAAAGAATTTCTGTCGCGGCTCGTTTAATTGAACGTTTTTTAATGTATTTTCCGAAGAAAATACAATGTTATTTCAGTTCAAGAGTCTCACCTCATCGTCTTCCTCACGAAAAAACGTAACTACATCGCAATGTTGACTAATTTTCCCGCGCAAATTGTATTTTTACCAGGAGAATCTTGGGAATTTTCAAGTGGAAATTTCACTGATTTTTCTTCTAGTCTTGCATGATCATCAGAAACCACTGACCAAAAGGCAATGTATAACTCCGCAGCGAAGCCCCGAAACCCCCAAAAACAAAACTTTAGGTGTGTTTTTCCTTCCCAGCAGTCGGTTGATAAATAAGTGGCTTTCTTTCGGAAATATGCGTGGATCCAACCATTCTTTCATTTTCGATAGCTGAAGTGCGAACCCACATATCTCCGTTGCGGTGTTTAAAAATTCCTGTTCATATCTCATATTTTTCTTGAGAAACAAGGCAACTTTTTAACTTTAAGTTTTAACGAGTATTCTGCTAACAGAAGAAAAAAATCAGGGAAGTTTTCGAACATCGACTTCGTCGTTTTCCGACGACAAAATGAAGTGCGTTAGGAAGTCTACAAGGAGAGTATCAGGGTCGGACTGGCTCGCATCTGAGGGCGTAGACCCTTGGCTGGTTAAAGTGGTGCATTGTGAAATTTCCTGGTAGGGCATCTACCCTACGTGGAGAGGGGTTCAGAAAATTTTGGCAAAGCAGCCCAAGTTTCCACTATTTTTAGGCTCAAAGTTTATCAATCGGAAAGAGTAAAAGTTGCAAAATTGAACGTATTGAAGTAACCGATGGACTATGAAATTAAAGAAAACATAAAAAATTAAAGCCACTAAACTCACCCACGCACCATTATTTCCAAAAGAAACGAGCCAGTGCTGCGTTTTACACGAGTTTGAGACGTGGGTCTAAAAATCCATCCCAAAAAAGAATCAGACAAAAACCTGAAAAGAGGAGAAAAAACGAGTATCAACATAGCTGAAGACATGCAGGAAAGACGTTTTGAGAGCCCACGTTTTGCGACATCGCGCCTTCAATTTTTCAGATGCAGCACGGACGTCCATCGAGTACGAATAGTTGTATCTCTGCGCCGCCGTCGCAAACGCGCATTCTTTCCCTCCCTCTATTTCCATATTGTGTTTGTTTCTGTTTGTGTTATTCATAATGGTGCTTCAAGTACTACGTGAGTAACACAGCTGAAGGTAGGAGAGATATGTTCGGGCTCCTTTTTAAACTTTTCTCTCGAATCTAAGCGACACCTCATTTCTATTTATTTCCTAACGATTTTTCTCTGTCTGTTTCAGGTAAGTGCCAAAATTTTCACAAGATCCGGAATGACTCTCAGTAAGGTAAATTTACAATATATGTAAACGGAAAACGAACTCTCATTTCAATCGAAACACGTACCAAGCAGGGTCGGACTGGCTCACATCTGAGAGCGTAGACTCTCGGCTGGTTAAAGGGGCTAAATGTGATATTTTCTAGTAGGGCCTTCCCTACGTGGAGAGGGGTTCAGAAAATTTTGGCAAATCAGCACAAGTTTACGCTATTTTCAGGTTCAAAGTTTATTGATCGCACGGAGTAAAAACTGCAAAATTGAAAGTAAAGCACAGCATTGAGAGCTCACGGTTCGCGTCATCGCGCCTTCAATTTTTCAGATGCAGCACGGACGTCCATCAAGTACGAATAGCTGTATCTCTGCGCCGTCGCAAACGCGCATTCTTTCCCTCCCTCTATTTCCATATTGTGTTTGTTTCTGTTTGTGTTATTCGTAATGGTGCTTCAAGTACTACGTGAGTAACACAGCTGAAGGTAGGAGAGATATGTTCGGGCTCCTTTTTAAACTTTTCTCGCGAATCTGAGCGACACCTCATTGTCAGCATATAGCAGAGCATTGAGAGCTCACGCTTCGCGTCATCGCGCCTTCAATTTTTCAGATGCAGCACAGACGTCCATCAAGTACGAATAGTTGTATGTATCTCTGCGCCGTCGTTAACGCGCATCCTTTTCCTCGCTTTTTATCCATATTGTGTTTGTTTGCGTTTGTCCTGTTTGTAATGTTGCTTCAAACTAGAGCAGAGCATCGCGTGTTCAAGACTCACGGCATCGCGTCTTACATTTTTCATATGCAATGCGGACATCCATCTTGCGCGAATAGTTGTATCCCGTTTACACCTTAGATGTCTCTTATTTTCCAATTTCGAGATAAATTAAGGTTACGTTTGCCCAAGAAATGCTATGGTATGTCCAAATCAATAGTCATTTTGAAAAGGAAGGAATATGTTTAAAAGTCTCGCAAGAGGTCTATAAAGGACCGTAGGTCTAAGGATCGAACCGACCTTCGCTTCGAAAGGAGTTACACATAGCAAATGAAGGAGGGGAATGATAAAGCGCCTGTATGTCAACAAAAAGGTGAAAAATTCACAGAAAAGTGTTTACGCTTCAGAAAGTAGTCCTTGGACCTCTGTTCACCGCCATCATGCGTAAAAGCACCTTTCTTTTCTCCTAACTCTCTCTCTTTTCGTTCATTTTAAGAAAGTTTCTCTATATATTCCCGGTCGTAATGTTTTTTCTCTTCTTATTTTGCTGTCTGTCAGACGGACGCGTTTTCGGCGCGCCAAGGGGACATATCAGCCAATGGTAGATTGGCCTTACAGCCAGTCCGAGCCTGGAGGGTATGGATTTGATCGGTATTAATTGATCGAAAAGTTAAAGCATGAATCGATCGACGTAAACCAATCGACACCGATTCGATTGACAAGTAAATAAAGAACCGGTGTCAGTCGATTCACGAGTTTGATGCAACAAGAAAGTACTATTTCCAGCTTTTTTTTAGAAATAACGTAAATGCGTCATAAACTCTCCGATGCAGATTGGTGCTTATATGAGTAGGTCAGAAATAGTAGTGCCTTTCTTCAAAATGTAGTCGAATGGATCGTATTCGTTACATCAAACAGGTGAGATTGTTTCGATATGTAGACATAGCCTCAAAAATCATTTGAGTAATCTTACGGAACGGGTTTCTTGTGATAGAGTTTTGATTCTTATGAGTTCAAAATGGCAAGGAAAAGTGAAATTGTTAGGAAGTTTCTTACTTTCAGCTTTTCCAACTTGAATCTTAAAATTTTTGTCAAAGGTTTTTTTCTGTTGTTTTGAACCAAACGATACATCGAACCGCTATCGAACACGATCCGTTACCGACCACAATTTTTCTGGCCCATCCATAAATAAGCCCATTTTATAGGGAAACTAATTGCACATACGTTCAGGGCCGGATTGAGGGGATGGCCCCATGGGCCGCGGCCCATGGCAGCAAAAATACAGGGGGTGGCAAATTTTGCAATTTTTTTACCTGTAGGTAAAAAAAAATCAGATTTAGAAAAAAAATTACAAACGAGAAAAGGCGACCAAATCTCTCATTTCCTGAGAGTAAAGTAATTTCTAATTTTGTTGTCTTTCAGTCATACAAGAGACAGCACCTTATTAATTAGTCGAGTTAAGAAAAAAACCAAACACTCAATTTGGCCTGAAACGGCGCGACTCAGAGAGAAACGATGACGAAGACTTGAGATGAAAAGGAGAAGCCCTCGGTGCGGCGTTCGGCATGTAACACATATCAGCGCCTACAAGACTGCACGAATACTTCACGCATTGCATCAAAAACAGTGCGGTCATTGCGGTCAGCGTGAAACGGAGAGCGCCTACAAGAATGCGTGAATACCTCACGCTTTGCGGTAAACACAGTGGGTATCAGCGTGAAACGCATAGCGCCTACAAGACTGTCGGAATACTTCACGCATTGCGTCAAACACAGTGCGATCTGCGCGGCACGGCGGCGGAAGTTAAAATCATTAATCCACATTTTATGTTTGTTCTTTCATAATTTTTTCGTTCATTTCTTATGAACGGAAGGCCTTGTCCACACAGAGATAGGTTCACAAAACCTAACTTTCGCGCAAAGTTTCGTGAACTTTTGATAGTAGTGTTGACAGGGCTTTCCCAAAAAAATGTGTTCAATACGAGCAAACGCGTCTTATGCACCCTCCTCCACTGGCACGTTCATTTGATGGTTTTTATTGACGTTCCCAAACGAATGAGAAGGGGGCGGCAAAATACAGGCGGCCCATGGGCGGCAAGTAGATAGATCCGGCCCTGCATACGTTGTTTTTTAACCGAGCCAGAAATTGTAGTTTCTAATTGCGAAATGTAGTCCAAATATATGCTGTTTTCTCCAGTCTGGATTAGATTGTCTGCGCTGGAAAAGTGTTTCCTGGCTTTGAGAATCTAGGTCCGAATCCAATTTCCGCCTCATTGATTAGAGGAACGTCAGCGCCGATTGCCTGCACCGCCGTGCTAAGGAAGAACGCCGTATGAACATTCGAGCGTTGCCAACTTTCCTTCGATATAATGTTTATTTTTAAAGGAAATTATGATTTTTTCCCCTTGAAATTTTCAGACGTTTTAGATCAAATGACAAACAAAGTTATCGGAGAAATTGGTAGACAAGCATTCAAAAATATCCCTGAAAATTAGTGATTTGCAAGGGGAAATTTGGCTACGTCTGAAGGCTCATACGACGTTTTTCCTTAGCACGGCATCACGAGCGCACCCATATTTTCAAAGGCAGGTATGTGGCGCATGGCGCTGCAGAGCACATTGCAGCCATCAAATTACAGACGTGCTGTATAAAACACGCCTTCAACGATCCGCTCCTCCAATACCACGGAAATTGCACTCGGTGAGACGAGTGAGTGGTGCCTCCGACTGCTGCTATACGGTGTCACAAAATTAATAGAGTACCCTTACAGGGAGAGAATGTACAACTCAAAAATTTGGAGGTTAGATTTTATCAGGTTATTTAGTTCTTGGGGCCCAAAAGGGTGGTAGCCAACCTATGAACTCGAATTATCCAGTGGTACGAATTCTGGATCTTATTTTATTCATTAGGGACTTCTATGTAGAAGAACCTTTATCTCAATAATGAGAAATGGACAAAATCTACGGAAAATTTCCCCCCGAAATTATCATTTTTTTTCCCGAAATATTTCTCGTACCCTTTTATATATACCTAAGTCACAAACGCATTGCGAAGTCTAAAAATACCCAATGGGCCTGTTGCAAACTTTTGCTAGAGCAGAATGAAGAGTTGTTTCCTATAGATAATGCCTCAAAAATCACGATGAGCGCATCGGCAAAGTCTGAAATGCACTCATAAATTCACAATCTGCGTAAGAAATTTGCGTTATTTTGAGCTTCCCGCTTCAAAAACGATACTACTGCACAGGTGAACATTTTGTTAGAGGAGTCGCTCCATCGTCGGCAATATTCATCATGGCCGACGCTTGCGCAGTTCCTCGCGTAATTCGAGGAGAACTCAAGGTCAATTAAGGCGGGCGAGGAAAATATGAACGTAAACACGCCGATTGTTATCTGGTCTAATCCTGTTCAGGTGTTATCTCGTTCCATCACACGTGTTTTGGCGGACTGGCGTCGGCCATGATTAGTGTTGCCGCCAATGGAACGACTCCTCTAACAAAATGTTCACCTGTACCGTAGTATCGTTTTCGAAGCGGGAAGCTCAAAAAAAACCGGCACTTCGCTTCGCTCCGCGCCGGTTTTTGGGGGGGCTTCGCCCCCCCAAGCCCCCCCAGGACGCGCGCTTCGCGCGCGTTTTTAAGTTTGAGTGTCCGGCCTCAGTTGTTCTGTCTTTTAAGTGACCCGCGCGTCCACCGCGGGAAGAGTGTATTTTCCGAAGGGAGGGGCGGGGGCGGGAAGTTATCAATGTTTGGAGGTTGGATTTACGTTTACACTGTTGAAGGCATTGATTATTCGAATAAGGACTTCATGTCGCCAGATTGCAACAACAATCCTCATGTAATGTCTAATATGAAAAAATGTCAACAAACGCTGTGGCAAGCTTGAATGACGATGGATGAATCTCCATAACCCACTGTGCGACAACATTGCCGTCTTGTCCACCTATTATCAGTCTGTAACCCACTAAGCGACAATATAGCCATCGTGTCCACCAATTATCAGTTCATCAGTTCGTGACCCATTGTACGACAACATTGCCGTCTTATCCACCAATTTTCAGTTCTTGACCCACTGTGCGACAACATTGCCGTCTTGTCCACCAATTTTCAGTTCGTGACCCACTGTGCGACAACATTGCCGTCTTGACCACCAACTTTCAGTTCGTGACCCACTGTGCGACAACATTGCCGTCTTGTCCACCAATGTTCAGGTCGTGACCCACTGTGCGGCTTCCCTCCTCTTTTGCCGCACACCCCCCGCCTAAAACTTTCAAAGCTCGCCATTTTTAAACGGCTCGACCGATTTCGCTCAAATTCAATACCAGCCTAGAACTATGTAAGATCTTCCTTCTGTAAAAATTTCGGGGGGAAAGCTTTTAATTTGCGCGAGTTATCGCGCCCACAAAATTGAACCTCCCCCCACTTCTCGCCCCCACCATTCGAAATGTAATACTTCGATCTCCGTTTTTTTTTCGCAGAATGGTAGTCCTGTTCCTCTACTTTACATCGCAAAAAGTTTCACCCGGAAATTTTTTAAAATGAGGGAAATATAACCAAGCAAAAATCGGAAAAACCACGATGAGTCGGAAATACATACATAAATAAACAGATATATATATATATATATATATAAACATGAATTCAAACGGCATGCATATTCGTAATCTACGACCCATGATCGATGCTCATTACATGGTCTTTGGTCCAGGTCTGACATCAGGGGAGAATGCAATAGTGTATTTCCTTCGGAAAATACACTAAAATCGCAAATTTCTTACGCAGATTGTGAAGTTATGAGTGCATTTCAGACTTTGCCGATGCGCTCATCGTGATTTTTGAGGCATTATCTGTAGGAAACAACTCTTAGTTTTGCTCTAGCAAAAGTTTGCAACAGGCCCATTGAGGATTTTTCGGTAAAAGGGCGTATGAGGCTTGCAATTCTGCTAAGATTGGTGCAATTTTTTATAGTGTTTGCGGCAGATGAAATTCATCCACAGTCGACATACTTCCTCACTAAAGTGAGGATTAGCTCCGAGCAGATTCAGGGAAAAATTTATCGCAGAACTGTAGACTGTCGGATAAATTACTGATAGCTAGAAAACTTCGCAGCACAATCTTGGCAGCATTGGACGTTTCATACGTATTTCTACGCAAAATTTCCTCAATTGAAGTATGATAACGTATGATAGACATTGACTTCCGGGACACCCTGTACACTCCTCAACTCCAGTCATTGAATCGTGGGGGTCTACTAGCTGCTAGATCGGGCGCGATTTCACAGGTACAAGGTTACCAGATTCGGGACAAAATACGAATATTTCACATTGGTTTGAAGGGGGGAAACTAGACGATCTGGCAAGGGTGGAGGTTGACCCGGGCGGAATTTCGACAAGCGGGGAAATTCGTGCGGCAGATTCGGAGTTTGAATGGGATTGCGTCCGCGGCGTCGTCGTGCGCTGCAATATATCGACTGTTACGCCGTTTAAACCTACGGTAAATGATCGATAAACAGGGTGTTCGCAGCGAACACCTTACCAATCGATTCTTTACCGTAGATTCAAATGGCAGAACAATCGATACATCGCAGTTCACGCCGCGCCACTGATTGCGTCGTGCGCTGCGGTGGGGACAGGCCCGAGCCGCAAGGGAGGGCGCTCGGCTCAAAGCGCGGCTCCCTCGCAGGGTTTCCACGGGAGATAGGCGGTTCTTGCTCGGGAGGGCGCTACTGCACGCGGGTTCAGAGGTGAGGGGGGGGGGCGAAAATGCGCGAGTCGATGCGATGCCTCCACGTGGCGACGTTTTCCACCCCCGCCCCCGTCACCCTCACCCCACTCGGAAACCGCACCGATCCACGCTGCCGATTCGGCTCCGGGAGTCCCGATTTTTCCCTGGTTTTTTGTATAGGAAGAGTATGGACAACTCGAAAATTTGGAGGTTAGGTTTGATCAGGTCATGTAGCTCTTGGGGCCCAAAAGGGGAGACAACCTATTGTGCTGGTTACACGCTCAAATTTCCATCAATTTCCGATCAAATGGTGACTGGTGCGCACCATCTGCCATCAAATTTCTGCGGCCTGCAAAAATTTGCTGGTAGATGATGGAGCTGTGGGGCTCATCCTTCATCTGATTTACACACAACCGTGCTTATTTCATGCTTATTTCAATCAACACGCTGTTTAATTAATTTTACTCATCAATCTAGATAACTCTCGACCGCCATCTTGATCATCATTTTGATCGGAATTTGACGGAAATTTGAGCGTGTAACCAGGCCATATGAACTCGAACTATCCCGCGGTACTATTTTTCACATTTCAACCATTTACTCAGATCAAAAATTATAAAAGCGATTTCGCTTACATTTTCTCAGTTCAAAGTTTTAATCCTTAAAGACGCTTGTTTGTAATGCGCCGTCAACCGTTTTGAGTGATCTTCCAAATGCAGAGGTTGGCAGCGGCACTTTCCTAGTGATTTTCGTTTTTCACGCTGTCGCCCTTTTGGGCCCTAAGAGTTACATAAATCGAGTTGTCCATACTCTCCCTATAAAGGTACTCTAGTTTTTTGGTCAGGCAAGGATAACTATACAGGGTGTTGCTAGGTTGAGCAGCCGCACACTGGACCGGGTCAACAGGAGAAGTCGCACCAAATTTGGAAACTTTAAAAGCTTATACATCCGTGTATACAGAATTTTGAGGTTCTAAAAGTGGCTTCATTGGTTTCCTCGTAAAATTCTCCCCATGAAGCACCCCTTGAAATTTGAAATGGAACGAAATAAACATCAAAATTTGCAGTTATAGTCAAAAATTTCATGTCTGACCTCTCTGATTGACTCGATCCACTGTGATCCGGTCTGCAGGAGCGTAATCCGATGCATGTCTTAAAATATCAATATTTCGTCTGCTAAGTTTACTTTCAAAGTTCCGCTAGTCAATGCCAGTGACAAGAGACTCTCCACTGGCCTCTTGGCGACAGGTGGAAGCTTTTACTTTCGGGGATTCAACATTCAACTGTTGACCTACCTACTTGGCTGGGAGCGATTAGACTAGAGTACCTATATTGAGAGAGTATGGCCACTGGGGTTACCACCTCTGATTGGCTCAGCCATCTTAGGCTAAATGGAGCCCTTAGGACCCAAAAATGGCGGACGCCATAAATTAATGTAATGCAAAATGACTCAAAATGTAGTTTTCTTTGCTTATCGTAACGAGAAATTTACTCAAATGCACTATTGCGACATCTTTACATATTTTTAAGGCTAATCGTGTGCAATATTTGAGAAAAATTATCTTAGATGTAGTAAGGTTGGCAGCAAGTGCGGTTGGTGATAACCGTCAAAAGTTGGCAATGACCCCCCTCCCATCCACAAAAACCAAAACAAAGCACCGCCATTTTTGGGTCCTAAGCAGAGACAAGAGACCCTCCACTAGTAACTTGGCTATGGTGGAAGCTTTTACTTTCGGGACTTCAGCATTCTACTGTTGACTTACCTACATGGTTGATGTTCAACAACGTGTTGGCAGTTTCGTTTTGCAAACAAGCCGAAAATGGCCGACGTTTGGGAAAGTTGTTTGGCTTATGACGTCATCCGAAGCTCATCATCGACCATGTAGGTAAGTCAACAGCCGAAAATATGGTGATGACTGTTGCTCGCTCATAATTGTCCATAAGGAATTGTTGAAACCCCGAAAGTAAAAGCTTCCACCTGTCGCTAGGAGGCCAGTGGAGGGTCTCTTGTCTCTGGTCCTAAGCCTCTCCATGGGGCCCAGTGGCCATACTCTCTCAATATAGGTACTCTAGATTAGACCAACAAGAATCGAATAAGAAAATTTTATTTCAAATTGCACGTCAAGACTGAAACGAAACGGAACGAACGGAACGGAGCGTTTCGTCGCTTTTGGATAGTCTGTAGCGAAGAAGCATGCCTTCGATTCACTTACCTTACCCTACTAAGAGACCAAGATTCAACACTTCCCGCGAAGTCCAATTTTCCGCTAAATTTGAAATTTTGGTGGGAATTTCAAATTTTGCCCCCCTTCCTAAGCTCTCCGGTCTACTTTTCTGTAAAAAAACCTGGGTCCTGTTTTCAACTTCTGGTTACAACGGGCTCATCTAAGGACTATCACCTGCATGTCGATAGCCGCAAAAATCATTAAAATCGCCCTGGTAGAACGCTGGAACTAAGCGTTACCAGATATGCAAATTAAGGAGGTCTCGGAGCTTATAGTATAGAAATATGGTATAGATAATAGAAATATATCGACGGTGTAAGTTGGCAATCACATGACTTGGTTCGCGACGTCGCAGACTTCCTGTCATACCTTATTTTTGAAACTACTCAACGGCACGAAACTGCCGTGATTTTTCCTCTCTCTGCGAAGAAAATTCTGCAAAAACTTCAAGGAAGGGTGTCAATTTGTTCTCCTTTGAAAAAATACGTAGAGGCGGAGATTCTCAGACACCGCAAACGAGTTATGTGATTGCCGACTTACAACGTCGATATATGTATCAGATTGTAGGTTCTTGCCCAGGAGAAAGGCTCTCGCAGTTAACATGAGAAATATCGAGGAAAAATGCAAAAAATTCGTCATTTTTGAAATGTGACACACACACAACACATTTGACAAAGCGTTTTGATGATGAAACGTGACCGCTCCAATACCGAGAAAAAGTTGCCAGTGTTTTATTTCATTCTCGCTGAGAAAACTGTCCCTGCAGAAAATGTCTGGAAAGGAAACTTCGTTGAACCAACCAGAGATCTCTCAAAAGCAAATGGAGGTCTCTATGAGTTAGGAATACTCTTTAGAAAGAGAGGATTTCTTGTTGTTTCAGTGAGAGATTCCTGTCGCAGTGTACGCAGTAGGAACTCCTGCTGATCCAACAGGATCTCCGAGGGTTTGCCAATTACGGGCATGACTCTGCATCATAATTTAACAGTTTCGTACCCTGAACATGGCAGCTTAGAATTGGAAATAAGTTTTTCTTGAAACTGCTGCCTTCTTTGTTTGAGCTGGGAACTTCGAATCGTCCTAACTCCACTTTCGTTTATTTTTCGGCATTTCTTTTTTCTTAAAATGTTCGTGTAGCTCCTCTCTGTGTTTTGGCATCATTGACTCAATTTTAAAGTTTCAATAGAGTAAGTTCTCTCGTCCCATGGATGGACGGTCGCATATTGATGACCAAAGTGCGGAACTGCGTATCTCAGTTTGCGACGTTGTAGACTTCCTGTTATACTTTACTATTTCATTGGAAAACTAGTCGATGTAATTTCTTGAATACTTCCTCGATTTTTTTCTCTCTGTAAGCAGAATATTCTGCATAAATACCAAGCTTTAAATTTGGCTTGTTTTTCTTCAAAAAAATAAAATAGGAGTGGAAATTTTGAAACTCCTTAAGATAGATACGTGGTTTCGCGTTGTAGCCATCAATATTAAGAGATCGCTGACTTTGGAGTCAGATTTTAGCAGTAGCATGAGAAAATAGTTGCATTGGTACTAATTCTGAAGATTCGCCTTACATGCAGAAACATTTTCTGCTGGATCAATAGAAATTCCAATAAAAAATTATCGGACGGAAATTGAGGGGCCTGCAGGACAAAGCGCATCAGTGTAATTTTTGAAAAAATTGAGATATTAAATATTTCAAGTGAAACTAGTCTTATTGCACATTCTATGAAAAGAACGCTCCTGAATTCCAATTTTTAAGCATCCAACAGTCAGTTTGAACTTTCTCTCCGCCATAAGGATCCGTGTAATTTCGAAACTTCAAACAAGTATTTCTCGAAATAGCAAAAACTGCACTTATGCGCCTTGTCAATCTCCAAGCAGGGTGTCTACAAGTCCGGAATTTCCGGAAACTCCGGAAATGGTACTGATGAAGGGCGGTCCGGAAGTACTGAAAAAGTGCGGAAATTCCGCCAGAAGGTCCGGAATTTTTTCATTTTTTTTTTGTCATTTTTGTCGCTGCACTTAGAGCGAGAAATTCAAATTTTTGAAATTTTTCGAATTTCGTCAATTGGAGGCATTGAAAAAGTACTGAATATTCAGTGTTAAGGCGGTACTGGAAAACTGAAAAAGTATTGTAAAACTACTGATTTTTGACCAGCCTGTTTCAGTAGACACCCTGCCAAGCCTCTCGATTATTCTCACGGTATTTTTGTCATTTCAAAAAGACGTCCTGCCATTTTAAGGAGATTCTCGGTTGACTCAAGAGTTGACGGAATTCCTCGTCCAGGAATTAATATCTGGAGACTTTCCCTCAGTGCGACAAGCACGGCATTTTTCAAGGGATGAGCATCCCTTGGAAGGGTCCCGTCGTGTAAGCGCAGAGGGCGGAAAAAGCGAGGATTTCCCTGAGCGCTTGGCAGCGGCGCACTACACGTGCGCTTTGCTTTGATGCAACAGCAGCGTAACTAGCGCATTGCACCAAAGGTCAATAAACTCGGGACTGTTTCACGTAGTATTATTATAGCTCCTTGCTTCCTTCCCATTACTCCACCTTCCTTTTCCTCTCCCTCCCGCCCTCTGTCCGCCTCCTCTCGGCCCGCGCTCTCGCACCGATTTTCTATTTTCCTCTGTTTCCTTTCGCCTCTTACCCCCTGCCCCCTTTCTTGAACCTCCGCTGGCCCCAGCCCTAACTCTACCCGCTATTTTGGCCGCATATCCTCAGCCTCCCGAGAAGTGAGCTACTCTCGCCGGAAAACGCATCAGGATAGTCGATTTTGGGCGAGGGGGTGGGATCTGAGGAAATTCAGGATTTTTCTCTCGAAAAATCTAAAATAATTTTTGGAATTTTGACACCCATGAATGTTGATCCGGAGAGCAGGGCCACGAGTTCAACCAAAAATAACTGAAAAGGGTTTCCAACGTTTCCTTGAAATCTCAAGGAAAACCTGGTACAGTCAGAGAAAAGTCGAAGTTTTTCCACGGAACCTTGGATATCTGTTATGCCAAAATATGCTACTTCTTTTTTCGATTTTAAGAGATTTACGCTAATTTATTTTTTCTTTGGGGGGACATGATTTTTATGAGATACCATGCTAGAAAAAAAATTTAAGTCGGGGAATTTCACTGTCGAAAGTCCATCCACAATTCAAATTCACTTAAACTGTTTTTAACACTATTGATAATGAAAATTGCGGCTTAAAATTTGAACCCTGTGCTTTTGAGAGTTTTGGAGAGCATTTAGCATCGAAAACTGAAAATCCAAATTTTTGACCCCTATTCCATTTTCCGCCGGAATGATTCGATTCTCTGCCATATTTTTCAGTCTTGAAATTTTCCCGACACCGTCACGTATGTGACCAATTACGAGAAAAGGGAACTCAGATTTAGAGAACCAGCGGGCTGATTATTGAAATTAATAGACAACGCGATGAACTAAGAAGTCACAAAGAGTCACAAATGAGTGCACCAAAATGGCGGTACCTCGAATGTGAACAAAAATAATGAAAATGTAACCGAAATTGTGGTTTATCAAAAGTGAATTTTTATTTTCATCGCACCAAAATGAAAATAGATTAAGAAATTATCCACAAATCAATCTAATTTTATTTTATTGCAATTCCTTTGGTTAGGTTTTGATCAGCTTTGTTGATGTTGCTTTTGGATGACAGACATCGCAGGATTCCTTATCCTTATCCCTCCATATTGTTCGTTTGGGTGCACACTTTCGTGACACCATGGCCAGCCCAGGGCAGCTGATAATCGAGATGTCTTAACTCATGGTAGAAAGGGACTCTAGTGATACTTTGACCGGAGAGTGAAGATGTCCGATTTTCCGTAATCCCCTCTGAAAAAAAAAATCTCGGTGTATTTACTAAGGAAAGGGTAAAATTACCAAGAATTCAGGGTTCTATTTGATCCCAGTTTTTTCTTGGTAAAATTACCATTTATGGAATTGGTAATTCTACAGAGAAATCTCGGTAAAATTATCGAACTTTCTCGGTAATTTTACTGGACCTTGGTAAAAACGTCAATATTTTTTTTCAGTGCCCCATATAGGTACTCAAAATGCACTGATGCAGTGGATGAAGATGCACCCACCCACCAATGAAGGTTCTCGAGGTAGCGTTTTAACCTGACGGCCGAGCACTCGTCGAGGCCTCGCCATTGCCCTCCCCCCCTCCCCCCCTCCCCCGCGCCCGCCCGGCGCTGTTTCCAAGGGACAGGGACAGGTTTCTGCCTGGAGATTCGACCCGGTTCCCGGTTCTCGGATCGGGGAGCCAATGGTGGGCCGCGAGCGGCAACATCGATCCGCGGCTGAGGCGCATAGCCTGACCCAGTTTCCGCCTTCATCCCTCTCACCCCTTTGCACGGGGCATGCGACCTCACCCGCGGCCGGGGGAGGGGGGAGGGATGCCGATACCCCTCCCGCACACCTCCCGCCGAGAACAAAGGAACCCGGAACTGAGTCAAACTCTTCCTGGTCCTATGCTCCCGTTCTAACACTGAAGAAGAAAATATGGTGGATTTTACGAAATTCTGACACAGTGATACGAGTATGGTTGAAAAAACACCAGACTCGATGGTAGCATTTATCATATTATAGTCAGTAGCACCAGAGTTCTGGTGAATACTACCGTAATTCTGGTTATTTCAACTAAATAGTATCACTGTGTAAAAAATCAAGTAGACTCATAGTAAATGTTACCATACTCTTCTTTCAGTGAAGGAAAAACGCTGTACGAACCTGCCAAAGTTTGAAAATTTGCATCGCTTTCAGCAGAAAGGAATCAGCGCAGTTACAGTGTGTCTGAAAGGGTGGCCCTAATTTTCATGAAGGAGCTTTGAGTATACCACGTGCTTTTTAAAATAATTGTGCTTTATGTTCTCACTTAAGTGTAGATGTAAGATGATTTTTTATGGAAATGGTTTCGTTTCCGTGAAAAATTGTCACGGAAATCATTTTGTTTCCATGAAAAATTTTCATAGAAATGATTTCGTTTCTATGAAAAGTTTTCATGAAAATCAGCCACATGGAAATATTCCCGTTCCATTTTTCCGTGTCACTTTTTCATGGAAACCAACTTCATGGAAATCATCCACATGGAACATTTCTAGCAGGGAAAATTATCTGAGAAATTGGTAGACAAACATTTAGAAATTTTCCTGAAAATTCGTGATTTGCCAGGGGAAATTTGGTAACGCCTTCAAAAGTTACCGTATTTCCTTCAACAAAAAAACGAATTTTCCGGGAAAATTCTGAATATTTTTCCTCCATTTTTCAGGCAATTTTGACCTTAATTTAATCTAAAACATTCGAAAACTTTAAAGGAAAATGTGTTTATCTTTCCTCAAAACTAAATATTTTGTCGGGGGTAATTCGGCAACAGCAGAATGCTCATACGGCGTGCTCCCTTAGCACGGTTGTATAAGATCCTATTCATTTTCTTCCGGGTTATTTGAATTCATTTTGCGATTGGAACTACAATTTTTGGCTCATCCATGAAAACACCTATGCGCATTGGAAAACTAATGGTACATAAGCTGTTTCTAACCTGAGGCAGAAATTGTAGTTCCTAATTGCGCGATTTTTTCCCTAAAACTTCGCTGATTTTTGATGATGATCCATGAAGAAATCCGTAAATTCTTCATCACGAAGTCTAATAGTTTCTGAGTGAAAGTATGTATTGTGACAGAAAATTCGGCAACGTGGAAATAAAGTTACGTTTCTTCAATTGGGGAGCCACGAAATAACTACTTCTTACTCACTCCTCTTCAGGGCAGAGGAGGAATCGGCAGTTCGAAGAGGAAAAAAATTAAATTTCATCGTTATCAAGCGTTTTTAGGGACCAGGAATGAAATAAACCACACTTGAAGCAATTGTGCCCGGCATTTCGGAAAATAGGCGAGACATCAGTTGCTCAAATCTAATTTTTCGAGTCCATTCGAAAAAGACATACTTTAACCAGTTATATGAGGGAGGACGTTACCAAGTTTTCACAATCTGAATGTTTGATGGATTACTACACGGACGAGTCACTTCCCAGGTAAAAATTGATGATAGGAGCTGCGTTTCAAAATACCAGAGGAGTTCTTATAGCCGACTAAAGAAGGCTATAGTTTCTATCGCCGGGCTTTACACTTAATCACCATTGGCTATAAAAGGCTATAAGAAATTGTGTAGAAATTCGTGTGCTTTGGAAATCATTAAGTTTTTTACGGAACCACCTGAATGTGTACAAAACACACATTTTTTTTTCATCATTAAAAATGAGAATAATCTATACAGAAAGTGAAAACATGTCAGAATCATGAGTTGAAAAACGCTAACTCCGCGAGATTAATATTAGAGCCTAACACAAAGCGCAGCGGCGACGCACTGGCCCCTACAAACCTAACAGGGATACTTCACGCATTGCGCAATGCGTGAAGTATCACTGTTAGGTTTGTAGGCGCCAAAGCGCGTTTCGCGCTCTCTGCCCGCCCGCCGCGCCGCAGCGTGCCACGGCGTCTGAAGCAACTATTTCACACCAGAGGTATTGCACAGTATCATAAGAAATGGAAAGCGCTCTAACATATTATGAATGACAGGCATCCTTCAAAAGTACAGAGCTTTCCCCGTAAAATATATCAAGATACCACGGCACAAAAAGAGAGCGGTAGTCCAGAAACTCACTAAGTCCTAGTATCGGTATTTAGTAACGTTTAGCATAAACTTTATCGTCTGGCTGTTTCTTAATCGCCATCGGCTATAAAAGGCTATAAGAAATTGTACAGCCGGCTTTAGGTCTATGGTATTTTGGAACACAGATTCTACTGCCAATTTTTACTAGGGTTCGCAACGAGCACCTTAATAATCGATTCTTTACAACAGTTTCAAATGGAGCAATATCGACAGTCGATCATTCACGCCTCGCCACTGGTAGACGCATCTAATTATATTATCGAGAAATTCTAAAAAAACTGCTCTTTGAAACTCTTCTTTTAAAGATTTGATTATCTGCCACACTAGAAAAAAGGTGTGATATCCGAGCCATATCTCATTACACAGGGTGCTTCCTCGTGATGAGAAGATTGGGTCCATTAGTCCTCTCGAATAGATACGTATGAGACCGAAAATAAAAACCATGTAAAAACTACAAACTCGTAATTTTACAACCTGTCCCTTGAATGAATATACTTTTCTTAAAGCGATTTTGGTAGTTAATAAAATGATTATAGTTATGAACTATTGGACGGAACTTCAAACAAGACGCCTGGTGCTCGGAAAAGCTGCCCGTAGCCAAAGCTCGAGGCGAATCACCCCGTAAACAGGTGGCGTGCTATCCATTTATAACCTATGGAAAGGATCGATAAACAGGGTATTCATAACGAACACCTTATTAATCGACTCTCTTTGCGATATATCGATTGATCTGCCGTTTAAACTTATGGAAAGGGTCGATACACAGGGAATTCGTAACGGACATCTTAACAATCGATTCTTTACCATAGCTTCAAATGGGAAATAATCGATAGTCGATCATTCACGCGCCTCTCCACTGAAAAGGCATGGTTTTAATTTTTAGTCGTTTAATATTGCGGCTGCAGCCTTTTGAAAACGAGTCACGGTATTTTCGAACCCTGACTCGGACGATATTATGATGGTTCGAAAACGTCACCTCAGAGACTGAAACGCCTGACAAAGAAAGAGATTCACTGCGTTTTTATCTCTTTTTTTAATAGTTACGTTAAGAAAGTCCTCCACGCTCAGTCGAGGGTGGAAATCCTCCACTTTTATGTCGCTGGAACGTCATTCTTTTCCAATAAAAAGTGAAGACCCTAATTGACTCCTAAATCATGGGCCTGTTTATTACCCTTGCGGTCGTTCCGTTAACGATCTTCGAAAAAATAGATTTTTATTTTTAAAAATCCCCGCTCGACGCGACGACTCAAAAGCTCTCGGGTCACCACTGAAAATCGAATTATTTAAGGTCTCTTTAATGATGGTGCGCCCTGGGATTCGACATTTTACAACCTATGATTTTTTTTCACATTGGTTACGAGGAATTTGAACTGCCTGCTCGCAAGAAACTCAAAGCTGTACGTGAGTCGAATCGCCCTCTACAACGGTTTCAGCAAGCTTCTCAATCGTGCAATGTTCATTTCCCACCATGTGTTGTTCAAACTATTAGCAATTTGCTATAACTGAGCCAAAGCGTCAAGATCGAGGTTGCCAGATTTTTATATCGAAAGACTGTCATGATAACGTTTAGCGCGCGATGTGAATCACGTAGAGCATTGAATTTTCATGAGTGGGTGGTTTGAATTCACGCATCGAGAATCATTAAATATCTTCGTAAGGAGTTAATTTCGGTAATTTTCGTTGTGTGCATCGTGTTTTACGTAAAATTTTGGTTAAGAAACATGTATCAGAATGCTGAAATTCGTACCTTATCTAGTGGTCCATTATTTGACCCAACGTCTCCTAGAAATCATCATCTGCGGATATTGATAGACAAAGCCATAGATAAAGGAAAAGAACCACCCATTTCAACCAACAGGATCGCTCCATACTCCCTATGTCTCCTTTGTCCAAAGCTTTGTCTATCAATTTCAATAATCGGGCCGCTGGGGTGTGAAAGCCCGGACACTTTAACTTCCTATTATCACGCCTCGTGGCTGTGTTCGGAAAGTTCTTTCGGCCGCATATTTCGTCGCTCCTCTGAAATAAGGGCGTATCTCGATTCCCACTTGAGCTCTGTTCTCCGTATGATCCTATGCTTTCGGGAGCTCATGTGAAATTAGACATAAGCCCTCACGTCAGAGGAGCGACGATTTCCGTGCAGCTCTTCCATCAACGCGATGCCATGCTAACTGATCGTTCAGCAAATATTTATCTGTTAGCTTGATGCGCCTCGCGGCTCAAGCTCTCGAATTATAGAAAAAGAACCACGTGAAAAGGAATTAAATAAAAAAACAACTACGTCGCACGCGATTCCCATGCACATAGTTGCTTTTGATTTAATCAATTTTCACATAGTTCTTTTGGCATTAAGATACCCTTTCCGTCGAGTTTTCTTGCGTTACCTCCGCGCTTTTCCACCATTTAATTGCAGCGTTGCCGTTTGAGGACTTATCATTTTCCCTTCCGTTTATCACAACGTCGAGGAATCGGAATTGCACGCCATGTTCTGTCACTCTGTAATAAATGGTGCGGCTTATGTTTTTTCAGCACGTACCTTTCCTCCATAATGCAGCTATAAAACTGAGTTTTTAACATCTTTCTCAATTGCTCTGTTGCAGGTGAGGCTTCCGTGCACCGTGCGCTGCGAACGGCGCTTTGCTCCGTAAGTTGATTTTTCAATCCACTATAGCCTGTCGGGGTGAAATTACGGCGAGTCAGTCTGAAATGGATCCACGGAGCGTTCGAATATGACGTAGGGCAATCAGGAGCACATGAAGTGGCGAGGCCACGCGGAACTTTCCACCCTCTCGATGGGTGGAAGATTTTCTCGGAAAGAAAAAAATAAGGAGTCAATTTTCATGATTTTCTGGAGCTTTTCATCCTCCCCCCCCCCCATGTCAGTCTACGCCACTGCAGAATAAAATACTTTTGATATATTTTCAAAATTTTGGCAATATTTTGAACCAAATTTTGTTGAAAAAACATTTGGGTCATTAAAGGAAAAATTTTAAAAAGACTGGAAAATAATAAAATTCTCCTGCAGCCCTCCAACAACAGAAACTTCAACTAATAGTCAGTGGCGTAGCGTACTTTGTAATGTATCGATTGATCTGCCATTCAAACCTGTGGAAAAGGATTGATATGCAGTGAGCGCATTCACGCCTCGCCATTGCTGCAACATTGTGCGTTTTCCGTGGACTTGCATCAGAGTTGATTTCGTCAAAGCCAAATTCACCATCGTGTTTCGCTCTAGATCATAACCCGCCGCCCTAGCTGGCAGTAATATTTTCAGAATATTTTAAAGATTGTCAGGGCGCTCTTGGTAATCTATTAATATCATTCGAAAATGGGTTTTATACCTTTTTCAAACGAATTATGACAAAATGTTTTTCAAAATACTCTCCCGAACTCTCCGACGGTATCTTCGACAGTATTTAAAGATCAAATATTTTGAGAGAATATCGGTCATGCCGATTTTTAGTTTTTTATGATTTTTGTTTTTTTAGGGTGGGGTGCATACTCCTCCCCCGAAACGAATGTTTCACACTTCTCAAAAATTTCACACCCTCGTGTTTCACGGAATATTTCACACCCTTATGTCTCATAAAATATTTCACATCCTCGTGAAATTTCATGATATATTTCACACCAATTTCATGAGTTATTTCGCGAGTTTCTTTCGTTTCATGCCACCCTGCCACGCCGAGTTTTACTTTTTTGGATATTTGTATCTTATAGTGCGCGAGTTGCACACCCCTCCCCGAAAGTAATGTTTCATCCTTTTCAAAAATTTCACTGAAATTTCCAATTTCCATAGGTACCTTCCGTTTAATGCCACCCTACTCTGCTCCACGGCTATTTTTAATTGGACTGCATTTTGCAATTTGGCACTATAAATTCTGGCTCTTGTGGAAAAACACTTATGTGCATAGGGAAACTAATGGATTTTGCGTTGTATTTAAACCGGGCTAGAATTTATAGTTCCAAATTGCAAAATGTAGTCCAATTGTTTCGGTCTCCTGATTTCCTGAATCCGTTGGTCGCGAGGGTCAGCGTTCGGTGCTGCGGCGCCGATTATCATATCGTCCCAAATCTACCCGTTGCCTATTCATCTGCACCGCCCTTCCTCGCAAAAACCTCGCAACGCCAACATTGTTTCCCTGTAAATACGCGGTTTTACAACCGAATTTGGATCCCCGAGCCGATTCCGTCACTCTTGGGGAGGCCACGGCCGTCATCGAGTCGGCCCGGAATAAATTTGCGTATTTAAAATCAAAAGGAACTATCTCAATCGTGACACGAGCCGTGCGGCTCATAAGAATACATGTATACCAGGGTCCACGTCACAACGAAAATAGATCTTTTCGATTTATTGCGTATTTAAATCAAAGGGAACTATCTCAATCTTGACACGAGCCGCACGGCTCATAAGAATACGTGTAAACCAGGGTCCACGTCACGACGAAAATAGATCTTTTCGATTTATTGCGTATTTAAATCAGAAGGAACTATCTCAATCGTGACACGAGCCGTGCGGCTCATAAGAATACGTGTAAACCAGGGTCCACGTCACGACGAAAATAGATCTTTTCGATTTATTGCGTATTTAAATCAGAAGGAACTATCTCAATCGTGACACGAGCCGTGCGGCTCATAAGAATACGTGTAAACCAGGGTCCACGTCACGACGAAAATAGATCTTTTCGATTTAAATACGTCCAAATTTACGGCCCCGTTCGGTCCGAGTCTGGGGGCGGCCGGGGTTCGGGGTCTCCTAACGGGACCGCTCCACGAATGTCGGGCCATGTGATTTCGGCCGAAAGCCCGGCCATTCTTGTTAAAACAACGCATGTGTCCTTTGAATCTCGTTGGCTATACGTTGTTTTTTACGTATTGCTTCGCCAATGCTGCTTTTTTGAGGGAGACCGGAGACCACTGCATGGGCATTCGAACGATGCCAAATCGACTTTCTGATTCAGTGATAATACCAGTTTTTTTTAAAAATTTTAAGGAAAAATTGATACAGTTGAGCAATAGAGGCACATCCACATCGATGCATGGCTCGAGTCGGAAAATGAGTGTCTCTATTGCAACGCTGTGCCGTCATTTTATTTTATCAAAAGATTCCGAAATAGTTTCGATTTGCCAAAGTTCCGAGATAAATTCCGATCTTTTCAAAAATTCCGAAATACGTCCGGAGTCGTCCGGATTTAGTTCCGAGGATCGTCAAAGTTGATCAAACAGTCCCTAAATTTGATCAAATAAGTGGTCAAACTAGCAAAAAACCGCAGATTTCGAGGAAATTCCATAAATAGCTGAAAATTCTGGGAGAAGTTCCGATTTATAAAAAGTTCCGAATTTAGGGATTAATTCCGGGAAATTGCAACACTGTAATGCAACTTTTCGAAATCTGCGATCATGTTTTATCGATACCTCGGTCGTTTCACATGCTTTTACGCGGGCAAATCCCACCGTT
Organism: Bemisia tabaci; assembly: GCF_918797505.1. NCBI lineage: Eukaryota > Metazoa > Arthropoda > Insecta > Hemiptera > Aleyrodidae > Bemisia > Bemisia tabaci. The sequence continues at coordinate 52,116,847 of NC_092797.1, forward strand.
GCCAAGTTACGAGAATCAACTGTGAAAATTCGGCAACATGGGTGAATAAATCATCCGTTCGGTCACACCAGAGAGAGAAATATGGTCCGCTTTTAACGGCATGCTCCGGCGGACCCCCATTAACCTGGACCATAACCCGGAGTTAATATTTATATTTCGGACCGGAGTCATGATATTTCGGAAACACCCCCTCCCCACCCTCCCCCACGCTCCCTCACTCCTCGTCCCATGTCGTCGAAGCATCTCGTGGAATATGAATTCCCGATACTGTAAAATTGGGCTCCTTTATTTTTATTGGCTTCTCGAGCGGTGCTTTTTTACAGCAAGCCCAGGAACACAACGGCGAGCACTATTTATTTTTTATTAAACCAGCAGCGTTTCCGATCAGACCAGTGGCGAGGCGTGAATGATCGATTATCGTTTTTTTCCCTTTTGAAGCTATGGTAAAGAATCGATTCTTGCGGTGTTCGTCGCTAACATCCCCTATATCGATCCCTCTCCATGCATAGGTTTAAATGGCAGATTAATCGATGTATCGCAAAGCTCGCCACCGTTCTCAGCGGAGAGGGAACGACTTTCTGGTACACGGAGAAAAAAACTTCGTGCGTGGGACCCGAAGTTTAGGTCATATGGATCTCTGAAGTTTTCGGATTGAGCATCCGAACATTTCAGGTCCAGCTGCTGAGGTTTGGATCACTCATTTGTAACTTCGGTTCTTACATCAGAAGTACTTCGGTTTTCACATCCGAAAAACTTCGGTTCTCACATCTGAAGTACTTCAGATGTAAGAACTGAAGTTTCAGACGTGTGATCCGAACCTCGACAGCTAGACATTAAATGTTCAGATGCTCAATCTCAAAACTTCAGAGATCCATATGACCTAAACTTCGGGTCCCTCGCACGAGGTTTTTTTCTCCGTGTAGATAGCGCTGTTTGGTAGCCGCTGACACATTCTCACATTTAAGCAGGAAGATAGAATTTGTTGAGCCCTAGAATTCAGGAAATGTAGAACCGTGAGAAGCTGCACTTGGACATGACCATTACAAACTTTTCCATCGTTAAAGTTGGCAGTCGTACGAGAACGTAATTCCATCGTGAGGTTGGCAAATTGACTCAAACAATTCAATTTTCTACAAGGAAAAGGTTCTTCCACCGTACTCTAATATATTTAGGACGAGTCTCGACTACACTCAAATCCAGATTAGCACTTCTGATTGGCCGGTGGAGGCGGATCCAGCAATTTGGCAACATAGGATTTCCTCCAGTTAAACCTATTCTATATAATCGATTCTTGTCGGAGAACCTGACCCCTCTGAGAATCGATACATTTCCATAGGTTTAAATGGAGAAAATACAGTGTTGCCGAATGCCGATTTGCCGGATCTGCCAATTCGGTGGTGTGGGTTTGGTTCATCGACGGATGTTGCACCTCCACGTAAAAAATCCGATAAAATTCGGCTCCTGCTCGCGAGACCACCATTCTACTTGCGCCAAGTGACTAGCGAGACGGGGGATGAAAGTGGTCGGGGATTGGGGAAGGTCCGTGATGAGAACAAAAGATGGCAGCGGGTAGGGGTCGGCGCGAACCCCGGTTTCGGAGGAGAGGAACCGGGCGGTGCCGGTGCGGCGAGGACCCGCGGTGGCAGCTGTGCCGTTGCCATTGGGTCGGACTTTGGGTGGGGCTTAAGCGGCGGCGGCCCCGCACCCCCCCCCCCCCCCCCCCCCTCCCGGGCCCCGGGCAGGGCAACTGGATCCCGAAACGGGTCGGGTCGGCCCGGGCCTACCGGTTCACCCGTCATCTTGGGGTGGATCAGGTCCTGGTCCTTGCCTCGTCTGCCTCCACTTCTGCCGTGCTCAGGAAGAACGCCGTATGAACATTCAAGAGCTGCCAAATTTTTCTCCATAAAATGTTTATTTTTGAGGAAAGTTGTGAATATTTTTCCTTGAAATTTTCAGGAACTTGAGGTGCGATTGCGAACAAAATTATCTGAAGAATTGGAAGGAAAATATTTATAAATTTACCAGGAAATGGACCACTAGATAAGATACGAATTTCAGCATTCTGATACATGTTTCTTATCCAAAATTTCTCGTAAAACACGATGCTCACAACAAAATTTACCGAAATGAACTCCTTACGAAGATATTTAATGATTCTTGATGCGTGAATTCAAACCACCCGCTCATGAAAACTCAATGCTCTACGTGATTCACACCCCGCGCTAAACGGTATCATGACAGTCTTTACGATATAAAAATCTGGCAACCTCAATCTTGACACTTTGGCTCAGCTATAGGAAATTGCTTACAGTTTGAACAACACATGGTGGGAAATGAACATTACTCGATTGAGAATCTTGTTGAAACCGTTGTAGTGCGCGATTTTACTCACGTGGACCTTTGAGTTTCTTATCAGCAGGCAGTTCAAATTCCTCGTGACCAATGTGAAATAAAAACTTTAATATCTTTGTTAGGAGTTGGTTTCAGTCATTTTAGTTGCGCGAATCGTGTTCTGCGTGAAGTTTTGGTTAAAAAACATGTATCAGAATGCTTAAATTCGTACCTTGTCTAGTGGTCCATTTGTGTATTATCAAAAAGGCAACGCCCGAAGGATCGTACGGCGTTTTTCCTTAGCACGGCAGACCTGGCATGGCGTGCTTTGCAATAAATTGATTAATCTGCCGTCTAAAACTACACTGCCATGCTATGAAAAAACGACGTATGAGCCTTCAGGCGTTGCCAAATTTCCCCTGGCAAACCACTAATTTTCAGGAAAATTATTAAATGTTTGTCTACCAATTTCTCAGATAATTTTGTTTGTAATTTGGTGTATGGGGCGGGGTTTCGGTAATGTAATGTATTCGGTAAAAATGTAAGACGCGATGCCGTGAGTTGTGAACTCGCAATGCTCTGCTCTAGTTTGAAGCAACATTACAAATAAGACAAACGCAAACAAACACAATATGGATATAAAGCGAGTGAAAGGATGCGCGTTAACGACGGCGCAGAGATACAACTATTCGTACTTGATAGACGTCCGTGCTGCATCTGAAAAATTGAAGGCGCGATGACGCGAACCGTGAGCTCTCAATGCTTTATGCTGTCAATGAAGCGTCGCTCTGATTCGGAAGAAAAGTTTAAAACAGGCCTGAAGACATCTCTCCTACCTTCGGCTGTATTACTCACGTAGTGATTGAAACACCATTACGAATAAGACAAACGGAAACAAACACAATATGGAAAAAGAGAGATGGAAAGGATGCGTGTTTACAACGGCGCAGAGATACAACTATTCGTACTTGATGGGCGTCCGTGCTGCATTCGAAAAATTGAAGGCGCGATAACGCGAACCGTGAGCTCTCAATGCTGTGCTTTACTTTCAATTTTGCAATTTTTACTCCGTGCGATCGATAAACTTTGAACCTGAAAATAGCGTAAACTTGTGCTGATTTGCCAAAATTTTCTGAGCCCCTCTCCACGTAGGGAATGCCCTACCAGGAAATATCACATTACGCCCCTTTAACCAGCCAAGGGTCTACGCCCTCAGATACGAGCCAGTCCGACCCTGGGCTGATCGTCGAAATTGATAGACAAAGCGATAGACAAAGAAGACACAAGGAGTATGGTGTAATCTTATTGGTTGAAATGGGTGGTTCTAGTGCAATATTACCTATCTCCTTTTGTCCAATGCAACCACCCACTTCTACTAATAGGATCCCTCCGTTTCCTTTTTGTCTTCTTTGTCTACCGCTTAGTCTTCAAATTTCAGCAATCAGGCTTCGGGTTGTTCACAGGTTTGGAAAATTTCGGGAAATTTCACTAGGACTGAAGAATCGAGGATAAGTCACGAATTCACGGGATAGGCTGAAACGGAGGGGTATCTCTAAGGCCGAATTGAGACTGAATTTTCTCAATTCTACAATTTTTCGCCCATTGAAAGGTCTATAATAACCAGAATGCATCGTGATTTGGTCATTTTCAATCTCTTTTCGGACCCAAGCAGGACCGGATTAGTGCCAAAGGACCCGGGTGCTAGTCATAAGGAGAATCAAATCCTTAAATTCAAAAGGCCCATGACACCCAAAATTCTAGTTCCATAGGGAGCATTTCAAGTAAACTACGAGTATAACTGTGTCCCTTGAACATTTTAATTTTTCCGAATTGATGTGTTTTCATTACCACCGTTTCAATTATTTCATGCAGGGATGGGAAATGTAAGTTTAGTAAAACGATGGGAAGGTGAGGGCTTTTAATTTCCAAACTTTGGTTTTTCTACTGTCATACCTCTTTTGAGCAAGTGCACACAGTAATTTTTCTCGAGTCAAAAAGGCAGGAAATTTCTCTTGAAAGGCCAGGGAAAAGTCCGGAGAAGTCAGGGAATTTTAAAATTCTCATCTTTTGGTCCCCTGACTGTTTACAACCTCCCAGAAAGTGCATGTGGAAGATGTGAACTTACCAGATTTTTTCCCTTCGCTTTTTGTACTGCGCAGTGGCCCAAAACTGTACTGCCATGCCAAGGAAGAACGTCGCGTAAACATTCGAGAGTCGCCGAATTTCCTCCGATAAAATGTTCATTTATAAGGAAAGTTAAGAATATTTTCCCTCCAAATTTTCAGAAACTTTAGTTGAGATTCTGAGTGAAAGTATCTGAAAAATTTGAAAGAAAATATTTATAAGTTTACCAGGACTCTTTACTCTCCCCCCTCCTCCCCCCTCAGTTTTGCACTGGTACTCATTAGAGTTAAAAAAAATGTGTTTGACTAATTTTTATTTTTGGAAGTTCTTGGCTTTGATTTCCCCGCGGAACACTGTGGGCCCAGCACCATTTCTCCACCTTGTTACATAGAGTATTCGGGCATCTTCTTAGTTGTTTTTTTTTTTTTTTTTTCATATTTACCAGGATATTCGTGTTTCATCAAAGAAAATTTGGCAACGTCCGGAGGTTTATACGGCGCACTGGAAAAAAAACACATCGGATCTAGAGTCCAGACTCTTAAAAACATCGACAAGAAAAAAGTACTCTTGATTCAATCAGAATCTAGCTTAAATCAAGAACCAAGCCTCTTAATTTAAGTGGATTTCGTTTTGATTCAAGCAAAAATCCGATTGAATCAAGAGTATTTTTTCTCGTCAATGTTTTCAAGAGTCTAGACTCTAAATCCAATGTGTTTTTTTTTCAAGTGCGTTTTCCTTTAGCACGGCAGTGTGCCTTCAGCGCAATTTACATTTGAAATAGGTCCGATGGGCTCGTTAACTTTTAGAAATTGGGTCCTCTGGGTTACCGAATATCTTGACAGGAGCTTTTGGAGGAAGGGAGGGAGGAAGAAGGGGGGGGGGGGTTTCCACGAAATCGTTAAGCTCCCCCTCGAATGTGCCTACGCTCGGGTGCATTTACGGATGGCGGAACTGGGTCAGGAGGAAAAGGGAATCCCCCGCGCCCCAGTTCGCATTGGAATCGTCCTCAACTCGCGCCAGATAACGCTGATTTTTATGGCAGCGTATCTCTTCCTCCTCTGAAAACACAATAAAAGTAAATGCACCCGACGCCTGGAAACTGTACGTTCGGGCCCGATTACACCCATTTTTGGGAAGCCACAACCGACCCGGGATTGACATCAAAACTTGCGAGTTTGCCAAGTGCATCGTTCCGGAAATGGAGAAGTTGCATGTGTGAGGAATTTGCGATTTGACTATTGATTCTAATGTAAAATTTCGCGAGAAACACGATGGTGCCACTGGTTTTCTCTGAAATCAACTCCCAAGCTCGTTAAGACACGAGATGAGGGAAGATATCTACCGATACAACAACATCGCTTTATCGGATCAATCGAAGCTTGTGGACCGATGTAAATATATGTTGTTCGAATGGACGTGTACTCGAGCTCCGCGTTATGTTTGTTGCCTATGCTGCAAAATTGAAGGAGAACCTCAAGTGGTCGACATCAATGGAGATGTTGCATGTGTGAGGAATTTGCGATTTGACTATTGATTCTAATGTAAAATTTCGCGAGAAACACGATGGTGCCACTGGTTTTCTCTGAAATCAACTCCCAAGCTCAAAAAACGCTCTCAAAGTTGAGGCTGTAATGGAGGGGATATCCCACGCTATCCCGAGAGTCCACCTCTACGTCAAGACCAACTCTCCATGCAGAGATAGGGAGCAAATACATTGACAGGGCTGCCACTTCATTTGGGGACTCTAAAATTGAAAACGCGGCAACCCTGCTAATGTATTTGCTCCCTATCTCTGCATGGAGAGTTTGTTTCGATGTAGACGTGGACCCTCCAGATAGCATGGGATATACCCTCCATTACGCCCGCAACTTTGAGAGCTTTTTTTGAGCTCAGGAGTTGATTTCAGGGAAAACCAGTGACTCCATCATTTTCTCGCGAACTTTTACACATGAATCAAGAGTCAAATCGCGAATTCCTCACACAATAAGCCCCCTCTCTCCCCTTCCTCGCCTGGCGAGGGGTGTTTAAAAAATCCGATATTTGACGCAATGTATTTTATGAGCGGCCCCAAAGAGGAAAATTTTCGGTTTGTCATAAGAGCCGTCTCATTGCATGCGTCCAATTTTTTTTTTCTTTCTTTCTTTCTTTTTTCAGTTTTAGTCAAATATTAAAATTGCCTCAAAATTATCGGAAAGAGTTTCTCCCTATGCCCTCGAAATCGTATTTTTCCCATTTTTTCATTTTCATACTCGGAGTTAGCTTTAAAATACTAATAAACGCCAGTTCGTCGGAAATGATTTCAGGAGTTTTGACCCCAGATGTATGCTTCATACTCGATGTATCACTTGTTTTTGAGCAAGTTCAGCATCATTATAAGAAAGTTGATATTTTTAGAGGGCGCAACATGCTTTACCGGACTCTGAGTACTCTGTCGCTTTAAGGCTTAATGATTGATATGGTCGTGAGCGGGCGGGAGATTCATTCCCTGTATTTCCGATACGAAAAAATCATAGACAAAGAAATTAAATTTTCATTATCTCTCCTCTGAAATTTTGTATGAATGTCAAGAGCATCATGCTTTTGAGATGGTTTTTATGTAGATTCTAAGGAAATGAAACCCATAGTAAAGGTCAGATTCTTCCATTAGAAACTGGACCCATGGAAGTATTAACGGAGCCTCCTTATGTCCCGTTATTTATGTCTTCCATAAATTACGTTCTGTTTTCCGATTTTCGTAATTTTTTTTTGTGAACCGGACAGGAAAACTCTGAGAAAACCTGGTTCCTCAGCCGCAGGGAAGATTTTCGGTTCCAACCTGGCACTTCATGATAAGTTCAGTCCTTCTGATTATGTTTGACACTCAATTTGGGTTACTGACATTAATTATCGCTCAAGGTTAAACTTTTTAAAACCAAAAATATCAATCGGGTTTCAGTGGACCCCAATCCTCACCCCCCCCCCCCGCTTTGTTTTCTCCTCTTGCTTGGTGACAGCTCCAAGTTGTGTAAAAATAGGAATCCTCAACTGAATCTGGAAGCATGTCCATGATTCCTTGTCTGAAAGTGTCGGTGTCGGTCTAGCTCGAAAACTCTTGGGGTCCGGACACGTTTTCTGGGCCCATCCTCTCGAGTGGGGCCAATCCAAGTAACCAAAAGTCCTCTTTATGTGGGGTTTTCAAACTTTCAGGACCCCATGATCCCTCCGTTAGAATTGTTGTTGTGTTGAGGGGCCATAGCACCCCTGTTCAAACCGCCCCTGTTGTCCGAGCAGGACGAGAGGTTTCATTGAAAGGGGGGGGGGGGGGTTGCTGCATTGGAAATTTAACCTCTTTCAGACTACTCTTTCAGTGAATTTGAAGTCTAGTCCGAGGAACTATCCACCTTGAAACGAATTCCGTCCCTTAAAACTGGGCTGAATTGGGGCTCCTGGCTCCTGAGCGGGACGAAGGGTAGGAACAAAGGACAAGAGAGGCTGGGAAATGTCGCAAGTAGTTGCTCAATATGCAGTAGGAAGAGAGCTGTGACGCGAACGGACCAACGCGCGACATCGCATCGATTAGAAAGGGCCATCCGAGCTGGCTTTGTTCATGCAGATCAATTTGTGAAGAGCCGGCCGCAGAGGCGGAGGGGGCGGAGGAGGGGGAGACGTCAAGTATGAAAATGGCCCAATTTTTCGGCCGGGGTCCGACCCGAGCGCGAAATTGGGCCAAAGTAGGCCAGAGTGACGTCAGATGCACATTGCACAAGCGCCGCGGCTCCATGGGGAAGGTCCGCTAGGAAGCGCCGCCCGAAGCGAGCAGTGCGCTCCCTGGGCGGAAATTCGGGCTCCGCGTGGCCGCCCCGCCAGCGCACTCTTCTGGCCCTTACAGCCGTTCCGAGCCACCGAATTCGAATCTCCCCGTGAACAAATCGTATGTTAATCTCTCTCGCGATTTGACCTCTCGGAAATTCATTTCGCCGGACCTGTGATGACACTTGTTGGATTACCACTCGATCTGTTCCGAGTTTTGTTTGGTTTTCGTGCGTTCCGCCTCGAGTGGCTCCCAGAGCCTCACCTCGTGACAATCCACCACCCATTCTCGTTTTTTTGCTTCGTTCCGACACTTTCGCCGAGCTTTTGAGGTTAGAATTGCCTCTGCCACTCACGTCTCCGACTCGAGGGACCGAAAACGGTGCTGAGGCTCCGGTATTCCCAATAAAATTTAACACGAGGTTCTTCCACTCGTCGAGATTCCACGTTATTGAGGAGGGTTTCGCTGTTTGGAGGTTAGAGGCGCCTGTGGTCATCACCCATCCGGCTCGAGGGACCATAAACGGTCAGCTGTGAGGTAAGGTTCTTCTTCGTTATCACTACCGCATGGTGTCCTTTCCTGGCTGTGTTTTTCGTCGGCGTCGAAGGTGTGAGATTCTCCGAGCACGGCGTCGTGAGCGACTGGAGACCGTCGGTCCCGACAATGGGAGCAACTTTTTAGCGCCCGCGATCACATGATACGCCACGCGGGTGGGGCGCGGGTAGCGGGGGGAGCTTGCTGCCACTACAGCCTTCACTCATCGCCGCCGCACAGTGGAGCGAGGCGATTGGAGACCGTCGAACTTGAAATATTTGACTAAAACTGCAAATTTTGATGTTTATTTCGTCACATTCTATATTATAAAGGGTGTTTTAAGAGGAGAATTTTACGAGGAAACCAATGAAGCCACTTTTAGAACCTCAAATTTTGTATAAACGGAGTTATAAGCGTTTAAACGGTTCAGAATTTTGTCTGACCTCTCTTATTGAGTAGATCCACTGTGCGCCGCCGAGCGACCTACCCAAGGCAATGGCAACGTGCGCTTTTTCGTCGGGTTGACCCATGATCGGGACTCACTTTTGCCTCGTAGGCAGAGCACAGGAATACTGCCGTGCTAGGGAGGAACTCTGCACATACATTCGAAAGCCGCTAAATTCTCCGGGATGATACATGTATTTTTGATGAGTCATGTATGTTTTTTCTAGAAATTTTCAAACTGATTACATCTAATGGACTGCATTTTGCAATTTGGAGCTATAAATTCTAACTCATCTGAAAAACACTTACGGGCATAGGGAAACTAATGGCACTTACATTGTTTTTAAACCGGGCCGAAATTTACAGTTCTTAATTGAAAAATGTAGTTCAAATGATGAGAACGAATTACAAACGAAATCCTGTGAAAAGTCGTAAGAGAGATGTTCGTAAATGTTCCAAAAAATTCGTGACTTGTTGAGGGAAACTTGACAACGCCTGACAACTCATACGGCGTTCTTCCTTTGCGCGGGAAAAAAGGAGCCTGCTTTTTGAGTGTCGTTCCGTCTCCACGTTGACAAATTTCTTTCGGTGAATCGGATTTTTACCTGGAGGACCTTGCACATCTAACTGAAAAATTCACTGATTTCGGGGGACGACAAATTCTGCCACGTGCAACCTATCCATTGTGATATTCTTTGAATTTAGAAGAATTTCGTTTGCACCGAAGACAGAGTAGTTTCCGAAAGGCAGTGCTGCCATTTCCCGAATTTCCCGAAACTCGGAACTTTTCAAATAATCGGAATTTTTCCAGGCAGCTTCTGAATCCCCGGAATTTTCAGCTATTTTTGGAATATCCTCCAAATTTGCAGTTTTTCGCCATTTTGACCATTATTTTATTTGATCAAATTTGACGATCTTCGGAACTAAATCCGGGCATATTTTGGAATTTTTCTCCGGAATTTTCCTCGGAACTTTGGCAAATCGGTATATGTTTCCAATAATTGGAATTATTTTTGAATCTTTTGATGAAATAAATGGCGAAAAATAGAGTCGTGCTGCTCTATTTTGAGTTGCAAAACTCATCAATCGCATCCATTCCCGACTTACAGCCACTTATCGTTGAAATCGATTCATTTTGAGCTTCCATTTTGACGCCATTTTGACGAGTGGAGACAGCGCTTTTATTTTGAACCAATCTATATCGATACAATCTCACCCATTTGATGTATCGAATACGATCCACGGCGGAGCAGTTGATTCATCGAAAAGCTCAAAACGCCACTGAATGGAATGACCCTCTGCAATGCATGCTTTCGCAGCGCGAGCGTGGAGCGACTGACCATGCAGTGACCATCGCATCATCGCTCGAGCAGAAGCGTTCGCGGAGGCTACTGAAGCGCTGAAGCCGGGGAGTTAAGTGTCTTTGCATTGGCCGCGCTGAAGGCTTTAATTAGTTGTGAAAATATTTACCCGAGATCTCGTCTCGAATGATCTCAAACATAACACTTCGCGTCGGATTCCGTCCGATTTCTCAATAGTGCATCGCAGCCATCTTTTGATTCGAGCTCGCTGGCGTTGTCGGTTCGCCAGGAAGATCGATTTCAGTGACGAGGCGTGAATGATCGATTATTATCGATTTGTCCCCAATTGAAGCTATGGTAAAGGGTCTATTAACAAGGTGTAGGTTGCGAACACCCTACATATCGATCCTTTCCCGTAGGTCTAGATAGCAGACCAGTTGGATTGCATTTTGCAAAAAGGAACCACTAGCATTGCAATGATGCTAAGATTGTGCAACTTCATCCTCTGCAATAAAATTGCGGAAATCGTGAAAAACTATGAAATTTAGATGGTAATTTTTGTCTTAAATTTACAGTTTTTAGCAAGTAAAATAGAAACTATCAATGGACAATCGGGGTTTTCCTCCAAGACAAAAGGAGTTGCACAATCTTAGCAACATTGCAATGCTAGTGGTTCCTTTTTGCAAAATGCAATCCAATTGATGTATCGCAAATCACTGGCTGTGTTGCTTACGTAACCTTGCACCACTACAAATAAGACTTATGGGAACAAACACGATATGGAAATAGAGCAAAGAAAGGACTTCTCACACTTCTACCGACACTTTACAGAAATACAGCAAGGGAAAGGACTCGCGTTGCTACGGCGCAGTGATACAACTATTTGAACTTGATGGATGTCCGTGCTGCATCTGCAACTCGCCGCGTGAACTCACAGTGGCCGCTTAGTGCTGCCAATGAGGTGTCATTCAGATTCGAGAGGAAAGTTTTAAAAAACGAGGTTCGAAAACGTCTCTTCTATCTTCGACTGTGTTGCACCACCCTTTAAGCAACACCACAAATAATGCAAATGGTAACCGACACTTCACAGAAATACAGCAAGGGAAAGGACTCGCGTTGCTACGGCGCAATGATACAACTATTTGAACTTGATGGATGTCCGTGTTGCATACGCAAAATTGAAGGCGCTATGGCGCAAGGCGTGAACTCGCAATGCTGCACTCTTTGCTTCCCATGAGGTGTCGCTCAGATTCTAGAGAAAAGTTTAAAAACGAAGCCCGATTACGTCTCTATTAGCTTCAGCTGTTTGGACACCCAATTTTCTCTTTTTATCAATGGGATGTCTGATCCTTCTATTAGATTTATTTGTGGTCATTTATCTCAAGCTCTTATGTAACGGGCCCATACAACCAGTGGAGAGACTATAGCTAGACTCAGGTTAATTTGACCCGAACTGGGCATTTAAGGGTTTAAAACATTTTATCCAGCCATATAATCAACAGTTTTTCACAATTTGTAGGATTGTCTCAGTGTTAAAAAATACGATTTTTGCCCTCCAACTTGGGGAATCATGGTCCCCAGGGCAAGCGGTTTGGAAAAAAAGGTATATTACAAAAACGTCCTTTTTGACCAATAGAGTCGACTCCCTCAATATTCGTACTTAGTCCTGGGACACCCCGTATTTTCTTGAAATTTTCGGATATCAGCTTACATCGCGAATAAAATCCATATAGGTACTTAAGTGTGGGTATCTTGGATGTTGGAAGAAGGGAGCGCGGCAGTGTGACACTAGGTCGACGCGAGATGGCGTTGCAGATTGCAGCTATGAGTATGAGTGGGCATGCGGTTCGACCCGCGAGTGAGCCAATCGGCGGTGACGACAAAGGCCCGCACCTACTCTTCGGATCGGATCGGACTCTCGCTTTCGTAAGGTGTAAACATAGCTGGCTCCTCCAACATAGCTCGCTCCTCCATTCCTAGGAACTTGGCCTCGATTCGTCAAGGAGACAACGCTACGGTTCGCTCGCAACGTTGCAACGACTTGCAGCTTGCAGCGCACCACGTCTCCTCTCGAGCGTCCAGCCCGCCGAGCCGAGAGCAACAATAGCCCATGTCGTCATCGAGAGCGTGGCTTCCGAGCCAGGGCCGCAGAATTGATAGACAAAGCTATAGACAAAGAAGACAAAAGGGATATGGGGGTAACCTCTTGGTGGAAGCTGGTGGTTGCGATGGACAAAGGCAGCAAGTAATAGACTAACTAACGGCAACCCATGAGAAACCCAACAGCTAGTCCATTATTTTCTCCCTAAGTCTATAAGAACCGCGCATTTCATCCAATAGAATCGCTCCATACCCCATATGTCTTCTATGTCTATAGCTGTGTCTATCAATTTCAATAATCAGCCCGCAGGGCCCCAGAAACCAGCCGTCCCGCGGGCCGATTATTGAAATCGATCGACAAAGCTATAGACACAGACACAGAAGACCAAAAGGGATACGGAGGAAGTCTGTTGGTGGAAGTGGTGGTTGCTTTTGCAATGAGCAAAGGAGGTAGGCAATAGACTAACTAACGGCAACCCACGGGAGCTCCTGTAGTCAATATATCGTTTGCCCCCTTTGTCTATAAGAACCACCCATTTCAACCAATAGGATCGCTCCATACTCCCTAAGTCTTCTTTATCTATTGCTTTGTCTATCAGTTTCAACGATCAGCCCGCTGGAGCGCGTAGCCACTCAAGTGCGAAACCACGTATCTCCATTTGCGACTGTACGACTTCTTGTCATACTTTTGGAAATCTATATAGTCAACATAATTTCTCGGAAACTTCCTTGATTTTTTTGCTTTTATCAGAATAGTCCGTGTAATTTTTAAGCTGTACAGCACGCCGTTTATTGAAATTGACGGACAAAGCTATACATAGATGAAGAAGACAAATAGGATGTGGAGGTATCCTATCGGTGGAAGCGGGTAGTTGCAACGGGCAAAGGAAGTAGGTAGTAGACTATCTAACGGCAACCCGCACGAGAGACTCTATAGTTGGGACATCGTTTTCCTCTCTTAGCCTGGAACCATCCATTCCAACCAATAGGATCGCTCCATACTCCCTATATATCGTCTTTGACTATCAATTTTTTTTTCTTATCAATTTCAGCAATCAGCCCGCATGCAGGGCCGCAGCAACCAGCCACTCTGTGCTCTAGCTATCGGAATTAACGGTCAAAGCTAAAGAAGGAGAAGACAAAGTGAAAATGGTGTGATCCTATTGGTTGGAAGAGATGGTTCTTATTGACGAAGAGGGAAAATGATGGACTAACTATTTCCATCAGTAGGATCGCTCCATTTTTTCTTTAGTTTTCTTCGTCTATAGCCTTGTCTATCGATGTCTATAATCAGAACACTGGCACATAGAGATCCCTCTCAGAGAAAACACTTCGGTTTTCAAAAATCAAGCTGTTTCTAGGCGTTTCTTGGCCTCCTGAATGCATCCCCAAAAATTTCGTGAAATTTCACGCGAATAAATTTCATGAAATTTTCGATCTCTGAATTCACCAAGCAAATTGGGGTAGCGCCACAACTTTAGGGATGATCCTTGACACTTTTTTGTCGTGCCAATTTCTGTCCATGGTCTGACCCTCATTAGAGTGAGAAAGTCAAACGTTTCGTCCATATTTGGACCGAGTTCATCAGAAAGGAACCAACCGACATTAAGTTGAAACTAAGAAAAAGAGGTTTGAAGTTTTATTCCTGCATACGGCTCAATGTATAAGGTAAACTTCAACCCCTCTTTTCACAAGCTGATTTCTGTTTATCGCCTTTCAGTTCTTGACAGGAGAGAATATACGGCTAGTGGAACTCAAAAACATTGTCGTCTCAATTTTTTCGAAAATGTGGGTTGGTTTCGTTCTGAAAAACTCGGTCCATTTCGCTCTAACCTAACCCATGGTGTCTAGTTTTTTAAAAACCGGAAAAACCGGGATTCATCAGGAAATGAAAATTTACCGGGAAAATCAGGGAATCTGCTCCAGAAACCGGGAATCTCTTTCATTGACCAGATAATATCAACATCAGGAACATTTTTTTAATAAAAATTTTGAATGTGCGCCAAAGAAATGGTCGTATGATTAATTAAAATCGATATCATATCTGAAACTCTGGAAAATTTTATTCTTTTCCCCAAGAAAATCCCGGGAAAGTAGGAGAAAACTTCGGTTTCTCATCAAGGAATGAGCTCCCGAAAATCAGGGAATATCAGGGAATGAGCTTTGCCAAGAAAAGTATACACCATGACCTAACCTCAACGGATACATTGCATCGGAGGGAAAACGCTGTGAATCTGGCAATGGGAAGCCGTTGAATTAAGGGTACGGATCGCGAGCGGAGGGCCAGCCAGCGCGGAGCGCGGGCACCTATTTCACAATCGCGGTTCAGCCTACATTCAGCTTCAGCCGAGGCTATTTTTAAACGGGTAGCGCCCAACTATATTTAACTGCAACGTGTAATCGGAGTGAATCGAGCCTGCGGCCCGCGGCGCACACTGAAAAAAAATTCTCGGCGTTTTTACCAAGGTCCGTTGGTACCTTTACCATCTCACTTTTTTTACCAATTATTGGTAATTTTACCAAGACAGACTGGTAAACTTACCTAAATACCGGTATTTTTACTGTTTTTTTCCAGGTAAGAATACCACGTTTATTGGTAATCAATTCCCGGTAACTTCGCCATTTTATCTCGGTAATTCTGCCATAGTCGATGAAAAATATTGGCGTTTGTACCAAAGTCCAGTAAAATTACCGAGATTTCTCGGTAAAATTACCAATTCCATAAATGATAATTTTACCAAGAAAAAACTGGGATCAACTAGAACCCTGAATTCTTGGTAATTTTACCCTTTTCTTAGTAAATACACCGAGATTTTTTTTTTTCAGTGCACACAGGAACGCGTCTTTGAGAGAAGTCGGACATGAAATATTTCACAAGAATTGTTACATTTTACGTTTATCTCACCACAATTTCAATTTTCAGGGGTGCTGTCCAAAGAAACTTGAACGAGAAAACCAATGAAACTGCTTTTGAAACATCAAAATTTCATATTGATGGAGATATACGGTTACAAAATTTTTACATCATGTCCGACCTCCCTGATCGACTGGATCCACTGTGCGGCGTCCAACGCCAACCTACGTTTCGTTCAAATCATTACCTTTTTCACTGCGAGGAGCTTTACCTGAAGCCTGAAGCACCGTTTGCACGGCCAAGTGAACTTGAGCCAGCAATATGCCGGGAGTCTCAATCTGGAGTCATGATTTATCCAGGGATACTGAAAATGCGAGATCCGGTAGCGTAGCTGTAAATCCCTCCTAATTATTGTCGTGCCCCACAGGAAAGAACGAAACATACGTTTTCAATTCACAACATTTACTCTCGAAAAAATTACTTTTACCAGGATCCTGAAGGGCGTTTCCAATCGCGTTTCAGGCATTTCAGCCAGCTAAAGAGTCGGGAATCTTAACCTAGAATCATGATTTTTATCCAGGTATACTGAAAAACATGATGACTCTTAAAATCCGAATTATTTCTTCTCACATTCCCCCCCTTACCCCGAAAATTGTCGAAAATTTTCAGTAGTACATAAATTTCTTCTATCTAGGAAAATTATTTTAACTTTAGACTATTGTAAATTTGATTTGATTAAAAAAACCACTAATTCTTAAGTTCATATATTCTCTGATGTTCTCATGTCAGATGCACATAATTACGACGGGGAGAGAGAGATTTAAGAGTGATTCAAACTGTACATAATCGAACCAATCGAGCTTCAAAAATCACAAGCTCTTAATAGTATCAATCAGATTTTTAAGAAACAGTTCAAGCTGCACTGGGCTCAACTTTGAAGCGAAGTTTCGAGCTTTGAGTTTTGAAGAGCGATGAGATGATTTGAGGACGCATTAAGTAGAATCTCGTTCTAACCGCGCTATCTTAATCGTTTCCTCCGCTCGACCTACTTCCAAGTTTAAAGTTAAATAGCTTTTGTTCGGAGAGGAGATGACGACACAGTTACCTGCACTCTTCATCCCGTGGTTAATTTGGACGTATTAAAATCAAAAAGAACTATATTCGCCCTGACATAAGCTCTAAGATCCATGAGGATACGTGCATAGCAGGGCTCATTTCAAAATGGATGTAGTTCCTTCTGTTTTGCGTCCGTTTCAACGTGTCTCAGCAGAAAATTAACAATTTTATGGTCGGTCTCAGGTTACAAGGGTTTTCTAACTGATCAACTGGCGAATGAGTCTGTTGCACGCAAGTGATACACTGCCATGCTAAGGAAGAACGCCGTATGAGCCTTCAGACGTTGCCAAGATTCCTCCAACAAAAACAAAAATCGCCGGGAAAATTGTGAATATTATTTTCCAAATTTTCAGAATTTTGCACGCAATTTAATCTAAAATATCTGAAATTTTCAAGGAAAAATATCCATAAATTCCGTCAAAAATACACGTTTTATCGAAGGAAATTTGGCAACTCTCTAATGTTCATACGGCGTTTTTCTTTAGCACGGCAGTACATGCCAAGTAAGTAGACTTTCATTACGGGTTTAGCGTAGAAACCCATGGGAAAATCGGGAAATCCCATGAATCAACTGAGGGCCTAAGTTACTCTATTTTCCGCACTTCCCATATTACGGTGGATTATTTTTCTGCCTTCCCTCAAAAATTTAGGAGCCACCTCACCATTTTTAGGCGCCAATAGTATAGAGCCCGATTTTTAGCGCATTTGGTGCAGTTCCGCCACAAGCATTACTAAGCTGTCGATACAAGAGTTAAAATTTCGATTTTTCCAAAACTATCCACCCAGTGGTTCAACTTTGAAACATATTAATCACAACCAGAATGTGTATTGTGTTGCACACTGAAAGTTATGGCTTATGAACCAATCATTAGTAGTTCATATGGAACACCAATAATAGTAGTGAGGGCAACATAATAATAGCACATATACCTTAGTATATACCTTATTGTTAGTATGGTACGAGATACCTTATTGTGGTTCACAGACCAGGGTTGGACTAGCTCGCATCTGAGGGCGTAGACCCTTGACTGGTTAAAAAGCGTATTGTGATATCTCCTGTTAGGGAATTTCACTTATATGTATTTTCTCTACGTGGAGAGGGGTTCAGAAAATTTTGGCAAATCAGCACAAGTTTACGCTATTTTCAGGTTCACAGTTTATTGATCGTACAGAGTAAACATTGCAAAATTGAACGTGAAGCAGAGCATTGAGAGCTCACGCTTCGCGTCATCGCGCCTTCAATTTTTCAGATGCAGCATGGACGTCCATCAAGTACGAATAGTTGTATCTCTGCGCCGTCGTAAACGCGCATCCTTTCCCTCCCTCTTTTTTCATACCGTGTTTGTTTCCGTTTGTCTAATTCGTAATGGTGCTTCAAACACTACGTGAGAAATACAGCCGAAGGTATGAGAGGTGTGCTCGGACCTCTTTTTCAACTTTTCTCCCGAATCTGAGCAATACATCATTGATAGCATATAGCAGAGCATCGAGAGCTCCCGCTTCGCGTCATCGCGCCTTCAATTTTTCAGATGCAGCACGGACGTCCATCAAGTACGAATAGTTGTATCTCTGCGCCGTCGTCAACGCGCATCCTTTCCCTCGCTTTATATCCGTATTGGGTTTGTTTGCGTTTGTTTTATTTGTAATATTGCTTCGAACTAGAGCAGAGCATTGCATGTTCACAACTCACGGCATCGCGTCTTACATTTTTCATATGCAATGTGGACATCCATTTCACGCAAATAATTGTATCGCGTTTACATTTTAGATGTCTCTTATTTTTGAGTTTCGAGATAAATTAAGGTTAAGTTTGCCCGAGATATGCTATGGTATGTCCGAATCAATAGTCATTTTGAAAAGGAAGAAATATGTTTAAAGGTCTCTCAAGAGATCTATAAAGGGTGCGTATGTCTAAACATCGAACTGACCATCGCTTCTAAGGGAGTTACACATAGCGAATGAAGGAGGGGGATGATCAAGCGTCTGTATGTCAACAAGAAGGTGAAAATTTCACAGAAAATTGTTTACGCTTCAGAAAGTAGTTCTTGGACCTCTGCTCACCAATATCATGCGTAAAAGCACCTTTCTTTACTCCTAACTCTTTCTTCTTCCGTTCATTAAAAAAATTTTCCTCACATATTTTCGGTAGTAATTTTTTTTCTTCTTCTTATTTTGCTATCTGTAAGAGGGGCACGTTTTCGGCGCGCCAAGGGGGCGTATCTGCCAATGGCAGATTGGCCTTAAGGCCAGTCCGAGCCTCCGAGCCTGTCACGGACTGAAAATATTTAGTTCTTTGACGACTATTAGTGGTGTTTCATATGAACCACTAATCGGTTTACGAAGCCACAGATTTTTCTCTGCGCACAAGAACTAAAACCTTAACTGATCCTGTGCTATCTCTCCCCTCAATGTGGCATCGCCGCGCAACAACTTGTGCGAAAATTATTTGCAATGATAATCGCAGGGCTAAACACCCTCCTAATCGGCTTCCTGCCGGATTTTTGGCGGGAAAAAGGGTCAGATGAGGGGTTCGCCCGACGGAAACATGAATGGTGCGAACGGGGACAATGCACCGAAATCAGGTTTCTCGGACGAGAGGATTTTTGGGCGTCTTGAGAACACAAAAATCGCACAATGCTCCGATTTGCAGGTCTGCCTTGCTAAGGAGAAACGCCGTATGGGCCCTCACACGTTGCCGTTTTTCCTTCGAGGAAAGCCGAATTTACTGGGAAAATTTTGAATATTTTTCCTCCAATATTTCAAACTATTTTGCTCGGAATTCAATATAAATTGCCTGAAAATTTTAAGGAAAAATATGTATAACTTTCCTCAAAATTAAGTATTTCGTTTAGGTAAATTTGTCAACATTTGAATAATCGCACGGTTCTCCTCCCTACCGCTTCACACAATGGACCGAGTTTACCAGAGAGGTCGGACATGGTATTTTTGACCAAAACTACAAATTTTAATGTTTATTTCGTCGCATTTTGAATTTCAAAGGGTGCTTCCGAAGGAGAATTCCACGAGAAAACCAGTGGAACCACTTTTAAGACCTCAAAGTTGTGTATGAACGGAGTTATGAGCTTTTAAAGTTTCCAAATTTTGTCCGACCTCTCCTATCGACTCGATCCAGTGTGCGGCAGGGTAAATCAGCGTGCATGATACTGCCGTGCTACGGAAGAGAGCCGTATGAGCATTCGAGAGTTGCCAAATTTCCTCCAGTACAATGTTAATTTTTCATGAGAGTTCTGCATGTTTCCCCTTGAAATTTTCAGATACTATAGATTAAATTGTGGATAAAATCCCGTAAAAAATCGAGATAAACATACCCACAAGTTGTCCAGGAATTCGTCCTTCATCGGAGGAAATGTGGCATCGCCTGAGGACTCTTACGGCGTTTTTCCTTAGCACGGCCGGATAAACTTGCCGAATCTACTCGCGAGGGTGAGGGAGAAAAAGGTCGCGAGAGTTGATAGTTCGGGCGGTGCAAGAGCACAAAAGCCTACCTCAAATTCAATAGCGTTAAGAGGGGTCGCGGTGGAGACCCCTTGGCGAAGGGGGGGGGGCGATCCGAGGATCCGAGGGTCGCGGTCGGAGGGCAGAAATTCGTCTTGGCCGAAAAAGGGGTGGAGTTAGATGTGAGGATGGGAGGTACCCGGTCCGAATAAGGAGCCTGATGCACCTTGATCCTTGGTGCATTGCGATACCGCAACGGTCTCAGCTCGGCTGAGTAAAATGAAGTCCACTGGACACCTATTCTGCCGTGCTAAGGAAAAACGCCGTATGAACCTTCAGGCGTTGCCAAATTTCCTCTGATGAAATACGAATTTATTGAGGAAATCGTAAATATTTTTCTTCCAATTTTTCAGACTATTTTGTTCACAATTCAATCTGAAATATCTGAAAATTTCAAGGAAAAACGTGCGTTAATTCCGTCAAAAATACATGTTTTATTTAAGGAGATTTGGCAACTCTCGAATGTTCATTCGGCGTTCTTCCTTAGCACGGCAGTATTATCATCCACCTGATCAACATTTCTTTTGCAAAAAGCGCACAAGGTGAAAATTTGAGTTTTGCGCAATCCGGTTAAAAATTCTATCCCACAAACGTTGTTTCTAAAAATGCATTAAGCTATCAATTCCTTATTGAAAAATGTAGTCCGTTTATCGTGACTACATGTTGCTACTAGGAACTACAAATTCTGGCCCGGTTCGGAAACGACCAATAGCGAGGCGTGACACGAATGATCGATTGTCGATATTTCCCTATCTGAATGTATGGTAAAGAATCGATCTTCAGAATGTTCGTTGCAAACACCCTGTTCATCGATCCTTTTCCATAGGTTTAAATGGGAGATCAATCGATGTATCGCAAAGCACGCCACGCGTCGCCACGCCATCGCGGCCATCGCCATGCTATACTGCCTTACCAGGGAAAAACGATCTCTGACCCGTTAGACTTTGCCAAATTGTCTTTGATAAATCGCAAATTTTTTTGAAAGTTTATCAATATTTTTCTTTCGATTTTTCACAGCATTTTTTTTCGTTGGTTTCGTTTCGACCTGTTGGTTATAGCATATAGATTTCTGTTGAACAGCACTCTGCCGTGTTAAGGAAAAACTCCGTATGAGCCTTTAGGCTTTGCCCAATTTCGTTCGATAAAGTGCGAAATTCCTGGAAAACTTGTGGATATTTTTCTACCAACTTTTCACAAGATTTCAACCACAACTTCATCTATAGTATGAGAAAATTTCAAGGGAAAATATTCCTAACTCTCCTTAAAAATTAACATTTTACTGGAGGAAATTTGACAACTCTCGAATGCTCATACGACGCTCTTCTTTAGCACGGCAGTACTGCGCTCCGATGTAAGACCTAAATCAGTGACACTCATGTTCATTTGTTGCAGGTGAGAAAATGTTTGCTGGCCTAATTTTAATTTCTTGCAAAATCAATTTTGGATCTTGGTGAGTCGCATGTATATGCTATTTTCGTGTACGAGTACATCTATTCCACAGAAAACCAACTTATGTCCAACAATTTTCCCCAAATTATACTCTTCATAATGTAATCGTCACGAGTTACATTATAACTTGGCCTAAAAATATGGATGAAGAGTCCAATGGGAATAAACAGAGCTGCACGGCTTTATCCTGGAATACATGCTTAATCGAGAACTCCACGATGAAAAAATCGTCGCTTGCCTGGAATAAAAGCGTAATTACATGTAGAGATGAGCTCGGGAAAGCATTGTTGTGAGTCCTATGGACGACAGGGTCCATGGCGCACTGGCGCAGTGTAATTGCGTCCTTATGTCAGAAAGGAGACGAAGCTGCCGTGCTAAGGAAAAACGCCGTGTGAGCCTTCAGGCGTTGCCAAATTTCCTTTGATAAAATACGAATTTCCCAGTAAACTTATGAATATTTTCCTTCCAGTTTCAAAGACAATTATATTCGCAATTTCATCTATAAAGTTTCTGAAAATTGCAAAGAAAAGTATCCATTGTTTTCCTCAAAAATAAAAATTTTATCAAAGAAAATTTGGCAACTCTCGAATGTTCATACGGCGTTTTCCCTTAGCACGGCAGAACTGGTCGCCGAAGGATGTATGGGAAGGGGACGGAGGCTCTGAATATTTAATAGGCTTCCAGGATAAAATTAGTTTTTTTCCAGGAATCAGTCCCATGGTCGGGCTCACCTGCAGAGGTAGAACTGGAGAGGCTGGACTTAAAATCCCATCGGCGAACCAGGATTTATATTTTACCTCGGTGTGCCTTGGAACTCCGCATTATCTTGAACGGAGTGTTTGTTCGTGAATGTGAGAAGCGACTTCAGAGAAAATTAACCAAAATTTGTGTTCATATAGGAAGTAAAACAAGCTGTTGTTTAATTTTGCTTGTGTTCGTTGGCCTTTTGTTAGTTTTCCCTGTGTCAAATCAACCAATTCTTTGGGTTGGAGGGACCAAATCCGTGTGTTGAAAATTAGTTGTCAGCCTCCGGGATCGTACCTAGGCCTCGCAAGTCGAGACCGTTGATCGCGTGGAGGAAAACAAGAGTTTGTATATGAGTTCGGCAGGATACTTTCTTCACGATCCGATATCTCAGAGTAGGCTACTGCTTTTAGGTCCATTTAACACAAACTTGTGTTGAGCAACCAAGTTCTCTAGGCTGATCTGACGCAAAAAAAAAGCAACACGCGAAGTAACACAGAACCACATCAAAAAGGCAGAGAAAGCCTGGCAAAGTCAGGAAATGTTGACACAGAGCTTTGAAATGTTTTCCTTCAGTCAGAAGATCATCGAATTTGTCCTTTTTAAGAGACTTCATGTTTAAAATCTTGCGGAAAGTTAATTTCTATAAGAAATCTCGCAAAAAAAAAAAAAAAAAAAAAAAAAAAAAAAAAAAATTCAAGGAACTTCATGTCCAAAATCCCTGATGAGTCCGGAAATTTTGATTCTGATGTAGCAACCTCTGAATGGCGCCTGAATCTTCACTCTTTTCGTATCTGGGCCTCCGCCCTCCATGGCCCCCTTCGGCCCCCCGCTTTTCGGCCCTTCCTCCCCCGCTTTGGATTGGAGTCGGATTTCTCGAGTGAGATCTCCACGATTTCGGAAGAGGCGTGCGTTGAATTCGGACAAAAGACAGGCAAGGAGGAAAGCGAGAACCGCACACATCTATAAGCTTGCCAACTGGAGTTACGTGGTTTGGTCTCTGAGAAAGAGTGGGGGAGGGAGGAACAGCAGCTGGTGGTCCGGTTCGGTCCGGTCGTTCGCGGGTGCTCTGCCGTCCTAAGGAAAAACGCCGTATCAACATTCCAGAGTTGCCAAATTTCCTCTTAGAAAGTATTTATTTTCGAAGAAACTTATGAATATTTTCCCTTGAAATTTTCAGACCTTTTAGGTCAAATTATGAATAAAATTCTCTGAAAAAATCGAGGGGAAATATTGACAAATTTTCCCGAAAATTCATGATTTGCCGAAGGAGATTTGGCAACGGCTGATGGTTCATACGACGTTCTTGCATAGCGCAGCAGTGCTCGTGACGCGATGGCGATCGCGGGCAGCTCCAACGGAACTTACGAAACCGTTAAGGTGCGCGCGCTCCTTCGCTGATTACAATACCAACGGACACCGATGTCAAATTTCGCCAGAAAATTAACAGCAACAAACAATCCGTTCGTTTAGCGCTGTCTCTCCACTCGTCCAAATTAGAGTCCCTTTATACTGAGAGTCAAGACAATTTGAATCCATTTCTGATTGGTTCCCGTATTTTAGGCCTCCACAGTGTCACAAACGGGAATAAAGATTACATTTTCACCGATTGCAAAGATTATAATCTGGAATGGACCAGGGAATGACGGGTTCGGCAAGGAACAAACGGAATGAGAGGAGGAACGGAGAAAGGCATTTGAGAATGGGCCGATCAAAGATTACGAAAAACGTTCAATTTCTGTAATCTTTATTCCCGTTTGTGACATCCATGAGCCGAATTGTCTTGACTCTCAGCATAAAGGGACTCTAGTTTAGCGCTGTCTCCACTCGTCCAAATGACATCATAATGGAAGCTCTAAGTGAATCGATTCAAACGATAAGTGGCTCAAAGTCGGGACTTGATGCGATTGATGAGTGTTGCATCTCAAAATGAGCGGCGAGACTCTTTATTGATCAACAATCGCGAACAGATCGTATTTTTCGGTTCATTTTGAGCTTCCATTTTGTCACCATTTTGACGAGTGGACGTGGACACAGGGCTTTTCCTCGACAAGTGGGACTCGTCAGTGGCGAGGCGTGAACGATCGATTATCACTTTTTCCCCATTTGAAGCCGTGGTAAAGAATCGATTATTAAGGTGTTCGCTGCGAGCACCCTGCATATCGATCCTTTTCCATAGGTTTAAATGGACCGCGTTTAACAGAAAGGAACCAAGCCACATCAGATGTTGCCAAATTTAACTGGGCGATTTAATTTTTTACAAGAGAACGCTTGTGCGGATTCCTTTGAAAATTGTAAAGAATTTGCCTCGTACTGTGCAGAAAAGTCATTGAAATTTGCAGAAAAATTCGCACAACCGTTTTGGTGTAAAACATTAAATTGCCAAGTTGAATTTGGCAATAGCTGATGTGGCTTGGTTCCTTTTTGTTTAACGCGGTCTAAATGGCAGACCAGTCAACGAATCGCAAAGCACGCCACGCCATTAGAATTCTCGTTGAGCGAACAGGAAATCTCCTTGTTTCAAACGGTACTTCTGTTGTTTCAAAGAAAAACAGCGTCGCCAGCTTCAGGGAATTGCCTCCGATATTTGGCAACCTCGGATTCTTCATTTGGCGTTTTTCCTTACGTCATGCAAAAGGCTGCCATGCTTACAAAACACAAAACGCCGTATGTACATTGTAAATTCGTATGTTATCAAATTTCCCCTGAAAAAATGTGGATCTCTTCCGACTAACTTGACATTTTTCTCTTTGAATTTTTCATTGAAATTTACTCACGCTTTAATGACACGCTCCTTAAAATTTCAAGGTATAATATTCATAACTTCTCTAATATTTTAACATTTTATCACAAGAAATTTGGCATCGTTGGGTATCCATACGGCGTTTTCCCCCGCAGGAAGGCACGCAGAGTTCTCAGCATGCTAAGGAAAAACGCCGTATAAACATTCGAGAGTTGCCAAATTTTCTTAGATAAAATGCTTATTCTTGAGGAAAATTATGTATATTTTTCCTTGAAATTTTTAGGAACTTTAAATCAAAATACGAACAAAATTCTCTGAAAAATCGGAAGAAAAATATTCACAAGTTTACTAGGGAATTCGTGTTTTATCAAAGACAATTTGGGAACGCCTGAAGGTTCATACGTCGTTTTTCCTTAGCACGGCAGTGCTCTGCACCTTTTTTCCGAGAAAACGGTGGGGTCCCGAGCAGAAAATCGTCGTCGTCAGCTTTCCGCTGCCAACGGAGGCGGCCTCCTTGGATTCTTTGTCAACCGGCGTCGGTTATGAAATCATATCTGGCGTTACACAATGTACGGGTGACGTCACTATCAGCCTGGTTTTTTTGCTTATCTCTCCGAGCGAAAAATCGGACGTTTCGTCGTATGCACGCGTTCCAGCTCATCAAACTCCCGCCGGCCGGTCAGCGATCATTTCCAACGACAGTTTTTTTTTCGAGAGAAAAAAAAAGAGGCCCGTTTAAACAAGCAGGAGGAAGGTTTCGCTTCAATAAAAAAAATACTCGTTGTACAGCAGAGACGAATTTATGAGATAAAAGTTGACGAAAGATGAATGTTGTGTATAGAATGCAATTTTAGCGACTCAAGAGCGATGATGTCCAGGGACGAGTGACTTTCGTCGTAATCTTGGTGTTTTGAATGAATCACTATCGTAGCAAAAGGTCCAAAAACTTTTACTTGATTCTCCCCGAGGGCAAATAGTTTGATTATGACATTGAGAGAAGTTGCAAAAGTTAAAATTTAGTCGAAAAAAAAGGTCATAATAATTGGAAATACGAGTGAGAAATTATGTTCGCCTTCAACTCGATGGATACAATTTGAGCGGCTCTGGATTTGAAATAGTCGTATCACGCGTCTTGGTTTAGCGTGATGTCCGGGCGGGGCGAGTGATTTTCGTTGTAATCTTCGTGTTTTTAACGACCATCGCAGTGAAGCGCCCAGTAAGGTTTACTCGATTCTTCGAACACATACGCAATAATTTTCTGAAAAAGTCGATGTTTTCGCACTAGTTTTGTAAAAATCGGACTAATGTTTACAGCGTATCGACATCCTTGTCATAATATTTCATAAAAATCAGCGCTTTGATTTGATTACACGAACCGAGAGTTGAGTCTGACGAACCGAATATTTGGGATGACATAGAACACCATTTTCTGCTTCATTTTGTTGATATGCAATTGCACCTCCTTAAAAGTCGAAATAGTTGCACCACGCGTTTTGCCCCATCTAACTTTTATACGCGGCGTTGAAGTTTCTGATTCAGCCGGAAAGATTTCGCGTTCTCCTACATTTCTTTGAAATGCAATTTTACCTACTTGGAAGTCGAAATAGTTGTATTAGACGTTTCGGCCCATCCTACTTTTCTACAAAAGTCTGGCCCTCAGCTCTTGCCTCGCGGATCGCGCCCAGTGGCGTGGCGTGCTTTGCGATTTATCGATTGATCTGTCATTCAAACCTATGGAAAAGGATCGATGAACAGGGTGTTTGGAGCGAACGCCTCGATAACGATTCTTTACCATAACTTTAAGTGGGGAAATATCGATAATCAATCATCCACGCCATGTTACTGATCGCGCCAAGTTCCGAGATGCATGTGCTATTTGGACCGCGTTGAACAGAAAGGAACCAAGCCACATCAGCTATTGCCAAATTTAATTGGACGATTTAATTTTTTACATGAAAACGGTTGTGCGAATATTCGTGCAAATTTCAGTGAAAATTCTCCATGGTGCGAAGCAAATTCCTTAAAAATTTTAAAGAAATCCGAACAAACGTTCTTTCCTAAAACAATTTAATTGCCCAGTTAAACTTGGCAATAGCTGATGTGGCTTGGTTCCTTTCTGTTAAACTCGGTCCATTTGGAAATGCGCAGGACAGCGCGTACACAACTTTGGAAGGTGCGTGCGCACAATTGAAACGCATTTTGATCAAATCCTGATACATTTTATAACATCCAATAATCAGAGTACGCAATTTTCCACTGCTTACACAGCTCGTGAAAAACCGATCCGTCGTTGGTTCGTGAACATTCCTGCACCTCATGTCTATGTGAAGTTAGCATCCCGACTTTTCAAATTTTAAATTTTCTCTTTTGCGCACCTCTAATCTAATCCATTCCAAGCAAGGCTGCCATAATTTCCTCATCTTCAAATTCCCTGACTTTCCCTGTTTCTTTTTGCTGTTCTTGACTCCAAAATTTTCTAGTTCGCGGGCTCTCCCCGAACAAAACCCCCAATTCCCTTCCTCGTTTTTTTTCAAAGAAGAAACCTTTTTTTTCACTTCCGTCTGACTTGTTTTGCTTTTCCCTGACTTCAAAATTTTCTAGTTCTGACTTTCCCTGACGGTGAGAAAAATTCCCTTCATTTTTTTTTTTTTTTTTTTTTTTTTTTTTTAAAAAAAGAAATGCGCTGACTTTCGCTAGACTTTGATAGGTAGATGTGTGAGAAATTCCCCGACTTTCCCTCCCAAGCTCCCCAATATTTCCCTGACTTCTTCCACAAAGTCCCCGATTTTCCCTGACTTCTTCCACGATTTCCCGACTTTCCCTCACTTTTCCAACGAATTTCTCGACCTTCCCTAACTCTTCCCGCGGATTGTTCTACTTTCCCTGACTTTTTCCACGAATTCCTCCACTTTGACTTTTCCTAGTCGCCGAATCCCTAACTTTCTCTGAATTTCTCGGTTATCGCGTATTCTCTAACTTTCCTTGAATTTCCCGGTTATCGCGTATTTTCTGACTTTCCTTGAACTTCCCGGCTTCTTTTCCCGCGAATTCCTCGACTTGAACTTTTCCCGGTCGTCGCCGATTCCCTGACTCCCTGAATTTCCCGGTTATCGCACATTCTCTGACTTTCCTTGAATTTCCCTGAGTTTCCCGGTTTCCCAGAGCGCCGGCAACGCTGTTGCAAGGGACCCGAACGAATATCCATCCTCCCGTGTCCCACTTCCGAGCGTGTCCCAGTTCTCCCTCGCCCGCGCCGACAACGCTGCGTCAATAGTCGTCGTTTTTTTTTTATCGTGAATTCGTAAGGCAGAATCAAAGAAATTAGGAGTTCACAGGCTAATGCCATTATGCAGGAAGTCGGGCAAGGGAGAAGGGCGAAGGGACGAGGCGCCTGGCGGGAGCCAATCGGAGCGCAAAGATGGTGGCGAGAGCTGCGCGCGCAGCCGTGTCGCCGCGCTGCGCGCGTCCGCCGCTGTCCTCGCCGAGCAGTCCGAGAAATCGAAGCCGCCTCGCCAGCCGTTATTTCCAGCGCAACCGCGGCGCCGACCGCACGTCACTCAGTTCCCCGATGCACATTGCACCAGAATTCAATTCCCCAAACAGTTTCCTGCAACCGTGTCCTCCGCGATCAGTGCTCTACAAGTGCCTTTCGTTAACCGCGGTGGAAATCCCCGACATTTCATCGCGTTCGACGCAACTTTGTGCAACTCGCCAACGCTTCGCAACGTCGTGCACGCATCACTCCCGCCAATGCCGTTTCTTTTAATTTTTCCGCGGCCGCTTTTATATTTGCCTCGTCGAAGTGGTTATGAAATGTGACAATCATACTACGAAACAAACGCGCTGTAATTTATTTATTTTTTTTCTGTATGTGTGTGGCGTCCTCTCTCACGGATCTTTCTGCAGTGTGGATGTGACTCATCGCCTGAACTCCGATGTGCGCATTATCTTCTCCGTGCGAGGTTTATCCATTCCGTGTGCTCTAAGTGTGTCCCGCTCTCCGCTGCTCGCCCACGAGAACGTATGTATCATGCCTGCTTTCTATCTTTGTCCTCCTGACGAGCGAAATTTCTGGAAGTTGTGGCAGCGATTTCCCCCTCCTCCATGGCGAATTTGACGTGTCATCAAAATTTGTTTGCTGTCAGCAGGTGCCTACTCCGTGCGGCCTATCTGCCTCATGAATGCTCGTCGAATTTTGTACGCGTGGCCATTGTAGCACGCAGCTTCCCAAGTTTTGCCGCCGTCACCAACAATCTATAAGTTAGCTCTCCAATCCTTTTCGTAGATTTTAAGTCCCTTCTTCATTTAGACTTTATTCCTGCCACGCTTAAATGCCGCAATTAACAATGTTTGCTGCATTCACTTTTACCTACTCTCTACATTCAAATGCTCAGACCTCCATTGCACGTCTAATCAGTGCAGAAGCAAAAGTTCAGCACCAAGTCGGCTGTATGTAGTTTTGCTTTTTTCTATTTTCCTGAGACTGATTTTTCGGCGCTGCCAGTCACATTTCTTATTAAGTTTTACATTTCCGAAAATGCTTGACAAATGTACGCCATCCTCAAGCGGTTTTTTAAGTCAATGTTGTGAGTTGAGTTTTTATCTCTAGGCTTGTAATTGTTACTAAGTCATAGAAACATGAAGGCAGCGCTCAGAATTTTCGATTCTTGTGTCTGATGTACTTCAGTAGGCTTGTCCGGTTAACCGTGTATTCTTCCATTAAGATACGCGGAGTGCACTATTTAAATGCAGGTTCTATCTCCCAGAAAGCGTCGAAGTTCGTTAATATACCTAACGTTACAATTCTGTGCCTCAGGAACGTCCTACTAGCCGACAGAACTGCACGCTCCAGGAAAGCATTAATAGCCGTGGGCAGATCGCTTAGTCCGCCCGCAATATCGAGCGTATGCAACCCGGCCGACTGCAGAGTTCGAATAGTTGCATGTTAGGTTTGAACCCAACTTTGAACACCTTCCTCTGTTGTACCCACTATGCTCCGCGCATGATCCAAGTGCTGAGTTTATCTTTCGGCAGGCATCTCAGTTGGTTTATATCGCATTATTTTTCTTCCAAGTTTTTTTTTTTCTTTGTTAAGTAAGGATCATAGAGGAAGTTAAAACGGATATTCTCAAATTATCAGAGTTCTGAGAAAAGTATGAATAATGACGAAATGAACTTCTAGTAGCAAATCGTGTCGCTTCATTTATTTATTTATTTATCTATTTATTATTTTTTTATTTTTTTTTTCATGGAGAGAAACTCCGGGATACTGCTTATTTCGCTTACCTTGGGCATGATGAGAGTGTAACGTACCAGTTCCATAACGGAAAATGTATTCCAATTGTTCAATCCTCCGCTCATGACCAAGCGATTGTGCTTTCAATTAAGTTGCTGAATTGCATGAATTAAACATTCTCATTAGGCTGTCAATGACAGATCACAGGGGGTTGGGCTGCTGAGCGGCCAGGAGGTGGAGCCCCCAGTATCGTTAGATTTTCCTGTGAGTTTAGTAAACGTTCGAAACCCGGACACTTGAAGTGCTCCAAGGTCCGTCCATCCCGGAACGAGGCTAGTAGCACATGCGTGGAAGTGATGACCTATTTATCCATCAAGAGTGGCTTCATTTCCACCGCTCATAAGTATGTATTGCACCCATCTCCGCGGTGATTGGAGGTGCGCAACCTCCCCGTTTGTCATTCCGGGAAGTGAATTTTTACCCGGAGTTTCGCGTTTTCCATGGCAATTCGCGCGTCAAGTGTACGGATTGTGTTCAATTTTTAAAGGTTCCTTATTGTTCAACTCAGCCGAAAATCGTGCTCGGGATATTCAGTTTCCATTGTTGTCAATTAAATTGAGCTCTCAAATGAAGGCATTTTTCGTCAAGATGGTGTGTCGGAATTTTCAAAGTGCCTTGGAAGTGTGGCAGTTTTCATTCAAATTTTCAGTATTTGGGCTTATTTCTCTCCCCCCCCCCCCCCCCTTTACTAATAAATTAGAAACTAATCTATTTTTCCACGTTTTCCGAATTTTACTTATGGGATAGGGTTCATCGGTGAACGACCTCATGTACGGAATTGAAACACATTTACCTCAATGGACTTCATCTTGCAATTAGGAACCAAACAATTTTTGGCCTGGATTAGAAACAGCGTGGATACCATAATTTTCCCTATGCACTTGAGTGCTTTTACGGAGGAGCCACAAACTTTAGTTCCTATTAACACAATTAAGTCCAAATTGAAGTCTGAAATTCGAAGTCTCGAATTACTACTTGATGACGCTTTTTACGAAAAAGCATTTACACATCTACATTATACTTTATCGCAGAGGTATCTCGACGTTTGGCATTCTTTGAGCCCCGAAAGGACAACAATTTTATTAAAGAAAGAGATAAGTAGTGGTTAACGAAAGAGGCTCTTTCCGAAACCGATTTCTGGATCCCTCAACGCATCCAGTACCTGAACGTTTACACCCTTCAGCCATCGCGATGGGTTCTCACGTTCGGAGAAACTTTTTCCATGTAGAATTAAGCAGGACGTTTGGCGGCGTGTCTTATTTTTTCCGCCGTCTCGAGATAAAATTCGGTCGAAACCAACGCTAATTCAATCTTTATCCAACCCGTTGGTGGCCCCGATTAGCGAGATACGACTCGTTACATAAAAGCGCTCTTGTCTGTCGAGGAAGTGACTCTAGTCACATATTTATTCGTAATCTCATCTGTTTTTAACCTCCTTTTTTGCGCATCGTCGCGAAGATAGTAGCCGAGACGTACTAATTCGTCGCGTGACACACGAAAGAGCTTAACTGAACACCGAGATGAGCCCGGAAAAGCATTGAATTGTATGGACGACAGGTTTTATTGCGGTATGTTTGGAGGGGGACGAATTTTTAGAAAAGCAGTCGCTGTTTTTTCATTTTTACCCAATTTTCCCTAAGCTTCAAGAAATATGTCATTTGCCGCACGGAAGAATGTAACTACATTCCAATGTTGCAGAATTGTTCCTTGTAGATCGCATTATTACCATGAGATTCTGGGACATCTCTAACCGAAAATTTCACTGTTTTGTCCTCTGATCTCTTGTAAAAATCCGAGAAATTTTGAACAGAAATTGCAGAGATTTATTCTTGCAAAAAAGAGAATTTTTCGAGTTAGTTTTGCAACCTTGGAATGGCGGCACGTTCCTTCGTCCGGAAAACTACGAATAGAGGTATCTTAGTCTAAGTTTCCGTGTCAATCTCAGTAACGTAGACGGATGCAAGCGACCAAATTTTCTTCCAATCACATTGTCATCTTTTTTCGAAAATTCATGATAGAATCGAGCACTTTTTGCTTCAATCGACGCTTCAAACAAATCGTTTTGCTCCAGTTTCTACTCAAGCTGACCTCAGCTAGCTGTCAATGCTGATAAGTGGCGACGCAAGTGTGTGATAGAAGTTTTTAAACACTCTATTGTCCTTTGTTCCCCCTCCACCGATGACATACTTCGCGCAACAGCACTCAACTCTCCTACGCGCCAAATCTCTTGCTTCGAAGCGTTGACATCGTTACAAGCCTCCACGTGAAGTCCAGCGTTCATTTCTCTAGGTACCTCGTAACCTAATTTTCGCTCTACTCGAATGCCGAGTCAGTTTTTACTGTTCGAGTGATTTCGGAGCAATTTTCACCAGCATGTATCGTGCTCGCAGTAATTTTGCAGAAATTTAGTGCATTTGCAGCAATTTTTCCATGAATTTAACATTTCCACCTTCATTTTCAAGTCAACGCCTTCGCACAAGTTTTCGTAAAAATGAATGCATCAACTCAATGCTATGAATGCAATGGTCACTCTTCAGAGTATAATCGAACGTTTGAGTCGTGTTACTGTTACTGAATTCCTCCTGAAAAATGAATGCATCAACTCAATGCTATGAATGCAATGGTCACTCTTCAGAGTAAAACCGAACGTTTGAGTCGTGTTACTGTTACTGAATTTCTCCTTTCATCAGTTCTTTTCACATCGTAAGTCCGTTACACGAACTGTCAGTTGGGTTTGACGAACCGAGTGGTTGGGATATTAAAGAACTCGATGTGTCCCAATGTTCCCCTTCATTTCGTGGATATGCAATTTTACCTTCTTCGAAGTCGAAATAGTTGTATCTCGCGTTTCGTCCCATCCAACTTTTCTACTCTGCGTTAAAATCTCTGAGTCAGCGGAAAAGAGACCAAGCGCTTCTTCGTTGGCGTGGATACGCGTTAAAATACTGTTGCGCTACAGTTTCGTAGTCGAAACTCAATCTACGCGTCGAAATTTCCCAACTATGAAAGTTGGTCACATTCTTTCGCCAGGGAAACGACGCACAGTGGATTGAGTCAATCAGAGAAGCCGGACTTGAAATTTTTGACTAAAACTGCAAATTTTGAAGTTTACGTCGTCACATTTTAAACTTTGAGGGGTGCTTGTATCAGAAAATTTCACGAGGAAATCAATGAAACCACTTTTGAAGTATGGAAGTTTTGTATAAACGGAGTTAAAACCTTCAAAAGTTTCTAAATTTCGTCCGACCTCTCCCACTGACTCGATTCACTGTGCGACGGATTGTGACCGGAGTTGTGAAAATGGGTCCAATTTTTGGTATCGAGACCCCTATTGGCTAAATAAATTATCATGGGTCCAATTTTTTGGTATTGAGACCCCTATCGGCAAAATACATTATCAAGGAAAGGCAACGTTTTTCCTCAGCACGGTAGCAGCATACGTAACCACCATGGCGCATCGAGCATAAATCCGCTGCGGATTTTTCTCGGAAAGAAGCGTCATCCGAAACAGGTTCTCGCTTTGCTGGACCACGTGGTCTTGCCCCGTTGTATTTCACTTGTCGGGTGAATAATTGCGCAAGCGAACCCCCCAGCGAAACGTTGCCCCACCCCCCTCTCTTCACCGCCCGGTCCCCTTTTGTTACGGCCGAGATCCCCCTCTCCCCCCCCCCGACCCTCCGTTTCTACGCCAAAATTCGGCGCCTCGGTTTGCATCTTCCGCCGCGGTTGGCGGAGATTCTTCTCTCTCTCTTTTCCCGCGGTCTGTTCTCTCCTACATTGTCGCCAGTTCGTGCTCGTAAATCAGCCTTTTTCTCCGATTCAAACTGTAGTAAAATGGTCTGAGTGTATCGGAGAATCTGGCAACCTTTGCTGTTTCCATGTTCCAGAACAGTTGGTCGCCGCGCCGCGCGGATGTCCTCGGGAATTCCCGCTCCGAGTGTTTCTCGTTACGCCATTATCGCGGCGCCACATTGTGTTGTAAAGAAGCTTTCTGCCCTGTGCACTCGGTGCGAAACGTACGAATTTTAATCCGAATTCGGGCATGACGTCACTTCGCAGAGATTGTTATACCCGTCGTAAGGGCTCCCTTTTAATGGAGAATTTTGGCAACAGTAACATAATGCGACGTAGCGAATTTCATCACAAGCGTGGCAAAGTTTGTAATGATTTCCCTCCCAGAAATCCTCAAACGCGTCGTGAAGGATCCCTCTTGATGACGAAATTAGGCAACAGCATTGGCGGATCCAGCAAATTGGCAACATCGTTTTTTCTCTATTTAATCCATAGAAATGTATCGATTCTTGGAGGGGCATGGCACTCCGATCAGAATCGATTGTTTAACGTAGGTTTAAAGGAGGAAATCCGGTGTTGCCAAATTGTTGCATCCACTTCTGGGCACCAGCGCATCGCAACTGCCGCTGCGACGTTTCAAATCCTCTGCACAGGAAGATTTTTGTGAAACCTAATTTCTGTACTTGCTAGAATCATCTTAAGCTTGTTTCAATGCCTGATTGATGATTCGCCTACCGTTGATTTTTGATTTTATGCGAGCGAAAAATTTCGATGTACTGTTCCTCACAATTATTTTGCGCTAAGGAGTCGAGAAAAAAATTAAAGTCAGTGTCATGAAGGGTTAAAGTTTATTTTCTTCATCGAGCCTTATGGAGAAATAAAACTTCCAAACCTCTTTTTCTCAGTTTCAGCCTTACGTGGGTTGGTTCCTTTCTGTTAAACTCTGTCCAAATGTTCATACGGCGTTCTTCCTTAGCACGGCAGAATGTACCGTTGAATTTTCCATCATCCTGAAATTCGATGAATCAATTACTGAACAATTGGAAATCTTCTTGTAGCGGAGCTCTTTTCATCGACTGGACGGAGATTGGCGCCGGGTGCGTGGCGAAGGGACTTCTGCGAGGCGGGACAATGCGCGTCTCTTACAGTCTCGACCCGAAAGGCGCGCCTCCAAATGCCGCGCGGGACTCGCGCTTTCTCCCCGAGTATTCGTGTTACGGGGCGCCAAGCGCGATGTCGAAAGTGTCGATCGTCGCCGTAACCCGAACGGCCACGTTCCGCCCGACCGGCCCGACCGACCGATGCTGATGTTGCAATCGATTCCCTCGATTTTGGCACCCGCTGGCGGATTTCTCGGCGCCCATCTGGTGACATTTCCGTCGGAGCCCGCTTTTTGCCCGCTTCGAGGCCGCCGGAAGGTCCTGGATTTGCGTCATTTTGGCCGCTGAGGTGGATTAATGCCGCGTCTTGCTCAGGCGTTTTCTCAGCAGTCGCGATTTGTACCTTGTCACAACGACCCCATGCTGCCCTGCTAAGGAGTCTTCAGGCGTTGCCAAGTTCTTGCCGATAGAGCACGAATTATCTGGTGAACTTGAGAATATTTTACTTCCAATTTTTCCGGTAATCTTGTTCTCGATTTCACCTGAAGTTCCTGAAAATGTCATAGAACAATATTCATAATTCCCTCAAAAATAAGCATTTTATAGGTGGAAATTTGGCAATGCTCGAATTTTCATACGGCGCTTTTCTTTAGCACGGTAGCATGGGGGCCCCAGAGATTCCAATGGGTCCACCTAGGGACCTTATTGGGGCCCAGTGAAAGCCATGGGGCAAATGATAAAACCAATACAAACTGAACAGTAGCCAGTGTGATGTAAGGACGGATTCGGATCCGGCAATTTGGCAACGCCGGATTTCCTCCATTTGAACCTATGCTAAATAACCGACTCTTGTTGGAGCACCTCCAAGGATCGATACATTTCAATAGGTTTAAATGGAGAAAAGACAATGTTGCTAATTTCCTGGATACTCAAATGTCTATGGAAACCCTTGGGCCTCCCAGATGGTTCCCTTAGGCTCCTTTAGGGTTCCCTCGGGAACCTGGGCAAATTCCCAACAGGTTCACGTGAGAACTCGCGCAGTATTCCCAGTTTTGTAAGGGTGGCGTTTCCATGGCCAGGGAATTAAACAAGGTAGTGAAACCCCGTCCTGGAAATGTCTTGGAAAAATGATTAAATTACCTTTAATTCCTGGCAAGAATTTGTATGATGTTTCTAATTAGAAATTTTGCGTGAAAACTACTTCTTCAAAATATGTATTTTTAACCATTCGAAATGGACGGAGTTAAACAGAAAGGAACCAAGCCACATCGGGATCGAACCGAGAAAAAGAGGTTTAAAGTTTGGCTCCTGCATAAGACTCAATGTAGAAGATAAACTTCAAGTTCAATTTCTGCAAACTTTGCTCCAACAAGAACTTTGAACTTTTGGCGATAGATAGTAGAGCAGTGGTTGAGTTCAAAACCATTCATAACTCAATTTTTTCCAAAATGTGGGTTGGTTCCTTTCTGCTTAACTCAGTCCAAATATACTTGATTGTCGAAGAATTATGGAAATATAGGCGAGAAATACCAGAGAATCTAATTTTCTAACTGTGGCGACCCTGATTCGCGCAAATTGGCGACTGGGCTCTGTCCGTTTGTC
The DNA here is from genome assembly GCF_918797505.1 of Bemisia tabaci. Lineage (NCBI taxonomy): Eukaryota > Metazoa > Arthropoda > Insecta > Hemiptera > Aleyrodidae > Bemisia > Bemisia tabaci. The sequence continues at coordinate 52,153,683 of NC_092797.1, forward strand.
TTTTGTGAGACGGTCGATATTTTTTAGGCAGGCTGCCTTACAGAACAGACCAGTGATAGTCAAAGAAATTCAGGGTGTCTACGGCACGGAATTACGGGTCTATCGAAGGAAACGTACGAATTTTGTAGTGTCAATACGGAAGTGCGGAAATAGTGCAAATTGTTCATGAGAAGTTATGTAGCAGAGATTTTACGAAGGATGTCCCACTCAGAGACTTGAACGCAAGGATATGAAAGCAAAATTTATCCGTTACGCATTTGGAGTGGACCGTAGACTGTAAATTTGCGTCATTATTTTAGGTCAAATAGAGCACAAAACTAACAGCTTATTAGAACGGAATGTGTGGATTGTACTAGCTAATCGTTTTATTTCTATTAACTCTCTTGTGTATTTTACACGAAATCTGTGACCTCTAACAGGCCGTTCGCTTTACCCGGATGTACAGATATATGGAGGTTTTCCACCGAGGACGTTTTCTCAGGGCGACTTGTGTTTTCATCGTTGATAGCAACGAATCAGTGACGATTCCAGAAAGTTGGCATCGCTGTTAATACACCTTCATAATCCATTGAATTTTTCGATTTTCGGTAAGACAGGCTGCCTCAGCCAGAAGCGCCTGTTCAACATACATTTAAATTGAGAGAAAACGGTGTGCAAACTTTGATCTGATCCTACCTTGTTCAGAGCTGCATTGCATTAGGAAAAGGTGCCCACTTATGTACTCCGCCGTATGGTGGTGGTGTCATTTTTTTAAGGGCAACCACCTTCATTTTCCGGGAGAGTTAAATACAAATTGCGTGATTTATGTCACTGCATTTTCTTACGTGAAGAATTCACCAAAATCACTCATTCCGGAATGAGTGTTACGCGCCAATAAATTGATAAGCACCGAATCTAATCTGCGGGGCGTCTGATAAGTGATAAGGTTACGTGAAATATATCGGACTAATTAATGTAAATAGATGATTAAGGCTCTTGCCTTTACATTGTAGCAGATCTATTAAAGGCCACGTTGTTTGAAATGTCGGAACTCCGCATTTCTAGTTGACCAAACTGCCTTTTTTTACCTTCAGCATCTCCTATCGCGTATACACGTAAATATTTTATGTAAGTCTTTAATCTTAATCAATTCAAGGTGACTAAAATGTATATGTTGATAAACCACATATCTTAGCATTTTTTGGCCATGTTTCGCCGAATCGTGTTTTCATGGTTGAAAATCGCAGATGAACGACTTGAACTTTCAGCAGTTGTCAATTTCTTGTGAAGAATTTTCTTTTCACCGCGAGTTCGTGCCACCTTAAAAAGGACTTTCTTTTATTTGAATTTTCTATTTTTTCGAATATCCGTGTTCTTGAGAATTTGGAGATCTCAAGATAAGCATTGTCGAAATGTACTCGAAAATCCTTGAATTTTACATCGTTGAGTTGCAGTTTACGGCTGTCTCGGAAATTGTCTTTTTCTCTTTTGCCATGAAAACACAAACACCTTCTTTACTTCCCTCAAGGTTTCGGTGTGCATCTTTTAAATTACTTGCATTTTTTCTGAAAATCCTTGGAAAATTCCTTTAACAAACTTCTAGTTTTAACGAATTGTAAGGATTTTCCTAACAACCCCCCCCCCCCCCCCCCCCCCCTCGGTGAATGCGACTATGTAAAGCCGTCCAATTTTGAAAGGAAAGCGTGTCACTGCGCGATTCAGGCATGAACCGGACACATTTTAGACAAATGCATTTATCTACAAACCTAGCGGAGGTGGGGCTCGCATCGGGGTAAGGAAGAACGGCAGTGGCGAGGCGTGCTTTGTGATTAATCGATTGATCTGCTATTTAAACCTATGGAAAAGAATCGATGAAGAGGGTGTTGGCCAATAATCGATTCCATACCATAATTTCAAATGGGGAATTATCGATAATTGATCATTGACGCCTCGCCACTGAAGAACGGGAGGTCCTATTTCAGGGGTGCTGGATTTTCGCCGAGTCAGGCTGACTTTGAGTTGCAGCTGAAGTGTCATCGACCCGCTCGTAACCGATCACCGCGTGAACTTGTCCTCTCGCAATTTGATGCTAGTGCAAGTCAGATTCCATTATCTGTCATAGACCTCGTTCGCATTCGCTGAGTCCCTATTTTTTCCTATAACAGTTCGAGTCGTCACTTTGAGTGGTAACTAACCATTTAAACCCTGCGATTTAAGATCTATACAATCTAGAACCTGCTCCACCGTCTAAGCACACGTTGGCGGATCCAGCAAATTGGCAACGTTGTGTTTTCTCCTTTCAAACTTGTGGAAATGTATCGATACTTGGAGGTGCTCCGACAAAAATTGATTATTTAGCTTAGGTTAAAATGGAGGAAATCCGGTGTTGCCAAATTGCTGGATCCACCTGGTCATTTCGTTGTTTCTCTGCCTTAGGGACGCACAGTGGATCGAGCCAGTAAGAGAGGTCGGACATGAATTTTTTTACGGGGCAAATGTACATCTTGCAAATTGGAGCCATTGTTTTCCGGTTTGACATTAAATATGAGAGGGGAAAAGGCAACATGAAATGTAGTTTGTCTAACTCTGGTCAAAGCTAGCTGTTCTGTCATTCTGACTCGTGTCTTTACGTGTGGAACAAGCGATCATACTTGGCCGAAAATTGAGGACAGGTAACCGTCGGGACTTAAATTCTGAACTTTTACAACCTTTTTACGTGCATTTCTTTATGTTTACTGACGTAGCAGGATCTGCATTTTATTTTACTCTATCCGATGACTAACATTGGTTCGAATCGGACTGCATATTACCACGAGGAACTGCTCTTTCTGATTCAGTTGAGAAACGACCTATGTACCGCTAGTTCCCGTATGCACATGAGCGGTTTTACAGAGCCAGAAATTGTAATTGGCCCAAGTGCCAATTGTGGCTCATGAGATTCCGACCAGTTGACTGGTCATCACCTGTTTCGGCGAATGCAGACGGAAAACTTCCTTATGAAACTCTCTTAGTGATTGAAGAAACTCCCACCTGATGGGAATGAAAAGCCCCCCGGGGCCCTGTACCCGACCAATTTTCTGGTCCGATGTGAGTCACTCGACACCCGGGAAGTCGCTTCCCTGAAATTAAATAGGGAATCCGTCCGGCGGTGATTCAGACGCGATTCAGTCGAGAGCCCCTTGCCCCCCCCCCCCCACCCCACCCCACCCACAATCTTGGTCTTCGGTACGCGTCTGACGCAATGCAGCCACAAGTGTCGTTTTCTCTGGAATCGCCTCCTCCGGAAATGCCAGCGATCAATTTATCCGCGGACATTCCAGGGTGCAGCTCGTAAAGATCAACCCCAGCACCCCCCCCCCCTCTCGGCTGCGTTTTTCGGAACTGAATATTGCTTGTCTGCGTTGGAGGGTATCTTTTCCTGATTGGTAGAAAGAGGAGTACTTCTCTTGACGCTCTTTCTCGCTGGATAGTGGAGATTAGAATCCCGAAACCAGACACGCAGACTGACCCAATCGTAAATCCTTCCAGAGGGACGTACCAGATAGCCGAATGATTTTGGAGTTCGTGACTCCTTGATAAATCTTTCTTATCGCTCACAAAATTTTGTGTTCTCCGGAAGTCGAGCCTTGTTTGGAAAAACCTTAAATGTAGTCCTGAGTCGTATTTTTGTTCGGAGGCAACATGTGAAAACAAGCAGCAACATGTTGTGGAAACAAGCAACAATAGCATTTTGTTAGAAGTTGTTTTTTGTTGTGGGGGCGGGGCTTATTTTCGCGCGCAAAATTTGGGAACCTCTGAAGCAGCAACATTGTTGTACAACTGCAACTGTACTGAAGCAATTTTTAGTATATTCTTTTCAACTTTCTTTTTTTTATTTTTGTCTCGCAAGGATCGTCACTTACTCGCAACGAATCGGACGAATTTATGGTAAAAGGAGCCCAGCGAATGAATTTAGACAACTAAGTGGAACTATGTAGTACGCTAAACCTATGTACATAGTTCCATTTGATGTCTCTCAGTACTTTATGTTTTTGTAGTATAAGTACGTGTAGTTTGATACTATGAAGCGCACGGCACTCGCTGGATCGAATCAATCAGAGGCCGGACGTGCAATTTTTTAAAATTGCAAATTCTGATGTTTAATTCGTCGTATTTGAAATTCCGGGGTGGTTCTGGAAGAAAATTTCACGAAAAAACCAATGAAACCACTCTTAAGATCTGAAGGTTTTGTATAAACAGAGTTATAAGCTTTTAAAGTTTTCAAATTTTGTCCGACCCATCTTATTGATTCGACCCACCGTGCGCACCTCACTTGCGCGGGCCGCTTCCCGCGCTCGGCGCATGTAAGTAGGTGAGTTTTCTTGGCACGAGTTCAACCCAATTAATAACCGCGCGAGGAGCTATTTTAATCGTGCCTTAATTTTTGAAAGAAGGGAAAAAAACACGCTCACTCTCAGTCTCATTCCGAATATTCATGAGCGTCCAACTGTTACTCGGCGTTCGCCTCTCTGTTTTAGTATTTGTGTTTTCAAATCTTTCAGGTTCATATTCAATGTACATATATTTCTTTGATTTAATGACGCATAATGTTACCTGGCAATAGCGTTGCGGCGTTTGAGTTTAGCGAGTAAGATTTTTAGCCTAAATTTGAAGCAATGGCTTCCCGCGATCAACTTTTCAAGGCTTGTACGATGTGTAACAGTATTGTATCTGAAAATGTATTTATTAAATGTTTCAGTGTACTTTGTGTTGTCTGCACGAATTTAACATGGCCCAGTCTATTTACATGTCACGTTGCCAAAACTTGTCCTGTGACTAAATTTATTTAACATGAGACCAAAAACAATCCAGTGAATTTCTGAAAGTTGGCCGAGCGATACTTCGGCCATTTAGAATGCATGTAAATTAATCGATATATAGAGATTCTAGGTGAAGTAGAAAGCCGCACATAACATGAAACTGAACACCAACGCCTGAAATTCGCTGAAATTTATTGAAAGTTTTTGTGAGTTTCTCTTGGGCTATGAAGGATATTCCTACCTGCACAATTTCAAGTAAAAGTGGTGCCCAGTTTTTTATCCAAATAATCAAACCTGAGAGAAAATTTGGCAACGCCTGATGTATTTAGGCTGTTTCTGCTTTAATTTGTGGTACAGATTCACCTTGATTTGTATTCTTAATTTTAAGTCTCCTTTCTCTGTAAGTAAGTATAGTCAAACAACAATCACTAAAACTCAAGTTATATCTAATTTAAAATGTATTAATTATGTTGATATGTTCGTTGTCTGTAAGATCTTATGTAAGTTTAGTCACACAGCAAAACTGTAATATGTATTTATGGCTCTATGTTTGTCCTTATTTATTCGTAAGATCTGAACCTAACATCATTAGATTGAGCAGAATCTATAATTCGAGATCATTTCGTTTGGGATACCATGTGGATTTTTGGATCTCATTTATTTGAACTTAATTTTGCAGTAATGAACCAACTACTACTTCTGGCTCATCCCTTAAACACCTCCTTGCCAAGTCGGAAATTCATGGCACAAAATTATTATTCGTTTCCAGACACAAGCACGTATCTAAGATTGCAAATTTTCCACTTGCAATTCACTTTTTCACTTGGAAACTGAGTGGCAGCAAGAGCTTCAGGCGAGGATTTTCACTGATTTTTGTTGAGATGACGCAAAAGCATTGATAAACAAACAGAAATTGCCCAGTTATTATTTCTATCTAAAATGAACTTGTTTGAGTCAATTTCGCAACCTTTAAGGGAAGATACTTTCCTTCGCCCAGAAAACGACGAAGTATAGTCTTGTTTTTCCAATAAGGAACTACCAATTTTACCTCTAGTCATACATCCATGCGATGTAACTAAATCTAGCTTACTTATTTTTTATACTCCTCGTGTTAAAAATTTGTTTTAAGTGCACTTTACTTCGAATTTTTTCATTTCATCAAAGCACGTATCTTTATTTGAGAACAAAAAGCACATGTAATGCTCCTAGAATAAACCTTATAAACCTAAATAAGGCTTCCAAAGTTCCTAATGTAGGTCCATACTATGTATTGTCTGTAATATGGGCCAGAAATAGTGGTGGCTCCTCTTAGAAAAATGTACCATTACTATTAAGACTCTGAAAATGATCGCTGCCGCCATCCTGGAAGAAGATCCGATGACATGCATCCCGCCTGGATGAATGGCGTCACAGCTGGTGCCGAAGCCTGGAATTTCACGAATCGGTGAATGGTTCAGTAGGAGAGAGAGGAAGGCTTTTGACTTGTTTTTATCTCTCAGTCAGTCTTTTTCTCTCTCCTATTCTCCTGCCGAATTACCGTCGCCCGCATCACCGCCTCACCGAAATCGAGGTCACCACCGCCCTCCGACGAGCCGCCATCTTGGATTTCTCTCGTCCTCATCCTCATGTCCGCAGACGAAATATTTCAGAGGCTTCGCACTAATTGCAGCCGGCTATGTTGTAGGAGCTACTTTTGTCACGACCGATCTTTACGTAACGACAGGTGTCGGTGTCGTGTCGAGAAGAATTAGAATAAAAAACAAAACTATAAGTAAAGGATCAAACATTATAAAAACAACTAAGAAAGTCAGGAATTTCAATCAGTAAATAATTTAAAATAGAATACTAATTTTGGAAAATAGAATTATTTATATTTTTACTGATATTTTTCCTAATTTCTATTGGGAATATCACGGATTTCCTGTCGTCCTAAGGAATAACGCCGCATGAGCTTTCAGACGTCGTCAAGTTTCCTCCGTTAAAAACCGAAATTACTGGGAAAATCGTGAATATTATCTTTTAAGAATTTCAGATAATTTTAAACGCAATTTAATAAAAAATATCTGAAAATTTCCAGGGAAAATATGCATGAATGTCGCCCAAAATACATGTTTTATCAAGGGAAATTTGGCAACTTTCGAATGTTCATACAGCGTTCTTCCTTAGTACGGTTGTTTTGATTTCGAGGATGCAAGTTTTAGAGAAGTTGGGAGATTTTGGTGTGGAATCTTGGCGCCTTTTCATCTCCAACCGAAGAATTTAACAGGATTACCACCGTCAGCAGTGGTATGGCGTGCTTTGCAATATATCGATTGAGCGGCCATTTAAGCCTAAGGAAAAGTATCGATAAACAGGGTGTTCGCAGCGAACACCTTAATAATCAATTATTTATCACAGCTTCAAATGGGAAAATATCGATAGATCGCAAAGCACACCACGCCACTGACCGTCAGGGAATATCGGGAAATGTCTAGGAATTTTAAAATGTCAGGGGAAACCTGGAAATGACAAAGATGTCAGCAGATAAAAATCGTCCCATCACCTTGATTTGCTTTCTCGAGTGGGTTTGACGTTTCGAACAACTTTTGCCTGAAAACTGTTTCTAACTATGTCTTTGTAAAAGTCTGGCATTTGTTCAATTGTCAGGAAATGTCACCAAAATGTGTCAGGGAAATGTCAGGGAATTTAATTTTCCAAATTCTGTGGCACCCTGATTTAATTTTTTCGTAAAACATGAAAATCTCGCTCACTTGAAATTTTTCGTTAAAAAAGGGCCGGATCTGTGGAAAGAGATCTTGCCTTCCGGGCGAAAATTTTCCCTAGGATTTTTCACTGGAACTAGATTTTTCTGCAACTTAATAATTTTTGTCTCGGGACCTCAGGACTAATATCTCATTTATTTTTGAGGTACTAGGTCGAAAAAACTTGTGTTGTGATTTCCTGATTTTCCTCCTTCATGAATTTGCAAAAAATCAGAGAAAATTATCCTCCGGAAGAAAGGGGACCTTCTCACGGATTCCAGCAACACTTTTACGAGGAATCATCCAGGGAGAAAAACTTAGAAAGATAGGGGAATGTTTGGTGCAAAATCCCTGTAAAGACCAAGAATTTTATGTCAAAAATCTCTAAAAAGTCTGGAAATCTTGAAATCCATGGAAACTTGTCACCCTAATATCAGAAAAATTCGGAGACTTTAATTTATAATGGAAGGGATGCCTTATTCTGTCGCTATCATTTCTGAAGGAATGAATTCATTTCGAAAAATTGAAATTCAAAGTAAATCGAACAAATTCACCATGCTCAGGGCCCATTTTTGCGTTTTACTGCCCGAGCACGACGTCAACAATCGTTGACTCCATGATCAGATTTTGGGTTTGTTGACACCATGATCGTTGACACCATGCAACGTTACCTACGAGGAGAGGCCAAGGGGATTGCATTTTGCAAAAAAGAACCAAAAGCATTGCCATGTTGCTAAGATTGTGTGACTTCGCCCTTAGCCACAAAATTACTGTAATCATGCTAAAATATAAAATTTACATGGTAATTTTGGTATACATTTACAGTTTCTAGTGTGTGAAATAGAAAATGTTTATAGATGCCCAGGTTTTTCTTCCAAGACCAGAGAAGTTGCACAATCTTGGCAACATTGCAATGCTCTTGGTTCCTTCTTGCAAAATGCAGTCCAAGTGTAAGCAGCTCAACTGACTTGAGTGTTTCCTCGTTTGTCGATTTCGAGCTCTTGGTGATGGGCGTTCCTGAACGGGCGTTTTTTTCTTAGCAAGTCCTGTTGGGACCCACCGAAGCGTCCAGAAAAAACCCCAAGACGGGCCCCCAGTGCTCCAGCCCACATTTCGTCGTCTCGAAATTTGACTGCGTCAATACGCAGCGAATGATCCCAGGATCATGGCGTCCGGGCCTTGTTGCCTCACCGGTGAACTTGCAGTGTCGCAATTTGCTCCTCGGTGCATTGCTGCCACGTCTCACTCTTAAAAGCCCCCTTAGGGCCGTATTCATTGTCGTTGCTTAAAATGCTTCCGTCCCACAGCAGGGTATCTAGCATCAGGAAAAACCGGAAAATATCAGGAATTTTGACCGATCAGGAACAAATCAGGAAAATATCAGGAAAATTGGAAAAATCGGATGTTTTATCAGGAATTTTTCTTACGCGAATCTCCTCAGCGGAGAAGTCTTACTGCTTTTTGCCTACCGTGCCAGAGTCGTCGCGCCGTCTTTGTTTCCGATAGTTTCTCAAAGAAGAATCAGGAAAAGATCAGGAATTTTCACATTGAAAAAATCAGAATTTTTTTTATGAAATATCAGGATTTTTCAAAATTAAACCTGCAGTGGATCGAGTCAATTAGAAAGGTCGGACATAATTTTTTTTTTACTAAAACTGCAAATTTTGAAGTTTACGTCGTCACATTTAAAACTTTAAACTTCAATCTCATTGTTCAGAAAGTACGTATTGCTGAAAATCCGATTCCTTGACTCCGCCTCCCCTTCGGAACGCTCAGTGGCGTGACTTGCTTTGCGATTTATCGATATTTCCCCATTTGAAGCTATAGTAAAGAATCGGTTATTAAGGTGTTCATTGCGAGCTCCCTATTAATCGATCCTTTCCAATAGGCTTAATTGGTAGATCAATCGATATATCGCAGAGCACGCCACGCCACGCCCGCCAATAGTGCGGATTCAGGCGAAATGAGCTCTAGGAATGCGAGAAGAGCCCGATCACTTCAGCGGAAAGAACCAAGTGCACACTGGCTGGTTTCTCAGATCATCGGTGAAATCGATCCGGAAAAAGGAACCAACTGTATAATGGACCACATTTTGCAACAAGGAACCACTATTTCTGGCTCATTTTAGAAACAACGTATATGCCATTGGTTTCCCTATGCAGAGAGGTGCTTTTATGGAAGAGCCGGAGATAGTGATTCCTTATTGCAAAATGTAATTCTAATGATGCTGTTGGAGTCCTTTTCGTCGAATCGTGGCATCTCTTACGTTAGGGCCTGTCTCTTCACGAGCCCTGCAAACCATAGACTTGCACGGAGAGCAGTGGCGTGGCGTGCTTCGAGATATATCGATATATCGATATTTCCCCATTTGAAGCTATGGTATAAAGAATCGATCCTTAAGGTGTTCGTTGCGAATGCCCTGTTAATCGATTCTTTAACATAGGTTCAAATGGCAAAACAATCGATACATCGCAAGTCACGCCACGCCACTTAGAGCAGGGCTCACGTGGAAATTGAGATAAATCCTCACGTCTGCGGAGCTTCGCAAAAGCTTATTTATATCCTCCGTTAAGCTGGAACCAATTTGCCGAAGGGCTGGCTGTAAAAACTCACTCCAGATTCATTTTCAGCCCTGGAACGACTGAAAAACTGAATGCATCCACTGCAGCTAAGCTTGGTAAGTTCTTTTAGCGGAGGTTCTATGTGGGTCAGTGGCGTGGCGTGCTTTGCGATGTATCGATTGATCGACCATTTAAACCTATGGAAAAGTGTCGATAAACAGGGTGTTCGCAGCGGACACCTTAATAATCGATTACTTACCACAGCTTCAAATGGGGAAATATCGATAGATCGCAAAACACGCCACGCCACTGATGTGGGTGGTTCCGCTCCGTTTAAGGTCGTCCAATTGGATGTCGAAGGACAAAATGCGAAACCACGTATCTCCATTTGCGACGCTGTTCACTTTCCGTTATACTTCATTTTTTCTTGGGAAAACCAGTCAACGTAATTCCTTCAAAACCTCCTTGAGTTGTCCTCTCTGTTGGCAGAATATTCTGTATTAATTTTAAGCCATAAACTGGACTTGTTTCTCTTTGAAAAAATGAAATAGGAGCGGAAATTATGAATCATCGCAGTGGAGATTCGTGTTTTTGGCCTTCGGTCGTCGATATATAAATGCTATATATGTGAAATCATGTTGCCCGCGAACCCCAAGATATAGTCCCTTTTCATTCAATCTATTTGCAAAGTTCTGTTCAACATACGCTGAAAGGAAAGTATCATAATCCCAACTATCTAGCTGAATTTGGCGCCTAATAAGTGTAGATGCACTAGCCAGAGGTAAGGTTGATGTTGATCCACCCACACTTTCGGCAGACTCAACCGCACCTCTGACTGGTGCAGCTATTCTCAGATCTGGCGCCAAATTCAGCTAGACAGTTGGGATTGTGACACTGTTTTCCCACGATAAGTGAATTTAGTATTCCATCGAAAAAATACTCAATATCTGGCCCAGTTTGGCGTCGTTGCCGAGAACGGCATTCGCATTGCACCACGTTCACAAATCACAATCAAGGCCTTCTCCGGGAAGAGGCCCGGAACGGAGGTGATTCAGAAAGCGGAGAACCTGGAAGGGCCCCCGAAAGCCCTGCCGCGGACAGGAAAAACCTCAAATCCACACGAGGTTTCCATTGGAATTTGAGCTGTTTTATCCGGCCCGAGGGACCGAACAGTGTACTTTGTGACCAGAAAAAAATCACGTATCTCCATACTGTTTCCATCGGAGTTTTGCGGGGTTGTATCCAGCCTGAGGGACCGAACATGCCACCTCAGGATCAGAAAAAACCACGTATCTACATAGTGTTCCGACCGGAGTTGGGCGGTTTTGGCGGAGCACCTTTCGGGGGGCCCCCTAAAATTATCGCGCTGGTCCTGCTCCGATCTTCTCGGCTTTGTCTTCGCCCCCACCCAAACTCGGGACCCGGCTCATGACGCAACATCGTACTTCCCTTTTTTTGATGATCCCTTATTTCCGTATCACTCCATGCTTTTCGGGCTCACGAGAAAATTGAGATACGTTCTTATTGAAAAGGAGCGAGGATTTGGTTCCTGCAATCTGTTTGCCATCGGCGTCGCCGCGCTGTTGCATTCGGAGCGGGGATTCTTCCACTTGATTGGAGGATGTGGCGTGGCTGAGGCGTAAGGGTTTCGCAACTATCCGCTGTAACCGGGTCATTGACCGCGCGCCTGTCCCAGTGTTTTTCTCCCCTGAAATAGCACACTAGGAGTGTAATGGGTCGTATTTGTAATCGTCCCTCTATCAGTTCTTCTCCTCTAAGTACATGGTGTCTAGTTTTTTAAAAACCGGGAAAAACCGGGATTCATCAGGGAATGATAATTCACCGGGAAAATCAGGGGATTATCAGGGAATCCGTTTCAGAAACCGGGAATCTCTTCTTTAACCACCGAGGGATCATTTCGTTTTCAAGTCTAATCTGACCGAGCGCTATTCGGCTACGTCCGTCGGCCTTAGGCAATTTTAACTACTTGAGTGCCGTATTTCAAGCTTCAAATCATCATAATAATGTAGAAACTTCTATTAACCAGATAACATCAACATCGGGAACATTTTTTGAATTGAAATTTTGAATGTGCGTCAAAGAAATGGCTGTAAGATTAATGAAAATCGATATTCATATCTGAAACTCTGGAATATTATAATCTTTCCCCCAAAAAAATCCCGGGAAAGTGGGAGAAAACTTCGTTTTTTCATCAGGGAATGAGCTCCTGAAAATTAGGGGAAATCAGGGAAAAATCAGGGAATGAGCTTTGCCACGAAAACTAGACACCATGTCTAAGAGATTCCGTATGGTTTACGAGGCAGAAACTGTAATTAAACAGGGTGACTAACGCTTGGAAAGTCAAAGAAAACATGGAAAAGCCAAAAAACGTGGAATTTGGCCTAACTCTGGAAAGCTCAGATTTTGCTACGAAATCCTGAAATGTTTCTTTCCAGCCAAAAGACTGCATATTTCCAATAGAGGTATTTTTCGGTAAGAGGGGGTACAAGGCTTGCAATGCTGCTCAGATTGTGCAATTTTCAAAGCGATTGTGGCAGATGAAATTGAATCGGGACGTGCGAAAACCGCTGATGTCCATTTTTTCAGTCTTCAGTTTTTTTGACTTGATAATACTTTTCGGAGTTGGATGCAATGACGAAAGTGGCGTTAATACTCATCTCCGGGTTAACTTTTTCCCCAAACGAGTCCTTTCATCATTTTTATGGTTGTACCAAGTCTTTAAAAGTATTAACGACTCACAAAAACTGAAGACTGGTAAAATGGACATCAGCGGTTTTCGCACGTCACGAGACGCTTTATCATACCCCTCCTTCGTTCGCTATGTGTAACTCCCTTAGAAGGGATGGTCGGTTCGATTTTCAAACATACGTATGTACCCTTTATAGACCTCTTTAAAAACAACATATTTCTTCCTTTTCAAAATGACTATTGATTTGGACATACCATAGTATATCTCGGGCAGACTTAACCTTAATTTATCTCGAAATTCAAAAATAAGTGACATACGAGAAAGTAAACGCGATATGACTATTTGCGCAAGATGGATGTCCACATTACGTATGAAAAATGTAGGACGCGATTGCTTGAGTCGTGAACTCGCAATTCTCTCACAATATGAAAATAAAGCGAGGGAAAGGATGAGCGTTTACGACGGCGCAGAGATACAACTATTCGTACTTGATGGACGTCCGTGCTGCATCTGAAAAATTGAAGGCGCGATGACGCGAAGCGTGAGCTCTCGATGCTCTGCTATATGCTATCAATGAGGTGTCGCTCAGATTCGGGAGAAAAGTTAAAAAAGAGACCCGAACACGTCTCTCCTACCTTCTGCTGTGTTACTCACGTAATGCTTGAAGTATCATTACGAATAAGACAAACGCAAACAAACACAATAATGGAAATGAAGCTAGGGAAAAAATGCGCGTTTACGACGGCGCAGAGATACAACTATTCGTACTTGATGGACGTCCGTGCTGCATCTGAAAAATTGAAGGCGCGATGACGCGAATCGTGAGCTCTCGATGCTCTGCTATATGCTGTCAATAAGGTCAGAGGTGTCGCTCAGATTCGGGATAAAAGTTAAAAACACACACCCGAACAATCTCTCCTGCCTTCTGCTATGTTGACGTTTGATTTCTTCTTATTTTCCAATTTGATGTCTGATTCCTTTTTTAGGATGTAGTCGTAGTTTGTAGATCGAAGTATTTTTTAAAAGTAGGGCCTATTTTTTAAAATTTTCCGGAGGAGGCTCCCTAGACTCTCCTCTCAACATAGGGAAATGGCCTCCCCCCTCTAACTCACCCTGGAGCCGCCACTGCCCCCAGCGGACTGATTATTGAAATTGATAGACAAAGCTATAGACAAAGAAGATGTAAGGAGTATGGAGCGATCCTATTCGTTGAAATGAGTGGTTCTTGTAGACTAAGGCGGTAAATGATGACTTAACTATCGTCTCTCGTGGGTTGCAGTTAGTTTGTCTGTTACCCGCGTCCTTTATCCATTGGAACCACCCGCTCCCACCATTAGGATCCCTCCAAATCCTTTTTTTTTCTTCTTTGCCTATTGCTTTGTCTATCAATTTCAACAATCAGCCCGCTGGCCTCATTGTCTATTGCTTTCTCTATCGACTTCTTAGCTCGCTGGAGGTTGGAGCAGCGGCACCTAGCCCGAAGTCATGCTCGCGAATCCGTTACTGAAAGGCACCAACTTTTTCCGCATTAACTTCCCAGCTTTCTCTCAGCGGAGAGATAGCTCTGCAGGCAAGAAGACTCGAAACTCCACGTGAGCCATCTGCGGCTGACAGATATCTTGCAGCGCTCGAATCTATACGAAAACCCTGCGGGAGGCTGACGAAGCATTTTGAGCCGTCACGAAGGAGGAACCGAGCTCCACGTAGCACACTTTCAGCAACGGATTTTCATTTCGTCCGGGTCCGTGTGTGGACTCAAGGAGAAGACGGAAAAAATCGCATGGATCCGCCTGGGTTTCCGTAACTGAAAGGCTGTGTTGCCACTTTTTGTAAGTAGATGGGTGGATTTCGGTGCTGAAACCTGTACAGGGTGTCCCAGGATTAAGTACGAATTTTTAAAGGGTCGATTCTTTAGGTCAGAAAAAGACGTTTTTGTGGCATAACTTTTTTTCCAAAAACGCTTTCTCTGGAGATCACGACTCCCTAAAGTTGGAGAAACGCTTTTTTAACAGTGTGACAATGTTTATCAACCAGTATTAATAAAAAAAAAGGTGCTTTTACGCATGATAGTGGTGAACAGAGGTCCAAGAACTACTTTCTGAAGTGTAAATACTTTTCTCTGAAATTTTCACCTTTTTGTCGACAGAGGTACAGGCGCTTTATCATCTCATCCCAAACCTTCATTCGCGACGCTCGGTTCGATTTTTAGACCTACGCAATCTTCATAGACCTCTTGTGAGACCTTTAAACATATTTCTCACTTTTCAAAATGACTCTTGATTTGGACATTCGCCTTTCTTGGGCAAACTTTACCTTAATTTATCTCGAAATTCAAAAATAAGAGACAAAAGTTTAAACGCGATACAACTATTAGCGCAAGATAGATGTCCACATTGCATAAGAAAAATGTAAGACGCGATTGCGTGAGTCGTGAACTCGCAATACTCCGCTCTATGCTACTAGTTTGAAGCACCATTATACGATTAAGACAAACGCGAACCAACACAATACGAAAATAAAGCGAGGGAAAGGATGAGCGTTTACGACGGCGCAGAGATACAACTATTCGTACTTGATGGGCGTCCGTGCAGCATCTGAAAAATTGAAGGCGCGACAACGGGAAGCGTGAGCTCTCGATGCTCTATGCTGTCAATGAGGTGTCGCTCGGATTCGGGAGGAAAGTTAAAAAAGAGGCCCGAATACGTTTGTCGTATCTTCGGTTGTGTTGATACTCGTTCTTTCTTCTTTTTTCAGGTTCTTGTTTGATTTCTTTGAGAGGTGAACTTGGAAATAGCGTAAACTGTACTTGAGCTGTACAGCTGTATCGCACTGAATTTGAAACTTATGACGTCAGAAATAATGCATTTAATGGCTAGAATTTCGTCCCAATGTTATTCAGAGGAATGAAAAGCGTTATGAATCGAAAAATGAAAATTAATATTTGTGACCTAAAATCAATTTTGTGTGCACATTTGGCCCTGCAGATGATCATTGGGTTCGAATAGTCGCTAGTAAAACTTAGCTCACAAATATTTAGAACAATCCGTCTTCGTAGCAAGCAAAGCTTCATTTAGGTTGAATTAGGTCAGATTAGGCTGATTGCGAGTGACGCATTTTTGTTGTAAGAAGGCCAGGTATGATTAGATTGAGCAGGCTTGATTAGTTGAGGAGACTAGGCTATTTTGTCATTGTGATTAAGAATGAACGAGAAGTTTAAGTACAATGGACTCCTAGACAGGCGAGAAATCAAGCATTACTTAAATACGTTTTCATTTCAAAATACTACAGGGAACACGATGAATGCATGATAAATTTTAATAATTCGACTACCTATTAAGTGCAAAATCAAAGCGTTTCCTGCGCTCGTCTGAACAAGTTTAACTTGCGCAAACACGAATTTGTGTTTATTTAGATCAGGATTTTCCGATCATGCTCGACGAAAATTTATCAACCTTCAATTTTTTTTCCGTGGACTAAGGTTTTATCGCGGACGGTGACACCGAGAGATGCAAACTGCCTTGAAACACTAATAAATGAAATTTCATTAATTTGTTTAAAGCTCCTGCTATGGAATCACAGGTATGGAGGGCACAGAAACAGACTAAATTTTGTAAAACAGAGAAGAAAAAAAAACACAACAGGGCAAATTCAAAGTCTCTCAACGGATTCTCGGATATGTCGCGCGTTGCATACGCAGCACCTGAGATCGTTGAAATTAAGGGGAGACGAAATTCCACTTTCGGGAAAACGAAATTTATTTTGCATCTGCGGTTACACCTCATGTTATTTGTAGCGCAACCATTTTTACCCTCGCATCTGTTTTGAGCGATTGCAGCCGATGACGCAAACATGATATTATATCCGTGCGTCAACGGCGAAAAACTTGGAACTTGGCTCTAAAAATGGATCCAACCCCTGCCTCCCCCTCCCGCTCCCCGCTGCTGCGGGGCGGAGGGCGACTCGAAGAATGTCAAACGCACGTCCTCATAAATAAAATAATAAAAAAAACCGATTGGAAATCGCCGACTTTCGGGTTCTTTTTATTCGGCTGATTAACCGCATCCGAACGAGCAACCTGAATTAACTTCTCTCTTCACTCACTTTCTCTTTCACTCTCTTCTTCCTGCGCGTGTGTGGGTACGTATATCGAAACAATTACAAAATTGCACCGACAACGTTGATGCCGTTTTCATGCAAAAATGTATATTTATTATAAAATGCACAAAAGATTTACGCATGGTCCATAAAAGTTTAAGGAGCGAGACTGATGTAGGTTCATTCGTGCCCACCAGCGGGGCGATTATTGAAATGATATCGACTGTATGTCAGCGCTTTGTCGTGTCGCGCCATCGACTAAGCATATGCTTAGTCGATGGCGCGACACGACAAAGCGCTGACATGCAGTCGATATCATTTCAATAATCGCCCCGCAGTGTGTTTATTGCCTACGCAGCATAAGTGAAGGCGAACTAGGGATGAACGATACCTATCAATAGGTTGACAAAATTCAATCGAAGCTTATGAAGCTATAGCGAAATAAGTGTTTTTCGGATAGGTAACAATTCGCCCTCTCCAGTCTTTTTGTTGCCTTCGCAAAATATTGAAGGCGAGATTCAAGTGGACGATATCTACCAACAATCTCACACAGGGTTCATCGGTTCACATTATACAGCGGAAAAGCAAAATGAGGAAAAACAGCTATCATTTTCGCAGTCTGCCGCCCCTGACATTTTCGCTCGTCCCTCGGGCCCCAAAAAAACCCCAAAAAGTAGGTAAATTATCCCCAAGGTCTTGAACAGTATGTATGTATAAAGCCGCTTTTATAGCGCTCTTTGGCGCTCTGCGACCTCTAGCCGCCAAAGTCCCCTATCCTCCCAAAGCCCTTCAGGGAGTTGACAAACCCTCATTTCTTCTAAAATCCCCTGTCGCCACCCTTTCACTGGGCGTCCCCTTCGTCTCCTCCCAGGAGGAACCCAATCAAACAACTTCTTTAGGAGCCTTTCGTCCGTCAGCCAGCGTCCGCCTTGCACAGTAATGACGCTTTTTTCGAATAAATAATTCCCTCTCGACAATTTTCCAGCGAGAATTGCAATGCTGACTGACACCCACCAAAGTGTGTGTCTCATAGACACCTAACTCTCCGTCGCGCTATCACGGCAGTGTCGCCGTTCCTCCAGATAAAATCAACTTTTTTAGCATCGATTCGATGAAAAAGTCGTGGTTTTTCAGCACCATCTGGCGAGTGCGCTCGCGTACCCGCGCGCGAGGAGTCGTCGAGCACCTGGCGAGCTTAGCGTATCATTCTCTCGAGCCTTTTGCGGCATATTTCATCACCCTGTTGACAAAACGACGTATGTACTCTGTGAGTTGAGCCCCGTTGTTCGTATGATTTCGCACTCGACAGAGCTCACGTGGATATGGGGTAACGTCGTTGCGTCCTGACAGTAGAATGATGATTTGCCAGACGCTGGCCGATTCCGTGAAGATCGCAAAAGCAAATAGTGCATAGATACGCAGTTGGCTTATTCTCATAGCGGCAGATACTGCCACTTTTATCAGTGTCGTGGAGAAAATTCAAATCGTACATTGCAGCGGAATAATTGATTCGGGGTCCAAATCACCGATCATCAGTTTCCTACAGCGGTTTTTATTACTCATCAAAACTCTTTTTTATTATTTTTTCAATTTTAGCTTCTTATAAAGTAATACAAACAATTTTATTCTGTTTTACAAATAAAGACTTTTCAATATATAACAGAGGAGTTTGTTATGTTCTTACTATCATAAGAACTCTAGGTGAACATTTCAAGCCGCAGTTTGCACTATCAATAATGCTGTAAGCGTTGAAATGAATAATTTCTGCAGCTGACAACGTCGTCCACAAAGTTTAACGACTCAGTTAGAAATTTTCGCATTTGCTTTGTTTTTTTCGGGTAGGTCAGCCAAACCAACTTACGTATACGGAGATGCAATGTGCGTGGTTATTACAGCCAGAGGCGGATCAAACAATGTGGCAACACTGGATTTCCTCCATTTAAACCTATGCTAAATCATCGATTCGCGTCGGAGCAGCTGGCCCCTCCAAGAATCGATACATTTCCATAGGCTTAATGGAGATAAGACGATGTTGCCAATTTGCTGGATCCGCAAATTAATAAGGAGCAATTCCTCACCCCTGCTTATTAATTCCAACCGATTCAGCTGCCCAACAAAATTTTTGGTTGTTCTACCCCGAGTGATACCGATTTTACTCTTTTTGCGGAATGTCTTCACATTTTTATGGTGCTAATCCCACATCGCATGTCTATCACTCGAGGTTTTTGGGCATTATACAGGGTGTTCCAAAAGTCACGCTCCCCCCTCTAACTTTTGAGCGGTTATAGATAGAAAAACGAAACTTAGAAAATGTTTCTATCTACAAGAGGACCATCATCTAGGGAGGGTTAAAATGTTTGCCCCTCCTTCAGGGGGGGGGGGGGGGCAACTTTTTTTTTTCAAATGGTAACCCTTATCTTGCGATACATTATTGGAAAGCACATTAAAAACCAAGAATTTTGGCGCAAACCGCAGATCAATACCTTAATTGGATGTATTTTTATCAAACGGAACCGTGTGCATTAAGACATGAGCCCTGAGACCCATAAGAATATATGCATAACAGGGCTCACGTCATAATGCACATAGTTCCGTTTGGCAGAAATACGTCCAATTTTTATATAGACTGCGGCACCGACTCTCGCTCCTCGATTTCCAACATCCTTGGTAATTATGACAATCCAAACTACACGTGAAAAGCGTGCAGCTCCGAAAACGTGTCATTTTTACCGTTCCGCCGATTCATATTTAATGTCACGTACAACAGACCCAGGCCCACGACTCCGAAAGGAGGATAGAAGACGTCCAAATGGCGCCAGTCCGGTGGTGGAGCCGTCGAGGACTTTCTCAGGACGAACGCGAACGGCCAGTCAGCGATCCTCAGACATAACGGCGTATCTCTAAATCCACATGAGCCGTGGAGGACATAGGGTTATACGAAGCGTAGGGCTCACATAGAAATTGAGATACGCTCTTACGTAAGAGAGGCGACGATTTCTGCGACCAGTGCCGCCTTGCGTTCGTTAAAACGTCGCTCTTCTAACGTAAGACCGTCTCTAAATTTCTACGTGAGCCCTAAGCCTCGTATAACCCTATGTTTTCAGGGGCTCATGTGGGAATAGAGATACGCCCTTCCGCCTGTGGAGCGACGAAAAAGCCCCCGTCGAAATGTGTGTCAAGGAGTTTAACTTTACGTCTCGCAATGAACCTGTCTAACAATAAGGCTCGGCTTGGCCTGTGGTCAGACGATCGCCGTTTGATCAGCTGCCGTTCGTTTCTCATTTTTTAGGCAGGCATACTGGAATTTGTCTCGAGAAAAAGTCGCCCAGTAATTCTTACAGAAGCCTGCCGTTCTTTTTCGACTCACCACGTGCTATAACTCCTGCGCAAACAAAATGTTCAAAATACTCCATCCAGGGTCGGACTGGCTCGTATCTGAGGGCGTAGACCCTCGGCTAGTTTAAGGGACGTAATGTGATATTTCCTGATGGGGCATCCCCTTCGTGGAGAGGGGTTCAGAAAATTCTGGCAAAGCAGCACAAGTTTACGCTATTTTCAGGTTCAAAGTTTGTTAATCGTACAGAGTGAAAATTGTAAAATTGAACGTATTGAAGCGACCGACAGACTTCTGAAATTAAAGAAAACAAAAAAAAAATTAAAACCACTAGACGCATTCAAACACCATTATTTCCATAAGAACCGTGTCAGTGCTGCGGTTTACAAGAGCTTAAGACGTGGGTCTAAAAATCCATCCTAAAAAGAATCAGGCAAGAACCTGAAAAAAGAAGAAAGAACGAGTATCAACACAGCCGACGACAGGAAAAACGTATTCGGGCCTCTTTTTAACTTTTCTCCCGAATCTGAGCGACACTCCTTCAGCAGCATAGAGCGGAGTACTGCGAGTTCACGCCTCGCGCCATCTCGCGCCTTCAATTTTGCTGACGCAACACGGACATCCATCAAGTACGAATAGTTGTATCTCTTCGCCGTAGCAGCGCGAGCTCTTTTTCTTGCTCTATTTCCGTATTGCGTTCTTTTCCATTAGTATTATTCGTAGTGATGCTTCGAAGGCTACGTGAGCAACACAGCTGATGGTAGGAAAGACATGATCGAGTCTCGTTTTTTAACTTTTCTCCCGAATTTGAGCGACACTGCGTCAGCAGCATATAGCAGGTCATTGAGAAATCACGCTTCGTGTCATCGCGCCTTCAATTTTTCAGATGCAGCACGGACGTCCATCAAGTACGAATAGTTGTATCTCACAAGTGATGACAAGAATTTGTCACTGTAAAAAATTGGAAACTTGAATCGCTATGATTCATGACAAACTTAAAGATAAGCACGAATCTGCCTACTAATTTTCAAAACTGCGAAGAATTTTCTTATGTTTTTTAATTTTTGTAGAGGCAAATTCTTGTTACCCCTCGTGAGGATTCATTCCCAAAGTTATCCCGTTGAAATTTACTCGACATTCGTTAAAATTGTCCTCTTTACGGCGCGGCGCGATGTTGAGGTTCTCCGTAAACCTCCCTAACCAACGTAACGTAAATAACATAATGTACGTAACGCATGTTACGCACGTGACATAATGTAAACCATATCGACGGTGAAACCACCAGACCACGTTTCTCGGTTTGCGACGTTGCAGACTTCCTTTCATACTTTGTTTTTTGAATGGAAAACTACTCAACATCAATTCTTGAAGACTTCGGTGTATTTCCTTCGATATGCGAAGAAAACTCTGTGAAAATTTCAAGACAAGATAATGATTTGCTCCTCTTCAGAAAAATAAAATGGGAGCGGAGATTTTTCAACACCGCAAACGAGCCACTGGTAGTTTCACCGTCGAGATAGGGCTTCCCACGAAAAGGTGCTATGCTGCCGTGCTAAGGAAAAACACCGTATGAACATTCGAGAGTTGCCAAATTTCCCTTGATAAGACATGCATTTTTGACGCTATTATTATGCACATTTTTCTTTTAACTTTTCAGATATTTTACATTAAATTGCGTACAAAATAGTCTGAAATTTTTTTGGGGAAACATTCATAACTGTCCCAGTAAATTCGGTTTTTATCACAGGAAACTTGGCAACGTCTGAAGGCACATACGGCGTTCTTCCTTAGCATGGCAGCATTTCAGGAGCGACTATGACTACGATCCTGAAGAAGGTAAAGGGTTGAGTGGTGAAAATCCCTGGAAGCAGAAGTTCCGGGTAAACTGGGTCGGTTATCAAGAGACTATAGGGTCTTTGTTTTTCTTGGAATGTAAACAGAAGCATAACTTTCTTGTTTACAGTTTTGCACCTTCTCATGATGAAGGCTATTCCCAGCACCAGGGTGTTGACTCCACCGATGAGAGGGATAAAGGTAAAGTTAATATAATTCCAGCACATGGTCATCGATCGCGTAATGTTTACAGGTATCATGCCGTGCCAAGGAAAAATGCCGTATGTGCCCTCAGGCGTTGCCAAATTTCCCCTGGAAAATCACTAATTTTCAGGGAAATTTTTGAATATTTTCCTGCCAATTTCTCATACATTTTTGTTTGTAATTTGATCTAAAACTTCTGAAAATTTCAAGGAAAAATATTCATGATTTTCCTCAATAATAAACATTTCATCGAAGGAAATTTGGCAACTCTCGAATGTTCATACGACGTTCTTCCCTAGCACGGCAGTATCGTGCGATGGTTCTCACAAGCACCCCTTCATCAAATATTTTCCCGTGCACTCGGTAGCGCACTCTCTTTTAAAAGGTCGTTTAGATCATACTAAGCAGTTGGAGGTGGATTTGCACGATGCATGCATCACGCTAAAGTTCAACACCCCCAATCCGCTCCTTCCAATGACTTATATCAATGTTGCATGAGTTGAGCACTAATTCGCTTAAATCGTGTTAAAATATATGTATGGGGTGGTTACGGCTCTGAGAATAGGCTCGAAAGATCTTATCTTTTTTCTCGCAGTACGGTGTTTGTTGGAGAAAGTCGATTTCGCCAGTAGAAATATTATTGGATATGTTGCAAAGAACACATTTCTTTTTAATCAAGTAGTAAGGATTTTTACATCTAGAGGAGATATCCTTGATGGCGAATTTTAGTCATTTTTGTTCTCAAAGTTGCTTGTTATAAGCGGGCTGTGAGGGGTTTTGGTGAATTTAAGGGTTTCATAATCTAGATCGTACTCTTATATCGGTGGCCTCAGGTCAGGCCACCGGTGCAAAACCACGTAGCTCTATTTGCGACGCGACGTTGCAGCCTTACTGGCATCCTTTCTTGTTTCCCTGGAAAACTAGTCAACGTAATTTCTCGAAAACTTCCTCGATTTTTCTTCTATAAAAGCAAAAGATTCTGAAAAAATTTCAAGCTGTAAACTTGAATTGTTTCTCCTCGAAAAAATAAATTTGGAGTGTAAATTTTGAAACACCACAATGGAGATACGTGATTTCGCACTTAAGCCATTGATGCAACATCATGACAAAGGAATCGACCCTCCATTACTTTTGAAACTGATGGGGAGAGCCTTGAAGTTTTTTCCCCTATAAGGCTCAATAAATTAAATGATATTATGCACCGCAGTTTCACAAACCAAAATGTTTCCTCGCACATAGGATTCTTCACAGAAGAGAATATGTGCGCGATCAATTGGCGGCCAGGTTGGGCTGTTTGGCGACCAGGGTGGAGTGGCGGACCCCAAAATTCCCTCAACTCTTCTCGCTGATTTCCGCTCACATTTCCTCCTTTTCGCGCTCTCTCGGTTCAAATTTCTCTCTCAGCTGGTTTCGAGCCCCCCTTTTTTGTATTCCTTTTTCCTTCTCTTATTCCTTCTTCACCTCTCCTAAATTTGAGGGCCTTCCGTTCGGGCCCTATTCTTCGGTTCTCCGCGATTTTACCAACAGAAATGAAATAAAAGGACTCTTGGGGTAACGAGCGTCATGGACCAGGAACTCGATGCGATGCGATGTTGTCGCATGTAGCGAGAAATCCTGCCACTTTTCTACATGAACAACATATATTAAAGTATAAGATAAATTAAAATACCAATTATATTCGGATAGAATTGATAATCTTTAATTTTAATAAATATAAAAATATAGAGATTTAAGTTTGAATATTGGTGTAGGGAAAAAGGGACGAGAATGATATGGAGCCAACCGGCCGAACGCAACTAAATTTCGATGTTGCCGAATTGTCCCTCGCAAATTAGGTTTTTGCAGCAGAATTTTGGGCACTTCTGACTGAAAATTTCACTGATTTTCCCTCTGATCTCATACAAAATTTTGGACGAAAATTGGACAGATACACTTCTACCAAAAACTGACATGTCGGATTGTCGGAGTCAGCTTTGCAATCTTGGTATGAAGTTATGTTCTTTCGTCCAGGAGACGAAGAAATGAGGTCCTCTTCGACGGCTATATTTTTTGGTTTGAATCGTCTCTGATGAGTTGATCAGCACTTGACGAGAACCACGATAGCTGTGGGCTGATTGTTGAAATTGAAAGACGAAGCCATAGATAAAGAGGACAGATCGGATATGGAGGGATCCTATAATGGTGAAAGCGGGTTGTTGCAATGGATAAAGGAGCTTGGTAATAGACTGACTAACGCCAACCCACGAGAGACCCTATAGTTAGTCCATCCTCTACCCCGTTAGTCTACAAGAATCACCCATTTCAACCAAAAGGACCGTCTCTACCCGTAAGGCTGTTAGAGACCCCCCCCCCCCCCTAAGTTTCTTACGTAATTTATGGACGGCCCCTAAGCGATAAAGACGAAAAATGCCGTGCTAAAGAAAAACGCCGTATGAACCCTCAGGCTTTGTCGAATTTCCTTCGAGAAATCCCGAATTTACTGAGAAAATTGTAAATATTTTTCCCAAAAATTTTCAGATTATTTTGTGCGCAATTTAATCTAAAATATCTGAAAATTTCAAGGAAAAATGGACGGAGTTAAACAGAAAGGTACCAAGCCACATCGGGATCGAACCGAGAAAAAGAGGCTTAAAGTTTAGCTCCTGCATAAGACTCAATGTAAAAGTTAAACTTCAAGTTCAATTTCTGCAAAATTTGCTCCAACAAGAACTTTGAATTTTTGGCGATAGATATAGTAGAGCTGTGCTTGAGTTCAAAACCACTCATAACTCAATTTTTACCAAAATAAGGGTTGATTCCTTTCTGCTTAACTCAGTCCAAATATGCTTAAATCGTGTCAAAAATACACGTTTTATCCAAGGAAATTTGGCAACTCTCGAATGTTCATACGGCGTTCTTCCTTAGGACGGCAGAAAGGAGAAGCGGGAAAGAGGCAGAAGAAGGAGCCGGGAGCTCGGGCCAGGAAAAGAGGAAGATCCTCCGAGTCGGGGCCCAACTCCGAGGTCCATGAACCTGGAACCAGAAGTCGCACAAAGGAGACCAACGACCCCGCGTCAAGAGTTTCTGCGGGATTAGATCGGACGCTTCACTCCTCCTCCCCCGCTCCCCCTGCCCCCCTCGCACCCCCCTCCGCCAGCCCCCCCCCCTGACTTTTCGGTACATTATTCTCGATTCTTGAATCGTAGCGCCGCGCTCCGTTCGGCTCTCGTGCCCGGCTTTCCAGGTTTAATAACCTGCATCGCCCATCGCCTTCCCGAATCCGTGCTCCCAGCCTGAAGCAAGAACAACGTATAAGCCCTTGAATGTTGCCAAAGTTCCTGTCAGAAAGTGCGGATTTTCCGCCAGACTTTGGTATATTTTTCTTCCGATTTAACGTCGGATTTCAATCGCGATTTTTTCTAGAGTATCTGAAAATTTCAGGGAATAATAGTCATAATTGGACGGAGTTAAACAGAAAGGAACCAAGCCACATCGGGATCGAACCGAGAAAAAGAGGTTTAAAGTTTGGCTCCTGCTTAAGACTCAATGTAAAAGATAAACTTCAAGTTCAATTTCTGCAAAATTTGCTCCAACAAAAAATTTGAATTTTTGGTGATAGATAGTAGAGCAGTGGTTGAGTTCAAAACCACTCATGACTCAATTTTTTCAGAAATATGGGTTGGTTCCTTTCTGCTTAACTCAGTCCAATTGGATTGCATTTTGCAAAAAGGAACCAGGAGCCTTGCAATGTTGCTAAGATTGAGCAACTTCTTTCGTCTTGGAAGAAAAACCTGATTATCTATTAACGATCTCTATTTTACTCGCTAAAAACTGTAAATTTAAGGCAAAAATCACCCTGTACCTAAATTTCCTACATTTTCAGAGTTTCAGTAATTTCATTACAAAGGATGAAAATGCGCAATCTTAGTATCATTGGAATTCTTCCGGTTCCTTTTCGCAAAATGCAATCGAATTATTCCTAAAAAAGACACGTTTTATCGGGGTAGACTTGTCAACATTTGAATTTTCGTACGATGTTTTTACTTAGCGTGCCAGCGTGGACATCGGATGCAGCACGATTTTTTAAAGCTCGCCTTACAAACCAAAGATGAGCAATCCTCCCTAAACACAACATTTGGACGTATTTCTGCCAAACAGAAGCAAGTGCATTATGACGTGAGCCCTGTTAAGCATGTGTTCTTATGGGTTTCAGGACTCATGTCTAAATGCACATAGTTCCGTTCGGCAGAATTACGTCCATTTGATCCAGAGACAATATGCGAGGTGTCTCAAAGTTAAACGCGAAAATTTTTGGAGCCAATATTCGGGATCGAAATGAAACTTTGTTGTTTTATAATGTAACCCCAAAAATACCCCCTTCAGAGTTACAGCATCTCCCCCCAAATCGCCCTCAAAACATGATTTCGGGTATTTTGAGGTCAGAAATGTGTTTAGCGCATAAAACAACAGATTTCTAAACTAATCATGTTGGAGGATGTTATTTAAGTGAATTTTACAATGCTACATGCAAATGAAATAGCAGTACTCATCATTTCAAGGCAGCGTCTGATTGCAGGGGCGTCCATTATTTCATAAATTATACGATCCTTCGTAGCCCCTGGAACCCAAAATGGGTGAGCCACTCAGAAATGATTCCTTTTGATACACCACCCGAGGCACACAATCTTGCAAATCTCCGATTTCGGAACCAGTTTTTTTAAGGAAGGTGCGAGGATAAAGAGGAAACTATCGCGGTAAATTACCTTTTTTTTGGTAAACTTTATGGGCATTTGGAGGGGAAGGGGGCATGGAGACCTTCTGGACCTCCCTCTTGACAATATCCGTGAGCACGTCTTCGTTTCGTTGTTCTGCATGGATTTCCACGCTCGTGATCGTAGCGAAGTTGCCAGGATGTTCGATCTAATGCGAATAATTCACACGGGTTCAAATGGAGAAGTGACGAGATTTTTTAGCACTATGTGACAACGATGCGAGTAATGCGCGGGTACCCCCACCGGGGCGCCACCGGCGGGGGCAATGACCGCGGACGAGTGGACCCCCCCCCCCCCCCACCACCAGCTCCCGTCGAAACAACTAAACTGCGCGTACCGTTAAAACTCACAATTAACGCAAGTATCGTGTGTAACGGTTTTGGCATCAGCATCGGCCGAGTCAGCCAGGGCTCCGCGCGCATGCGCAGCGACGGACCTTTGTGACGTCACAACTCAGTTTGACGAGCGAGCCGCGTCCTGATTGGCTCATGGTGACGTCTCGCTGTCCCGGGCAACTTGGAATACCCGAGGAGAGTACTGCCATTTCGAACCTTTTTAGTACAGACTAATATAGAGAATTTGCAGGTGTCTGAAATTTGATGAATTTCGTGTTTAAGTGGAGACCACAGAGTGAACTGAACACGAGGATACCCTTGGTTCAAGAATTGAGCAATTATTGGAGAAGACATGACAAAATGATCTAATCTGCTAAAATACACGTGTTTAAATGGGAAATGCCGCCAGATGACGTCACTATTTTCTCAACTTTAAATCTATTTGTATACTATTTCCCCAACCAGAAAAAAATTCTAAAAAATATCGTAAAATCAGCTCTTTGAGCACTTTCAGATGAAGCAACCAAAAATTTGCTTGCAAATTCTCCATTGAGCCGGTCTTTGATTGGTCAGTGCGTATCAGTCTTTCATGGGACCTTTGGAGCCTAATGTGAACAATCTTCAAATGGTTTAGCCGTAAAATGGATATGCCAGCGGGCTGATGGGCAAAGCTATGGATGAAGAGGACAATTGGATAATGAAACGATCCTAATGGTTGAAATGGGTGGCTGCTAAACACTGAGGGTGAAAATGGTGAACCAACTGAAGGATTCCCCGTGGCTAGCCGTTAGTTACTCTACTGCTAACAGTGGCGTGGCGTACTTCGCATGCGATACATCGATTGATCTGTCATTCATTGAAACCTGTAGAAAAGGATCGATAAACACATAGTGCTCGCAATGAACATCTTCATAATCGATTCTTCATCACAGTTTCAAATGGGGAGATATTGATAATCGATCATTCACACCTCGCCACTGATTGCTAATACTAACCTCCTTTGTTCATTCCAGCCACCCGCTATCCACCAATGGATCGCTCAAATTTCTCTTTGTCGATTTCGTCCATAGCTTTGTCTATAGCTTTGTCCATCAAGTTTAATAATCAGGCCGCAGTGGACCTATTATCTCTCTACTGCTCGGTGTTGTGTCAAAGAAAATAACCAAGCACGGTCATTTTGCGATCGACCGCACGAACGCTGCGATCTTGGAATTGGGAGAAACTGTTGATTCGTGAATTCCCCTCCCATATTGCTGTGCTCAGGAAAAACGCCGTATGAACATTCGAGAGTTGCCAAATTTCCTTCGATAAAATATTTATTTTTGAGGAAAGTCGTGAATATTTTTCTTTAGATTTTCAGGGAGTTACGGTGAAATTGCGAAACAAATTATCTGAAAATTGGAAAGAAAATATTCTTAAGTTAAGCGGGAAATGCGTGATTTTTCCAAGGAAATTTGGCAACGCCTGAAGGTTCATATACGGCGTTTTCCCTTGGCACGGCAGCATAAGAATGAGTTAATATAATCCAGGTTTTTCATAACGAACTGCCAACGCCTATCGGGGGCGCCGCTCAATCAGTCGAAAGCTGGATCAATCAAAACTGTACAGGGCCAAGCCTTGGATCAGCGTGACTGACTTTTGACCCGAGGGTCTTGGGTTCGATTCTATTCGATGGCCTGCTTTGGAGAATTGAAAATGACTCAACCAGCTAGGATTATTTTCTTTTGTAGCGCAAAGAAGAATTTCAACTCTCTCAGGTCTACCATCTGCCCTCTCAAGAATCCAAACTGAAAGAAAAAATGCAGCTGTATGACCAGTAAGCACTGCTCCCATACGCTCTTGTATGACTAATATAAGTGTGAAATTCACACTGTGAATTACATGAAACGAACTTGGACTAAAAACTTAGATGTTCACCTAGTGAATAAAAATAAATTTCCCCACTGTTATCTCCCTCGCAAGGCCGGATTTACATACTTGCCGCCCATAGGCCGCCTGCATTTTGCCGGCCCCTTCTCATTTTCACGGAACTTAGCGGGAAAGTTAAGTTCCGTAAATCCATATCTGTGTGAACGAAGTGCTCCATCTATAAGGAGTGAACCAAAAAATTATGAAAGAACAAACATAAATGTGGTTTAATAATTTTAACTTCCGCTGCCGCGCCGCCGCGCTGATCGCTATGTGTTTGGCGCAATGCGTGAAGTATTCCTGCAGTCTTGTAGGCGCTATGCGTTTCACGTCATATCGCTCCTGACCAGACCGCACTGTGTTTGACGCAATGGGTGAAGTATTCATGCAGTCTTGTAGGCGCTAACATGTGTTACATGCCGACCGCCGCGTCGAGGGCTTGTCCTTTTCATCTCAAGTCCTCGTCATCATTCCTCTCTGCGCTGAGCTCCAGGCCAAATTGCGTGTTTAGTTCCTTTCTTACCTCGACTAATATTGAAGATGCTGTCTCTTGTATCACCGAAAAACGACAAAATTAGAAATTACTATACTCTCAGAAAAGAGAGGTTTTGTCCCCTTTTCTCGTTGATTTTTTTTTATGAATCCGATTTTTTTTATACCTACATTTAAAAAAATTGCAAAATTTGCCGCCATGGGCAGCGGCCCATGCGGCCACCCCCTTAATCCGGCCCTGCTCCCTCGACCAAAATTTTCATGAGTAATTTTTGGTCGGGAACCATTGGAGTCCAATTTCTTTCAGAACATTCATCATATAAATTAAAGGTTCATGGAGTTGATGCCTCATCCTCAAACCCGGTGAAACCGTTCGTATACCGTTCTCAGCAATGTGAAACAGATGAACTCCGCCATGGGTCAACTTGATTTCAGTGACGGTGAACGAAGACTTTCATACTTTGAAGATTTTCCACTGCCACCGAGAGCACTTTCGAATCCTTCAACCTCGAGAGTTTCTAAGTTCAGAAATGGCTGTCCTATAAAGGACGAAAGAGTGAGTTGTGGCGGAGGGGGGGGGGGGGGGGCATGGGCTAGAAAGAGGCGAGAAAAGAGCTCTTAAGTTGCGTCCTCCATAACTGACTCTTGACGAGTTAGCTTTTGTATTCTTAGATCAAAATAAACTTAATAAGGGTATCGTAGAACCTACCATCTCTCCACTCAACATCTTCACTTTCGAAAGAAACCGAAATCAAGGATTTTGAGACGGAGGTGAAAGAGGTCGTCGAAAATACACAACAGACTCCGAGAGGTTGGCTCTTTCAGATTTGAGACATCAAAGTGGTCCAATGATTGAGTCTCGCAGGATACTCTGGGTATCCATCCATTTTATTTTTTTTTCTCTGTATGCGAAGAGAAAATAGCTCAGTTACCGTAGCGGCGCCTAAATTTCCATTTGAAATCGCCTTGAAATATGCTTTGACTAATGCGGCCCTAACGTAAGAATTTTTTTTATAGAATATCACAACATTCTAAACATTTTTTCCTTTTTTTCATGTTTCCTATAATGGCGCTTTCGAGGATTTTCCGACTATTGTGACTCCCGGAAGTTTCGACCACTTCCCGAACATCGCTCCGAACTTCCTTGGAATCACTAACCATTATACAGGGTGGCCCAGACCTACCGTAGCAGGCCTTTTTTCGGTTAATTTGGGTCGCACGAAGTCCAGGATCGCGGGGATGAATAGGGAATCGACCTCAAGAAATCCGAATTTCATGGTCCCAGAGCCCCCCTGGCCCCCCTGGAGGATAAAAGGTGGGTCCGTACTTCAAAAGTCAGGGTTAATGTCAAAATTTTGAAATTATTTCATCGGAATCAGAACGTACGAAAATTTTTAACTTGAATCGACACCAAGAAATCCAAAATCGGCCCATCCGGGTCCAAAATACCGACCTCTAAAGGTGGGGAACAGAGCCCCCTTTCAAAAAAAATCAAATTCGTTAAATTGACGTGGAGACTCGGAAAAATGTGTATTCATGGGTAATCGACCTCAAGGAATCCAAATTTCCGGAACCCGTTGTCCTCAGAGACTATACTGATGGGGCACAGGGGTATTTCCACACCGGTTTTTAGAAGTTCAGAGACCCCCTGCGCCCCATCAGAAAAGTGTCTGAGGACAATGGGACACTCAGTTTTGGATTCCTTGAGGTCGATTACCCATGAATACACATTTTTTCCGAGTCTCCACGTCAATTTAACGAATTTGATTTTTTTTGAGAGGGGGCTCTGTTCCCCACCTTTAGAGGTCGGTATTTTGGACACGGATGGGCCGATTTTGGATTTCTTGGTGTCGATTCAAGTTAAAAATTTTCGTACGTTCTGATTCCGATGAAATAATTTCAAAATTTTGACATTAACCCTGACTTTTGAAGTACGGACCCACCTTTTATCCTCCAGGGGGACCAGGGGGGCTCTGGGACCATGAAATTCGGATTTCTTGAGGTCGATTCCCTATTCATCCCCGCGATCCTGGACTTCGTGCGACCCAAATTAACCGAAAAAAGGCCTGCTACGGTAGGTCTGGGCCACCCTGTATTTATCGGAATTTTTTTGGAATTTCCGAGTGTTTTACTCTCTGAACTTCTCCGGCTACCACTTAGAATCGTAAACTTTTCAAGAATATCCGATTATTTTCATTCCCAGAATTTCTTCGGCGACCATTCTGTTTCGAGAAATTGACGACGTTTGATCGAAGAGTTCCCGAATCTGAGCGTTCTGCATCAGCAGCATAGAGCGGAGCACTGCGAGTTCACGCCTCGCGCCATCGCGCCTTCAATTTTGCGGACGCAACACGGACATCCATCAAGTACGAATAGTTGTATCTCTTCGCCGTAGCAGCGCGCGCTCTTTTTCGTGCTCTATTTCCGTATTGCGTTCTTTTCCATTAGTATGATTTGTAATGATGCTTCGAAGGCTACGTGAGCAACACAGCTGATGGTAGGAAATACACAACAGGGTCTCGTTTTTAAACTTTTCTCCCGAATCTGAGCGACACTGCATCAGCAGCATAGAGCGGAGCACTGCGAGTTCACGCATCGCGCCATCGCGCCTTCAATTTTGCGGACGCAACACGGACATCCATCAAGTACGAATAGTTGTATGTCTTCGCCGTAGCAGCGGGAGCTCTTTTTCGTGCTCTATTTCCGTATTGTGTTCTTTTCCATTGGCATTATTTGTAATGATGCTGCAAAGGCTACGTAAGCAACACAGCTGATGGTAGGAAAGACGTAATCGAGTCTCGTTTTTTAACTTTTCTCCCGAATCTGTGCGACACTGCATCAGCAGCATAGAGCGGAGCACTGCGAGTTCACGCCTCGCACCATCGCGCCTTCAATTCTGCAGATGCAATATGGACAACCATGCGAACTTTTACATTAGAACCAATAATCAACTCGCAAATTCCTTACACATGCAACATCGCTATTGGCGGGCAATCGGACTCTGAGGACTCTCCTCCTCCGTTCCGAAAGCAAGCCGAAGTGTCCGATTTTCGGAGCCTGGGTCGTCTCGTCACTTCGTGAGCCACGTGCCGCGGGAACTTCGGGTCCATGGACCGAGGAGCGAGCACTGCACCGGGGCGATCAGCGCGGCGTTCCCAGGGCCTCGGGCCCGGAGTCCAGCGCGTCGACGGCCACGGGCCCCGCTCCGAATCCGAAAATTGGCACAAAGCGCGCGGCTAACGGCGCTCCCGACTCGGGCCCAGTCATTACCATCGCATCGGACATCGGGCATCGCTCGCCTGGATGTGGAACGACCGAGAGAGAACCAAAGCGAAATAGCGTCGAGGACACGCCGGGGGAGGTGGGGGACGGGCAGGACACGCGAGGCCGGGGCGGCGGGGGGGGGGGGGGTGTAAAAGAGAGCAATGGACTCGGGCTGCATTTGAAGATTCAAGTGATTAATTTGATGGTACACCGTACAGCGTACACGGAGCCATGAGCATGGAGCCATGACGCAACTTCCTTTGTGAGCCCCTCCACTGCCCGCTCTCCGGCCGTCCACCGTGCCGGATCGTCCTCAATTATTCAAATTTTTTTTTTAATTTTCTTTTCGGGTGCCAAAAAAATAATCTGCGGTGTCAACTCAAGAGTGGAAATTTAGAACATCCAGAATAAATATCTGCTGTATAAGCTCTTCTTCTTTCTCCTCTTCTTCTATTTCTTCTGTTTCCTCTGCTTCTTATTCGTCTTCTTCTCCTTGCTCCTCCTCCTCTTCCTCCTCCCATCCCTCTTCTTTTCGAGAGTTCTGGAGAGTGTTTTCCAAAAAAATAATCTGCAGTGTAAACTCAAGAGCAAAAAACTTGCACATACTCAGAATTTGCTGTATAAACTCTTCTTCTTTCTCTTCTTCTTCTATTTCTTCTGTTTCCTCTGCTTCTTATTCTTCTTCCTATCCTTCCTCCTCCTCCTCGTCTTCCTCCTCCCTTTCATCTTCTTCAGAGTTCTGGAGAATGTTCTCTGGCCTACCTCGAGAATTGAAGGCGAAATAGCAATGTCAGCAACCTTCGATATCTCTCTATCCTTTCCTAGCAATTCTGTCCTAAATTGCACTATATTTTGCAATTTTGAACGACAATTTCTGGCTCAGTATAGGAACATCGCACGTATCATTAGTTTCCGTATAAGTGTATAAGTGTTTTCACGGATGAGTGAGAAATTGTAGTTCCTGACTGCAAAATGCGGTTTAATTATCAGTCGGAAATCACAACTAAGAACTTTACTTTTTTTTTTTTTTTTTTTGGAAAATCAGTCTTAATTTTAGGACAAGAATTTTCATTTTTAGACCCTTCGTTCACTATGAAACAGTTGCAGAATCCTGGCAACACAGCCTGGGATATTTTAGTTTCCTTTCCTCAACTCAAAAGCGTCATTTTATATTAGACCAAGGGAGACAAATCCACTGGATGGGAGAGTGACCCATGCAGTTAGGATTCGTGCCCTGACATCCCGGAAGAATTAAAAACTCGGAACTTGGCCAAGAATGGGTACATGGAATGGGTTACAAGTCGGTAATTTTTTATTTAGCAAGTTTTGAGACATTTGCCTATGGTTCAGTCAATATCTTGCCAATAAATTGACGTCTTGTGTACGATTCTTCTGAACAAATGGAACTTATGACGTCATGGCCAGTGACATCATTGAACAACTTGTGAAATCTGAGGGCGTATGATAATCTGATATTCGAAGAGTACAGCAACTGGTTTAGCAAACCTAATTTGCAAAAATGCGCGTAGCACGATGCGCACCCCGATTTCATCAGTCATCTCATGATGAATTTTCTTCTCAACAAATTGCTCATCAATCATCAGTAAGCGAAAAGGAGCTTTGACCAACAAACCTATTTTCTACGTCACCCGATTTCTTAGTTCAGAAACGCCCCCCAGTCGGCCATTTTGGGATGATCCGGGCTGATGATATCATTAAAGAACCCATTGATGACGTCATAAGCACCCTTCGATGACGTCATGGGGACGCATAATTTCGGCCTCGTAATTTTTCCACCATATTTGGCTCTGTTATGTTATTTTCGACTGTTTTTGGACTATAGGGTATAATTTTCTCCCCTTAGGGTTTCTGATTGTACTCGGCCATTTTGGGATGATCCGGGCTGATGGTATCATTGTAGAACCCATTGATGAAGTCATCGAGCACCCATCAATGCCATCACCCTTCGGCATCACTGGGTCTTATGGATATTCCCATCCATAAGAACAAGTGCCCGTTCTCTCTCTATGGAGGCACTCGTGGCTGAAGTCCCTTCCCTCGTGGAAGGTCAGGTGATTTTGGGGCGACGTCTGGCAACGGTTGAGCGTCGGTGTTTACATCGGTTGCTGCGGACACGGACGTCAGTGTGGTCCGGCCTCGTCGTTATTGTGCGCAACGGAGCTTTGACTTTGGGGCAGCATTGCCAGATCTAAGACTTAATCCGGCTTTTCACATTGTCCCCAAGGGAAATTCCTGATTTTCCTCACCGTCCAGCGACGATGGCCTCGGTCCAGTGGCAGAGCCGCTTAGGCGCTCGGCACTTACGCCCTCCGTCCAGAACGGTTGCAGAGCCGAGATGCCAGGTATAATGCTTTGAGCCTGAACTGCCAGCACGCTAGTCTTCGAAAGAATGAAAAGCCGCAAGTCGCGGAAGAAATTTTCCGCTCAAGTCTTGGAAAAAGTTCCCTGGTAAGACCCAGTCAGCAGAAAAAAAAAAATTCTGATGAAGTCCAGAAAGAGGTAAGAGAGTGTGGATATCAAGAAATGTAGACATTTCCATGGACTGCTGGGGGAAAATATCAATAGCGCATCATCAAAATACGTCTATCTACATCCAAATCTACATTTCCAAAAGTTCCGGTGTAGTACCAAACAGTGGCGTGGCGTGCTTTGCGATATATCGATTGTTCTGCCATTTAAACCTATGGTAAAGAATCGATTATTAAGGTATTTGCTGCGAACACCCTGATTATCGATCCTTTTCCATAGGTTTAAAAGGCATAACAATCGATATATCGCAAAGCACGCCACGCCACTGGAACCAAAGGCATTGCGAGGTTATTTTTCTGGGCCTCTTCCAGGCCTCCAGGCCGGACCTTCCAGTGAACTTATTATTGAAATTTATGGGCAAATCTATAGACAAAGAGGACAAAGGGAAAATGGAGCTATTCTATTTGTTGAAACGGATGGCTCTCATAGACAAATGGGAAAGATGATGGACTGACTATATAGGGTCTCTCGTGGGTGCCGTTAGTTAGTCTGTTACCTACCACCTTTGTTCAATGCAACCACCCGCTTCCACCAATCAGATCGCTGCTTTTTCTTTTTGTATTCTTTGTCTATTGCTTTGTCTATCGACAAACCAATAACCAGACCGCAGCTGTCATTATATTAGATTCCAGAACTTCTCATTCGATGACTTACGAATAGGGACGTTGGTGCGTGATTTTGGCACCGCCTAACAAGGTGGTCCTAAAAAGGTTCGATCAATCGAAAACCAACAGGTCTGATCGGTCGAATCTGTTGGAAACGGTAATTATTACTGTTTATGATTAATGATATAGAAGTTCAGAACTCCACAGTCGCAATGAGGTTCGTAACCTTAAATAAAATCCGCTTAAAGTGACCCTACTCGATCCTCGATACCCGGGACGTTGGTGCGTGATTTTGGCACCGCCTAACAAGGTGGTCCTAAAAGGTTCGATCAATCGAAAACCAACAGGTCTGATCGGTCGAATCTGTTGGAAACGGTAATTATTACTGTTTATGATTAATGATATAGAAGTTCAGAACTCCACAGTCGCAATGAGGTTCGTAACCTTAAATAAAATCCGCTTAAAGTGACCCTACTCGATCCTACAGGAGCATAGGCGGATCCAGATCAGACACCTCGATCGGGAGGGGCGAAATTTTTCATGGGCCCATCCACCGGGGGAAGGGGGTTATCTGGTTGGTATTGAATACATCTCAGGTCAGATGGAGGGTCCAGGAGGCCTCCCCCAGAGAATTTTCGGAATTGTAAAGCATCTAATATGCAGTTTCGGCCAATTTCGTCATGAATTTCCAAATTCCTTCTTCATTCCTCCGTTACTCTTTTGCCTTCCTTTCTTCTTCCCCTTTTCCTCCTTTTTATCGGGTGGACGCCCCATTATAGATCCTCCTATGTTACAGGATTAACCAACAGTTACCTTTTGGGTAGCAATTATTCTAGGGTTCTATGGATTACCCCATCCATCCAGAGTCTCGGTCAATTTTTGGTTCCTAGAATTCCTACCGAGAACCGATTCCTCCTCAGAACCCGGTGCCCCTCCTCTACCTATTCAGTCACTCATACTGGAAAAAACAGTCGCTTTGATCTAGAGTTCGGACTCTTCAAAACATTGACAAGAAAAAATATTCTTGATTCAATCGGACTTTTGGCTTGAATTAAAAGGAAATCCGCCTAAATCAAGAGGCTCGGCTCTTTGATTCAAGGAAAAATCGGATTGAATCGAGAGAATTTTTTCTTGTCAATTTTTCCAAGAGTCTGGACTCTAGATCCAATGTGTTTTTTTTTTCCAGCGGACTTTTTTCAATCACTAAGAGAGTTTCATAAGGAAGTTTTTCGTATGCATTCACCGAAACAGGTGATGGCCAGTCAACTGGTCGGAATCTCATACGAGCCACAATTGGCACTTGGGAATTACAATTTCTGGCTCTGCAAAACCACTCATGTGCATAAGGGAACTAGCGTTACATAGGTCGTTTCTCAACTGAATCAGAAAGTGCAGTTCCTCGTGGTAAAAGTCCAGACTCTTAAAATCATTGACAAGATAAAATACTCTTGATTCAATCGGACTTTTCACTTGAATTAAAAGGAAACCCGCCTAAATCAAGAGGCTCGGCTCTTCGATTCAAGGAAAAATTGGATCGAATCAAGAGTATTTTTTCTTGTCAATGTTTCTAATAGTCTAGACTCTAGATCAAAGCGACTTTTTTCCAGTGAGTAACTGAATAGGTAGAGGAAAAGCACTGGGTTCTGAGGAGGTTCCTAGGTAGGAATCCGAGGAACCAAAAATTGACCGAGGCTCTGGATGGAGAGGCTAAATCAAGAGGCTCGGCTCTTCGATTCAAGGAAAAATCGGATTGAATCGAGAGTATTTTTTCTCGTCGATGTTTCTAAGAGTCTGGCCTCAGGATCCAAGCGACTTTTTCCCCAGTGCTGCCTCTCCGAATAAGGCACAAACTTTTCACGTGGTTCGGCAACGTCTGCGCGCGATAATGGTACGCGCTGCGGTTACACGCTCGCCCGCTCCAGTGCGGTGCGCGGTAGCGCGGTGGAGCGGCGCTCCGTTTCCCAGCGCTGCCCACAGCTTTCGCTCCAGCGCCGCGTTTTTCCACGCTCTTCGTCCGCAGCTCAGCGTATCTCGATTTCCTCATGCGCCCTCTTTTACATATAAATACGTGTTTCCCGGGGCTCATGTGAATGGGGAGATACGTCCTTAAGCCAGCGGAGCGACGAGCTTTGAGCCGTTCTGATAGTCATCGCCAACATCCGAGCGTCCTCCGTCCGTTCCATTGTCCTCGCTCCTTCCTCGCTCTCGCACGCCGAGCAGTCGCAATCCACCACCGATGGTAAATAGAGTAACTTCATGTGCAGAGTATGGATATAGAATCGTAGAAGAGGAACCAGGACCCATGGGATCCAGGGAAATGATGGCTACTCTGGACAGGAGAGGGGTTTTCAGGATTTTTTAGCGCCTACGGACTTATAGACAATGAAGGAAACGAGAAAACAGAGCGTTTCTGATGCTGGAAGCCGACCCTATTGTTGAAAGCCGATCCTAGACAGAGTATCTTCAGGTGGAAAGTAGGGATATAGAACCATAGAAGAGGAATAGGACCTCATGGAGATCTGCGTGGGATCCAGGGAGGTGATGGCTACTCTGGACAGCAGAGGGGGTTTCAGGATTTTTCAGCACCTGCGGACTGGTAGACAAAGCTATAGACAAAGAAGGAAAAGAGAAAACGGAGTGATTCTTATGCTGGAAGCCGATCCTAATGTTGATAGCCGAAAGTAGATAGAGTACCCTCAGGTGGAGAGGAGGGATATATAACCTTAAAATAGTAATCAGAACCCATGCAGATCCGTGGGATCCAGGGAGATGATGGCTACTCTGGACAGGAGAGGGATTTTCAGGATTTTGTTAGCACCTGCGGACTGATAGACAACTGTGTCGACCACTTGAGGTTCTCCTTCAATTTTGCAGCATAGGCAACAAACATAACGCGGAGCGAGTACATCTCCATTCGGGCAGCGGGCAGCATATATTTACATCAGTCCACAAGCTTCGATTGATCTGATAAAGCGATGTTGTTGTATCGTTGGATATCTTCCCTCATCTCGTGCCTTAATCATTACCATACCTCTGGGTCGTTTGTCTTTCAGGGAGCTCCCAAGAAATTAGTAAAATTTTAACCGCGTGAAACTTAATAAAATACTGCATCTATAGAGGAGGCGTGAATTAAAAATGGCAACGCTGATGGCATCGCTCGTAGAAATGTCCTCCCGTCATCAGTTTCGACAAAATCACGGTCTCGGTGAAATGCGAAGCCACATTCGCTCGTCCCCGAGCGCCACAATGCCGCTCCCCCCGTGAATGATTAAAATTCAAGCCTCCGCACAAAGCTGCCGTGCTAAGGAAGAACGCCATAAGAACATTCAAGAGTTGCCACATTTCCTTCGATAAAATGATTAATTTTTAGGAAAGCTATGAAAATTTCTCCTTTAAATTTTCAGGAACTTTACGTGGAATTGCAAACAACGTTGTCTGAAAAATTGGAGGGAAAATATTCATAAATTTACCCGGAAATTCGTGTCTTATGAAGGGAAATTTGGCAACGCCTGAAGGTTCATACGGCGTTTTTCCTCGGCGCGGCAGAAAGCAGCACCGAACTCGGGAGTTCCACGCTCGATACGGCAACGCCGTGCAATGATCCGAGCAAGAAAGATGCTTCATCATTTCTTTTCTATTTGACGTGACTCTGATTCGTGCCCCCCCCCCCCCCAATCCCCTCGGCCCCTGGGTTCCGCTTGCTCCGTGCACGGTGGACGTCTGGTGGAACGCATTCCATCACCGAGGGAACAGTTGTTTCCGTCGAGATGAGTGACAGGCGGTTTTCCTCGCGATTTTCGGACTCCCGTCAGAGGCGTGGCGTGAATTGCGATATATCGATTGTTATGCCATTTAAACCTATGGAAAAAGATCGATTATCAGGGCGTTCGCAGCGAACACCTTAGTAATCGATTCTTTACTATAGCTTCAAATGGCGATATATCGATAATCGATCTTTCACGCCACGCCACTGACTCCCGTTCCCGTGCCGCGAACCCGCATTGGAAATCGGTCGCGGGATCGAAGAGTTTTCCGCGGCGAGTCCGCCCGTGTCCGTTCAGCGATATGCGGAATTTTAGCAGAGAACACATTCAGTAGCGTGGCGTACTTTGCGATATATCGATTGATTTGCCATATAATCCCATGGAAAAGGATCGATTATCAGGGTGTCCGCAACGAAAACCTAAATATTCGATTCTTTACCACAGCTTCAAATGGGGAGGTATCGATAATCGATCACTCACGCCTCACTACTGAACACATTGGCAGACACGTCGGCCCCCTATGCTGCCGTGCTGAGGAAAAACGCCGTATGAACATTCGAGAGATTCCAAGTTTCCTCCAATAAAATGTTCATTTTTGAGGAGAGTCGTGAATATTTTCTCTTGAGATTTTCGAATGATTCAGACCTGGCTGCGAATGAAATTCTCTGAAAAATTTTAAGTAAAATCCTCACAGATTTCCCATAAATTCCTCTTTTATGTGGGGAAATTCTGCAACGTCTGAAGGCTCATACGGCGTTCTTCCTTAGTGCGGCAGTATGGTGTAGTACTTGGAACGCTAGCTCTATGATCGGAAGGTCCCGGGTTCGCTTCCCGGCCAGGCGACCCGAGTTTGATGGTCTCAAACAATGGTTGCCTGGTATTGGTTGTTAGGGACCAGGTGGGGGGGGAGTTGGGGGCGGGGGTGGGACTAATAAATCGCAGGATTAGCCCTTGTGGGCTATTTGAAGAAAAAAAAAAAAAAAAAAAAAAAAAAAAAAATTGCTGACTATCGGAAGAACCAAATCGTCGTTTCTTCCAGAAAGGACTTCATCTCAAAGCTGTCAATTTTTCCATCGCAAATTGCATTTTTACCGGGAGAACCATGTGAATTACGTCTTTCCTACCATCAGCTGTGTTGCACACGTAGCCTTTGAAGCATCATTACAAATAATACTAATGGAAAAGAACGCAATACGGAAATAGAGCACGGAAAAGAGCTCGTGCTGCTACGGCGAAGAGATACAACTATTCGTACTTGATGGATGTCCGTGTTGCGTCCGTAAAATTGAAGGCGCGATGGCGCGAGGCGTGAACTCGCAGTGCTCCGCTCTATGCTGCAGATGCAGTATCGCTCAGATTCGGGATAAAAGTTAAAAAACGAGATTCGATTACGTCTTTCCTACCATCAGCTGGGTTGCTCACGCAACCTTAGAAGCATCATAACAAATAATAATAATGGAAAAGAACGCAATTCGGAAATAGAGCACGAAAAAGAGCTCGTGCTGCTACGGCGTAGACATACAACTATTCGTACTTGATGGATGTCCGTGTTGCGTCCGCAAAATTGAAGGCGCGATGGCGCGAGGCGTGAACTCGCAGTGCTCCGCTCTATGCTGCTGATGCAGTGTCGCTCGCAATCGGGAGAAAAGTTGAAAAACGAGACTCGATTGCGTCTTTCCTATCTTCGGCTTCGTTGACGTTTGATTTCTTCTTTTTTATCAATTAGATGTCTGATTCCTTTTTTAGGATGTAGTTGGAGATCGTAGATTTAAGTATATCTAAAGGTCGCACGTACCGGCCCATAAGTTTCCTAGCAGGAGAGATAGTTGGGGCAGTTTGACCTGGCTTGGGCATCTTTGGGTTATAGTAGCTGTTAAAACTCAGATAGTCATCCTTGCGCTAAGTAAATGGGCTGGAGCCGCATTTTTATGTTGTGAGAAAGTTTACATTAGATAGAGATGAAAAGAGAGTAACCTGCTTTTGTTAGATGAGCATTTTGATTTCCATCTCATTTATTTTCACATAAATTTTACAAACTTTTTCTTGACGAGCCGCAGAACGGGCATTTCTGATTCGTTCATTTCAATTTTCCACAAAAAAAAAAAAAAAAAAGGTTTCACCTTATGCAGCAGCTGAGGTGGAAAATGTCATGAAAAATAAGAATTTTCTACTATAGGATGAAATCTCTGGTGAAATATTATGAAATTTCTGACTATTATTCATCACCTTTCAGAAACTTTTTGAAATTTCAAGTGAAAAATTACGTGAAATTTCAAGGGCGATCTCAGGCCAGCAGGCTGATTATTGAAAAAGATATGCAAAGTGATGGGCAGAGGAGACGAAATGAAAAAGAAGTCACTGTGAAGAGGAGGTGAAGACTGTTTGAAACCGGTAGTTCTTGTGGGCATAGATAACTTACTTCACTGGTCCATCGCAACCACCCTCTTCTACCGGTATGATCGTCAATTTTCCTGTTTTCTCTCTCGTCCATTCCTTTATCTTCCAATGGAGAATCTGCACGCAAATTTTTTATTGCTTCATCTTAAAGTGCTTAAAGAGCTGATTTCACAGTATTTTTTATATTTTTTTCTGGTATGAGAAATAGTATAAAAATAGATTTAAAGTTGAGAAAATGCACCGCCTAGTGACGTCATCTGGCGGCATTTCCCATTTAAACACAAATATTTCAGCAGATTAGATCATATTGTCATATCTTCTCTAACAATTGTTCAATGCATGAGCCAAGGGTATCCTCGTGTTCAGTTCACTCAGTAGTTTCCACTTTGACACGACATTCGTGAAATTTCAGGCATCTGCAAATTCTCTATTCCCAAATTTTCTAGGACGGAGGCAAAAAAAAAAAAAATGATCTCTCGGAAATTTCGAGGAGGCTTCAGATGGGCCCCTCCCGGAGCATTTCGGAGCCCGTTTGGGGCCGGAGCGCATTTGAATCTCGAAAACGGGCGAATCCATAACTTCTCCTTCCAAATTTAATGTTCAACGCACGGAGATCGCTGAAATTCCCAAATTTTCCAGGACGGGGGCAGAAAAAACTATTTTTCGGGACTTCTGAGAAGGCTTTCAATGGGGCTCCTCCCGGAGCATTTCGGAGCCCGTTTTGGGCCGAAGGCGCATTTGAATTTCGAAAACGAGCGAATCCGTAACTTCTCCTTCCAAATTTAATGTCCAACGCACGGAGATCGCTGAAATTCCCAAATTTTCCAGGACGGGGGCAGAAAAAACGATTTTTCGGGACTTCTAAGGAGGCTTCCGGAGCATTTCGGAGTCCGTTCGGGGCCGGAGCGCATTTGAATTTCGAAAACGGGCGCGGAAAATCAGAGCGAGGTGAAACGTAAGCCCCGTGAGACGCCTCGGAGTCAAAGGCTCGGGTCCTTTCCTTTGTCAGTGTAACGCGGGGCGGGGGGAGAGGGGGGGGGGGTTCATTATTGATCGGGGCGCTGGCAGCGGCCGAATGTTGCGTTAACTTGCACCATGCGAGGCCGCGCTCGCGGGGCGCATGCGCGGAGCTGCGGGGTCGTTGCCCTCGCGCTCGCGGTGCGGTGCCTCGCTATATGCCCAGCGCCTCCCCCGCCCTCCGAGCACCGCGCCTCTGCAGAACCACGTAACTCCGACGGGGGACCCCACGGAGATGGGCGGTTTCTGCCCAGCGCGCAGCGCAGCGATCCGGGCAGCGCAACACAGAAACAGAGCAGAGCGGGCCCGCCGCGCCGCCCGGTGGGCTCGTTTTGGAAATTTATAGACAAAGCTATGGACAAAGAAGATGGAGTGATCCTAGTGGTTGGTCGCTTTGTCTATGCATTTCAATAATCAGCCCGCTGCGCCTCGTTGGAATGGTCGCATTGGTCGGAGTAGAGAATTTGCATCAAAATTTGATGAATTTCGTGTTTATGTGGAGTGTTAGGTGTTTATGAGGATATTTATAAATATATCCCATTGAAATTTTCAGATACTGTAGATTTAATTGCGAGATAAATTCTTTGAAAATTTGTTGAAGATATGCAATAATTAATCTGACAACGTAGCACCGGGACCATCCCTAGTGCACTTGTGCCCTTGAGATTATTTTACGACTTTTTGGGCAATGCGCTTCCCACGGACCAAACGACCGACCCCCCATCTTGACTTTAGCCAGTTCAGATTCCTCTCTGTAGCTTTACGCCGTGTTCGTCTCAGTGCTGTAAAATTGAATAAATCCTATTTCGGAGTTAAATCATATCTCACTAATGTCATAACCTTAATTTCTTCAAAATTTAGGGAGAAAATGTCCTCGCGTTCCCTCGGAAATTTTCATCTTATCAGAAGAAAATTGGCAACGTCTGAAGGCTCATACGGCGTTTTTCCTTAACTTGGCAGTATACCTCCCAGCCACTACTCGACCCCTCCTCCCACATAGATCTCATAGATCCGGAGATCTTGAGATTGACAACCTTTAGATCTACGGGTTCCATTCGATCATAGAGAAAAAAAGGAGGTGTTTGCATTTCGGGCATCTTGGAATTTTTTCGATGACGTACGTCGGTACAGCGAAGCGCATCATCGATTTTCTTGGAAATGGTGTAATTTATGGAAAAAAGTCATTCTATAAAAAGTCATTCTCTAAAAATTCATTCTATAAAAGGTGCTTGAAATTAAATCATGAGTTTATTTAAGCAAAAAAAATGGGGCATTACGGTCCGTTTTTCATACTTTGAATTCCGGATTTCGCTGGCCAGGTTGTACCGACCTACGTCACAGGGTAAACAAAAACAAACCTCAAGATGCAAACACCCATAGAGAAAAAAAAGGAGGTGTTTGCATTTCGGGCATCTTGGAATTTTTCATAGAGTATCTATAGCTTTGATGACGTCATTGGGTACAGCGACGTTTTTATCCTGTCGATTTTCTTGGAAATGGTGTAATTTAAGGGAAAAAGT
Organism: Bemisia tabaci; assembly: GCF_918797505.1. Classification (NCBI taxonomy): domain Eukaryota; kingdom Metazoa; phylum Arthropoda; class Insecta; order Hemiptera; family Aleyrodidae; genus Bemisia; species Bemisia tabaci. The sequence goes on from NC_092797.1 coordinate 52,198,542, forward strand.
CTTTCTATAAAAAGTGCTTGAAATTATATAAAGAGTTGATTTAAGTAAAAAAATCGGACATTATGGTCCGTTTTTACAGCGTCAACATAACCCTCAACGAGCGTCTTATTTACATTGATGACGTATGTGGGTACAAATCCTCAAGATGCAAACAAACACCTCCTTTTTTTTCTCTGTGGCAAACACCTCCTTTTTTTCCGCTATGCCATTCGATGCTCATTCGATTCTGAAAATTTGCCGGCCACAGTGCGACACGATGGCACTGTGGCACACTCAAGGAGCTCCCACTTGTGTCCCCCGCGCGGCCCCCATTCCGCCCCGCATCCCCCCTCCCCCGCTCCCCTCGCCCGATCTGCAGATATCCCGCTACGTCTCCGTATAAAATTTTGATAGGACGAGAGGGCGGGGACCGAGGCTCTGTGTTATCGGCCCGGTGCCCGCTGCTGCCCGGTGCCCGCTCTTGAGCTCCTCCGCCCGCCAAGAAATTGCTCGAAAAAATTGGAGCAATAACCTCGACAATCTAATCGCCCGAAAATCAAATCATTTCCACGAGTCTGTACTCCTCGTAAGCTTCACCCTGAATTCAACTGATGCTTTTCTAAGCCCAATGCATCTCTCAGCCGGTTTGAGAGCTTTGAGAAAATTTCATGATAGAAAAAGGAGAAAAAGAAGAAGAAAAAGGAGAAGAAGGAGAAGACAAAGAAGAAGAAAAAGAAGGTGAGGGAGAAGGATAAGAAGAGAAGAAGAGAAAAAGAAGAAGAAGAAGAAAAGAAGAAAAAGAAGGAGAAGAAGAAGAAAAAGAAGGAGAAGAAGAAGAAAAATAAGAAAAAGAAAAAGAAGAAGAGGAAGAAAAAGAAAAAGAAGAAGAGGAAGAAGAATAAGAAGCAGAAGAAAGAGGAAAAAGAAGAAGAAAAAGTAGGATGGGGAATAGATGTAACGAATACCATACCCTTTTTTTAAAAATGCCAGTGGCGTGGCGTTCTTTGCGATATATCGATTGTTATGCCATTTAAACCTATGGAAAAGGATCGATAATCAGGGTGTTCGCAGCGAACACCTTAGTAATCGATTCTTTACCATAGATTTAAATGGCAGAGCAATCGATATATCGCAAAGCACGCCACGCCACTGAAAAATTTCCTCTGTAATATAAAATCATAAGAGTGATTCATAACGCATAACGCCGGAAGTGCGACGTGCGAGGCGCTTCGGAAAGTTATCCCACGAAGCGGTCGGGATCCGTAGTCCTTAGCCCCCTGGTTTTTAAAATTAATATGGCAGTGTAGTATATGAAAATGACGATATCCATGGGCTGATTTGGAAACTTTTTATGGGGGGTAGAGGGACACCTCATCAAGAGAGTCTGGAGGACACCAAAAAATACCACGGGGATCTGTAGGATTCCTCCAGCTTCAGATGAGGCTTTGGGAGATTTATTTTCCTCCAAAGGGAGGGGGGTTCGAGGTGCCGGGTGCCCCTACCGAATTCAGTCGTCTCCGGAGCAATTTTGACCTGCTTTCGCCAAAAAATTGATCGAATCGTGATTTCAAAGATGAAACATGTCTCTGCATACTTACTTAGCAAAATCGCTTATATTTCTTTGGAGGAACTAAGTAGATTTTTGGGGAGGGTCACTAGACCGGGTCCTTCAGCCTCCCTAGATCCGCCTATGATCCTAGATGGAACTAGGAACTTTTGTTGAGGCCAGGTGGGCACCTCATCAAGGGAGGCCTGAAGGACCCAGAAAGACATCCCTAGAAGAGGTCTGGGGGACGCACCCACCTTCATAAGAGGGTTGGGGGAAGGGGGATTCTTCAGCTCCAAAGAACAGGCCAGGGGATCTCCTCGGAAAATTTTGAAATCTGGATTTGACCAAATAGAAATTGTGAGCTGTTCTTGTCAAAAAAGATGATAGAGATACGTCATCAAAAATGAAAGCCACGTCTTGCAATTATTTCTCAAAATCCCTCACATTTTTTGGAAGGGGCCAAGTATTCCGTAGTAGTTCCTAGGAGAGCCAGCCTCCTAACCCCTCCCCCCTGGTTCCACCCCTGTCTGTGCCCCAGCGTTCCAAAATCAGAAATTCCGGACAAAGCACGCCACGATAGTCGCGCGAGCAACTTACAATTAGAATGAGCAAACATCACAACTCACCCTCAACGCTTACTGTGTGCCGCTCAGCAAAGAGATATGGAAAGAGAACGGAGAGAGAATGAGGAGAGAGCTGAGAGGGGAAGGGAGGAACAGCGGAAGAGGGAGGATGGCCATAATTTTCTGCCCCACTTTAACCCGCGCTAAAATAAAGAAGAGAAAGAAAAGAGATTCGGGCCGACCTAAATTTGCGGCGACCTAAATTAAACCTCTCGCTTGGAAGCGACCTGACCTGAAGCGCAGTTCGCCCCGCTTCCCCCTCTCCTACTCTCTGCGGCCGCAACACCCACAACCCCCCCCCCCCCCCCCCCCACTCGTCGCCCGCTGGAACCCGCTCTGCGCCTACCGTTGCATCATCCTGGCAAACACGGCTCTTCAGCTTTTGCCATAACGATTTTACAAGTTGGCAACACTGCAATCCTCCGCTTAAATCCATCAAAAATATCGATTTAAGGTGAGGTTAGCTGCCTCTCCATGAATCGATTATTTTACATATATTCAATGGGAGGAAAAACAGTATTACCGAATTTCAGGCATCGCCACTGGCTTTTGCGAAATGCATTCTGGGTACGATCGATGTGTATCAAATTTTAACCCTAAGGTGAATTATTTTGGGGAAGTTTGGAACTTCGGTCTGTAGCTAAATCATTGAGATTGTTCGCACCGAAAAGCATCTTCCAAATACTTGAAACAAAGTCAAAAGTGCTGTTTCCAATTAACCATTGACATCGAGACATTGAAATCGGTTGCAAAATGGAAATAGTACTTTTGACGTCATGTCGCGAATTTGGAGGATGATTTTCGGCACGAACATTTCTCGATTATTAATCTACAGACTGAAATTTCGATTTTCGCGGAATAATCCACCACATGGTCAAAAAAGATGTATCAAAAGTCATAATTGGACTTCGCTTTGCAATTTGGAACTAAAATTTCTGACTCGTACGTAAGTGTTTACCGATGTGTCATAAATTTTAGTTTTTAATGGGTCTGTTGCAAACTTTTGCCAGAGCAAAAAGGAGAGTTGTTTCTATCAGTAAATGTCTCAAAAATCACGATGACTGCATTGGCAAAGTTTGAAATGCACTCCTAACTTCACAATCTACGTAAGAAAGCGTTTTTTTAGCTTCCCGCTTCAAAAACTATACTACGGCACAGGTTAACATTTCGTTAAAGGTGTCGCTCTATCCAACCCCCGTGCACTAGGATTCTACCCAAAAACAACATGGCCGACACAAATCTGCCAAAACACATGTGCCTGGACGAGATTCTAACCATTTGTCAACAATCCAGCGTGTTTACATTCACGATTTTTTCGCGTTTATAAGGATCCGTTCTGGTTGATATTGTGCTCCTGATTGCAATTTGCGCGCGAAAACGTCGGCTATGTTGGATATTGCTATTGTGAAAGGTTTGAATGGAACGACTCCTCTAACGAAATGTTCACATGTGCCGTAGTAACGGTTTCGAAGCGGTAAGCTTAAAAAAATGCAAATTTCGTACGCATATCGTGAAGTTAGGAGTGTATTCCGAACTTTGCCAATGCGCTCATCGTAATTTTTGAGACATTTACTGATAGAAAGAATTCTTATATTAGCTCTAACAAAAGTTTGCAACATACTCATTCCAAAATGTAATCTAATGAGCATCCTCTCGAAATTCATACTCACGTAGGAAGAAGAAACTCACAATGAAAAACTCACAATGAGTGAATGCGTAGCAGCAACATTCATTTCACAACACACATAGCCAATGAATACATTTGGATGCGTCGCGCGCTTTAAAACGCCTTCAAAATCAAATGATGCAATTTCACTTGCACAAACAAACATCTGCAGCCATCTTCTGGGAAGGCGTACGGTCCTCTCAGGCCTCAGGTAGGAAGTACTTACCCATATCCTGGGGGTATGATACTTTTATTTTTAGAGTACCGGAATCAGTTTTGTCAGTCTTAATACCACCGTAAGGTGAAAGCACACATATGCTCATAACTAGTTTTTTTTTTTTTTTTTTTTTTTTTTTTTTTTTTTCGCGATAAAGGCAAGGAATGTGCTCGGATTAACATGTTCCTTCAAATTCGTAAAGTAAAGTCGACCATAAAATTTTCAGCTTTATGAGCATAGTAAGTGTCGGAATGTGGAAAATTTTATTCTACAACCCCCCCCCCCCGCCCATATTGGGCTGATAGCATTAAATAGTACATAAGTCGATAAGTATATATTTCAAAAACTTTGATCCAGTGTGAAACTGCTGGACCACGTATTGCGGGTTGCAATTGCATTACTGCAGACTTCCTGTCTTAATTCTAAATGAAAAAATACTTGACGTCGTCCCTCGGAAATGTTCCTGGTTTCTCTTATACGTGTAAAGAATATTTAAAGAAAATTTCTAGCAAATGTGATGGTTCGTTCTCCCTTGATAAAAGAAAATGGGATCGGAGATTATGAGACACCACAAACGAGATACTTATACGCGTTTCTAAAGCTTTACTGTCGATTTATACTTTTGAATGAGGGTCATTTCAAATATTTAATGTCACGAGGATGCCTTGTATCTGTAAAAGTTAATGTCTGTGAAGTGCATTTACTCTTCAAGAAAAATAAAACATTTAAGACGCCAACAACACATTTTGGCAAAAGCGAATAATTTATCTTCACATCGCAAGCTATCAGCGCGGCAGGCAATTTATCATTGAATCTTGGAATTTTGACGAGTTTCGCTGTAATCTACAAGCAATTATGAAAACACGATTCTACGAACTGCTATCAAAGCCGCCGCGACAGTAGCACATGCATTGATGGAAACGGAATCAGCGCCTCTCTGCAGGCATAACCGGAGTCCCACTTGTGAGTATGCGAAATTGTATCTCCTTAATTTGAAGGCGTTTTAAGCGTGTGATGCTCACAGAAACGCTAGCTTGGCGTTGGCGCTTTCGCTTTGCTCTTAGCGGTTGCTATGCTGAGCATCTTGAGATCCTGACTAACTGTCGACTCCACTTTAATAGATAATAGTGCTATGTGAAATAGTTCTTTTAACTCATAAGAACTACATTTAACTCTTTCTACTGCTTCCAATATTATCCGAACCAAAATATTAAACTTGTTACTTGACAATTAGTTATAAATATACCCTCAGTTGCCCGAGACTTTTTTATTCCCTGAGTTCAGAGTCGTGTCAAATTGACCCGCTTGGTAGTCATCGAAAAATTTCGTAACACGACACAACTCTCGCCAAAATACCAATTTTTAGACCTGTGCCCTATAGGGGTTACTGAGATTAGGGCGCTTGAGAAATAATAATAAAACTTTATTATGCTAATTTTTTTTACAATTTAACAAAATTATTTAAAGATTCTTAAAATAAATGCGAACAAACAAAAAATCAAAGTAACAATCATAATATAACCACCCGCTAAAGTTGGAACCCCTAAAGATAAGATAAAGAAAACCCTAAACAGTTCTTTTTTTTTAAAAAAAAAAAAATGATTATTGATATGGACACGTCAAAGCAAAGGAGCAAACTTAACCTTAACTACATTTTAATGCCAAATTTGGCTGGCTAAGCTGCATAGAACATGGTAATTGATTTAAAAAATCGAGCTACCAGCCAAATATAAATTAGACAAGTAATATTCAAACTATTTCTCATCTCAAAGTAGTTTGAAATATTCATTTTTGGCTTGTAGTTGATTTTTTTTTTATGAATTACTATGTTCTTTACCTTAAATTTTCTCAAATTTCAGAAATAAGAAGCATCTTAAAGTGCATTGATGGCAGCGTAGAGATACAACTATCCGTGCTTCATGGCGCAATTGCAAGATGCGTGAACTCACAACGCTTCTATGCCGTTAGTGAGGTGTAGCTCAGATTCGGGAGAAAAAATAAAAAATGAGACTTTAGTACGTCGTTCCCATCATCAGCTGTGTTGCTCACGTAACCCTTGAAGCATTACTACAAATAATACTAATGGAAACCAACACAATACGGATATAGAGCACGAGAAAGAGCTCGCGCTGCCGCGGCGTAGACATACAACTATTCGTACTTGATGGATGTCGGTGTTGCGTTCCGCAAAATTGAAGGCGCGATGGCGCGAGGCGTGAACTCGCAGTGCTCCGCTCTATGCTGCTGATGCAGTGTCGCTCAGATTCGGGAGAAAAGTTAAAAAACGAGACTCGATTACGTCTTTCCTACCATCAGCTGTGTTGCTCGCGTAGCATTTGAAGCATCATTACAAATAATAGTAATGGAAACCAACACAATTCGGAAATAATAGAGCACGAAAATGAGCTCGCGCTGCTACGGCGTAGACATACAACTATTCGTACTTGATGGATGTCCGTGTTGCGTCCGCAAAATTGAAGGCGCGATGGCGCGAGGCGTGAACTCGCAGTGCTCCGCGCGATGCTACCAATGAATGAGGTGTCGCCCCCTATGGGCCGAGCAGTTGGACGTATTTCTGCCAAACGAAACTATGTGCATCATGACGTGAGCCATGTTATGCATTTATTCCTATGAGTCTCAGGGCTCTTGTATTGATGCATATAGTTCCCTTTGGTGGAAACACTTCCACTTCCAGTCCACGAAGCTGGATGACACCTCTCCTATCTTCCCTCGGCTGTGTTGCTAACGTAGCTTTTGAATCAACACTCCAAATAAAACAAAAAGATGTCGCAGTAGAATTGTATTATCATAGAATCCGGATCCATTGATCTCTAGTCTGACGCACCGGCGCGGCGCACAGTGGATCGAGTCAATGGGATAGGTCGGACTCGGACACAATGTGGAAACTTAAAACGCTTTCAACTCCTTTTATACAAAACTTGGAGTTTCTATAAGTGGTTCCATTGGTTTCCACGTGAAATTTTCTTCTTGAAGCACCCTTAATGTTTAAAATACTACGATATAAACATCAAAATTTGCAGTTTAAGTCAAAAATTTAATGTCCGACCTCTCCCATTGATTCGATCCATTGTGCGGCGTCCAGGACCGGATTTACCTGCTTGCCGCCCATGGGCCTCCTGTATTTTGCCGCCCCCCTCTCATTCGTTTTGAAACATCAATAAAAACCATCAAGTGAATGCGTGGAAGGGGGAGGGGTGCAATAAGACGCGTTTACTCGTGTTGGACACATTTTTTGCGAAAGCCGTGTCAACACTACCAGCAAAAGTTCACGGAATTTTGGGCGAAAGTCAAGTTCCGTAAACCTATCTATGTGTGGACAAGGCCTTCCACTTATAAGAAATGAACGAAAAAATTATGCAAGAACGAACATAAATGTGGTTTAATAATTTTAACTTCCGCCGCCGCGCCGTCCTGACCGCACTGTTTGGCGCAGTGCGTGAAGTATTCTTACAGTCTTGTAGGCGCTATGCGTCTCACGCCGACCGCTGCTGAACGCACTGCGTTTGGCGCAGTGCGTGAAGTATTCATGCAGCCTTGTAGGCGCTATGCGTTTCACGCCGACCGCGGCTGCTGACCGCACTAGAGTACCTGTATAGCGAGAGTATGGACAGATGTGAAACTACGGAAATCCATCAGGCCTTTACCGATGCTTCTGCGAATAAAGTTAGGGCCCAAAAATGCAGCCAACCAATACATATTTCAATTATTCAGAACGATTTACTAAAACTATTGTTACGAACCGTCGTATATAAAGCACGTATTTGACTCAGTTTTTGCATAAATTTACTCATTTTTGCGGAAGAACGCTCATTCCTATACATTCTTGGTCAGAATTGGAATTTGCAGACTCTGCAGACTGGCAGTGAAATTTTGTGTGTTAGAAGTTGGTTAGAAGGATGGCTGCACTTTTGGGCCCTAAAACCTCCATGAAGCGATCTGTCCATACTCTCGCTATACAGGTACTCTAGACCGCACTGTGTTTGTAAAATACGAATTTTCAAGAAAACTTGCCAATTTTTCGGATAATTTTCTTCCAACTTTAAACTAAGCTATCTAGAAATTTGAGGGAGGTTGAGGGGGGGGGGGAGTCAAAATTTTCCTCGACAATGAATCTTTATAGGAAGCAATTTGGCAACGCTCAAATGTCCACACGACGTTTTTCCTTGGCACAGCAGTATTGAGACGTAACAAAAAATCTGGGCTGATATTAAATTTTAAGAGGTTCGAGAAAAGGTGGGGATATACTAAGTAAAAAACTCCTTAATCACTACCCGCGCGAGTAGCGCAGGCAATAAATTGCAACGTTGCATGGCACTGCATCGGGGTGTTATGTATATTGCCCACATAACAATGAAATAAACCCCTCTTTTTGGCATTTATTGCGACTAAATTGATTCTGCACAGTGCCACTTAGATATCAGACCTCCTCGCAGCCCCCCCCCCCCTCCCCGCAATTTGACTGGCATCTCACAAAAAATGTGAGGAATTTTTTCGATTAATTCCGAGGCATATCTTCCATCTTTAAAATTATAAATTCGATCAACCTTTGGTGAAAACGGTTCGATATTGCTCCTGAGACGACTCAACTTTTCCGAATTTTTTCGTTGAGGTCCCCGAACCGCCCCTTTAGAACTAGGAACATACCTCGAATGTTCCTTTTGAGATGAAGGAGTCCTATAGGTCTCTCTTGTTTGGGTGCCTTTTAATGCCCCCGACCTTCCTTTGCTCTTCAGTCCCTCACAGAAAAATTGCTTGGCTCCACCCCTGGATAAGACTACAAAAACGCGTATCTCGCTTTGCCAGGAAATTATTTTTTAAAGTAAAAAATTACTTGACGCCATATCTTGAAACCTTCTGTGATTTTTTTCTCTCTTTGTAGCTGAAGAATGTTCAGTAAAAATTTTCAGCTGTAATGTTACTTAGTTCTCTAAATGAAAATAAAATACGAGCGTAGATTTTGAAACGCCGTAAACAAGATACTTACGCGGTTTTAGAGTCTCACCTTCGAAGAGTACTCACAAGCTTCGCACATTCTAGAACAGGGCACAGGCCCCTTCTGGTACGTATTGTGAGTATTTCATGTAATGGCTGAAATTTCCATTTACTGATGGTTGCCAAGAAATGAGAAAATAATGGTAAGCGCCAACTTATTCAAAACTCCGCGCGAAATGTAGGCGGATTTATGAATTGGTATAACCTAGAAAATTCCACGTGTTTAGCACGATAATTTGACAAGCTGCACTCACATCATGGTTGCCAATTCATGTTATGCGAGATGTTAGAGAGTGGAGAGGAAACAAAAGTAGGATCTATTGTGGTGCTTGCTCGGAAAAAAATACATGCTGAAAAATAAATTAATATTGTTATGCACGTTGCATATAAATTTATCGAAAGGATAAAATTCTAGGAGTAATGCAGTTATTCATTTAAAAACATTGTCGATGACGCAATCGTAGAATCTTCTCGAAGGTTCTAGAATTGGGTCTCATACACGGACCGGAAACAGTTACTACGCAACTCAAGATATCAACACCAACTGTTTGTATGATGAAATAATTTGTTTTTATCTTGAAAGTACAGTAATTAAATATTTTACTCATTAATATAGATTTAAATTGTTATATTTTTATCTTTTTGAAGAATTAATTGACCTTAAAAATATATATTAGGTAACAATGTCACAAAGATGCATTCTTGAACAACAGGATTCAAACTATTCCGTGCTTCGCGCGTAGAATCCTCGATGCCTTTCCAGAAAGTTCCTCTAACCTATAAATACAAGTGACCATCCCCCTTTCCGGCAATTTGAAAGAAGCGTAAGAAGTGTCGTGTGCGTTCATCCCTAGCGATCCCATTTTTCGGCGTGCTCTGAATTTTCCCACTCAAAGTCAGTGTTTTTCCCTTTTCTCTGTGAAGTTTTATTTTATTCCTTACCAAGGTGAGCTTTGTGTTCCTCTTTTATTGTTTTCAACCACTGATAGTGATGTGTAACCCGGCTCTCTCGGCAAACCCCCGTTCCTAGCTTGCATGCTTTTTCTCTCTCTAATTCGCCATGATCCTTTATGTTTTGGATTCCTCCCATTTTCTTCTTAAATCCCCAAGTTACTTGTTATTCGGTGGTCATTTCTACAGTTTCATTATCAGCTAACTTGGCCGATCTGTAGCTTCGAAATGAGCCATCTCACTTGATGGAACCACTCATTCTGTCATCCCGGATAAAGTGTACAAGCCTATTACTTCCCACTGATAAATCGAAGTATTGAGGCTCTCAGCCCTACTGATGGCTTACATTATCTCTAGATCTTGAATATTATTTGTTAGAGGGTCCTCTGTCAAATGCAAGAACTTTGAAGCATCCCCATCTCGGATCCCCCTTTGTGTCAAGTCATGCTATTGAAGGCCCGAAGGATTGATTTTTCCCTTGAGCAGGATGACCACAGAGTGGTACCTAAGCTGCCCCATGGCTTATAGTACTCCCAAACACTCACTATTATTTTGATTTTGAATCCTCTGCCGTGTGTGAGGACTACTTATGGAGTATTCTAGTCTTAGTGCCCCCTTTGTGTCGCATCACAGTGCTGAAGGCTTACTAAATATATTGAGTTTGAGTGTGAAAGTTCTCCTTAAGTAAGTTTACGCACTTGTAGACTGCTCCTAAAGATTGTGTAACAATAATTTCACAACAAAAGAATACGCGGAAGTTATGATGGTAGATTTTCTGTTGCAGTCCCCATGTGAATAAGCTTATTTGGCTCAACTTTACTTACTCAACTTATTCAACTCAAATGGTGCTGAATGATAGTATCTATAACTACGTTGAGTAGTACTCATCCGAAGCTTATCAGAGATTGATTTCAGTCTCTACAATTGACACAAAATACTCCCAATGTTTCACTTTATCATGCCCTTTTTTTCTGTTTTCTTTTGCATTATGCTCATTATTATTTTTCACTATGTTACAGATGCCAGAAGACGTTAACATGGAACAGGCTGAGACCTTCGTATTTCAAGCTGAGATTGCTCAGCTTATGAGCTTGATTGTCAACACATTCTACTCAAACAAAGAAATCTTCTTGCGAGAATTGATCTCCAACTCATCAGATGTAAGTAGTAGCATTTCATTATTCTCCAATCAGTCTCAACACTTTTTTGATCTTTTATCTTTGCCATGAAGTCTTCGCTGCAATGTAATTACTCATCACTCCATCCAAATGTCTTATGTGTCCTCTAAAAACCAATGTAAAACTGCAGCTGAAGAATTCATTAATTTTACAACACAGCCAGCATCAACTGTGGTTCTTGCAGAAACGCTCCATTTAATTATATCAGGGTCTAAACGGGCCAATTCTGTTTTCTCTCTGGTTTTCCGCGCTCCATACTTGTGGAAGTGTAAATTAGTATTCTATCTTCAGAACTCAAAGAAACAAACCTCAGCGAAAGCAATCGGGAAATCACTTTTATTTCTGCTCGTTAAACTTTTTGTTGTAATTGTGTTCTAACTCTGAATTTGTTCTAGCTGTATGGTGTTTAACCTGATTTTTTGTTTTGTTTCAGGCCTTGGACAAAATCCGTTACGAATCTCTCACAGACCCATCCCGTTTGGAAAGTGGCAAAGAACTTTACATCAAGATCATTCCCAACAAGAATGACAGAACTCTCACCATCATTGATACGTAAGTATCTTTTATTTGTTGATTATCTTTTCCCTCCTTTTTTTCTGAGCTCTATGAACTCAAGATTTTCATTTTTCTATCTCCCCCTCCCCCCCCCCTTTCCATGACGTATCCCAGTCTCTAGAGGTGTCGTCAGCTAAGTTGACGATCGTTTACTTTTGGTTAGCAGGCGTTTTTGCGTCACTACTATCCACATGAAAACATCTGACTCTCTCAGAAGCAAGAACACAAGCTTAGATAAGTTTTTTAATACTTTCATTTTTAGCCAGACAGAAATCAAAACTTTAAAAAAGTCGCAAATCATATCGGATAAGTAGTTTGTTTTACGATATGGCTATAAGACAGATGTTTTCAGTGTGGATAGTAGCGAACGCCGCTTTGTTCAGAGGCCCAAATTCGTCGTTGGCGCTTGCAAACAGAAAGTAAACAACCGTCAACTTAGCTGATGACACCTCTACTTGTGTCTTGTTATGGTAAATTTGGAAAAGAATCATTCGTTTTTTTCCTGCTAAGAAATAGCTCATCATTTTTATTCTTCCACAAGTTCCAAAGGTAGTCTTCCAATTTCTCTTAGGCCCTACACTTTTCAAACGGAGATTATTCTCTGTAGCATACATTCCAAGCATGAGTGAGGAACTTAATAAATGTAATTAGAGAATCTAACAAAAGTTTCCCAATTACATGCTTCTTGTATTGGTTAGTTTGATTTTCTCTCTCCTATCCCTGTGAATGGTCAAGAGATTTTGAGTTCTGACGTTATCTGTTAGTCCTGAACACTTAGAGCTTTCTACAATTGTTACAATATCTAGTGTCTCAGATCTCACTTACAATGTTTCTGCCTACCCTTCGTGGAGCATTGTATTATCGTTTGATAGTGTCACCATTAATGTCTGTCAGTTCAAGCGTTTTGTGCGGATAGAGTATCTCTATCATGAAAGGCTGCAGAGATGATTTTACTGCATTGCATCCTCCTTTAATTTCCCTATTTCAATGATTAATTCAGAGACATTTCTCACTGCTAATTCTTGATTTTGATCAAATTTCATGATAAATGATATTAAATGTACAATCTAGCAGCAGGTACCCACATTCTCAGTCGCAAGATCTTAGCAGCGCTGCATGGAATAGTCGCTGTCATTCATGTAATGAGTCAATTATTGGTGCATTTGATAAAGGTTCTGCCTTTGACATCACAAACAGAGCTACTTACCTGTTTTCATTTCTAGACAACATCCAATTCTTGTCATTTCCTTGTACGTATGAACTGTTTTCCTTATTCTTCTCTTCTATCTGTCCACAGTGGAATTGGAATGACCAAGGCTGACCTTGTAAACAACTTGGGAACAATCGCCAAATCTGGAACTAAAGCCTTCATGGAGGCCCTCGCTGCTGGTGCTGACATCTCTATGATCGGTCAGTTTGGTGTAGGTTTCTACTCAGCCTTTCTCGTCGCTGACACCGTCACAGTTGTCTCAAAACACAACGATGACGAACAGTATGTCTGGGAGTCCTCTGCCGGTGGATCTTTCACAATCAAATCTGACCATGGAGAACCTCTCGGCCGTGGAACCAAGATCATCATGCACATGAAGGAAGACATGACTGAATTCCTGGAGGAGCGCAAGATCAAAGATATCGTCAAGAAGCACTCCCAGTTCATCGGCTATCCCATCAAACTGCTCGTCGAGAAGGAGCGAGACAAGGAACTCAGTGAAGACGAAGAGGAAGAAGAAGTGAAGAAGGAAGACAAAGAAGAAAAAGAAGAAGACAAGGATACACCAAAGATCGAAGATGTAGAAGATGAAGAAGAAGGTAAAGAGAAGAAAAAGAAGAAGAAGACGATCAAAGAAAAGTATACTGAAGATGAAGAGCTGAACAAGACGAAACCCATCTGGACCCGCAACCCAGATGACATCACAACAGAAGAGTACGGAGAGTTCTACAAGTCCCTCACAAACGACTGGGAAGATCACCTAGCTGTCAAACACTTCTCTGTTGAAGGCCAGCTGGAATTCAAAGCCTTATTGTTCGTCCCTCGTCGTGCTCCATTCGACCTGTTCGAGAACAAAAAGAAGAAGAACAACATCAAACTGTATGTCAGACGAGTTTTCATCATGGACAACTGCGAAGACCTCATCCCTGAATACCTGAACTTCATCAAGGGTGTCGTTGACAGCGAGGACTTGCCCCTGAACATTTCTCGTGAAATGCTCCAACAGAACAAGATCCTGAAAGTCATCCGCAAGAACTTGGTCAAGAAATGCTTGGAACTTTTCGAAGAGCTGGCAGAAGACAAAGAGAACTTCAAGAAATTCTACGAACAGTTCAGCAAGAATTTGAAATTAGGAATCCACGAAGATACTCAAAATAGGAAGAAATTGGCAGACCTCCTGAGGTACCAGACTTCAGCCACTGGAGACGATGTCTGCTCATTTAAAGATTATGTAGCTCGTATGAAAGAGAACCAGAAGCACATCTACTACATCACTGGTGAAAGCAAAGATCAAGTAGCTAACTCCTCATTTGTCGAGCGAGTCAAGAAACGCGGTTTTGAAGTAATCTACATGACCGAACCCATCGATGAATATGTAGTCCAGCAAATGAAAGACTACGACGGTAAGAACCTGGTCTCAGTCACGAAAGAAGGATTAGAACTGCCTGAGGACGAAGAAGAAAAGAAGAAATACGAGGAAGACAAAGTTAAGTTCGAAACCCTCTGCAAGGTAATGAAAGATATCCTTGACAAGAAAGTAGAGAAAGTTATTGTAAGTAACAGGTTAGTCGAATCCCCATGCTGTATCGTCACATCGCAGTACGGCTGGACAGCAAACATGGAACGTATCATGAAGGCTCAAGCGCTCCGAGACTCTTCGACAATGGGCTACATGGCAGCCAAGAAACATCTGGAAATCAACCCTGACCACCCTGTCATGGATGCTCTCCGAGTGAAAGCAGAAGCTGAGAAGAACGACAAGTCAGTGAAAGATCTTGTTATGCTGTTGTTCGAGACGGCCCTTCTGTCCTCCGGTTTTGCTCTTGAAGATCCTCAAGTCCATGCCGGCCGCATCCACCGAATGATCAAACTCGGCTTAGGTATTGACGAAGACGAGCCAGTCATGGTTGAAGAGGAGAAGCCAGACACAGCCATGCCCGCAGCTGACGGAGATGCAGAAGATGCTTCAAGGATGGAAGAAGTTGATTAAACATGATGTTTATCACCTGTTCATTCATTCCATTTGGTTCATGTACCTTGTTCTTTCTCTACCTCTGTAGGTGAATGTAACAAGATTCAGAGTTCAAGTATTTTTGTTCCTATTCGCTGAACTGTACTGAGTATTACTAATTCTGCACTTTTCTTAAGTTCAATCCTAGTGTAATTTTCTCATCGTTACTTATTGTTTGTTCCTTAGCTTCATTCTCTTTGTTGATAACATCTAGAATCTGATGAGGATGAACTCTCTTACTAGTCTGACTGTATGTCCTCATAGGAAATTGCAAAATGTGTGATGTATTTTTCTTTTCTAAGAAAACGTACCTTTTTCTTAAGCTTTAAGAATATTTTGTATCTTTCTTTTTTTAAATAAACAAAAGTTGTTAACGCTAACATTGGTTTTAAGTTTTTATGCAAGTCTAGCAAATGAAAACCTAGAAGTAAAGCTAACGCATCATTTTTGCTATGTCATTTCGAAGTCAGTCTATTAATCTCTAATTCCATCAAATGTTCCAACTCATGTTTCAGAAGTAGAGAGTGAATTTTATTGCCAATTTGATGCGCTAGCTTTTATATTACCTGTAACATCCATCATGGAACTATATAGCAATACAGTAAATGACCAGCTATTTAGAAAAGCAGCCTTTGCAAATGCCAAATCCTAAGCTTTTGTGTCAACATGAAAATTTGACTTCATTTTTCTATTCTCTACTTCTTCTGCCTTTGTTGAAATGCAAAAATTCTTAAGTAGGCATCTGGTCTTTCGACAAGTAAACAATCACCTATTTTATGACTGAGTCATTATGTCAATTAAGGAATTATTTCCTTCATTTTCAATTTTGATAGAAGCTTCAAATCTTTGCAACCTTAAAGAACAATAATTCAGTTCAAGTAGGACTCTTTTCTAATTTCTACCCCAACTGTGAGTGTTGAGCTTTTAAGAGCCAGTTCTGTCTCCCAATGTTAAGATATTGTACTTCTAAGAAACAGAGTTTTCATATGCAAGCTCTAAATATGGACTTTAAAATTTTATTCCGAATTCAACAAGGAAAAAAAAATCTGAAAATGTTTCTGGTACACTGAAACTGAAGGTAACTAAGAAAATTCACGCAAGAGAAGAGTCCCTCTAAAAGTTGGGCAACTTATTTTGTGCTAACCGGAATCAAATTGATGGGAAGTGTAAGTAACGAGGAATTGTGAAAAAAGAAGAGATTTTATTTCCTTAATAAATTTATTACGTCCGAGAATATAAGAAGGATGTTACAATTTTTAGTTAACAATTACAAAGGGGCCTCTCATATGAAAAAAAAGAAAAAGAAGTGATCCATCAGAACAGCATAACAAGAAAACTTAACGATTAGAGGATCTACTCAAATATATGTAGATGAATAATAGACTATACGTTTTTTACTGAAAGACAGTGATAGCTGCTTAATTGACATTAAAATTAATGGCACAAGGGTGCTTGTCATACAAATAGAAACCTCTACCCGAGATCATTAAAAGGGATCTTGAAAGACATACTTCAGATCTAATACTAACAGTGAGGATTAGAAACTTCAAAAATCACGAATAACAGAAAGGAAAGTCGATGACACCTATCTGAACTAAAATAGACTAAGGTCATGGAAACATTACACAAGAAAGAAGCAATGATCGAATTAGGTAACATTGTCAAAAATAAGGAAAGCCGTGCAAATTAATTATTTTGATTACATCAAAAATTTAAAAAGCGCATGTATTTAAGGAAACTGCACAACTTGGAGTGATAGAATCCACGCCAAATAAATTAATGCATTTTTAGAGTGAGACTCCATCAATGCTTAATTGAGGACAGTTAATCTTCTGTCGCACCCTAAGAATGCATTAACTTTTTTGACGTCAACTCTATTAACAAGGATGGTGTCACTAGGGATGGGAACATTTTGGAAAGTTCCAATTTGTTTATTTAGGGGGAAAAGACTTTTCCAAGTGAAAACGACTGGCCATTCTCACAATGTCTTCATTATAGAAATGAAAGAAAAAACTTAAGGGCCCTGTAGAGCTGTCAGGCAATCATGGTCATTACATAGATTTCAAAATTTTAAGGTGAGAAGATACAACTTATTAATTGCTTTTCTGGGAAAAATTACATACCTACTTATTTGAAAAAAAAAAAAAAAAAAAAATGGAAGATGGTGGAAAGGAGAAAAATTTAGAGAAAATTACACTAAGTACAATATTGGGAAAACTAGAAAACCTATTCTCTGTCCATGTCCTGCAACTTGTTCTTTTATTTAAGGAGGAACAAACTTTTTCAATTAATTCAATTAGTAAAACTTAGCTTGGTTTTCAATTGACTATGCAAAAAAATTCCGTACAAATTTCATGCACATGTCTCCATTCGTTTCAATTTAAGAGTGAGAATTTTGAGACATAACAATTAGGATATATGTGTACATTTCGAGTTTCATCATTGACAGACAGAGAAGTTCTCAGAATTCAGACAGAGAATTTCCACAACATTTTTACTTATTAATAAAATTAGACTTATGACTAAATAATTTTCCTCACATTTAAAAAAAAAAAAAAAAAATTGAATTGGTACGGTACAAGCTAACAAACTCGTCAAAGATCTTTTAACGACTAGACTGTAGTCGGATAAAAATAACATTTAGGTAACATTGTGTGCTATAGGTAGGAAAGTAAAAAAATAAATTTAAAGCAACCAAGAGGCTACGATCAAACTTCACAAATTAAAATTTCACATCAATATCTTACACCTAAAATTCACATTAAAAGTTTAAGGAATTTATTTTAAAACAAGATCACATTGAGCGCAAAAAACAATTTTTCGGCTATGTGAATCTAGTCACAATTCCTCTTGCACCGAAGAAAACTGGATATACTCGTGTTTGTTAAAATTGTTAAGGACACTTATGCTTAATATTCTAACAAGGCAGCATTTTTCTTGGCATTTCTCAGGATCATGAAAATCATTAAAGAAAAGGGAAATTAACATTTTAATTGGCCATCATAATCATTCTGCCGTGTTATAGAAAAGAGGCGTAAGTGTATTTCCGTAAGAACCATAGTTTGCGCATGATCTTATGTGCCTCTAGGTTCATACCAGAGAGCACTTGGGTACTGCTCTTTTCTGTAACACAGCAGAGTTGGTAATAATGGCCAAGGAAGATTTTTCAAATTCCAACGATTTCTTGATGTCAACTTCTATTTTTTTGTTTTCTTTTTTTTTATGGTTTTATTCTTCATACAATTTTTTATTATATTTTCCTCTGATTTTGAGAAGATGATCGGTTCAGTTTCAATCAAGGCACAGCAAAGAATTTTGATGAGAAGCTCAAATAGGTAATGTTGAACAGGTTCATGAGTCAGACACTTGCTTGGAATTTTTCATGGGTGTTGGCGGTAGTTGTGTCATGTTGTTCCAGTCTATTTCGGTAAAATCGATCACAATTTGCTGGTTTTTCGGGATGTATTGCCTGCAAACAGGAAATTAATGGGTAGGTAAGCTTTGAAAGTGATCGGCATCAGCGACATTCGGGAAAAAGCTTATCAATGGGGAAAGTGCAAAACCATGTATCTTCGTTTGCACTGTCGCAGACTTGCTGTCATACTTTATTTTTTCTTTGGAAAACTACTAGACATATTTCTATGAAAGCTTCCTTGATTTTTCTTCTCTGTAGGTAGAAAATTTGATGTAAACTTCAAGCCATAAAAATGACTAGTTCCTCTCCAAAAAAAAAATAAAATAAAATAAAATAAAATAGGAGCTGAAATGTTGAAACACCGGGACAGAGATAGGTACCTGTTTCGCATTTTGGTGACCAATTATATCTTTGCTATATTAAATGAACATGCAGATTTTTAAGACTTGGGATATAATGCTGCTTAAGATTATTAAAGATTAAGTGAGTAAGAACACACTTGAGCATTCTAAAGAATTCTGTGATTTTTCTTAATTTTCCCTCACCAAAATGAAAAAAATGTCTCAAATTTTATGATCAGCAATCTACCTACGTACAGTTGAGTTCAATACAATAAATTCCACCAGGAAAATTCTATTCTGCCTATTTGACTGGGCATAGTCTTAAGCAAGTCAAGGCCTTTTCCAGTTATCCGAGAGTCTCAACTGTCATACTGGTTGTGAGTCTAGGGTCTAAGCTAAGAAAAAAAGAGTAAACAGCTAACCAGTATCGGACTTTGGCAGCGTCTAGCATTTTCTTAGCAGCAATGGTTTCATCCTTCATTGCATGCTTGTCTGACATGTAGATGACCTCTGAAATACCAGATTGGATGATCAATTTCGCACATTCATTGCATGGGAATAGGCCCACATAAATTGAGCAGTCCTTGACGTCCGCAGAATTCTTGTTCAAAATTGCATTCATTTCAGCATGACAAACTGAAATGCACAAGAGCAACAATCATTAGGTGCACAGACATTTGCAGCGGAGAGTTTGAAGCTAGTTTAATGCAGCAGAATCACCCGCAATTGCAAAATTCTTCCCAGTTATGCTCCCAAACTTCAGAATTCCATTTTTCTCATTGTAAGTTGTAGTCTTGTAGTATAGGTACTTAAAATCAGTTCTGTCTCTTACAATAAGTCCTCATAAAAAAAGATAAACTAGCTGTGGGGTCAAATTGTGATTATGAAAACTGAAAATGAGATTTAATTTATAAACACAAGTTTTAACTTTAGCAGAGGGTTCATTAAACATTATTTGGACATTGATCATCAAATTAAGAGAGAGCTGTTCAGAAAATACACATCATTAAATTTCGAATTTTTTACCTCCTCCCTCCTTGCAACAGTGTTGTAACATACTTAGATCCCTATCCTTCAACACTTAAAAACAAAATGACACAGTACTCAAGAGCTCTCCTCAACCCCTCTTCCCCATAAGTGTTAAGTATTTTATGAGCAACCCTTAGTTACCATTATTTTTAAAACTAAACGGGTATCATTTGAATCGGTGAGAAAGAAAACACACCAACTCGAAAAAATGAAAATAATCGAGACACACACAAAACTGTATGGTAGGTGAAGAAGTTAGTCTAAGAAAAAGATTTTTGGTGCCTAAAAGCAAGTACTTATGGACACTTTAAATGTCCAAGTTGGAACAGATACAGTAACTTCCATGACCTTTTATGAAGATTGTCTGTCTTTGGTGAAAAGTGAACATTTTCAAGTTACCGAGTTGGTGTGTTTTCGTTCTCACTGATTCATTTATAGTTAAATGCAGCTTGAAAACTTCCTCTAGATTCTCTTTTGAGGATGGAAAAAAAGAGAAACTCATTCGATTAGAGTGTGCAGCAAAATCTGTCAAAAGAAAATTCTTTTGCTTTGCAAAAAAAACTGAATATCATCCTTTGATTTTAAAAGACCACAATGGTTGTAGATTAATACTTGCCATACAAATATTTTGTTTCCAGTTTCGAAGCAGATTCCTTTCTCCATGGAAATTTATCATCACTACAGCCAAACGGAAATCCATTGTAACCAGTTCCGACTATTTTTTTATCTTTGTTCACGATGCATGCTCCAACCTGAGAGCAAGGGTCTTTGCTCCTCTGAGCAACAAGAAAGGCAGTTGCCATGAATAATTCGTGCCATTCAATATAACTTTCCCGCCTTGAGTTAATGTCTCTCCTGTAAACAAATTTTAGCACATGTAATCCCACATTACAATGAAAAATAACTCACATGAACAATATAAAATTCCGTATTAGAGATTAGAAGTTTTTAATGACATGCCCTTGCAGTATCTAAATTCGGTAGGTGAAGCTGCAATTTATCCAATAATCAGTAAAAACTTTGGTCTCCTGATTGATCAGAATTAAAGATAAATTTTGTTTATTGAAACTGGGTAATCTAAAATGATAAAGGCAGTTACAAACTGGGTGGGTACAACCTAGCGGAGGATCAATACTTAAAGAGAAACAAAGGAGATTCTCTTACAACACTGCTGTGTGTATGGGCAAAATTATCTACTTAGATTTCCAACGATCAGGCAGGCAAGAACATCAGGAAAAATCCCTGTGGACCAGTAGACATTTAGGGTGGTTTTTGACCTGTTAGTCTCATTCAAACCGGAGAAAATAATGTATTAGGCCGGCCTCGGCACTAACAGGACAGTATTCCCAGTCCTTACTTTTGTTCCAGTCCGCCCATGGTTTATATGGTTTAGCGGTGCCATGCATCTGCGCTGTGCTCCTACTATGAGTGTTGAAACCTCCGCAACTTGATGAAATTAGGACCCTGACACTACCTGAGGTGAATCGTCAAGCCCAAAAGAGGTGGTTGAACTGGCATTCGATATATGGCATCTTTTAGGTCAAAAATCTTGGCAGATTTTTAATTTATAGCAAAACAAATAGCCCATGCACATGAACCCCAAAAAACCCAAAAATTGGCACAATTCAGAGAAATGAACGCATAACAGTGTTTGGAAAAAAATCTCGCATTCGATTCAGCAATCGATTTCTGTATGGAATGCGAGGTTTTTCTTCCAAACGCTATTCTGCTTTTACTTCTCTGAATTTTGCCCATTTTTGGGTTCAGGATGATTCATTAGGTTTGTGCGCAGGGGCTATCGTCCTTCCTTTTACTAAAAACTCAAAATCTGCAGAGATTACTTACCTAATCAACGCGATATATCGCATGCCAGTTTGACCACATCATTTGAGCTTGACGAATCACCTTAATACTTGATCTCCAGTAAATCTTCGAAGTTTCGTCGGAATACTAATGGTAGAAGGTGCGTTCCTGATAAGCAACGGAGCTTGTTTTGGTGAATTACCCTTTGCCCAACTGAGGCCTAATTACTGTCTCGTAGGTAACTTCGTTTACCACCTCAATGTGGAATGCTCCATTCACCAGCCGCAATAGGTGCTGAGTCGTTGCGGTGAGCATTGAACTACCATGACAGTGACTGGGTAAAAAGCGTTTTCTCAACAGAGGTTCAAGAACAATCATCAAACTCGCAACGCTCTCACAGGGTAATTTGGGTTGAGGCCCGTTGTCTATAACAAACGCATTTAGAATTGAGCTAGATTAAACTAAAAGTGAATGCTTACCGCTTCCTCTTTTCAGGGGTGCGACATTGCCCATTAGTATGGTCTCCATTCCCAAGTGGTGATATCCGTTCAAAAGTGTCATTTTCACAGTTGCTGGAATACTTGGATGAATCTGAGTCCATCGTAAATGATAACTTGTAAGTTCTGCACCAGCGACCCTGAAAAACTGGTGCAAAGAAATGCAAAATTTGACCGACAAGTGTTGCTAAAGTTTTACTTCGTTGTGCAGAAATATGAGTTATATCGGAGCCGACTTACGAGACTGGAATTTGCTGATTTCAGGAAATTCTCTAGCACCTGAGGCTGAAAAGCTAAAAGCTGACAGAAT
The DNA here is from genome assembly GCF_918797505.1 of Bemisia tabaci. Taxonomy (NCBI): domain Eukaryota; kingdom Metazoa; phylum Arthropoda; class Insecta; order Hemiptera; family Aleyrodidae; genus Bemisia; species Bemisia tabaci. Next base: position 52,220,889 of record NC_092797.1, read on the forward strand.
CGACCGCGATGAGAAGTGAGAAGTTGAGAACAATAAAAACAATAACATATTACTAACCTCACTTTCTTATCATTTGATGTAAACATAACCTCCAAACCATGTGGGTAAGAAAGTTATCTCAAGTTTCAGAGAAATCATAATATGAACATGGCTTTGACATGGCTCTAATTCTGATTTCTTTTCAGGAATGCAAGTGTTTTGATCGCTGTGTGGGTTGCTAGTCTATCAAAGTACCTTAATGAATTCTTACCAACAATTTTTTCGCCGAAGATTCTCTTCAAATGTCAAGGATGGGATATCATCAAGTGTTGTTCGGAGTCGGTTCATCGACTTCTTCTCAGAAAACAACCATAACTTCATCAGATCCAGCTCTGTTGTACCTCGGAATGATCCAACCATTCCTTTTATCAATGCCGGAATGTGTCAGGTAGTTGCCCTCTCTTCTTACCTGACTTATTGTTAGTACTGTAAAGTTAGAGTCTTCGACTTCACCCCTGGCACCTCAAAAGGCTCTTAATATGATTTTTTTTGTACTCATGGAAATGTCAAGAGTCCGAGCAAAGCTCAAACTTTAAACAGATGAATATTACTGAAGAGTTTGAAGATCCCTCCAGGAATTCAAATTTGATAATGACAGTCCAATGGTGCTGAAAATGCTTGAGTATGCAAACCTCAACTCATGAACGGTATGAGGAAATCTGTGAGCTCAGGTTTGGAGATGTTCTTGACAACAAAAAATTTTTCTGGTGGGTCATTCAAGCCAATACTTAATGAGGGAAAGAACGATCCGTCACTGCTATCTCTGGATTTCTTTTTACCGCAGTCGGGGATCAAGTTGCAAGTTTTGTCTCTGTATCTAAAAAGCAAATTATAAAAGTAAATTGACTTTATATTTCTCAATTTAAGGAATTATTTTAGTTCAGTGTCATTCATCTTCCCCTCAACTGTGTCATCTGTTTCCAGTTCAAACATTTTCTGTCTGGAGAGATGGAACCGCCTTTCAAAAGGGTCGTAAACAGTCAAAAGTGCATTCGAGTGAGTGGGAAACACAATGATTTGAATGAAGTCGGGCTTGATGGCCACCACCATACATTCTTTGAAATGCTTGGCAACTGGTCTTTCAATGATTATTCAAAGGTAAGTGTCTGTGCAGTCAGACTCATATTAAATGACTGGACACAGAAAAAGAAGAATCAAGCTCTTTGAAAAGAAAAGAGGCATAATCATTGTATCAAAAATTGCTATTAAAACTGCAGAAATGCGCATTTTTGGTTGCAGACTTCCTGTCATACTTTATTTTCTACACAGAAAACTATTAATTGGACCACGTTAAGCAGAATGAAACCAAGCCATATTTTCAGGTGATTTAAGTTATTGGTTGATCTGAATGGGTCAAAATATGCTTTATCTCACGGCAAGAGTGCTTGATTGGGAAAAATCGTGTTCAATTCCAAATTTTGATTTGAAATGTCGATCGATTTGCTTCGGGCAATTTCGAATTCACAGAGAGGAACCAAGTACAGGAGCCACCCTAGGGTAACTCCGCTGATATAGGTACTCCTGCCAATACTGCAATTTGAGATTAGGTAACATAATTTCAACTTAAGTTGTTGTTCGTTGTTTTAATGGTATTTTTATGTTAAAATCTTTTTATTCACTACTCACCGAAATTGCGCCAGCAAAAAGTATGTAACAAGGAATCTGTTTCTGTTTTCAAACTAAGTGCTCTGTCAACAACAATACTGCATATCACGCTCTGCTGGGCCGGGAACCAAGTCCCTGCTATGTTCAAAATCGAATTGCCGGAGAGGAATCAAGTGGGCTTAGTTCCTTTCTGTGAATTTGTCTTCCGACTTGAAACGATCACCCTTGAAACCAAGTGGTACTTGGTTCCTTTCTCTGATTTGATTTTGCCCATTTAAAAGCAAGCAACAGGGAACCAGTGACCAAAAACACAGGTAGTTAAACAGGTAAAACATTTATTCCACTTCTATTGGTGTCCAGAACTCTCTTATGAAGATACTAGTTTGTAAAAATTAAAACTTCAACCATTCTGATCGGTATAGAAATGCATGAACAGTAATCCTATCACCTCAATCTTGTCAAGATCAGCTCAATGTCGCTTGGTTCCTTTCTGCTCAACGTTGTCCAACTGTCACTTCTTGAAAATTTCCGAGATTTTCTCTCCATCTGAAAAATATTCCTTAGAAATTTTAAGCCATGATGTTGGTTCGGTCTCCATTTAGAAAATAAGAAAGCAGAGATTTTTATACACCGCAAATGACGCACGGATTTTCGCAGTTTCACCTTCGAAGTACATCAACGAGAGAATGAAAGGTTGATGAGCGCTGACTTTTGAGTTGTAGATGAGTCGCAGACATAATGTGTACACTAGGAATAGATGTACGGCTCCACTCTGCAAAATTACCAGCAAGTCCCTCAATAATTCCCCTTTTCATTGTGCCGACTTATATTAGGAACTTTTGACTAACTAGGCTACTTAAATTTATTCACTTATTATTCTTACTAGTCATTCATATGCTCATTATTCAGGATTAATTAGTCTCACTGAATGTTCCACCTTGTTTTTCAGGAGACTGCGTGTAAATTAGCATGGGAACTACTAACAACACCTCCGTTTTCCTTGGATACAAAAAGATTGTACGTCACCTATTTCGGTGGCGACACATCACAGTCAGTGCCACCGGACATCGAAACTCGTGAAATTTGGAAGAAAATCGGGTAACTTTCTCTCAGCTCAGAATTTTTTATATTTTTTTGCTCAAATTATTTTTTCTCTGTGGCTCTAATTCTATTATAACAACGAGCAATTGCAGAGCTAATAAGAATGTACTTTGGTCTGGAACATTGAAAAATTTTGGGCACATATTATTTTAGCATAGGAAAGGGACCTCGGTAGCTATCAAAAACATCGAAATCGAGATTTTGACAGCTCTGCATAGATATATATTTTACTAACATTTTACCGCAGAAAGTATCCAAAAATTCCCAACCTAACTGCAGTTATACAGATTTGTAGATTTAAAAAAGTAGTTTACTGTTAAAGTTTCTCACTCTTTTAATCTACCATACTTGAGGCTGAAAATTGCAAAGTAAAAGTGAAACTCTGCGGCTCTTTCTGGCTCCAAAATGATTGAAGTGAAGTTTTTGCAACTTGTTGTTTGGGATACCAGGGAGAGTGTCTCATTGAAAACTCAAAAATTAATTTTATGATTCCACGTTCCAAAAATAACTCCTTTCAAGAAAAGTCCTCCGCAGACTAATGCTCATTTTCCTGTGGGCGGTCACATACAAAAAGTTCACCCCCGTATGTTTATTTTTCTAGAGTTCAACAAGATCACATCATTGCTGCTGGCATGACGGACAATTTTTGGGAGATGAGTAGGATAGGTCCTTGCGGTCCATGTACAGAAATACTTATAGATCGAAATCACAAAGAGGGAAAAATTCCAAATCTGTCTGAGCTGACAGAGCTGTGGAATATTGTCTTCATTCAATACAACAGGTAGTGTATTTTAGCAGTAACTGCAAATTTTCATACAGCAACGTGTGACAATAAAATATGGTTAAGAAAAAAGAAACAAAATAGCTTTAAATAAAGCTAAAATTTTTAAGAGAAAATCCAAAACGTCTTGACTGGTTACCCAGCTATTATTTCCCTGATTTTTCATCCTAATTTGACAAAAAATGGAGGCTTTTTTCAATACAATTTTCTGCTTAGAAGCTACTAAGCCCATCTTCTCCAAACTTACTGCTCTCTTTAATTACTTGACAGTATTTGTATTTGATATTTAATGAAGAAAGTTATTTTTTTTTTTTTTATTTTATCATTTTTTTCCTCAGGGAAGAAGACAGATCTCTAAAGCTTTTAGAAAATTCTCATGTAGACACTGGAATGGGTCTAGAAAGAGTGCTAGCAGTGTTGCTCAATAAAAGCTCAAACTATGACACCGATCTTTTTATCCCACTTTTCGAGACCATTCATAAGGTAATGTAAGAATTTCACGTTTTTTAAAGTATATTAAAATCAGATTAAATTTGTCTTTGAAAACTGGAAGGACTATTTTTTGATAAATTGGAATCTTGTCTTATCACCCAAACATAATTTATAGGAAGAAATGCCATTGATTTTTTTCCCCTCTTTTCTGTTTTGTTCAAGAATTTGATATAAACTTCAAATTTTTGGGTTCTTTTTGGATTAGCATGACTTTTTGATCATTTTTTAAACAACCCAATCCTGAACTTTCAAACTGCTCAATTTTACCTGACATTAGAGCTCTATAACCACTTCCTTGTCGTGTTTTAGGTTCTTATGACTACTTCCGGACTTCATAAGAAATATTTTTTGCTTTTCTCAAACTTTGCCATTCATTTTTATCCTTGTTTGTAAGGGATTTAATTTTGCTTAAATTGATTATTTCTGCTTTTACACATTTGATTCTTGAAGAAATGCTGGTGTTGTGGAAAAGTTAAGGAAAAAGCAAAAGTGTTTTTCCTCCCTTGCGCAATGCAATAAATTGGCATTTAGAGGTTTGATTTTGTCATGCTCTGTTTATTTGGTAGGAAATAAAAAGTAGTAATTTTCTGGAAAGAAACAAACTCAAGCAAAGGAGCAGCCTTTGGAACTGTATTTAAAAGGTCTTAAAAGAGAAATTTACAAATATAATCATGTTACACTGTATAAGTTTAATCCTCCCCTCTCCTCTTCCTTTTTCGAGATTCAGCGTCATATTGACTCAAATGCTGAATGCTCTTTCATCTCATTGAGCTTTCCTCTTAATACAGAAAATTTTCCTCATTCAAAATACTTATGCCCTCGAAGGTAGCTGGTGTGAGGAAGTATGGAGGAAAATTCGGAAAAGATGATGCAGATGGCCTTGACACCATTTATCGTAAACTAGCGGATCATTGTAGAATGGCAACGGTATCATTGGCTGATGGAGTATTTCCAGATATTAAGTGAGTTTTTGGTAATTTATTCTGGAGTTTTTGGAAAAGAGGTTGTTACAAGTTCAATCCTCCACAGATGAACCATGTGTGTCTAATGTCTTTAAAGTGGTGTTGAATCACTGAACACTGATAAAAGGAATAGCAAGTCATACGAATTATGTCATTTGCATTATTGCCATTTAACTTGTGTTATTAAATTAAAAAATTAACAAATCCTTAAATTTTCTTGATTTGTTTCCCTAATTTTCCGTTGTGTAAATTGTTTTCTACGTAATATTTTGAAGAGAAAATATGCAACAGAATGCTTTGGTTTGTACCTTATAAGTAGTGACCCACAGCTTTATAGAATTTGTGATCAAGGAATTGTGAACGATAACCAACGACTATTGAATTTCAGGGGTTGGAAAGAGACTGAAATCTTTTATTTAAAAGAGATCTCATTTCACGAAAATCTGCACCTTTTACAGAGACCATCAGAGGCAAAGCCTGTGCAAGTTGCAATTTCTAGTTTTTATTGTTATCTCATCTCCTAAATTTTCAATTTTATATGGAACTATTTTTTTCTTTTCTATATTTCTTTGCCTCTCAAATAACTCGGTTTTACTTAATATTTGTTTCCCTGTTTCAGTCCTAAACTAAAAAGAATTTTGCGGAAAGCTCTCACCATGCCAACAAAATATTTCGGGTTTGACTGCGGAGAAAACCTAGTAGTGGAACTCAGTAAAAGGGTTGCAGAGTCGTTAGTTGTGGCCTACCCGGAAATTCAAACAAATTTTCAAAAAGTTAGTTAAATTTTATAAATCAGTTGATTCATGTGTTATGAGCACTAGATAAAACAAGAATAAAGTTTTGAAAATATCTAAATTTTAAAATATGTGCACTGATAAAGACTCTGGAAAGACTAAGCCTGGTGAGCATCTAGAGGGTTGTGTAAGCAGGCCGCAAAGTTTCGGCCCTGTAGTTGCCTTTTAATCGTTAGGAATTCTTTATTAACACTTAGATTAGTATAATAGTATGTTTTTGTGAGATAGTTTTAAGATATTCTCGTTGAAAAAAGTCTTAAAAACTACCAAATTTTGTAGATTTTATTTAAGCCTCCACTTTTGGCATGGAGCTTATGAAATGCCGATAGAAAATTTTATAAATCATTCGTGCCTTGATTTCCTTAACTTTTTGCAAATACTTACTTAAACTGCGGTTTTCCACAACCTAAGAATATTTGTCTCGGAACTTTGGTACATATATCTCCTTCAATTTTTGAGATTTTAGGATCAAATTTGCGCAAAAATTTCCAAATTTTCTTTTTCAGTACTTTTCCAAGAAGTTAATGATAATTTTCGCCTGGAAAATGAGGTCCTCTTTTCACAAATCTGCTCACATTCTAAGTAATTGTATTAACAAGAATGTGAAAATTTGAACTATTATTATAAGCTCTCTCAAATTCTTTTTCAGGTAGTGACACTTATAAATCATGAAGCTGAGCATTTAAAATCACTCCAGAAATCTTCCAACGCAGAGTGGAATCGTTTGTTAGCCTTGCATCCAGAGCTAAGTGCAGTGGATGTCCAATCAATGCTCGGAATTACCACAGCCTACAAAGATACGCAGAAACAAATGGTAAAAAGGAATGTGAAGAGAGGAGACTTCCTGCCTTCAGACTTGGTTGTGAGACTATTCGATACGTTTGGTCTGGACTTGGAGGCAGCACACGATTTAGGCAGTGTGCTTGGTAAGGGAAGGATGTTCTACTCAGTATTTCATTTCTTTCAGTAATCAGAATTAGAATCATGACATTTGATGAAAAATTGATCTTCTAAAAATATTTTATCTCTTTGTTTTTCATTTAGAAGATTATCTCGCAGTATCTTGAACAGAACCGAGGTTTACATCCTTATCTAATCACTCCCATCAACTCTTAATTTGAACGAGCCATAGTCACTTCTCAAAAATTATTTTTCAATCCTTTCCTTTAAACGTGAAGCAAACTTATTTCCCTTTTGTTCGCTGTAAATGAATCGCATTGTGCGAAAACCGATAGTGCCCATTTTTCCTGACTTGGAATTTTTTGAGATGATAATATTTTTCAAGGTTAGATGCAACTATGTAAGTGATGATAAGACTTGCTTTCGAGTTACCCTCTTTTCAAAGCAAATCCTTACTCCAATTTCATGACTGTATCGACTCTTGAAAAGTATTATTAAAGCAAAAAATTCAAAGCTGGAAAAATGAGTATGTATCAGTAGTTTTCGTACAACGCAATTCAAATAATCTTGATACTCTCAAAAGTGATTTTGGAGAGAAGCATAAAATCCATAATAACTCTTTGTGTTTAATAAAGAGAACAAATACATATAACATTTAAAGAGAGAACAATTGATAGTTTTTAACAAAATTATAATAGTAATTTTAAAATGAGAATGACAGAATGGTAGTTTTTAAAATGACAGATTTAGGAATCCCTCATGCGATTTTGCCACAAAATCCCATCAAGTTTCAACTGAGCTCATAGTTTTTAAATATATATATATATATATATATATTTAAACTTTTTTAGGTTTCAAGATTGACTTCAATGATTTTAATGAAGAGTTTGGTGGGTTCAAAAACAGCAGCAAAGAAAACACAGCGACCATTTTGAAACAGTCCAAATTATTGTCAGACGAATCTCTCCAAACACTGCAGCGGCTTTATCCTAAAACTGATGACTCCTTTAAGTATGACTACAGGAGGGTTGAAGACAACTGTTACGCTTTCAACAAACTCTCATCAAATCTACTGGCTGTGATAAATAACGATGATATCATATTTAGTGCTAATTCCCTCCATGAGGAGGGGAACGGAAACGTAGCACTGCAACAAGTAACTCTGCGAGATGGCGAAGAGTTGAGCTTTATTTTTGACAGAACTTGCTTCTACTACGAAGCAGGAGGTCAAGAAAGTGATGTAGGATATATTCTCTTGGAAAATTCTGATTCGCACCGAGCGAAGATCTCCGTAATGACTGTGAAAAATTTCAATGGCTTTGTGATGCATAGAGGCCGAGTGCAGCTGGAATCATCAACAAGCCAATTTCCCCTTCGATCCTCTTGCTCTGCCACTTTGATTATCGATGAAAATCGCAGGCTTGGAAACATGAGGAATCATACAGCTGTTCATATTTTACACGCTATTTTAGGACAGTCACAAAGAATTGTCGCCCAGCGAGCCAGTGCAGTTTGTTCAGATGCTCTGAGGCTAGATTTCAACTTGTATGGATCCAAGTTAACGGTCGCAGGTAAGCTTCCCTTGCAGTTTGGTCCATCAAGCAGAAATTTAAAAATAGCCTCTAGGTATAGCAGGAAACTCCCTCTATTGTCCTGAAGAAAGAGTTGCTAATGGTTCAGTTCATTTTTGCTGGAGTAAAGAGCATAAAATCGCATCATAATCAGACCGTTTTGTGGTCTAAACGCGACAGATTCAAATATTATTGAGTATTTGTTGGAAAATACGCCGTTTGATCGCAAATCCTGAACTGCCGTAACTCCCATTTGGTTTTGACAATTTTGGACTCCTCCCTCCCCCCAATAGTCGCACAACATCGTTTTGCTCTGCTGTCAAAAATTAAATTAAGGCGTCTTTTCCTTAGAATGGCCTTGAATGGTTTTTACGTGTCATTAACAGTTCACAATGATACAATTTTTGTCCTGAATCTTCCCTTTTTTTCTCTTTTTTGTCCGCCCAAAAGTGCCTCAAATCATCGCAAAGCGGGCTCATGATTTTTTCAGGAGAGCTCCATGCCCCCAGAGGAGGCGAAAATTTTGAGGATCCTTTGAAGGGCTCAAAGGCGTTGAATCCGGCTCTGGGCTGTTTATGCACATGCTTTGTTAGGATTACTGTCATGCCAAGAAAAAACATCATGTGAACATTCGAGAATTGCCAAATTTCCCTCGATAAAATTATTATTTTTAAGGAGAGATATGAATATTTTCTCTCGAAACTTTCAGATAGTTAAGATCTAATCTCAAATAAAATTCTCTGAAAAATTCGTGTAAAAATATTTCTCAGATTTCCCTGAAAATTCATGCTTTATCTAGGGATTTGGCAATGTCCAAAGGCTCTTGCAGCGTTCTTCAGCACAGCAGAATATGAATTCCTAAATAGTACATTTACTGAATAGGGGAAAATTGTTTACCTGAAAGATTTTCAAGTCTTTAACTTTCAGGCATTCTATTGAGTCAACTGAAACAAACACTTAAAAAAATATGGCTCCAGTCAAATATTAAGTTTTTTTTTCTTGATACAGATTTATACTTTAAGCAGTAGCAATTGATGCAAAATAAATATTAAGTTATCTTCATCCAGGCAATCACTGCAGTGTTCAAATTTTTTTCAAAATGATCGAATATTTCATAAGTAATGCTTGTTTCTTTACTTGCAGATATGGTGTCTATTGAGGATCAATTTAAAAAAGTCATACTAAGTTCGATTCCGGTTGAAAGGGAGGTCGTAGGTGGTGATAAAATTTTTCTCGAGGATATCAAATTGCTGCCAGGGGAAGTTTATCCCTTTGAAACAATATCTACCATCAAGATTAAAGATGGTGAATTTTTTTCAAAGTAAGTTTGATGAAGTCTACTTTTTACCTAACCATCATTCTACCTGCATCTCACAACAACCTCAGTAGTTTCTTCTGAAGTCCGATGCTGTTTTCTCCGTAGGAAACATGATGTTAACTATTAAATAGGTAAACTTACTCTCTGGAAGGCCCTCGTATCACTGTAACATTTTCCTGAAATTAAGTTTTTGAGCCTCAGACTTCAAACCTCTATTAATTGAAGTAAGGTTTGTCATTTTTGGGTTTTTATATGTATTTGTGTGGTAAAGTCTCCCTAAAATATTTCTTCATATACTGGCACCAGTATGTATTTCAATTTTGAGTTTTTCAACTTTTAGGGTCATTTACTTATGGGCTGTCTAAAATGGGATTTAGTTACTGTTACAGATCATAAGAAACAAGTTTTAGTGATGCGTCAAATTTCATTTCGTTGACCTAAGGAATGAGCATCAACTGCAACTGCTTCAACGATAAATGAGAGTAGTGCAATTAAATTAGTTTTATTAGATGACCACTCGTAATAGAAGCCACTTGCTTTCAATTAATTAATTAGAAGTTAGGATTCAAAGAAGCGATAGTCCCTTCTGTGAGAATTTTCCAATATGATTTTTCATGATGATGTTTGATTTTCTTTATTTATTTTTATTTATTTTATTTATTTGTTATTCAACGGTAGAACCCAATCACAATTGCACAATTATAGAGTAATTACAAAATGAGAGACCATAATAAAACAAAATAATAACATCATGTAAAGAAAACAGCTGCTAATTTCTTTCACCTTGCATGGTTTACGATATATTTTTTTTTTAAAGTAATTCTCTTGTCCTTCCTCTATTTATTTCAGGGAAGCCTGTTGTGGCACCCATGTTCTAAACACCAAAGATATAGAGGCTTTCGTAATTACAAAATGCAAAACTCAAAGTAGGATGAACTCGATATCTGCCGTGACCGGGGAAAGTGCTGTCACTGCAAGTGCAAATGCAGACCGTGTCAATCTCAAGATAGAAGACTTCAAAGCTAGTACCAAAAATTTAAATACCGGCTCGGTCAGTATTTCTCTTTTTTATAATATTTTTTCATTTCTCTCTTTGATGGCAGCAAATTTTGCATGGGTATTCATTTTTTTAACCATCACAAAAGTAACATCTTGCTCAATCCAGCTGGTATGACTTTTTTTCTGGTTTTGTCTCTTACACTTATTTCACATGTTAATAATTTTTTTTAATGAATTGTTTCAGCAAAGCGAGTACCAGGACTTCTTGAAATACCTGGAGTTTGAGCTTAAAAATAGTGTCATGCCTGTGAACTCTTACAATGCTATACAAGAATTTAAGGAAATGGGTGTGAATAAAAAACTAAAAGAGCTTTGTCGAGCATCAGTCGTGTAAGTATACTCTATCATTCAAGAAAGTAGTCACTTATTATGCTTAAATCTGTAAGTTTGCCTGTGTTGAGGATATTTTATCGCACTTTTGCTGTATGCCTGAAATAGAGAGACAATCTCAGTTCTAGGCAGCGATTTTTTGAGAACCGTAATTTCTTTACCTCAAAAATAACCGTTCAGAACCGAATGGTTAATCTGTATTTTTAATTTTTTATTTCTTTTCAAAGAAAAGGTACTGTTTTCTTTGTCATTTTTTTACTTGTCTGTGTGTTTCAGCGATGAGCTTGTGGCGAACATTGAAAACTTTAGCATGAAAACGAGCGAAAAATTTACTGTACATTTCTTATCGAACCCTCAACCTTTGAACCAGAGAAATTTATTAGCAATAATAGAGAGAAGTTTCACTCATGATCAACCTGCCTTTATCTGTGGTTTTACTGGTGATTCAGTTTTGGCCATTTGTAGAGTGCCTGTGGTAAGTGATGCTTTTCCATTGATTATTGACTAAGTATCCTTTTAAGGAATCAGTCCAGGGTTTTTTTTTCTTCTCTCTTTAGGCTTTATCGGCCATGGAACGAATGCTTTTTATGAGAAAAATAGGGTAGAGATTTCTGTTCGAAAAGGTTAATAATGGACCTTGGAGTTTTCGATGGGTAACATTCCCCTGTCTAAAGGGAAAATTGGCTACTATTTTAGTTAATTTTGACGGCCTAAGTGATAAATTACGTATCTTCATTTGGGACCTTGTAGACTTCCTGTCATACATAATGTTTTCTTTGGAAAGCTAGTCAAGGTAATTTCTCGAAAACTTTCTTGATTTTTCTTCTCTGTTCGCAGAATATTTTGTAAAAATTTCAAGTTAAAAAATTGACTTGTTACTCCTGGTAAAAGTAAATCAGGAGCTGAAATTTTGAAACACCGCAATGGAGGTACCTATGTCCTTTTGTACATTGGCCATCGTTTTGTGTACCAGTAGAGGGCGTAAGTGTAAAGGTGGATTCAACTGGACAATTTCAAGCCCCGAACCTAACAGATTTTGTAGAGTTGCTTTCTCTCAAAACTATGCTTTTTAACTGCAGATGTTACATTCATTATTCGATTTGACATTAATAGTCGTTTTTCATAAAAATTTATTTTTCTGAGCAGTGGCACAAATATATTAATTTTTAGTTTTTAGAGACCTGAGTCCCTTCATCCGCTATCAAACACAAGTTTTGTAGCTTGGGGTTTTAATAGTTGCTTGTTCTTCTCTGTCATTGTTTCATCATTTTCACTTCTAACTGATTTTTTCATATCGGATTAATTTGTTTTTTTTTTTTTCCCCTGAAGGCCTGTGTTTCTGAAAACTTCAATGCCAAGACATGGATGGATGCTGCAGTAGAGACCTTCATTAAACAGAGCGCCAAGCAAGATAACGAGAAAATTCCTTCAAGTCTCAAAAAAATCAGTGATGAAGTATTTTTCTTTGAGAAGTCAGTAAAATATTCAAAGCAAAAGAAAAGCGAAAATGCCAAGCTCATCGCTGAAAGTGCTGTAGCGAAGGCTGAAGAGATGTTCAGTTAATATTGTAGGTGAGATTCATCGCAGTGAAGTACAAATACTCTTTTAAAAGTCTGGTTTTGGGCAAATTAGTTGTTGGAATATCACTGCAATGAGCTCTCCGCAACCCAATCTCGTTTGAAGTTCAACACATTCACTCATCGCTGTGACCGAAGCTGGACCGTATGGTTCAGCGTAATTGGTGATGCAGTTTAGCCTGAAACTTGAATGGGCCACCAGATGCCCTTGATGGCCTTGAGAAATTGAGCACCACAATATCATTCAGTTTACAACATGCCTTGCTGAGGAAGAACATTATATAAATATGCGAGAGTTGCTAAATTTCCCTGAATTAACGTGAATTTTTGAGGAAATTTATGAATATTTTTTCATGAAATTTTCAGTTATGTATTTCATATCAAATTGTGAACAAAATTGCCCGAAAATTTGACCAAAAAATGTACTAAATTTTCCCAGCATATAATTTATTTGTTGTTGAAATTTCATGTCTTTAGGGATGCATGAAAATTTTCCAAATTTAACTCGCTAGTAAGAAAAAAATATTTTCCACGCTGGTCGATTTTTTAAACCTCTCGTTTGCCCAACAAACCAAAATCTACCTGATAAAAATCGGATACCGAACGGATTTTAGTATCAGTTACAACGGAATTTCTTCTGTGACAAGTTTTCATGCTAATTGCATTGAGAGGAGGGGCACACCAAAAATTCACCATTGGTCATTCAGGCCAGACTGCTCTCAACCGTCAATTTTGGTTTTTTCACTAGAAAGAAATGGAATCAATTTATTTTATTGTAAACTGCAAACATTCCTTACTCCGCCATGAGATGATTTTGGAAGTTTTTGATGTTTTAGATGTGTGTAACATGAAGTTTTGATGCAAAAAATATCTCATTCACTACTTTTTTACCCTGACTCGTAAAGTTTGTGTCAACTATCTCAATTCAAAACGTTTCAATGATATATTTCGATGGGTGATTTAAGGAATTTTTAAAGTTTCTTGCAAGAAGAAATATTTGCTCTCTAAAAAGAGTGCTAAAATTGTTTTAAGGACACAATATTGAACAAAAGAAGGTTATACATTTGTTTAGTATTGGTAATGAACAAATAAAAGAAATTTTAAAAAAGCGTTTATTTAGATTCGTATTTTTTCAACATTTCATCAATTTTTTCATGGTCTAACCTATGTTTGCATACAAAAATACCATTCAGGAACAGAACAGGGATATCGTTTTTGTATAAGTCTAGCCATTTTGAGTTTTCTGGTGCTGCTATATTTACTTCGCGAAGAGCGCTAAATCTGTGATTAAATGACTTCTTTAATTCATCTTTCAGCACATCACACAGCGGACAAGGATATTTCGTATAAAGCGTTAAGACTGGTCCTTTAATTGGATCTCCTCTGGAAATTCAAAACGAGTACTTGAGAGAATGAAAAAACTGAGATGAAAATAAAGAAATTTTTATTTGTAAAACAATAGTACAAAAATATAAATAACATCTGCAGGTTACGAGACTTGAACAATAATGTAGATTAATAATATCAATAAAGTAACAGTGAAAGTAAAACCAATTATGGTGAGAGAGCAACAATGATTAAATTTTTTAAATGATCCCTGCCAGCAGATATTGTTACGAGTAGACATAAAAACAAATGTAAAAGAAAACTGTCTAGCTACGTAGACTAGGATACCATTTTTTTTCCTTTATTCCCTTTTGAATGAGAATTTTATGTTAAATTCTGGAAAAAAAAAAAAAAAAAAAAAAAAAAAAAAAAAAAAAAAAAAAAAAGGCATTTGGCATTGGCATTACAGTTTTGTAAAATTCTAAAATTTATATAGGTCTACTGATGAGAGACACCAAGTAGCAGTGTGAAGTACGCAGCATATAAAACTTAAAAAGTTACTAAAATTCAAATAAAAAAACTCATACCTAGAAATACAAAGTGGAATTTTTAATTAAAACCCTTCCACCTACCTAATTCATCTAGTAGGTACAACAATTATTTTCATTTTTGCCAGTATGTTATTTTTATGAATTTCAAATCTTGAACTAACAAACTTGTTTTTCATGATTCAATGCTGGTAGAAATAGATCGCCCAAAAATAACTCCGAGAGGAAAAAATTATCAAGAAATTATATCATAATGCCAGAATTTACCAACTAATTCAGCGATTTCCACACCTTTTTCATAAGAAGTCCCAAAAACCATTTGAATATCCTTCATTTGTACTTGTCATCAAAAGATGGACGAAAAAAAAACGTCACATTCTGTCTGATGCCACCATTATCACTATCTTGAGAATCACATAAGCAGTCTTATAATTGTATACTTAATCTAAAAGTCTTAAAAACACTCCAATATAAAGGGCAATTTGTACTCACAATTTTTCAATGACTAAAGAAGTGCTGCCACCACCACCATTGCAAATACTTGCTACTCCCTTTTCGCCCTTTTTCAGGGAATGGCAAAGGTGGACAATGAGTCTAGCCCCTGACATCCTAGACGGACAGAGAACAGATATTGTAAGTTTTAGATGTTAAGAAAAAAAAAACTTAAAATAATAAAAGAAAAGGACCAATATTCATCTTGAAGCTCAAAGATCGGAAATGGAAATGATAAATCTGCATAATATCTGGCATTTTTACCTTAGAGCTGGTTCCATGTGAAATGCCCCATTTAGTCAGATTCTCTCTAAAATGCTCCACAAGACCTCTGGGCCACATGACCAGCGAAGGAGGCATATTGGAACTGGTCATCAAAAATGGTCAAAAACACGCGTTTCCCGGCTGAGGAAGCACCGAGGAGGTCGCAAAATCGATTCTATTCATCTCAAACTACATAGGATTTGACATTGATCTCAAAAAAAATTTCCATCCAAAATCAAGATAAATCAACAGACTAAATTTTATGGACTGAATTTTCTGGGACAAAATCAAAGTTCTTTGACGGTGCTGAAACCATGCTTAAAATGCTCAGAGAAGTCCGTTTTTCTGTTCTAAAATGCTCTATGAGTTCGCTGGTTTCCATTTTAATTGTATCAACAAACCAGATTCAAATTTAGAGTTCAGCAACAGTCAAAAGCACCTTTTTTTCAGTGTAAAAAGCTCTACAGCTCCTGGTTCAATCAATTCCACATTTCAATTCATGTAGATAGGACTTTCATTTCATTTTTTTTTTTTTTTTCATTGGCTTCATCTTAATTTGCGAAATATTGCTCAGATTGTGTCATTTATCTACTTCTATATTTTCGTACATTGGCCATTTCTTTGGGGACCGTTTTGTACGCGCACCTGTCATTTTTTAACCTTGAAGAGGTCCGTAATATTCGTGACACTTACCCAATTGGATGTCCCAGACTGACAGCTCCACCATTGGGATTGACCGTCTGCGGATCAAGGTTCAACTTTTTTATGGCGGCCAGGACGACAGCACTGAATGCTTCGTTGATTTCCCACTGGCTGATGTCATCTGTTTTTAAATTGTACTTGGCTAGGAGCTGAAAACATGAAAAAGGTTTCAATTAAATACATCATCATCATTAGAGCCTATCATTAGTGACCTATAGAGATCCTGCGCAGAAAATCAAGGGATTTTGTGGTGACTGAAATTCAATATTATTTGGGCTACATTTTGAAATCAGGAACTACAATTTCTGTCTCATTTTAAAAACAACATATGTGCCATTAGTTTTTTTACGCGAATGGTAGTTTTTGCAGAGCCAGAAATTGTAGCTTCTAATTGCAAAATGAAGTCTATTTGGTTCCTTATTGCGAAATGTAATCCAGTTTATTAACACAATTTGGTGATCGATAGTGCTGCTGATCAAAAATAAACTCTTTTGGTTCGAACAGATCTTATTTTTTATTGCTGATTTTTAAGTTTCAACCGTGATATCTGAAGAAATTTAACCATTACCTTGGGAATGCCTAAAGCTGGAGCGAGTGGAAAATCAATAGGGTCTGTTGCAGCATCAATGGCACCGATGATCCTTGCAATCGGTTCAGACCCTACTCCTTTGGCTGCAGCCTCTGATGCTAGAACCACAGCCGCACCTCCATCATTCAACGTAGATGCATTGCCGGCTGTAATTGTCCCGTTTTCTTTCTGAAAACAAACACTTCTTTTGTTAAAAAATTATGCCAAAATATTTGCGCATTAAATGTACTGAGTATAAATTGCAGTTATCATTCTCAAACTTTTCGCACCAATTGTTGGATACAAAGAAATTTTGGGAGACAAATGAACAGTATAAGGTATTGAACAGCCTCAGGCAGACATGACAGATTCAGATAGTTCTTGTTGTCTCATGCCTGTGGTTCTCACTGTTTTTGAGAGCATTCAAACCTTTAATACTGTTGAATTTCAGTCCAGTTGGGGAAATTTTAGCTTTTATGAAGACAATTAAGAGTTTAGACCATGATCTCTATTAATGAAAAGAAAAACAAGATGGGCATCTGATATTAAATTAACCTGGGTTAGAAATTAATCGCACAACTTAGAGATTCTTTTACACTCTTCTACATTAATTCAGTCTGGTGCTGGCATTAGCTTTTAAATCTTTTACAATAAGTGCAAGTTATGTGTTTTAAAAAAGAGGATGATCAAAGAAAAAATTACTATTCCAGAGAGAGTGAAGCCATGAGTGCAGAGTAGACATTATCTTGGCTTCAAACTTTGTATGAGTGCATCAAATTCAATGAAATCTAGTTTCTACAATCAAGAAATGAAATGATTACCAAAAATGCAGGCCGCAGTGAGGTAAACTTTTCAAAATTGATCTTCCGGTACTCTTCATCTTCAAATACTTCTTGTTTGCTTCCTAAAAAAATAAAGGAAAATTTTTTAGTTTTTAATAGAATAAAAAAAGATTCCTCTTTAAGTTCATAAGCTTATGAACCACTGCGGAAGGTGCTGTCTGATAGCTGTTAAAACTTACACTTAAAGCACTATGGCCATTTCAATTTACACCATCTTCAAGCACAAAATTAAAAAGAATTTCGAAACATAAGTGAACACAAATGCTATAAGTGCCCTTGCAGATTACATCGTATTTTGGGACACTGATGACGGCCACTTCATTTGCTCTGGGCAATCAGTTGGTCGAGGTAAGAGTGAGTCTTTTCCACTCATACATTGGGATAGCAAGAAATTAAAAACATCTCAAAAACTAATTACTTTATAAAGTTATTGTACCTTTTTTGACAGGAACCTCTACAGGAGTTAATTCAGCTGAGATGCGACCACTACTGTAAGCTGCGGCAGACTTTTTGTAACTGTTAAGTGCATATTCATCCTGTTCCTCTCGAGAGATGCCAATTTTTTTCACTGTATTTTCGGCACAGTTACCCATATGAATTTTGTTGTACACATCAGTCAGTCCATCGAAGACAATACCATCCTGGAAAGAAAATGAAGTCATGAGATTGAATTTGGTTAAAAAAGAAAATTTATACATAAGTCTGAAATTGGTTAAAAAAGTAAGAAACTTTAAGTAAACGATTAAATCAGTAGTGGCAATGGGTGCATGATGGAATTTGTCACAAAGCCCGGTTAGATTCAAACGTTGCCTACGAGAATGGAGAGGCCGTAACTAGTCAGTTCTGTGACGTCAAGCTAGTAGATATTTACCGAAAACAACAAGCATCTCCGGGTCATCAGTGCATCGATGAGTGAGGCAGTCGCTGCGTGGACCAATCAGAGTGGCTCTCGATCGGCCAAAGTTGCGCGAGCGGCCCGTTTGAATCTGAGTGGAGTAACGATTTTTGGTATTACGCATTCATTTCCTCGATATTTAGACAATGTCACAAATGAACTAGTTAGTTTTCTAAAGTGAAATTACATCTTCTTTCTAAACGGTTCTTATGAAATTTTGCATCAGATCAACCCTGAAAGAGATATCGGCGAGAAATCATCGCGCGGCAAGCGTTCTCCCATAAGAACGCGTGTTAAACCGCGGCCGAGTTTCATCTACTAGTGTGACGTCACAGAATTGTAGTTACGGCCTCTCCATTCTCGTAGGCAACGATTCAAATTAGACACACCCCACTCCCAACTTAGAGAAAAGTGTTGTCTTACCTATTTTCAAAAAATAAAGGAAGACTAAGATGATAAAACATTTAACGTCAATTTTTTTGAAAGATAGATGTGCCTTACAGAACTAAAAAGGCACGATCCCATTTTCGATTAAACATGGCATGATTTTACTTGATATGCAAAGGAGGTTTTGATCCAAAATTATCAGGGGTTCTTGAAAAAAGTTGAACGGCTTGAAACATGTTCAGTTATCCATTTAACACTTCTTTGTTCATTCGCTTTTTTCTACTGTGAAAAAAACGAAACATACTTGCAAGAGAACGCCTCCATAGGGTGTATCGCCTCTCCGAAGGTAGAAAGGCACATTAGACATGGATTCCATACCTCCAGCGACCACAATTTCATTTTGATTGAGTGTAATGGTCTGGGCTCCGATGGAAATTGCTTTCAAACCAGATGCACAAACTTTATTGACGGTGGTTGCCTCAGCAGAGGTGGGAATACCTGAAAAGATAGGAACATGATAGTTTCAACACAAAATGAAATTTTAAAACTCAAAGTCGAAACAAAAATTTCTGCCACTTCAGATTTTACCTCAGTGATAACTAAAACGACAGATGAAAAAAATAGTATATTACCAGAGCAATGAAACAATCTATCGGCGAGCCGATTATTGAAATTTAAACCAGGCCGATAAGACATTGAATTGCGATATATTGCATGGTTGAGATAGGGCTATGTCTTGTCGTGTCGGGCTGACATAGTTTCAATAATCGGGCCGCTGGACACTTGGGCCTAAATTCTGTTCCATATAGGGATGCCAAGATTGCTGAGCCACATAACCAGCAGGTAATAGTTAGATTGTTTTTGAATGATGTGAAGGGTCTAAAAAATGTGAGATTTTTTATTCTTTATAAATTTGAGGCAATAGAATTTCGAGTAAATTTGCAGTTATTTGTGATAAACTGTTTAATACAGTTGACTTACACACCAAGAAAGAAGAGTGAAATGTACTGTTTATAGTACACTGAGATGTGAAAGCTGGACGTATTTATGCTAAAAGGAACTATGTGGATGTGGAAGGATGGGGTGTGCTCGTGGAATCTGCATCAGAAACAATGTAAAAGTGGATATAGTTCCTTTTGAGAAAATGAAAAAGCAGGATTTGACATTAAATCAAAAGGAACTGAGCGCTAACTCGAGAACCGTGGACATATGACAAGAGCGTTGTGGACAGGGCTAATGAGTTAAAGACTGACGACCCAGTCATCGTCGCTCCTCTTGCGCCTTGTCACGCCCGGTCCTCACCGCTGACGTCACTGGCACTTTTAAAGTCCCATTCATTCTTATGGCCCGAGCACTAACGAGCACACCCCATCTTTCCACTTGTGTTCCGTTTCGCATAAATAGATCCAACTGCTAATTGGTTCAACGTTGTACCCTCAGTTGACTGGAAACTGTGTAAAAAATATTCCTAACTCAAGATTTCAGCGAGTTGAGCTTTCTTGACAAAAAATTCAGTCTGCCCGTAAATTCTTGGTAGTGCAAACTATTGATTTGCCTGCAACTAACAAAGGCATACATACTTATAACTTCCCACGGAAGACAGTTCGTATGAATTCCTCATGCAAGACATTTAATGTCTAATCACTTTGTACGCAAAATTTACTAATCATTTAGAAAAATATATGGAAAAAGAGGCAAAGAACTACTTCTTACCTGCAAAGATGGCTGCTTGTCTAGCTGGTGCTTGCCCCAAGCCAGCTGAACAGACGTTACCCATATACACATCGTCTACTTTGGTTGGACTTACTTTCGCTCTGTGCAAAGCTGCCTGAAAATTGGTTGGATAAAATTTAATTCTGTACACGCATAAAATTATATTCAGAATTTTCAGTTTCGAATCATTGCCTTCATTCAATTTAATGGAATTTAAAGCTGTAAAAAAGCTGTAAAGCATAAAACATGTAAAAAATAATTCCGAACGTTTCTAAAGTTGCTAAATTAAATGTCAAATTAAACTTTGCAATGTTGAAATGAATTGAGACCATTTAGTTCTCATCCTTTCAAATTAATTCTTTAAATTCAATTGAAAGAACTGTTCTCGACTACGAATAATAAGCCAAGTAAGTAGGTATTCATATTCCTTTCATGTAAAAGCAAAAATACTTGGATTCTTATTTTCTTATCCTGAAACTGAGAAATTTTAAAAATTAATGTTGAAAATAATTCAAGCTCTTCACACAGCCCTTACTTGTATAGCTAGGGCACCAAGCTCCGTGGCCGACTTAGGTCCCAGGGCGCTACGGAATGATCCCATTGGGGTTCGAGCAGCAGCCAGAATAAATACATCTTGAATAGATAAACTTCTGCTGGTTGAAAATGATCTGAGCTGCCTAAAATTCATCTGGAAAAAAAGAGCAAGAACGGCCTTAGATGTTAAATGAATGATCCTGAACGTTACTCAGACTACTGAATAAACTAACAAAAATAACAAAGTTATGGGTCCATTTACGTTTGAACCGTCATGGCAGCGATGTAATACAATAATGTAACTGTTAAATTAGCCTATTCTTTAAAGAATACTCTTGAAGTCAGTCAGCTTGTTTGTAGCCATAGAGTAGGTACATAGAGTTGTAATATAATGAAAAGGGCTGGGGTCGTGTTTTGGTAGATGAGTTCCGAGTCCGCCGTTGTGCGCCGAGATGCGGTCACCTTTTCGATACATTTTCGATCCAAATTGGCACACTTGCCCTCCATAACTAGCAATGAAATTCACCTCTCTATAGAGCAGATAGGTTTCATCTTACAGATTAGGGTTAACGGCTTTTAGAATGATGAACAAGATGACAAGGAGAAGAGATGAGGCTGAGGCATACTTACTTTAAGATTATTGTAATACAGTTTCAATGTTATAATACAAACACTATCAGGTTAGTGAAAATATTAGCAAATCATTGCTACTTAGTACAAACTGTGGTTTTAATACTTATGATAAGAATATATTTCATAATCTTTATCACTGAGAAAAAACACCGTGTATGATGTAAACAAAAGTTTCTGTTGTAGTTGTCAAGTGGTTACAAATAATTATTACTTTCTGATCTGAAGTCCTCTAAAATCAGCAAATTTTTATATAGAATCTGACAATGTAGCATGATCATCCGTTCGACAACCAATTCGCCAATCAGATAAGAGATCTCAGCGCTGGGTTGAATTCAAAATTACCCGCGAAAAACGTTCATCCGCTCTTCACATTTTCTGCCCCACGAGGGTCAGTGAATCAGTGATTTATGAATCATAATGATTATTAATTAATGATTAAATTGGGAAGAGATTAATGTAGGTACTTAATCAGCTTAGCTATATTAGGTCCAGGATGCTTGTAATTCTCTCTCATGTTTTTTTTTACTCAAAACTAAGCAGCATTTTACAATGAAATTTTGTGAGAACGTATATTTTTAATTCTACAGTGAATTTATAAAAATTTAATAGCATCACGTTTCGTACTCAACTTTCAGTCAAAAATCAAACTGAAGAGGAGTGAGGTAATAAGAATACTTAAAACTTTAAACTTAGAAAATATGTGAGTCATGCGAAAGGAATGATAGATAGATATTGAAAGATGATTCGGATGGAGAAGCAAAGATATTTACCATCTTGTGAAATGTTTAAATTAAATTTGAAAAGAGAATGATTGATTGGCTTTGACCATACTCATTTGTATATTACTCGTTGCAAAACTTCCTCTCATGTTAAATTTTTTTTTCATACAAAACCAAGCTTTTTCTTAAAACTTTTGAGATAGTGTTCTTTTAAATAGAGAGAGAATTTATAATGTTTTCAGGTTTTTGGCACTTCTGGGTTTAAAAAAACATGGAAAATTGTTGGATTATTAAAAATGCAGGTGGGCAGTTCCAGTTGTAGATCAGTCAAATTGAGTCTTGAGCTGAGTTAATCTTTGGACTTAACAATCATTTCACCAAACTCAGGCTACTCCTAATCTGTCCTTCTCTACGGATACTTGACATGATACTTGATAGTCCCTGACCTAATTCCTTGAGTAAATAATCTAATGACAAGAGTTGGTTCCATGAAATTTCGCTACAAAAATGTTATAGTATATTAACGGTGAAAGTTCAAAAGCACGTATCTCATCTGCAGTGTTTAAAAATCTCCGCTCTCATTTTACTTTTTTACAGGTGCACAAATGAGCATAATTTCTTGCAGTTTCGACGGAATTTTCTTCGCTTGGAGAGGAAAAATTATGGCATTTTTTTAAAAATAGCCGTTGAGTACTTTTCCATTTAAAAATAAAACCTGGCAGGAAGTCTGCAACATCGCAAACTGAGATAAGTTGTTTGGGAGTCACCTCGAGTTGGGTTTCAACTCGAGTTTCACCGTCGATATTCTTTACTGAAGCAAAAGCTTGACTACGATGATTGTTGATAAAAACAACATGAAAACAACAAATATTTGAACGTTTATTAACAAAATTATACAGTTGCAAAATCCAGCACTACAAGGAATTAAAAGAGGAAATAGTTTATCAATCTGATTTCAAAAATACACTGTGATGAATACTACATGTAACGTACACTGAAATGAATACCATGATGAGTATCGATGATAGCAGTCAAAAAACATGTATGCTGATTCGCCTTGTTGGAGGTGTTTTGTTTCATTTAGCCTAATGAAAATTATTTTGTTCGTTTTTTCATAATAAAATTTTTTTCAAAGAATTTTTTCTTCATCCCCTGCAACATATGCTTAGAAGTTTTCAAATAGCAATGTTCATGAAACAACAGCGGAGATTCTGAAATGCTGTGATCAAGTTCTTAGTTTCTTAAATTTCCCCATTAATATACTGGGTTAAATACAACGCTGCTGATAAAATCTACTTTTACAAAATAGTTAAAATAAAAATAGAAAAACAATAACTTACATCATAATTTTGTATTTGGTAGGACAAGAGATTAAGCATAAATACGTTTATAGTACAACTAAGTTCAAAAGCAAAACAATTAACGCAGGAGATTAAGATTTCTACAGACTTTAGGGAAAAAAAAATATTAGAAATTTCAAGAAAATCGGAACACAGATTTTAGAAAATCGTTGTTTCAAAACAGGAAATTAACCTCAACACGCTCAATTTTCCTTCCAAATTCATAATCCTCTAAAATCTGTGTTTCAAGAGTCTTAATACACACAAAATACTAGAAAAATGAAGAGAATAAATTCCAATTCTTCTTAAAAAATTTTTTGGTATCACCTTCTCTACCGGAGTGTTTTTGAGTCAATTTTATCACCTGACTTCCCCGAATCCTCCAAGTTTTATTGAAATTACAGTGAAAAAAATTATGTTACATAATTCCAAAAGCGTTATGGACATGTTTCTTAAGAACTTGTAAAGATAGACCAAGAGGGTAAATCAACTGTAGGGCATAATTTCCTTGACAGTAATGAGGGATTTGGACAACCGTAAATTGAGATTAGCATCCTTCTAGTGGTACTGTTGTTACGGGGCTTTAAAGGGAACACTCAGAAGTTTTGAAAAGGAACTTAAAACAAACAAAAATTATATAAATAGTGGTAGTTGTTAATCATTCGTAGAAATGGCTCAATTAAAAAGAGACGGAGGGAGCTCTAGTTCTGTATAGGAGGCACAGTTGGCAAGAATTTGACTGATATCACTGAGACCGTCATTTGAGTCTTCTCGGGGTGGAGGAACCTGAAACAAGCGAAACACGAACGTATGAGGCATAGAAGTTTTTTCCTCAACTTCATTATATCAAATTAGGGCAGCTTTCCTGTAGTTCCTATCTGTAGTTTTCGTTCATTTTATTTGAGTATCACCTGAGAATGTTCAAGCAAAAGGCAAATTGAGCATGATATTGTCTTCATTTATACGCAGTACATAATTTCTTTAGTCGCGTAAACAGCCCTAGCATAGGGCTATAAAAGATAAAATAGAGGGTCAAATGCAATGGAGCCAAGTTCAGCGGAAACGCACCAAATCGCATGAAGTTCAAAACGAGAAAAGAGGTTCGAAGTTTTACTGCTCCATAAGACTCAATATTGAGGACTAAGTTTAACAACTATTTTCACGTTTAAAATACTTTTCCTCGACTAAAAATTTTCGAGAATAGAAAATTTCCAGTTTGCCTGAATTCAAAACTACTCCCATCTCATTTTTTTCTGAAATATGACATGTTGCGTTTCTGTCAAAGTTAACGTAAATTATACGTTCAGATAATATTATCAAACTAGTTAATTTGACATTTTTTTATTTATATGATTTTAAGTTCTTTAGATCTAGCAATTTCTAGACTTTTTGAAATTTATGATCCACACAGGTTTTTATACAATTTTTTTGGTCAAGGTGGTAGTAAAACGTAACTGGCGGAGGAAAATTTTAAAGTACGAAACTTCCACCTTGAGAACTGTCTGGATACTTGCATTAGAGTGCTCTTGCTCTCCTTCCATAGAATTAAGTGTTTTCTTGATCTTTCCAGCCCAAAGACTTTCAGCTTTCTGAGACTAATGAGATCTTATAATCAGTGGCGGGATCAAAGCAGAGCATATCAATGGTGTAACTGCAAACACATGTATCTTGTTTGCAGCTAATAATCTAATTGGACTTATTTCAATTATTACAAAATTATCTCCATAGTAACGAAAGCCCTATTATTTCTGTATGCTTAAAAACCTTAAGGCCCAAGTCTCAATGGAGATAATTCTTTTTGAATTAAATCCGTCCAATTTACTAAATACTAGGTCATGATGTATTTTGTCCTTTTGATTTAAAGCTACCCTATCGATGACCTAAATATTCGGCCAGATTTTCTTTCGAAAACAGAAAAGGGTGGGTAAAATGTTGATGTGAAGAGGGTGACTAACCGGTAATTTTCTGGGACGCCCTGGGCCGCGACCAATGCGTGGAATTACTGGATAATTTAACAACTATGAAAGAAAAAAAGGAAAAAAATTAGAGAAGTATAGAACAAAATCTTTTTCGTCTGTGTGAAAAATATTTCGTGAAAATTTCGAGGGATAGTAATGACTCCATCTCCTTCCATAAAGTAGGAAGGAAGCGAAGATTTAGAAACTCAGTGTGCGAGATACGGTTTTTTGCAGTTTCGCCATCGATATGATTCAATGTAAGAGCAAAATATTTATGTGAAAAGAGTAACTATTTGGTACTTGCTAGGACCAGTGCGGAGAATTACAGGAGTATCCAATGACAATTTAAGAAAGAAAAATTAAAGAAGTATGAAAACAGCAAAAATATCAACAACATTGAACAAGACCACCCATGAAAAAGTATTTAAAAACCGAAACATTTATAATAGAGATATAGGTAGTGTAGATTTTGCGCATTTTGCAATTTAATTTCAACATTGATATGAGAGAATGCAAGAGGTAAATTGTTGATGTGAATATAGTAACTAACCGGTAATTTTCTAGGGCGCCCTGGACCAGGACCAGTGCGAGGGATTACTGGAGTACCCAATGACTATTTCGGAAAAAAAAGAAAGAAAAGTTACAGAAGTATCAAAACAGGAAAAATATCTACAACACTGGACAAGACCTCACATGAAAAAAAACAAAAAAACAATTGAATACCGAAAAATTTAAAAGTGCAATAAGGGTGGGCATCACAGCTTAGAGGAGTGTTTTGCCAACACCATGGTACAGAGAAAAGCTTACCAGTTGAATCAAAAAGTCAAATCGAACCAGAACTAAGGGATATTGAATTTTTCAGTTTCAAAAATGCTGTTTTCAGCAAAAAATATCTGAGCGTTGACAATACTAAATCTCCTCTAAACAGTATTTGTTCAAAAGGCGTCAAAAAAGCACTTCAATTTGCAAAATGTCAATAGTATTATTTTATTTTCTATGCAAAAAAAAGGGTATCTTACCACTTTCCTAGGACGGCCTCTCTTCCTTGGAACCAACTGTCCAGGGAGTGAGCCTGGAGCTTTTTGTACGATCTGTATTTGACCCTGCCAAGAACACAAATTAAAAAGCTTAGATGAAGCGACAACAAAATTGAACAATCAGTACACAGCAAAACAATTAATGTCTTGGTCTAACTGAGTTGACAGATTTAAAAATCATTACGTCAATGCTTTGCCTGCTCCAGAAAAAATAAAATTGTTAAAGACTCTAAATAAAGACAGACTACTTTTGCTTAGTGGTATTCGGAAGATTCTCATGCTGAGCAAATTCAGAATGAATTAAAACAGTTTGAATCCCATGTAGATTAAAAAATTATCACACTACAGATTTTCTGTTTTTAGAAGCATCGTGAAATTAGCCATTTCATTAGAAAAGACCTTTGGAAAAAAGAATATTTTAATATTTCTAGGACAAGAAATTTTCAGTTCAACAGTGCACCAGAGTAGAGTTCTCATAGTAACAACACTTTATACTTAAGATACAGTATCATAACAAGACAAGCAACTTGATAGCTCTGGACAATTTCAGAAAACAGAGAGATCTTGCATACCTTTAGAGATATGTCATGTTTCCGTGGACGTCCTCTTTTTCTTGGGAGTTGGTCTCCAAGCTGAACAAAAAATTTTGGCGGGCTTGATTTTTCTTCGATTATCTCTTCCTTGAACACCTACCAAGACAAAACGAAAAAGATGTTTTTGTATCGGATCACATCAAAAGATAATAACAGAGCAGACATTTTTTTCCCCACGATTTCTTTTTCCGTGATTTTTTTCCATTTCATAGATCCATATAAATTTTTTTTTTAAATCTGATATACCCACAGAAAGAGAATTTAAGTACACCATCTCTACACAAAAATCTTGACAATCCGAATTAGAGTCCACGCACAAATGGGTTGTTGCATTTTACGACAGCGACAAAGGATCCTTTATTATGATTTCTAGCACTTACTCTCCATGCTTGAATAACGTCAGACAATCCTCTAAAAGAGGTCGACCTAGTGCTGATAAGGAAAAGATTCCGATAATCAATAGAGAAAACGACATTTTTAATTGCCGAAAGATATTCATGAATAGAGCACATTACATGTTTGAAGGGATGAGTCTTTTTTTGAAAAACTTGTTTCTTTATCTTGAAAATATTCCAAAATTTCTACCCAACACAGCCTGCCTGGATGTGTTAAGGGATGAATCTTCCTTTGAAAAACTTGTTTCTCTATCTTGAGAACGAAAATATCTCAAAATTTTGACTGAAAGCAGCTTGCCTTGACCTGCTATTCAATTGCGCACACATGTCAATTGATGTGGATGGTCCTAAGTCTAGACAACATTGCATTCGGATAATTGGGAGTTTTGCATATTTTATTTTCTTGTTATTGAGAAAATTTGAGATGAGCTAAAAACATACGTGTCGATGCACCTCCATTTGCATTGGTTGTTCATACTTCCACAAGTCCTTTGATCTGATCGGAGCTAGCCATCCGAGGAGTTTATTCTTACTCTCATATCCTGAAAGAAAAAAATTAAAATCAGTTCAAAGAGGAAGTACGACCATGTGCCTATAAGATTAAAGCTAGTAGATAAAATGAGAATACTTGCAGACAAGACATCTTGTTCCAAGGAAAAATCGTTTAGATAGTCCTTCTAATTGAGTAGCATTATGAGTTTTCATCATGATTACTTTTTTTCCGGTCGGAATACAAGTGCCAGACTAGTTTTTTTTTATTTTCACACCTGGAAAAAAATATATTGTATCAGAATTATAGTGGGTACCTTGGGTTGAAAACGTACAGATGATGTGGAAGGAGAGATTAGGAGTAATAAAGTATGTAAAGATCTCGGCCCGGATCTGAAAGGATATTATTTAAGAAGTAATGGAAGACAAAAAAAAAAAAAAAAATAACATACTGATGTAAAATAACATTTCTTGTTGTGCCCGATTAAAGCATGGTTATAAAGAAGTTAAAATCATTGATGACTGAATAAAAAATATTAGGTTTTCAAAGTGTACTTGCTGTATACGCTTGGAAAAAATCAACTGGAGAGAGAGAGAGGGAAAAAAATTAACACAGAAAATTAACTTACCTTCAGGCAAAATCATGTTATGAATATGCGCGATCTTCCAAATCAATGAAGAAAAAAATTGAAGAAATTTTCAAAATAGTTTTTCGAAAAATTACTTTTAAAAAATAATGTATTCACAAAATAGTTTTTTTCTTTCAAAACAGATTATTAGAAAGTTTCAGCATAAATTCTGAATATTTTCCCCCAATTAAACAGATTACGGTAATTAATAATTAAATTGCTCTTCTGGACAAGTTTACAAAAAACAAAAAATTCCGGAGGAAGACTTTTGATAGTGACATGACGAAATTGACACACAAGTGTGAAATGAAAAGTCCATTCCTTCATATATTTAAAGGATGGTAAAATCTTGATGAGAAAATGGTTTCAGCGATTCTTGTCATGTTTGAAGAACTGAGATTGTTTGATTAGTTAAAACTATTTTTCTTGGTTTTTTCATTTAATTTTATGTAAAAAATGCAAAAATAAATCAATAACATGGACCAAAATAGAAACTATTAATTGAACAAAACTAAATGCTTTACTCTCATTCATGAAAATTAAATGTAACATAAACTATGGATGCACAGTACCGTTTGGTTCGAGTGTTAATAGGAGTATTATCTTCTAGAAGATCATAGAAAAAGTATTCTCTACAGACAACAATTTGCTCAGTAAAAAATATTGAGGAAATATAATTGAAAACTACAGGGTAAGTTAGACACTTGAAAATGTTTTGTCAAAAACATTAGATTCTAAAAGTGACTTTGGCTTTAATTAATGATAAGTAATAATGTTAATGAAAATGACTTAAATAAAAAAGATAGATAAGCTTAGTTTCTTTTCAAGTTTATCATGATCAAATTCATCTCATGCATTTGGAACCTCAAGATGTAATCAAAGACACAAGCAATAGTTTTCATTGGCTGAAAAAACTGTTAACCGTCTGAATCAAAGTCCAGTTTAACAAACATTTAATAATAAAAATATTCTTAAGCGTCTTGACAAAATATGAGAGGATTGAAAAATTGAAATACAAAAATTATTTTTTAAGAGATCCATATACTATTCTGCCATCATGAGCTTCATTCCAAAATGTTTGAGAATGTTCCTGATATGAACCTTTCAGGAAAAAAAATAATAAAAAGGTCATTCCTGAAAAAACGCTGAGTGACGTATCAAGGTAATTTGCACGTGAGTGCAGAAGCCTATACTCCAATACTAGATTTGGAGGTGAAGCGTGCAGCACGCAGTTTGAAATACCATGCATTCCAATGGAAGGGTACACACTTTTTGAAGCAGATTTTTAAAAATTTAATGAATTGCAATGAGAATAAAAAATTCTCACATTAGATACACTCTTAAACAATGTTACGAGGTTTTGACTTTTCAATCCTGCAGTTTTGAGGTGAAAATGCCTACACCCCAATAATAGGAGGAGAGAACGAGAGAGGATGCAACACCTGTGCGTTATTGGCTTTATGTGTCACCCGTAGGGAGAAGGGTTTCAGAGTATCCACTCTGATACAGAGACCATGTTTCCAACAGCTTTAACCAGAATTGGACTGCATTTTGCAATTTGGACCTACAAATTCTGGCTCATCTGAAAAAACACTAATGTGCATAGGGAAACTAATGGCACATACGTTGTTTTTAAACCGGGCCGGAATTTATAGGTCCAAATTGCATAATGCAGTCCAATTAGCTTCCCTGCATTAGACCTTGCCTAATTTCCTATCATGTATTGTTTTCTTAACAGAAAACTATGCTACATGCTATCTTGAAATTGTGTGACTACGTTCTGGACAATCTGAGGAAAATTCACAAAAGCTTTAAGGCACTATGTTGCTTAGTTTTTGGCATAAAAAATATAATGTCGAGAAAACTAGGCAAAGTCAAAAGCACTTAAGTTATTTCGGATCAGAGCTGTCCATTTGACCGAGAGATTCAGTTTCTCACAGCTCTTTAGATAATACTCCATGAAGCGCTTGAACATCATAGGCTCTGCCACAGTCTATCATTATCAAGAGCTGATGATGAAAAAAGATTCTAACAATCGTAACATTTGAATTGGCAGAGTTTAGAGCTAATGCCCTATGAAATTTCAGGTCCAATTTCTTGACATATGCAGAGTTGACATAAAAATAACAGTCATCACAACCACTTCAGATCTGCTACCAATGCTAAATGGTCTGAAGGAAAAACAACATTGGGAATGGCAGTATAAAGCGTGACCTCTTCTTTTGAGGGCATCGGGATCTCCTGGGAAATGAGATAAATTTCATATTATTAAACAGGGGAAATCTATTTAGATTAGGTCTTTTGAGAAAGGACTTATCTGTTTTATGGATGCTTAACATAAAAGTTGCTGCATGAGAGCTGGGTTTGGGATGACTGTAGGCTTTAGCCTTGTTGTAAATTGAGGAAACATTAAGTAGCTAACAATGAGACAAAAGTCTAGGGTAGATTGAAGTTTTTTCCTTAGAAATTCGTAAAAATAGGTCCATTCAGCTGAACAATACGAGAGCAAGAAGTTCATTTGAAGGATTTGTGTATAGAAAAGGGTTAAAAAATTTAATGGCTTCGAAATTGAATAGAGTTTGGGATGGTTTTTGCAAAAAGTCCTCATTTTCTGTGGTGCCAGCAATTCTGTCTTTTTGTGGTACTGTGGAGGTTCCATTTCAAAAGGTACAAACGGCAACTGTCGAAACTTTTCATTATTTTCCTTACATCCATTTTCCATTTCATACAGGTTCATTTTTCGATCTCAAATCTTCTTTACATCCTATCATTCAGTTCATCTCCATTAATTTTTATTACTAAACTTGCAACTGATAGCTACATACATTATAGCCAGCCAATCACGCATAGACTTGTTGTCTCGCCACCCGTGACATCAGCAAGTCTATATAAGCATGCCCTGCGCCTAAATCTAGGTCTTTTCCCATCTTTCAGACTCTAGACCAAAGCTTCTCAAAGGTCTTCTTCCATCCCTCAGACCCGTGGAACGTACACCTTCTCTCAACGTTTTTCGATCAAAGGTCCTCTCTCATTTCTAAGTTTCAAGTGACCATTTTAGTTCCTTCTCATCGAGTATTTTTCATTCTCAACACTTAAAAGTGCATCGCATCTCTCTCAAACTCATCTCGTCAACTTTTCATCTGCTTTTGTTCTTCGTATTTTGTGCAACATTTCCATGAATTTTCGGATTAATACAGTTATAAACTTACCTCAAAGAGCGACGCCAAGAATGGCACAATTTGGGCCAGCGGGGATTTTTCTGAAACCGGGCCCAAACGATACCTTATGATACCCTAAAACTCTGGTTAAAATTTTAGCTTGAGTATACGCATGGTTTTTGAGAAATGAGGGGGCAAAGTTGCCAAATCGCCATCATTCTGGACAGCATTTCTACAGCAAAAGACGGGAAAAATGGACGAAAAAGTTACACATTTGATGGGTTTCAGCTGTAAATGTTCTTATTGGGCCCCCAAGCATTTGACTGTGTTCAGTTTCAAAAATTTTGGTCGCACGGTAGTCCAAAATGGGGAGAAATCGTCGACAAATCAGGATTCTTTGTCAAATTTTTAAAAATGGAAATAAAATTGTCGGTCTGCTGCAGTTTTCATGGCTAACAATTTTCTTATCGGTCCTCAATGCATGAAATTGTGTGCAGCTTCACAAATTTACATCGCACAGTGGTCAAAAATGGGGGAATTAATGGACAAATTAAGATCCTCTGTGAAACTTTTTAAAAATGAAGTGAAACTGTTGGTCCTCTGTAGAGTTTAGATTCCGGAAAAATTCATGTATTTAATTTTTTTAATTATTACAAGTCAGACCGTATTGTTTACAGAACGTTGTTATAGAATAGACTTTGTAGCATTATCTCAATAAAATTTGCAAACTTTTAGAAATTTAAAAAAAGAAGGAAAAATGGAGAGAGAAAATTACAAAAAGATTTAAACAGTCCAAAAAAGAATTTAAAGAATTTTTCCGGGATCTAAACTCTACTGGGGACCAACAGTTTCACTTCATTTTTAAAAAGTTTCCCTGAGGATCTTAATTTGTCCACTAATTCCCCCATTTTTGACCACTGTGGGATGTAAATTTGTGAAGCTGAACACAAGTTCATGCATTGAGGACCGATATGAACATTGATAGCCATGAAAACTGCAGCAGACCGACAATTTTATTTCCATTTTTAAAAATTTGACAAAGAATCCTGATTTGTCAACGATTTCTCCCCAATTTTGGACCACCGGGCGACCAAAATTTTTGAAACTGAACACAGTCAAATGCTTGGGGGCCCAATAAGAACATTTACAGCTGAAACCCATCAAATGTGTAACTTTTTCGTCCATTTTTCCCGTCTTTTTGCTGTAGAAATGCTGTTCAGAATGATGGCGATTTGGCAACTTTGCCCCCTCATTTCTCAAAAACCGTGTGTATACTCAAGCTAAAATTTTAACTAGAGTTTTAGGGTATCATAAGGTATCGTTTGGGCCCGGTTTCAGAAAAATCCCTGTTGGCCTAAATTGTGCCAAAAAACGGTCGTTTTTGGCGTCGCTCTTTCGTGTCTTTAATTCTCACTCCATTTCTTGTAGTTTGTTGATCCTACGTTAACAAAGATCAGCTGGTTCCGAAACGGTTATTATCTTTGAACTTTATTACTATCACATCACTAATGAGAATAAGGTAAGTTTTCAATTGACTCTTATTTATTACATGGTGCCGAAAACCGACTCTTATTCATTACAGCAACCCGCCTTTTCAATTCTTTAATAGTTAATTTCCACCATGAATTAAGTATAATTCAGTGTAATTTCCAATATTTAAAGTAGAAGAGCATTTACTTGTTCAACAGCAAGATGATCCGTTTGGTAGAAGATGTAATCAAGGCATCCCACGAATCCAACAGTGAAGTTAGTGAATTCTGGAGTTCCACAAGCACTGCCAAAAGGGAACGGTTAATCTAAAGAAAGCCCTTCAATATGTTCTCTCTTCCTTGGAACCAACTGTCCAGGGAGTGAGCCTGGAGCTTTTTGTACGATCTGTATTTGACCCTGCCAAGAACACAAATTATAAAGCTTAGATGAAGCAACAACAAAATTGAACAATGGGTATACAGTGAAACAACTAATGTTTTGGTCTGAGTTGACAGATTTAAAAATCATTACATCAATGCTTTGCTTTTGCCTCAAAAACAACATTGGGAATGGCAGTATAAAGGGTGAACTCTTCTTTTGAGGGCATCGGGATCACCTGGGAAATGAGATAAATTTCATATTATTAAACAGGGGAAATCTATTTAGATTAGGTCTTTTGAGAAAGGACTTATATGTTTTATGGATGCTTAACATAAAAGTTGCTGCATGTGAGCTGGGTTTGGGATGACTGTAGGCTGTAAGCCTTGTTGTAAATTGAGGAACCATTAAGTAGCTAACAATGAGACAAAAGTCTAGGGCAGATTGAAGTTTTTTCCTTAGAAATTCGTAAAAATAGGTCCTAGCAGCTGAACAATACAAGAGCAAGAAGTTCATTTGAAGAATATGTGTATAGAAAAGGGTTAACAATTTTAATGGCTTCGAAATTGAATAGAGTTTAGGATGGTTTTTGCAAAAAGTCCTCATTTTCTGTGGTGTCAGCAATTCTGTCTGTTTGTGGTGCTGAAGGGGGAGGGGGGAATCTCATTTCAAAAGGTACAAATGGCAACCCGCCTTATCAATTCTTTGATAGTTAATTTCTGCTATGAATTAAGTATAATTCAGGGTACTTTATTTCCAATATTTAAAGTAGAAGAGCTTTTATCTGTTCAACAGCGAGATGATCCATTTGGTAGAAGATGTAATCAAGGCATCCCACGAATCCGACAGTGAAGTTAGTGAATTCTGGATGTCCACAAGCACTGCCAAAAGGGAACGGTTAATCTAAAGAAAGCCCTTCAATATGTTCTCTCTTCCTTGGAGCCAACTGTCCAGGGAGTGAGCCTGGAGCTTTTTGTACGATCTGTATTTGACCCTGCCAAAAACACAAATTAAAAAGCTTAGATGAAGCGACAACAAAATTGAACAATGGGTATACAGCGAAACAACTAATGTTTTGGTCTGAGTTGACAGATTTAAAAATCATTACATCAATGCTTTGCCTGCTCCAGGAAAAATAAAATTGTTAAAATCTCTATTTAGAGACTGACCTCTTTTGCTTAGTGGTATTCGGAAGATTCTCATACTGAGCAAATTCAGAATGAATTAAAACAGTTTGAATTCCATTGTAGATAGAAAAATTATTACACTACAGATTTACTGTTTTTAGAAGCATCATGAAACTAGCCATTTCATTAGACAAGACCTGTGTAAAAACGAATATTTAAATATTTCTTAGGACAAGAAATCTGCTAAATCTGCTATACCTACAGAAAGAGAATTTAAGTACACCACCTCTGCACAAAAATCTTGACAATCCGAATCAGAGTCCACGCACGAATGGGTTTTTGCATTTTACGACAGCGACAAAGGATCCTTTATTATGGTTTCTAGCACTTACTTTCCATGCTTAAATAACGTCAGACAATCCTCTGTCCCAATCTAAAAGTGTGTAGACATATTTTGCGTGGACTCTAAAAGAGGTCGAACTAGTGCTGATAGGGAAAAGATCCGGATAATCAATAGAGAAAACGATATTTTGCATTGCCAAAAGATATTTATGAATAGAGCACATTACATGTTTGAAGGGATGAGTCTTTTTTTGAAAAACATGTTTCTCCATTTTGAAAATATTCCAAAATTTCGACCCAACGCAGCCTGCCTGGATGTGTTAAGGGATGAATCTTCCTTTGAAAAACTTGTTTCTCTATCTTGAGAACGAAAATATCTCAAAATTTTGACCGAAAGCAGCCTGCCTTGACCTGTTATTCAATTGCGCACACATGTAACATTGATGTGGATGGTCCTAAGTCTAGACAACATCGCATTCGGATAATTGGGAGTTTTGCATATTTTATTTTCTTGTTATTGAGAAAATTTGAGATGAGCTAAAAACATACGTGTCGATGCACCTCCATTTGCATTGGTTGTTCATACTTCCACAAGTCCTTTGATCTGATCGGAGCTAGCCATCCGAGGAGTTTATTCTTACTCTCATATCCTGAAAGAAAAAAATTAAAATCAGTTCAAAGAGGAAGTACGACCATGTGCCTATAAGATTAAAGCTAGTAGATAAAATGAGAATACTTGCAGACAAGACATCTTGTTCCAAGGAAAAATCGTTTAGATAGTCCTTCTAATTGAGTAGCATTATGAGTTTTCATCATGATTACTTTTTTTCCGGTCGGAATACAAGTGCCAGACTAGTTTTTTTTTATTTTCACACCTGGAAAAAAATATATTGTATCAGAATTATAGTGGGTACCTTGGGTTGAAAAGGCACAGATGTTGTGCAAGGAGAGATTTGGAGAAATAAAGTATGTAATCTTTTTTATTTAAGTCATTTTCATTAACATTATTACTTATCATTAATTAAAGCCAAAGTCACTTTTTGAGTCTAATGTTTTTGACCAAACATTTTCTAGTGTCTAACCTACCCTGTAGTTTTCAATCGTATTTCCTCAATATTTTTTACGGAGCAAATTGTTGTCTGTAGAGAATACTTTTTCTATGATCTTCTAGGAGTTAATACTCCTATTAACACTCGAACCAAACGGTACTGTGTATCTATAGTTAATGTTGCATTTAATTTTCATGAATGAGAGTAAAGCATTTAGTTTCTGTTCAATTATTATTTTCTATTTTGGTCCATGTTATTGATTTATTTTTGTATCTTGTACATGAAATTAAATGAAAAAACAAAAAAAAAAAAAAAAACAATTTTAACTAATCAAACAATCTCACAATCAGTTCTTCAAACCTGACAAGAATTGCTGAAACCATTTTCTAATCAAGTTTTTACCATACTTTAAGTGTATGTATATGAACGAATGGAATTTTCATTTCACACTTGTGTGTCAATTTCGTCATGTCTCTTTCAAAATTCTTCCTCCCGAATTTTTTGTATTTTATGAACTTTTGCAGAGGGCAATCTACATTATTTTTTAATAGTAATTTTTCAAAAAACTATTTTGAAAATTTCTTCATTTTTTTCCTCATTCATTTGGAAGATTGCGCATATTCATAATATCATTTTGCCATCCATCCCTAGCTTCTGACGGTAAGTAAATTTTCTGTGTTAGCTTTTTCCCCCTCTCTCTCTCCCTCCCCCTCTCTCTCTCCCTCCCCCTCTCTCCAGTTGATTTTTTCGAAGCGTACAGCAAGTACACCTTGAAAACCTAATATTTTTTATCAGTTAACAACGATTTTAACTTCTTTTTAGCTATGCTTCAATCAAACACAAGAAAACATGTTAATTTAGGTACATCTGTATGTTTTTTGTTTTGTTTTTTTTTTCGTCTTCCATTACTACTAAAATAATATCCTTTCAGATCTGAGCCAAGATCTTTACATACTTTATTTCTCCAAATCTCTCCTTGCACAACATCTGTGCCTTTTCAACCCGAGATACCAACTATAATTCTGA
This sequence comes from Bemisia tabaci, assembly GCF_918797505.1. Classification (NCBI taxonomy): domain Eukaryota; kingdom Metazoa; phylum Arthropoda; class Insecta; order Hemiptera; family Aleyrodidae; genus Bemisia; species Bemisia tabaci. The sequence continues at coordinate 52,258,032 of NC_092797.1, forward strand.
TACAATGTTTTTTTCCGGTGTGAAAAATAAAAAAAAAAACTAATCTGGTACTTGTATTCTCACCAAAGAAAAAGTTATCATGATGGCAACTCATAATGCTACTCAATGAGATGGACTATCTAAATGATTTTTCCGTGGAACAAGATGTCTTGTCTGCAAGTATTCTCATTTTCTCTACTAGCTTTAAGCATGAAAACGTGGTTTAGAAATACTCTTTCAAAGTATGATGGATTGATACAGAGTCTCGCTATGGAGAGTCAAAGAGAGGGAAGTCGAATAAATGAGAATTGCTAAAACGAGCTTTTTTGAATGTCGCTAAAATTCACCCCATCTTTGGGAGTGAATATCTCGCGAACGGAGCGTCGGATGGGAAAATCCTTCAAAATTAGTTTCTTTGAATGATGTAAAGACCCCGTATACCAATTTTCAGCCAAATCGGAGGGGGTCGGGTACCGAGCCTGGTTGAGTTGACGTGAAATGACCCGATAATCAACCGATAAAATCGCTATTTATCGCGATCACTGCCACTTGGGTACTGCTTTTTGAAAAAAGAACCAATCAATGGACTGAGAAAACTTTTCTCTTCGACTACAACATGGCAACACTTTGAATGGATTCATCCAATTCACACTTCTTGAGCACCAAAAATCAACCTGTTACTCTTGCAAGTTTAACCTATCAATGTTTGATGATTCAATGATTATGTACTATTTCATGGAAGAAATTGTTGCGATAAGAGCGACTATCATATCATCTTGATCTAGATCAATTACTTGATTGCAATATGAATCTTCTGGAACGTTCTTAATTTTATCTTTGTATTCTTGCTATTGTCTCTGTGTAATGTACTGCTACTGACTGAAATAAACTGAGTTTATCTTATTCGCAAATAAGCATCTTTATTGCCGTATCTTAACATGGTAGCAGAGCGCGATCTTTAGTTTAAAAAGTTTTTTTTGGGCCTTTGTGGCGACGGAGTTTACGATTTCAAAATTTGGACTTTTTCGTTTTTGACTTGAGTTTTTTCGATTCTGAATTACCGACTGTAAGTTAACGGACCTGTGTGGCCAAAGAGCCATGCACAAAAAGGGCCAAAAACGGCCCGTTTTAGAGCCCTCAAAATTGGGGTCGAAGTGAGGTTTTTTTTATCCGTAGGGTGACCCTTCATACATACTAATATTTCAGATTGAGTATACACACCGTTTTCGAGTTATGGGGGGGGGCAAAGTCCCCGATTTTCACCCATTTTTGCAGGTGTTTTAATGTCAAACTCCGGCTGTTACGAGGTACCAGATCTAGATATTGAAGCGCGGTTTGCGGTGATTTGTTCAGCTATCCCTGTAGTATTTTTCCACATCTTTCACAAAGCCCCAAATGGTTTTTCGGGGGCGGGGAGGGGGGGCTTTATTCATACTATCATGACCGTTAGCGCATCTTACTGACTTTACTTTGTTCTCTTCTCTCCACGCTGCGGTCATGGTGGTATTTTCTGTTGGGGATTTTCCTTCTTCTTTACATTGTACCAATTTTAATGTCCACCCCCCTTTTCCACTTTTTACCCCCTCCCCCGCAATCCAAACACTTCCTCTCAAGTGTTTCTTCCTGTAAGGCAGATATGACAGGGTCATATGTGGGGGATTATTTTTCTTTCTTTACGATTGATAAACTTTGACCCAACTTACTTCTCCCTTACAGGGGTTCGGGCCCCCCTTACCCCTGTATTATCCCCATCCTGCCCGCGCCACTTTACTTGAAGTATTTTGCTCCCTCCGCAGCATAAATGATGATGTTACTGGCAAACAATTTTTTGCTCATGAATAGGTACTGAAATACTGAATATATGGGAGCCACCCTCCTACTCTTCTCCATTATTCCCCCTCTTCTTCCTCCTCCCTTTCCCCTCTTTTGCCTTGTTCTCTTTACTTTTCACTTTTCTTCTACTTTTTACTACTTTTTTCAATAGAGAATAAAAGAATAAAGAATAAAATAAAAGGTAAAAAATAAGTAAAATTAAAAAACAAAAAAATAAAATAATTAACTTTAAAAAAAATAAAAAATAAAAATGAAAAAGAATAAAAAAAATAATAAAAAAATAAGAAAAAAACATCTTTATAGATAAGTACCGTGACGTGGTGAAGAGGCTCACGCACCATTTTTTTTTTTTCTTTTTTTTTTTTTCTGTTGTTTAATGGCTTTGTGACTAAGCACCTGCAGCCAACTTTAGACTAGTGTGTTTCTATCGGATGGAGGTTATATGAGATTAGGAACCGACTTTAAAGGTGTGAGAAGCAAAAAAATAGAGACATGGGAAAAAAAGTGGGGTTGATAAAAAGTAGAGTTGAAGAGGGAGAGGGTGAGAACCCTTCACCATTTTCACGCTCTGATACCCGGCAGAGCGACTTCCTATGACCAGAGACTGGGTAATGGAAAACATACAATGTGAACATATGGTAGGAATTGAGTATGGAAGAGAAAATGATTTGTTTGGAAAAAGGTAGATTGAATAGTTTAGAGGGTAGGACGGTTGGTGGGTGTGGAATAAGTTTAAGAAAATTATTATTACTTAGTGTAAGAGTAAAGATTTGGTAGATTAGAGGTGGATATCATTTTTATCCAGAAAGAGGGCTATAGATTTAAGGGTATTGAGGTCACCGACCGAAAGAAGATAAAGAGTCGAGTAGGGTGGGAAGATTTCAAATTTATTTATAAGTTCAGAAAAAAAGATGTTTCTATTTTTCAGCTTTTCACATTGGAGAAGGATATGTTCTAAGTTTCCTATGGAACCACAATCACACAAATTAGAGGTTGCTAAGTTAATTCTAAACAGGTGAGTGGGGTAAAGGCCATGACCAATTCTAAGTCTAATTAAATTCGTAATAAGAGAACGTTTCCAGTCAAGTCTGTAAAACCATGGTTTGCGAGAGAGTGTAAGGAGAAGTGATTTTAGTCTTTGACCTTTCCAATTACATGTTAACCAGTCAGAGTTCCAATCATTAAAGTTTTGTTGGGAGATAAGGGGGAACAATTGTTTAAAATAGATTTTATTATCAACTAACTGAGCTAGATGAATCAATTTGGTCAATTGGTCGACTCTCTCGTTACCTAATATCCCTGAGTGACTAGGGATACAGACCAACCAAATATTTCTTTCACTGTGTCTAAACAGGATTTCTTTGGTTTCTTCAATGAGGGGGTGGAGATCCGGTTTTTGATTAATAAGGTTAACTAAGACACTATGAGAGTCCGTACAGATAACAACATTGGATAGATTGAGACTAATACTATGTTCGACAGCTTGAGGGATAGCCCACGTTTCGGCTTCAAATATAGAATTATATTCTGACAGAGAATAGACTTTATAGAAATCATTAGAGAGGAAGGCTGAAGAGGTATAATCGGCCGTCTTGGCTCCGTCAGTATAATACTGGGTAAAGTTCCTAAATTTTAGTCTCATTAATTCATTAAAGTTCATTTGGATTGAAATATGATCAGATAGTTTTTTTGGAGGTCTATGAGTAATATAATTAAGGGAAAGGAAAACCCTAGCATTTTCGTAGGGGAGAATAGATTTGTGATTGGAAACCAGATTATTGGCATGAATGCGTTTCACGAATTCGATGTTGACTAAAGAGCTTGATGCAAAAACGGCTTTTTTCGCCCCCCTCTGGAAGTTCTTCAGACTTTGTCTATTGATTACTCATACTTGAGCGCTTCTTTTCCCAAATTTTCAGACCCCCAAAAAATTTTGGGGGGGAGCTAGGGGGAGTGGAAGTCAAAACCTGTGAACCTCGATATCTCTTGAACGAAGAAAGATATCGAGGTCCGGTTTAGACGAAAAATCGTATAAAATTGCATACTTTAAGATTCTAAAGGTCGAAATCCCGATATCACATTTTTAAGTCAACATATGTGCTTTTTTCCAGTTTTTAGGTCTAGAAAATTTCTTTTAAACGAAAAATTTACAAAGATCTCAATTTTTTATTTGAACCAAAACCAGTTTTTTAGATTGTTCGTCTTTTTCCGCATCCAACGAGTGGTCCATTAAGCTGGAGAACCAAACGGTTCCGGAGTTATGATCGATTGAAGTTTCCGCTCAACGCGCGCCGACCGATTTTCGCGCGCAAAAAAGTCGGATTTGACTGTTATTAGATCGGATTGAATGTTCAAACTGAGCAAAATGCTTTATTAGGGACTCTTGAGGGTCGCTGAGTTCAGAAATTACCGATACTTCCAAAAAATTCACGTTTTTAAAATTATAGCTCCGCAGCGCTATTTTAGAGGCCCACTGAGCGCCGACCGGCCGCTCAGTGGTCCTGTCCGAAGCTGCAATTTTAAAAACGTGAATTTTTTGGAAGTATCGGTAATTTCTGAACTCAGCGACCCTCAAGAGTCCCTAATAAAGCATTTTGCTCAGTTTGAACATTCAATCTGATCTAATAACAGTCAAATCCGACTTTTTTGCGCGCGAAAATCGGTCGGCGCGCGTTGAGCGGAAACTTCAATCGATCATAACTCCGGAACCGTTTGGTTCCCCAGCTTAATGGACCACTCCTTGGATGCGGAAAAAGACGAACAATCTAAAAAACTGGTTTTGGTTCAAATAAAAAATTGAGATCTTTGTAAATTTTTCGTTTAAAAGAAATTTTCTAGACCTAAAAACTGGAAAAAAGCACATATGTTGACTTAAAAATGTGATATCGGGATTTCGACCTTTAGAATCTTAAAGTATGCAATTTTATACGATTTTTCGTCTAAACCGGACCTCGATATCTTTCTTTGTTCAAGAGATATCGAGGTTCACAGGTTTTGACTTCCACTCCCCCTAGCTCCCCCCCAAAATTTTTTGGGGGTCTGAAAATTTGGGAAAAGAAGCGCTCAAGTATGAGTAATCAATAGACAAAGTCTGAAGAACTTCCAGAGGGGGGCGAAAAAAGCCGTTTTTGCATCAAGCTCTTTTTGTTGATCTTTTTGATGGACTTTATACCAAGAATATTGCATCCATAAAGGGATTCACCTATGAGGGTAGCATGTTTGTTACCTAAGCCATCATAAGATAAAGAGATAAGAAAGGGGCCTGTTGAGTTCTCAGGGTAAAGTAGATCCTCTAAATTCTTTAGAATGATAGTTCTTCTACTTTCAACAGAATTAGCTAAAGGGTCGGTGATTGTGGGACCAGAAACTGTTTGGGGGGTACTACCAGGGGGGTCCCCTGGATCTACTGGAAGATCAGACATTTAGGCTGTCATCGGGAGACAGAGGTTAGAAAAGACGGACTTACCACATGGGATGGAGTTAGATTAACAAAAAACTTAGAAAAGGATAATAATAACCAACCAAGGAAAAATGACTAGAAAAAGGAGGAAAAAAGAAAAACTAACTGGAGGACATAAGAACTAAAAAGGAAAACAAAAACGAAAACAGAAGACGAAAACTAACGAGAACCGAGAGAGATAAGCGGAGCAAAAACGCACAACACACTAGTCAGCTCGGAAGATCGAGTACCATTCATTTGTGATAGGTATTATGAATGCTTTAACTAAATCTAAACTATTTACTATTTATTTTTCATCAACCTAAAACATTTTTGGTGAGGTGTCAATTGCTGTTGAAAAACTAAGTTTTAGTGCTTCAAAACTGGAAGAAAGCGGAAGAGAATGTACCTAGGAAAGAATAAATCAAACAAACATAGAAGTGGAAAGGGAAACGTGAAAAATATGAATAAGAAAATATTCTTCACAGGAAACATCGTCATTTATGCTGCGGAGGGAACAAATTACTTCAAGTAAAGTGACGTGGGCAGGGGGGGGATAATACAGGGGTAAGGGGGGCCCGAACCCCTGTAAGGAAGAAGTAAGTTGGGTCAAAGTTTATCAATCGTAAAGAAAGAAAAATAATCCCCCACATATGACCCCGTCATATTTGCCTTACAGGAAGAAACACTTGAGAGGAAGTGTTTGGATTGCGGGGGAGGGGGTAAAAAGGGGAAAAGGGGGGAGGACATTAAAATTGGTACAATGTAAAGAAGAAGGAAAATCCCCAACAGAAAATACCACTATGACCGCGGCGTGGAGAGAAGAGAACAAAGTAAAGTCAGAAAGATGCGCTAACGGTCATGATAGTATGAATAAAGCCCCCCCTCCCCGCCCCCCGAAAAACCATTTGGGGCTTTGTGAAAGATGTGGAAAAATACTACAGAAATAGCTGAACAAATCACCGCAAACCGCGCTTCAATATCTAGATCTGGTACCTCGTAACAGCCGGAGTTTGACATTAAAACACCTGCAAAAATGAGTGAAAATCGGGGACTTTGCCCCCCCCCCCCCCCCCCATAACTCGAAAACGGTGTGTATACTCAATCTGAAATTTTAGTATGTATAAAGGGTCACCCTACGGATGAAAAAACCTCACTTCGACCCCAATTTCGAGGGCCCAAAAACGGGCCACTTTGTGCATGGCTCTTTACAAATTAAATTTAACGGATTACAACAATATTTCGGATGATTACTACCAATTTACAGATTTTGGCAACCATTCGGACCTGTGGGGTTTAATGATTTTTTGATTATGAGCTTAGCGAACTTAACGGATACTCAGTTTCAAGTGCGAAGAAGAAGAAGAATAAGTTTTAAGATTTTTGGAAAATAGTAAAATAATTACAAGGAAAAGACTTGGCTAAAATTCCAGTATTTGATGGAAACAATTATTTTAACTGGAGATATCGTTTAATTGCTTATTTAGAAGCTAAAGACTGTAGTGAAGCTGCAAATAGAGCGTTTTAACCGGATTCCTTAACAGAAAAACTTTGGAATGCAAAGAGTTTTAAAGCGAAAAATCTTCTTATAAATTCGATTAGTGATTCGCAACTTGAACTGATCAAAGATAGTGTCGGTTTATGCAAGGTTACAAAAATTCAATTCTCTCTATGCTGTGTAAGATACTCAAAAGAAACTGCTTCTGCAAAGACATTTGATAAATTTAAAACTTTTGGAAAATACTGATCCAAGTGAATTTTTCGCGATTTTTGATAAACTTATCAGTGACTTAAAAGCATCGGGCGAAATTGTGTCAGAAGAATCAAAACTTAATTATTTTCTGTTAGCTCTTGCATCAAGTATGCATTCTATATTAGAGACAACTGATGCTATACCGGCACATAATAAAAATGTAACATATTTGAAGTTGAAAATAAAATCAGTGTCTGAGTTACGCAATGGAACTAATGTAGACTCTTAGAAAGGAGGCGCTCATCAAGGAGGCGCTTACATTCGTGATAGCAGAGGAAGTGTAGGATCTTTTACTCATGGTTCATGGCAAGGAACTCCTGGCAGAAGGTGCTATTCCTGTAATGGCTATGGACATTTTTCTGGCGTTTGTCCAAACAATCGGCAACAATTGGGTATTGTGAACAAATTCTCTGCACAGCAACTTCAACCAGAAGAAGTGCAGGAAGAATATTCTGCCGATCAAAATGATATCTCATGTGATATAACAAGTAGGTAACCGGTAAAAAATCTTTCATCTTTGTAGCTAATTGATAGCAGCTGTACTGACCATGTAACCAATGATTCTAATTTATTCACAACTAGTGTTCCTCTGAAGGTAAAATCTGGTATGATAGTAGCTGACGGTTATACTTTGGCTATGGAAAGAGTTGGAAACATTAATCTTAATGGACCACTAGACAAGGTACAAATTTAAGCATTCTGATACATGTTTCTTAACCATAATTTCACGTTGTGCATGATTCGCGCAACAAAAACTGATGAAACAAACTCCAAACGAAGATATTAACGTTTTTATTTCACATTGGTTACGAGGTATTTTAACTGCCCGCTAACAAGAAACTCTAAGCTCTATGTGAGTCAAATCGCCCACTACAACGGTTTCAATAAGCTTCTCAGTCGAGTAATGTTCAATTCCCACCATGTGTTGTTCAAACTATAAGCAATTTGCTACAGCTTAGCCAAAGCGTCAAGATTGAGGTTGCCAGATTTTTATATCGCAGAGACCGTCATGATACCTAACGTTTAGCGCACGATGTGAATCACGCAGAGCATTGAGTTTTCATGAGTGGGTGGTTTGAATTCACGCATCAAGAATCATTAAATATCTTTGGAAGGAGTTGATTTCGGTAATTTTCGTTGTGCGCGTCGTATTCAACGTGAAATTTTAGTTAAGAAACATGTATCAGAATGCTGAAATTCGTACCTTGTCTAGTGGTATCTTGTGAAGTTAATGGAGAAGTATACACAATTGAGTTAAAGAAAGTTTTTTATGTACCGAAATTAAAAAGAAATCTATTGAGCTTATCTAAACTTCTTGACGAAAACTGTAATTTTTTCTTTCAAAAGCAGAATGTGTTAATTCAAAATTATTATGGGCAAAATGTTGGGACTGCAGAAAGAATGAAAAATTTATTTGTATTAAGTGCCAAATCTCTGTTTTTCGATGGAAACATCAATATTCATGCTCTTGAAAAGTTGGAAGAACTCAATCCTTTAGAAAAGTGGCATAGAAAATTAGGTTACATAAATTTTGGAGATTTACATTTATTGAGCTCTAAAAATTTGCTATTGAATTTTCCATCTAACACCCCGTTGATAAACTGTAAGTGTGAGACATGCCTTGAAGGCAAAATGGCAAACCGCAAATTCCAAAACAGAAGAAGAAGAGCCGACAAACTACTAGAAATAGTACACACCGATGTGAATGGGCCTATAACCCCTGTAGGATATGCAGGACAGAAATATTTTGTTACTTTTATTGATGACTAGCAGGAAACCTATGCTACGCACAGGAAAACCCCGACAATCAGTAATCAGAGTGATTAGTGATCAGTTACAAAATTTTGTCTCTGGATTTTTATTTATTCTTTCAAAATTTTTTAATTAATTTTTCAAATTTTTTTTCCTGCTGCTTTAATACAAATGCAGAAATTAAAGGTATTAGTTAAAGGATTTTTCTTGTAATAGATATTTCCAAAGTATTACATCATTATTTAACGGTCACTGTTTGTAAAAACCAATAAATATTGGTAAAGTTCATGTGCGCCAGTACTTGCCAAGTGATTATAGCCGCTCACTGGTCTGTGAAACATACTATTAATATGTTTATATCATCCTCTCTTATTAAACTTTATAAGTAAAGTTTTCATGTCACTTCAATGATGAGATTTGCAATTTTTCTTGAAAGTTTTCCAATGTTGAACATTGAAATCAAAAGTTTAATTCCTCAGGATTTGGTAATCAGCACACACGATTTTTGGAAAAAGGTCTGTTTTGAATTTTGGTCAAAAATATCTCGATGTAGAATATGAAGAAAATGTTTAGTTTGGGTCCATCAAGCAGCCTGGGGGCGCTGCCTTTGACATTTTAATTATGCCCTAAAGCAGTTCGTTTCGTCCAAGGAACGGTGTGAAAATTTCATTTGGCTGAAAGCGACCAATCAAGAGTTAAAGGGGGGGGAAGCTGAACTTTTACGAGGCCCTGTATGGATCGTATTCGATAGTGGTTTGGTGTATCGTTTGGTTCAAACAATAGAACATAACCTCAAACGGAAATTTTAGGATCTAAGTAGGAAAAGCTAGAAATGAGAATACCCCTGTCAATTTCACCTTTAATTGCCATTTTATACTTATAAGAATCAATAACTCGTTCCCTCAGATTACTCAATTGACTTTCGAGGCAATGTCTACATGTTGAACCAATCGATATCGATACAATCGCACCTGTTTGATTTATTGAAAATGATCTATTCCTTAGCTTGCAGCTGCGTTTTTGTGGCAATGTATTTAGAATGTATCACAAATTGGAGAACTGAGATGTAACAATGGAACGGAATACATCAATAATAATTTTCTTAAATTATCTGAAACAAAAAGGTATTTTCTTAAATCCATGTCCAGCGTACACACATCAGTTAAATGGAACAGCTGAACGGTATAACTGTACCTTAATGAATAAAGCTAGATGTTTACTGAAAGAAGCTAATATAGAAGCCAAGTACTAGCCTGAGTGTGTGGCAACAGGCAACAGCCCAGTATTTGTCAAACAGGTCATTAGCTAACACGTTCGTTTGTAAAACGCCGTATGAACTTTTAATCAGACAACGACCAGATGTTTCAAACTTAAGATTGTATGGCAGTGTGACGTTTGTAAGAACCCTATGGAAAAGTTAACTTCAAAATTGCAGGCAAGGTCACAAAAGGGTATTTTAGTAAGATATTCTCCCACCGCAGATGGTATTTTAATAAATGGCAAGATTTATGTTACCAGAAACGTAGAATTCATAGAATCAACAGATCAATATATTAAAGCAACAAATGATGAAAAGAAAATTGAGGAGACAAACCTACAAAAATTTATAGAACTAGGACTGTCAAACGAATCCAACGATGAAAGGGATTTTGAATTTTTCAGTTTCAAAAATGTTGTTTTCAACAAAAAATATTTGAGTGTTAAAAATACGAAATCTCCTCTGAACAGTATTTGTTCAAAAGGTCTAAAAAAGCACTTCAATTTGCAAAATGTCAATGGTATTATTTTATTTTCTATGTAAAAAAAAAGGTACCTTACCACTTTCCTAGGACGGCCTCTCTTCCTTGGAACCAACTGTCCAGGGAGTGAGCCTGGAGCTTTTTGTACGATCTGTATTTGACCCTGCCAAGAACACAAATTAAAAAGCTTAGATGAAGCGACAACAAAATTGAACAATGGGTATACAGCGAAACAACTAATGTTTTGGTCTGAGTTGACAGATTTAAAAATCATTACATCAATGCTTTGCCTGCTCCAGGAAAAATAAAATTGTTAAAATCTCTATTTAGAGACTGCCCTCTTTTGCTTAGTGGTATTCGGAAGATTCTCATACTGAGCAAATTCAGAATGAATTAAAACAGTTTGAATTCCATTGTAGATAGAAAAATTATTACACTACAGATTTACTGTTTTTAGAAGCATCATGAAACTAGCCATTTCATTAGACAAGACCTGTGTAAAAACGAATATTTAAATATTTCTTAGGACAAGAAATCTGCTAAATCTGCTATACCTACAGAAAGAGAATTTAAGTACACCACCTCTGCACAAAAATCTTGACAATCCGAATCAGAGTCCACGCACAAATGGGTTTTTGCATTTTACGACAGCGACAAAGGATCCTTTATTATGGTTTCTAGCACTTACTTTCCATGCTTAAATAACGTCAGACAATCCTCTGTCCCAATCTAAAAGTGTGTAGACATATTTTGCGTGGACTCTAAAAGAGGTCGAACTAGTGCTGATAGGGAAAAGATCCGGATAATCAATAGAGAAAACGATATTTTGCATTGCCAAAAGATATTCATGAATAGAGCACATTACATGTTTGAAGGGATGAGTCTTTATTTGAAAAACATGTTTCTCCATTTTGAAAATATTCCAAAATTTCGACCCAACGCAGCCTGCCTGGATGTGTTAAGGGATGAATCTTCCTTTGAAAAACTTGTTTCTCTATCTTGAGAACGAAAATATCTCAAAATTTTGACCGAAAGCAGCCTGCCTTGACCTGTTATTCAATTGCGCACACATGTAACATTGATGTGGATGGTCCTAAGTCTAGACAACATCGCATTCGGATAATTGGGAGTTTTGCATATTTTATTTTCTTGTTATTGAGAAAATTTGAGATGAGCTAAAAACATACGTGTCGATGCACCTCCATTTGCATTGGTTGTTCATACTTCCACAAGTCCTTTGATCTGATCGGAGCTAGCCATCCGAGGAGTTTATTCTTACTCTCATATCCTGAAAGAAAAAAATTAAAATCAGTTCAAAGAGGAAGTACGACCATGTGCCTATAAGATTAAAGCTAGTAGATAAAATGAGAATACTTGCAGACAAGACATCTTGTTCCAAGGAAAAATCGTTTAGATAGTCCATCTAATTGAGGAGCATTATGAGTTTCCATCAACTTCTTTTCCGGTCGGAATACAAGTGCCGGACTAGTTTTTTTTTATTTTCACACCTGGAAAAAAATATATTGTATCAGAATTATAGTTGGTATCTCGGGTTGAAAATGTACAGATGTTGTGGGAGGAGAGATTAGGAGAAATAAAGTATGTAAAGATCTCGGCCCAGATCTGAAAGGATATTATTTAAGAAGTAATGGAAGACAAAAAAAAATAACATACTGATGTAAAATAACATTTCTTGTTGTGTTCGATTAAAGCATCGTTAAAAAGAAGTTAAAATCGTTGATGACTGAATAAAAAATATTAGGTTTTCAAAGTGTACTTGCTGTATACGCTTGGAGAAAATCAACTGGAGAGAGAAAGAGGGAAAAAAATTAACTTACCTTCAGGCAAAATCATATTATGAATTGGCGCGATCTTCCAAATCAATTAGGAAAAAAATTGAAGAAATTTTCAGAATATTTTTTTGAAAAATTACTATTAAAAAATAATGTATTCACAAAATAGTTGTTTCTTTCAAAACAGTTTATTAGAAAGTTTCAGCCTAAATTCTGAATATTTTCCCCCAATTAAACAGATTACGGTAAATAATAATTAAATTGCTCTTCTGGACAAGTTTACAAAAAACAAAAAATTCCGGAGGAAGACTTTTGATAGAGACATGACGAAATTGACACACAAGTGTGAAATGAAAAGTCCATTCCTTCATATATTTAAAGGATGGTAAAATCTTGATGAGAAAATGGTTTCAGCGATTCTTGTCATGTTTGAAGAACTGAGATTGTTTGATTAGTTAAAACTATTTTTCTTGGTTTTTTCATTTAATTTGATGTAAAAAATGCAAAAATAAATCAATAACATGGACCAAAATAGAAACAATTAATTGAACAAAACTAAATGCTTTACTCTCATTCATGAAAATTAAATGCAACATAAACTATGGATGCACACTACCGTTTGGTTCGAGTGTTAATAGGAGTATTATCTTCTAGAAGATCATAGAAAAAGTATTCTCTACAGACAACAATTTGCTCTGTAAAAAATATTGAGGAAATATAATTGAAAACTACAGGGTAAGTTAGACACTTGAAAATGTTTTGTCAAAAACATTAGATTCTAAAAGTGACTTTGGCTTTAATTAATGATAAGTAATAATGTTAATGAAAATGACTTAAATAAAAAAGATTGATAAGCTGAGTTTCTTTTCAAGTTTATCATGATCAAATTCATCTCATGCATTTGGAAACTCAAGATGTAATCAAAGACACAAACAGTAGTTTTCATTGGCTGAAAAAACTGTTAACCGTCTGAATCAAAGTCCAGTTTAACAAACATTTAATAATTAAAATATTCTTGAGCATCTTGACAAAATATGAGAGGATTGAAAAATTCAATTACAAAAATTATTTTTTAAGAGATCCATATACTATTCTGCAATCATGAGCTTCATTCCAAAATGTTTGAGAATGTTCCTGATATGAACCTTTCAGGAAAAAAAATAATAAAAAGGTCATTCCTGAAAAAACGCTGAGTGACGTATCAAGGTAATTTGCACATGAGTGCAGAAGCCTATACTCCAATACTAGATTTGGAGGTGAAGCGTGCAGCACGCAGTTTGAAATACCATGCATTCCAATGGAAGGGTACACACTTTTTGAAGCAGATTTTGAAAAATTTAATGAATTGCAATGAGAATAAAAAATTCTCATACTAGATACACTCTTAAACAATGTTACGAGGTCTTGACTTTTCAATCCTGCAGTTTTGAGGTGAAAATGCCTACACCCCAATAATAGGAGGAGAGAACGAGAGAGGATGCAACACCTGTGCGTGATTGGCTTTATGTGTCACCCGTAGGGAGAAGGGTTTCCGAGTATCCACTCTGATACAGAGACCATGTTTCAAACAGCTTTAACCAGAATTAGCTTCCCTGAATTAGACCTTGCCGAATTTCCTATCATGTATTGTTTTCTTAACAGAAAACTATGCTACATGCTACCTTGAAATTGGGTGGCTACGTTCTGGACAATCTGAGGAAAATTCACAAAAGCTTTAAGGCACTATGTTGCTTAGTTTTTGGCATAAAAAATATAATGTCGGGAGAACTAGGCAAAGTCAAAAGCACTTAAGTTATTTCGGATCAGAGCTGTCCATTTGACCGAGAGATTCAGTTTCTCACAGCTCTTTAGATAATACTCCATGAAGCGCTTGAACATCTTAGGCTCTGCCACAGTCTATCATTATCAAGAGCTGATGATGAAAAAAGATTCTAACAATAGTAACATTTGAATTGGCAGAGTTTAGAGCTAATGCCCTATGAAATTTCAGGTCCAATTTCTGGACATGTGCTGAGTTGACATAGAAATAACAGTCATCACAACCACTTTAGATCTGCTACCAATGCTAAATGGTCTGAAGGAAAAACAACATTGGGAATGGCAGTATAAAGCGTGACTTCTTCTTTTGAAGGCATCGGGATCACCTGGAAAATGAGATAAATTTCATATTAATAAACAGGGGAAATCTATTCATATTAGGCCTTTTGAGAGAGGACTTATCTGTTTTATGGATGCTTTACTTAAACATTGCTGCCTGAGAGCTGGGTTTGGGATGACTGTAGGCTTTACCCTTGTTGTAAATTGAAGGAACATTAAGTAGCTAACAATGAGACAAAAATCTATGGCAGATTGAAGTTTTTTCCTTGGAAATTCGTAAAAATAGGTCCATTCAGCTGAACAATACAAGAGGGAGAAGTTCATTTGAAAGATCTGTGTATAGAAAAGGGTTAAAAAATTTAATGGCTTCGAAATTGGATAGAGTTTGGGATGGTTTTTGCAAAAACTCCTAATTTTCTGTGGTGTCAGCAATTCTGTCTGTTTGTGGTACTGGGGAGGTAGGGGAGGTTCCATTTCAAAAGATACAAACGGCAACTCGCCTTTCCAATTCTTCCATAGTTAATTTCCGCTATGAATTAAGTATAATTCAAGGTAATTTCCAATATTTAAGTAGAAGAGCATTTACCTGTTCAACAGCAAGATGATCCGTTTGGTAGAAAATGTAATCAAGGCATCCCACAAAGCCGACAGTGAAGTTGGTGAATTCTGGCGTTCCACAAGCACTGGCAAAAGGGAACGGTTGTTCTAAAGAAAGCCCTTCAATATGTTCTCCTTCTTCTGTATGGAAAATAAAAGAAGTAAAGGGAAAATCTGATGAAAAGGTTCAGAGCTGTAAAATATTCTTGGGCAATGATAGTCATGAATGGGTGAAGATGAGTAAAATTCAATGAAATAATTGCTCATGTGCTATACTCATACTTTTATCCAAGACTAAACCGGCAACATCCACATCCTATTAAAAGACACATTAACTCCTTTTACAAATGTAAACTTTGTAATTAAGTATGAACACATTGTCTTCAGGTGTTTTACACACAAAGGCCGAACTGCTTGAAGAGCTTTTATTTGGCTCTTAAACCATTTTCGAAGGCAAATTTCCAAATGTATCTGTCTCAGCCACAAAAAAAAACTGGCATTTCAAGGACTGTGATTAATGAGAGGGAAAGAGAAGCCAATGGGGTATGTTTTTTAAATTTCTACCCTTTGAATGGCAGAGAAGGACATTTGACCGGAAGAATCTCATTTTCAGAGACAGCAGAGAAAATGATTTCGGCATGTAATATGTTTTCTTGTGTATTTTAGGCTCCTGAATTGGGAAATGACCTTGGTTTTCCTTCTTCCATGCAAAAATGTCCCAGCAACTTGAATTTTCCTCGAAAATGTCTGGTTTTTGTGAAATGTTTTGATTTTCTGGAGAAATGGTAAGGACAGGGAAAAACTAAGGTCATTTTCAGACCAGCACTAAAATTTATACAAGAAGTAATCATCTAAACCCTGGCGTTTTTTTCCGGAACAGACCTGTTTCATTTTAATAAAAACTTTAAGAATAAAGAGCGACGCCAAAAACGACCGTTTTTTGGCACAATTTGGGCCAGAAGGGATTTTTCTGAAACCGGGCCCAAACGATACCTTATGATACCCTAAAACTCTGGTAAAAATTTTAGCTTGAGTATACGCACCGTTTTTGAGAAATGGGGGGGCAAAGTTGCCAAATCGCCATCATTCTGGACAGCATTTTTACAGCAAAAAGACGGGGAAAATGGACGAAAAAGTTACACTATTGATGGGTTTGGGCTGTAAATGTTCTTATTGAGCCCCCGTGCATGTAACTGTGTTCAGTTTCAAAAATTTTGGACGTACAGTGGTCCGAAATGGGGAGAAATCGTGGACAGATAAGGATTCTTTGTCAAACTTTTTAAAAATGGAAGTAAAATTGTTGGTCTCCTGCAGAGATCATGTGGAACAATGTTCTTATCGGTCTTCAATGCATTCATTTGAGTTCAGTTCATCAATTTTCATCGCACAATGGTCCAAAATGGGAAATCAGTGGACAAATTAAGATCTTCTGCCTAACTTTTTAAAAATGATGTACGACTATTGGTCCCCTGCAGAGATCATGGGGAACAATGTTCTTATCAATGCATTCAATTGGGTTCAGTTTATCAAATTTTCATCGCACAATGGTCCAAAATGGGAAATTAGTGGACAAATTAAGATCTTCTGTTGAAATTTTTGAAAAATAACATGAAACTATGAGGTTTTTCACTAGATTCGAAAGGTGTAAATTCAAAATAAGTTAGTAGGCAATAAAAGCTATCCATGTTCACTGTTTTGAACTGAACAAATGAGGTCTGGAAACGGTAATTCAGGAGGAACTTAGCTTTTGGATCCTTAAAATCCGGCTAACTGGGTGGTTTTTGTCCTAGTTAGTTGTCAGAGAATAATTGTAGTTAGAATAATACTTTACAATAAATCCTTTCTAAGGATTTAGGAAAGGTTAGGTTAGGTTAGGTTAGGTTAGATTTCAACAGAAGATCTTAATTTGTCCACTAATTTCCCATTTTGGACCATTGTGCGATGAAAATTTGATAAACTGAACCCAATTGAATGCATTGATAAGAACATTGTTCCCCATGATCTCTGCAGGGGACCAATAGTCGTACACCATTTTTAAAAAGTTAGGCAGAAGATCTTAATTTGTCCACTGATTTCCCATTTTGGACCATTGTGCGATGAAAATTGATGAACTGAACTCAAATGAATGCATTGAAGACCGATAAGAACATTGTTCCACATGATCTCTGCAGGAGACCAACAATTTTACTTCCATTTTTAAAAAGTTTGACAAAGAATCCTTATCTGTCCACGATTTCTCCCCATTTTGGACCACTGTAAGTCCAAAATTTTTGAAACTGAACACAGTTACATGCACGGGGGCTCAATAAGAACATTTACAGCCCAAACCCATCAATAGTGTAACTTTTTCGTCCATTTTTCCCGTCTTTTTGCTGTAAAAATGCTGTCCAGAATGATGGTGATTTGGCAACTTTGCCCCCCCCATTTCTCAAAAACGGTGCGTATACTCAAGCTAAAATTTTTACCAGAGTTTTAGGGTATCATAAGGTATCGTTTGGGCCCGGTTTCAGAAAAATCCCTTCTGGCCCAAATTGTGCCATTCTTGGCGTCGCTCTTTATTTTTATTTATTTATTTGTGAAGATTAGTACATTAGCCTGAACAGAAAGGCTCAATACAAGTCACATTAGAAAAAGTTACAAAAAAGAGTAATTTTACAAATTTAAAAACTCTTGCAAGGTGTAGAGAGGGTTTTGTAAAATGTGTTCTTTTAATACCTTAATGAACAAATTTGGCGACTCAGCATTGATAAAAATTTCTTTCAATATGTATTTTTTTGTACAATTCTGGAAAGAACCCATCCTTGATGCCTTCATTTTCTAGTAAAATTCGCAATTTAGAGGTCATAAATTTAACAATGCGGTCACAAATGGAAAAATTCTCTCAGACATAAAAATGTTCTGAAAAGCGCATCTTCTACCAGGAAATAACATAAACAATTGAGCTCAGTCTAAAGCGCGCGCGCGCGCGGTGGGGGAAGGAGGAGGTAGGAGGGGTACCTGCTTAAAACCTTTGATTTGAATTTTTGATGTACATTCCAATTTCATTAAATTGGAATTTAAATTGAAATGGTATTATTTATCTGCAAGCCTTTTTAAGGCTAGGTACATGCCATATATTTGCATTGTAAGAAATAGAATATTTACATTGTGCATAACTTGGAGAAAAAAGTATAAATAAAGTATAATCATGTGACAAAAGAGGTTTAATTTTCTGGTATTTTAGGGTATATTAATAGGTTGTTCGGTAAATTTTTTAATTGTGTATCTAAGACAGCATAATAATGTGTCTTTGAGAGCAAAACTAAATTTTTTCGATCCCTCATTCTTTAAATAGTAACCTTAGGGGTTCCGGAAGAGCGTTAAAGAGGTTTAGGGCAATGCTTTTCATGAGGTATTTATCTTTTTTCGTTACATGACTGGTTTTCCTGTGAAAGTTGTGCCTTGTATCATGCTGGTAGGTTGGAAACATGCCCTCTTGACTTAAATGTCCCTTTTTCAAAGCTGTTGTTATTAATTCGTACATACATGCATTCAGGACTGTCAACACTCTAAACCTTTGTCACGGGTACTGCATTACCTGTAACCTTAAGTTTCTTAACTTCAAAATTTTCCTTTCAACTTCTAACTTTTTCATTCAAATTCAAACTAGTCATTAGGGATGGCTGGATTTCGTCCACTTTTCATCTTTTCACTTTTATCTTCCAGCCATCACCTATTAAATTAATGACTAGACTTGCAACAGATAGTTCCACTGATTATAGCCAGCTAATTGCATATTAACTTCCTGTCTTGCCACTCGTGACATCACCAAGTTTATAAAAGCGTGTGCTGCCCCTTCCTCATGGTATTTTACCAACTTGACATATGTGTATGTAACTTGACATATGTACATATGTGCCCTCTCTTGCCCTTCTGGCACGAGTGTGAATTTTCCATCTTAGTGAAACCTTAACTCTCTTCCAAATTCGCTCTAATACAAACTTTCGGCCCAAAAACTCTTTTGTTCGATTTCTGCTCTCCCACAACCCTTGCTATTTCTAGTGTGCGTTATAAGGACTTTTTTGGATGTGTCAGTCCGTATAAAACTCAACCAACTCTCAAAATGTGACATGATACCAAAACCCGTGTCACAGAACCTTAAAACGTGAACGACTCTCTACAGGGATGATTCCATGGCTTCCCATCAATGATTCGTAGAGCTCTTTTTTTTAATAATAATATGTTTTCGGCAGTTGGGCAATTACCCCAAAAAGTTATGCTGTATAGAATGATAGATTGGAAGTTTGAGTGATAATAGGTCATGAGTGTTTTCTTATCCATAATTTTCGCCAGGTTTCTTAGGATAAATATTTGTTTACTCAGTCTCTTTCCAATAATAACTATATGGGTTGTCCAGGTGAGCCTATTGTCAATATTCAGGCCCAGGTATCGACTACTGTTTACGATTTGAATAGAGATGTCATTAAATCTAAAGTTATCAAAGTATAACAAGTGTGGATTGAAATTTATAATAAGTGTTTTTTGGAAATTAATGTTAATCTTATTTGCCCTGCACCATTCTAAGAAAAGTTTGAAAACACAAAATAGTTTTTCTAGAATGTTTCTCCCTTTGATTATTATGTTTGTATCATCTGCGAATATTACTATTGATAGGAACACAGCAAAATTTCTTAGGGCATCCGGTAAATCATTAATAATTATCAAGAATAATAATGATCCAAGGATTGCTCCTTGCGGAATGCCACATTCAGATTGTTTTTCACTCGACACATAATTATGTTGGTTGTATTTTATTTGACTTACGTGCTTTCATGCTGTTAAGTACGATCTCATTAATTTCAGACTTTTTTTTTCACCCAGTCCATAGTATTTAAGTTTATGTAAAAGGATTTCATGGTCTGTCAGGTCAAATGCTTTTTGAAATCAATTTGTAATACAGATAAATTACAGATTCCTGGTCGGCTGTTGAATAAACTTGGTCGATAAAAGTTTGCAATGCATCTGTTGTGTTAAACTTGCACTTAGGCAAATGGTGTATGGAAAATCACAAATAAGCAATTTCAAAAGCATGCACTGGGTAATGAACTCATGTCAGTCATTTACTTTAAAATCGGTTAACTTACGGCTTTTCCAGTCAAGATAATCAACAGGCACATGTTTTTCGGTCATCAATTTGTAAACACCACAATCCGGAGTGCTATTGAAATCACCACACAATATCACAGAAGTCGTCAAGTGTGGGTCCTAAGAGAAAACAATTAAGAATTATAAGGAGAAAAACAGTAATATCAACAAATTTTCTAATTAATAGAAGGATTTGCATGTATAAGTAGGTTGTATTTGGAAGGGAGACTGAATAAATGAATGAGTAATCTTGCAAATGGAATTTGTAGAAATTTTGATACCTATCAATACCTAAAAATAAAACCATCCCAGTACTACTGAATCCATTTTCGCATGAGGAGGCAAGTCTGTCGCAATGTTTCAAAATTACCGCAGACAGATTATTTTGAACAGATGTGTAGTTGAGCAGATTACCACGAGGAAAAATAGAGAACCTCTTTGTTAAAATCAAGAAAATTCAGTGAAAAGTATAAGGATATTTTCTTAGTCGTTTGGCTTGGTAAACTGAATAAAAATGAAGTGTTCATGACCAAGTTCCAATGAAACTGCGCCCAAATGCAAAAAATGAATTCAGTTGATCTATACATGAATTACTGCACAACTATATACTTCTGTGTCTGACTCATTTGTATTTAGTTTAGTTAATAAAACATAAAAAAACCTGGAATGCTGACTGGATCAAAAAATATAAGTAATTAATAGATGAAAACTGAATATTTCTTACCGAAAGTTTGATTTTACTAACAACATCATTAATGTACGCTATTGATAATCCTGCTTGGAGAAGACGGATGTGATCAGCAGCTGGCTGGAAATATAAGTGTGTGTTTCCAACTATCAGTCGATGGTTCGGCCTATCAAGGACTTTGAGCACAAGCACCTGAAAAAAAAGTATCTAACTTTGCTCAAGATGTCATCTCTGGGGTACCCCCAATTGATTTGTTGATTGAATTAAAATTCAGAATTGCCAAGAAAGAGGATAGATTAGTAGTTGATTCAGATATTAGAAAGAAGTGGAGAGCAAGATGGAAAGATGAAACTGGAAACAAATGGATCAAAACAGTCATTAAGGATTTAGATGCCTGGTTGGACAGAGACCACGGATTTCCGGATTTCTACGTTACACAATTTATTTCAGGTCATGGTTCCTTTGGCTATTATTTGGAAAAAAGAAAAATCATTGATTCACCCCTATGTTCTTGTGGCCAAATTGACACCCCTGCACATGCATTTTTTGACTGTTTTGTAAATAAGGACAATTTAAAGAAATTAGAAAACGAAGTTAATAATAAGATCACAAAAGATAACTTATTAGATGTAATGTTGGCAAATAAGGAATTTTGGCATAAAGGATATAATTATATAAAAAATATTTTAGATAATAAGAATAAATATTATAAAGATAAGACTAACAATGTACAAATATGTAAACCTCTCCCCGATGTAGTGTCTTCCGACGGTCCCGGGGCCTCTTCCTCGGGACTTCCGTAAACGCCTCTATTTTATGTGTGATATATATATCTGTAATGTAAACTTAATTAATACTTAGACTCTTTTTATACATCTCTAACCTGGGCGATGGATATATCCTTGATATTTGCCGTCCTTTTATCGTATATCAAGTAATTAAGTTGTTATTTATATGCCTAAATATCTTTAACAATACTTATCTTATGTTATATACTTATCTTATGTAATATATGTAATATTTAAATACGATAATAAAGATAGAAGGGGAGTGTCCCTGATATAAAAAAAAAAAAAAAAAAAAAAAAAAAAAAAAACCTGAAAAAGTATAACATTTTAGAGCATTTTTTTAGGATGCACTTAAGAGGGAAACCCACACATAAACATGGACAAATTTTATCTTAAAATAATCCTGAATTGGTATGATTCCAGGAAACTCAACCTTAAAACACACAACAAATCCTTGAGTAAAGTCTTTCATGTAATATTTCATGAGGGGGTCTCCAAAGTTTATTAATGATGGGATGGAGGGGCCTATATACCGAGTTTTTCAAAAGACAACACCTCCATCATCATTTAACAGAGACAAGAGTTGATAATCTCAAGACAAGAAAAATTTTCGTTCAAAGTAAAAGTCAAATTTTCCTAGACATTCCAATTTAGAAATTGTCACTCTCAGAAAATTGTCACTAATCAAACAGGTCAACACAGAAGGTACGTTGATCATAGTTTCATCAATATTTTAACATTTTGCTTCCTCAAATAATTAACAAGGCACAATTACGAAGAAAAAAATAAATAAATAATATTTGAGCTGTAAATGAAGATAAAACATAGAAAAATCTATACAATATTTTAACCAGCCTGCTGCAATCTTTTGAATCCTAAGATTTAGAAGATTATTCACTAACTAGACATCAGACACTTGCCAAAAGTTTACTGTTTGTCTCTGCTAAAAAATATTGAAAAGCTATAAAGCAACAACTTAACCTGGGAAAAGTCTGCTGCAAAAGATAAAAGATCAAAGACAAAAAATTAAATAAAGAAAAACAGGAAGTTTTGAGATAGTTACAAACTTACGTTCAACCGGGAAAAGGAAAGAAAATGAGTTGTCGACTCGCAGTTATTGCCAGACTCAAACTAACTACGAGAAAACCAGTAATCAGAGTAATACTTCAAAACCAGTTTCTTTTTCGCAATAACAGCAAACAATCAAAGCCCTGTGCTTTCTTTTTTCCAGTGACAATGAGTTTGTGAGTATTCAAAACTTTCCATTTTTATCTTTCTTTTTCATTCAATTTTTCGTCTTTGATCTTTGATCTTTTGCAGCAGACTTTCCCCAGATTGAGTAGTTATTTTACTGTGTGTATTGCAGGGTTGCCACAGAATTTAGAAAATGAAATTCCCTGACATTTCCCTGATTTCCCTGACACCTTTTGGTGAAATTTCCTGACAATTGAAGATCTGACGGATGGTTAAGAAGGCATAATTGAAAATAGTTTTCAGGCAAAATTTATTGTTCAAAATCTTAAACCCTTTCTAAAAAGCAAATGAAGGTGATTTAACAAATTTTCCCTGACATTTTTGTCATTTTCCCTGACAATTCCCGGTTTTCCCTGACCTTTTAAAATTCCCTGACTGTGGCAACCCGGATATTGGCTTACGATGTTCTTTTTTCTATAAAAGCATGTGTCCGTATGGGGAAACTAATGACTTATACTTTGATTCCAAACAGTGGCAATTCTTAAAAGTTGGCAGCACTGTCATTTAAATGTATATAAAACAATCGATTCTTAAGTAGGCAGTTCGCTTCAAATGAAATCGATATTTTTAATTAATTTAAATAGAGGAAAAACAGTGTTGCCAACTTGCAAAATTGCCACTGGTTCCAAAATAAGCCACAAGTTCCTTATTTGGTAATGCAGATTAATTATAAGTGAAACTAGAGGTAAAAAAGTAATATGAAGAGTTTTACCTGTAGAGTGGTTGTTCTAGCTAAGACTCTTTCTTTCAGGGCTGGGTATTCGTTCAATTTGCTCAGGATGGGAGAGAAACAGGGATGATCATTTATCTCCTCCCCTAGAATTACTCTGTGACTGTCCTCTAAACTGTAAAATTTGTTGGCAAAGAAAGAATTTGAGACAGGGAAAAAATATGATTCTTATTCTAAAATAGAGGCAAAAGATTAATTGTTAAACAATAATGTATTTTTCGAAGAAAATACACTGAAAATATGCAGGTGAAAAAATGGAAAATTGTTCTCAAATTCAGGAAATAATTACACAGGATCTACAATTTAAGCTTTAGTATAGGACTTGAAACCTCATTTGACTCGAAAAGAGCTGTTTTTCTTCTTGAAATAGAACTTTACATCCTTAAAACAAAACTTTACAAAGGGAAACCAATACTTTGACTCCTGTGTAGAATACTAATTTTTTCCCCAGTCATTTTTCCTTCAAAGTTTACGAGTAAGTTACAGCTACGATGCCTGATGATGGAGTTGGAGCTTCCAAATGCATCTCATTACAAAACTTGAGCTAGTGAGTGCTAAAAAGTGTGTACATACATATTTCATTCATTGGTAAACTGGACACATTTCTACTAAAAGGAACTAGAGACAGGTGGTAAAGAAGAAGTGTGCTCGTTAGTCAAGGGCTGTAAGAATGACTGTAATCAGGATTGGGGACGACGAGGAGATCCAAGTTGGGGCTTTTTAACTGATGAGCCCTATCCACAACTCTCTTGTCACATGCCCTCAGCTCATGAGTTGGCATATTTTGTCGCTTAGTTCTTTTTGATTTAATGTAAGATCCCACTTTCCCATTTCGCCAAAAGAAATCTCACTCACTTTTACATTGTTTCTTATGCAGCTCAAACGGGCACACCCCATCTTCCCAACCCGTCTCTAGTTCCTTTTAACATAAATGCGTCCAACTGACACCTGACCCTGATTTACGATTCAAGGATATAATTGATTTTTCTGCTATCAATTGAAGCATGTAGGATCAGAAATACATAAATCCACCACAAAGTTGTAATGATTTTGCCACTGATCATATTGTGACAGTCAAAAGTACTCAGATAAATGGGCGATTCTACGAAAACTGTCCAATTCCAGTCCTGATCGTTTTATTTGTAAAATGTGTGATAAAAAGTCTCACATTTCGCCAAGAGTGATGGAAAATGCGTGTTTTTAACGAATTATAACCATTACAATTGTGTAAATTGATCGATTAAGCTTCATTTTCAGCTTTTACTCCTTAAAATGTCACGACCGTCACTGTCATGATTGATAGGTTGCAATGTTTACAACCTCATGACTTTTTTTTGGTCTGAAAATTTTTTCTGATTTTTGTACTAATTTCATCGAAAATACTTGCAGTTGAGTAAACAATGCATTTAATTACAAAAAAATTTGTCATCCACCCAAAATATTTCGAAAATATGCTGTCATTCAGTTTCACGCCACGGCCGTCCTGTGTTTTTGCTTGTCAAAACGGTCGCTAGAAGCGGTTAAATCGTTGCAAAAGTGATTTGAAAGTGTACAAGTGAAGTGAAAGTCATTTTGAAAATTCTACCACGATTTGAAAGGTAAGTGTAGGTGCTTAGAACCTTTCTTCTGAACCTTTCTTTGCATCACGACCGTCACGCCTTTTATTTTATGAAGCGTGATATTCTGAAAAATCTTTGTGCCCACTTTATGGTCCTTCGTACTAATTACAAGTTTACCAACTTTCGATATTGTACCTCATTGCTGTTGAGTACACCCGCCGTTTTTGTTTAAAATTTGTCACGACCGTCACAGTCACGACCGTCGCACCGCATCGGATGTTTAGTGTGACGATCGTGTCTTCTAGACGTACTAAGAGAAAAAACTTTCAATCCAAAATAACACAGTTGAATTTTAAGTTTTTGGGAGGTCAAATTGGACAGCTTTCGTAGAATTACCCAAACGATCCTTAAAAGAATAAATCTTTCGTTGAATGAATTCTTTACGAGCAAAAAAATTGCTATGATTAGACTCTTTGTGGCATTACAAGCACAGAAGTTAAACTATTATGAAAACAAATGCTTTTATGATTGTTTCATGGATCCTGGTGGATCTTGCACAATTTATTTTTCATCACAATTATGAGAGCTGAAAATGGAAGAGACTTTACACTCAAGATTGTCGACAAATTATATCAGACAAAAAAGTGAGCTACATCAGGTTTATTCTGAAAATGGAAAGAAATCTGTGAGTTTTTATGTTGTTACCTGAATCGAGATGAGCGGTAAAAACATGCAACACCCTCTGAAACCTGCGCACCTTTTTTTGTAATGACCCCTTCGAATTTCAATGATTTGAATACTGGTTCAAGGTCGCTTTGATATACTTTCAAATCGACCTCTTGTAAACATAATAAGTCCGCGTTGTAACCTGAAAACGCAGAGAGAGAAAAAAAAAATAAGAAACAATGCACAAACTTAAAGACGTAATGTATAAATTATATAAGGAGAGCATAGAATCATTCCCTTCAGAATGAACCGAGAAAAACGATAAGTATTCACGGGGCTAGGCATACTGAAAATGTACAAAATAAACTCATTGGTGAGAGACCACTGTTTACAGTTTACAATCAGTCAATCAAAACTCTCTCCCGAAGAAAAAACCAAAATCAAGAAGGGTAAAATAGCCCACTGAGAACTTTGTGCATTTGACAAACTATTAGAATTTTACGAAATTACCACTCTCCTTTTACATACAAAACTAAGATACTGGTAAAAAAAAATTCGGCGCACTAGGAAAATTTTTCCATCGTTAAAACTGAAATCACTCCCGTGTTCACTTAAACTCAAGTGTACTGTGGTTTTTTGTGGAGAAGGGAGTTTGAATTACAAAAATGAGTTACTTTGTTGATGGCCAAAGTGCAATCTCTATTTGTAATGTTGCAGACTTCCTGTCAGACTTCATTTTATCATTGGAAAATTAGTTAATGTAATTTCTTGAAAACTTCCTTGATTTTTCTTCTGTTAGTAGAACAGAGTCTGTACAAATTTCAAGCTATAAAGTTGATTTGTTCCTTTTTGAAAAAAAATAAACTAGGCTAGTAGATTCTGAAACATCACAATTTAGGTGCCGCACTCTCGCCATCGATATTCTAACTTCTTTCTTTCTTGATGTAGGTGCAATCATGTTACCTTAAACTCTGTTAAGCGATTACTTTATATCCGTTTCTGCTTGCCAATTTCAAAAGTTTACACTTATTTTTTTTCTTTTTGTGTTGATCCTGTCTCATGGATTGAATTTGGAATTTTTCAATTTAACCAATGTACAAGAAATTTTGATGAGGAAGCTTGTACAGCTTGATTTCTTACCATGTCTTGTGGCTCATGTTTACACTGTTTTCATAGGGAAGATGGTTAAAAAGTTTCATTTTTAGGACACTGGGACACTTCATAAAAAAGGGTTTCCTTTTTTTTCTTTTTGGCAGAATTTTTGGACAAATATGTCCCAAAATTGCTGGCTAGGAGATAGAATTCTTGTTATTTTTCGAGTCAGGAGAGAGATTCTCCTCAATATTTACATAGACAAAGACAATAATTTTGCCATGGCAACTTGATTCATCACAATCCAATAGATGGTTGCTGGAAGGATACTGACCCAGAACAAATGGTTGCCATGGAGACTGTCTTTTGACAACGGGTAGCACTGTTGAATTTTAATTATTTATTGTGTATTGGAATGGACAAATGAAGAATAGATATTGACAAAAATAGTTTTTGAAACAGAAAGCTTGTCTACAATAGGGTAAAAATTAAATACGGATGTGGGGAATATGGGGTTACAGGTCACTTTGAAAAAGCGGTAAAGCTCCGTCATTTTTCTTGAAGCATTTCTTACGCTCTCTACAATTTTAAGGAAGGAAATATTTAGAGACCAAGGATCCTGATACTAATACTAATACTCAGGATCCCCCA
Organism: Bemisia tabaci; assembly: GCF_918797505.1. Classification (NCBI taxonomy): domain Eukaryota; kingdom Metazoa; phylum Arthropoda; class Insecta; order Hemiptera; family Aleyrodidae; genus Bemisia; species Bemisia tabaci. The sequence continues at coordinate 52,285,566 of NC_092797.1, forward strand.
AAAACTTTGAAAAAATACTTTTTTTACTTCTTGTTAAACAATTCAAAATTCTACGATTTTATAATCTTCCATTGAAAATGATTTTATTAGAGTACCTGTATAGCGAGAGTATGGACAGATGTGAAACTCCGAAAATCCATCAGGCCTTCACCGATGCCTCCGTGAATGAAGTTAGGGCCCAGAAATGCAGCCAACCTATGAATTTCGAATGTCCAGAGCGATTTTTAAATACAATTGTTACGAACCGCCGTTTATAAAGCATGTATTTGGCTTACTTTTAGCATAAATTTACTTATTTTTGCAAAGGAACGCTCATTTATGTACATTCTTGGCCATCTTGGTTAGAATTGAACTCTGTAGGCTGGCAGTGAAATTTTGTGTGTTAGAAGTTGCTCAGAAGGGTGGCTGCACTTTTGGGCCCTAAGCCCTCCATCAAGCGATCTGTCCATACTCTCGCTATAAAGGTACTCTAGATTTTATAAGGATATTGAATGCTCCATCTTTATTTTAAAATAGATTTTTTGTAATCTTTCATGCTATAATATTTTCAAACTGTTTGAGTTTTTGACATAGCACCAGTGACATAACGTCAACTATTGCATGGTTAATGCTTCTGGGTAAAATGATCTGAAAAATCTTACCAACTAGTTCTTTGACAATCAGTAACTTGCGGTAATCTATCTCCAGAGCATATTTTGGACAATAAGGGAACAGAGAGTTCTGAGCCACATCTGATTTTGCATACAAATCTGCAAGGATGTTGTAAGATACTACTCGAAAACTGAAAGCAAAGACAAAGGAATTAATACATTCTACGCTTGGTCCTTCTTCCTTGTCTCATTACGTCATGTAACTAACTTTCTGTCAATTTTATTTTGATAGGAGAAACAATTGACTATTTTGACAACCTAGGTATGTGAAATTTTGCTAGATTTTTTTTTCCCTTCAAGAAAATGTTTCAAATATTACCAGTTTAAAAATTCCCCACAAAAATACGTTACAATGCTGTTTGATCCATTTCATCAGAGGAAAACGATTTCCTGGAATCATCTTAGAATAATTTATTGCCAGGAAAATAAAAGCTAAAGATAAAAAAAGAGAAAGAAAATTTTGCGAATCAGCATTTAAGTTACATCAGTGGTGAGTGATCGGTTGAAAATTTCTTAAGGATAATGTAAGCAAGATTGGTTTCAAAATTGACATACCTGCTACATGGTAAAATTTCGGATGTAAATTTGTGCCTCAGTTCAAAAGGACACGTCCCTGGTCCAGCTTCTACACGCTTTTGTGAGACAAGCGAAACGGAGGGACCAACTCGATCACCCGCCTTGGGTGTACAATCCAATTTCACATAGTGTCCGATGTCTGATGGCGCTGGTAAATATATGAATCCCTTTCCAGTTTGCTGAAATGAGCACTGAGAGGGATGTTTTTTCGTGTCTACAGTGGAGATAGACCACACAAAATCGCACTCTTCTTTGCTCGTAAAGCTTGCATCAAATTTCTTTGGATACACTGGGAATCCAACAAGAAATGTAGTAGGAATCGCTAGACTATTTATCCATGGCGGGTTGATAATAATTTTGTAATCAGTACCTAATATCCTAGCGCTTAAATTTGGGCTCTCCTTTTGAAAAAACACATTGTTACAAGTCAGCTCTGGTGGAACTTCAGTGCCTCCATTCAGCACCTTGACATTGATGTCTGGCATCTCTATCTCTTCCCCTTTTTTCACTTTCTTTGCCACCTTGTAGGTAATGCTCTTTTCAACATTGCTCGAGATACGGAGCGTTAAGTCTCCGATGGTTTCAGTGCATCTTCGATTGAGATTGAAACTACGTTGAATATTCAGTGATTCAAACACTAACTCAAAGTTTACGCTGAAAGTTTCTGCACCCTCACTGAGTCGGATGAACATTTGTCTGCTTGTCATTTTGTTGATGAGGCTGGAGGCGTAGCAGACGAGCTGTTCCAAAAGTTTCCCTCTTGGCCTTAGAATAGAAAACTTTGAGTTGGGGATTCTGATGAAGAACATTACAAGTTCGGAGAGGGCCACATAAAATCCTGAAAAAACAAATTTTGAATAATTTAGAATTGAATGTGATGAAAAAGGTTTGGAAAGATACTGCTACTTGAAAAAAGAACCAATCAACGGACTGAGAAACTTTTCTCTTAGACTACAACACAGCAAATTTTTTAATGGATTCATCCCATTCACACTTCATGAGCACCAAAAATTAACCTGTTATTCTGGCTTTAACCTATCAATTTTTAATGATTCAATGATACTATTTCATAGAATAAATTTTTACGAAAGACCCAGTTTTGGCACTTAAGGTGATTCGTCAAGCTCAAGTGACGTGATCGAACTGGCACGCGATGTATCGCATCAATTAGGTCAAAAATCTAAGCAGATTTTGAATTTTCAGCAAAAAAAGGACAATACCTAGCCCCTGCATATGAGCCTAAAGAATCCTTCTAAACCCAAAAATTGCCAAATTCAGAGAAATGAAAGCAGAATAGGGTTTGGAAAAAAACCTTGCATTCGATTCAGCTATCGATTTCTGTATCGAATGCGAGGTTTTTTTCCTCACACAGACTAACAAACACAACTAGTCTGCATTCATTTCTCTGAATTTTGCCAATTTTTGGGTTTAAAATGATTCGTAAGGCTCATGCACAGCAGCTATCATACTTTTTCAATTAAAGACTAGTAAAAGAATCCCACAAAGACTTATTTTTATCTTTCAGCTATTAGTCGATTTCGCAGGTAAGTACCTGAGTTTAAATCGACCTTCTGAAAACTGGGTTTGTCTCCATCACGATCTTTTGCTACAGTGATTCATTTGTTTGTGGGTTCCATGAGTCACTATTGAGTTAACTATCTATCAATTGAAATCTTTCTTCAAGACACAATGAACCCTTTATCAAGTAGATTAATCATCAATTATTAATCTAAGTATTATGTAGATAAGCAGAGATGTATGACATTAGTCGAAAATCCTGCGTTTATTTGTATACTGGTAAATATGAATAAATGAATTAAAAACTGAAAAAAAAATGAACCCTTGATACCGTTTTTTGTTTGTTTGCAGAAAAAAAAATAAAAAAATCACGAACTCTGAAGTATCAAGATATTTCAAGTGTTCGTTCCATGAATCACTTTTAAGTTGACCATCCATCAGTTCAGAACTTCATTCGTGGACACTAAAAATCCTTGCTACCATGTATTGCTTGTTCATGGGTTACACGAACCACCTTAAAGTGAACCAACCGTGACTTAAAACCTGCGTTAGCTGACATCACAATCGCTTGTGTCTATGTCTCAGATTTTCGCAAATTCCACAGAGAACTTAAGGTGGTTCCACTTTTGCAGTGTCCTTGATTTGAGCATAGAGGCAGATGTACAGCGATATGAAGAGCACAGTCTTGAAAACTACCGGTGAAATTTTCAAAAGTTTGCATACCTTGGACATAAAGCGTTGCTTCCAAGGCTTTTATTTGTTGCTATTGGAGTGGACAGTTAGAGGTTTACCCAAGTCCAATGCCAGGGTGAGATTCATCAAGGTCAACAAGCATCATCTTCCTAGGGACTGCCTATCTGTGCTACTCAGTGAAGGATCCATGTTATCGACAAGACTGTACTATACCTTAAAGATCGTTGAAGGTCTGAAAATAATAATTGTAGGTAAGACACTTGACGACTAAAACCAAAGGCTTGTTACATGATGATGATAAAGTGGAATAAATCTGGAGTGATAGAACCTTTAGAAGATACTCTTTGCCCAATTTTCTAAACTGTTAGTGCAGATAACAGCACGAAAAAAAATTTGATATTGGCGCAAGAATTACAAAAAGGAAAATTACTTACAGCGATCAGAAGTCCGAGAGAATAATCCTGCAGTCTTAGCTTGTAAGTGCCTGGGCCTTACCTATATTGGAAATACTTACTTATTACTTTCAATTTCAAATCGATCACTAATCTGTGATTTAAATTTACAGAGCATGGGAGATGCGCGACACGATGCGGTAATTATTGATAACATCATCGATGGTCACCGATTCATCCCTAACAGTCCCTAACCTCAAACATGAAGACATGAACTCCAAAAGTCAACAAGAGTAGACAAGAGAACGAATTCTTTCTGATAAAAGGAAGTCAGATCGCGAGGTAGTGGATGTATTTCGTTAATTTTAATTTTATTCTTCATCAAATTCAATTTCCTAAATCCTCGCCACGAGGTTTGACAGTGTTCCGAACAATTTAATGATTCTCCTCGTAAATGCCGTGAATTGTTCTCAATGATGTTGAAATTTTATTGTGGTTTCTTCCAAGCATTTTGAAGTCAAAGCTTTTAGTGTGTTGAACCTAGAAGTTTTCATATCATCGTCAGCATCATGGTTCTTCAGTGTAGGAGTTATTCAAGACTTTATACTCGCTGCGAAAGTAAGGTGAAGTATACGCCCTTGGCAAAGCATCCATTGAAACTGGCAAATCGAGTCGGGTCTGGAGGAAAAGGACCGAGTCAAGCTTACTGTTTGCAGGAAATGTTCAACATGTTCAGCTGTCTGAAGAAAAACGAGTTCAGCCAAAGTCCTTGTAGTAATGAGATCACTACTTTTCAAACGTGTGCGGAGAAACACAAAGCAGAATTAAAGAAGCTCAAAGAAGATGAACGTGCTGGTATTTTGACCCCAGGGACCACCAAACTATCAGCAAATCAAGTGAATTTACTTTTGAAAAGATTTCCCAACTAATTGTATTGTCTAAAAAAGGGGAAAATGTTCTGTAAATATAATAGTTGTGTTTTAATTCTTAAGTTAAGTTCAAGTTTAATACAGTCATTGAATAGAGCTGTATGCGTTGTCTTTTTTCTTTCACTACAAGCACCTTCTGACCAAAATGCGGAACTACGCATCTCCATCACAGTATCTCAAAATCTTTGACCTTACATTATTTTTGTTGAAGAGAAACAAGCAAACTTTATGGCTAGAATTTACACAGAACATTTGCTGGAGCGGAGTTCAGTGGAGGCATCGCATGTTGAGACCAAAGTCAAGTATTGTTTAGGTCACCACTTATCATTGTTGCCATCTGACTTCATGTATTAACCTGTTGAGTAGTGCTGATTATGAGGTAATCAAAGATTGACATTTTTCTCAACAAACGATGACTCTGCTCTTGCTGAGAAGACAAACCAAGGAAGTTTTTTTAAAAATGTGTCGGCTGGTTTCAGTGCTCGAAACTCACCTTTGAGTTTTGGGAGCCATGTGGCGCATCAAGCCCGATTTTCGGGGGCCATTGAAGATTTTTAGGGGCCAAATTGACTTTTTGCCTATATATTACGATGCATTTACTTGGTGAAAAGTTAGGCCCAAGATGTTTTCGTAACAGAGCTAGTAAGTAGCTGTTACTTGGGGAAGTAGAAAGCACTAAGGATGAAACCATGAAGAATAGAAAAAGTTTTCATTTGTAGTGCTGAAATTTTCGAATGATCACCTAATATGAAAATTCAGATAATTAGGGGGCAATTTTTAGAGGCCACGTTGGCGCAGAGCCTTCATTTTTTAGGCGCGTTGGCGTCTGTGAGTTTCAAACACTGGCTGGTTTCCCATAAAAACAATGAAGTATGACAGGAAGTCAGCAACATTGTAAACGGAGCTGTGTCATGCACTTTGGCATCGACATGCTGTTCCAAAATTACTGCCAAAAGATCTTTTATGAAAGATCTTTATAAAATGTTGAAAATTTGTACGAGATTGTAGCCCATATCCATAGGTTAAAAATAAAACCTTAATTGTTGAGCTTAGGTGGTCAAAATTTACCAAGTAACAGTGATTTTTTAAGAGTGTAGAAAAAAATTCTCCAGGATTAAAAATCATTTCATTCTGAGATTTTGACGAGGGTCACTTTTTAAATTACTGGCCGTTATTTTCGATAGGTCCATTACAATGTGGACACCGATTTCCACCTAACGGCTTTTCAATAACTAGCACAGTTCCCTAAAATCTTGGCCTGTTGACAGTAGTTTTGGGACAGCCTATACAGAAGTTACCATTTTTAAAGATCAGATTTCTAAGTTTAGACGTTTGGTTCAGGGACCTTAACTGTGTCTGTCGCATTTTAACCAGTTGTGGTAATATGAGGCTAGCTGGGCCTCATTCAATACTAACTTTAAATTTCAAGAGGTAAACTAGAAGTTTTAGGATCCATTCGAATTTTCATTTAATCAGTAATGGATAATAGAGTATCAGCTAAAGCAATGATGACGAGGTGCAAAAAAATTTTATACTTAAGGCTGCTATTGGCACCAGTAATTAATGCAAGAGCGGAATTTTTCATACCAATGCTTCTAATTATCACTTAGTAATAAAAGAAAACATGGTTAAGGAATTGAAGGGAGCTGATTTAGGATGTAACAGCAAGACTAGAGCATTTTAAGTCCATTTTCTGATCTCCCTGAACAATAGTTGGACTGCTTTTAGTGGAAAGTAACCAAGCCACATCAGCTATTGCCAAACTTAACTGGGTGATTTAATTTTTTAGAGGGGAACGTTTGTGCGGATTCTTTTGAAACTTTTAAGTAATTTGCTTTGCACTGTGCAGAAAATTCACTAAAATTAGCACAAAAATCCGCACAACCATGTTCATGTAAATAATTAAATTGCTCAATTAAATTTGGCAATAGCTGATGTGGCTTGGTTCTTTTCTGCTTGGCGCGGTCCGATTTTCCGAATGAAAAGTATCCCCTTTCTCGTGATTTTGCAGCTCTTTCTGACGCTTGGTCTCAATTTACCTGACACTAGATGAAGCAAAATTTCAAGGAATCAGAGAAACAGAAAGAAGACCTTATACAAATCAACTCATTTTTAATCATAAAACAAAAATTGTACAACAAAGTGCCAAAATATTATGAATTATTGTACGCTGAAACTTCTGAAACCACACTCTTGAGAGGTACTTAAACGGTTTTTTTGCTTTTTATTTAGTTAAACTGGGAATAAAACTTTTAAATTGAATGCTTAATCTATTGTCAGTCAGACTTAAAAAGAAGAAGTATGTAAATCGTTAAAAAGGCACAAAGAGCAATTACCCTGAAAAAGTAAAAAAAAAACAATTATGTAATCTGTTATCACATTTTAAGACAGAGGGAGAAAACACTAGCAAGTGCTTCGGTAAATGTGGAACCAAATTAAATTATAAAAGGTAATTTTAAAAGTGGGGGTAAGTTCTTACGTTCTGTAAAAAATTCTCCAGGAATTTTTGACAAAAAATGGAAGAAACAAACTCAAATTTTAAAAGCTAAAAACTAGGCCCCCCAAAAAAACTCTTATCAAAAACAGATTTCTTATGTCTAAATGATAAAGGTTTCGAAATAGAGGGAAAATTACATTTCGTAAACTCAGCAACTCTTAAAAGATAGAAGACAGTATTATGAAATTGACACTAACAAAGATGGAGATGCAATGATATGGCAGATAGAGAAAAAATAATATGATAAAATATTGTGAAATTAAGTCTAGCTTGATACAATGATCAAATCAAATGAGGTTCCAAAAGACTCGTTAAATACAGAAAGAAAAGTGTAAGTATAAGTACTTTATGATACATCAATTTTAGGGATTATAGGTGGTATTCTTGGGGAGAGGGGAGTAGGAGAAACATGGTTAATACATACAAGAAGGAAAGAAAAATTGAGCATGGAATTTTAATTTTGAAAAAAACATGCAAGGATGAAGAATGGCCCAATTTGAGGTCAAATTTTAAAAACAGTGCATCTACTAGTGCACAAAAGGAATGGAATGTTAAAAAATGTAAAATTACTTAAAATGAGAACATGCAAAAAATAATGTGTGTAAGTGAAAATGATTGTAAAACACATGATCACAAAACTACAGCAATATACTCGATGATTTAATTTATCCTGAATTTTACGGGCAACAAAATTAACTGGAATAATATAATTTTGTAAGAACCAAGCAGACAAAGTATTAAAATTCTTCGGACATTTAAAATTTGTTATCCTCTGAATGACGTAATTTTAAGAAAATCAAAATATAAGAAATTCATTTGTTTTGTCTCAGTCTTGTTTTGAAAACAAGAGAATGTTGCAGTGAACTCGAAAAAAATTGAGGTAGTTAGAGCAATAATTATTTTTTAAAAAAAGAACAGTTCTTCACAATAAGAATGGAGCACCAATAATTAATAATTTGATCCAGGAGAGATTTTACATGTTATCTTCTAGGATGATGCCAGTTCTCCTTTTAACAACTTGAACGTCCCCTTTTGAGCTATTCTGGATTGTTAGACCTACTGCTTTTACTCCTGGAATTCTGGAACAACCAAAACATAGAGAGAAAATTTTAATCTAAAAAAAATACAAGAAGAAAAAAAATCAAAGCATAGATTTTGAAATTATGTCACTTATTACGAATGGTAAAAGCTCATCAAGTGTAAATTTATACCTACCCACTCTTATTCATTGTAAAAAGAAAAGAGGAGACAGAGTGATTTCAAGTTGAACAACGTGATAGCTGTTAAAAATACAGGGAAGTGTGTCATGAGCAAGCGGCTACTTATATGGTTGCATGTAGAACAGGCTCATCCTATTTTCTTCTTTCTTCCGGCAGGCTGAAGTTTATAGACAAAACTATAAATAAAGAAGACAAAAGGGATATGGAAGGATCTTATAGGTGGAAGTGGATGGTTGCAATAGACATGGGAAGTACGTAATGGACTAAGTAACGGCAACCCACGAAAGACCCTATAGTTATTCCATCATTTACCCCCTTAGTCTATAAGAATCACACATTTTAGCCAATAGGGTCGCTCCACACTCCCTATGTCTTCTCTGTCTAATGCTTTGTCTATCAATTTCAACCATCAGCTTGCAGATCAGAAAAGGTTGCGACTGCAGCGACAAATAAGGAGCCGACCCAAAGAAATCAGAATTCCATCGTCTTGAAGCTTCCTCACATCACTTTCGAGGATAAAAGGGGGGAGTTTGGATTTTAAAAGTGCAGGTTCCCAGCAAAATTTTGATATTATTCTATCAAAATCAGAAAGTGCGTGCGATTTTAGCCTCATCGATCTTTCCCTGTCCAAAATACTGACCCCTGACCCCCACCCAAAAAATATCAGGTTGCTAAATGATGTAGAGGCCTGGAAAAGGGATGTTGTCTTCGGTAATCAGCCCCTTAGAATTTGAATTTAACGGTCTTGAAGTCCCTTAGTGAAGAAGTACCTAGAAGATAAGAGTGGTCTGGATCACACAATACCACAGAGCTTCCCTAATGTTTAGGTGAGGAGGGTCAGGCTGTAAATCGAACATTTTTGTCTGTTTATCAATGGAAGGTTCAACCAAAAAGTACCCAGCAATTTTCTTCCCGTACTTTCCATGCCATCAGTCCAGGAGATTTTTATTCCCTACTTTTGTTCAGCAGAACATTAACTGCTATTAATATTACTTCCTGGCTGCTTGGGATGTGAAAAATAAATGCAACTTACGTATGAAGCAGCTCCATGGAGCTGATTTGAGAAACTACTTTGCCACTTTCAATCTGGATGGCGCAATTTTTTGAGGCATAGACTGAGCAGTTATTGAGCGTCACCGTAGCACCCTCGCACAACTGCAAAAATAAAAATTCCTGTTAGGTTCTACTACAGTTATATTGCAAATGTTGATATTTGATGATAAAATGAGGTTATTTCTCTTCAAGAAAAATTTCATGAAAGGGATTTGCCACTTACTGAGCAAGAGAATTTTTCCAAGTGGATTTTTGATATTGTGTAAAAATTTCAAGATGACGATTTGCAACCCACTCCTGAAGATTTCCAAATCTGTCAAAAAGATTGAAAAATATTTGGAAAAAACGAGTTTATGCTAATGATCTATGGACACTTAAATTTGATGTGGATGGAACCGGTTAATAAAATAATTTGAGAGAAGAATTCGTGATTTATGGAAAGTAGGCAAATTTTCAGTTCAAAGGCAATAGGTCATCAAATCATTAGAAAAAACTAATTAGTAGGCCACAAGAATGTACTTAGATGACAAACAGGAAACACTGGTTCCTGGCATCCAAAAAAATGAGGAGAGAATATTTTTTCTGTGCCGCTGTCAAAATCATTAAATCAAGTGGATAAATAGATTAACTGTTCATACTTACTTTGATGGCGAAGTTGTTATCCTCGAAAGTGCAAGAGTTGATGACAACAGTGGCACCTTCATTCGCTACGAGGGCTACATCAAAACCAGAAAATGTACAATTGTTTGCTTCCAAGACACCGTTCTTCAAGACAACGATGGCTTGATGCTGCAGAGATGAGAGCGCTTTCATAGATACATCTTGCAAGGTAAGTGAGTTGCGTCTTACGATGATGCCACTGTGGACTTGCTGAATTTCTATGGCTACGTTCATTAACCGGGCATTGCTGCAGAACTCCAGAAGGGACCAGTTTGAAATCAAGTCCGAGAGAACAGGCTTATTGTCCGGGATCATGCCTGGGTAAATAATAGAATCATGATTACCATCAATGGAGAAACTCGAGGGAGAGCTGCGGTTCAAAATTAATTCCTGTATTGTTTTCGCCTATTGATTTCAGATTTTATTTAGCTAGCTGATGCGAATGAGACAACAATTTTCCCCAATTTGTATTACCTACTCCGGATTTGTTGACTTGTTTCATAAAGGTTTTTTTTTTTTTTTTTTTTTTATTTTAAAGAGTTGGTGCTCATTTCTCGACCCTATAATTAGTCAAAAAAAAATTTTTACAGTTAGGATAGAGATAAGTATTTTAACTGCATCCTCTATAAGATTGAAAATATTATTCTTGGGTACAAAAAAAATACAAATAAAACGCAATTAGCACCCAATAGTGTAAAAATTAAGAACGTTTAAACTCTGAACTCAATGAAAGCATATTGTGCAAAGTGTCATAATGAGTTTTTTAAGAAGATTTATTCGAATCTTCAAACTTTTAGACGCTTCAGTCAGCAAATTTGATGAACATCGAACAAATAAACTAAAGGACAATTTTTGCAAAATGTAAGAATGACAAGGATTACCAATTATGGAGCCGCCTTCTTCAATTGCACCGCTGCTGTTTAATTTGAAGAATCCCGGTGATATAACAATAGTATCTCCTGGAAGCGCTTTCATGACAGCCTCTTGGGGGTCCGAGCAGAATTGGCTGGAATATTAACAAGAGACAAGTTAGCTAAAATATTCCATAACTACAGAGAAAATCATTACAGCAGGTTCAGTAACAACTTCTGGCAAATAAGGTTAAGAACTTGTACACAACAGAATCCAGCAAATTCATTCTGTTCTTCAATTTTTCTTTTTTTTTTTTTACAAAAAAGATATTATCTAATTGAATCTCTCAGTTCAGAGACGACCCAACTTAGGTTGTTATGATGTTTAAATTTTTGGATTGAAACACCCCTTTTCTGGCTGTTTTCCAGTCTTTATCATCTCTAGAAAAATCTCATTTCTTCGAGATGGGTCTTTTTCGAACTGAGAGAATCAATTGATTTATATACTCATGCCATGATGAAATTAAAAACTCACTTATCTCCAGTCCAGCATTGAAAGAATTACTATTCCTAGCCATACTTTGAAAGCACCTATTTGCATAGGGAAACTAATAGCACACATCTTGTTTCTAAATCTACGCAGAAAAAGTAATTTTTTGTTACAAAATGTGGTCCAATGGGTTAATTTTATATTGAGAGACTGCATAAAGTTGCGTAATTACTGGACAGATTTGAGTCGCCAACATGAGAGATATCACTTCACCACAAACATACGAGCATTCCAACTCTAGTTGGGCTTAACATTTTCATACGTTTATCAAGTCAAGACATTCGTGAGAAACTTGAATTTACCACAGTGCTACTGCTCAATTTTGAGCTTCTCACGACTAAGGTGTTTTTCTTTGTTCACATTGGCTTGGGAGATTTCGCACTAAAACTGTTGGAATCTTGAATTTTTAGTTTGAGATCTTAGTAACTGTATTTGAAACTTTTATTCCTTTATTTTAAGAAAAGAGAATTTAATTTTAAAATTTCTTTGCATTTCAAAATATCGATTGATGAAATGTGTGGGACATAGCTGTGTGGAAAAAATACTTACACTACTTTATTAGTGTCACTGAAGTTCTTTCCGAATTCATTCATATAGCTGACAGCATCTTGACTAGAACAGGTTGACAGAACTACAGTGGTTTCTGCACTCTTTTTGGATGCTCTCGCTTTTTGTTTTTTCCTGCTTTCAATAAGCCTAGAAAAGAAGAATTTAGCCTCAAATTAAGAGAAGCAAAGAAAATTGGGAGGCAAAAATGAGAAGTGTCAAAGTTGAAATACATTTAAGTTTACACTGATTTTTTTGAAGGGGTGCTACATAAAAGTTTGGAGACTGTCCAGCATTTCTGTCTCATTCACCGCAAAGTTGCCGACTTGTTTGTTTTAAAATTTACTGTAAACACTCCATTGTGTTTGACTGATTCTATGGTTTTACACTGTGGTTGCAAAAACACTTCATCTGACCATGGTTTTCCAGAATTAGAGCAAAAAATAGATTTCAGGAAGTTTTTGATTTAAGCAATTTAAATTTGGTCAAAGTATATGTATAGATGAGTCGTTTCTTTCAATAAAAAAATCATGAAGATCTGAGAAGGTCTGTGGCAAGGTTTAGCGTTGGTCACAGTTGGTGAATCTAAAACAGACCTGTCGCACTAGGAAGGGTTAACATGGGCGAACAAGATAAGAAACTAACAAATGCCTTCTTATTCTACGGGTGCTAAAATGATGGTACTCATTTTTCTTCTATCCCAAAATACTAAGAACATACAATACCTGAAATCTTTGTTTTCAAAGAGAAGCAGCTTTGTTTTGATTTGATCTAATTCTGCTCGTTTGGTCAGGAGTAAAGCTTCACTTTCTGTCATTTTAGCTGCCACATCTTCCTCGTTGATTATTTCTTCCAACTCCTTAATTTCCTCGTAAATATCTTTTCCAGAGGTGATGTAGTGACGGATCTTTGAGCCAATTTCATAGTCCATTTCTCCTGACAGCATATCAAAGTATCTGCAAAAAAGAGTAATAAATCCCATGTTTGAGTATTTGCCTTACTATTTACTATTTTCAAGGTAAGCAAATTCAATTTGTCAATCCTTCAGCAATTTTTTAGACTTTTTGCACACAAGCACTACCCGAATTCCACTGCTAATGTATTCGGACGAAAGCTAACTTTTTTCTTTGAATAATATTTTTATATGCAAGCAAAAAATGTAATTTCAAAGAAGTTGGTTACTTATCTTGGCAAATTAAACTGTTATGTTTCTGTCAAATTATTCAGTCAGGGGGGGAAAAAAGAAAAAAAAATATGTTACAGCAAACAAGTGAGGATACCAATAAATTGAGCAATTGGTTGAATGGGTCATAAGTTCTAGAAAGTCAATTTTTTTCAAAGGGAAACTGAAGATGTTATGTCGGAGGAAAATCTTTGTACTTACAGTTGAAGCCGCATCTCAAGATGAACGGAGACCCAATCGCTTATTTCACCAATTTCTTCTAAATCCCATGGCCACCAAAGGTGATTGTAAAATAACCTACAAAAAAAAAAAAAAAAAAAAAAAATACAAAGTCTTGAAGTTACAATAGAATATATGCTTTAGTTAAAGATAAACTTAAATACTTACTACCACAGAAGAAATTTGGATGCTTCAGCTCATGTTAAAATACATTTCAATGTTCTAAGACTTATTCTCATTTTCATCATTAGGTAATTTAATTTGATACTATAAGAAATACCAACTTTTGGAAAAAAATACTAGACGAGAAGACAAAAATCAAGAAAAAGAGCAGCAAAGATACCAAAAATAATCAATCCTGAGATCAACAGATCACGGCAAGCGTGAGGCAAACCTTTAGTCACAGGTCGACACACAAAATGGCCGCTGTCAGTGCGCCATCTTTTACACCGAAACAAAGAACAATTCAAATGCCTTTTTCCCGACATCTTTACTTTCTTGCTTTGCAACTGATGTTTATTCTTAATTGAGGAACTATCACACATGACACTTTTGCAACAACAGCCGTTAGCAACACTCTTAAAAAATTGCAAAACTGTTGTTAAAACGTTACTTTTGTCCATAACATTGTGGCAACATTTTCGCAACCACTTGCTGAACAGAACGGTAGCTATTTTAAGTTTCACAAGCAATTCTGAAATCAGTGTAAATTATGTCTTTTTCCTGGGGAACATTTCGAAGCAGAAAACTCAAATTGCGTAAATTCCTTGCACAGATTGTGGAATTAGGAGTGAATTTCAGACCTTCCTGATGCAATCATTGTCATTATGAGGCCATTTTCTAGTTATGACTCCTCTTCTAGTTTTTTTCACACCATCAAAAGTTTTCTATGTACACATTAAGGAAAATTAAAGAAACTAGTACCTGTATTGATCAATGCATTCTGCAGTAAATTCTACGTTAAGAGCACTGTTTTCTTGCTCTGAAGTCGGATAGAGATTTAGGAGCGGAACATCTGAGATAACTTCTGGCAGTGAAACCTCATGCATGACACGGTTGACCCTCACTTGTGCAGTTAGTTCTTTGAAATTCACAAGCTCCACCTAATAATGAGAGATGAAAACATGGGATCATTAAATCTCCTGTTTTTCAAATTCTCTTTCTGTGTGACTTGAAAAAACCAGGATGATTTCGATAACCTGTGAAGGGCCATTAATTGGATGTATTTCTATGGAACGGATTTATGTGAAGGTGAGAAATATGGAGTGTGCTCGTTAGTTCTCTGGCTGTAAGAGTGAATAAGAACAATAAAGCGCCAGTGACGTCGGCAGCAATGATGGAGCCGGGGCGTGAGATGAAGATCGTCGTCGGGGCGCTTTAACTCATGAGCCCTGTCCACAACGCTCTTGTGCCATGCCCACAGCTCATAAGTCCCACATTCAGTTGGCACATAGTTCTGTTTGCTGAATTTAGAATCCCGCTTTTCTGATTCTTCAAAGAATCACGCCCACGTTTACATTGTTTCTTATGCAGTGTCCTGGAGCACACCCCATATTTCTCACCTGCACATAAATCTGTTTGATAGAAATACATCCAATTTAGGTTGTACAATGTTTGAGACTCAAGTAAAAAAGAGTGAATCTATCCCAATTTGGGTTTTGAGGGGTAATCCTTCATTTGACCCTAAAGCAACCAACACTTTTTACAACCTAAAAAGGCTAAGAAATAAACCAAGGGGAGGATGATCTGGACCGCGTTCAACAGAAAGGAACCAAGCCACATCAGCTATTGCCAAATTTAACTGAGCAATTTAATTCTTTACAAGAGAACATTTGCGCAGATTTCTTTGAAACTTTTAAGGAATTCGCTTCGTACTATGGAAAAAATTCATCATAATTTGCTCAAAAATCCGCGAAACCGTTTTCATGTAAGAAATTAAATTTCCCAATTAAATTTGGCAATGGCAGATACATACTGTTCATGCCTGGTCTTGGCACTTTTTACAAGATGAAATTCATGAGGTGTGTCATTACATCTTTCATTCAGTGTTTTCGTCCTTATGGATGTGATAGTCCTTGGAAAAAGGAACTTAACGACGGTGTAAGTCGGCAATCACATAACTCGTTTGCAGTGTCTGAAAATCTCAGCCTCTTTTGTTATTTTTTTAAAAGAGAACAAATTGACATCATTCTTTGAAGTTTTTGCAGAATTATCTTCGCACAGAGAAGAAAAATCACGGCAGTTTTAAATAATTGCCGTTGAGTAGTTTTCCATTTAAAAAATAAAGTATGACAGGAAGTCTGCGACCTTGCAAACCGAGTTATGTGATTGCTGACTTACACCGTCGTTATGTGTCACAGCTCTCAACATTAAGAAATCAATACCATTGCTTCAATTGAATCGACATATGCAAAAATGTCCGATGTCCAAGACAGTGTTTCAGAATTTGAGTGGACAGTTTTGTTGCACCTTAACGACACAAGATGGTTTAAGACGTTAGGAAAGTAGAACATTTTTATAAATAATCCTCTAAGTGTAATTAAACGTTTGCAAAAGAGATTCATCCTACTTATCGGTGTTGTGGAACAAAAGAAACCAACCACAATTATGAGACCCTGTACCGGACAATGGACGTTTTCGCATACGTCGATTCAAACGTTTCAAGAATATTGTACTCACTCATTGCACGGAAAATGCCCTGGAGTCAAACCAGACCCAAATTAGAAAAATTTGAATGTTGCAATGAGAAAATATACCTAGCTTAGGGATTAAAGCATTTAAAGTCACATTTCCTGATAAACTTTTCAAATTAGGATGCGTCGTCATGCTCTTTCGTAGCAAAAACTTGAACTTAACTGCCTGCAATCTGTGGAATGCAACAGGAGGTTTTTGAAGAAAACTTAATTTTTCATCTAGGTAAAAGGAGTTAAATGTAACAGGATAAAGCTGGGTGTACACCATTCTGCGGAGAGACCAAGGCCAAAAAATTAGCACTAGAGTAAAATAATGAACTCTAGTGAGTACCAGGCTGAATTATTAGTTGTAATAACTATGATAAAACTATTTAATGCAATACAGGTAGCGCAATTAAAACTTACAAGGACAAAAACAGGGCAAGGAAATGGAATGTCAAAGTCTTCGCAGAGTTCTCGAGATATATTCCACAATCCACACCAGCCGGTGGGCTCTACACCAAGATCAAGATAATCACACCACTGCTCAAAAACTTGTGATGGAGGAAGCGGAGAGCCTAAAATCTCTTTGTATTCTTCCAGCCGTTTCTCGTGGGATTTGTTGAACGTAATGAGACTCGGAGCCATTATTTCAAAGCTGCTGGAAAATAAAAATCATTGATGTTAAATTATCTGCAAAGCCTAGATGCAAAGATGGTCGTTCAAGTTTATCAAGCGCTGCTGTAAATTATGAAAAAGGAGAAATTTTGGTTAAATCATCATGCAGACTGAAAGAAATCAGTAAGGCAGTGTGAGTTAAATAGGAAAAAATTGAGTGTATAACATTCATACAGGTGTCGTCAGCGAAGTTGACGGTTGTTTACTTTCAGTTTGCAGGCGTTTTCGCGTCACTACTATCCACATGAAAACATCAGACTCTTTCAGAAGCAAGAACACAAGCTTAGATAAGTTTTTTAAAACTTCCAAACCTTGTAACACTTTAATTTGTAGCCACACAGAAATCACAACCACAAAAAAGTCGCAAATCATGACTGATAAGTAGTTTTTTTACGATACGATCATGAGACTGATGTTTTCATTGTGGATAGAAACGAACGCCGCTTTGTTCAGAGGCTCAAATTCGTCGTTGGCACTTGCAAGCAAACCGAAAGTAAACAATCGTCAACTTAGCTGACAACACCTCTAGGAGAGTTTCCCGTCAATTGAAACGTAGGTGATAGTTGTCTTGAATACAGGTTAAGGAGGAGATTATAAGGTTTCTAAAATACCAGTGGCCCAATTATTGACACTATGTAAGCCCGACAGGACAAGACAAAGCCCTATCTCAACCATGTAGTGTATCGCAATTCAATGTCTTATAAGGCTTTCCAATTTCAATAATCGGCCCGCAGGCAGGTTTAAATTTTCACAAAGCTCAGTAAGTATATTACAACTGAAGACGATGAAAATCTGAGACATCCTCAATTCTGTAGATCCTTGTTTGAAATCGAAGAGGCATTAAGAAATAGCTAGGAGAAATTGGTGCTGACAATGATGTAGATTTTCTGCATTGATTCTCATGATGAATTCCCACTACATAGAGCAGTCCTCAGTAAAAGCACGGATGTTCTTTACAGTGAAGGCACACTTACCCGACATGCACAGCTGCTCGTTAGGTCGTCTGACATGCAACTTGATGCCCAGCTCAATGAGTCCTCCAACTAATGAGCTACTCGGTAAGGAAAGAGAGCGCTTCCGTGGAGGGCTCATCAAGTCCTGAGCAGCCTGTCAAGCTGCACGTTAGGTGGCCTGACAAGTAGCTTGGTATGCCATGTGAATACGCATTCAGGTGCGTGTCTGGTCCAAAGTTGACCGTTCATCTGCTAAACAGAGGGAGTTAGTGCTTAAACACACAAGCGGACACTGCATAACTTAGTCCATTAGATGCTCCACCAGCACATAAATGACAAGTAACGGATGAATAAAAACAATATATTGTGATGGAAACTGGCAAGTACTACCTGGATCGAGAAGTATGCATGCTGAAAGTAGTTACTATAAGCAAGAAAGCAAAATGAGGCGGAAGATAACGGAAATGGAGAGCGGCTCAAACTTGGATTGGAAGATGAGATTACATAGCAGAAAGTGACGAGGAAAGAAATTAATTAATACTTTGGAAATGACAGATGTGAAGGCACTGACGAGTGAAATTTTACAAAACTTGAATTAACAACTTTTAAAACTGTACAATTTTGACATTCGGATCACATGCTCGGCATGCTGGCTAGCTTTGAAAACTTTCAAATCAACGATTATTCGAAACTTTTTGATTGCGATTGGTGCGATTTGCTATTGCAACCGATGGAAAAAGATCGATAGATGGAGTGTTCGCAACGAACGACTTGTGATAATCGATTCTTTACCATAGCTTCTAACAGGGAAATATCAATAGTCGATCACGCCGTTGTTGTCGCGTTGTGCACTGCTGCTTCGGCTTTACCGATTGCCCCAGTTCCTGAAAAGTGAGGTTAGGTATGCTAGCTATCGTGTCTGTGATGAAGTGATAAGGTGATTTCTTGATAAGTGAGATAAGATGAATGGCAATCTGACTTTTTTAAATCGTGCAAGTTTTAAGACAACATGAATATACATACTTGATAATATGAAGAACCCATGATGTAGAATTATTCCTTGTTTGTCTCACTCTTCGTCAAGTTTCGAAATCAGCCCGATCTTTAGGTAGGTACATACTTACCTACGAGCTCCAAGAGGAAACATTTTTTTAAAGTTATTTATCTATTTATTATTTACATTTTTATTTACAGTAAATAAGTTCAGTTCACTAACCTTGGAGGGCTATTGTAAAGCTGACATTATCACAAGTCGTTTATATCGGACCGTATCGATTTGCTTAGCTTTACTCAGAGTTCATCGCTTAAAGTTTAAGGATTGAAAGAGAATCTCCTTTGAATTACTTAGCTTCATTATCCCGTTTTGGTCTTGTATAATGTTGTAATAATATAAAGAAGTATTATTCAGTGATATCACCATGATTTTTATATCTTTGCAGCTCTACATTTGAAGCTCCTGAACGTTGCTCCCAAAATGGCAACTGTTCAACCACAGACAACACAATTAGAATTCCATCAAGCGATGGCAGATTTCAAGACAATGTTTCCAGCCATGGATGATGATGTGATAGAGGTTTGTACTATTTTCCTCAGATAAGTTCAGTCGATGTTTCTTTTATGTCAGGTAGTGGCGAACTTAGGTTTCTTTGCTAGTCGTATGTGGGATGTAAAATTTGGTTAGTGTTTACAAATTTTGAAGGATCTGGCCAAATGAAGGAAATTAGTATAATGTAATGAACTGGATCTGACTATTAACTTCAGTTAAGTATGATGCAGAACGACATGTCCCTGAAAACACCATTCGGTACGGGAAAATCAATGGAAAAATTAGGTGTCACCATACTTAGTGAGTTTTCAGCAAACTTGCAGCTTCGAATCACAAGGGAAAAGCTGAAGCAATTTCTTGCTATTACTATCTCCATGAAGCAGGGCTCGCATGGTCTTGTGACAACCTCAAAGGGAAACTTGAAATTCGTTTGTTTCCCACTTTGTGCAGTTTGCTGCCATGCTAAGAACAAATACTGTATGAGCCTTCAGGTGTTGTCAAATTTCCTTTGATAATATAAGAATTTTCAAGAAAACCTGCGAATAATTTTTTTCGAATTTGTCAAAGAATTTTTTTCGTGATCAGACCTAAATTATCTGTAAATTTCAAGAAGAAACATTTATATTTCTCCTCAAAAATTCAAAATTTATTGGAGGAAATTTGGCTTTGGCTTTGAAAGCTCGACAGTATGGATGATGATGAAATTCCATGTCCAATTACCGATTTAATTTCAGACAAGAATGTTAACTGAAAAAATCAATCAAGTAAACCACAAAATGACGTAAAATTTGCTTCAGATTCTTCTTTTTCTCTCAATCGCTTTTGGACTGACGGTTGATATTGAAGAAGTCAATACTTGTCACCATTTTGTCAGTGCAACTTAATAGTGCTGGCCATTTATTTACTTTTTAACCCTTTCATTTTTCCAGGCTGTGCTAAGGTCAAATCAAGGAGCAGTCGATGTGACCATAGATCAGTTGCTGGCAATGAGCACAGACAATGAAAATGAGAAAATAAGGAACGAATTTCCTGAAGGAACATCGCTGGCAGATTTCCCTCAAACATCTTCATTTGCTGAAGGAAATTCTGGGTATTTTCTTTACTTTTTATTTGCTGTGGAGGATTCTTGTATCCACAGATTGAATTTTAAACTGAAAAAATAGATTTTTCTTGAAACATACTTTCAATGTAACACACTAATATTTTCAGAAAAATCTGTGTGATAGTTCTTTAATGCAAAAATAAAATGTTGGCATGAATTCTGAGACATGGATGCAATACGTCACTTCGTGCGGGGAATGATGATTTAAGTATTCGAATTGAAGAATTGTTAGATTTCAGCTTTCTAGTATTAAGCTTTTCAAAGCCTCTCATAATAAATGAGCTGCTCAAAAATTTCTGTTGTAGGTATTACTCAAGAAAGTGGAATTTAAGCTAATCATCACTTTTTAAATTTTCTGAAGTACCTAGAAAAAAAAACCGTCATGGATAATCTTCCAGACTATTTTTTTTTTTTGTCAAAATATTTAAACCTTTTGCTCCAATTTAATATTTTTTTTCTCTTTCAGTGATGATGAGATTGTGAGCATTTCTACATCGGTGAAAAATGTCCACCCATCAACACCACTCAAAGCCCATAAAAGGTGGGCACCTCCTCTTCTAGGACCTTTGCCTGATGATTTCCTGCGATTTAATCTGGGAGAAAAGGTACATTTATTGCCATTTAGATCATTTTCTAATTGGCAACCAAAAGAAAATTGATTTTTCTAAAATCTGGAGGTTTTCTTTGAGTACTTTTACTGGGAGACAATGGACACTTGGTCCTATGGAGGTTGCTTAGGGCCCAAAAATTGTGGCGATTTTGGCTAGGAGGAGGGTTATTGCCAACTATTAGCTATCTGCTACACTTGTTGCCTACAGTACAATGTTTTTCAAAAGTTCTTTCAACAATGGCTCCCAAAATTGGTTTTAAAATCACGAGTTTAAATTTTATAATACATTTGTGACCAGATCTGTGAAAAGGCACCTTATCTCCCAGGAGAAAATTTTCCATAACCATTTTAAAATATGTACAAGAATATATTCTGAAAATTTTGGCGCAAGTTTGGCGCAAAATTTGAAGGAGATATGAGTTCTAAAGTTCCAAGACAACATTTCTTTTGTTGCAGAAAATCGTGGTTTCAGCCTTTGCTAAAAGTTAAGGAAAATTTTCTTACGGAAGATATGGTCCAGCTCCTCTCAAATTTTGAGAGAAACAAATTTTTTCTCATTTTAATTTACATCAGGTTAGAATGAGGGAACTTAGAACAAATGGGTAGGTACTCATATCCGCAAGTTTGCAGGAAGTTTCTAGCCTTCCCATTTAAAAATACCTTTTACCTGACAAAGTTCAAAATGATGACCTTTTTTTGTTCTCTTCATACACATTATCATGATTTGAATCAGCAAAAGGTGCACCTTGAAGTGTGATTTACCCAATTTTTGCACTGGTGCATTGCAACCTGTTGGTCGTGTGGTTGAAAAGTTGTTGTACCCCTGCATATTCTCATTATCATGGAAGAAAACATTATGGTTTTAGTGCACCTGTGATTTTAGTGATTACAGGGTGCGCTTATATTTTAGCGTTTATGTTTAACAACACTAATGAAAGTGATTAAAGTGGTAAATATTTTTTTTTTACAGTCTGAAAGTGAACTAGAAGATGAAAGAATTGCCATGTTTCTACAGAATGAAGAATTTTTAGCTGAACTGAGGTGGAATAAGGACTTTCTCTCCGTTTTGGATAAAGGTAACCCATGAAGCATTTTTCAGTAATAGGTACCTCTCTTTTGATTTTTTCATTTAAACTTCTATTTTCAGTAGCGCTATGGACACTAGATCCATTGTAAACTGGTGACTTATGGTAGTTACGCCCTTATCATATTTATGATAAGCAATATCAGTGCTAATTAACTTAAAATTCATACTTATCCACCACCAGGGTGTCTTCAAGTCTGGAAATGGTACTGATTTTTCAAGGCCCATTTTTCAGAAGTACCTAAAAAACTGCGGAAATTTTGCAAGAAAGTCCGAAATTTTTTTCAGTTTTGTTGCAAATTGAGCAGGAAATTCAAATTTTTCGAATTTCGTCCTATGAAGGTATTGAAAAAGTACTGAATTTTTCTGTTGAGGAGGTACTGAATTTCTTGGGAATGTATTGAAAAAGTACTGTAAAAGTTCTGATTTTTGGCCGGCCTGTTTTAGTAGACACCCTGACCACCACTCAGAGGAGTGTCTAACAAGAATGATTACAAAGGATAGCTTTTTATGGCAAGAGTTAGTCACAGAGTGCTCCAGCACACTGAGTTAGTGGTTTAAATAATAAAATATAATTTGTTTTTGTTTCAAAAGGACCCCGCACACCTCTTATGGGAAGCTGCACCATGACCGAATGCTAATTTATTTATGTCATTCGATTCTCCTCAAGATGCTGATCAAAAGTTAAAATTGCGCCAACTTTCTATGATGCACCGTTTTTGCAAAAAACTGCCGAGAAGATTCAATTATTCGGCGATAAAAAGCCAGCATCTTGAGGAGAATCGAATGGAATAAATGAATTAGCATTTGGTCATGGTGCAGCTTCCCATAAGAGGTGTGCGGGGTCCTTTCATGCAGAACGAGTAGTTTGAGAATGATATCTGCATAAAAATTTTGCTCAAACTTAGAACCATGGAATTTTCTATTCTTTTCAGAATTGTTTTCGTGTTTTATTTAACATTCGCTTATGTCTTTTTTACAGATAGTCCATCAAATGGTAAAGTCTCTAAAAGTCAGCCCTCTCGGAATATAGATGATGATGCAGCGTTTCGAGAAAGACTGCGAAATATGGGGAAAAGTAAGTCAAATCCACCTTATGTTTTGGTAATATCAAGAAACATATTCCAGTTGACGTGTTTTGTTTCCATAATGACTGAACCTTCAAGACTTTCACCCTATTGAGGTTCATTAGCTCTAATAGGCTGATTATATACCGCAGATGCAACTTAAATCAAATTCTAGTCACATATTGATGACCAAAAATCCAAACCTCATTGTTCTAGTGCAATATTACAATATTTCTGCTCCTATCTGAGTTCACACACAGAAATGAGTCATCTTTTTAGCTTGAAATTTGTGCAGATTATTCTGCTCACAGAGAAGAAAAATCAAAGAAGTTTCCAAGAAATCAAGTTGAGAAATTTTTGAAAGAAAAAATAAATTATGACAGGCAGTCTTGCAACGTCGCAAAGAGAGGCACAAGGTTTCGCCCTTTAGCCATCAATATTTGCAAAGGAGCTCTTTTCTCCTGTTAAGCTTCTTCTCATACTTTGGACAAAGTCTTTTACAATACTTGATTGCAAAGGTTAAATCCATGCAGTTGATTTCAACTTTACCCCTAAGAATTCATCTTTTTAATCCCATGGCCACTTACTCTATGCTTATCTGAATCTTTCCTCTATCAAGAAATCTTTTTTTTTGGTGCGCCTAAGTTAATATTTTTCCTCTTCTTAACTGACAAATAGAAAAAACTGACATTTTTGCTTTGTGTCTTTTTATCTCCAGCCTCTCGCAAAAAGTTTACGCAGCTAGCTCGGAAGTTCACTGGGTGCAAAAAGAAAGGCACTGTCAAAACACCGAGCCACAAAAACCCCTCACCTTTACTGAACGAACCAGATAGTGATGGAGCATGATGAAAGGGATTTTTTTTTACCCCTGACTGGTTTTACTTCTCGCATTAAAAAAATACCTTTTCTTGTAGATCTATATAATTCCAGATGTCATACTCTGGTGAATCTATTGGTTATCTTGAATTCAACTTTCTAATGGAAACTTCGATCTCTGCAAAAGCAATTTTCTTGTTAAAGTGTGATTCATTGCGTTTTCCTTTCCAATGAAATTTACCTGCTGCCAATCTTTTATTTAGAATCGACATAAAATTTAATTTGCTGCTTATTGATCTATACTTGCGCTCATTCACTTTTCATGTTTCCGAGGGATAGAATTCAGTCATGAGAAAAAATTATCTTGACCGGTGCTAATAAGATAAGTCAAAAGTCTATTATTCATTGTGTTTCGCTATCACACAAATTAGCGAAGTAACTCATATTTGATCAAGAAACTCAGCTTGATGTTACCTAAAATAAGGATATTAGCATTGTTGATTAGTACTAAGTGCCATAAATTTAAGAAACCTAAATGTTGACGGTATAGTTAACTTGCAATATCTCTTTCTTGAGAGGGAAAGTTCTCTCTTTTTCATGAAAATGAGACTTCATAGCTTCAGGGCTTGAAGTCACAATTATATAGTCAGTTTGCCCCTTTCATATCTTATTCAGTTATCTAAATACAAGTGTGATGGAAACCCATTTTAAAGGTAACATGGATGTAAGCATCGCTTGTCTTAGTATGAATCATGTTCATCTTCAAGTCCTCAAAATATTTCATTATATTTTGAATTTTTTCAGAGTTAAGGTTTTGAAAAAAATTTCAAACAAGCAGACGCACCTGCACAAGATCTGAGATGATTCTTCTTTTATTGAAGGTTTTTGAGTTGACCAAACTACAATGTTGTTTTTGAAATGCTTGTTCTTGAGTTATGTTAGGCTAGGCTAATTCAGAATTTTCCTTTCCTTGCAGATCTCATGCACCCGGCACTCCTTTTTAGTCATTTTTTTTTAAGTTGAAAGCCAAAGAAACACAACCAACAATTTTTAGGAAAAATCGAGTTACTTGTATTCACAAAATACATAGCAAGGGAACTTCTTTGGATGTCGGAATAGATTTATTTTTTTTACTGCGCGGATAATTAAACTACATGTAACAGGGTGACTAGATATGCTCTGGTAATCAATGTTTTTACTGCTCTCTGCTTTTCACAAGCAACCCATCCATGGTCTCTATATCATTTTCGTTTTTTTCCTTTCGTTTGCCTCATCAAGCAATGTACACTACATCTGACATAGGTTTAAGAATATATTGATCAATTCTTTCATTTGTTAATTTTATCAATTTTAATTTATGAATTGCCCGAGTGTGGATGAATCTAAAGCAAGAAAAAGACACGACATTTAAAGGAGTGCAGTGCTGGTTTAATGTCTTAATATGTCAACACTGTGTTCATTACATTTATTTCGTGGCAATGAGCTTTTTATGTGATTTCATGTTGTAAAATTTTCTCTAAACTTGCATACAATAATTGAAAAGTTCAAGAATTCGTCTGGGTTATTCTGTTGCTGTTTGTGAAATATTTTTTCCTAGGGATTTGCAAAAAAATGTTTTTTCCTGAACTCTCTCCTTGTAAATGCAAACAAATAATTACCCCCTTTCTTTTTTCAGTGTAATTCTATAGGAAGGTGCTAAGAATCTCAGTCAGTCGCAAGACAAACCATACCTTTAGTTTTTAATCATTATCCCTATTTAATAGCCTTATGAAACTTGTTTTTTAGATACATGTTCCAATTTTATGATGTTCCCAGTATGAAGAATTATCATTGTACTCATGAATTTGTTTATTTAAATGTGACTGTCTTTGAGAAAAGGGACCCAAATGAATGAAGGCGAAGGACCTCTTATAGAAAACTAAAGAATTAGGCGCCAGCCATACCTTATTACTTTATACGATTTTCCTTATAACCTCTTGAGGACAATGAATTAAAGTTAAAATCGAACTTTCTATGTGCCAACGTCAGAAGAAGCAAAGTTGAGCAATGAATTGGTCAACATTTTTAAACAAAATTTCTCAAGGAAATGTGGGACTGTCTCTGTGTCTGTGTCTGGATGCTAAACCTAACTCTACAATCTCTAATCAGACGTTGCATTATTTCTACCAGATACTGTGCATTAAATGGCTGAAAAATTCACTTGCCAGCCCTCCTATTCTTGAAATTCGCCCCTAGAAAGTTTGATCCTATAAGGCTTATCGCACCTAGGAAGTCGTAAGGAACATCATTTCAAATAAGTATAAAATTTAGATGGCCCTGTATACCTTTGTTTTTTGTGCAGAGTCCTTTATCAGGAGAGTAATTTTTGTCCAGTTCAATGAAGTACATATTCGGATTTGAGTTTTCAAAATAAAAACCACTCTATGTCACACTGAAGAATAAGTATCGAGCAGTTGATGAATTTTTGTGCTATTAGAGGCTCAAAGTTGAATTTTTAACCAACAATTTTGTGGCCAAACTAAAACTTAAAAGTGCTTTCTCTCAAAAAAACTTTATTTAAACTCCGTCTTCAATCCGAATTCAATCTGTCTTAAGTGTCCTTTGAGTTGATGTCTTATGAGCATTTTGTGCATTTGTTGAAATGCTTTTTTAAACCCCTCCCTATCAGTGAAACAAATATCTCATTTTCAAGTTTTTCTGAGCTAAGGTCCCTTTTCTGATGGATGGTCACCAATCGACAGTGAAACTGCCAAACCACGTATTTTTATTTTTTATGGTGCAGACTTCCTTTCATATTTTATCTTTTAAACAGAAGACTAATCATGTCAAATCTTGAAACCCTCTAAGATTGTTCTTCTTTGTGCAAAAAAAATTCTACCAAAACTTCAAGGAATGATTTTGATTTGTTCTTCTATAAAATATTATGTGAGCGTAGTTTTAAAACCATTACCGTCAAAATACTGTTTCATTTATACATTTTTCAAGCATCCCATGTTAAGTATCCTTGCACGCATTATGTACTTAATAAGCATCACTATCTACTCTAGCATGTAATTCTGAATCTCATTCAAACAAAGACAGGAAGATCATTTTGGACAAAGACGTCCAAGATGACATACTTTTCTCCACCAAATGTTTCCTCAATTGTTGGTTAAGTATACTTGTTAGTCAATTAAAGTTTATGGCATTCTTTTTTTGCCATTGTTGTGATTTTATTTTTTATATTAGTTCAGTTTCATTTGTTTTTTGTTTTTATCTTGTTTTACGCTGAAACTTATCGTTACCCTCCTCAACTCTAAAGTTTCGCAGTGAGACTGTGATTCTGTGATTGATCTTTAAAGACATATAAATAACTGTTTAGTTGAAAAATTTAATTATTTGGTTTTCTTTCATTCCTGTGATATTTTACCATCATTCCTGTAATATCTCTTCATCATGAGAAGTTAGCAACTAGAGGACCTTCTTTTTTCACAAGTATTAATCATACGATTTTTCATCTCGTTACATCGTAATTTACTCACAAATCGGCGGGTGAACTACAAAACTAGTATCATAATCGCAACGCTGCGAAGTTTCCGAGCATACTTTATTTTTCAGGAGGGAAATAAATCTCCGTAAGTGTAAGTATTGACTTATTTCTCTTTGCATTATTTCGTCATCCTGGGCAAATTTCAAGCCTTAATTACCATCGATTTGTGTTCCTCCTAAAAACAAAGTGTGCCAAAATATTTTGAAGCGTTCCCATTGAAATTCGTGGTTTTGGAATCTCCATGTCAAAATAAGTCGCAACGCATAGAAGAGGAGCGTCTTTTTGAAATAAGCGGTAAAACGAATGCAGGCTGTCTAACAGTCAAACGCAAATATGGCCGAAGCACGCAATTTAACGGTATTTTCAGAACCGCTGTTAGCGCGTCGTGTGGCATTGGCAGGATTTTTTACCTTCACCTACTTCTTTACAAACCATCGTAACACATATTTGAACCATGCCAAGATCAACAGAACGAATTTATCATTATTGGATCCGCAATCAACAAGTACTTCCCCGCAAGACTTTTTTTATCCTGGCAAACCTGTTCTCCCCCTCTCCCCTTTTTTCGCTCCCCTCCCACTTCCCAAGAAGGTAAAATGTAAACAAAGTTCTGTTGCTTATCGTTATCAGTGCCTCAATGTGTCTTCTTTCCTCATTTTCGCGAGTCGCCTTCGGTTTCTTTTCATTCATGAGTCATTGTTAGTTCCATTTAATGCACCTCTAAAAAAATTCGAATATTTGTCAATATTAGGCTTCATAGTTCATTATCAAATCAAAGTGTACTTTTACCTCAGCAGGTGCTTATTACTCCCAAATCTTCATGGTTACCCATCCAAGTGTCGAGTAAATTTCCATTTTTATCTCACGTGACAGTGGGAGCTATTAACGAGTTTCTCGAGGCTTTAACTAAACTCGTTACCTGCCTAGTTACCCCAGTATCGTGTTTAAAGTTCCTCCTCTCTACGCCTTTATCTGTTCAAGAATTCACTTTATCTCCTCCTCTTTTTCTTCAATTTCGCAGCGAATTGGCTGAGTTTGAAGTACTTGCCTCTGTGTAGTGCTTGATTCCTTGATTAATTCATTTTTAATGATCCAATAAAAGTGCCTGTTCAAAGTGTTTCCTAAAATGTCATTGCCCTTGAAGTCTCTACTCTTTGAAAAGGCGGATTTGGTATGCCCTCCGCTGGAAGAAGTTGCCAAAGGTTTGTACTAGTTTTTTGGACAGCTTAGAGCTTGATCATTAATATTTCCTCGATGGTAGGTGAGTAAGGTAAGGAAGATGGACCAGAAAGTCCGCTTCCTGCTAGTTTGTGTTCCAATTTGTATAAGATACTGTGCTCCTTTAAGATGCGACTTACCTAGTGATAACGAAGCACTTGCCCGGAGCCTTTGTGATTTGTAAATTTAATGTTAGCAAATTTACTTTGAGCTTACCGCATCTCAATAACCAGAAACTCCAATAATTCTGTCCATCAGAACCCTTGCAATAACTGCAAAAATGAATGAAAATTTGAGATGTTTGAGAGCACACCTGTAATGATTTTTTTTTTATTTATTTATTATTTTTTTTGGTGTGTGTATCGCATGCTTTTCGAATTTTTTCCTGTGAGCCAGCAATCTTGCTGCACAACATGTCAAATGTAGTCACTTAATGATTTTAACTACACTGTCGACCAATTTTTTCTTTTTGCAGTTTTGGAGAAAGGCTTGTCTGCTAGTTTTAAGTCTGCCACAGTGGAGGTTGTGGATTGTCCAGATTTGACACAAGAACCATTTCACCTCACTTCGAAAGGTATTACTTTCATAATAATAATAGATGCTCTTATGAACCTCATGCACATTGAACTAAATTATTACCTAAAGTATCTAAGTGGTAAAATTTTAAGGGGCTAACTGTTTAACAGTTATTTTGAATTTTCTACAATTCGTAAGACGAAAGAGAAAGAATTAAAAAATCTCTCCTTGATAGAGTCTATGCCAAATAAGTTTACACACTTTAGACTGCAACAGAGGATCTGCCATCTCTCTTCTTGCATTTACTTAAAACATGAAAGTGACGTCACACGATCTTCTGTCGTAGTTAAGAAATATGTAAACTTATCGCCAAGGACTCTAAATAGTTGAACATGCTGAGATTAGAAGACTTTGAATGAAATTCATTTACTGAGAAGAGCTGATTCAAAGGATCCATACACTTGGAATGTGATTTTTTCCTCACACCAACATTCTATTATTCCCCCCATTTTTTTTACCCGCCAAATCGTTGATTGAAGTTTTATCGAGCAGAGCTGTTTAATTGAATTTTACTTTGCAGGTTTGGGTGGCTCTCCCAGTCTCTTAGAAATCGGTGGCCCTCCATACTTATTACCTCTTGTAAAAAGAGACAAAGTGTATGATTTAAAAGAGGTACCGGAACTTCTTGGATCAAAATCTGTGGCTGTAATCGGAGCAGGAGCAGGGCCTTGGCCGTACGCAGGAACGAATTGTGAAGTAAGTATGTGAGATGAAAACTAAAAAGCGTTTTTTTCGAAATGCGGCCATGCTCGGGATCTTCTCAGTAACCCAGAAAAATATTTATTTGCATGTGCGTTAAATATCATTCTCATAGAATAACAAATAACAAGTCAAGTGGAGGAAGAAAGTGGAGTGTTTATCGTTATCTAACACATGAATTCAAAGAGCTTGCATCATATCAATTTTCTGATTATTCATTTATGTTGACTGCAAAGCTAACGCACTAAATTTGTAACCAGTCAGGCAAGTGTTATCTGCTCTGAAAAAATTAATGGAATAACAAAATTCCATGATTTTAAGATTTTTATAATATCTATTTTCGAGGTTGCCAGCAGTCTGGAAAACCTGGAAAATCAGGAAAAGTTAGGGAACTCGTGGGAATAGTCAGCGAATTTCGGACAAACACTGATCACCAAAACATCACTTATTTTCCAACTCTTTACCCTTTCTGGTCAATTTTTAGGCTCGCTATCTTTTCACCAGCTACTGAATGCCTGTTTCCATAATTTGATCTCTAAAAATGAAATTATGTCCTAAGTTCAGCGAAAGTCAGCAAATTTTAAAAATAATGGAAATTTTGTTCGAAGGTCAGGAAAAGTCAGGGAATTAGAAAATTTCGGAGTCAGGGAAAAGCAAAAAATGTCAGAGAATCTGAAGACAAAGAAACTATGGCAACCCTAATTTTATTTTTAAGTTGAAGCTTAACTTGTGCAATGGTTCATAGAAACCCTATCCATGAGGAATTAATATCACTCTTCATCATTAAGTTTTGATTTATACTCCTCAAATTTGCAGGGTGTCTTTAATCTCAGTATAAACAACGGAAAAGTTACCAATGGATCAAGAATTGGAAAAGTTGATCCAGCCACTGGGACCAAGCACCATGCAGAAATCTTACCAGACAATGAAACACGGTGTGCCTTGCTAGCTAACCTTTTTTGCTCAGAAGGGAAAACTGACAAGGTCAGTATTTTAACCAGTGAAAATTGTGTGTTTTAATTATTAGTGCAGAAATAGAAGAAATGCTTGAAAATACAGTCTCCATCTCTCAGAGACAGGAGTGAAATTTCTTTTACTGCTCCCACTGCCACCAATGATCCACATGCAAGCCTACATTGATATTCACAAATTGATTGGAAGAAATTCGCCCCTCTTAAAAAATTACTGTGGCAACAAATATTCCTCAAAATGCAGTGCCGATAGTAAATTTGATTTGAAACAGTGCAACTGCTATCAACAATTTTTTCATCCCAATGTAAGGAAAAATCAATTCTGCTGATGCTAGAGTGTTTTACGCCAAAAAATCAAATCATAATTTGTTTTCCTTTTTTGACGAAAATCGCTCTGTAGATAAATTTACCTTTGTTCACCAAGGGTTCCTATTCTGCAAATGGTCACTCATAAGTCTAAATTATACTAAATTTGGCTCCCTTCAGGTACTGAAAGTTCACTGCAAGGGAAGAACAGACGATATGGACTTCATAACCACTGTGAAACTGGCAATTCATGCAAAATACAAGGACCAACCTATAGGTAAGTAGCTTTCTCCTTCTTTTTCAACAATATTATTCTCCAAATCTTCGGATATCAAATATTTTTAATGATGCTTGTTTCAAAGTAAACTTTGCAGAAGAATTGATCTGTAGAACTCAATACTTAGCTTTGCTCAATCGGTCAAAACCTGTTTTTAGACCGTAAGAATCAATGCAGTTTTTACACTATAAATTACCTCTCTATAAATCTTACAAATCGATGGCTAAATGCAAAAAATGCGTTTATTGATTGCAATGTTAAAAAATCTTGGTGAGTATTTTATTTTCTTTGGCCACATCCCTATGAGCACCTCTCATGGCTTAGTCCATATCTCAAGAAAAAGTAACAAAAATGTTTCCCTGCAATTTCGTGTGATATTTGTTGTATGAGTGAAGAAAATTCACAGAAAATTTCAATAGAAACTGTGGATCAATTTTTCTTTAAAAAAATGAAACGCTTGTGGAGCCTTTTAACACTGCAATCTGCGATACCTACTCATTTTTCAACTTAATGTGTGGAAATTTTACTTGCCCTCTTCACTCATAGGAGGTTTTGATCATGATCATATGATTCAAAAATCTCTAAGGAAAAGAATGAAAAAAAACTATTATTATTACTCTGTGAAAGATTTAATCTGTTTTCTCCTGTACACAATATAATTAGCTACCAAAATTGTGAGTGTTATTATCTGCCGGAATTTTTGATTTCAAAGAAAATAAATAAACTATTAGCTCTGCTCTGGTAACGCTACAACTAAGATACCGATTTCAAGTTCATGATTGACTCAGGAAATGTTTTTTCCTATCAAATTTTAAGAGTAAAACTTATGAAAGATTGTCTGTTAAATTCAGCTTAGAATTTTAAAACAAAATGTCAAAGAAACAAATTTTATCCTCAGACTACGATGTGCTACACTGAGCCACTTTGGGCTGAGATTTTTCTGGAGGGTGGTATGGAAAAAATCATACCTACCTAATAATATTTAAAATTTTGGTCATAAGTATAATCCCAAAAGTATCCTCAATAATTCTGGGCACTCTTTCATTCAATCTTCCAAGATGAATTATTTCCTAAACAGTTTTTATCTTACAAGAAAAATTAATTTAAAAAGAAATATTATCAAATTTGATAATATTTATTTTTTTATATTTTGAGGAAGTCTTGAATGTGGCAATCCTAAAATTTGTTAGTTATTAGGTATGAAGTTTTCTCTTCGATTCATCATTTGGTCGAAAACTCATGATTTCCTCTGTTTTAATTTTTTTGTCTCTATCAGGTTTTGGTGGCGCCTTTCTTTTGAAAGAGGGTAAAGTCAAACAACACGTCATGCCCGATTTCTCTAAAACGCCAATCAACTCGGATGAGGATTTGAATAAATGGTTGAAATTTTTTGAGATGTCTGCCCCTTTAGTTGCTGTAGGAACTTTTGCCACGTGTGATCCTGTAAGTTTGTTGTATCGTATAAATTATCAAATACTCTCTGTTTA
This sequence comes from Bemisia tabaci, assembly GCF_918797505.1. Lineage (NCBI taxonomy): Eukaryota > Metazoa > Arthropoda > Insecta > Hemiptera > Aleyrodidae > Bemisia > Bemisia tabaci. Next base: position 52,318,694 of record NC_092797.1, read on the forward strand.
CTACATCCTTCCCTCTTTCCTCTTTCAGTGTTTTAACCTCTTCCAGGCTGTCCAGGCTCTCTAGCATGCTCATGTATATTAGAGCTGACTTTTTCTAAGAGTTCATTCGCTCTTTTTTTCTTATTTTACAAGACTTTTTTTCTTTTTTTGTCAGAGGGCAATACAGAGCCCTATCAACAAACTACACAATGGATTGGAAACCACTAAAGAATATCAGCATATAGAGGACTTTCTGAGGGTCGTTGCGGCATAATTGTAATATTATGCCCTCAATTAGCTCAAAACTGAACCAAACCGTTCGCTGTTTATTCTATAGGATACTGGTCTTGATTACAAAAATGAGACACCATTAGACAGGGAAAGAGGTCCCTTTCCAAATCAGATTTCTCAAGAAAAATCAAGCTGTGAAGAATGATGGTTTGGTAGACAAGTGATGGGTAGAAGAAATGCAAAAAAAACTTTTATTTATGTAAAACAGTTTCAAAGCTCTTCGGTGTCCTAGCATCATTGCCGGGGTCAGAAAGTTGAAGAAACCCTAGGATTCATAATAATAATAATGAAATAACTTTGTTAGAACTCGCTGCCTCTCTGTCACAAAACCTCTGTTCTGACACTGGAAATCTTTGGAATAGCTTACCTAGCACCCCACCACATTGCTTGAAGCATCCTTGAAATGTTTTTGAACTTCAAAAATCACTCCAATTGAAATTTTGCCTCTGTAGATAAACAAACTGATTGCGGTAGACGTATGAGTCGTAAGACAGAAAGTTGGAATTTTTTAGCAAGCCTGCGTTAAAAAACCAGAAAACTGGAAATCTCAATACAGATTGAAAAAGGTTATATGAGCACAATTTTTCCTCAAAGAGATACGCTGAATGGCCGTGACCAGTGTTGCACCAAGCAGCATATCTCTTTGAAGGAAAATTGTGCTCATAAGAGCTTTTCCCCTCTATATTGAGATTTCCAGTTTTTGGACTTTTAACGCACGTTAGCTAAAAAATTCCAACTTACTGTCTGTAGATAAAGGTCCCTTTTCTTGCGGACGTTCCCGATTGATTTTCCAAAAGCTTTGAACAGCATCGAATATCAGGTCTGTAACTCTTGTAAGTATTTGGCAAATTCTTCCTTACACGTTTTTTCCCCCTAACTTCCAGGGTTTGGATTTAAGGCTGCAGCATTTCCATAGCTTTGGCCTTCACGGTGAGGCTGGACACTACCACTACGACACAACGCCAGAAACTGTTGAATATCTGGGGTACTTCTCCTTAGCCAAAGTTGTCTACCGGCTTGATCGGCCAGCTGAAACTCATCAATTTGGCCGGGACTAATTAAAATTTGCTCAGTCAACCTTTGGGGGCTCCAAAGATATACTACCACGTGCCTATTTAGTTCAATTTTCAAGCATCATAACTTTTTTTCACTTTATGCATTACAATATGAAGTCCAATGAAAGATAAATGATGTTTCAATGGCCTCAAATTGTAGATCCGCTGATCCCTGATCAATAGCTTTTAGAGTGATCTTGATTGATAAGTCATACTGCACTTAAGAGCTGTATGAATCAATTTGATGAATAATTTGCAGTACAGTTGACCCTGAAGAACCCCTAAATTTTCCATTCAAAGAAATTTCTTCAATCCATCTAAAATCTGTGAAAATTCTTTTCCGTAGTGCAATATCTCTTGGAAGTCACAGTGTAAATGCTGAAATTCTTGATTCTCAATTGTCCCAAGGTGGTAAAATTACGTATCTTTTCAACCCTGCAGAATCGGATAATTCGTTTGTGATTAATTTAAAATGATGTAGCAATGAGTATGATGGTTCCTGGATATTAAAACCAACATCTAGTTGATAAATAGTTCCGTAATTAATCTTAAGCAATTTTTTCATACATTTTCCAATTGAAAAAGTTATTCCATTGAGCAATGTTTACCGTTAAGTTTTACATGTTTTATTAAATTTATTTTCATGAAAGTTTCAGTTCTCAAATTTTTTTTACCTAAAGTAAAAAGAAATTCCAACCCACCAAATCAATGAAAACAATTCAGAAGGCTCAAAACTTGGTAACATTAGCTCTTCTACGTTAACTTTCATGTTCAACTTATGTGCTTTAAGACATTGTTTCACAGAATCCTGAAACTCACAACATTATGTCATCACATCGTATTACATAAAATATTGAAACATTAATTACAACCTTATGGCGGCAGACAACTACCATTAAGTGAAGTGCTAAGGATCGAAAATTGGAATTAAATTAATTTTGTCCTTAAAATCAATTGACAAAGCCCTGCAGGGAGAAATATCTAGAAAATATACAGAAAAAAAATTAGCCAAATTAACATTCAGGATGTTAAAAATCTGCGCAACAACTCCTGCTTGTTGATGTGAACACTCTGGCTGTTGGTGCAACATCTTTGTGGTGTTGAATTAACAGCCGAAGCATTTACAACATTATTCCAGAGCTACTGCACAGATTTTTCAGATTTCATATATGAATGCTATCTTTTACCTGTGTAAATGTCTAAAAAAAATATTCCGATCAATCAGAAATTCAAATAAAATTCTAAATGTTCTAGGAAAGGGCCAGCTGCCAGTTTGCTTGTTGTTCTATGTTCTAGCCTCTCTGAATATGGTCAGCCTTATGAATCCAAAAGAAGCATTACATGGTGAAACTAGAAAAACTTGTATTTTGATTTGCAATGTTATAAAGTCTCCTAAACATTTCTTTTTGCACCAGTATTTTTAACTTTTTCCAGTCATGTTTTGATTTTTTGGGAAAGCACTGCTTTACTTTCTAGAGGCTCGATTGAGGAGAGTTTAGTGTGGGCAAAGAAATCAGGCCTGTAAACAGAACGCCACCAGTTTTGCTCTTATTAGAGCACATCAGGTGAATTCACCGGAACAGTCCTGATTCCAAGGACATTATTCACTTCGCGGTGCCCTGCAATGTCTGCCATGCCTGATGTGTTTTAATATGAGTGAAACCGGTGGCGTTCTGTCGACAGGCCTGATTTCTTTGCCTTCACTGAACTCTCCACAACTGAGGCTCTTGGAAGTAAAGCAGCGCTTTATCAAAAATTCAAAGCATGGCTGGAAAAAGTTAAAAATATTGGTAGACAATATACAGCCTTCTAGGAATTTTACTCTCGGCTTTTTTCTTTTTTCAACGAAAGTCCAAGCAATGGCATGGCTTGAAACTTTCTGTTTATATTCTTACTCTGCTTGAACATTTCAAGCAATTAAACTAATTCAGTTACCCTTTCTAAAATCAAAAATCTCTTGATATTGTTTCAGTTGCAAGTTTCTGCAAAGAAAACAAATTAAAATTATTCTTCGCAAATTTTCTGCGTGATTTTATTAGAATGAATGAAAAAAATTCTCAGGAGACTCAATAGTGATTGTTAATTAGTTTTCTTTTATATAAATAAAACTGTAGTGGTGATTGACAACTTCAATATTTGAGGAATGAATTTTTTTACTTCAGCTATCAATATACGCCATATTGCTGATTTCATCATTCCCATAGTTTCAAATAATTACCTAACAGCGCTTGAGAGGATAAACTTTTGTTGTTCATTTCATTCTGATTTTTTAAATTATTTTTTAATGTTTCGAAGAGTTGACTGAAGCAAAATTATTGTATTTCCCCACTCCCCCCTTCGTTTGGAATCCAAAGCACGTTTCTTGTATTTATTTGTCATTCAACCCATCCAAGGATTCGTGGGTGAACACTTGAAATAGATTAATTTGGAGTAAGTACCTATGTAAAATTATTATTTTTCCTGTGTCAAATGGCTAATATACAATCATAGGGATGGAAGAACAATAAAAGTACAGTAGTAAACAAATTAAAACTTAAATGTCAATTTACAGCACTCGCTTATTAACTTTTATCTTATCAGTGAATGATTGTGAGGAAATTTAGTGTTAATGGCTTCCCCTCTACCTCCCAGAAGTCTAAAAATTTAATCCATCACTAAACAAGTTGCTATACCTGAATCATAATCAACTCTTCAATTACCTTTTTAAAATTCATATTCAGTAAATATATTTGAAAATTAAAAATGTCTGTGAAACTTGGAAATTTTAATTTTGTGAAAAGGTCCTTGTTTGTACCTGATATGGAGCTAGTGGCTCAAGGTATGACCTCATTGTCTCTCATTACTAAAGAATAATTTTTACTGACTTATGGATGGGCTATCGTTCTATTGTCCCTGCTTTTTATACCAAACAGAGTCTCAGAACTAGTCATCACGCAGATCACCTCTTATCCATATTGCAGTGGATTTTTCATGAAAAAAACTATTCGCTCGGATTTAGCCCTGTTAAATTTTGGATATTCAGTCTGTAAACTAGTAATGAAACCAGGAAATGTATCCTGATTATTACATTTCAAAATTTTTGATGATTCAATTATTTTGATTTCAGTGAAACTGACAATATGAATTTTGTACTTATGCTCATTCAATATTATTTTCATACTGACGCGCTGGAATTAAATTCATATTAGGGAAGCACTGTCATGGGGTCTAGGTAAACTGATTAAAGAGGCTTCTTTATAGAATTCATATGGTTTCCCCAAGGAATCCATCCATACATATATATGGAGTCTATGGTACCTCTGTTGAATAATTGATTTCATCCAATACAACGCCTAAGCATCTTCTTTTCACGGGTTTTTTGGAAGATCCTAATAACAAATTTTTCACAAGATTTTCTAACAAAACTAGGAAAGTTTACCTAGCATAGCATTGCAATGTAGGCTTCAATATTTTTATGAATAAACTTTTGGGTCTCCAAAATGGATCCATAGTGAATTGTGAACTCCATACATTATAAAATTGGACAGCATTGACCATTTATCAGCCTAACTACTCTAGACATTGCACAAGTTCCTTTCAAGTTTTGCAAAACAAGGAAGTATTTCAGCCTTTGCTCTCCTCATTTCATAACTTTACTGCCACTTGTAAAAGCGCAGGTAGGTAGCTGGTTGTGCGTTTTGGCGCGCGTCAAGAAACACGAGCGTCTTTTCAAAAAAACGCGGTTAACAAGAAAGCAACACAGGCCTCCAAAATAGCCGCCCGAACTCTCATGTCACATTATTATTGTGATCCGATTGCCGACAGAATTCTTAGACACAGAATTATTGTAATTTTCTAAAATTACTTTTCAGCGTAATCTAAAAACTTTTCTGGCTATCGAATGCCTTTTTATGATTATGATTAGTTAATAAAGTGGGTACACCAATTCACCACTTCCAGTTTCTTTTGAAGTGTGTTGGTAGCTTGTAAATAGTTGACCCTTCTACTCGCCAGGCTGCAGCACGGTCCTCCCCCTCTCCGCAGTCCAATTTCGTCGTGAACGTTGTCAACTCGTCGCCAGCCTAGCAGTCCGATTTATCGGAAACGACGTCCGTTGATTCGTACTTGCTTGCGAGCGACAGGCCTTTCGTGGGGCCATGTAAAAGGCTAACGTGGTCGGCCGAATTCAGCGTTGAATTCAGTGAACGGGTGTTTAATTGTTCTCCATGAGTGTCAGCAAATTATTGCCATGTTTACTGCCTCTCGGTTCAGACGCAGAGTGTCGCGCAGCGAGAGTTTCCAATTGATTTTCAGTGATTGTGCTCGGCCTTAGTTTCCACGTTTCGATGTGATAGTTCGCCAGTGCTTCTTTCATTCAGTTTATTTCCATGTGTATATCAATGTTCAACGTGATAGCTTCGCTATGAGTGAGCGTGACTCAGTTACGTGAGAGTCTAGTGTTTCTTTCCGTTCGACTCAACCGTTGATTCAAATTTTAACTCGTGTCTTCTGTGCTGACCATGATGTCAGGAAGTCGATCTAGCAACGATCAGGATTTAAGATTTCCTCGGGAAAGTGGTGAAGATTCCGAGGATGAAAGTGAAATTTTGGAGGAGAGCCCCTGCGGAAGGTGGTTGAAACGTCGTGAAGAGGTACGTAATCTCTACAGCACTTCGGTCGTTCTTGCCTGAACTTGAAATATTATGAGGTTAGGTTTGCAGCTACGTTTCAGTTGAGATGATTGCTCTCTTGCAATAGCAATTTCATGGGTAGTGGGATCACTATTAGGTCTGTGATATTCACGCCACTCTATTAAATAGTTCAAAGAGGAATCAGTAATTACTGCAACTTCCTTTAGCATACTTCCAACTCTGCTTGAACGATGCGTCTGTCGACCATGTTTGTTCTATTAGGAATGTCGCATGCCATCCAATATTTTGTTTGCTTTGTTCTTGACCCATGTTTAGTCACTTACATTAAACCTAGCCCTGAAAATGGTTTCTGAATTGCTCTTCCTGAACGAGGGCACCAAATTACCGGAGTTGGACAGCTGCTAAGAGATGGAGGAAGAGCGAATCCTCATTCTAATAGCATCACACAACAACGGGTTAAAAGTGTTGATATCGTCAAATCACAGCGTGGCTATACATCCTGAGGGGCCTTAAAACTGATGTTCAGAGTTATCACCATGGCGAAGGCCTGATCGGTTTTTGGACTTTCACACATGCCCGAACTCTCTAATGAAAAATAAACCTAGATAGAGCTGGGAAAAGAAAAGATTGAACGAGAGTCACATCAGCCCATGTGCATCAATCATCAGTTAGCCAGCCCAATGGTTAGAGCATACATTTCCATTGAGTGGTGCCATTTTCTGTTGTTACATTTGTCCCATCTTAATCTTTCTACAGTTCTATTCAGGGCAATCCCCAAGTCCAGCACCACCAGCACAAGGCGCCATCCCTATGACTTCTGAATAAATTGAGATAAAGACTTGAGAGTTTGTGTGTTCTCTTAGGTCGAAGGAAACGACATTTGGGAACCCCCAAAATTTTAAGAGGATCATTTTGAAAAGGCGCAAGAGCCCTAGGAGGTTACGATGGTGGTGCGGGACTTGTGGAGCATCTTGTACAGATCTCTGTAAGATATAAAGTAATGAAGAAAAACTTTTTAATGCGGGCGGAAAATTGTTCGTAACATGAGGGAAGAGCTCGTTCTAGATAACAATGCCTTTTTTGCTGCGAACGCGGGAATTCCCTACTTATATAGCACCTACAGCAAAAAAGGCGAAATAAGATGGGCGCTAGAATAGTGCTGCGTCTACACTATTCGGCGGAGAAATCAGAGCCAGCAACTGCAGTAATTAGGGTTAGAGTCACTAAATGAGCGTGAATCTAATTATAATTGTCAGATTTTCCGGCTTTGATTTACCCGCAGAAAAGAAAGTATGGACCCAGCACTATTCTACCACTCAGGTCTCTACGAAATGGTGATCATTCTGTTGAGTGACCGGTGACGGTGCACGCACTGCTGTGCTAAGGAGAAACGTCGCATAAACATTCAGATGTCATCTAATTTCTCCCTACAAAAAATTCATTTATCAGGAAAGTTTCGAATATTTTCTACTGAAATTTTCAGATACTGAAGATTGAATTACAAGCGGTATTCTCCGAAAATTTTGGGGGAAATAAGCCTGAAAATTCCCGTTTTGTCGAAGTAAATTTGGCAACGCCGGAAGGCTCATACGGCATTCCTCCCTAGCACGCGTGTATCGATCTGCGACCGCGCTCCAATTTTTACCGTGCCTCCATTCTGCCTCCAGTTCCCCGGTCTCGGCCCACATTTTCCGGTGTCGACGGGCCCGGGCGAGCAGACCAGACATTCCGAAACTTGCCAGATCTCCCCGTTTAATCGAATTTTTCCGTCTTAGCACCTATACTCGAGCGTGCGACCCTTCACAACTGTAGCACAATTCGGCAACGCCGCCGCACGAGACACCACGGTTGACAGATCGCGCCTTTTAATCCGCGGATTTTTCACGACTTGATCGGAGGAAACTGGTGCCTTATCGCGACTCTTCCATGGAGCCGTTAATGAGTCACCTCCAGACTCCTGAGTGGCCCCGGGGGGGGGGGGGGGGGGGGGGCTTCGTGAACCACTAACGGACCACGCGCGATAATAGGAGTAGAGGAAACGCTTGGCGGGCGGTCATGGGCTTGCAGATAGCGGGAGGGGGGTTGGGGGCGCTGTGTCTGGACTTCCATCGAGGTTGGAAAGGGCCCTAGCCTGAAGAGACCCTTTTAAAAGGCATTTCTCGATCGCTGTGTCGACGTTTAATTCACTATAATCACAGCAATTGTACTGAATTCGTTAAAACTTACACGTAATTTTCTTTGTGAGTTGACGATGCTGGAAATTAAAAATTTCAGGAAAGTCGCCCATGAGTTTCCGCTCTATAACATAAATCAGCAGTTGAGATTCCGAACAGCGGCGTGGTGTGCTTTGCGATCTATCGATTGATCTCCCATTTAAACCTATGGAAAAGGAACGATTAGCAGGGTGTTCGCAACGAACGCCTTTATAATCGATTCTTTACCATAGCTTCAAATGGGGGAAAATTGTGGTCGATCATTCACGCCTCGTCCCAGATTCCGAAACGCCGCAACCAAGTAATGCTCTTTCCGCACCCAACGCCTCAATCGTGTCACTGGTATTTTAACCAGATTTTATAGAGGAGTCTCTCACAGCCATTTCTCAATAAAAATACCTAAGTACGCCCCGGACATGAATTTCTCATTTTTTTTAAATTTTTAAATTGATTTTTGTCTAAAGAAACTGGAGTTGCAGAAATTCCTCCTGAAACTTGCAATTATTAGTTGCGGTTATTGAAAATCTTAATTCGGTGTAATCGAGATAAAAATCACGCATTACACCCTCCGTAGTTTTATGTCCTTTTTTTGTCTTGAAATTTTTTTAATGGTTTGCGACCGACTCTGTTGAAAGTTCCTGTGGATACCTGTCTCTAAATCCGACTTTTTTACTCAGCCCGAAGAAATTAATGCGTAATCTACATTTTTAAACATCGCAAATTTGCCGCAACATTGAGGTGAAAAACGCGTATTTTTTTATGTTTTAATAGAACTGCATGAAAATTGCGTATTTTGCGCGATTTTGCGGTGCCGTCTAATAAATTTTTAAGTTTTATTATAGATCGAGTAAGTAAATGCTGTAATATTAAAGTGAAAAACGAGTAATTCCTCATGTTTTCACAAACCCGCCGGAAAAATCGGGTGTTTCCTGCTGTAGGTATTGAGATGAATTTCGCTTAATTTCTCACTTTCTCATTAAACCTGCTTGCCTCAAGACTGAGATGCAAATTGCTTTTACTTACTAAACCGCTGTGTACCTAAGTCGCATATGTTACTAAGAGGTTTTGAAGAGTTTTCGGGAATTTTCCGGAATGATTACGTACAATTTCAGGCAATTTTAACAGTTTATTATCTTTCATTCTATTTCCTTTTTCTCTTTTCACCGGAAAAAATCAAACATCGTCCGAGTTTCTGTACCGTTACACCTATATGAAGAAATCAAGTGCCCAATTGTCCGGACTCCGGAGTAGGTATGCGGTTTCACGCGAAATTGAAGGCGAATTTTGGCTTTTAGCCTGTTTCAAATTACTTACCTACGTTTATAAAGGCCACGATACTCATGTGATACAGCCTAATCACTTATTTTCGACTACGGTTTTCCTATTTCGAACGGATTTTTCTCGCGTTTTTCTCGAAAACTGGAAACCTGCAGATCCTGCACACTTTCTTAGGAGGGCAACATTCAGCTGAAAAATGGACACACGTGAGAAACAGCCTGACAGGTTTCCAATTCGAGGCATCGGCTTTAAATGCATCGGTGAAAGTTCGTTCTCGTTTCAGTTGCATCCAGTAGCATGGCGTGCTTCGCGATGTATCGGTCGATCTGCCATTTAAACCTATACTAAAGGATCGATTAACACGGTGTTCGCAAAGATCACCTTAATAATCGATTATTTACCACAGCTTTAAATGGAGAAACATCGATAATCGATCATTCACGCCTCGACGCTGGTTGTATCGCACCCTTCCGTAAAGTACCCGAGTTATCTTCCTCGATTTCTCAGGCCGTCAAAGTCAAGGACGTCAAACCCGCATTTCTTATGAGATTCATTATCTTTCTTAATGAGTCTCTAGATGGTGTTGGAACATGGTATCACTCTGCAAAGCAGAAAAAAAAGTGGTTCGTTTTTAGGGTTTAGTTGCTCTTCGGGTACTGCAAGTCCTGTTCGCATAGAAGGCAAATTTTGGCAATTAAACTGCATGAAAGATCATGGAATACCCTCCATCCTCGTCCTCCTTGCCGTGGCAAATGTTCAAGTTGGATCATTGATTTTCGACTCATTGTCGGAAGTTCCTCCTTTCCTTGTTCCAGTAGTGCTAAAGTATCGATCATTGTACCCTTCCATAAAGCACCTGAGATATTGTTTATGATTTCTCGGGCCGTCAAAGTGAAGGACAGCAAATAACCTTCATTTTTTTGAGATTCTTGATGTTTTTTTAAGAATCTTCAGATGGTGTTGGAACATGGTGTCACGGTGAATGGGAAAAAATGCGGTTCATTCTCAGTCACTGCAAGTCTTGTTTGGAATGAAGGCTTTTAACATTAAAATTAATATGAAAGACCACAGAACGGTTTCATTCTTCGTCTAGCTCGCCGTTGGAAAGTACAGTAGACTCTGGATTATCCGGATTAATTGGTGCCGGGCCCGATCCGGATGAAAAAGAAATCCGGATAATAATAGTAAACACAAACACCACCAACCAACACCACAGTATTCTTATTATGTATATATCATGTACATACCAACACGGATTTAAAAGGTTAACGCCAAACTGAACGACTCAATGGTGATCGTGAATGGTAGCCGACAACGATAAATTACAGTACAACGATTAAAGCGCGCAATGCGTGAAGTATTCATGCAGTCTTGTAGCCGCTAATGTGCGTTTCAGGCTAACTAACCGACTGCACTGCGTTTGGCGTAATGCGAGAAGTATGTATGCACTCTAGTAGGCGCTAATGCGTTCCACGCCGGCCGACCTCACTGTTTGGCGCAATACGTGAAGTATTCCTTCAGCCTTGCAGGCGCCAATATGCCTTGCGACCGCTTCTCCGCGGATCCGCTCACTTATCGGAATGCGTACGTAGTTACATGGTTGCAAAATCGGCAAATAATCGGCATATATTAATCGGCCAATTAAATAATCGGCAATAATCCAGAGTCCGGATAATACGAAGCCGGATAATCCAGAGTCTACTGTATATTTTGAAGGGGGATTTTCAAGTTGGAGCATTGATTTTCGACTCATTGTTGGAAGTTATTCACCCTTTTAGCAGTTTTAATTTATCAAGCATTGTACTTACCCTTCCGTAAAGCACCTGAGTCATCTTTTGTAATTTCTCAGGCCGTCAAAGTGAAGGACAGCATAGAACCCTCATTTTTTTTGAGATTCTTAATGTTTTTTTAAGGATCTTCAGATGGTGTTGGAACATGATATGAAAGAATGGCTCATTCTCTGAGTTTGGTTCTGCCTTAAACTCGAATCTGGAAGACTCGTTCAGAAATAGGCGCATGTTAACTGTTGAAGTAATGCCAATAACATTCCAGTTGGATTACTGATTTTTTTTATCAATCTTTGGAAGTTTTCACTGCACCGTTTTTAATTTTTCAAAATTTTACCCTTCCGTAAAGCACCTGAGATATTTTTTGTGAATTCTCGGGCCGTCAAAGTGAAGGACAGCAAATAACCCTCATTTTTTTGAGATTCTTGATGTTTTTTTAAGAATCTTCAGATGGTGTTGGAACATTCTAGCATTCTTAAAAAAATATGTCGTTCTTAGAGTTTGGTTTTGCTTTATATTCTGCAAGGCTTGTCTTGAAAGAAGGCAAATGTTGACTGTTGAATTAATACGAAAGACGTTTGACTTGGTTTTATTGATTTTTTGTTTTACTAATCTCCGGTAGTTTTCACTGTAGGTTCCGTTTTTAATTTTCCAAAATTTTACCCTTCCATAAAGCACCTGAGATATTTTTTGTGATTTCTCGGGCCGTCAAAGTGAAGGACAGAAAATAACCCTCATTTTTTTGAGATCCTTAATGTTTATTTAAGGATCTTCAGATGGTGTCGGAACATGCTATCATTCTCAAAATTTAAGTTGTTCTTAGAGTTTGGTTTTGCCTAAAATTGTAATAGGCCTGTTCTGAAAGAAGGCAAATGTTGATTGTTAAATTATTACGAAAGACGTTTGACTTGGTTTATCAATTTTTTATTAATCTCTGGAAGTTTTCATTGTATTGTTTTTAATTTTCCAAAATGTTACCCTTCCATAAAGCACCTGAGATATTGTTTGTGATTTCTCGGGCCGTCAAAGTGAAGGACAGCAAATAACCCTCATTTTTTTGAGATTCTTAATGTTTTTTTAAGGATCTTCAGATGGTGTCGGAACATATTATCATTCTTAAAGAACGGCTCATGCTCAGAGTTCGATCTTGCTAAGTGCCACAAGGCTAGTCTAGAAAGACAGTTGATAAATCATTGACCCGTGAATCGATACGAAAGACCAAGGAACAGCTTTTTTCTGAATTTTAAAGACGGTTGTTTCAGCCGAGTCATCGATTTTCAATTCGTCGTAGAAAGTTGTTCACTGCAACTGTTTCAATGCAGAATTAGATGTGCGAAACATTGTACCCTTCCATAAAGCACTTGAGATATTTTTTGTGATTTCTCAGGCCGTCAAAGTGAAGGATAGTAAATGACCCTCATTTTTTTGAGATTCTTGATGATTTTTTAAGGATCTTCAGATGGTGTCGGAACATTTCGTCGTTCCCCGCACGAAGGAACGTAACAGCATTTCAATGTTGCCAAATTTCCTTGCGCAGATTGCACTTTTACTAGGAGAATTCTGGGCATTTCTGACTGAAAAATTAACTGATTTTTCTTCTAATTTTATGCGAAAATCAGACCAATTTCCGACGAAAATTGCACGGGTCTATTCTTGTTAAATATTGAATTGTTTGAGCCAATTTTGCAACCTTGGAATGGAGTTACGTTCTTTCGTCCGGGAGACGAAGATTTGTGTGTTACTGATGCTTTTTTAATTGAAGTTTACCACATAGACACTTACTAAGGTATATAATATTGATTACCATTCATATTGTAATGTCATCGTGAATCTCCGTAGTCCTTAAATAACGACACGTATTAACATGCGCATGCGTTATGTGTTACGATGCATTATTATATTACACGTGACAGCTTTCCTTCTCTCTTTAAATTAGTTTGCGAAAAAAAATTAAGAGCTGGTTGCCGGCAATCAATCTTGGTAATTGCGTTATACCCCAAAATTTCCCTCCCGTTTCCCGCGGATCGCGAGGTTGGACAATTTTGCATCTCTAGATGTTGTCAAAATTATTTTAAAAATATTTTCAGGGTTTTTTGTTCCAATGAAGCATCCATTAATTACGTTACGAACTTTTTCGGCATTTGTGACTTTAAAACAAAATGACGTCATGATATCATCGACCTTCTTTCCCCCTTAGAGCATCATGCAATTTATAAACCAAACGCTTGCTGAGTATACTTTTTTCTTTAATTTTTGTTTAAAAACTACTCTTTCAGGGATTTTTCTAGGAAAACATACCAAAAATCCCCTTTTCACGAACGTTTTTGATCTTTCAAAAAAGAATCAAATTCTCTCCCGCGGATATCTGAAACATATTTCGTCACCTTCCAGGCAAAGTATCACAAGCGCCATGCGGCGTTTAAATATTTCCGCCGCCATTTTATTTTTCTACTGAGAAATTGTTGGTTGAATCTGTTCGAAAATTTCGCTAAATTTTATCGGCAGCACAAAGAAAATTCGGTGTAATTTTCGGACAGCTTCGTTGAACAATTTCTCTGTAAAAAAGGCAATACTGCCTTGCTAAGGAAGAACGCCGTATGAACATTCGAGAGTTGCCAAATTTCCGTCGATGAAATGTTCATTTTTAAGGAAAGTTACGAATATTTCTCCTTGAAATTTTCAAGAAATTTAGTTGAAATTAAGAGCAACAGGATCTGAAAAATGGGAACGTAAATATTCATAAGTTTACCGGCAAATTCGTGTTTTATCAAAGGAAATTTGGCAACGCCTGGAGGTTCATACGGCGTTTTTCCCTAGCACGGCAGAATACTCTCCCTACAAAGGCACTTCAACTTCGAGCGCGGCAACGGCTCCCCGTCGCCGATCATGAGCGCATCCCTCGGTGGCGCGCGAAATTAAAATTTGGCGTTCGCGAAGCCCGCAGAGCTGCCAGATTATGCGGGAAAATGTGGATATCACACACGGATTCCAATGGGGTGAAGTGCACCATCTGGCAAGTATGTAGCCCGTTGGCAAGCCAGTCGATGATAATTAGAGTGAGGAGTAATTCCCCAGTGGACGGCGCGCTGCATCGCATTGGCAGTATTGGCACCACTCGAATGGGGGGGGGGGGGCAGTGGTGCTGGGGAGAAACCGCGTATCCGTACACACGGGATACAATGGCGTTACGTCATTTTTGCTCTCAAGGGTGGGGAGGAGGGGCGGGCGGTAAGGCGTCGCGCCGGTGGCTTGAGCTTGGAACGGCTCAAAAGCTGCCACCGGCACCGGCCAGTCGCAGTCGTATACTGCCGTGCTGAGGAAGAACGCCGTATGAACAGTCGAGAGTTGCCAAATTTCCCTCGATAAAACGTGTATTTTTGAAGACATTTATACATATTTTCCCTCGAAATTTTCGGGTGTTTTAGATTAACATGCGTGCAAAATTGTCTGAAAATTTTGGAAAATAATATTCGCAATTTTTCCAGTAAATTCGGTATCTATCGGAGGAAACTTGGCAACGTCTGAAGGCTCATACGGGGTTTTTCCTCAGCACGGCAGTATAAGCTGCGGCCGGCGCTTGGTCAATCAGTGAAGAATGTCGCTTGTTTATTTTTAGCCTCCGCCGGTCTATTTTTGAATGGGAAGATTGGAAACGGAGAACCGGTTCGCGGCCCCGACCGACCACTCCTTTTCATTCCCGCTCGTTGTCAGATCGAACCGGTTGCCTTTGATTCCGGTAGAGAGCGCAGGGATATTCCTTATGATCCAGGTACGGTCCACTCTGGTCCAGAAAGTCCGGAAACACTGCTGCTTTTGTGAGGGCAGTCCGGAAATAGGTACAGAAGAAGTACGAAAATTCTGCAAGATAGTCCGGAATATTTTGCGTTCAGATATGCTTGATTGTATAAGACGATCTTGAACGAATTCAATCCCTTGCGCATTGATTCCAAATTATGCATGTAGAGAGAGTGCGGGAATGTCGAAATATGGAACTCTTGCGGCCCAAAACTGCCGTGCTTAGGAAAAACGCCGTATGAACCTTCAGATGTTGTCATGTTTCATTCAATAAAAAAACAAATTTACGTGAAAAATTGTGAATACATCGAATTTTTCAGACGAATTTGTTTAGGATTAAATCTAAAACATCTGAAAATTTAAAGGAGAAATATGCATTTTCCGTGAAGATACACATTTTATCTAAGGAATTTTGGCAACTCTCGAATGTTCATACGACGTGTTTCCTTAGCACGGCAGAAAAGAGCAGCCAAACCTCTAACACAAAAAATGTCCTTGCCAATTCGTAGATTCCAACATCAAACCGAGATGGTCAAGAATGTTCAGAATTGAGCGTCCTTCCGCAAAAATGAATCAATTTGTGCAGAAAGTAAGTCAAATACATGCTTTTCAAACGCTGGGTTGTAACAGTTTTATTATTAAATCGTTGTGGAGTTCCTAGGTTGGCTTCCTTTTTTGGCCCTGAAAGCTCCATGAACTAACCTCCAAATTACCGACATGTCCGAGTCCGTGCTCTCATCTGAGAGTTTCTATTTCTCTACGCGACGAGCTCGGGATGTCTATTTTCCTCGCTTTGATTTTGATGCACGATCTGGCAGCCAAGCCGATACGTCGATGTTTATCCATCCACGTAACAAAGCTGAGGACAACGACGCATAATGTGCAAGCGCTTTCTCCTCCTGTCTATGGCCCCTGCAAGTTTTTCGACCCACCAGCTTCATCGACACCGGGGCAACCGGACTTACTTGCCGTTGACGCAGTCGCCCCCGCCCTGTCGTGTCACCGCCCGCTCCAACCACTCAGAACTTACGTTTCGAACAAATCGGAAGTCGCCGTCTCGACAGAAAAAAAAACATCGCCGATGATACATCTCTTGAAAGCATAGAGTACATTAGGAGGCTTGAGAGCTTATAGTATAGAAGTCGTAATGTGAACGGGAGAGCTGGCGCCATGTTCTGCTCGACGAGTTCCGAGCCCGGTGTGCGCTAAGCTCGGGTCACTTTTTCGGTACATGATCGATCCAAAATGGCGGTGTGGAATACGTAGTAATTCCTATCTTCTTTGTTTACATCGGTTAACCAGGTACCCGTGTATCGCAAACAATCGATCAAGTATCGAAAAAGTGACCCGGCGTCACACATGAGTCACGGAATTCGGGACCTGAGAAATGCTTAAAAGTGGCGCCAGCTCTCCCACTTACTTTACGACTCTATGCACTCTTTGCTTGAAAACCGCGAGACACGGGAAACATAGGAAAGTACTTAAATCGCAAATACCTCGTACACGCAAGAGCTCCATTTACTGAATTTAAGTACGTTTTCCCATATGTAAAGATCCTTTCTTAAAATAGGGACACTAATGGTGAATACGTTGTTTTTGAAATGAGATAGAAATTATAGTTCCTAATGGCAAAATGTAGTCCAATTCGCACCTTGTGTGAGGGTCTGTTGCATTTAACATCTGTTTGCCGTCGGATTGCCTCGCCTCTATGACGTGAGGACGTATCTCGATTTCTACGTGAGCCCTGTTTTACATCGGCGGATTCAGCAAATTGGCAACATTGTTTTTCTCCATTGAAACCTACGGAAATGTATCGATTCTTGGAGGGGCCAGATACTCCGACCAGAATCGATTGTTTAACATAGGTTTAAATGGAGGGAATCCGGTGTTGTCAAATTGCAGGATCCGCCTCTGCTCATGCTAAAATGGAGGAAACCTACGCCAAAGTAGCGATTTAGACTACATTTTGGAATCAGGAATTACAATCTTTGGCTCAGTTCGGGAGCAACGCATATACCATTATTTTTGCCGTGCACATGAGTGTTTTGACAGATGAGCCAGAAAAAAATAGTTCATTTGTAACTCGAGGACTACAATTTTTGGCTCAGTTTAGGAACAACGCATGTACTATTATTTTCGCCGTGCACATAAGTGTTTTTACAGATGAGCCAAATAAAAGTAGTTCATTTGTGATGTATCCATCCGACGTTACGCCGCAATTGGTTCTGTCAGTTTCCTCTCGGAGCGAACACTCACTCGTGGGGCACGGCGAACAAAGTAATCTAATTGGCGTGCATGGCTTGGGGAGGGTGCGGGGGTGGGGGAGGGCTGACGGGAAAACGACGCGACGCGGCGGGCGTCGTGACGTGACGTGACGCATCGTGCAGCGTCGCGACGTCCGCGTCGTCGTCGACGCCGACGCCGATGGGACGCGAAAGAGGCGGATGACTCAAATCGTCTGCGAATAAATTCGCAGTTCTCGCCTTGGCATTGTATCATGTTACGACGCCCGGTCCGCGTTGCCAGGTCACCGGCTGGCAACTCACCGCACGCATTTTGTCGTTTCTCTGACGAAACAACGTAACTCCATTCCTACGTTGCGAAATTGACTCAAACAGGGGTGCCACAGTCAGGGAATCCCGGGGAAACCGAGAAATGTCGGGCAATGTTAAAAAGTCAGGAAAAACCGGGAAATAGAAGGAAAAATTGTTCAAATCGCCTTATTTGCTTTCTAGAATGGGATTGAGGTTTCAAAGGACAAATTTTGCCTGTAAACTAGTTTCAATTTTGTCTTCTTAACCATCTGTCATATCCTGCTCAGTCGTCGGATAATTTCTCTCAAATGTAGCAGGGAAATGCCAGGGAATTTCATTTTCGAAATTCTGTGGCAACCTTGCTTAAAGAATTCGATTTTTATACGAGGATGTACCCGTGCAATTTTGATCGAAATTTTTCTGATTTTGGCACGAGGTCAACGAATTTTTTTGATTTTGGCATGAGGTCATCTAAATCAGCGAAATTTTCGGTCAGAAATGCCCATAATTCGCTCGGTGGAAATGCGATTTGCTGGGGGAAATTTGGCAGCATTGAAATGTGGTTCGAAATGTACTTAGTTGCCGGCGGGAAACTCACCGCACGCATTTGGTCGCATAAATTTGCCCATCTCGGTAAGTGCCATTCAGAGAGAGCACGAAAAACTTCCGAGTACTTTTTCCGTTAAGCAACTCGAATCCCTCTTAGTGGATATTTTGTCTAAGCTTAGACAAAAGTCAACATAACTACAGAAAAAAAAATTGAAGCGGTAGATTTTTTAGGAGGTCCGGGAAAGCTAGGGAATTCGGTAATTTCGGAGTCAGGCAAGATTCAAAAGTTAGGAACAAGGCAAGGAATCGAGAAAAGAAAGGAATGAAACCTTGTGATTATGGTGAGTTCTAAAACCCCTTTATTTATTTGCGTATGCAACATGGACGACCGATGAGGTGGAATAGTTGTATCCACGCTCCGTACGCGCTGTCTGCCTGGAGCAGTCATTACCGGGAGCACAAACTGAATTATGTTTTTTTTTGTTCCCTTCGCTCTGTGAACGAGTTGCAATCGTATTTCGTGTAGAATGAATCACGGGATTATTACAATGGACCACTAGACAAGGTACGAATTTCAGCATTCTGGTGCATGTTTTTGAACCAAAATTTCACGTAAAGCTAGATGCGCACAACGAAAATAACCGAAATCAACTCCTTACGAAGATATTTAATGATTCTTGATGCGTGAATTCAAACCACCCGCTCATGAAAACTCAATGCTCTGCGTGATTCACATCGCGTGCTAAACGTTATCATGACAGCCTCTGCGATATAAAAATCTGGCAACCTCAATCTTGACTTTTTGGCTCAGCTGTAGCAAATTGCTTATAGCTTGAACAACACACGGTGGGAAATGAACATTGCTCGATTGAGAAGCTCGCTGAAACCGTTGTAGTGCGCGATTTGACTCACGTAGAGCGTTGAGTTTCTTGTCAGCGGGCAGTTCAACTTCCTCGTAACCAATGTGAATTAAAAACGTTAATATCTTCGTTTGGAGTTTGTTTCATTAGTTTTCGTTGCGTGAATCGTGCTCTACGTGCCATTTTGATTGAGAACCATGTATCAGAATGCTTAAATTCGTACCTTGTCTGGTGGTCCATTGTGCAGCGAATCCCAGAGCAAGAAGGGAACAAATTGATGGAAATGCGCACTGCACATTTTAAGTCCTTGAGATAACGCCAAAATCAGACAACTAGAGAGAGTTCCGTCAATTTGTCTGAGTCGTATATACATTGTAGCTATCTTCTGCTCTCAGTACATCATCGCGCGCGCGATAGTTGCATGTTATGAGAGACCTTGAAAGACAATCATCATCAATCTGTGAGTGTGCAGAGTGGAACTACCGATACATTCTGTCTAGTGAAATGTGGATGCATTAATTATAGCCGGGAAAATTTGACAGCCGTGCTGCGGAGCTCAAATAGCTCGAGACTGGCCGTGACTCGGACGCTCTTCACTGCGAAAGTTGAACTTTATTCGCTGTACTGCCGCGCTAAGGAAAAACGCCGTATGGACCTTCAGGCATTGCCAAATTGCCTTTGGTTAATCCCGAACTTTTCGTAAAATTCGTAAATATTTTTCCTCCAATGGAGATGTTGCAGGTGTGAGGAATTTGCGATTTGACCATTGATTCTTACGTACAAGTTCGCGAGAAACACGATGGTGCCGTTGGTTTTCTCTGAAATCATCTCCCAAACTCAAAAAAGCTCTCAAGTTGAGGCCAAAATGGAGGGGATATCCCACCCTACCCTGAGAGTCCACTTCTACATCAAAACAAACTCTTCATGCAAAGATAGGGAGCAAATACATTGACAGGGCTGCCACTTTATTTGGGGACTCTAAAATGAAAACACAGCAACCCTGCCAATGTAAATTTGCTCCCTATCTTTGCATGGAGAGCTTGTCTTGATGTAGAGGTGGACTCTCAGGATAGCGTGGGATATCCCCTCCATTTTGGCCTCAATTTAAGAGCTTTTTTTGAGCTTGGGAGTTGATTTCAGAGAAAACCAGTGGCACCATAGTTTTTCTCGCGAACTTTTACCGAAGAATCGAGAGTCAAATCGCAAATTCCTCACACATGCAACATCTCCATTGCCTTTGTTGGCAATGTTGCCAACTAATACAAATGAGAATGGCTTACTGGAGCCGGTGCGTTGCACAATCGGCGGATCGGGGTCCTCAGACGGCGATTGTAAGTTGGTGTCGGTGTTTGGTGGCGGGGTTTTCTGGCAGCGACCCATGAGCCCATGAGAGCGTACGCCTTCACGCATCGAGAAAATGCTCCCGCTCCGCTTTCCAAATAGTTCGGTAATTGTGTCTATCGCCCAATGGGCCTGTTGTGAACCTCAGTTAGAGCAAAAACAAGAATTATTTCTTGTAGCCAATGCCTCAAAAATTACCGTGAGCACAGCGGGAAAGTCTGAAGTACACTCCTAATTTCACAATCTGCGTAAGAAATTAGCACACTAGAAAAAAAAACACATTGGATCTAGAGTCCAGACTCCTAAAAACATCGACAAGAAAAAATACTCTCGATCCAATCGGATTTTTGCTTAAATCAAGAACCAAGTCTTAATTTGAGCGGATTTCCCTTTGATTCAAGCAAAATTCTGATTGAATCAAGTGTATTTTTTCTTGTCAATGTTTTCAAGAGTCTGCACTCTAGATCCAATGTGTTTTTTTTCCAGTGCATTTCAGTGCTAGCAGGGTTCAAAAATTCGTTATTTCCGTCTTGTTCTTCGACTTGCGTTGAATAAGAATTGGACATAAACCAAGTAGGTATACTTACGGGTGAAACCTATTCATTCTGCCGTGCTGAGGAAGAACGCCGTATGAACAATCGAGAGTTGCCAAATTGACCTTGATAAAACATGTATTTTTGACAACGCCCATGCATATTTTTCCTTGAAATTTTCAGATATTTTAGATTGAATTGCTTCAAAAATTGTCTGAGGATTTTGGAAAACGATGTTCACGATTTTCCCAGTAAATTCGGGTTTTATCGCAGGAAACTCGGCAACGTCTGAAGGCTCATACGGCGCTCCTCTTTAGCACGGCAGTATTGTGATCTTTCTTGGCAGGGCAGTGCACCCTGCACAATTTGGCAACGTTGACGTCTGTGCGACGTGACGATGACGCGCATTGCGTGAGCCCTTCGCCAAGTGGACCACCGAATTCGACGTTGCGTAACCGGCGTTTCGGACGTAACCTCATATCCAGTGGCGTGGCGTGAATTGCGATATATCGATTGTCATGCCATTTAAACCTATGAAAAAGATCGATTATCAGGGTGTTCGCAGCGAACACCTAAGTAATCGATTCTTTACTGTAGCTTCAAATGGCGAGATATCGATAATCGATTATTCACGCCACGCCACTGCCATATCCCTCACTAAAGCTATACTCAATAATTTCAAGAAACCGTCCGATCCTTGGTGCCAGAAAGTGCTGAAAATCAGCTTATTTTTCAATTTAAACCCATTTATAATTTCCACATTTTATCGCACAATCTGGCAACCTTGCGTCTGATCCCGATCCGTCTGTTAAAACTTGGAAAGAGTACCTCAATGGACGCTGTTAGTGGTAAAGTTACCCAAGAGATTCTTGTTCTCCGTTACATCGTATTGTATCCAAACACTAGCATTAATTTAAGCTTTTTTCATTGCTACAAATAAGAAAAAATTGATATACAGGGTTATTCAAAAGTCACGCACCACTGACCATGAGAGGGTGGCCATTTGACATTTTTGAGTTGCACCCCGCCCCCCTTCCCCTGAGGGGGTCAAAAACTGGAAAGATCCTAAAAAAATTCCCTCTCAATATGGGGAGAAACGTCACAAGCCGCAGATCGATATCGTAATTAGTTCTAATTCGCGATTCGGTTCTATTTAGTTCGATTTGCGTTATGTCACTAAACTCTCGAATGTTCATACGACGTTCTTTCGTAGCACGGCAGTATATGACATCTAAGTTAATCACAGCTTATATATTTGAATCCATTGACTGAGAATATCAGAACGCTTGCAAAAAGAATACAAAGAAAAATATGTTTACTAAAAATTAATGACATTGAAAAGCTGGATACGAAGTCAAGGACGATTTTCATTCCGGTCTGATTTTTTTATTACCGTATTTCTTTTTTTAATCCTGCAATAATTATTTTTATGTCCAAGCACGACTGATTGAAACTTCTAATAGCTTGGTCTCGGAACTATGTCTTCATAGCTGCAAACTTCAAAGCGTCTTAAGTCTCAACGTCTTGTCCGACATTTTCGGCCGTCTTGTAGGCATCCTCGTAGGCTATTGTGCCGTGCTAAGGAAAAACGCCGTATGAGCATTCGCACGTTGCCACGTTTCCCCTGATAAAACATGTATTTTGGAGGAAACCTATGCAAATTTTTCCTTAAAACTTTCAGATATTTTAGATCAAACTGTGAGCAAAATTTTCTGAGAAATTGGGGAAAAAAATATGTGCAACCTTCCTAATAAATTCATTTTTTATTAGTGGAAATCTGGTAACGCCTAAAGTCTCATACGACGTTTTTCCTTAACATGACAGTATTATTGTTATGCGTGTATGAGACGGTCGCGCTGATAGAGTAGAAATATGCTGTCACATTTCATCGTATCATAGCGTACTTCGTGTGTCATATTTCATTTTTACATGAAGCACAACGATGCAATGAATCCACCCGTGTAATTAATAATTATTGACTTCTATTTCCGTCAGTGAAATCGCTCATTCAGTTATTTTCCTCTTTTGTCTGTTGCAGGTAAGCTGACCGTTATTTCGATAAGGCACTTATCTTATCAGAGAAATTGTTTTGCAACGTAAGTCTCTTATCAGCTTTTTATTTCTAGTCTCTTAATCTGTTTGCCTTTAGTCCGATTAAAGCGTTTATGAATGAGTGGGAAACGTGAACTTCATGAGTGCGTAATGAATTCGCAAATTTAGATTAAGGAATTGGAATTTCGTAAGGTCAATTTTTTATTCCCCGCCATTAGAGAATCCACCTTGAATTTCAACCGATGAATCCAATTTGGATTTGTTTTGAGGAAAGGAGGTTAAGAGTCTGGTGCGTCGATGAATGTTTATACTTTCTTGCACATAGTGGTTAAAAGGAAATCGAGTAGAGAAAGTAAAATGGCTTTAGTGCGAAACCGTATATCTCTTTTCTATGGTATATCAAAATGCTTTCTGGAAAAAAAAAAAAAAAAAAAAAAAAAAAAAACATTCGAGTTGTGATGGCTCTTTGGACGGGCAAAGACCCTGCTATCTTGCCCACAATTTGCTTCATCAGCCCTCTTCTTCTGCATTCTGAAATTCGGAGGTGAAGTCAGGAAATCCCGCAAACAACGCGTCGGCTCGACAATTTTGGACATAACCATTCGAGATAGCTCGAGCAACTACCGAGAGCCTTTTTCCATAGGTAATTTGAATTAGTAGTTGCGGGAAGTTCATCCGAAGTTCAGCAAAGTCAGCGAAATTGAAGAAAAAAATCAAGTGGACGCTTTGTTTGAAAGGCAGGGAATTTGGAAGTATGAGAGTCAAGGAAAAGCCAAAAAAGTAGATGTATCGTATGTGTACACATCGGTGATGTGTCAACCCTGTGATTATGGTGCGTTTCGAAACCCCTTCATTTATTTACATATGCAAAATGGGCAACCGATAAGGTGGAATAGTTGTATCCACGCGCCGTCTGCCCTACGCATCGGTGATGTGTCAACCCTGTGATTATGGTGCATTTCGAAACCCCTTCACTTATTTGCATATGCAACATGGGCAACCGATAAGGTGTAATAGTTGTATCCACGCGCCGTCTGCCCTACGCATCGGTGATGTGTCAACCAGAGTACATACGAAGTGAATAATGCTTTTTGTGTCTCCTTCGCTCTATAAACGAGACGCAATATCGAATGTATCCCAGGACTACTAAAATAGTGCATCAATCCCTATCATGAACGTCAATCGGAGTTCCTAAGTATCTCAGGAATTTTGCAATATTATCAGGAGTGAATTTATTTTTCAATAACGCCTCAGGAAAACGTATGCGTGCTATCAGCTCTCAAATGCTGGTACGCATGTTTATGAGCGTGCAGCATAGTACACGACAATATACCCAGTAAATCGAGAAAATAAATGAATAAAAGAATGAATTGGTTTAAATTGAATATGAAGTGGTTCTCGAATGTTTCTCGTATTTTTAGGGTTGCATGAAGCCTTTGTACAGTTGCCAACAGTTCAATACGCGGGATAGAATCACTCGTGAGAAACAGAGCCTCAGAAAAAAATCGGTGAATTTTTCCTGAGCTCCGGAGCAATATATTTGCTGTCTCGTGAGGATTCGGGAATAAAAATAGAAACAAGCTGCTGGTTCCAACACTACTGTGTTGGAGAGCTCGCCTTTGGGAAACTATTAACAACTATTAATGATTTTTTCTGAAATTGTATATGTATTAAATGAATCTTTACCCAATTATCAGAGGTTACATGCCGATGCAAAATGTTATGACGTAATTTCATATGACAAATTTTTCACATTACAATAAATAAAGAGAAATAAAGAGAGAGAAATGGAATTATCTTTTATGAATGTGATTTTGCGGCAAATGTTGCAATGGCTATTTTTGCCATCGCATTTTTGTTTTTGGCTTTCATCGTTGATAAGCTTTTTCTTAACTTGTCAACAATGTAATGAAACCATATGATTTAATTTTAATTTTTTTTTTTTAAATCAAGTCGCCAACTTGAATTAAGGTTATACTTTGTTAAGCTGGCAGTCTGAAATTCTGAATTTTTATCGGCACAGAGTTCAAAGAAACTATAATTTAGCACGGTTTGGAGGAACGTTTCTGCCATAATTCTTACACAATACTTATGGTATACACTAAGAGCTGAAAAGGAATTCACTTGAATTTTAGCGTGGAGCTCGAGAGACCACTTCAAGCCTTTGTATGCGAGTGGCTCAATGGAGCACATCACGCCTTTGTAGGTATGGGGTGGCTCAATGGAGCACCTCGCGCACTATAAATAGCACGGAGCTCGAAAGAGCACTTCATGCATCTGTATTTTAAGGTTAAAACGAACTCTAAAGAAACTCAATGCGAGGCTCAAACGAATTCTCAAGCATTCTAAATGCGAGGCTCAAACGAATTCCCAAGCATTCTTGATGCGAGGGGCTCAAACGAATCCTAAAGCATTCTTAATATGAGGTTTAAACAAACTCTGAAAGGATCCCAATGCGAGTCTCAACCGAGCTCTCAAGCATGCAATTATTTTGAGGTTAATTAACCTTCTATGGTACCAATAACGGCAATCTTAAGGATTATCCATTAATTATGCGCAAATCTCAATCTTAGTCTTAGTAACTTAAAATTAATTGAACAAATTATTAAATCACGTCGAGGTCACCATGTTTTTTATTTTAAGAAATAATAACAATTGCAAGTACAACTGGACACAAAAACTGCATTGAAAAAATAAGAGGATGATAACATACAATTAGGTTATTTGATATAAAACCATAGCAACATGCTATGATATGCTCGGCCACTGGAAAGTGCTGCTCTCTAGTGTAGCAAACGAGGAACAATTAATCCTCAGTTGAATGAGGGAACGGAAATGTTCGACGGAGGAAAACTGTAACCCGCGAAAATTCAACTTTTAGACCTTGAAATCAATGGGATTTTGGCCGTTCCTCCGACGGCAACGAGAACCATCCATTCGTCGCCACGGACACTACCAATGCTAAAAGAAATCGATCGCAAAGAGCTCTCCCGAGTGGGCGAGCTCAAAAATGCCAACAACTTTTCCTGAAAAAGTGAAAAATCAAGGTAATTGTAGAATTGTCTTTCTCTAACAATGAAAAAGTCGAAAATATCCGGATGAAGCGGTTTTGATCCTGCACTTGCCGACCAGGTTATCGGAAAGATTTTCAAAGCAAGAATAAATTCAGCGTAATCCCGACAACGGAAATGCAAAGTTTCGAAACATCCAAGGTCAAACTTTACGATCCCATACAGCCGAGCATCACAATTAGTTGTTTCGGAACGGGGAGAGAACTGGGAGGGGGGCGGGGATGGAGGAGGAGGAGTGGAGGCACTTCCTGTGCTCGTTTTTTACGCGGAAAAGCGAGAATCCACCCGATAGTCCGTAATCGACTGAAAATCACTCGGATTCGTGAGTCGAATGTTCGTTTGAAGTTGAGGACATGCGTATAAAATTGATTTTCAGGATACATTTTTCCCTACCAGCACTGGAAAAAAAAAAAAAAAAAAACACATTGGATCTAGAGTCCAGACTCTTGAAAACATCGACAAGGAAAAATACTCTTGATTCAATCAGATTTTTGCTTAAATCAAAAGGAAATCCGCTCTTAAGAGGCTTGGTTCTTGATTTAAGCTAAAATCCGATTGAATCAAGAGTATTTTTTCTTGTCGATGTTTTTAAGAGTCTGGAGAATGGAGATCCAATGTGTTTTTTTTTCCAGTGAGGATAAATTTTGTTCCTACCTACTTGGTGCCTGGTGTTACGTATCAAAACCAATTTTCTTACACGTATAGGTTTCTCTTACGAACTATTTTGAAAATGCGAATAACTCGATTTGTCCGAAATAAGCAGTCAAGTTCCTTTGGCTCTCAATTTTAGCCGGTTCCTTCGTCATAAACGCCGTGCTAAGGAAGAACGTCCTACGAGCATCCTGACGTTGCCAAATTTTGATAAAGTTATAGAATTTTCAGGGAAATTTGTGAATTTTTTCCCTCCAATTTTTCAGAGAATTTTATTCGGAACCGGATCTGAATCACCCGAAAGTTTCAAGAGAAAACATTCATAACCCTCCTAAAAAAAAGAAGATAAAAAGGATTTTATCGGATTAAATTTGGCAACTCTCGAATGTTCATGGAACGTTTCTCCTCAGCACGCAGAGCTACACTGCCTTGCTAAGGAAACGACGCCGTATGAACATTCGAGAGGTACCAAATTTCCTTCAAGAAAATGTTCATTTTTAAGGAAAGTTATGAATATTTTTCCTTGAAAATTGCGAGCAACATTATCCGAAAAATGGGAGAAAAATATAAGTTTACCAGGAAATCCGTGGTTTAGACATGGAAATCTGGCAACGCCTGAAAGTTCATACAGCGTTCTTCCTTAGTACGGCAGTACAGACTTTGGGTCGATGCGTCCATTCACAGCCTCCGCAGAGCGTCTTGATGAACGCGCTCGGCGGCACATGAGTATGAGTGTGTCGTTCATTCACACCGAAGCTCCATCGCACTCCTCTCCGTCAGGCATCTATACTATAAGCTCCAATATAACCTTAGGCACTTACCGCGTTGCCGTGTTAAGGAAGAACGCCGTATAAACATTGGAGAGCTATCAAATTTCCTTTGAAGCGATGTGGGGTAACAGAACAGACTGCTGAGCGCCGGGCTAGAGACTCAGGCCACATGCCACAAATGAAAAAGGGATGAAAATGAACAAGAAACACAAAACTTTAGTTTGGCGTGACCAAAATTTAACTACAGAGACATTACCGACCCGTCCGATGAAAGATGGGGGGTAATCCGCAAGGATTACCCCCAAAAAGGGAAAAATAACGAGAGCAAACGACTTACACGCACATCCAGGAAAAACGAGCCAAAAACGAACTGAGAGCACTCTCGACCAACCAGAAAGCAGCACCTATGGCGTCACTTTCTGGGTTCGAGAGTGCTCCCACGGGATTGGCTGCCGGCCTGGAGGGTGCCGAATTTGATAAATTTTAAATTTAAATGGGACCATACTACACCTTCGATAAAATGTTCATTCTTTAGGACTGTTATAAATATTTTTCCTTGAAATTTTCAGGAGCTTTAGGCAAAATTGCAGACAAAATTATCGAAAAAATTGGAGGAAAAATATTCATAAGTTTACCAGGAAATTCGCTTTTTATAAATGGAAATTTGACAACGCCTGAAGGTTCATACGGCGTTTTTCCTTAGCACGGCAGCATGTAGACGGATGCGCACTGGCATGATGATCCTCGGCGCGTCGTAATTTTGACGAACAATAGTGCCCTAACCTCGAAACAGCAGAAGCACCGACCGAGGACCGGTGGCTTCTCCGAAATTCCCGCCGGCTCCGGGCGCCGACCTGAGAGTACCAAGAACCCGACGAGACGCCCAACGACGAAAGAGCGAGAGGAAAACCCACCACTGCCTCGGAAGAAAGCCCTAAGTGCATTTCTGGATGAGCCACGGTTAGGACATGCTCTTACGCGTCTCGAGGCTCATCCCAGAAGGCACTGCGGAGCTCTTCCGGAACGCGGCGGACCCAGTGCGCTTTCCGAAATCAACAGTTGGTTCGCCGAAAAGCGTACATCGACGGTGAAACTACCAAACCACGTATCTCGTTTGCGGTGTTTAAAAATTTACGCTCACATTTTATTTTTTTGAAGTAGACCAAATCAATATCATTCCTTGAAATTTTCACAGAATTTTCTCTGCACGAAGAGGAAAAATCTCAGAAATTTTCAAGACTGGACGTTAAGTAGTTTTTCATTTAAAAAATAAAGTATGGCAGGAAGTCTGCGACGTCGCAAACTGAGATACGTGGTTTGGTAGTTTCACCGTCGACAACCCGTTAGGATCCCGTTGAACTTGAGTCTTTTTCGAATAATCCGTTCGCTCGGTTTCTCAATGAGGAAGCGACGCGATGCGATGGAGCTTCGGTGTGAATGAACGACACACTCTTGTGCCACCGCGCGCGTTCATCAAGACGCTCTGTGAATCGACGAATTCGATACTCCTATCGATTTCTGTACAGAACGCAAGTTTTTCGATGAAAGATCCTGCTTTCATTGCGCTCTGAATTTTGCCAAATTTTTGGTTTCAAATGATTCTTTTTGAAATGAATGCGCTTTTGGCTTAAAATTTAAAATCTGCCGAGATTTTTTACCCAATCGATTCAATATGTCGCTCTCCAGTTCGACGTCAGTTCGACTCCAGTTAATCGTTTTTAATGCTAAGCGCTGTCTCCACTCGTCAAATCGGCGTCAAAATAGAAGCTCAAAGTGAATCGATTCCAACGATGAGTGGCTGGAAGTCGGGACTTGATGCGATTGATGAGTGCTGCAACTCAAAATAGAGCGGCGCGACTCTTTTTTGATCAACAATCGCGAACAGATCGTATTTATCGATTCACTGTGAGCTTTCATTTTGACGCCATTTTGACGAGTGGACACAGGGCTCTAGTCTGTCCCTTCGCTACGACTCAGCAACGAACTTAAGTTCATCTCATGGACGGATCCTCCGCACGGAAGAAAAACTTCGTGCGTGGGACCCGAAGTTTAGGTCATATGGATCTCTGAAGTTTTTGGATTGAGCATCTGAACACTTAAGGTCCAGCTGCTGAGGTTTGGATCACACATCTGAAACTTCAGTTCTTACATCTGAAGTACTTCGGTTTTCACATCCGAACAACTTCGGTTCTCACAATCTCACATCCGAAAAACTTCGGTTCTCGCATCTGAATTACTTCAGATGTAAGAACTGGAGTTTCAGATGTGTGATCCGAACCTCAGCAGCTAGACCTTAAGTGTTCAGATGCTCAATCTGAAAACTTCGACCTAACCATATGCCCTAAACTTCGGGTCCTACTCACGAGGTTTTTTTCTCCGTGAGGAGAAAACTTGAACTTATTGTTGCCCATTAAAACTACTCCTCGAACACCGGAAAAATTTTAAGACACCCTGTAAGGATCTTTTTCTCTCTTCTTCTTTCTTTGTCTTTTTCTCTCTCTTCCCTCTCTTTCCCTGTTAACACATACCGTGCGACGACACAGGGAAGGCGTCGGACGTTATTAGTTAGTCCTTGTTCAACGTCGCTTGAAATGCAGAGGAGAGCGAGAGAGAGATGTAGAATGAAATGACGCTGCTGTCGGCTGCATGACGGTATGTCGATGCAAGGAGCGACGACGACCGACGCGACGCGACGCGGCGTCGGAGAACAGTGTTGCCAACTCGGCGCAAGTTTCCCAAAACGTCGCTTTTCTGACGAAGAGGGGTGCGTTTATTTCCATGCGAGACCTGAATAGCAATAAGTTACATGGATAATGAGGTTCATCCAGGGGTGTGGCGTGCTTTGCGCTCTGTCGATTTTTCCCAATTTGAAGCCGTGGTAAATCATTGATTATTAAGCTGTTCGCTGCAAACACCGTGTTTATCGATACTTGTCCATAGGTTTAAATGGTAGATCAATCTATATATCGCCGAGCACGCCACGCCACTGGTTCATCTCAAGTTGGACCTTTATCACTGAACTTTATTGAGGGTCTCTGCCCCTTCTTGTCATAGTCAAACTGGATATTTTAATCCCAGTGAAATCCTTATTTTAGAAAGACGACGAAGTATTGAGTGAACCCGGCTCGCCATTCGCTTGCGGAGATTAAAGTCGGAAAAACAGAGGATATCGAGGATTCAACCAAAATTTATAATCGAAGGTACCTAACAGGGGAAAGTTGAGGGGTTAGAAACCACCCAAAAGCGCCAAAATGCGAATACCAAAACTACCTTGCTAAGGAGAAACGCCATATGAACATCCAAGGGTTGCCAGATTTCTCGTAGTATAATTTATATTTTTGGAGAAAGTTTCCAGTATCTTTCATTGAAATTTTCACTATTTTCAGGTATTTTAGATAAATTTGCGGATAAAAACCTCTGAAAAATCGAAGGAAAAACATTTACGAATTTCTCTAAAAATTCGTATTTAATGAATGTCTGTTTGGCAACATCTGAAGGCTCTTACGGAAATCTGCGGCACAGAAGCACAAACGGGAAACCAACCTAACTTAACCTAACCTTGCATAAGGCCAGGTTAGACCAGATAATGGTCACTTGATTTCTTCTCTCCTTTTGTAATTTAATCTAAAATATCTGTAAATTTTAAGAGAAAATATGCTTAAATTGCATCAAAAATACATGTTTTACTTAGGAAAATTTTGCAACTGTCGAATATTCATACGGCGTCCTTCCTTAGCACGGCAGGATAGATGGACGAACACCACATCGCACAAGTAAAAGAAGAAAACGGGAATAAGTAGAAGATTTGGCAGCTGTGGCGGCGGGCGAGCCGCGAGAAGTGAAAGAACGTCTACGCCGCGTCTGACGAAAGGAATTCGCCGGTCATAAGTGAGGAGGTGCACGAAGGTGGTTCCTAGAACCCTTGTTGCCGTTCCGTGCATATTTTTAAACATTATTTCCTTGTAGACGCGAGGAAAATTGAAAGAGTTTCACGGGGAAGAAGGCAACATGGTCGAAAGCCGTCTTCGGGGACGCCAAAAGTTGCCAAGTCCTGTTCGCAAACCGGGTGAAAATCGATTTTTACGTGTTGACTTCGGGAGAGTGCGTTCCCTGCGGACCGGGCTGATCATTGAAATCGATAGACAGAACGCTAGATAAAGAAGACATAGGGTAAAAGGAGTGATCCAATGGTCCAATTGAGTGGTTGACAGAGCAAAGCGGATAATTTTATGAGCCCCCCTTCGCATTCCGCAGCCCGAATGGCCCTCGACCCGCCTTCCATTACTACACTTCATCTAGCGTTGCGAGTTCACTAATTACTGAACACGACCAGCATGTAATTTTGAAAGTCGAAAATTTGAAGAAAAACTAAGAAAAGAAAAAAAAAGAAAAACATTTCCACGATACACGAGTTTCTCCCCGCAAGAAATCGTTCCCCACCCGCCCGCCGGGAGAGCCGCGGCGTGCTGCCAGCGCGGAACGCGCATTGACGCCTACAAACCTAAGGGGCTACTTCACGCATTGCGCAATGCTTGAAGTATCTCCTTAGGTTTGTAAGGGGCTACTTCACGCATTGCGCCATGCTTGAAGTATCCCCTTAGGTTTGTAGGCGTCAGTGCGCGTTTCGAGCTGGCAGCACACCGCGCCGCAGCGTACCGTAAACTTGCCCACAATTAATAGGTCAGGGTGTTAAAATGTACGCAATTTGACATCAAATTCGAAATTAGCGACTCAAGAAACATCAGTTACGAAACTTTCGTGATCGTTCAGTCATTATCCGACTTATTTCTTCATATTCTTTAGTTTTGGACCATAGTGCGCCGCGGGCGGTGGCGCTTATGAAATTCTCCCCTGTGTTCAATCGGTGAAATAAAAACGTTAATATCTTCGTTAGGAGTTAGTTTTTTTTAATTTTCGTTGCGCGAATTGTAATCTACGTGAAATTCTGGTTAAGAAACGCGTATCAGTTTGCTGAAATTAGTACCTTGTCTAGTGGTCCATATAATCTAAACCATCTGAAAATTTCAAGAGGAAGTATGCTTAAATTGCATCAAAAATACATTTTTATCAAGGAAAATTTGGCAACTCGCGAATGTCCATACGGCGTTCCTTATCACGGCAGTGTTGCAGTTTCACCTCGATGTGTATAAGGTATCTTTTTAATGTAAATTTGGCATTTGCTGGAGATTCGCCCGAACGCAATTAAAATTTTTTTCTGTCTCGAATAGGTCCGGGATCCGCATTGCTTACATGATATTTGGACGTATTTAAATCCAAAGGAACTATATCCATTTTAACATGAGCCATTTCAAGCATCTATTCTTATGGATCTCAGGGTTCTTATCAGGATGAATACAGTTCCTTTCGGTGTAAATGCGTCCATTTGTAAACCAGACGTGTAGGAGTGTCGATTGAGTTGCGGAATGGAAATTGAATTTGAGGGGGGGGGGGGGGGTGTCTGCAGCAGAATGGTTGACCGCAACCGCATTTCAGGATGGCGGATGGTATTCACAGACATTGAAAGATGGAATTCTTCAATCGATTCGATTAGTCTCGAGTGTCTAGAATTGTTTTACATTTCGAGGGGAAGTCTAAAACAGAGAGAGCTGTCAAGTGTTGCGTAGCATCCTTGAGCGCGAGGGTTGTTTGGAGCGATTCCTTTAACGGAATGATCCCCTGTGCCGTATTGTCGTTTTTAAAGCAACAAGCTTTAAATAATGCATATTTCCAACGCAGAATGTGCAGTTAGGATGTATTTTAGACTTTCCGATGCCTTCATCGTGATTTTTAAGGCATTTTCTATCGGAAACAACCCTTTTTTTTGCTGTAGCTGAAGTTTGCAGCAGGCTCATTGAGATACGACCTTTAGGGGGCGTCCATAAATTACGCAACACACTTTTTCGACATTCTTGACCTCCCCCCTTCCCTTCTAAAGCTTTTGTGACGTAGGTCCCTATCCTTTAAAACGTAAAAACATCCCATTTCCGGCATCTTGGACTTTTTTAGATGACGTAGGGCGGCACGGCGACTTTTATCATCGATTTCTCGGAAATGGTGTATTTTTGGAAAAATGCATTCTACATAAAGTGTTTGAGATTATATCATGAGTTGATTTAAGCAAAAAAATCCGACGTTATGGTCCGTTTTTCATACTTCGAATTCCGGATTTTGCTGACCAGGTTGTACCGACCTACGTCACAGGGTACACAATCTTCAAGATGCAAACACCTCCTTTTTCTCTCTATGAGTCAGAGAGATATATCGAGCTCTATCGATAAGAACACCACGCGAAGCGAGGCACCGCCGAGGCGTGAATGATCGACTATCGATGTTTCCGCATTTGAAGCTATGTTGAATAATCGATTATTAAGGTGGTCGTTGCGAACACCCTGTTTATCGATCCTTCTCCATAAGTTTAAACGACTGATCTATCGATGTATCGCAAAGCACGCCACGCCGCTGCATTGCCTCGCGGTAGCCACTGTCTCCAAGACTTTTTCAAAATTCGGCCTATCGTCACGCCGTTGGGAGACGACATGGAGGAGAAGTAAGTGGCGGATTTGGGAGTTGCGAGTTCGGCAAGGCGAAGCGCTCCGCGGCCGGAAACAGCGCTCGGAAGTCATTGGCCTCCCCCCCCCCCCCCCCCCCCCCCACCCCCGCTCGTCCTGCGGGAGGGGCGACAGACAGGCCGCGCCGCAACGCGAAGGAGTCAAAAGCTGAGTCCACGCTTTTACGATATCATTTGCCGCTCGGCAGCCAGACGAGGAAAGTTTCGTCGCCGCACAGTGAGACGAGCCAATACTGCTGTGTTAAAGGAAAAACGCTGTGTGAACATTCGAGAGTTGCCTAATTTCCCAAAATAAAGCATGTGTTTTTAAGGAAACTTATGCATATTTTTCCTTGAAATTTTCAGATATTTTAGATTTAATCGTGAACAAAAGTGACCGGAACAGGGTTGCCAGCGACCGGGAAACCGGGAAAAGCCAGGGAAAAAAAATCAACCGGGAAAAGTCAGGGAAAGTCAGGGAATTTCGGTGTTGGTCAGGGATTTTTCTGATTTTTCGTGGAATTAGGCGCGGGCGGTCTCGGGCTCGCGTTGCCGGATCAATTTGGCAATCTGACTGCGTCAGATCCATACTTAAAAGTCAGGGAAAAATATTGGAAAGTCAGGGAAAAATCAGGGAATGGAAAAAAATAATTTGGCTGGCAACCCTGCCGGAAAATTTAAGGAAAAATATTCGTATTTTTCTCAGTAAATTCGGCTTTTCTTGAAGGAAACATGGTAACGGTCTTACGTTCTGGAGGCCCATGAGGCGGTCTTCCTTAGCACGGCAGAATAGAAGAGGTCGGATACGGATTTTTTGGCTAAAATTTCAACTTTTGATGTTTATTTCGTCATAAATTCAATTTTAATGGGTGGTTTTGAAAGAAAATTTCACTAAGAAACCAACGGAACCACTCTTAAACTTTTTCATTGCATTTTTAAAAAAGGATCAGCTTTCAAAGTTTTCAGATTTCGTCCGACCTCTCCTGTTGACCAGGTCCAGTGTGCGCCGCGACGCGACGCGCTAGACAGGAGGAAGTCGCGAACCATAAAACCGCCAGTGATTCCCAGAAAGTATCAAGAAAGTCGGCTACTTCAGACATGCCTGGTCCACGTGGCATTCATGCATGTGGGAGGAAAAGGCGACCGAAGGTACTTTTAGTTGAGAAAATCGCACGAAAATGTAGGTAAGGACATGGGCCCTTGTATGGCCCTTGTAGGCCCTTGATACGAATTTCGGGATATTGATTTCTTCGATACGGGAATAAGAATTTCTGGCTCTTGCATAAAAGCAACTTTCTACATAGAGAAACCGATGATTCATACGTATGTCGTTTCTTTAAGGAGCCAGAAATAGTGGTTCCTTATTGCAAAATGTGGTCCAAGTAATGGCGAATTTCTTTTTGCACAGCTTCTATGCCCTCCCCTTGGATCCACGTTTGCCAAAACCGCTGGAAAAATCGCGGGTTTGCCGCGATATTGAGGTGAAAAACACGTGCTTTCTTATGTGTTTACAAAACTGCTAGAAGAATCGCGTGTTTGCCGCAATACTGAGATTAAAAACACGCGCTATTTCTCACTTGTTTACCGAACCACCAGAAAAATCGCGTATTTGCTGCGATAATGAGATGAAATTTGTGTATTTGCCGCGGCACCGAAATGAAAATTGCGTATAACTTCCTAGGTTCCTACGAAACCGCTGGAAAAATCTCGTATCCTTGAAGGTTCACGAAAATTTGCATGAAAGTGATTAATGAATCAACACTAGTTAAAACGGACAGCCAGCGCGCAACTAGTCGAACTCCAGAGTAGTCATGTGGTATCACATCAAAATGAAGGAACATCTTAGCTTTTTACCCGTCTAAAATTACTGACGCTTATGAATTAAGGTATTATGCTCCCATCCTTAAATGTGGAAATGGAGCGCGCAACTATTCGAACTCCGGAGTAGGTATGTGGTATCGCTCGAAAATGATGGAAAATCTTCGCTTTTCGCCTGCCTTTGATGCCTTTTTATTCATCTGAAAAATCCCAGAATTCGTTTTTTGAATTTCGTAAATGTCAAGTGGGAGAGATTTCCGGTTATCGATGGGACCACCCTGAGAACCCCTCGTCGGGTGCGGGGTGGCTTAAGTTGAGTCGTCGAGTAGGTATTTAAAGTCACGATAGGTAGGATTTCCACTGATGAATAAACATTGTTCTTTCGTCTCCTTCTTTTCAAGTTGTCTGGTCTTGTCTTCTAGTTGTCGCCCTCGCACAAATTATTGTAAGCTGACGGTTTTCTTTTTCCTAGACCAGCTCAGACCGATAAAATGTAAGTGGATTTTTTCCGGCTGGAAAAATGATTCAAGCAGGGAATTGAAGAGCTGAGCGAATTCTGAAGAATTTAAGAAATGAGCGAGATTATCGGTTCAACATGTGTATTACGATAGAAACGAGATGTTGCTCCTGATTTTTACTAAGAAAACGGTGTTCAGAATCCGGAAACTCCGGGATGCCTCATGGTGCAAAAAATTTCCGGGAAATTAAGGGAGTGGAGATATTGCAGGTGTCTCTTTGACGAATTTGGTGCTGAAGTAAATGGGGACTTCTGAGTGAACTGAGCATGAGAATATCCTTGGTTTCTGAAATGAACAATCAATGGAGGAGATATGACAAATAGATCTACTAAATCTGCTAAAATACATGTGTTCATACGGGAAATGCTGTCAGATGACGTCACTATAATAAAAATCTATTATCATATCTATCTGCATTTTAAATCTATTCTTGTACTTTTTCCAATATCAGGAAACAAATATCAAAAAATACTTCGAAATAAGCTCTTCAAGCACTCTCAGATGAAGCAATAAAACATTTGCGAGAAAATTCTACACTGGCCTGGAAAACCTAGAATATCATATCTTTTTCCTTCGAAACTTTTAGTTTATAAATTTTTAATCTCTCTTACCGGCAAGAGACGAGGAACTAGGAGCTCGCTGTCGATCTCTCGCTTATTATTCGTATAAAACTGGAAAAAAAAAAAAAAAAAAAAAAAAAAAAAAAAAAAAAAAAAAAAAAAAAACCTTTCCGACCCGATTTTCTTATGATTGGCACATACCTAGTTTTGATTTTAAAAGATTTTCTTTCTCAGGGGCCGTCCATGTATAACGTTACACATTTTTTTTTTTTCAATATTTCGACCCCGCCCGTCCTTACCGTATCCAACTGTCATCCACTGCAAGACCCCCCTCTTAGTAATTACGTCATCCCTACCGTACGCCCCTTTTTGGGGGGAAAACGCAGAAAATCGATAAAAATCAGTAGATATAGTCAAATTTTAAGGAAACATTCTCAAACTTTTTGCCCTCGGGAAAGCTTACGTTATCTTTGGCTTGATTCCCCCTTTCTTCCCCGTCACTTACCGTCATACACCGCTCCCTTCTTAGGTGACGGACTTTATGGACAGCCCCTCAGGAGATCGTAAGGAAAATCATCAAAGAATCTTGAAATTCAGCTGGCATCGAATTTCTTAGTACCATTCTGTACGCAGTATTTTTAATAAATCTACGACTCCATGCTCTAAGATCAACTCCCAAGCTCACAAAAGCTCTGAAAGTTGTATCCGCTGATCGGAAGAATAGCCTACACGCCTGACGCGGCGACGCCTCATGAAAAATTCTGCGCGAGCCGCTTGTCAACCGGTTCCCCTATCGCGACACGGAGGCTATCGCTTTTAAGCGGTTCCCGGGAAATCCTCCCATCATCCGTTTATTTATAGAAGCTCGGGAAAACAATGTCGGGGTGAAACGCATTCCATATGCATGTTAGTTTGTAAGCGCACGTGTCGTGTCGTCGCCGGATCTCTCCAGTGATTCATCTCCGGAGCTTGCGGTCCAGGAATCTCCGCCGTGTTTATCCGTTCGTGTTTACGCCCGCTCGCCCGTTTTAAGGAAGAACGCCGTATGAACATTCGAGAGTTGCCAAATATCCTTTGATAAAATGCTCATTTTTGAGGAAAGTTATGAATATTTTTCCTTGAAATTTTCAGAATTTTTAGGTAAAATTGTGAACTAAATTATCTGAAAAGTTGGGAGGGTAATATTCATAAAATTACCAGGAAATTCGCGTTTTATGGAAGGAAATTTGGCAACGCCTGAAGGCTCATACGGTGTTCTTCCTTAGCACGGCAGCGCTCAGCATCCGCTCCTTTTTTGTGGCCATCGAGGGCGCCAGCCCCCTCCCTTCCACCCTCCTCGGTCCCATCACCAACCGTGATCTAGATTGAGGTCCGGAAATCCACGAATGGACCTTGAGATGGGGTACAAGACTAAGCATAAGTATTCAGGGTATTAGGAAGTTCATGTAACTGATGTTAGGTTTCAGTCTTTGTTTGTGTTGCCCATGTTAAAAAATGTTTTCAAAAAAACTTTAATCATCTCGTTTGGAAAGGTACAACCTAGTACTATGTTTTACAATTTTTGAATTTTTTTTATATTTCTCATCTAACTGAAGAAGGCTGCGTTGTTTCCAGCCGAAATGTCAACTGTTTAAAAAAAAAACCTTGGTACTCGCTGCTTTAATTGCTTTTAAGTTTTTAAACTTTGGAACACTCCGTACACAGGATTACAGGGTGTCCGGAAGTTAACGTAACTGATGTTCGGTTGCAGTTGTTTGTGTTGCCCTTGTAAGCAATTTTTTTTTTTTTTTTCAAAAAAACTGTAATCATCTCGTTCGGAAAGGTACAATCTAGTACTATGTTTTACAATTTTTGAAATTTTTTTTTTTACATTTCTCATCTAACTGAAGAAGGCTGCGTTGTTTCCAGTCGGAACTTCTTGGTCAATTATTTAAAAAAAGCCTTGGCACTCGCTGTTTTAATTGGTTTTAAATTTTTGAACTTTGGAACACTCCGTATACAGAGTGTCTGGGAGTTAACGTACGTAACTTTCAGATCGATTTTTCGGCTCAAAATATGACACCTTCAGGACTTTCAGGATTTTTAGCATTTTTTTTGAAAAGTAAACAAAGATCGCATTTTCACTTAGTAGCGCGTGAAAGCTCGCCATGCGAAGCTCGAGTAGACTGCTTTTCTGCCGTGCTGAGGAAAAACGCCGTATGGGCCATGATGCGTTGCCAAATTTTCTTCGAAAAATCGGGAATTTCCAGGAAAATTAATGAACATTTCTTCGCCCATTTTTCATTGAATTTCTCTCGTAATTTGATCTAAACAGTCTGAAAATTGTAAGGAAAAATATCCGTAACTTTCTTCAAAAATACTTCTTTTCTGAGAGGAAATTTGGCAACACTCGAACACTCATACGGCATTTTCGCTGAGGATGGCAGCTTGAGTATCGACCCGATTTCCTTGGACGTCATTTCGGGGCCGGGGCACACGTCCAAGATCACGGTCACACCGGCGCGGCGCATGACGCTCCGTTCGAAAATCGGTAAAACCGCTCATATCCACCGTGAGATGAACCCTGAAGTACATGCATTCCTATAGAGCTTAGGGTCCGTCAGAAAACGAACATGTAGGGTTTTTCAGCATTGATCGAGTCTCGAATCGTTCGTGCTTCTCCGCTGGAGAATTTACAGCTCAAACGAAACGAGGCGGCTGTTCCCGATCAGCCCTGCAGTCTGGTCGGGGTCTTGTATCGATTTGATTACAACCCCCCGCCTTCATACCCCCTTCCATCCCTCCCTCCACATGTACGATAAGGCACCTACATCCTACTTGGCTGTTGTGTTTACGACGGGGATTAATGGAATCGGGGAAGTTGCGATACGACGCGACGGCGCCATCACGTGATCTCCGAAGTTGGGACCTGATGTAAGGGCGTATCTCCGTTACCACGTGAGCCCTGAGAAGCATGGAGTTGTTCGGACAGCAGGGATCACTCGGAAATTAGACTGCATTTTGCAATTGAGAACTAACATTTCTGATTTATTTCAAAAACGACGCATATGTCATTAGTTTCCCCTACACAGATAGGTGATTCAAATGAGGGGAAAAAAAAACTTTAAGAAGTGGCCCGAACAGTATGTAATGTAACAAGGTGGAACTCCCCCCTCAGTTTTTTACTGGTAGAAGAAGTTCGATAATTCTAAGTTGAAGGGACCATTGGGATTTTCTTCGAATTAACGAGTTTTAATCGGTGAAATTTCGAATTATGGAGAGCGGTCTCGAAAAAATTCGAAATGAAGAGAGTTTCAAATTAGCTCTATAATTCGAAATAGTGGAACCGAACGCTCTATGATTCGAAATTCTAATTGTACCAATTAGAGTTAAAAAAATGTATTTGACTCTAAATATAATTTTTGAAACTTCTTCACTCCGTTTTCTCCGCGAAATGGTGTGGACCCAGCACCATTTCTCCACCTTGATAGGTGATTCTGTGTATGAATCAGAAATTGGACCCGTTTTGCAATTGAATCGACGTATGCGAAAACGCACGTTGTCCAATACAGGGTTTCATAATCGCGGTGGGTTTCTTTTGCCCCACGACACTGATGAATAGCAACAACGTAGCACTGATGAATAGAAACGTTCAATTACACTTAAGGGATTATTTATAAAATCGTTCTACATTCCTAACGTTTTAAACCATCTTGTGTCGATAAGTTACAACAAAATTTTCCTCTCAAATTCTGAAACACTGTCTTGGACCTCGAACGTTTACGCATGCGACGATTCAAGACGCGAGAACTACGCACAATCTTCGGTTCTCTTTAGAAATAGCGTTTGTGCCATTAGTTTTCCCATTGACGAATGTGTGTTTATGAATGAAACAAAGATTGAAGTTCCCTATCGCAAAATGTAATTCAATCGAGATATGCCTTTCCAGAGAAAAGAACAGAGATCCAGAGGAACAACGAACATGCCATTCTGCCAAGATAGAGCACAGCAAGTAGGGGGAAAGTAAGCGTGATTTACAATATGAAATTTTTAAAGGACGACATTCAAAATGGACTTCATTATTTTGCTACTAGGGGCTGCAATGTCTGGCTCGTCCGTAAGAACACTTATGTAAGTAGG
Source organism: Bemisia tabaci (assembly GCF_918797505.1). Taxonomy (NCBI): domain Eukaryota; kingdom Metazoa; phylum Arthropoda; class Insecta; order Hemiptera; family Aleyrodidae; genus Bemisia; species Bemisia tabaci. Next base: position 52,359,646 of record NC_092797.1, read on the forward strand.
GAAACTAATATGATACATACATTGGTTTCAGGACATTTTGTCAACGATTTTTTGTCCGCGCACCGGGTTTTTTGCAGTAGTTTACGCCCACACGTGAAATAAGCAACGGTGACTTGTCAACCGTTATATTTTAGTCGGTATGTAAAATTATCTATATGGAAATGAGAAATTGAGAAAGAAAGAGGTATTGTTATGGTTGCTCATTTTCTAAATGAAATGTTATTACCTTCTATTTTTGAATAATATTTTTAAATTGTCATTGGTAAACATTTGGTTTTATTTCTATCCTTAAAATGTTTGATACACAATATACCTTATATGCGTATAGGTATTTTTAAAACGTGACAAATATTTGTAAAACCTTTTCCAAGCAACATTAATTTCAATAAGCCGCAGTTGTGCCGACAGAAACTGCAATAATGAATAAAAGAGGAAAAAAACCAAGAAGCACGCAATCTTTAGTTTTAACCCATTTGTACATCGATCTTTTAGAGTCAAATACTTCTAATTTTGAGCGTTTCGTTGCGCGTACACCTCGCTGCAGCACAATAAAAGCACAAAATGTAAAAGAAAACATTAAAGTGCTTCGGAAATCATTAAATTTGACACGGAACCACCAATATTTAAAAAACACACATTATATTATTATTCTCCTTTGATAAATTGAAACATATTTTTCTTTCATCAATTTAAATGAGAATAATCAATGTAGAGTGTGCAAACATTTCAAAATCCTGAGTTAAAAAACGCTGACTATGCGAGTATAAATATTAAAGCCGGAGAGAGTGGAGCCGCGTGCTGCCAGCGCGAGAGGCTCACTGGCGCCTACAAACCTAAGTGGATACTTCACGCATTGCATAATGCTTGAAGTATCCACTTAGGTTTGTAGGCGCCGGTGAGCCTCTCGCGCTGGCCGCCCGCCCGCTGTGCGGCGGCGCCTGAAGCAACTATTTCACAACAGACGTGTTGCACAGTATTATACGAAATTGAACGTATTAGGAATGACAGCCACCCTTTAAAAGCACAGAGCTTTCCTCGCATAATAAATCAAGATACTCATCGTACACTGGAAAAATCTAAGAGCCTTTAGCTGAGGCAAATATAGAGGTTTATCCGGTTCAGGTTTAACAAGGTGGGAAAATCTTGAAAGATAATTAAGTCCTGTTACACCAAAGAGGTGTAGAGAGTTTTAGTGAATTTTGTCTCATAGAATTGACGCTCCCCCATTTTTGTCAAAACTCTCAACTATATGTTATTCTCCGTTGGACCAAACAAAAAAACAAGCAAACCCTCATTCTTCTAAGACATTTTACATTTTCATCCAAAAACGTCGTGAGAAATTGTCGTTTGTATTTACATGTGGGCCAAATAACTTTGGGTCTCAACTGGCACGTGGACCAAAACTCCCGTGCCGAAAAAACGCGTGGACGTAAATTACTGGAAAAAACAGGTGCGCAGACAAAAAATCGTTGACGAAATGTCCTTACATTATTTCTAAGCTGAGCCAAAAATTTTAGTTCCGAATCGCAAAATGTAGTCTAAATTCCGCCATTTTAGAGGCTTAATGTTGTGTGCAATGTCACGCTTCCTTTTCGTGAGGGAATGACGCCGAATCGCGGCTAACGGTCGGCGCACAGTGGATCGGGTCAATTAGAGAGTAAGGTCGGACATGAATTTTTGACTGAAACTACAAATTTTGATGTTCAATTCGTCACATTGTATATTTCAAGGGGTGCCCCCAGAAAAAAAATTCACGGGAAAATCGAAGGAACCACTTTTAGAAGCTCAAAGTTTCGTACACACGGAATTATAAGAGTTTAAAGTTTCCAAATTTTGTCCGAGCTCTCCTACTGACTCGATCCACTGCGCGGCGATTCGGACTTCGTATCAACCCCGGTATTTGTTCCGTCCGGGCTACACATGGACAGTTCTGCCTTGCTAAGGAAGAACGCTGTATACGAACATTCGAGAGTTACCAAATTTCCTTCGACGAAATGTTTAATTTTGAGGAAAGTTATGAATATTTTCCCTCGAAACTTTTGGGACTTTTTGGGAAAAGTGCGAGCAAAATTATCTAAAAAATTGAAAAAAAAAATAATGAGAAGTTTATCAGGAAATTCGTGTTTTATAAGAGGAAATTTGGAAACATACGGCGGTTTTCCTTAGCACGACAGAGTTACGAGGGGATGAAAAAACGGTTCGGCCGAATCACGAGACTCGCCACTGAACATCCCTCTCGGCACCTCGAACTATCTAGAGTCCCTTTATACTTAGAGTCAAGACAACACCCACTCATGGAGTCACAAACGGGAATAAAGATTACAGAAATTGAACGTTTTTTGTAATATTTGATCGGCCCATTCTCAAATTCCTTTCTCCGTTCCTTCTCTCATTCCGTTTGTTCCTTGCCGAACCCGTAATTCCCTCGTCCATTCCAGATTATAATCTTAGCAATCGGTGAAAACGTAATCTTTATTCCCGTTTGTGACACCGTGAAGGCCTAAAATACGGGAGCCAATCAGAAATGGATTCACATTGTCTTGACTCTATAAAGGGACTCTAGAACAATCCGCGTAAAATCAATGCCCCGCGGATAATCGAAGCCGCGTCGATGGCGAAACGGGCGTCGGAGGTGCCGCGTCGCCCGCCCGCGCGGTGGCGGCGTCGGCTATTCCGAGCGTCGTTATTCATCCCGGTGCCGGGCACGAAATAATATTTGCTCTGCCGGCTCCCGAGTGCATTTCGCACGCATGGAATGGAGCCGTTAATTAGAAAGCCGCTTAAATACCCGTGTAAGTTATGCTCCGTAATACCCCATCATTTGTCGCGACTCCCGCCGGCCGCCGTGTTTATTTTCCGAGACCCCCCCTCCACCCCCCACCCCCCCCCCCGCCCGCGAAGTCGCTCGAGGTTTTTCCGAACATAAATCCACCACCCTGGCTGTGGCGCACAGTGGATCGAGTCAATGGAGACTTTGCAGGTGTCTTAAATTTTGTGACTTTCATCTTTAAAATAATACTACCGCGGAAACTGAGTGCGAGAATATCCTTGGTTTTCAAATTTAACAATTATTGGCGAAAATATGACAAAATAACCTAATCTGCTTGATTACATGTGTTTGAATGGAAAATGCCGCCAGATGACTTCATCTTAAATTTCTCACATTTTCCCATTTTCAAATCTATTTTTCTCCAATTTCTCATGTCAGAAATTGTTTTTGAAAAATCCTGCGAACTCAGCTCATTAGGCACTCGCAGATGAAGCAATGCAATTTGTGTGTGCAAATTCTCCATGAGGGAGGTCGGACACGAATTTTTTGACTAAAATTGCAAATTTTGATGGTCATTTCGTCACATTTTAAACTTTAAGGGGTGTTTCCAGAAAAAAATTTCACGGGAAAATTAATGGATACACTTTTAGAACCTCTAAGTTTTGTATGCACGGAGTTATAAGCGTTTAAAATTTCCACATTTTGTCCGACCTCCCATTGACTCGATCCACTGTGCGGCGCTGCGGGTGGAAGTGGCGGCTGTTTTTGATACGGTAGAGTGCGACGGGGCTCGAGTACGGGTTTATTACTTTCCCAGCGTAGTAATAATTGTAAAATATTGCCAGGCAGAGGTGGTAGAGTTCAGGGGCGTCCTTTCCGCCAAATTTCAGGGGTGGGACAGGGCGTCTGTACCATCGGTGAAAATCGGAAAATATAAGAGAATTCGATGCCGTCAATAGGGTTTCCGCAATCTAGGGATCCCGGGAAATGTCAGGGAATTTTAAAAAGTCAAGGAAAACCTGGAAATGTCAGGGAAATTGACGAAAATGTCAGGAACAAATTGTTGATTTATCTCTATTTTTTGCTTTTTCGGATGGGTTTGACATTCTGCAGGACATCAGATTTTATTTGAAAATTTTTCAAATTATGTCTTTTTAATCATCTGGCATATCTTCAATTTTCAGGGAATTTATTGAGATGTGTCAGGAAAATCAGGGAGATGTTAGGAACATCGGTCATGGATCAGGAAATTCTGAGCGCTTCAAGCACTTTTCAAACATTTGATTCAATTCATCGAGTTGGTTGATTTTTTAAATCACGCGAGTGTGAATGAATTCGCGCGATACATCAAGAAATCTCGTCTAAAATATCAGGAAAAATCAGGAAAATTTAAAATTAAGGTTCAGGAGACACCCTGTGGGAGCTGAAGTTCCCCAGAGGAAGTATGATACCTGTATATTCTTGCTGCATTATAATAATTCTAACCGTTCAAATGTACGAATTTCATGAAGTTTAATCAAGCATTGTTTCTTTTTGTTTCAGGTGAGGTCCCTCCCGAAAATCCCGATTTATCCCCGAATTGTCCCAAAATTCTCGTCTCCCCGTAACATCGATGTGACCAATTTTGTTTTCCATCGATAGTACGTAATTGTAAGTATAAGAAGTTCTTTTATTAGTCGTGGAACATGTTGTCAAAGGGCCGAATTCAACGTCATTCCTTCAAAAGCTTCCTGCCTTAGGAGGGGTCCCTTATGGTTTATATTGTGATTAGTTTAACGGAAGTTTTAGGAGTTTCTTAACATAGCATAATAAAAAGCGTCGTATATAAGACAATTTCAACATATCTCGAGTAATATTCAACAATATACCTTTGAAATCAGACCCTTGCAAGGGATTTCAATGTTTTTCCCCCGAAAAATTTATAAAAAAGTAAAAACTTTTTTTGCAGATTTGCAAAATGTGACAAATTTATAATCAATTTTTGAAATAACGGGCGGCTTTCTTGAGCATGTACTGAAAAAGTACTGTAAAAGTACTTATTTTTGACCAGCCTGTTATAGCAGACACCAATCCCTTGATTTCGACAAATAAACTAACAATGTTTCAGGTCGGAATGTTGATTAGTCTTCCGTGAAATGAATAAAACACGTAAGAAAATTTGGCGAGAAAAAGATGGAGTATGCGGATTCTATAGGTATACCGTCCAATTAACGAAACATAACTCAGCAACACGTGCGAATCTCCACCTGAAAGTGAATGAAATTGATTCTGCACGCGTCGTTCGGAGGTCACGTTACCTGCCGTGAGATCGTTTTTCGCGGGCGTTTTCCATTTCCACGAACTGCAACTTGGGCAGAATGCATCGCTGACACTTCAGAAATTCGCGTCGGCCTGACACGCGCGCCCGAAAAGCACTCGGGTTATTATCTGACGCTGTTGCCTGTCCGATGAATTTCCTCTTCGAATGCGATTTAATCAAAGACATAAAGACGGAGCACTAAAAGCAAAAAATGAAGCTTCTAGAGCTTCTTTTCAATCACCTCTACTATTGGCTAGAGGATTGGCGGCAAAATCGGGACAAGTTTGAAATTCAAATGTAGGGCGGGAACTTAATAAAATTGCGGAAACAAAGTATTTTAGGTTGAGTTTTGCCCGAATTCAGGTACACACTCATATTTTTTTAACTTTAGGTTAGTTTCAGTCCGTCGTCGACCGATTAATTTCATTTGGGAGTAACGTTGATCTAGAACTGTAACAACGGCCTGTTTGAACCTGCAGAACCACCATGAGCAGAAGAAAAACTAACTTTATGTGAGATTACTGCCTGTTACCGAGCAAAAGTAGGTGTATTATATTAGGACGCAGACCGAACTTTCTTAGTATATTCGTTTTAGGAATTTAAAATACGTTTCAAAGAAGAAATGTGCAAAAATCAAGAGGACAAGTTCAAATCAAATTTCCGTTTGCCGCCATGGATTCCCGCGCTCATTTACACACTCACACAAGCGCGCAGCGCCGAACCTAGCTTCACTTTTTCCCCGTGCTTTTAGATACGAGCGCTCCGTCTTTATGTCTTTGGATTTAATTCAGGCAGTTTTATGAGCAATCCGGCAACGCTGATCTGAGCACGCGTGTGTTCCATGTTTATGACGGGCGCTGCATTTGCTGCAAGGTGCAGGCGGAAGAGCACTTGTTCGGCTGTAAATTTCGCTTCGATCGTTTGTCTGTTTCGTGTCTTGGTTTAACTCACAATTGGAAGCTCCAATGCGTTGCCGTATCCAATCTGATTGGAATCTTCGCTTGGTTTACATATAAGGCGCAATGCCCTGTGTTGCCCTCTTAACAGTGAACGTGGGCTGAATTTTCAAAAAAGATGTGAAATTTTAGTAACTTTGTGATTCTTCTGAAAACAAAAGTTGAGCTAATAGCCGATTTTACAAATCTGCTAAAGCGGGATTTGTAAAATCGGCTAATAGCTCAACTTTTGTTTTACATTATGAGCAGCCGAAAACCAAGGAATCTTCTTATGATTAATTTTACCCACCTGGAAAAAAGCTCATATATTTCTGAGTTTGAAATTGATTGAATAAGGCCTTAATGAGAATTAAAGTTTTGGACTTATTTTTTACGAAGCTTTTCGCACTTTAATGTATCGTCCAGACACAAGAAACTGTAGATAATCGTGATAGTGAAATAAAATAAGAGGATAAGAAAAAATTAAATATGAAAGGCTTAAAACTTAGGTCCAAAACTTTGAACGATGGCCTCATCAAACCATCTCCAACCCGACGATCCCATCTTGTTATTTGCGGTGGAATCGATGCCAAAAATTGTTCACTTATTACTCTCACCCTCTGCGCATGGTCAATGCGATAAGTCAAATATTTCGATCAGTCAGGCCAGGGAGATTCGGGGAAGCTGAAGAATTATTTTCCCCCGAGTCTGCGGACATCCCAATCGTGCACGCAGTTAGTAGCTGGCTGAGCAACACTGCGAAACTCATCCGTCGTTTCTGTAAAGAAATGATGCATCGAAAATAGTCTCAAATTGTCGAATAAGCTTCCCGTTGTCCGATTCTAATTCAACTATTTCTGGCTTCGTCAACAAGATGAAGCATGGCGTAGCTCTATCCATGCCGTGTAATGTATCGATTTTCAATGTCTTGTCGCGCTGACAAAAAAGCCAGCAATCATTCTACCGCTCTCCTCCTCCTTGTTCGATTTTCCGTATTGCCGTGCTAAGGAAAAACGTCATATGAACATTCGAGGGTCGCCAAATTTCCTCCGACATATTATTGATTTCCCAGCAAAGTTATCTATATTTTCCCTTGAAATTTACAGACTATTTAGATCAAATTACGAGCGAAATCCCGTGAAAAATCTGATGGAAAATGTTCATAAATATTCCCAGAAATTCGTGATTTATCATATTGGCAGGGCCTAAAGGCTCATACGGCGTTTTTCCGTAAGAAGGCAGCGTAGGCGTAAACTCATCGTATACCGATATTGAAACTCGCCCAAAATCCCCCTCCCTTCCCTGCGCCGGCTTATTTTCCGAAACCGATCGCTTTCGTTCGCGTCCTTTGCGCCGAAATCGTGGCTCCATTATACGCGAATTGGCACGGGAACACAGGGGCTCTGTCGCTATCGCATGCGGACGATCGTAACTTCGGAGACGCCGCCGCACATAACCTAATCGTTCAACGAGGAACCGTTTGGCGAGGGGGGTGGAGAGTTCACCCTTTGCTCTAGGTTAAGGTTGCTGGTGAGCTTCACTCCCCCCCCCCCCCCATGTTTCTGCGGGGGGAGGGGCACGCGACGCGAGTCTGGATATTGATGCAGTCTACATTTCCGCGACACGATAATAACGCTAATTCATAGCCGGGTGCCCGTCCGTTGCCAATTCGGACGCTCTGCTCTTGGGTCGTCTTGATTATTCTCGTGGAGTCGTGTTTTGTTCGGAACAACAAAATGTTTCCTTCTTTTCTTGTTTTCCTTTTTACGCGATTCTGAACAACCAACGAGAGAGCAACTTCCAATATTAGGTTAGAAAACAGCGTTGCTTTTTCGAACAACATAAAAACGACTTGCTCTGAGAACGTTGTAGTTGTTGTACAACAATGTTGCTGTGGGGGTTCCAAAATTTTGCGCGCGAAAATAAGCTGACCCCGCCTCCACAACACAAAACAACTTCGAACAAAATGCGATTGTTGTTTGTTTTCACAGCATGTTGCGAGTGTTGCCTCTGAATAAAATACGACTTTAGTGTGGAAAATATCCGCGATTATTATTTTGCTTCGCTCTTCTACGAATTTGTGGACAGCATGACCCCAACCCCAAATATTTCCTCCCGATCGGAAATTGGCTACAGTAATAGGACCCGAAGATAGATAGGGCAAGAAATGTACGACTAAAATACTGGTTCCCTCATCAAAATTTCACGCAGAGCTTGTTGAAAACATCGAAAATTTCAAAAATTATGTCACAAGCAGTGGCAATTTTTCAAGTTTGCAACACTGTCTTCACTCCATTTGAATCCATTGAAGAATCACCAAGAATCGATCATTCTCACATACATTCAAATGGGGGAAAACAAGGTTGCAAACTTTCAAGAACCGCCACTGGTCATAAGTAACTATTTAGCGTTCGTCGTTTACACTCTAAATAGTAAATTCAAACTTCCCGCTCACCAAGATGCCGTGATCCAGCCAAAACTGTCGCCAAAATTAGTCAGGGATTTTTTTAAAGGAATTCTAGGACAATTTGGGGAATTTTGCCGTTTGAGCTCACCCTGTCTCACCTGTCTGCGTCACCCTCTTTTACATTATTTCATATGTATATTTACTCATGAAGTGTTAATACCAATGAATTAAATCAATTTTCTCCCCGAAGAAAAACCAAGGAAAAATGGGAGGAAACCCCAAGTTTTTATACCTATAGATATCTCTTCAGAAATCTAGAAAAATCGAAAACAGATGAAGAATTTTTTACCTCACAGTGAAAAAATCTTTCTTGGATTTTTTTCTCGATTTAATTGTCAGGGAATTTCACCAAAATGTGTCAGGGAAATCAGGAAAATGTCATATAATTTCATTTTCCAAATCCTGTGGCAACCCTGACTTAAGGGTTTGGAGAGCTCGTTGTAATGCTCATTTTTAAATTTGGCAACGCCACGTTGCAGAAGATGCAAGTCTCGTGTTGAATCGTCCCTCCTCGTTGTTCGGGTTTCGGAAGCACAGTTTTATTTGGCAGAAGTCTATCTTTCGAAGATCTCGTGCGCAGGGCTTTTCATATCTCGCTGTAACGAGGGGCCGAGGAGACTAAAGAGGAATTTGTTCCCTTCGAATCATTACGAGCATGAAATAATTCTCTGTCGCGCAATTACGGTTCGACCTTCGGACTATGCGGTATTTGAGAAAAGTCTATTTGTCTCTTCTTTTCTCCACGTGCCCGCGGGGCCACGAGTCAGGTCAGTCACACCGCTGATGAGATTGCTTCAAGCATCTCGTTCCTTGTAGGTATCAGTTCCGCGGAAAATTCATTTCCGAGAGAAGTCTGACTCGACGGAAAATTTGAATCGTTGAAAATCAGGACTGCCGCAGTCAGGGAAAACCGGGAAATGTCAGGGAATTTAAAAGAGTCAGGGAAAACCTGGAAATGTCAGGGAATTTTAAAAAGTCAGGGGAAACCTGGAAATGTCAGGGAAAATGATGAAAGTGTCAGGGTACAATTATTGTAAATTTACCTTTATTAGCTTTTTAGAAGGTACAATTGTAAATTTACGTTTATTAGCTTTTTAGAATGGATTTGACGTTTTGAACAACAAATGTCTGGAAAATACTTCAAATTATGTCTTTTTTGCCATATTGCGTGTTTCGTTTGTCAGGGAATTTTATTCAGTGCCTACATATTTGGACTGCATTTTGCAATTCGGAGCTCTAAATTCTGGCTCATGAGAAAAAACACGTATATGCATAGAGAAATTAATGACATATGTTGTTTTTTAACCGGGCTAGAATTCATAGTTCCAAATTGCAAAATGCAGTCCCTTTGCTCTGTGATCGGCCGATCAAACACTTTCTGCACTCCCGTATCCCCTGACCTATTCCATGGCCGAAAGACTCGACATTTCAATCACGTAGAGGACATGTTCCGGGTTCCTAAAGCCAGATCTTGTCAATTATTCGTCAATCGTCGGGATCAAATCTCTCTCGATTAAAGTTCCGCGAGGCCGTAAGTTCCCCGCTGGATCCATCGAGGCACAGGAAGAAAGAGGAAGAAGAAGAAAAAAGAAAAAAAGAGAATAAGGAGAAGGAGGAAGGAAATTGGAATAAGGTCCCTTCCGGGCGCCGGAGCCTTGTCCCTCGCTGCGGAATTTCTCCGGGTCGGCACCGACACGTCCGGAAGCAGGAACCGCTCCGAATAACTGATGGTTCCACGTTAACCCAGCGCCATTGTCGAGTGGCCGGAAAAATCCGCGGGTTTCCTCGCCGCACAGTGGATCGTGTCAATAGGAGAGGTCGGACAACATTTGGAGACTTTAAAAGCTTACAACTCCGTTAATACATAACTGTCAAATCTCACCCCACCCCCAGCCGAAGATATACCAGAAGGTAATTCCGGCATGTCTCGCGAAGTAAACTCTTGACCCTATTGCCTAAACTTATACTATTATTATCTTATTAACTATCTCCTTACTTTCCTTGTCTCTTTTGTTATCACACACATTATGTTATCACTATATATAACTTATATCTATCATCACCTAAGCAAATTAGTAATAAGATACGCACATTACAATTTTTGTAAATATGTACTTACTGAATAAAATTTCGCTTGACAAAAAAAAAAAAAAAAAAAAAAAAAAAAAAAAAAAAAAAAACTGTCAAATCTCAAAAGTGGTTCCATCGGTTTCCTCGTGAAGTGTTCTTCAAGGAGCACCCCTTTAAATTTAGAATATGACGAATTAAACACAGGGTCGCCACAGTCAGCGAAAACCGGGAAATGTCAGGGAATTTTAAAAAGTCAGGGAAAATGACAAAAATGTCAGGGAAAATGACGAAAATGTCAAGGAAAATTTGATAAATCACCTTCATTTGCTTTCTAGAAGGGGTTGGAGGTTTCGAACAACAAATTTTGCCTGAAAACTATTTTCAATTATGCCTTCTTAACCATCCGCTACATTTTCAATTGTCAGGGATTTCCACTAAAATGTGTCGGGGAAATCAGAGAAATGTCAGGGAATATAATTTTCTACATTCTGTGGCAACCCTGAATATATAACTTTGAATCCATCGGTTTCCTCGTACAATTTTCTCTCTGGAGCACCCCTTAGAATTTAAAATTTTACGAATTAAACATAAGCATTTGCAGTTTTAGTTAAAAATATCATGCCCGACTTTTCTAATTGGCTCGATCCACTGTGCGCCGGAGGAAGTTTTCCCATTTTCCGGCGGTCGGCATCCGCGCTGCCGTCGCGGAAAGGGAAAAATTGAGGTCAAGATCTGAGGGAACTGCTGAGCTGAGAATCCTGGAAGCAGCGGCGCACAGTGGGCGATCAGACGTGATGTAAAAATCTCAAGGGTCGTATTCATGGTCGCCAGCCAAGTACCTTCTTGAACAGGCTCCAATCGATGGCGAAATTCCCAAACCACGTATCTTATTTTGCGACGTTGCAGACTTCCTGTTATAATGTTATATTTATTTTTAAATGGAGAAGTATTCAACGTCAATGGGTCTTTTCACTGGAAAAAAACATATTGGATCTAGAATCCAGACTCTTAAAAACATCGACAAGAAAAAATACTCTTGATTCAATCAGATTTAAGCTTAAATCAAAAGGAATTCCGCTCTTAAGAGGCTGGGTTCTGGATTTAAGCTTAAATCTGATTGAATCAAGAGTATTTTTTCTTGCCGATGTTTTTACGAGTCTGGACTCAAGATCCAATGTGTTTTTTTTTTCCAGCAGTTTCATACCAGACTTGTTCTGCAATTCTCGTATTATTTGATCTTATAAATAATTTGAGCCCCAATCGGAGGAATTTTCTAACTTGGGCACCGGGTGTTGAAGGATCTTGAAATGTGGTTTATTCTATTCAACTGCTATGTGGAGCGTTCATTTGGATTGATTTAAAGTAATGGCTGCCGGAACTCGGGTCGCGGTACATGGATACGATTCAAGGCGTTGCACGGGGACTGGGACTCCAACGACGATTGCGCATGCGCAGATCATAAATTCAAAATCCTCTTCCGCACAGCTATTGGATCTAATGTTGCTCACGAAGGATCGTGAAGTCCAGGTCCTCATCATGGCTAAATGCCACCTTGTCTAGTGTAGCCATACCTCTCTTCTATACCTCACTCGGCACGCATTGCATTGGACGCGGGGGGTTACCGTCAGTAAAGAGCGGAAAAACTGGAAATGATCAGGAAAGGAGGAGTTGCGTTTTGGGCCTTTTCCGGCCCCACCTGGATTTTGCTAAATGTTTCATATTTTCAAAGTACTAGTTTTAGGTAGACTCTGTGCCAAATATTAGACCGAACGGAGCCCATGCAAGGGCGCAGCAGCGCCTCAAACCCAAAATCCTGGAATCGAAAAACAATTATTTTCGTCGACTTTTTCGACTGTTATCACTCTTCCAGCACATGATTCTTACGTATTTTTTTGCGCACTTTTCGTTTCTGGCCTTTTTAAAGGCCTCCGATAAATTTTAAGGGGCCTTATGGCCCATTGTTGCCATTTTTGGCCCATTTTTAGGGGTTTTTTCCATTTAACACATTCAAAACTCAACTTAATCCAAAAACTGTGTACATTTTTGAAAAGTACGTAAAAAAATGAATAAAAAATGTTCAGTAAAATTTTTTCCTATGTTGCCAAATTTCCGAGAAAATTGGTCCCAAAGTGTCGAAAACGGCAAAAAATCGATAAATCGCCGCGTCTAAGGTTCAAGAAAGTGGAGTACATTTTTCATACTGTACCAGATAACAGCTCTTATCCATCCATACAACATATTAAAATATCATAGTTGTACCTGGATTCCACGATGTGAAAATTGACCGAGATGTCGATTTTAGCGGCCTTTTTATACTTGAAGGCAGCTCTTTTGAATATTTTTCGACCTTAGTCACCCTCTATGGGTGTGTACTATATGTATTTTTCTACATACTTTTCATATCTGGCCATAAAAATGGCTTCCTGTGAGTTTTAAAAGGCCTAACGGTCCATTGTTGCCAATTTTCACCAATTTTTAGGGGTTTTTTCAAGTTTACGTGTGTGAAACTTAATTTAATCTAGAAACCGTGTACAATTTCGGAAAGAACGTAAAAAAATACATAGAAATGTGATTTGTACCTTTTCCCTACGTTGCCAAATTTTCGAGAAAAATCGTCCTGAAGCGTCAAAAATGCCAAAAATTGGATTAATCATCACGTCGGAGGTTCCAGGAAGTGAATTATGACATTCATGTGGATCGTGGGACACTTTCTCCACGCATTTTCTGTTCTTCGGTATATTTGGCCTGTAGCAAGCATCTTGAGAACCAAGGATTATCTCGAGGTTACAGGAATAAAGAGGTGAACTGGAGTGAAGGATAAAGTAAAAGCACCTTGAGGGCCCGTTTTGTCACGTTCATCTGCGCCATTACATGTTCCTTGAGATGCATTGCAATTTTCCATTTTCGATACGTTATTTGTAGTGAAAAAAAACTTGAAATTCACTTCCTGGAACCTCCGACGTGATGATTAATCCAATTTTTGGCATTTTTGACGCTTCAGGACGATTTTTCTCGAAAATTTGGCAACGTAGGGAAAAGGTACAAATCACATTTCTATGTATTTTTTTACGTTCTTTCCGAAATTGTACACGGTTTCTAGATTAAATTAAGTTTCACACACGTAAACTTGAAAAAAACCCCTAAAAATTGGTGAAAATTGGCAACAATGGACCGTTAGGCCTTTTAAAACTCACAGGAAGCCATTTTTATGGCCAGATATGAAAAGTATGTAGAAAAATACATATAGTACACACCCATAGAGGGTGACTAAGGTCGAAAAATATTCAAAAGAGCTGCCTTCAAGTATAAAAAGGCCGCTAAAATCGACATCTCGGTCAATTTTCACATCGTGGGAATCCAGGTACAACTATGATATTTTAATATGTTGTATGGATGGATAAGAGCTGTTATCTGGTACAGTATGAAAAATGTACTCCACTTTCTTGAACCTTAGACGCGGCGATTTATCGATTTTTTGCCGTTTTCGACACTTTGGGACCAATTTTCTCGGAAATTTGGCAACATAGGAAAAAATTTTACTGAACATTTTTTATTCATTTTTTTACGTACTTTTCAAAAATGTACACAGTTTTTGGATTAAGTTGAGTTTTGAATGTGTTAAATGGAAAAAACCCCTAAAAATGGGCCAAAAATGGCAACAATGGGCCATAAGGCCCTTAAAATTTATCGGAGGCCTTTAAAAAGGCCAGAAACGAAAAGTACGCAAAAAAATACGTAAGAATCATGAGCTGGAAGAGTGATAACAGTCGAAAAAGTCGACGAAAATAATTGTTTTTCGATTCCAGGATTTTGGGTTTGAGGCGCTGCTGCGCCCTTGCATGGGCTCCGTTCGGTCTAATATTTGGCACAGAGTCTACCTAAAACTAGTACTTTGAAAATATGAAACATTTAGCAAAATCCAGGTGGGGCCGGAAAAGGCCCAAAACGCAACTCCTCCTTTGATGCCATCAGGGAAAAGCAGGCAAATATCAGAAACATCGGTCATGAATGAGAAAACTTCGATTGCGGCAAGCATTTTTCAAGTAGGTTAGGGTACATGCATTTTACTACATGCAAAAGTGAAATATTAGATTCAGTTTGTTACTCTTGTTGGATTGTAAATTGAAACAACTGTCAATTTATTCGCGCAAAAAATCAGGAAATTTAGTTTCAAGTAGTAGAAAAAAATCTTAAAAGTAACAGGAAAATCGAACATGTAATTTTAGTTTACACCCAAAAAAGCATGGTTTGACAGTGATATGAGTATGTTAATCACCAACAGATTCTATGGTATACTAAGGACCGTAACTCCAATCGCATTCTCAAAAATTACGATAAATTCTGCCCAACGTTTGATTACCTTCACCCCACCGTATCACCACGTCAAAAATGAAACTGACAAGTGATTTAGAAACCATACTTCTGGCAAAATTCGCCATACTTTTTTTTAGTGAGCGAGGAAGATGGATTTCAGCGCGATGAGAAGGTAGAAAGGAGGGCACATACTTCTACACCATACAATCCAGGGCCAGAAATCGACGGTAGAGCTGCAAAAACGCGTATCTCCGAAAGGTAGGCGTGTTTCAAAATCCACGCTCATTTTCTATGTTTTTTTTTCTTTAGAGGAACGGACAAATATCATGGCTAATGGCTTGAAATTTTTGCAGATTATCTTTCAAGCAAAGAATAGAATTTATCGGGTTTTTAATGCTTGAGTACTTTTATGACGTTCCTCCCATTTTGGCGGCAATTTAAAAGTGTAGTTATGTCTTTTCACCAGCTTAGTGACTCCTTTTCCCATTCCGAGAGACAACAACGTAAAATCAACTCGCGTTACGAAGAAAGATTTGTTAGGAGCGCGATATGACCCAGATTTTTAAAGCGGAGAAAGAGTTAAATTGGTGTACACAGGCTTCGAGCTCTTCATTAACGCTTTTTTCTCCATTTTTTATTTTGTTTTTTCTCCTGCGACAGTGATTAAACACATATGGTCGAATTACGCGTGAGCTCCCCGTCATTTCAACATTCAACAGGGCCCTTGCACATGGCGGCTGAAAACTGGACGCTGTGCCGCTTCAAATTAATAATATCACTCGTTAAAACTTGCAATTCCGGCCGTTTTCATCGGACCCGAAAAAGGAGCTGCGAAACATGATATTCTTCAGTGGCGTGGCGTGCTTAGCAATATATCGATTGATCGGCCATTTAAACCTACGGAAAACTATCGATAAACAGGGAACACCTTAATAATCGATTACTTACCACAGCTTCAAATGGGAAAATATCGATAGATCGCAAAGCACTGATATTCTTCGAAGGCTCTCGGAGAGAACGGCGAATTTTTTAATTGGCATCCAGTAATTAGCATACTTAATTAGTATTTTATTTGCGACTTGCCACGAGAAAGGAGATTTTTTTAATTGCTTTTGCAAGTTGAGCCTTGTCAAAGCTGTGTAAATGAGCATTGAAAGTGTGCAAAACACTTTCGTGAAAAATAAAATAAGAGAAAAAATAAAAAGAAAGAAGAAAAAAATGATCTGAAAATCATGAAAAAGAAGGTGAATTCATCGTTTGCCTGATGAAAGAACGTAATTGCATTTCAACGCTATAGAATTTCACTGATTTTTATTTTGATTTCTTGCTAAAATTAGAATTTTGGACAAAAATTACACAGGTACATCTTTGTAAAATGAATTTATATTTCGAGTCAATTTCGCAGCATTGGAATGGAGTTACGTCCCTTCGTCCGGGAGACTACGGAATAAATACAATAAAACTGAAAACGATTTAACTCCCATCAAATTTTAAATTGTTACCTCACAATGCTTAAAGAAGTATTATCTTTGAATTATTTTTTATTTTACTTGCAACCCCTTCCTCTGTATCTGTGTGACGTCATCACTGATGCACTAATTCGAGTAAACTTCCCACCTTGTCAAATAAAAGCGATACAATTTAAGTAACGACGATTTGGTTCTCATCAAATTTTTAACTGTAACCTTACGATGTTTGAAGAAGTATTATTTTTGAATTATTTTTTTTACTTGGTGCCCCGCCCTCTGTAACCGAGTGACGTCATCACTAATGCACTAATCCGGTCTGTTGACGTCGCGACGTCGTGAGCTTCCGTCGCGACGCGAAATGTTGAGCGCGTGCCAGGCCCAGACCGCGAGTCAATAGCAACACAAATATTCCGTCAATCGTCGATTCCAACCAGATATTTTATTTTTATTCACTCATCCATTCATTCATTTATTTATTTATTTATTTATTTATCTTTCGCTCACCTACTTCCACACCTATTCGAGTCGAGAGCTTATTGCGTCTCGTCCCGCATTTCAACGTCGTTGGCGTCGAATCGCTATGATTCCCGACGGTGGAGTGGCGTGCTTTGCGATACATCGGTTGACCTGCCATTTAAACCCATGGAAAAGGATAGATTCATCGGGCGTTCGTAACGAACACCTTAATAATAGATTCTTCACCACAGATTCAAATGGGGAAATATCGATAATCGATCATTCACACTTCGTCGGTGCCTCGCCTCGCGTGGTGTGCTTATGGATATATCGATTCATCCGCCATTTAAACCAATGGAAAAGGATCGATAAACCGGGCGTTCGCAACGAGCACCTTAATAATCGATTCTTCACCACCGATTCAAATGGGGAAATGTCAATAAATGATCATTAACGGCTCTCCACTAGTTGCGCTGAGAAAAGAAAACCTTGGTTATGCGTACCTTTATTTTCAGTATTCAGTAAGAAAAAGCAACCTAAATCTGGCGGTAATATGGGAAGTAGAACACGAAGTAACACAACATCTCAGCTCAGTGAACTCATTTCGCTTTATTTTACTTTTCATCGCATTGACTAAATCTACAGTTAAAATTCATCGCGAGGTTCAATTATTATTATGATTGAAGAACTCGCTCTCACGCGTTAAACAATACTTATTCAGGGCAAAAATTAAAAGCGCCTTCAATTTTGCGGACGCAACGCGGAAATCCCCCGAGATCGAATAGTTGCATGTAGGCGTCATGATCCGTTTCCCGCCGCTGTCAGTTGTTGAGGTGTCGATGTAAACTCATTATCCTTGATTTCTTTTCCGACTCATAGAAAATACAGTTAACAAACTCTCTTTAATATTTTGATATTATTGTATTGAAACATGATCCATCGTTTGAGACTCATAAGAAACCATGTATGACAGGCCCCTAGCCGCAATGTATTTTGAATACCTCCTTTTCCGGGCGAAAAAGTGAAAGCGCCTTCAATTTTGCGGACGCAACACGGACATCCCTTGAGGCCGAATAGTTGTATCAAGGCGTTTTTATCCAAGTCCCACCGCTTCCAGTTATTAATGTTTTGTTGGTATTAATTCAAAGTCCTTCGTTTCTTTTGGAGTACTCTCAAGAAAACGCAGTTAGCTCTCTTAATTTTCTATAAACTATTTTATGTCCCAGTATGATTTGCTGCGCTTCACATTTTCAAGGACGCAACCTTCATACTAAGAATGTGTCCGTTCCAAATTAGAAATACATGTAACCGAGTTAATTTTTTCCGTGTAATACGGTACAACAATTTCGTTGCGCCAATTAAAGAGTGCCTAAAAAGCGGTTTTAGTGAAAAAATTTGCGTGATACATTTCTATGAGTGGTGGGTACCGCAGTCATTTTTTGTTAATTTTTTTAAGTTTTTCGGTTTTAAAGTTTACCTCTTGCGCAGACGTTCTCTGACGTGAAGGCGTAAACACATTTTTGGGTTTCTACCGAGAAACAAGACGTTACTCTGTCTACATTGGAGCTTATCTAAAAATGTAGTTGATGGGTAGCTCCATGTGAGAAGAGCCACCAAAAATCAATTAAATTGAATACATTTTTGAATAAGAAACTTATACTTCTGACTCATTGAATAAACCGACGCAGTGTCATATGTTTACCTATGCAGATAGGTGCTTCTGTTTAAATGCCAAAAAGTAGTAGATCTCTATTGTAAAATTAAATCCAAATGCTTTTTATCTTTTTTTTCGAAATTAATCAAGTCTTGTTCTTTTTTCTGTTACAGGTGAGGATACATTTTTTCACTGAGGATTATTTCAAAGCATGTTTCTTCCATCGAGCCGAAAAGCAAGTAGGTATAGGCACTGTTATCCATCCTAAAGGTGGGACGTGACTTAGGTTTATGTGCCCTTACGCTACTGCCGTAGCCGATAGCGAAGAGAGCCGTAAGTGCAAAATTTTCGAAATCTAGTTTTCTTCAAAATTCGTCCAAACTCTTTTAGATGAAATTACTGAGATAGCTAAAACAGCAAAATTCATCATAATTTAATGGAAACAAGACGTATGAGAAAGCCGTGTGCACAAAAAATGACATAGTTTTTTTCAAGACAGCCGCAGGTGCATGAGAGCCAATGAGAACAGTGCTTTCCAGTAAGGTGCCGCCCTCTTCTGCCAATTTCTAACCTGAAAATGTGTTTGTTGTGCGTCCAAAACGCAACCACGAAAGCATGCAGAAGATAGCACTTGCGGCTGTCTTGCCTAACAATAACCTAGCATGAAAATGAAAAATACCCTTTTTATGTAATAGAAAATAAAATCAGTCGATTTTTAAGCATCCATACGATTTCTAGGAGTCTTCCGGACGATTAGTGGCAATTTGACAAAGAACGGAGGCTTCTTTCAATAAAATGTTCTTGTCAGAAGCTTCTGAGCCCGTTTTCTCAAAACTTCATTTTTGCATTTACGACTCTCTTCGCTATCACGGCAGGCTAGAGGAGTGGAGACAATCGAAACCAGGTTGGGAGGAAAAGCGGGTTTATTCCAATGAAACAGGGACGTCGGGGTGCGCATAGGTTTGCCTGAGGTGGGTGGAGGAACGCGGAGGGTGGATATTCAATGAAAGTATTCGCTCCGGAGATGAGGTTGGCCAGATCCCCGGAGCGTTTGGAGGGAGCTGTTCAACTCGCCTGGCATCCTCTCCAAAGGCAGCTCCAATGAAGAGACTCCTATCAAAAGCTCCCCGTCCCCGTGTATATCTACAGCGGGCCCATTATTGAAATTGGTAGACAAATCTGTAGACACGGATGAAATGTAGCAATCCTATCGGTGGAAGCGGGTGGTTCCAATGGAAAAAGTAGTAGGTCAACTAACGGCAACCCACGAGATACAAACTAAGATTTGTCTCCGTGCATGGCTTGAAAAAAATATTTATTTATGTCAAATTGGAAAATCAAGTACAGGTGTTGAAAAATTGGATTCTGAGGGTTCGACGGAAATCTCACTTGAAACCCAACAGGAATACTTCACGCATTGCGCAATAAAAGGTATTTTTGGCCGTACAATCGGCGCCTTCAAACCTAAAAGAGATACTCCACGCATTGCGCAATGCGTGAAGTATTCCTGTTGGGTTTCAAGGCGCCAAAGGGTCCTGCATTTTCCTTGAAACGATACGTTCTCTGCGGGCTGATCAATGGAATCGATAGACAAGAAGATAGAGGAAAAATAGAGCACTGCTGGTAGAAGGGGGTGGTTGCAATAGATAAAGGTTGTAAGTAATAATCAAAGATTTTTTAGGGGCCAAATTGACTTTTTGCTTATATAACATTGCGCATTTAGTGAAAAGTTGGAATCCGGTGTCGTGCGTCGAAATTTCAAAAATCGCCAAACAGAAAAATCAGAATTTTTTAAGGGGGGGGGGGGATTTTTAGGGGCCTTTGCGCAGAGCCTTCATTTTTTAGGCGCATTCGGCGCGTTGGCACCTGTGAGTTTCGAACACTGTTCTCTACATTTTGAGATACATCTAATTTTAAATGCCCATTGTGACATTTCATTGCGTCCAAATGTAAAACCGTGAACCACGTCGACAACACATCGAAACGACGCACCGTTCAAATAGCAGTTTCGGAGTAATTGACTCGTTAATGGGGGAAAAAACCGAACAAAAAACAACGAAAAAATCGATGAAATACACGGAAGAACACCGCTCCTGCTCCCATGTCTCATCTTAATTGCAGGCTCATCAGAAGCAATGAAGCTACAGTGTAAACACTAATGTGGATCCAACGCTAACAACAGCATCTCGTGACCTCTAGAAGCGCTACCGGCCTCTGCCGCCAGAGCTCACGAGTTCCCGATCTCCTTACTTCGCTTAAAACGACAGACGCTCCATTCGAACCATATTATTTGATGTCTTTTTTGCCCGTGAGGTTTCGAGCTTCCCTCGGGCGGAATCCTCATACAGAATAAAATTCGTACTCTAAATTAATTTACATCGAAACGATCCTGTTCGAGGCTCACCGTAGGGCGGCGTTCAGGTACACCCCCCCCCCCTCCTCCCGCCTTCTGATCGTTGAATCTTATTATGATCCAATTTTTTCTCTCTTTTTATTCGCACTTGCAGCGGGTTACATTGTACAGGCCTGGCACAAGCGCCCTCGCCCTAACGGTCGAATTTTATTATGATCGATTTTTTACTCTCGTAAAAAAAAAAGAGAAAAAAAGTTAACTTTGTTAACTCGTTAGCTCGTCAGTAACTCGGTTCGTCGGTTTCAATTCATGTAGTGGAATTCACGAAGGCTTTATCTCTTCAGGGATCGATCCACCCAAAACGGGACATGTTTGCTTTTAAATATGCGGGTTTTCTCCATACGTCGCTCCCGTGACCTAAGGACGTATCTCAATTGCAACTTGAGCCCTGTTTAACACGTTAAGTCATGCTCTCTGGAGCTCTCAAGCGGGAATCAAGGTACGCCTTTACGTCAGAGGAAGGATGAATAATGAATCGGGGTGGGGGAAGGAGACTTGGGGCACTCTGGAATGTCCTTGGCTCTTTCCCGGCCCCCGTCCCCCCCCCCCCTCCTCTGACCCGAAGGATAGCAAAGAAAGAGAAATGAGCGAGGGGAAGGGAATATAGGAAGTGAGGAAGAAAGATGTAAGGAAATACGGAGGAGAGGAAATACGGTAAATGCGGCACAGGAGTGTGTGATTGTCCACAGGACAAAATAACTCTCCGCTCTCATACTCATTTTCATCCCTTTTTTCTCGTTTCCTCTTTTTTTCTTGGTTTTCTTAACTTTTCCATCCCCGCCTTTCTTCGGTTCACTCCTTCTTTTTTCTCCCACGTTCTCCCTTCCTTTCTTTTCTCTCCGCTTTCCCAATCCTTTCTTCAATTTTTTTTTCATGCGGATAAACCAAGGGCAATAATCAGCGTTGGAGCTCACGTTTTGACTCGGATGCTAATTTTTGGATGTTTGCCCTAGATTTTCCTGCAGGATTCGGGGCATATTTTTGGTGTACCCTTTGTTTATTTTACTTTATTTATCGAAGTCAGAGAGTAAGTTAAGAAACTTTGCCTACTCAGTAATAAGGGCTTTCTCATTCATTACAGTCGGAACAACTCGGAGAGCTAAATATTTAAGTGAAGTCTCCGCCGTGTTCTTGTCCCAGCTAAAGTTTCGAAATAGGCCTATTCTGCCGTGCTAAGAAAGAACGTCGTATGAACCTTCAAGCGATGCCAAATTTCCTTTGATAAAACGCGAATTTCCTAAAACGAAAATAAACATTTTATCGAAGGAAATTTGGCAACTCTCGAATGTTCTTACGGCGTTTTTCCTCAGCACGTCAGTATTTAAGACACAATGTTTCGTGTTAGTGGATTCTCCTCATCTTTGCGAGGCTTTTAGGCCGGTGGTGCTCTGCGGAACTTTGAACCCGGGAAGCAGTGGCGTGGCGTGCTTAGCGATGTATCGCGATTGATCTGCCATTTAAACCCATGGGAAAGGATCGATAGACAAGGTGTTAGCAACGAACATCTTAATAATCGATTCTTTACCATAGCTTCAAATGGGGAGATATCGATAATCGATAATTCACGCCACGCCACTGAGCTCGAAGAGGGGATCAGGGGGCCCGCGACTCCCCGAGCCTCGATCGTAAATCGATTGTCGTCCCCGACTCGTTCCGGCCGCACAGTGGATCGATTCAATAGGAGAGGTCGGACAAAATGTAGAAACTTTAAACGATTATAACCCTGTTTATACAAAATTTGGAGGTTCTAAGAATGGTTCCATTGGTCTCTTCGAGACATTTTTTTCTAGAAGCGCCTCTTGAAATTTAAAGACTGACGGAATATTCTTCAAAATTTGCAGTTTTGTTCGAAAATGTCTTGTCCGACCTCTCTGATCGACTCGATGCACCGTGCGGCCGCCCGTAATCTAATAAACTTGATAATCGCTCGCAAATCTCCCGACAGGCTGTCGTAAAGATGACTCCGAGTAGCATAGCGGGTTCTGCCTCGGTGAAAGAGTTAATTCCAGAAGGGAGGAGGGGGGTGGCGTAACGTTTTACTGACCGCTCAAGGGCGCTAGTATTCGTCTTGACCTTGAACCGAGAAATGTCCGCAATTGAAGTGAGTTTTCGGGATTATTAATGGTACGGTTTTGATTCTCATCGGAGCTGCAGTAGTAGACTTAAGGTGATTCGACCGTTGCCATTTTTTGTGTCAGAGCGACGTGCGATGTATCGCATCAATTCGTTCCATAATTTCAGCTACTTGTCATTTTTTTCAAATTTTGAGATCGCACTTTCGTTCTCATGAGACTAAAGAATTATTCATTTACCAAATTTGACGAAAAAATGCAACGTAAAAAACCCTGCTTTTAATAAGTTGAATTTCTTTGTCAAATTTGGTATATGAATTCTTCAGTCTCATGACAACAGAAGTGCGATCTCAAAATTCGAAAAAAAATGAAAAGTAGCTGATATTATGGAACGAATTGATGCGATATATTGCACGTCGCTCTGACGCAAAAATTGGCAACCGTAGAATCACCTTAAGGGTTTTGGATCCTTTTGGTTGTGGGCTAAGCTTTTCCAACACAGAAAACGCCTATGCCTCTCTCTTGCCAGTTGATTTCGTAAATGTTGAATGTGCCCAGCCTGTTTTAGTGGACACCCTAGTTCGCATGAGCAATCGTGCTAAAGGTCCAGTTACATGATCAAATTGAGCCATCAAATTGGGCCTCTCATTGGTCGCATCCTCACCTCAGGTCTTTTTCCACCAATCAGAGCTTCGGTTTGATGGCTCAATTTGATCGTGTAGCTGAACCTTAAAACATAAGGAAGACAGTTGGAAAGACAATAATCTTGAAATCTGAGAGAATTCGTCACCTTGTATTATAATGAATCCGATTTTTCGCAGAAGAAAAACGTAGATTGACGACGAACTAACCCGATGAAAAGCGATTATTTCGACGATCTCGGGAGAATTCCTCCCGCGAATTGGTGGCGGCGAGGTGACGCCACAATCAAGATTTTGACGAACGTAGATCAAAATGAACCATCTTTATTACCACACGAGCCCCGTCATGCGTGTATTCTTAAAATTCTGATGGTTCAAGTCACACTGAAGATAGTCGCCTTTGGATTTTTATTTGTCCATTTGCGGAATGAACGACGCATTTCCTCGCTCCTTTGCAGTGGCGTGGCGTGATTTGCGATCTATCGATTGGCATGCCATTTAAACCCATTGAAAAGGATCGATAAGCAGGGTGTTCGCAGCGAACACCTTAATCGATTCTTTACATAGCTTCAAATTAGAAAATATCGATAATCGATCATTCATGCCTCGCCACTGTTCCTTTGACTTAAGGGCGTATCTCGATTTCCACGTGAGCCCTGTCTCACGTATAAATCCATGCTTTCTAGAGCTCATGCGGGAATCGAGATAGGCCCTCGCGAGGAACGGAGAGTGACTCACGCGTGGCAAAGGTGAATCGATGCGAGGAGCCGCACTTCGATTGTTGACTCGTTGTCGGACGACCTTGATCGATAAACAGCATCTCCAAGATATTGATGTATCGATCGATCGATTCGATATCGATTCAATGATGAACTTGCTGATCGGGTTGCGGTCGGTGAATAAATTACGAGGGATACGACGAAAAACAAGAGGCGCTATAACATAACAACAAAGCGACATCTTGTTGCGTAATTGTAGCTCGGCGTCCGTCCATGTGTTCTGCGTCGCCGTCGTTGGTCGTGTTCCCCGATCCCGCCGACAGGGATGCTAAATTTCATGAAAATCCCCCGATTAAGACGCACAGCCGATCGAGTTATCGAAGAGGTCGGACAAAATTTGGGAGCTTTAAACGCTTATAACTCCGTTTATACATAACTTTGAGATTTTAAAAATGTTTCCATTGGCTTCCTTGTGAAATTTTCTACGAGGAGGAGTGAGGATTCCCTAAAGTTCAAAATGTGACAAAATAAACAGTCAAATTTGCAGTTTTAGTCAAAAATTTCATGTCCCGCCTCCATAGTTGCCTCGATCCACTGTGCGACGCTTTAATAGGACGTTCTTTTTCTAACAGAATGTGAAAGGACTTAGCAATTTTCTCGGAAATCCTTGAAAGATTCTTGATTTTACTGACCTAAAATCCTTGAAAAATCCTCAAAAGTTCTTGGTTTTTCAATTTTGCACCCCTTTTCCCCTTCCGACTGCATCATTGAAAGGAAGCGTGATATGTGGGGAAATATTTATTTTTTCGCGCTGCCAGTTAAGTCTCCGATTTAACGTACTAGGCACTTATTTATTTTTGTTTTTTTTTACTTAAATTTTTTTTTATTCAAGACATCGTTACCACTAAAAACTATATGCCTTTTATCTCAAATTCTATTTCTATCGTATCTCATGAGTAGAGAATTTGCAGGTGTCTAAAAGATGAATTTCGTGTTCAAGTGGAAACTACTGAGTAAACTGAACACGAGGATATCATTGGTTCATGAATTGAACAATCATCAGAGAAGATATGACAAAATGATCTAATCTGCTAAAATACCAATGTTTAAATGGGAAACGCAGCCAGTTGACGTCACTAGGCGGTGCATTTTCTCACCTTTAAATCTATTTTTATAACATTTCCCATTTCAGAAAATAAATTATAAAAAATATTGTGAAATCAGCTATTTAAGCACTTTCAGATGAAGCAATAAAAAATTTGCGTGCGAATACTCCATTTTTGGATTCTCGGTTTTTCGTCGTATCAAATCAGATTTCTTCAAATGAAGTGTAACGCTGATATTTTCCATGAAAATTGGCATCGTCCTATATTGATGCCGCTGAGCTTTGACTGACAGTTTTAAGTGCTTTCGGAGCCCTCGGTGGCCGTCGCAGCACATCGTGCCTCGAGCGCTCTTGAGCAGCGCCGCCTGAGCTTTTGACCGTTGCCAATCATCCCGAAAAACCACAAGTTCACCCGTTTCACGCCTGTAGAAAAGACGCATTTTGCGACAACGTGACAACTTCGTATCTCGCCTGATTCCCTGCGTTTCGATCCATCGAATCGGCATATTCCTCGTCGGATACGCCGCGAACTATCGGAGTAATTTCGATAGTCTCGAACGCGGGGTCTCACTTCGACCATCCGCGAGGAGACAGGATCGCTCATGGCAAGGTGAAGGTCACTATCGACTTGCCTCGGTCAACTTTTTGCGAACTCAGCACGCGATTTTTTCTCCTTTTTTTTTTCTTTTATCAGAAAATATGTAGAGCCTCCTTGTGTTCGAGTCAAAGCGGACATCTCTTGACAATGACTCGAGTAGGTATCTATCTTCTCGCGTTTTCTTGCCATTCTAAAATGATATGTGACCTTCCTCGGAAGGAGGTACCTACTAGAGAGGCAAGATTTCAAGGAAGGGGAATTTTGTGGAGTTAAGTCGAAACAAGGAATTTTGAGACGAGAGACGGATGCGGCAAATTCCTCGTTGCAACATTGTTTTTTATTCATTTTTAACCTGTGCTAAATAATCGATTCTCGTTGGAGTAAAAGGAAATTTAGCAAAATGAACTCCGTTCCAAAGTTGCAAAATTAACTGAAACATTTCAATCTTTCAATGATACGTTTGTAGACCCGTACAAGACAAATTATCGGTAAAATTTTGAAAAAAAACTCGTTTCCACGTAAAATAATTACGTGCAAGTGAGTCTTATTAAAAATTTTACTGATTTTAATCTTTCACGAGGATGTCACTGAATAATCTTTGGTTCAGAATTTGATGCTTTCTGGGTGTGATTAAAAGGAAATCAAGTGACATTTTCACTTAGAGACGCTCAATAGTTTTTTAATTCAACACTCAAAAAACAAGTATGGGAAGAGTGACTTATCGGCCGAGTTATGGATCATGGAGCCATAAAATATAGTTCGTGGAGCCATGCTTATAGGTTCATGACCAATAAAGTATGGCTCAGAAAGCCATACTGTAGACGGTAAGTCACTTCGGTTAGAAATTATGGATCTCCGAGCCATTTTTTATGGGTCTCAGAGTCATACCTTTTTTTGAGTGAAACAAATTTAAGAGTCAAATTTTGCAACATCGAAATGTAGTTACGCCGTTTCGTGTTGGGAACGACGATTTTTAGACTCGAGCCATCCGTGCGACAGAAAACGAGTCGAAAATAAGGACATTAAGCCACTTAGGTTTGAACCGAGGCGTAAAACTACACCCATTAACCTGTAAACAGGAAATTTTCGGGTCCTCGCGTCAAGAATTTATGGGCGATTTCGCCGCGTGCATAATCCCGAAACCGTGCGTCGTAAAATGCATCAAAACGGATTCGGTCCGGGTGCCTCGGTGCATCTTTCATCTCCCACGCCTCTGCATTATATTTTACTCTCGGGGGGAGGGGGGGCGACCAGGGGAGAATTTGGCGAGGGAACAAGCGCCACGGACGTCTCATTAGCGGCACCCTAAAGACCCCTAATTACCGTCTTGTGTTGGGATCGATTGCGGCGCAACGCGCGACGACTCCAATTTAGAGGCCAATTAAACCCCCTCTCGAAATATTCGAGTGTCGTTTCTGGCGATAGATCGATTCGTCGCTTGGCTGACACAAGGGCGCAACGAGATGAGCCCGAAAAAACATCGAGTTGTGCGGAGGACAGGGTTCATGTCAGAGTGTAGTTACGTCCTTTTGTCTGGATGGCGACGGATTGATCTGCCGTTTGAACGTACGGAAAAGGGTCGATCATCAAGTTGCTGCCTCTCGAAACAGTTGTGGCTCATGCTTTGCGATCAGAGGCGTGGCGTGAAGGATCGATTATCCATATATCGCCATTTGAAGCTATAGTAAAGAATCGATTACTAAGGTGTTCGATGCGAACGCCCTGATAATCGATCTTTTTTCATAGGTTTAAATGGCGAATTAATTGATATATCGCAAAGCACGCCACGCCACTGTTTGCGATGAATCGATAGATCTATCATTTAAACGTATGAAAAAAGATCGGTTAGCAGGGTACTGCCTCTTAAAGCGAGTTGTTTTTTAGATGCATCGATAGATTTGCCAATTAAATGTATGGAAAAGGGTCGATTATTGGGGTACTGCCTCTCGAAATAGTTGCGAGTTGTTTTATGCGATAGATCGATTGGTCCATCGTTTAAACCTATTTAAAGGGATCGATCACCAGGATGTGCGCAGCGTACAGCTCAATAATCGATTCTTTACTATAGTCTCAAATGGGACAGTATCGATAGTCTTTGATTGATGCTTCGCAACTGCCTCCAAAACATCATCGTGGTAGAAGGCGATTCGCGCGGTGGTTTTTTTGAAATTAATCAGAAGTGCGCCCGGCGGAAAAAATAAACGACCGAGAGTTAGTAGATAGAGAAAACGTATGAGATCATCGGTGGGCGGTCATTTATAGATACTCGCCGCGACAGAGGGTGGGGTTGTGGCGGTGCGGGGTGCCAGAGGCAGTAGTGGGGGTGTCGTGCGTGTTTTTGTCCCCCGACTTTCCCGCCGTGAACTCCGGCGGTGGGTCGAAACCAAGGTGAGGTTGAAACACGCGTGCTACGTTAATCAAAAGAAAAGTCAAAGAGAAAAAAAGTGTAATAGATCTTTTTAGTGGCTACGTCACTCGATTTATCGCAATTTAATTGCCCCCTCTCCAAAAGCGCGGTAAAACGGCCGACAGGGTTGCCACAGTCAGGGAAAACCGGGAAATGTCAGGGAAAAATTGTTCTATCACAGTCATTTGCTTTCTAGAATGGGTTTTAGTTTTGGAACAAGAAATTTTGCCCGAAAATTATTTTTAATTATGTCTTCTTAACCATCCGTCACATCTTCAATCGTCAGGGAATTTCACCAAAATGTGTCAGGGAAATGTCAGAGAATTTCATTTTCTTAATTATGTGGCAACCCTGGACCGACACCCAAACAGTTACTTAATTTTTTCTGAATGAAACCATGGAATCAGTGGCTAGGCGTGAACGATCGATAATCAATATTTCTCCATTTGAAGCAGTGGGAAAGAATAGTTGATGAAGGTGTTCGTTGCGAACACCCTGTTTATCGATCCTTTTCCATAGGTTTGAATGGCAGATAGATCGATCTATCGCAAAGCACGTATCGCCACCGCATCGAATATATCGAATAGAAATTAAGGGCCGCGCGGCGCCGCCTACTTTTAAGGCGGTGTGACGAGTCGTCTTTGATTGGCTGACGGTTCCCGCCAATTTTGCTGTTGGCGGGTGCCAACATTTTCGGCCCGCCTAGGAAAAAAACATGGTTTTGTTTTTCGCGGCGAAGAAGCAGATCTATAACGAAAAGAAATTCATCCGTTGGTGTCCTCAAATATCGATTGGCGGGAAGTTTTCGAAGAGATTGAAGAGTGCACTGCTGTGCTAAGGGAAAACGCCGTATGAACATTCGAGAGTCGCCAAATTTTCTCAGGTAAAATGTTTATTTTGAAAGGAAGTTATGAATATATTACCTTGAAATTTTCAGATATTTTGGATTAAACTGCGAACAGTACTGTCGGAAAAATCGGAATAAAAATATTTATAACTTTTCCAATAAGTTAGTATTTTATTTAAGGAAACTTGGCAATGTCTTATGACTCATACGGCGTTCTTCATTTGCACGGCAGTATAGTAATCTCTTTTTTTTCATAGTCCAGTACCAATAGATCTAAAAAGGGGGGTATGAATGCAAGAAAGAGGTCAGAAGAGGTTAAAGCTGATTCTTATGTATTTTTGGTCGCTGAATCCGAATTTGATGCTTCCCACCAAATCCGCCATGTGCGTTTTCCGGAAAAGCCGGAAAACTGCCGAAAATCACGTTTTTACTCGCTTTTCCGGGAATAAATAGCTTAATATTCGTCGGAGCGTAAAATTAGTTATCAGCGAAGGTGTAGCCTAGTAAATTTACCGTCATTTAATCGTCACATTTCGGGCTATTTCATCGTTGTTATTGCGTTCCTTCTATTTGTATATCGCTGCTGATTGTCTGTAAGCGAGCAATTTCACTCTATAACGAAAGTAATCTTCCTTCAGCCAAAATTGGACGCATTTGAATAAAAAGAAATTACATCCGTTGGGACATAAGCCTTGCCAACCATGCATTCGTATGGATCTTTGGGATTATGTCAGAATGGATATGGTTCCTTTTAATATAAAGACGTTCAATTCAATGTGCTTCCTAATTACTTGTTTTTTATGTTTTTTTTTTTTTTTTTTTTTTTTTTTAAACACTGAGGACAGGAGAATTGCCTGCGTGTGAAACTAGAAAAAGCTGTTTTCCATATTATTATTTCGCTTCAATGAAAGTAACGTGTTACATAATATCTCAGAAAGATATTTCGCGACTTACAATTACTTCCTGCCATTTGCTGGTTTATCCTCAGGAGAACTCTTTCCACACCACCTTAGAGAACCCCTTTTCAAAATCAAGACTTAACCGTTACCAAAACACTTATGACTTCAATTGATGTTTGTTTTGGTGACGGCTAACTCATCAATTTGAGCTGGGAAAAACCGACGAGAAAACTTCATTCTTATCAATGGAACTCTTTCCACACCACCTTAGAGAAACCCTCGTTAATATAATCAGTTGGCCATCATCAAAACACAGTTCATGCTAGTCAAAACTCATGACATCACTGTGTTTTGGCGATAGCCATCAGATTATTTTTACCAGGGAAAGACCGACTTTTATAAACACTTAATTTCTCAGGGGGTAAGTTCAGTGGCGCGTTGCTAGTGTATTTTCTTCGGAAAATACACTATTTCTTTTTTTATAGTGGTTGCTTCCCCCGTAGGCCTACCAATCCACTTCATGACTAATTACGGAAAAAACAGAGAGGGATGAAGGAGTTTTACGTATCCTCCCGCCCGTACAAATGGACCATCTTTTTTTTTTTTTTTTTTCGCCAGAAGGGCCGAGGGTTTCTTTTACCGCCCTCTAACTTGCACCATACCGGGTCCTGGTTATGGATTCAGCCGTCGTAGGAAAGCGATGGCCGCCGGCCGACTGAACGAAGTGCCGAAACACCACTGCATCCTTCGAACCAAAGCTACGGTATCGTACGCCCCCTGTTATAAATTTACGAGGCGTTAGAATATTTAAAATTCCTAGACCCACTCTCTGTTAGGGGAGGGGAGACAAAGAAAAAGAATGAAAAGAAAAAGAGCGAGCCCTACTGGCACGCTTCAAAAGACAAAGAAAGAAAAGAAAAAAGTAACATAATTGAAATTATGTTACTACGCGGGAGGGGTTGGGGGACTCTACTTTAAAACGCGAACCTACAAGTAATTACTGGTTTTCTTTGCTCTTTGTCTTTTAGAAAGCAAAAAAAAAAGTTAGTAGAAAAAGAGGAGGAACCAACACCGGGAAGTGCGTTAAATCGCTAAAAGACAAAGAGAAAAGAAACCTCAAAAAATAAGAAAGAACAACAAATTAGAACTAGCATGCGATAAGCAACACATAACACACACGAGCAACATGTAACGTTTAAAAGCAACACGTAACATATAAAAGCAACATATAGCACACAAGCAACACGTAACACGCAAGGAACATGTAACACACAAGCAACACGCAACACACACAAGCAACACGCAACACACACAAGCAACACGCAACACACACAAGCAACACGCATACGCATACGCAACACACATACGCAACACGCATCAGTAGAAACATATAACACATAGATAAAGAATATAACACATAAAAAACATATAACACATAAAAAACATATAACAC
This sequence comes from Bemisia tabaci, assembly GCF_918797505.1. NCBI lineage: Eukaryota > Metazoa > Arthropoda > Insecta > Hemiptera > Aleyrodidae > Bemisia > Bemisia tabaci. The sequence continues at coordinate 52,391,234 of NC_092797.1, forward strand.
ATAAATAGCATATAACACACAAATAACATATAACACATAAATAACATATAACACATATAAAACATATAACACACATGCAACACATAATACCTTTACCAACGAGTCCTGGCCAGGGACTGCCCGATCCACCCCCTGGTGCCTATATTTATATTGTACGGCGTGGTGCAAATATAGCCCGGGAGCATTTTCAGCTGTGACGTCACGTTGGCTATCACCGTAAACCAATCAAATGCGTTGAAAAAAAACATCGAAGTGAAAATAAAGCACCGAGGTTGGGAGCCTATCACGATTGAGTTTGCTCTTGGAGGTCTTAGAGCCTGAAAGGGCAGCCAACTTTTCTCCACGAAATATTCGAAACCGAATTGTAGTTGTTGCCAACCTTTACTTGACCCATTGAAGTGAAACCAGAGTACACCTAGGTTCGAAGACTTTCATAAGTAAAATCGTTATTTGGAGGCCGTGTAGGGCTTGAAAGGGCTGCCAACCTCCCCACATAAAAAATTCAGTCGTTGCCAACCTATAAATTCGAAGGGAAGATCCATCATAGTACCAAACCTAGTCAAGGAAAAATCCCTAGTTTTCGGGAAAATAAGAAAAAAAACTAGTAAATCCATCCATGCTCCACGACGACTCAAACGTCATCAGACGTTTGTCATTTGAACTGACCAACCGCAGCATCGTTTTTTTGGGTGAAGTCCTAGCGAAAACTTGTCCCTTTAAATATTGTCGGCAATTTACTCGGCTACAACTTTCCTGATAACTAATTTTACGCTCCGACGAATATTAAGCTATTTATTCCCGGAAAAGCGCGTAAAAACGTGATTTTCGGCAGTTTTCCGGCTTTTCCGCTATTGCACAAGGCGGATTTGGTGGGAAGCATCAAATTCGGATTCAGCGACCAAAAATACATAAGAATCAGCTTTAACCTCTTCTGACCTCTTTCTTGCATTCATAAACTCCTGTTGGTACTGGACTATCATAGTTTGTGCGGAATTCTTTTCTGAGAATCCTACAAATTGTTGGAAATGGCGCACAATGGATCGAGTCAATTGGAGAGGTCAGACAAAATTTGGAAACTTTAAAAGCTCATAACTCCGTTCATACAAAGTCTTGAGATTTTGAAAAAGGTTCCATTGGTTTCTCGTGAAATTTTCTTCTTCAAGCACCCCTTAAAATTTGAAATGTGTCGAATAAAACATGAATTTTTTTTTATATAAATTGAACAATTCGCCTTCTGCTGCGTAAGCAGCAATTGTTGTTGCGAATATGTCGTGCGTGCTGATTTTAGTTCATTACATACTCGACTCTCTGAAGGCGTTTTATGTGCGCAAATAGCGGGATCTGTCAGAGAAAGAAGGAAGTAGGGATTGAGCGATCCGTGTAATCTCATTTCTGTTGTTCTCCAACAGATCGCGCTACTTGCGCACATAAAACGCCTTCAGAGAGTCGAGTATGTAATGAACTAAAATCAGCAAGCACAACATATTCGTAACAACATTTGCTGCAGACGAAGCAGAAGGCGAATCGTTCAGTTTAAAATAGAAGAGTATGATAGGTAGTCTGCACGTAACGAGAGGGGATGCATTCGATCGACATGAATCGAACGAAAAACAAAAACCAAACAACACCGATTCAGTGGACAAATAATTAAAACCGCGGATCAAAATCAGAATAAAACTTTCACCTCGATGGTGCTGATCTTTTTTAGTGGACTTAAAAACGCGCTCCCATAGAAAACAGCCGAGCGCCTCTCTAATACGGACGAATGGAGATGTTGTATATGTGTGAGGTATTCCCGATTTGACCGTTGATTCTTATGTAAAAGTTCGCGAGAAACGCGATGGTGCCACTGGTTCTTTCTGAAATCAACTCTCAAGCTCAAAAAAAGCTCTCAAGTTGAGGCCAAAATGGAGGGGATATCTTACGCTATCCGGAGAGTCCACCTCTACATCAAGACAAACTCTCCATGCAAAGATAGGGAGCAAATACATTGACAGGGTAGCTGTGATTTCAGTTTTAGAGTCCCCAAATAAGGTGGCAGCCCTGTCAATATATTTGCGCCCTATCTTTGCATGGGGAGTTTGTCTTGATGTAGACGTGGACTCTCAGGGTAGCGTGGGATATTCCCTTCATTTTGGTCTCAACTTGAGAGCTTTTCTTGAGCTTGGGAGTTGATTTCAGAGAAAACCAGTGGCACCATCGTGTTTTTCGCGAACCTCTACATAAGAATCAACAGTCAAATCGTGAATTCCCCTTACATGCAACATCTCCATTGTCTCGATCCACTGTGTGGCGGGGTGCGACGTTCCAGTCTAAATGCAGTCACCATTTTTGATCTCGTCAAAGGAGCAATACAATGTCGTTTTTCCGTAGCGAGGCAGCATTTCATCACTCACTCGAAGTTTGAAATCCATCCTTTTTTCCCGGAACCATGCGTAGTCCACTCAACTTTTCTCGCGAACGCGTGGCTTGTCAAAGCGGGCTTCTCAGAATCTCGAGTGAGTCCTGGCGGTCCTATTAAAATGCGCTCAGCTTGTCGAGGTCAATGTCACCCGCGCCGTCCTTGGCCTTTGATAAATGCTCACCGTTTTTGAAGTTCGGCTTGTCATCGAAGCTTTTGATACGAAGAAGCACAGCTTTTTCATCGTGGTGTAAACTCGTCCTCTGCGCGTTTCCCGAGATCTGCACCCATTTTTTCATGAGATAAATCTTATACATAATGGAGAATTTGCACAAAAAATTGTATTGCTTCATCTGAGGGTGTTTAATGAGCTGAGTTCGCAGTATTTTTCATAATTTTTTTCTGAAATGGGAAATTTGAGAAAAATAGATTTAAAAGTGAGAGAATGTGCCGTTTCACGACGTCATCTGGCGGCATTTTCCACTTGAACACATGTATTTTAGTAGATTAGGTTATTTTGTCTTATTTACTCCAAAAATTGTCCAATTTAGAAACCAAGGATATCCTCGCACTCAGTTTTCCTAGCAGTATCATTTTAAAGATGAAATTTACAAAATCTCAGACACCTGCAAATGCTCGATTTAGAAGGTCAGCGGGGTGAATGGGTCAGTGCTGCTCGTCTTAAAATCGAGTTTTGATGCTTGATTCTTGTAGACTAGCTACACAACAATAAGATCTGCCCAAACGGCAACTCCCTACGTTGAATATTAATTGAGATATAGCGCTCTGGAAAATTCGTTTTAAGACTTTATCCACCTCGGTTGTGACACCTTTGGTTTCTTCCACTTTGCTTTCTTTTGACAGGGAGACGCACATTTCCACTCGTTACCCACGTGAAACTCGGATGAAAGCAAGGTGGAAGAAACCAAGGGTGTCATTACCGCCGTTGATGACGTCATAAACCGAATTTTTCAAAGCGCGTTGAGGGCAATTCTACGAATATTGTCCAATTTCACCTCCACCAAACGTAGTGCGGCAGCCGATCGACGCGCAACGCGTATTAGCGCCTACGAGACTGCAGGAATACCTCACGCATTGCGCCTAACACAGCGCCGTCACCGATCGGCGCGTAAAGCATATTAGCGCCTACGAGACTGCAGGAATACTGCACACATTGCGCCGAACACAGCGAGGTCACCGGTCGACGTGAAACGCTAAATTCTTCGAAACTAAAAATCTATAGTTTGCTGTACGATCATATTTAATGTGAGCACTTCTCTTAATGGAGCGGAACGTGTTATATCGATTTTGACTGCCCTGACCGCGGTGGATGACGTCATGAACCGAATTTTTCAAAGCGCGGTATCTCGGTTAATATTGAACGTAGAGAGTTGCTGTTTGGACGGATCTTACTTTATTAGCTAGTCTACAAGAATAAAGCATCAAAACAAGATTCTGCAACCAGCGGAACTGAGCAATTGTTCTCGACAGACCGGTCGTGATCAAATTGTGGAAGTGCCTTAAAAATTTTGGAGGCTGAACATTTTTTGGGGGGACAATATTGTCAGATGTTTAATTCTTATGGAATAACGCGTCTTCGGCCCTAATATTGTCGTAAATGATTCCAAAAATTTAGCCAAATTTTAATCAGTGCGTTGTGTTGATCTTTTGCGAAAACCCAGCGCGTTGCAAAAAATTGCGGAGGCACCAGGGGTGACAAGCTCCGAAGATACACTGCAGCGTCGCCGCTCGCAGTATGAGACGAGTGTCGTGCCGGGGAAAAGCGCTGCATGAGCCGTCATGCGTTGCCAAATTTCCCTCGATAAAATACAAATTTTTAGGGAAATTTGTGAATATTCGTCTTCCAATTTTTCAGAGGATTTCATTCGTATTTCAATCTAAAGTATCTGAAAATATCGAGGGAAGATATTCTTAAATTTCTTTCAAAATTAATATTTTATTGCGAGAAATTTGGCAACTTTGGAATGTACTCACGGCGTTTTTTTCGCAGCTCGGCAGTAGCGCCTCCAGGAGGAAGAGCTTATCACTCAGAAAATTGCATCCGTATTTCAATCTAAAGCATCTGAAAATATCAACGGAAGATACTCTGAAATTCTTTCAAAATAAATATTTTATTGCGAGAAATCTGGCAACTTTGGAATGTACTCACGGCGTTTTTTCGCAGCTCGACAGTAGTGCCTCCAGGAGGATGAGCTTATCACTAAGCCGTTCTGCTCCTGAGCCATGAGATCCTCCATTTCCGGCCTCCGGCGCTCATCGCAGCTGAATTATTCCCTTTGTTTACCCAACGAAATCCTAAACGCCCATCCACTCTCATTCGTTTACCGCTATTGCAGCATTAAAATATACACAGAAGCTCTCAGCTTGTCGGAGCACCAGGGGAGGGGGATTGAATTATTGTCATCAGTTCGCCCCCCCCCCCCTTCCAAGCTTGCATCCAGGAAGTTTCCAAGGAAGCGGGGGGGGGGGGGGGCGATTCGAACTGATGAGAGGGTTTGAGGATCGGGGGAGACCCTTCGAGGCGAAAGCTAAGAGACGAGTGTCTTGACGATATCGATTTTCATCCCAGAATAATCGGAAAATGTTGGGGACAGTGCAAGTTTTATTTCCAAGCTGAGCTACCGAAAGTACTCAGGATTATTCTCGCGTGGACATTATGGAAAAAGTGTCTTACAATCAGTTCTCGAAACTCACTTTCAAGTTTCAGGAGTCATGTGGCCCAGTGGCGTGGCGTAAATTGCGATATACTTATCGATTGCTATGCCGTTTAAACCTATGGAAAAAGATCGATAAACAGGGTGTTCGCAGCGAACACCTTAATAATCGATTCTTTACCATAGGTTTAAATGGCATAAAAATCGATACATCCCAATTCACGCCACGCCACTGATGTGGCCCATCAAGCAAAAAAAAAAGAAAATCCTAATTTTTCTGTTCGGTGATTTTTGGAGCTTTTCTCCTCCTCAAGTTGCAGCTACAATTTCTGCACCTACAACATCTTGAGTCTAACTTTTCACTGAGTAAATGCGCCGTAATATATAGGCAAAAAGTCAGTTTGGCCCCTAAAATATCTTCAATGGCCCCTAAAAATCGAGATCGATGGGCCTCGTGGCTCCTGAAACTCGAAGGTGAGATTCGAACACTGACCCCGGGACGTTCTTTATGACATCGGACGTTCGACTCTATAGTTACGCTTTCGGAATGAGCTCTGACACCGTTTCTTTCCGTCGTTTTTCACGCGAAAATTCCTGGAAACGGCAGCGCTGAGTGCAGTGCCCTCGTCAGCAGTTGCATAATGCAAGCGTTGCGTCCTGCGGTGGTGCGCGGGGCGAACATTTCACAGCGAACCGCACCGAAAATATTTACGCTTGCTCCCGATTATCGACGCAACATGAAAGCCTAGGCCAGCCATGAAATTTTATCAATTTCCGCTGGAAGCTCTCCGCTATTTGCAATTCGATATACAAGCTGTTACGTCGCACATTGGACCGAGTCAATGGGAGAGCTCGGAAACTGGAAAAAAAAAGTCGCTTAGATCTAGAGTCCAGACTCTTAGAAACATTGACAAGAAAAAATACTCTCGATTCAATCTGATTTTTCCTCGAATCGAAGAGCCGAGCCTCTTGTTTCAGGCGGATTTCCTGTTGATTCAAGGAAAAAGTCCGATTGAATAGAGAGTATTTTTTCTTGTCAAGGTTTTTAAGAGTCTGGACTCAAGATCCAAGCGACATTTTTTTTCCAGTGGACGAAATTTTGAGTTTTACAACTGGTTCCATTGGTTTCATCATTAAATTTTCATCGGGACGCACCCCTCCAAATTCAAAATGTGACGAATTAAACATCATTTTTCACAGCTTTTTTGAAAAATTGCACGTCCGACCATGATCCACTGTGTGTCGGGCCGAGTTCCTCGCTCCGGCGCCCGAACGAAAGCCGAGCGTCGCGCAATAAAAACTGAGTTATCTGTTCGATGTCGGCTACCATTTTATTCCACTTTGTAAAAGTGAATGTTAACGATTGCATTTGATTTGATGCGTGACGGTTGAATTGATGTTCCAAACATAACATTCTTGCACTAAAAAAAAAAGCGAGAGACAAAAAAAAAAAAAGAAACGCTGTAACCGTCCAAGGGAAAAAGGACCGTAATCTATGGAGATTGAAATTTCCGTAAATTGATTTGTGGTGATTCAAATTTTAAGGTTCGACGGAAAACCCTCGCTTTTGTCCTTAAGGACAATGGATCCGCCAATGACTTAATCCCGTAAGTGTCATGCAACTTCTGAATTTTGAGTTTCAGGGCACGTAGGTCTCTTCTCTCCTGGATGATCCCATTTTTATTCCCAAATGAAGCTTCTTTAGTTTTTCTTACTCCATGTAGCTGAAAGTATTCCTTCTCGTCTCGGAGGCGTTGCAATCCGAAACTCCTAGTCTGATTGGTTAATTAGCCCGCCTAGCTCGTTTAGCTGGTATGCAGGGTTGCCAAGCTCAAGGATAGAATGTCCCGTTCCATTTCTGGCGGCTTGTGTGTTTTGGCAGTGTCCAAGGATCACCGAATATCAGTGGCGCGGTGTGCTTTGCGATCCATCGATGTTTCCCCATTTGGAGCTGTGGTAAATAATCGATTATTAGGGTGTCGGCTGCGAACTTCCTCATAATCGATCCTTTTCCATAGGTTTAAATGGTAGATCAATCGATGCATCGCGAAGCACGCCACGCCACTGAGGATCACTGAACATCGTCGCTCCTCCGACGTAAGGGCGTATCTCGATTCTCACGTGAGCCCTGTTATCCGTATATTTCTATGCTTTTCGAGGCTCATGTGGAAAGCGAGGTTCGCCCTTACGTCAAAGGATCGCCGAATATCGGCAACCTCGGTTGGACGCTTCGCGAAATAGCGTCGTTTCTTGTTTAGCGTCTATTACTTTAACCTTCACGTGACTTTCGGTCCTTTCTTTCTGCAGCTGTTAACAAATGCTGGTCAAAAACAGGAAGTGGCCCATCAGCGATGCGAATCAGGCTCTAAAAATAGCGGATAGTCGCGGGCCTTTCAGGGACGAAAGTGGGTCACGTGGCCTTTGACGTTTGAGGACTGTTTTATTGTGACGTAATATTTTATTTTGAAATGGATGGGATAAGCGACGTTGAGAAAAATCGGATTCAACGTAGGATAAAACACGCTCTTTAACTAACTTAAAGATTGTATACATATTTGTGAGAAAGAACGCTTTTGAAGTGGGCAGGAGCGTAAAAACCGTGCTTTCAGTTTGTGCCCTTCTTGACTTGCAGTTTTTCCGCATAGGGACCCGACTGACATCAGCTCAACAGCTAATAAATGTCATCATTTATTGGAGAATTAATTCGTTTGGAAATGGGTTGATTACTTAAATTTTTGGCAATTTTCTCCGTAGCCAAAGCAACCTCTGAAATCAAGAGAATCTGTGAATCGTTCCTACGTAAAATAATAATTTGTCCAAATAAATTTTGCAACATCTCTTTTCACTTGGTTTCCTTTTGAGAACCATTACCCATATTCCCATCGGAAAATTAATCAGCGTAATTTTGTGTTTCCTTGATTCTTCTTCTCTGGCTGAACTCACTCACGGAATTCCGCTGGGTTATGCCTTAAGAATTTGTCTACGGACCTACGAATCCTATCAAATTCCGAGACGACTATTCTTAACATTTTTTCACCATTGCTCTTCTTAGAAGAACCTTCCCACAATGATGAGGACGTATTTATGCCAAAAGACGTCTGGAGGGGGGGGGGGGGGCGAACATACCGACGTGATTGACACTGATATTCGATCGACAAACCTGTGAAGAGACAAACAGATCCGTGACTCTAAACCCGTGGATCGATCGAATTCTGTCCATCCAATCGGTGTCGGTCGAGTTGACACCGCTTTTTTTAAAAAAAATTCATCGATTGATTCACGTCGATATTTTTCGATCGATTCCGTGCCCTCCAGCAAGCTGATGATTGAAACTTGTAGACAAAGCTGACGACAAAGAAGGCCTAGGGATATTGGATCGAACCTATTGGTTGAAATGGATGGCATGGTTCTTATAGACTAAGGGAGTAAATGATGGACTAACTATCGTGCCTCTCGTGGGTTGCCGTTAGGTAGTCTATTACCTACGTCATTTGTCCATTGGAACCACCCGCTTCCACCACCGGGATCACTCCATATCCTTTTTGTCTCCTTTGTCTATTGCTTTGTCTATTAATTTCAAAAATCAGCCCGCAGACTGAATATTGGAATTGATAGACGAAGAAGACAGAGGGTAAAAAAGTGATCGTATCGGTTGAAACATCTACCGTGATCGTATCTAAGCGATCGTATCGGTTGAAACGGCTAACATCTTGGGTTGCTGTCAGTTGATTTATTACTTACAACCTTTATCTATTGCAACCATCCCCTTCTACCAGCAGTGTTCTATTTTTCCTCTGTCTTCTTGTCTATCGATTCCATTGATCAGCCCGCAGAGAACGTATCGTCTCAAAGAAAAGTCAGGACCCTTTGGCGCCTTCAAACCTAACAGGAATACTTCACGCATTGCGCAATGCGTGGAGTATCCCCGTTAGGTTTGAAGGCACCGATTGTACGGCTTGGCGCTGAGCCCTGACAGATGGTAAAAAAGTGATCGTATCGGTTGAAACATCTACCGTGATCGTATCTAAGTGATCGTATCGGTTGAAATTTTTGAATTTTTTGAAGTTATTTTTCCTCTGTCTTCATGTCTATCGATTCCATTGATCAGCCCGCAGAGAACGTATCGTCTCAAAGAAAAGTCAGGACCCTTTGGCGCCTTCAAACCTAACAGGAATACTTCACGCATTGCGCAATGCGTGGAGTATCCCCGTTAGGTTTGAAGGCGCCGATTGTACGGCCAAAAAGCCTTTTATTTCGCAATGCGTGAAGTATTCCTGTTAGGTTTCAAGTGAGATTTCTGTCAAACCCTCAGAATCCAGCAATAGGGTCCCTCTTTATACCTTTTGTCTAGTTTCTCTACAGGTTTGTTTGTAAATTCCAATAATCGGCCTTCTGTCGAAACAGTCAACGATTTACGCTGAAATATCGCCTTGCCAGCAACTCACAATCAAATTCAGCTCGTTAGACGCACAATCGGAGTCATTCGGCACTTGTTTCCAAAACTCGGGGCAACGTCTCCCCGACCGCTGAGGGAGAAGGGTCCGAGAGGGGGGGGGGGGCGATCATGACTCAATTTTGGGCGCACGCGACGCGACGCTGCGACGGTCGCGGACGGTGCGTCGAAAGGGGGTCATGTCAGTGCGTAGTAGCCAAGTTCAGCTCCCGCTTTGGACGTCGACCCCCCTCGCCCCTCCCTTCCTCACCTCCCCTCTTTGGCAAACCCCCCCCCCCCCCCCACCCTTCAACCCTCCCCACACCTCTCGCGGCATCCGTTTCCGCCACTTTCTTCGCTGCCGTTTTTAGGGCCGCGACGAGTTCTCCCGTGCTATGAGGAAAAACGCCGTATGAACATTCGAGAGTTGCAAGTTTACTTCGATAAAATTTTTATTTTTGAGGAAAGTCATGAATATTTTTCATCTAAATTTTCAGAATCTTTAGGTGTAATTGCAAACGAAATTATCTGAAAAATTGGGAGAAAAATATTCGTAAGTTTACTAGGAAATTCGCGTTTTATTAAAGGAAATTTGGCAACGCCTGCAGGCTCATATGATGTTTTTCCTTAGCACGGCGGAGTTTATGTCGGACAAGTCAACTTTTCACTGCGCGTCGGCCGCTCACCGACTATTGTTAGCCCCCGAAGTCTTGTTTTTGCGCCCCCAAGGTTGTCGCGCCCCCGGAATTCGGGTTGGGGGTCTTACTTTACGATTTGAGAGGAAAATTGGGATTTTTCCTTGAGCCTTCAGTAATGAAGATTGGATTCATTACAATTAAAAGATTAGTCTCGCCATTATAAGAAAAATTTTGGCACTTGTTTCTCAGCAATTAAATGTTACATAGCAATAAACGGCGCAGACAATGCAAAATTGGATAGACAATGCAAAACCAGTCAAATATGGATCGAAAAACGGTATCACGTATCGTCTGTCATCAAAATATATTTTACATGGTACATCGTGTCGTTCCGAACTATCATCTGTTTATTATGCTGTTTTTCACAAAACCTTTAAACTCGTAACCGTCCATGAAGGAAGAAACCGTATTCCTGAAAATCTCAAAATTGAGGTTTTGGGCAGTCAAAACAAAGTGTTTCCTCATATTGGCACTAGAATTTTAGAAATTCCATCTAAAATTCCGTAGAAATAGAACAGAGGTATAGAGATAGGAAAGAACTGGGTAACCAGTTCTTACATAGGTCTGGAAACGCAGGGAAAAGTATCCCAATCCTGAAAAGTTTGGAAATGCTGGAAAATCTTGAAAAGTTCTCTTCCAGCCGGGATGTCTAATCTCATTTAATTTGATTAAATCGCATTAATTTCCTATCGCACCAACTCACCCTATCGGCGAAAATCAAACCCTCTTCCTTTAAAATCTCGAATTTTGAATTTTACAGGTTGAAAGTTACTTTACGTCGTGCATTTGTTCGTAATAAGTATTTTCACGAAAAAATTTGCCTGAAAACCATCCTAAACAATAAATACTTTTGGGGATGATACGTTACATAATCGGAAAAGTCAAAGAAAATTCAGGGCATTTTGAAAGCTATGAAAGCTTGTATTTCCGAAGGAGGAGAAGAAAAGGAAAAAGGAGTCCAAAAGGCAGAAAAGGAGAGACTATGAAGAAGAAAAGAGGAATTCCTCCGGAAATTTCTGAGAATTTTAGCGGTCCACGCGAGTGCTTACGTGTTGCGCCATTAGGTTCAGTTACACGATCAAAATGAGCCATCAAGCTGAAGCTCTGATTGGTGGAAAAAGACCTGAGGTGAGGATGCGACCAATGAGAGGCTCAATTTGATCGTGTAACTGGACCTATTTGCAACAGACCCGTCTATCGGGGAGTCTAAATTTCAGCGGAAACGGTGAGATTTCAGTCCGATTTGACATGATGGCACTCGACAGATGCACCGACGACGCTCGTCGTGTTGAGAATGGCTCCGAGTTCCAATTTACTAATTGGACATGAACAAGTCAATTGGTCGTCATTAGACGCGCGACCCCCCTGTTGCCGTATTTCAACGTTAAGTAAATGTACACTGGAAAAACAAACACATTGGATCCAGAGTCCGGACTCCTAAAAACATCGACAAGAAAAAATACTCTTGATTCTATCGGATTTTAGCTTAAATCAAGAACCAAGCCTCTTAATTTGAGCGGATATCCTATTGATTTAAGCAAAAATCTGATTGAATCAAGAGTATTTTTTCTTGTCAATGTTTCCAAGAGTCTGGACTCTGTGGTTTTTTTTTCCAGTGTATCATCCACGAATGACGTGAAGCTTGCCAGCGACGTTGTATTTTCGGTATGGTGCCCGTGCATGGGACGGTACCAGGTCAATTTTTTTCAAATCTCAATGGGTTAGTAGCGCTGGTCGCAGAATTGTGTTTTGATACTTGATTCTTGTAGATAAGCTAAAATTAATAACATCCATCCAAACCGCGACTTACTACGCCCAGTATCAACCGAGATCGCCCTTAGAAAAGTCGGGTTTTTGACATCATCCACCGCGGAAGCGACACCCTTGGTTTCTTCCACGTTGCTTTCATCCGAGTTTAACGTTGAGGAACCAGTGCAAACTGCATATGTGCTTTTAGCGCAATGCGAGAAGTATCCATGCAGTCTTGTAGGCGCTAATAAGCGGTTCATGCCGACAGCACTGTCTGGCGCAATGCGTGAAGGGTTCCCACAGTCTTGCAGGCGCTAATATCATTCATTCGAGTTTCACGTTGAGTAACCAGTGCTAATGTGCGTCGCACTGACTGATGAAAACAAGGTGGAAGAAACCAAGGGTGCCACTACCGCGGTGGATGACGTCAAAAACCCGACTCTTCAATGGGAGATTCCTCGGTTAGTATTGAACGTAGAAAGTTGCGGTTTGGACGGACCTTATTATTTTTAGCTAATCTACAAAAATCAAGCCTCAAAACACGATTCTGTGACCAGCGCAACTGACCCGCACTTGTCCACTTGCTGCCATTTTCGGTACTCAGTAGCTCCGTGATCGGGTCGAAATGTTGGACGTTGAGATTCGTTGTTCGAAATCGTTGAGACGCCGGGTGCGACCCACTAAACGCGGGTCCCGGGGTCCGATGATGTTCGAAGGCCCTCGGATGTGGGTGACTGCCAAAGTGCCAACTGATTGTGCAATGCCCGCAAGCTCGCCATGCTGCCGTGCTTAGGAAAAACGCCGTATGAGCCTTCAGGCGTTGCCAAATTTTCTTTGACAAATCACTAATTATCAAAAATAATTAAGAATATTTTTCTCCACATTTCTCAGGTAATCATGTTTGTAATTTGATCTGAAAAATCTGAATATTCTCAGGAAAAATAGTGATAATTTTTCTCAACAAATAACATTTTACCGAAGGAAATTTGGCGACTCTCGAATGTTCATACGGTGTTCTTCCTTACCGCGGCAGTATGGCTCCCGCATCATCACGCTCAGCTTAAGTTGCCGCTTTTCGTCGGGAAATCCGCCTAGTGTTTATACGCTTTTCAGAAATTTCCACTCGCCGCGCTGATCTGAGGATGGCTACTCTGATAGGAAAAACCGGGAAACGTCCGAGATTAATTTGCAGTCAAAGAAATTGCAATTTTTTGAGGGTCATGCCGGGTTTACAGCGATCTAGAAAATCTGGAAGTTGAGACAGGGAAAGCCTACACGGTGAAAACCTATGGCTCATGAACCAATTAGTGGTTCTTATGGAACACCACTAATAGTGGTGAAGGCAACAAATAATAATAGTACATATACCTCAGTTATGGTATATTTGCTCATTAAATGGTCAAACTGGCGAAAAACCGCATATTTCGAGAAAATTCCAAAAATAGCTGTAAATTCCGGGGACACAGAAGATTCAAAGAAAAGCTTTGAAAAGTTCCGAATTTCGGAATTAATTCCGGGAAATGGCAGCACTGCGAGATTTGTTCCGAAGTTCTGTAGACACCCTGGCATCAGTCATACTCAGGTGAATTTGAGCGTTGGCCTTCGAAAGTAACTTTTGCACCACAGGGAAGGTAGCTGTGCGGGATCTCAAAAATATATTATGTCTAGTTCCACCGACCGGAAAATTCGGTGTTCCATGTGCTGCTCAAAATCCAAGTTTTTTTCTCCGTGCAGGTCGGAGAGCCCGATCGATCGAACCGCTGAAAAAGGTCAAGGTCCGCCTGCTATATTAGGCTATTGTTTCTCTTCTTTTTTTTCCCGTCGTTGATTTCGTTGTCCTTTTATGGGATCGATGCATCGATTTGGGCAGTGACGTCACAAGCCGTGGTCGAGCCAATGCGTTTCCGTTCGTTCCGTTGTGGACGCAGCGTTGCGTCGGCGGTCCGTGCAACGACGCACAGGAGATCGAGTCCACAGGAGAAGTCGGACAATTTGGAAACTTTAAGACAGGGTTGCAACAGTCAGGGAAAACCGAGAAATGCACTGAAAAAAAAATATCGGTGTATTTACTAAGGAAAGGGTAAAATTACTAAGAATTCAGGGTTCTATTTGATCCCAGTTTTTTCTTGGTAAAATTACCTGTTATGGAATTGGTAATTTTACCGAGAAATCTTGGTAAAATTATTGAACTTTCTCGGTAATTTTACTGGACCTTGGTAAAAACGCCAATATTTTTTATCGACTGTGGTAGAATTACCGAGATAAAATGGCGAAGTTACCGGGAATTGATTACCAATAAAAGTGGTATTCTTACCCGGAAAAAACAGTAAAAATACCGGTTTTTAGGTAAGCTTACCAGTCTGTCTTAGTAAAATTACCAAAAATTGGTAAAAAAAGTGAGATGGTAAAGGTACCAACGGACCTTGGTAAAAACGCCGAGAATTTTTTTCAGTGCGTCGGGGAATTCTGGAAAGTCAGGGAAAACCGAGGAATGTCAGGGAAAATGACGAAAATGTCAAGGAATGTCAAATCACCTTCATTTGCTTTCTAGAGTGGGTTTGAGATTTTGAACAAGAAATTTTTCTCGAAAACTATTTTCAATTATATCTTTTTAACCATCCGTCACATCTTCAATTGTCAGGGGATTTCACCAAAGTGTGTCAGGGAAATCAGGAAATTGTCAGGGAATTTAATTTTCTAAAGTCTGTGGCAACCCTTATAGTACAATTCGGAAACTTTAAGAGCTTATAAAATCACCTTCATTTGCTTTCTAGAATGGGTTTGAGATTTTGAACAAGAAATTTTTCTCGAAAACTATTTTCAATTATATCTTTTTACCATCCGTCACATCTTTAATTGTCAGGGAATCTCACCAAAATGTGTCAGGGAAATGTCAGTGAATTTAATTTTCTAAATTCTGCGGCAACCCTGGTAGAACAATTTGGAAACTTTAAGAGCTTATAACTCCGTCTTCACAAAATGTTGAGGTTCTGAAAGCGGTTCCATTGGTTTCCTCGTAAAATGTTCTTCTGGAGGCACCCCTTGAAATTTAAATGTGACAAAATAAACTTAAAAATTTGCATGTTTTGGTCTAAAAATTGATGTCCGACCTTTCTGATATTGACTCGATCCACTGTGCGACGGCCCAGTGAGGCAAGGTCGTTGGACCGGGATTTTTTCGTGAATCATGGATAGCGCCGTCCGGCTCTTGGGACTCGGGAGGCCAGCGACGGGAGCCAACACTGCCGTGCTAAGGAAAAACGACGTATGAACCGTCACGCGTTACCCAATTGCCTTTGATAAAACACGATTTTCCCTCTAAATTTATGAATATTTTTCTCCTAATTTTTCAGGTAATGTTTTCTCGCAAATTCAACTAAAGCTCCTGAAAATTTCAAGGAAAAATATTCATAGATTTCCTCAATAATATGCATTTCATCGAAGGAAATTTGGCAATTCCCGAATGTTCATACGGCGTTTTTCCTTAGCACGGCAGAACAGAACGCTATCGATCCGGTTTCGAAAGGGACCCCGGAGTCATAAAAACTGTCGTGCCTTGTTGGGCTGTCATTTAACCATGGATTGAGCAAGTCCGTTCTTCCGTGCTAAGAATGAACGCCGTACGAGCCTCCAGGCGTTGTCATATTTCCTACAATACAACTCAAGTTTACTGGGAAATTTGTGAATGTTTTCCCTCGAATTTTTCAGTGAATTTCGTTCGCAATTTAATCGTAATCATTTGAAAATTTCAAGGGAAAGTATGCATAAATTTCCTCAAAAATTTATATTTTGTCGGGGGAAATTTGGCAATAGTAGAATGCGCATACGGCGTTCTTCCAGTGGCGTGGCGTGCTTTGCGATGTATCGATTGATCTCCCATCGAAACCTATGGAATAGGATCGATAAACAAGGTGTTCGCAACGAACATATCAATAATATTAATAATCGATTCTTTATCATTGCTTCAATGGGGAAATATCGATAATCGATCTTTTACGCCTCGCCACGGCAACGTTGCATAGTGCACTTGAGCCAACTCTACCGTACCTAGGAAGAACGCCGTATGAACATTCGAAAGTTGCCGAATTTCCTTTGATAAAATGTTTGTTTTTAAAGAGTGTTATATGGACCGCGTTAAACAGAAAGGAACCAAGCCACATCAGCTATTGCCAAATTTAATTGGGCAATTTAATTTTTTACATAAAAACAGTTGTACGGATTTTTGTGCAAATTTCTATGAATTTTTCCATGATACAAAGTCAATTTCTTAAAATTTTCAAAGGAATCCGCACAAACTAAATTTGGCAATAGCTGATGTGGCTTGGTTCCTTTCTGTTTAACGCGGCCCATATGTGATTATTTTTTATTGAAATTTTCAGGTAATAATTTAGACCAAATGGAAGTCTCTGGAAAAGTAGAAATTTAGAAAAAATATTCACAAAGTCTTCTAAAAATTCGTATTTTATTGAAGGAAATTTTGCAACGTTTGGAGGCTCGTACGACGTTCTTTGACACAGCAGCACTTCCAAGGCTTCCTTGAGGTGTAAACCAACGAAAATCACATCTAGCACTCCAGAAATGTTATATAGGTAAATGCGCATTGCGCATTTTGCGTAGTTTGTATTGCGCAGTCTCAAATTAACCGCCAAAGTGGGCATTATTTTCTCGATCACCGTCAATCATTCCTGCGCCAAGGGAGTGATAATGTAAGAAGACCTCTCAAAAAAAATTCTCACGAAGCGTCGATTATCGCCTCCTTGATTTGGAAATGGACGTATTTCTGCGAATCGGAAGTATGTGCATCGAGACATGAGCCCTGAGACCCATAAGAATGCAAGCATAACAGGGCTCATGTTATAATGCACATAGTTCCGTTTCGTTCCAACGAAAATCACGCTTAGTACTCCAGAAATGTTATTTAGTTAAATGCGCATTGCGCATTTTGCGTAGTTTGTACTTCGCAGTCTCAAATTTACCGCCAAAGTGGGCATTATTTTCTCGATCACTGTCAATCATTCCTGCTTCAAGGGAGTGATAATGTAAGAAAACCTCTCAAAAAAAATTCTCACGAAGCGTCGATTTTTGCCTCCTTGATTTGGAAATGGACGTATTTCTGCGAATGGGAACTATGTGCATTGAGACATGAGCCCTGAGACCCATAAGAATGTATGCATAACAGGGCTCACGTTATAATGCACATAGTTCCGTTTGGCAGAAACACGTTCAAATCATGAAGCAAAAGGGGCCTACTCACAGAGAAATTGAAGGGGAAAGCCCAACATTATCTCGATTTATACGTTGTTTTTTTTTCAAACACTCTCTGTTGTCACATCCCTCCTGCTTTTTTCGAATTTTAGAATCCGACTAATTGAAGATACGGTAATAAAAAACGAAATTAATCGGAGCCACGCTGTGATTCGCACCATAAATTCAAACGAACTGGAAAAAAGGGAGAAAACCTGTAAACAGAGTTGTCGCATTGGACATAAGATGTACTCCATCATGCATCGGTTTTCGTGAAAACTTTCGGGCCCCTGCAGGCTAATTATTGAAATTGATAGACAAAGCTATAGGCAAAGAAGACATAGGTTGTATATAGCAATCCTATTGGTTGAAATGGGTGTTTCTGTCGCACTGGAAAAAGAAGTAGCTCGGATCTAGAGTCCGGACTCTAGAAAACAATTACAAGAAAAAATACTATTGATTCAATCGGATTTTTGCTTGAATCAAGAAGAAAAAAAAAAAAAAAAAAAAAAAAAAAAAAAAAAAAAAAAACCCCGCTCAAAGTAAGAGGCTTGGTTCTCGATTTAAGCAAAAATCCGATTGAATCAAGAGTATTTTCTCTTGTCGGTGTTTTTAAAAGTCTGGACTCTAAATCCAGGCGACTTTTTTTTCCCAGTGCGAGTAAGGGAGAATATGCGATGGACTAACTTTAGGGTCTCTCATGGATTGCCGTTAGTTAGTCTACTACCTACTTTTTTTGTCGATTGCAATCACCCGCTTCCACCAATAGGATCCCTCCATATCCTTTTTGTCTCCTTTGTCTATTGTTTTTTCTATCAATTTCAAAAATCAACCCGCAGGCTGAATATTGGAATTGATAGACCGAGAAGACAGAGGGTAAAAAAGTGATCGTATCGGTCGAATCGTAAGGGTAAAAGGACCATACTTGGTACTGGGAAAAATATTGATTAACTCAATATTTTTCCCAACTTCGTAAGTGGGATTTTTCCGTGGGACAAATCTCGTGAAACGGCCCGTGGAGACAAGGCCGTATCTAAGTGATCGTGTCGGATGAAACGGCTAACATCTTGGGTTGTTGTCAGTTGATTTATTACTCACAACCTTTATCTATTGCAACCACCCCCTTCTACTAGCAGTGCTCTATTTTTCCTCTGTCTTCCTGTCTATCGATTCCATTGATAATCCCGCAGAGAACGTATTGTCTCAAGGAAAAGGCAGGACCCTTTGGCGCCTTCAAACCTAACAGGAATACTTCACGCATTGCGCAATGCGTGGAGTATCCCTGTTAGGTTTGAAGGCGCCGATTGTACGGCCAAAACTACCTTTTATTGCGCAATGCGCGAAGTATTCCTGTTAGGTTTCAAGTGAGATTTCCGTCGAACCTTCAGAATCCGATTTTTCAACACCTGTACTGGATTTTCCAATTTGACATAAATGAATAATTTTTGCAAGCCATGCACGGAGACAAATCTTAGTTTGTATCTCGTGGGTTGCCTACTACTTTATCCATTGCAACCATCCGCTTCCATCTATAGGATCGCCCCCCTTGTCTGTATTGTCTTCAGCTTTGTCTATCGATTTCAACGATCAGCCTCGCAGCGGAAAATTTCGTCTCCAGGAAAAGGCAGGACTCTCCGGAGGATCCCTCCGTATCCCTTTCGTCTTCTTGTCTACAGCTTCGCCTATCAGTCTCAATACTGGGCCCGCGGTTTTTAATGTATTTTCCGAAGGAAAGATACACTAATTGGACACATGGTTTCGTTCGGATCGTGCGCGAGAGAGCATTTACAGCTTATTAACATTCGAAAGAGCCGACTCAGCGTATTCTTATTACTTAAATGGTCTCGTCATTTTTATTCTCTCCGCCTCGTTTCCTTCTTTTTCTTCGCTCTTTGTTCTCGTCGACGCAGTTATTAACCCAACTTTTTCTTTGTCTGTTTCAGGTGAGACCAGTTTTCGATCAGTCAGTTTTTTTTTCTTATTTTTCACACAACTCGAATTTGTCTCCTTCAGAAAGGTAATTTTGCCTCGTTATCGAGAATCGTTATTAAAATACTATCGATGTATCTTTTCAGCCGTTCTGGTTGTATAAGTTCAGCGCATAGCTATGCGTATGCGTGCAGAACTATTTATTTTTAGTCCTATTTTTCGCGGATTCACGCACTTAATATCTTAAATTGAAGCGAAACGGAAAGCATGGCAAGACTCCTCTCAACGTCATTCTCACACAAAAACATTCGTCATGCTCTTTCAAGTTATGAGATCGCCTTTGTACAAAAAGTTTTTTGCGTAACAAAAATGCAACTATCTGAGATGACTTTTTCTTAGAAAATCACCGGAAATCACGCTTATCACAACGTCTATACTGACGTGCTAAGGAAGAACGCCGTTTGAACCATCAGGCGTTGCCAAATTTCCCGCAACGAATCACGAATTCTCAGGAAAATTTATGAATATTTCCTCTCCAATTTTGTGGAGGAAACCGTCAGTAATTCTATCCAAAATATCTGAATATTTCTAAGATAATTATGAATAATTTTTCGAGAAAATACGTATTTTATGCGGGGAAATTTGGCAACTCTCGAATGTTCATACGGCGTTTTTCTTTAGCATAGCAGTATAGTAGACTATTCGTCCACAACAAGAGTCAGATTATCGTGCATCTAGCATCTCCCTCGGTGCCAATCTAGTTGCCGGTGACCGAGAAGGAAATTGCTTCGGCGGTATACTGAACTATACGTGATACTGATTAAGCCGTTACTTTTATTGTTTTCCTTAACTATAATTCTAAATCTATTATCAGTTTCAACTGTAGCTATAATAATTAAAATTAGTATTACTGGAACGAATGTTCTTAAGTTCAGTTAAATTATGCGTTTCGAAATGTATTTTAGAATTTTGCCAATTTGTGAGTTTAGAATGATTCTTTAGGCTCATGCGCAGCGGCTATCGTCCTTTCTTTTTTGCTAAAAATTCAAAATCTGCCGATATTTTTTACCTAATCAATGCGATATATCGCATGCCAGATCGACCGCATCACTTGAGCTTGACGAATCGCCTTAAGACGGCACTTAGCACTAGAGTCCCTTTATACTGAGAGTCAAGACAATTTGAATCCATTTCTGATTGGTTCCCGTATTTTAGGCCTCTACAGTGTCACAAACGGGAATAAAGATTACATTTTCACCAATTGCAAAGATTATAATCTGGAATGGACCAGGGAATTACGGGTTCGGCAAGGAACAAACGGAATGAGAGGAGGAACGGAGAAAGGCATTTGAGAATGGGCCGATCAAAGATTACGAAAAACGTTCGATTTCTGTAATCTTTATTCCCGTTTGTGACATCCATGAGCCGAATTGTCTTGACTCTCAGTATAAAGGGACTCTACTTAGCACATGAAAGGAACTCGGAATTTTGTCGCTGCGTTGGTCGACGGCGAGAGAAAAATGAGCGGAATCCCGTTGGAATGCGCAACGCTGTAGGGGACGTCGTCGGTATTTATTCGCGCGAAATAAATTCATGAATAAAATAGTTGGCTCGTCGATGACCTTGAACTTATTGAGTCGGGCCCCGACGACCGACGCGGAATCAGGATTTTTCGCCTCGGCGCCCCGATCGCGTCCATCGAACCTGGATCCTGACGTTGCCGCATGGTGCTCCCCGCAGATTATATCGATAGTCGATCGATATTTCCCCATTCGAAGCGAGAGTCCCTTAATACTGAGAGTCAAGACAATGCGAATCCATTTCTGATTGGTTAATCGGATTTTAGGCCTTCACAGTGTCACAAACGGGAATAAAGATTACATTTTCACCAATTGCAAAGATTATAATCTGGAATGGACCGAGGAATTTCGGGTTCGACAAGGAACAAACGGAATGAGAGAAGGAACGGAGAAAGGAATTTAAGAATGAGCCGATCAAAGATTACGAAAAACGTTCAGTTTATGTAATCTTTATTCCCGTTTGTGACTCCATGAGGGGTGTTGTCTTGACTCTCAGTATAAAGGGACTCTATTCGAAGCTATAGCAAAGAATCGACTATTCAAGTGTCCGTTGCCAACACGCTGTTTATCGATCCTTTTCCATAGGTTTAAATGGACCGAGTTTAACAGAAAGGACCAAGCCACATCAGCTATTGCCAAGTTTAACTGGGCAATCAATTTTTTTACGAGAGAACGTTTGTTCGGATTTCTTTTGAAAATTTTAAGGAATTTGCTTCGTACCATGGAAAATTTTCACTGAAATTTGCACGAAAATCCGCACAGCCGTTTTCATGTAAAAAATAATTAAATTTGGCAATAGCTGATGTGGCTTGGTTCCTTTCTGTTTACGCGGTCCAAATGGTAGATCAATCGATACATCGTAAATCACGCCACGCCACTTCGGACCCCTTCGGACGTTCTTTTTCACAAATAGCTATACAATTTTAAAGTTAGTTGGACAGCGTTTAACAGAAAGGAACCAAGCCACATCAGCTATTGCCTTTAACTGGGCAATGTAATTTTTTACCAGAGAACCTTTGTGCGGATTTCTTGGAAAATTTTAAGGATTTGGCTTCGCACCATGCAGAAGATGCACTGAAATTTGCACGAAAATCCACACAACCGCTCTCATGTTATATATTAAATTGCCGAATCAAATTTGGCAATAGCTAATGTGGCTTGGTTCCTTTCTGCTTAACGCGGTCCAGTTAGAGAGCGTGTTTTATCCTACGTTGAATCTGATTTTCCTCATCATCGCTTATCCCGTCCATTTCGAAATTAAATATTACGTTATACAGTGAAAGAGTCCTCAAACGTCAAAGGCCGCCGCGTGACCCACTTTCGTCCCTGAAAGGCCCTAAATTCGCCCATATTCGGGCTCTAAAATATAAGCTGTAACCTAATGATATCCTTCGGTCTCTAGTTCGCGAATACTTGCATCTCTCAGGCGAGTGCTTGACGTTGTTGCTAGACTTGGCAACCGTGAGAAATAAACCAAAATGTTTGACCACGCCGTACAGTATTATTTCTCGGTTTTTCCGCATTATCATAAATATCAATCATCATGAATATCCGAAGTTTCCGAATGTTCTTTGTCTTCTGCTAGATGGGAAATACAAAAAACAAAAATGAAAATTATGGAGAACGAGAAAGAAAAAATCCCCGACTTTTCTCGTGGCTTTGGCAACATTTGTCTTAGACATCGCTCTGCACGTGCGTTACTGCGGTCGAGTTGTCAGTTATTTTTATGAAATCCCCAAATCGAGGAATGAAATCAAAAATAAGTTTTAAACCGCTTTTCCAGGGTTACAACCTGATACGGATCAGTTCCATTTTCCGGAACTCGCGCTGAAATAAAGTTTCTAGGTATTTGAATCGAAAGAAACTTCCTCGTAATGTTTTCCGGCAATTGATTACTTTGACATCAACTAACGAGTCTGACTTGAGAGACCCCTTGTATTAATATACTCTCATTGAAACAAACTGTACATTTTCTCTCGGAACTATTAAGTGGAGGTTCCGTTTGATACAGATTGAAATTTTTGTTGAGTGGTTTAATACCCAGCTGGCGTAGAAGAATGGATCTCGTAAAGAAGTCGCATGACAGAGGTACAATTTTCAGTAATGTCATTTACAAACAGAGACAGAATTTTTGTGTCGTGGCAGTTCGCACGTATTTATTGATGAAGGCCTTTCAGCTCAGAGGATCCTTCCCACCCTCTCAAAGTAGGAACAGTTACTTCATGAAAACTTGGATGAATACCATATGAAATTCCGGACAATCGCCTAAGTTCATTCTCTCACCAAGGATGATGCATATTCCGTGAAAAATTAGCTTCCTTTCAATTTTTAAGCATCAAAAATCAGTTCGAACTTTCTCTCCGCCACAAGGATCCATGTAATTTTCAAATTTCAAACATGTGTTTCTCGAAATAGCAAAAACTGCACTTATTTGCGTAAACCTGTATCTGGACATCCTCGCCACCATAGAGCCTCAAAGTTTGTGGCTTCGTCATGTTTGTCGAAATGTAGGAATTTTCGAAATTATGCGAATTTCGTCCCAAGAAGGTCCTGAAAAATTTTCGCACTTTTCTGTCAAGGAGATTTTATTGACGATAAAATTTGAAATTAAATGCTTTCAGGGGGAAAAAAACTTGAAAACTGCAAATGTGTCTTGCCATCGGAAGTGCCATCGGAAAACGTAGTAACCGCAAAAGCAAGGAAAAATAGTAAAATCAATATACTTTCAAGAAAATTCTCAGTATCGAGCGCGCTCAAGTCCAGATTGCCTTGGTCACATCTCCCCGCGAACAGTGGCTCGAGTCAATAGAAGAGGTCGAACAAAGTTTGGAAACTTTAAACGCTTATAACTCAATTTATACAAAACTTCAAGGTTCCTAAAGTGGCTCTTTTGGTTTCCTCGTGAAATTTTCTTCTTTACGCACCCCTTGAAATTTAAAATGTGACGAAATAAACATCAAAATTTGCAATTTTAATAAAAAATGTCTCGTCTGACCTCTCTACAATTGACTCGATCCACTGTGCCTCGTGGCGCTTATCTTCCCCCTTTTTCCTCAAAGTCGTATATGTTATTGGAATTTTAAATTGGAGATAAGGCCTTTCGAGAGCACTCGTGGATCGTAAGTGGGCAAAAGACACGTCAGAATGACGTGGCCAAGGAAATGACGTCTGAAATTCCCCAACTATCACCCGGTCTTGAGTGAAAGACTGAGAGCTGGTAGTCAGCGATCAAAATAAAAATTCGCTTGCTTAGTTTCAATCCGCTTCGATGAAAATGTTAAAATGTCCACTTAATTGGCAACGTTTATCTGTTTTCATGTGCAGTGTGTACTAATACCGTCGCTCCTTTGACGTGAGGGTGTATCCTGATTTTTAAATGGGCCTCAGGGTTGCCACAGTCAAGGAAAACCGGGAAATGTCACGGATAATGACGAAAATGTCAGGGAAAATTTGTCAAATCACCTTCATTTTTAGGTTTAAGGTTTGAACAACAAATTTTGCCTTAAAATTATTTTCAATTTCACCTTTTTATCCATCCGTCAGATCCTCAATTGTCAGGGAATTTCAGGATTTTTCCCAGTACTAAATATGGTCCTTGCACAGAACCCTTAAGACCAATTGGGAGGAGAGAAGAAGTAAAAGAAAATTGTGCGATATTTTGTTGTTTGCTCGATTGTCCGTGTTCGTTTAATTAAAATAATTTGTCCAATATTGTCGACCGTTTTCAATTATCATCCTAATCCCGGTTTTATACTCGATTTTTATTAATTTATCTTCCCGCGCCAACTTGTCGGAGGAACTTAAGAGCCCCGTCCCGTGAAGACCGTAACTGAGAAAAATTCCAGAAGTTTTATTCCTGCGATTTGAACTCGCTAAAAATCCCATGAAAACGCCTCGTGAAGACAACACTGGAAAAAAACACATTGGATCTAGAGTCCAGACCCTTGAAAACATTGACAAGAAAAAGGACTCTTGATTCAATCAGATTTAAGCTTAAATCAAAAGGAAATCAGCTCAAATTAGAAGGCTTGGTTCTTGATTTAAGCTTAAACCTGATTGAATCAAGAGTATTTTTTCTTGTCGATGTTTTTAAGAGTCTGGACTCTAGACCCAATTTGTTTTTTTTTTTTTTCCAGTGTAGGCCCTAGAAATGGTGGATTTCTCCGGACCGGAGTCTCTTGAGTCATTGCAGAAGAGTCAGTTGATGCCGGCCGGTTGCGCATTGCTAAAGCTTCAGCAGAGTTCAGTGGCGTGGCATGAATTGCGATCTATCGATTGTTGTGCCATTTAAACCCATGAAAAAAGATCGATTATCAGGGTGTTCGCAGCGCACACCTTAAAAATCGATTCTTTACCATAGCTTCAAATGGCGTGATATCGATAATCGATTATTCACGCCACGCCACTGGCAGAGTTGTATAAAAGCTCACGTTTAAATAATGTAGAACTGGAAAGTATCGTGTTTCACTCGAGTAAGCTCTGGTACCTTTGCCGTGGCGGTGTCTTTTTCGCGCCGGCTCACAGTGGATCGAGTCGATAAGAGAGATCGGACATGAAATTTTTTACTAAAACGGCAAATCGTGATGTTTATTTCGTCACATTTTAAATTTCAATGGGTGGTTTGTGTAGAAAATTCCACGAGAAAACCAATGGAACCACTTTTAGAACCTCAAAGTTTTGTATGAACCTAGTCATAAGCGTTTCCAAATTTTTTCGGACTTCTCTGATTGAATCGATCCACTGTGCGACTGCACTGAGGATCGTCAATTGGTTTCAAGAGCTTTCCGAGCTTCGGCTCTTCCTCGACAAATGTTTTCCTAGCTCCACTTTCGTCGCCTTTGATCACCCGCGCGCCGCGCCGCTAACGAAGAACGTCGCATGTACCGAGGAAACGCAGAACACCACAAGCGCCATCAGGTGCAGGGCCGTCGCGAGGGTAAATTCCTCTGACGTAAGGGCGTATCTCTATTTCCGCACATGAGCGCCGGAAAGCGTAGAATGATACGGAGATCAGGGCTCAGATGGGCTAGAAATCGAGGTATGCCCTTAAGTCAGAGTAGCTCTCTCTCCCCCCCCCCCCCCCCCCCGACGAACAGGGGGAAGAAGAACATAAGCAGAGGATTATTAGACGAAGCGGAAGAAGCAAATTCGGAAGAAAAAAAGGCGCAGTAAGAAGAAGAAACGTGGAAGGAGATGAAGAGGAAAATCGTGAAGAGAAAGAGGAAGAAGGAAAGAAAGAAGAAGAAGAAGGAGTAGGAGAAGTCGGAGGAACTTCGAAATAAGAAGGAGGAAAAGTAGAAAAAACGGTGGTGGCAGTAGTAGTTTATTAAGTTTATTTTTAAGAAGTGTCTTAACATTGGTGGCCATTTACAACTCTGATGAAGACTATCATGGGGGGTGTTTCTAAATAGAAAAAAAGGAGATGATATAGGAAGAGAGGAAGGAGAAGAGGGAGGAAAACGGGATGAAAAAGCAAGGATTTTTGTTGAGAAGGTATCATAAGACATCCGGAATATTTGTCCTTGAATATTTGCTGAAAAGTAAATTCTTTGGAAAATAACAAGTTTTCCGGAAACGTATCGGAATGTTCATGAAGAATTACACGTATGTTGCGTTTTTCTGTGACCTAACGCTAAACTTCAAACTTCCAGGTTTAACTGCAGATCCAAGGATGAATTTTATTTTTACGGCGTAACATTCAACATTTTAATATTGAATCGCATTATTTGATCTATAAATGATAATCAGTATACGGTTTTTGGTTGGAATTGTCGAAAAAATCGAATAACATGATGTCACTATTGAGTCGATCCAGTCCAATCGCACTATTGCAGAAAGCTGTGCTGTTGTTCAACCGTAGCCGACCCTGCAATTCCCGTGAATTATCACGTTAACTTTTTTTCCCCGGTAAATTTTTTTAATAGCGTTATTATACGAGAGCGATAAAGATCGCACGCTCCAATTTTTCATATTTTCCAAGAATGCAATCTTTAACCGTCCCGTAGGTTATAACCGTGATATATTGCGTCGTAAAACTTCGATAGCACGGTGGGATTGCCCGGTAAGACGGGAGGCTCAGAGGAGGGGAAGGGAGGGGAGTTTTATTAGTGACGAGTTGTTTACTGTTAGATATTTTCCGAAAGATAAACATTTCCATTTGATCCGATTGATAAGATCGGCGGAAAAATATGTCGTAGCGCAAAATTCAGTGTAGGAAGCTTCTGAAAGCGATGCGATCATCATTATTTGCACCTCTGCGACTGCCCTTTTCGTTTACTGCCCCATGGAGGGTGTTAAGCGACCGGGAAAACCGGTGAATGTCAGGGAATTTTTTTTTGTGTCAGGGAAATCAGGGAAAATGTCAGGGAATCCGCAAAAAGTCGGCATGTAGGGAATTTTATTTTGAAAACGATTTTCGTGTCAGGGATGCGTGAGGGAAATCGAAAAACACGAATTTTGTGGAAGTGTTTCGCGAATTTCACACTTGCGGAGCTTTCTACCAAAATTTCTGCTGGTGTTTTCTAAATTTTAAAAAAGATGCAAAAAAATCTCACATGTGTGTAGGCACCGTATATTTTACTCTGTTTATTACATTATGTTTCTAAAACATGAATGTATTCTTACTCACATCCAATCAGTTTAACAATAAAAAATCAGGAATATTTGTCCTATTTGTCAGGGAAACGTCCGTGAATTATTTTTCCGTCTGTCAGGGAATTTTGAATTTTTTCCCCAGTTTTTTGGTCGGTTTTGTCAGGGAAATCAGGAAAATGTCAGGGATTTTTTTTTGGTTGAAAATTGCTGGACACCCTGCCTTTTCTGGAAATGCCGGCCGATTTTCATTTCCTCAGGAGTAGGACTTCGTTCCACCAACACTCTAAAGTGACTTATTGATACGGTATATCAATGATACCGGAGTTTACAATAATTAGACGATTCCACGATTGCTCCACGAACATGTTGGGACAATATAAACACCCATGAATGTCAACCTGAATCAGACTGACGGGCGGTCTGAAATTTTCTGTTCAGCTGCGGGCTGATTATTTAAATTTATAGATAAAGCTATAGACAGAGAAGACATAAGGAGAATAGAGCGATCATATTGGGTGAAATGGATGGTTCTTATAGACTAAGGGAGTAAATGATGGACTAACTATCGTGTCTCTCGTGGGTTGCCGTTAGGTAGTCTATTACCTACGTCCTTTGTCCATTGGAACCACCCGCTTCCACCACCGGGATCACTCCATATCCTTTTTGTCTCCTTTGTCTATTGCTTTGTCTATCAATTTCAAAAATCAGCCCGCGGGCTGAATATTGGAATTGATAGACCAAGAAGACAGAGGGTAAAAAAGTAATTGTATCGGTTGAAACATCTAACGTGATCGTATCTAAGTGATCGTATCGGTTGAAACGGCTGAAATCTTGGGTTGTTGTCAGTTGATTTATTACTCACAACCTTTATCTATTGCAACCACCCCCTTCTACCAGCAGTGCTCTATTTTTCCTCTGTCCTCTTGTCTATCGATTCCATTGATCAGCCCGCAGAGAACGTATCGTCTCAAAGAAAAGTCAGGACCCTTTGGCGCCTTCAAACCTAACAGGAATACTTCACGCATTGCGCAATGCGTGGAGTATCCCTGTTAGGTTTGAAGGCGCCGATCGTACGGCTTGGCGCTGAGCCCTAACACTTTGGATCAAACTTACTGATTGTGAGTCCTACCACTACACTGTCGTGCTAAGGAAGAACGCCGTATGAACATTCGAGAGTTGCCAAATTTCTCTTGATAAAGCGTGCATATTTAACGCAATTTAAGCATATTTTTCCTTGACACTTTCAGATGCTTTGGACGAAATTGCGTACAAAATCTCTGAAAATTTTGGGGGAAAATCTTCACTATTTTCCCAGTTAATTTTTTTTGTATTGAAGGAAATTCGGCAACGTCTGAAGGCTCATACGACGTTTTTCCTTAGCACGGCAGTATAGGGTCCAGCCCTACGGCTCTCGGGTCCAGCCTTACAGACCGTAGGACTCAGCGCTAAGCTGTTTTTTCCGCGAAGAGGCAAATATAGGGGTCTCCATCGGGGATTTTCCCCCCAAAAATCGTGAAGAAAACGTGAAGGAATGAAAAAGTCGAGGATTCCAGACCCCGTAACCTCGCGGTTTCTTTCCTTGAAACGATGTTCAACAACGACGGTAATTTCATCCCTGAACATCCTTCTTGCTCGCGAGCGCTCGGCAAGATTGGATCTGCCAATAAATCCAACCCCGTGCGACGGTCTATCAACCCCCTCCCCCACACGGGTCACCGTTCATTGCCAATTACGTCTCGAGTTACTGTCAACTCCGAAATATTGTCGGAACCGCCCGTCGTCGCATGCGGCGTCGCGTGCTTTGCGATTTATCGATTGATCTACCATTTAAACCTTCGAAAAAGGATCGATTAACAGGGTGTTCGCCAGGAACACCTTAATAATCGATTCTTAACCGCTGCTCCATATGTGAAAATCTCGATGATGGATCTCGTCGCATGTGGAAAAATAGTTACGAATCCTCCGCCCGCTTCTATCGGTCGACGCTCGAACTAATTTCGTCCATCGTCTTTTGACCCCCGAAATGGAAGCGTTTAAATGGACCGCGGGGGTCAAACGGAAAGCGAATTTGATGGGTTTCAATTTCGGCCGACGGGATTTTTTTCACCATTACCCGCGGAACCAGCTCGCATGTCAATTGCTAGTAGGAGTAAAGGCAGTCGAACGACTGAGAGCTATGCTCATGTCAGGATGCATTGAAAACATGGACGCATTCATGTCCGTTTTGAACCGTTCGCATAACTCGCCTCTCTGATGTGAGCTGTCGTGCTAAGGAAGAACGACGCATGAACATTCGAGAGTTCCGAAATCTTCCTCTACTGACTTTCTGCCGGTGTGTTTCCATAGACACCTTGGTCTCATTGTCAGTCTGGTTCGGGGTTCAATGGTCTGAATTACACATGGAGAAAAAAACTCGTGCGTGGGACCCGAAGGTTAGGTCATATGGATCTCTGA
Source organism: Bemisia tabaci (assembly GCF_918797505.1). Classification (NCBI taxonomy): domain Eukaryota; kingdom Metazoa; phylum Arthropoda; class Insecta; order Hemiptera; family Aleyrodidae; genus Bemisia; species Bemisia tabaci. The sequence goes on from NC_092797.1 coordinate 52,420,990, forward strand.
AGTTTTTAGATTGAGCATCTGAACACTTTAGGTCTAGCTGTCGAGGTTCGGATCACACATCTGAAACTTCAGTTTTCACATCCGAAGAACTTCGGTTCTCACATCTGAAGTGCTTCAGATGTAAGAACTGAAGTTTCAGATGTGTGATCCGAAGTGTTCAGATGCTCAATCTGAATACTTCAGATATCCATATTACCTAAACTTCGGGTGCCACGCACGGGGTTTTTTTCTCCGTGCACCCTGAATGGGGAACAAATGAATTAATTTTAATGAGGAATTAGAATCTTATTTAATTTGAATTTTTTAAAGTGATCTCTATCTTCCTATTTTAAAAACTCCTGTTCTCTACAAATCCCCAAGGCCTCATGAGTAATGACCATTTGTTTGCTCTTCTTGCTTCTAGAAGTAGCGCCTTTTTACGAGGAGTTCGCGATTCTCTCCTCGATTTTCTGGAAAATGCGGAAGTTTTTGCACTCATGACTCACTTTTTGCACCCTTTCTCCATCAGTAGTCGAAAATCAACAATGATGTGGTTACTTTTTGTGTCGAGTGGCGAGGCGTGAATGATCGATCATCGAAATTTCCCCACGATCGAATAACAAGGTGTTAGTTGCGAACACCCTGTTTATCGATCCTTTTCGATAGGTTAGACAAATCAATCGATTTATCGCAAAGCATGCCACGCCACTATTTGTGTCCTACTTTAGTCTCTCAAAATCTGATCGTGTATTCCTCTTTTTCTGTTTTAGGTGAGAATCAGCTTTGCACTTGAGCGTTTCCAAAATGTCTGTAAGTCCCTCTCTTTAAACACATACATGGAATTAGTCAGGGCATATTTTCAAAGGTTTTTGTTTCAAATTTTGAATTAAATCGATTATTAAGGTATTCGTTGCGAACACCCTAATTATTGATCCTTTTCCTAGGTTTAAATGGCAGACCACTTTATATATCGCAAAGCACACCGCGCCATTGGAAACGACGACTTGTGCGGAACTCGAGGCCGTTGACCTGCCGCCACAAAATCGCGTTTTTACCTCGCCCGAACCAGTAGCGAGGCGTGTATAATCGATTATCGATATTTCCTATTCGAGGCTATGGTAAAGAATCGATTAATAAGGTGTTCGTCGGGAACACCCTGTTTATCGATCCTTTTCCACAGGTTTGAATGGCAGATCGATCGATGTATCGCAAAGCACGCCACGCCACTGGCCCGAACGGCAAAACGAGCGTCTGCAACGCGCCCCAACCCTAACGAACCCCCACTCCCCTTTCCCGTTAAGTTATTTTTTAGTACCCTGCCCCCCCCCCATGCCCACCCCTCCGTTTGTCGTAAGTTGGAACGGCGCATAGCAATGTCGGCGGGTCTCCGATTAAAAGAGATGAATTCTGCAGTGCTAAGGAAGAACGCCGTATGAACATTCCAGAGTTGCTAAATTCCTCTATACCAAATATGTGTTTTTAAGGCAAATTATGAATATTTTCCGTTGAACTCTGCAGATATTTTAGATTAAGCTGCGAACAAAATTGTCTGAAAAATTGAAAAAAAAAACTAAAATGACAACTTTCCCAATAAAGTCAAATTTCTTCGAAGAGACTTTGGCAACGCCTGAAGCTTCATACGGCGTATGTCCGTAGCACGGCAGAATTCCTCGATTTATTTTGTAGGGTTCGATCTGGCAACGTCCGGTGGCGCCCCGGTCGTTCGGAGAGTTGCCAGGTTGCAGCGTAGAATTCATATTTTTCTATGGTGGTGCAGGGGAAAAGTAGCGGATTTTTAGGGTGGTCTGACGGCGATAGTCAAAAGGGACTCGACTCTCGAAATGCAAATGACGGGGGAGTGCATCGTGAGGGGTTGCAGACGCAGCGTGGTTGCGTGCCCCGCGCGCTGCCGGGTCGAGCCGAAAATTCACCATTTATTCGCAGGGGGTTTAAAACGGCGAAAAACGAAGTATCAGGATACGCATGTTTTTCAGTTTCAAATTTTACGTACGTAGACAGGGTTGCCACAGTTAGGAAAAATCGGGAAATGTAGGGGAATTTTAAAAAGTCAGAGAAAACCGGGAAATGTCAGGGAAAATGACGAAAATGTTAGGAAAAATTTGTGAAAGCACCTTCGTTTTCTTTCTAAAATGGGTTTGAGATTTCGAACAACAAATTTTGCCTGAAAACTATTTTCAATTATGCCTTCTTAACCGTCCGTCACATCTTCAATTCAAGGAATTTCGTGCAGAAATGACTGAGAAATCGAAGGATTAGTGCCAGTTCGAGAGCCCCAGTTTGATCGTGGGCCGGATGCTTTTTGGAAAAACACATTTGCACCGGTTACTCAACCTGTAACTTGGATGAAAGGAAGGTGGAAGAAACCAAGGGCGTCACTATAACGGCGTATGACGTCACCGAATTTTTCAGAGCGCGATATCTCTGTTAATATTGAGCGTAGTAAGTTGCCGTCCGGACAGATCGTATTATATTTGGCTGATCTACAAGAATCAAGCATCGAAACACGATTCTGTGACCAGCGCAACCGATTCATTCGGGAAGCAACCAGCGGCCTGATCGTTGAAACTTTAACTGGCTATGTCGGCAAGATAAGACAAGACATAGCCCTATCTGCGCCGTGCACTGAGAAAAAAATCTCGGTGTACTTACTAGAAAAGGGTAAAATTACGAAGAATTCAGGGTTCTATTTGATCCCATTTTTTTCTTGGTAAAATTACCATTTATGGAATTGGTAATTTTACCGAGAAATCTCGGTAAAATTATTGAACTTTCTCGGTAATTTTACTGGACCTTGGTAAAAACGCCAATATTTTTCATCGACTATGGTAGAATTACCGAGATGAAATGGCAAAGTCACCGGGAATTGATTACCAATAAAAGTGGTATTCTTACCTGAAAAGAACAGTAAAAATACCGGTTTTTAGGTAAGCTTAGCAGTCTGTCTTGGTAATATTACCAATAATTGGTTAAAAAAAAATGAGATAGCATAGGTACCAACGGACCTTGGTAAAAACGTCATGTATCGATTTTCGATTCTCGTCGTGCCAGAACAAATTTCAGCAATCGGGCTGCTGGAACCCCAGCCGCGATGCCGGCGCCCCAGCTTCCGGGTCACTGTGCGGCGATGCGTTGCGGCCCGTCGCGGGTGCGGACGGCCGACGGCGTCAATCGATAGTACGTGACGGTAGGTCAGTAACCAGGCCCTACCCCCCCCCCCCCCGGCTGCCCCGGCGAGCGCCTTCCGTTTTCGAGTGGATGTGCACGCCGCGCCGCCCCCCCCCCCCCTCCTCCCCACGCCCGCTTGCCGCCATTCCGCTCTCGGTCTCTCGGGCTCCCGTTTTCGCGCCGACTTTTTCGCACGCCCCCCCCCCCCCCCTCTTCCTCTCTTTATTATCATTTCGCGTTCGTATTCGCCTCTTCTTTTTCTCACCTCCGTTATTACTTTTTTTTTTGTTGTCCTCCACGCGTCGGGGGTTTTTTTTGCGTCCGATGACAGCACGCACGGTTGATCGGTTTTGTCTCACGAAGCGGATCCACCGCCTACTGCCCCCCCCCCCCCCTCCCCCTCCAACCGTGATTACTGCCGTGCTAAGGATGAACGTCGTATGAGCATTCGAGGGTTGCCAAATTTCCTCGTATAAAATGTTTATTTTTGAGAGAATTTATCAATATTTTTTCTGATATTTGTAGACTATTTAGATCAAATTACGGACGAAATTCCCTGAAAAATTTGTATAAATATTCTCAAAAAGTCGTGATTAATCAAAGGAAATTCGGCAACGCCTAAAGGCTCATACTGCGTTTTTCCTCAGCACGGCAGATTCGGAGGAACGTCGCATGAACACACGGATGTTGCCAAACCGCCCACGGAAAATTCATTTTCGAGGAAAGTTTCAAATATTTGTCTTTGAAATTTTCAGATACTGTAGATCAAATCTCGCTAAAATTTGTTGAAAAATTCGAGGAGAAGCATTCCCTATTTCAACGAATAATTTGTATGATTTCGGTGGATTTTTGACAACGCTTGAAGTTTATTACGTCGTTTTTAAGTGACACATCAATCAACTCTTTTATGTTGGTTTTGGTACATAGTTTGCGGTGAATTTAGCACAAAATACAACAATGAGACTGGGAAACCCCGGAGTCAACCGAAGGCTTGGGCTATTTTTTGTTTTATTTCCCGCATCAACCAAACTTTGGTGTTGAATTTTCTCTCTGTGTACAGAAAAGAAATTTTCAATGGGCTGTATTAAAATCCATTTTCTGAAAGTAGGTTTTATGGAGTGAACTGAACTTAAATGATTTTTCCAGATTTTTTTTCAAGCCGAAACGGCAGAAAAGCTATTTTCATTTACAAATGCCGAAAATTGAACTCGTTTAAAAATGCATTTTGGGCAGGCTTTGATGACGTTGCTAGACGGGAGAAACGACGTTTGCTGATTGGCTAAACTCATTGTCAGCTTAAAACGTCGCCTTGCCAGTGGCGTGCTTTGCGATTTATCGATTGATCTGCCACTTAAACCTATGGAACAGGATCGATAAACAGGGTGTTTGCAACGACTTCAATAATCGATTCTTTACCGCAGCTTCAAAGGGGGAAATATCGATAATCGATCATTCTCGCATCGCAACTGCTTGCTACATCAACTCGACTATCGGCTTTCGGTAGGTCAGAATTCGATTAGCTTTTTTCCCCCCTTGGGCATGATTTTTTGATCCGTTAAAATTAAACTCTTCGATTTTTCAAGAAACTTATCGCACGAAAAACCTAACTATAACCCTGTGAAAATTTTCGTGGCACTGCCTGCCCCGTCGCCTAGACTTGGCTACAAATCATCGGTACACGTGATAGGGCTTCCGGTTCGCGAAACATTTTTTTCTCGCACGTTCTCGAAACGGAGGCTTGGCGTGCTTTACGATACATCCATTGATCGTGCCTTTAAACCTATGAAAAAGTATCGATGAACAGCGTGTTCGCAACGAACACCTTAATAATCGATTCTTTCCCACAGCTTCAAATGGGGAAAAATCGAAAATCGATCAATGAGGCCTCGATCGCGGGGAGAAAGTTAATCTGCGTCCGGCGAGCGAGCGAGCGAGGTACACCCACCAGGATTCGAACCCGAGACCTCGCGGTGGCAGTTCGAGTTCGCCCACAGACCACTTTCACGTGCGGGTAAAAGTACCCAACGCAAAAGTGGTATACGATAAGACGTCACCCCTCTGACGTAAGGGCGTACCTCAATTTTAATGTGAGCCCTGTTTTACATACAAATCCATGCTATCTGGGGTTCAGGGCTAACGCGCCACGCTCTCCGGAAATTGTGGCGGCTTGCTTTTCTCATCATCCTGTTGTGCGGCAGAAATCCTAGCTCCTTTCTAATTCACATTAAGTGTATACAAAACTGGAAATATTTTAAACGGAATGTTAATTTCTTCTTTTGATTCATCTTTTCAAATTGTCTTTGGTAAATACTTGGTTTCATTTCTATCCTTGAAATTTCCGATGTAAAATATGGCTTAAATGCACATTCTTTTTTTTAAATGAAATTGATTACTTCATTTTAAAAACATTTACATTTTTAAAACGTGGTAAATATTTGTAAAACCTTTTCCAAGCAATGGCATCGATATGAATCTCGATGAGCCGTAGTTGTGATGAAAGAAACTATACAAAAATTAATAAAAGAGGAGAAAAACTAAGAAGCACGCAATTTTTTGTTTTTAACTTATTTGTAAATCGACCTTCTTGAGTCAAATACGTTAATACGTCCAATTTTGAGCGTTTAGTTGCGCTAACACCACGCTGCAGCACAGTAAAAGCCCAAAACATAAAGGAATAAATTTGAATGCTTTGGAAATCATTGAATTTGACACGGAACCACTATTATATTAACAAAAAAACACATTATATTTTCCAGTAGTACATATTTATTTTTCATCAGTTTAAAAGGGAATAATCAATGCAGAGAGTGCAAACATTTCAAAATCATGAGTTGAAAACGCTGACTCCGCGAGTTTAAATATTAGAGCCTAACACAGAGCGGAGCGGCGTGTTTGCAGCGCAGAACGCGCACTGGCGCCTACAAACCTAACGGGATACTTCACGCATTGCGCAACGCGTGAAGTATCCCGTTAGGTTTGTAGGCGCCTATGCGCGTGTCACGCTGGTTGCCTGCCGCGCCGCAACGCTTTAAGCAACTATTTCGCGTCAGAGGCGTTGCACAGTATCCTACAATATTGAATGCGCACGAAATAACTAGTTAAGGAGGACTTTCAATTTTGACTGCATCTGTTACTGAAAAATGTTTAATGTGGCATTGGAGCGTTTCCAAGGCTCCCGCTTTGGTTTTCATCTTATCATATCCGTACGGTGTACACATGAACATATGTTTTTATCTGCTTTTAGAGTCTGTTCTCTTTCATGACTTGATTCATGAATGAAATGTTTTTAAGAATGAAGGAACTCTTCATTTCTCTTAATTTAAAAATCTAAATTTTCGTACATACTCCCATTTTCAAAATTCTCTGTAAAGACGTTAGCCTGTGACGTTGAGCCGTGCGTGGGTAAAATATACTAACTAACTAACTAGTTGTAGTATGCATTTATGTTTGAGATGGTTCCGGTCATTTAAATAAGAAGAAAAAAATGTGGACATAATATGTCCACAATTTGGACAATTTTGGACATATTCATGGTTGGACATTAAATCATGTGGACCTAATAAAGACTGGACTTAACAATTAGTGAACATAAATATCGGCGGACATTTATTTAATGGACGAAAGGTAGGTGGACATAAAGTCCTGGAAGCGGCCATTTTTTTAGGACTTGATTTCTGAAATTCTGATTCTGTGATTCGTTTTCTTAGTGAAAGAACTACGCACAGAACACCGAGAAATTCGGCGCTGGCTCTCTGAATCTCTGAATTTTCTCGGTTTTCCAGGTCGCTGGCACCCTGGACCTATCATCCCCGGTCGAAGATGATCAACTTTGAAAAAATCGGTTCCGAGCCCGGAAATCGCTGACAAACCCGCGCAGTGGAGTTGCTCCGATAAGCGAGTCGCAACCGATTCCAATTCCAAATCGCGCCGGGCCGGTTCCAATTCCAAATCGCGCCGGGCCGGTCGACACGATAACCGTCGAGTGGGCGGGGAGGGGATGAAACAAAACTTATAACGTCACCTGAGAAGGGGCGCGAAGGGATGGAGTGGAGCGGAAGGAAAGTGGAAGAGGGTGGGAGAGAAAGGAGAGGGAGGTCCAAAGATATTCAGTCTGCCGCGCCCCGCGTATCCGGCAAAACTTAGGCAAACGACGAAACAGTCCCCGATGCTGATGCAACGAACTGGAGGATCTGGAGCATCGCACGGAACTTCCGCGCAAGGAACAGTGCAGCGGCGTGGCGTGCTTTGCGACATATCGATTCATCTACCATTTAAACCATGGTGTCTAGTTTTTTAAAAATCGGGGAAAACCGGGATTCTTCAGGAAATGAAAATTTAACGGGAAAATCAGGAAATTTGTTCCAGAAACCGGGAATCTCTTCTCCAACCACCCAGCGATCATTTCGGAACACTCAGGAACATTTTTTGAATTAAAATGTTGAATGTGCGCCAAGGCTGAAAGATTAATTAAAATCGATATTCATATCTGAAACTCTGGAAAATAATATTCTTTTCCCCAAGAATATCCCGGGAAAGTGGAAGAAAACTTCGGTTTTTCATCAGGGAATGAGCTCCTGAAAATCAGGGAAATTCAGGGAAAAGTCAGGGAATGAGCTTTGCCTAGAAAACTAGACACCATGATTTAAACCTATGGAAAAGGATCGATAAACAAGGCGTTCGCAGCGAACACCTTAATGATCGATTCTTTACCACAGCTACAAATGAGGAAATATCGATAATCGATCATTCACGCCACGCCACTGAAACAGTGCACCGAGAGAAATTTCTATCCGAATCGGAAGTAACTACCATCGCATATTTTCCACAAGAGGGTACCGTTCGTTTCGATGAGAATTCCAGTCATATTGGAAGGAAATGGGCCGCGTCAAGCAGAAAGAAACCAAGCCACATCAGTTATTGCCGAATTCAATCGAGTAATTTCATTTTTTACATGAAAACTACTGTGCGGGTTTTTGTGCAAAGTTCAGTTTTTCTGCATAGTGCGAGGCAAATTCCCTAAAATTGTTCCAATCTGCACAAACGTTCTCTCGCAAAAAATTAGATTGCCCGGTTAAATTTGGCTATAGCTGACGTGGCTTGATTCCTTTCTGAAACTGTCTGCGTTGCATTCTCTGACTTCTCCCGATTTTATCGGTCGCTAGCCACCATGTACTCATCTCTTTTAATCACTACGACCAATCGGTTCCACAAATAGGATCACTCCATTTCCCCTTTTCCTCTTCGTTTATCAAATTCAGCAAGCAGCCCACTGGGAAATGACGCTGTGGGTTGTGCGCGACTGACTCATTCGGCCTCCGGACGCACAGTAGATCGAGTTAGTAGGAGAGGTCGGACATGGTTTGAAGACTTTAAAAGCGTGAATCTTCGTTAATATGAAATGTTGACGTTTTAAAAGTAGTTTCATTGGTTTCCTCGTATAATTTTCTGTATGGAGCACCCCTTAAAATCAAAATTGCGACGAAACAAAGGTAAAATTTTACAATATTTGTCAAAAATTTCATGAGCGACTTTTTGGAAAGACTCGTTCTACTGCGCGACGCCTGTTGGTTGCATGCTGCCGTGCTACGGAAGAAGACCGTATGAACCTTCAGGAGTTGCCAAATTTCCTTTGATAAAATACGAATTTTCCGGTAAATTTATGAATATTTTCCTTCCAATTTTTCAGAAAATTTTGTTCACAATTTTATCTGAAACCTCTGAAAATTTCCAAGAAAAAATTGCATAATTTTCTTCAAGTACAACCGTTTTGTCCGGGGCAATTTGGCAACTCTCGAATGTTCATACGGCGTTCTTCCTCAGCACGGCAGTATGCTTCTTAGGAAAACTAGACAAATCAATTAAGCGAGCTGCTCCGCTCGAAAGAAGAGATTAACTTGGCACTGAGTACTGTCGCGCTAAGAAAGAAAGCCGTATGAGCCTTCAGGCTTTGCCAAATTTCCTTCGATAAAACACGAATTTCCTGGTAAAATTATGAATATTTTACTCTCGATTTTTCAGATAATTTTGTACGCAATTTTACCCAACGTTCTTAAAAATTCCATGGGATAATATTCATAAATTTCCTCAAAAATAAACATTTTAGAGAAGGAAATTTGGCAACTATCTAATGTGCATACGACGTTTTTCCTTAGCACGGTAGAGTAGTAGGATAGCGTAAAGAAGAGAAGAAAGAAGAGATTAACTTGGCACTGAGTACTGTCGTGCTAAGGAAGAACGCCGTATGAGCCTTCAGGCGTTGCCAAATTTCCTTCGGTAAAACACGAATTTCCTGGTAAAATTATGAATATTTTCCTCTCGATTTTCAGATAATTTTGTACGCAATTTAACTCAACGTTCTCAAAAATTTCATGGGGAAAATATTCATAAATTTCCTCGAAAATAAACATTTTTTAGAAGGAAATTTGGCAACTCTCGAATGCTCATACGACGTTTTTCCTCAGCGCGGTAGAGTAGTAGGATAGCGTAGCTGAGGTAACACGTATTTTAATAACCGCGGTCATCAGCGAGTACAGTCGAAACGCTCCATGTTAAAAGCGAGCATCTTCGTTTTCCGATGAGTCTCGGGATACGAGCGCTCTTACGGTGCTCGAGCTTCGGGAGGGGACGCAATGGACCACTAGACAAGGTACGAATTTAAGCGATCTGATACATGTTTCTTAACCAGAATTTCACGTAGAAAACGATTCACACTACGAAAATTACGGAAACCAACTCCTAACGAAGCTATGAACATTTTCATCTCACATTGGTTTCGAGGAATTTGAACTGCCCGCTCACAAGAAACTCAAAGCTCTACGTGAGTCAAATCGCGCACTACAACGGTTTCAGCAAGCTTCTCAATCGAGTAATGTTCATTTTCCACCATGTGTTGTTCAAACTATTGGTAATTTGCTATAGCTGAGCCAAAGTGTCAAGATTGAAGTTGAAGATTTTTACATCGCAGAGACTGTCATGATAAACATTTAGCGCGCGATGTGAATCACGTAGAGCATTGAGTTTTCATGAGCGGGTGGTTTGAATTCACGCATCAAGAATCATTAAATATCTTCGTAAGGAGTTGATTTTGGTAATTTTCGTTGTGTGTATCGTGTTCTACGTGAAATTTTGGTTGAGAAACATGTATCAGAATGCTGAAATTCGTACCTTGTCTAGTGGTCCATTGTTAGGTTTCCAAACGGAATGGATCGGGATATGTTAGCTCTCGAGTTGAACGGAATCCAAGCTGAGCTTGGACCTAATTTAAGTTAATCCTTTGTGACGGCCGCCGGGAATCGGGCCCCGGGAATGGAAGTGGAGTTGGTCCGACGGGCGGCGCACTGTGGATCGAGTCAACTAGAGAGGTCGGACATAGGGTGTCTAGCATCAGGAAAACCCGGAAAATATCAGGAATTTTGCCCGATCAGGAAAAAATCAGGAAAATCGGAAAAATCGGACGTTTTATCAGGAATTTTTCTCACACGAATCTCCTCAGGAGAAGTCTTACTGCGAACGGATACGAGTAATCATGTCTGGGTGATCGACGTTTACTCGCGTTTTCATCATTTTATACGAGTTTTAATCATAAAAACTTTATCAGAAAATTTAGTTCCGCGTGCATTTATGCAATAAATATAGTTTTTACGAGAAAAATCAGGAAAAAATCAGGAATTTTTAAAATGAAAAAAATCAGGAATTTTTATAAAATATCAGAAGAAATCAGGAATTTTTTATAAAATGTCAGGATTTTTCAAAATTAAAAAAATACTAGACACCCTAGCTGTGAAATGTTGACTAAAACCGCAAATTTAGCTGTTTATTTCGTCACATTTTAAATTTCAAGGTGTGCTTAGTGAAGGAAATGTCACGAGGAAATCAAAGGAGCCACTTTTAAAACCTCAAATTTTTGTATGAACAGAGTTATAAGCGTTGAAAGTTTCCGAATACTGTCCGACTTCTTGTATTGACACGATCCACTGTGCGACGGCGACGAAGCGAGATGAGGGTCACCGTCTTCGCTCGGAAGCGGAAACAAAACGCCCGACTCCGATAAAAAAAGCCTCCGCTTTCCCGAAGTTCAAAGGCGAAACTCCTCGAAAAGGATCCAGCGGAAAAGAACCAAATCATATTTAAAAAACCTAAAACCAAAAACAACAACACTGTCGTGCTAACAGGGTGTCTACAAGTCCGGAAATACTACTGATTTTTTCAGGGCGGTCCGGAAGTACTGAAAAAGTGCGGAAATTCCGCAGAAAGATCCGGAATTTTTTAAAATTTTTTGTCATTTTTGTTAGTAATAGTTTTCAGGCAAACTTTGTTGTTCGAAAAGTTAAGCGTACTTGAGAAACCATATGTGAATTTCATTTTGCAATAAGGAACCACTATCACTGGCTCTTTCATAAAAGCACATATCTGCATAGGGAAACCAATGGCATGTATGTTGTTTCTAAAATGGGCCAGAAATAGTGGTTTCTTATTGCAAAATGTAATCCATGTATAGACGTGACTTGACGATTTTTCCCTGGCATTTCCAGGTTCTCTGATTTTTAATAATTCCTTGAAATTTCCCGGTATTCCCTGACCGTGGCAACCCCGTAGTTGTGAAAACACGTCCTGAGCTTATTGTGAAAATTAGAAGAGAGTCTTAAATAATAACGCGTCGTCTAAGTGTCGCAGTGATTTTAGCATTCGTCCCGCGCTGGCGAGGGTCGGCTGGGCGGTCAAGACATCTTCGGCATTTGACGCGCCTTCAATCAGGTGGAGCTGCAACATGCGTACATCCGTGGTCAAATAGTTGTATGTCACGCCTGCCGTAAACGAACTCAAATATCGATGGTTCCACGCGAAAAGGAGCTTATTTCGCTCGATTGCGACGTTGCAAACCACAGTTAATGCTTCAATTTCAATCAATTTTTTAAAAGATACCTACGCACAGTTTCTCAGAAAAATTTACAATAATTTTACGAACGATTTTAATTGAAATCACTGGAAATTTCGTCGCGATATTATATTTAGTCCTGTTTTCCTTTTTTTTTATTTTTACCGAAAAAAAGCCACGGTCCCTGACTCTAAATTGTAGCTATTAGGATAGTTACTTTTGTTTTTTATTGACGAGCTTGTATAGAATGTCCGGAAAATGAAGCGCCATACTTTGGAAATAGAGCTCTCGCATGCGTCAAGAAGTTGCGATTCAAGTATTTTTTCTTACGTAAAATTTCGCGGGAATAAACACGATGGTGCCCCAGGTTCGAAGGCGTGGCGTACTTAGCAATATATCGATTGATCTGCCGCATGCCGTTTAAACCTATGGGAAAAGATCGATAAACAGGGTATTGACAACGGAACCTTAGTAACCGATTCTTGACTACAAATGCAGATCAATAGTTGAAAAAAAAAGGAGGACAATAATATAAGTGCATATGAGCATCTCATCAACTGGAAACGGTAGGACACAGATAATGACGCCTTCATGCAACTATTCGGCCTCGGAGGATGTCCGCGTTGCGTCCGCAAAATTGAAGGCACTTTGATCTCGCGGCGCGGCTAGTTATTAAAATCAAAAGGAGCTACACGTATTCTTACAGGTCCCCGGGTCTTGATTACACTAAAGATGATTCCTATTGATTTAAATACTTTTTCTCTACGGAACATTTTGAAGCGAAAACAAATATCGTTTCCGTCTAGTTCGAACTTTGTCTAGTGACCCGTTCCCTGACATTTCCTATGAACGCTGAGACTTTCCAATTTTTCCAGATCGCCGGAAACCCTGCACCAAAACCTATAAATCCTGTCTGTAGCTCTCAAAGAAAAGGGGAGGGGTTTACTCGCGAAGTGATCCGTGAAGCAGCGAGGTATACTAACCTCGGGAGGGAACGAACCATTCAATCTGTAGCTACTTCCGATCCGATTGGTGGCGCGAGAAATACGCGCGGAATTCGGCTCGCGATTCGAAGGTCGCTGATTGCGAAAATTCTTCCGTCGACGAACCGCTGCCGCTGGCCAGAACCGAAAAAAACCGGTGAGTACGGGGATTCCGGCCTCCCGCCGGTTAAGGCCCGTAGCCGCAGTGCCGCCTAGAGCAATTACATACAGATTATCCGATGTAAGGTGTTAATCAATGGCGATTCTTGAAAGTTGGCGGAAGGGAAGAGAGCTAGAGTACCTACATAGGGAGAGTATGGACATGTCGAAAATTTTGAGGTTAGGTGATGGAGCTCTTAGACCTCAAAAGGATAGGCAATCTACGAATTCAAATTATCCAGAGTGATTTATAAGCACAATTGTTGGGAATTGTTGTTGGTAAAGCACGTATTTGACTTGGTTTTTGCATAAACTTACTCATTTTTGCGGGAGAATGAATTTTCTTGTCCATTTTCGTTTGATATTGGAGTCTACAAATTGACAGTGACATTTTTCGTTCTCAAAGGTTACCTACCCTTTTGGGCCCTAAGAGCTACATATTTCGAGTTGTCCATACTCTCCCTATTTAGGTACTCTAAACAGAGCTACATTTCAACGTTGAAAAATTTCCACTCGGAAATTGCATTTAACCCTGAAACGAGTGACTAAAAATTTCAGTAATTTTTCATCGCATTACACGCAAATGCCAGCTACATTTTGGCCAGAAATCGTATCATCATATTCTTGAAGAAAAATGGTTGGGATCAATTTTGCAACCTTGGAATAGAGGTACTTTTCTTTGCCCGGAAAACGGTGGATTTTGTGACCGGTCAAGTCGATTCGTCATCCAATGGATTGCTATGACGGAATGATCCAGCAATTTGGCAACACCGGATTTCCTCCATCTAAACCTATGGAAATGTATCGAGTTTTGGAGAGGCCGGGTGCTCCGACACGAATCGATTATTTAGCATAGGTTTAAAGGGAGGAATTCGGTGTTGCCAAATTGCTGGATCCGCCTCTGATGGATTGGAGTCACGTACTAAATTAACACTAGTGGCGATTTTGCAAGCCTGCACCACTGTTTTTCCTCCATTTAAATGGACGCAAAACAATCGATTCTTGGTGAGGCGCCTTGCCTCGCATGCTCCAAGAATTAAGGGTTTGACTTTCCTCTCTGCATCATCACCTTACTGTCACCTCATCCGCGGCGCTATTTGTTTTGGATTTCGCTAAAGCGAATGAAAACAAGTTCGAGTGTGTTTTTTGTCGGAAGATATTGTTTGCGAATTCCGTTTTTCTCGTAGTAAACACTCGTCCTCAATCTGGGCACTTGAGCATTTAATTCCTTTGTTCGAGCTCGCTGTAGCATTGACCGTATTCCGATCCCCTCATCTATGTCATCATTCCATGCCATCAATCGTGAAACATATTCGTAAAGCGAGGACTCATTCTTAGGGTTGCCTGCGCTCTGGAAAACCGGGAAAATCAGGGAAAGTCAGGGAATTCGTGAGATAAGTCAGGGAATTTCTGATACATCTTCTAATTGCTGGAACATACCTATCACCGATCTTCCAGCTAAAGTCACCCTTTCTGGTCATTTTTAAGGTTTGCCATCTGTTGACCAGCTACTAAACGCATTTTTCCATAACTTGATCTCTCATCAATGAAGTAGCGGAAGCTAGCGTATCTGTAAAAAACAAAGTGGAACTTTCGTTCGTAGGTCAGGGAATTAGACAATTTTTGAGCCAGGGAAAATCAGAGATATTCAGGGAAAGTCAGTTAATTTGAAGATGAAGACATCATGGCAACCCTGATTTAATGTCTAATGTAATGTATCTGACGTACGCACTCCGTTCATCGTAGCATGATACGTATTGAAAACGAATGAAAGTATTTCTATGAGATAGGTTGCCGAGTAAAGTTCTTTTATCTTAGTTAACAGCAAATCAATTATATTTTAAAACTTGAAAAGTAGTGCCCTCCGGATATTCTTGAATTGCGGGTTTTCAATTGTATTCGAACCTTGACACTTTGGCACCGGCACCCGTAGTACAATTGGACGACATTTTCCAATTAGGTACTAAAATTTCTGCCTCAGTTTAGTAACAACGCATGCACCATTAAGTTCCCTGTGTACATGAATGTTTTTACGAATAAGCCAGGAATTTTAGTTCCTAATAGCAAAATCAAGTCCAATTCTGATGTTCGTCGATGCACCGTGAAAAAAAAATGCAAAAATGATAATAAACAACCATTTTTTCCATTTAGTAAAATATAGTCCATGACCTCTTTTAATCGCCTTAAACTTGCTTAATTCTATCACAAGAATTACTAAATTTATTTTAAACAGCTCATATCTCATATGCTTTTTTTTTTGTCTCTATTTCTGTGTTAATTATAATTGAATGTTCGTTGGCTTATTTATTAGCCATAACAGGGTGTCCACAAGTCCGGAATTTCTGGAAAGTCCGGAAATAGTACTGATTTTTTAAGGACGGTCTGGAAGTATTGAAAAAGTGCAGAAATTCCGCAAAAAGGTCCGGAATTTTTTTTAAATTTTTTGTCATTTTTGTCGCAATTTCAAATTTTTGAAATTTTTCGAATTCCGTTAAATACAGAGGTACTAAAAAAGTACTGAATTTTTCTATCGAGAAGGTACTGAATTTCTTGGGAAAGTACTGAAAAAGCACTGTAAAAGTACTGATTTTTGGCCAGCCTGTTTTAGTATAAACCCTGCAAAATTACAATCAGAGGTATAACACTGGTAAAAAAACCTCTTGGACCAATGCCGCATTGCATTGACTTAAGAGTGAAGTTTATTGTCGCCGGGTTTAAGAGTCATGAACTCTTGTTTCAAGCGTATTTTTCATTGATTCAAGCGGATTTTGAATTGAAACAAGAGTCCAGACTCTTAAATCCGGCGACAAGAAACTGCACTCTTGAACCAAGAGGTTTTTTTTTTACCAATGAATCATTGCGCTCATTCATGAAACTTAGTTGTAGCTCTCCGAAAGAGTGTATTTTATCAGCGCGAATAATTATGCATTTTACAGCGCAATGGCGTCGGTGAAATGGAGCAAGACACCTATGCAGTTTTTATCTCTCCGGTTTATTTTTTTATCAGTGTCGCGTGATAGAGGTAGGTCAATGCCCTGCACTTTATCAAAACTCTATGCGTTTTCTGTTGTGGAATTCTCACGTAACGCTGCGCGACATTCTAATTTCCCCCCTTTTTCTTTTCTGTTGCAGGTGAGGATCTATAGACATGGCAGTATAACTCAGCATGAAGATTTTTGGTGAGCCTCGAAAAGAACACGGATTAGCGAGTGCATCGGGAAAAATTCATACCGTCACGTAAATCAGTCTCATCTGAATTTTTCAGTTTTGAATAAAGACCCATGTGCTTTAGCGTAGAAGTAGCGACATACGTTGCACATAAAGTAGGTTCTCGATTATCCGCGATGACTGGAACCAAAGCTACCGCGAACACCGTTATGATCGGTCCTTTGCCATACCCTCCAATGGGGAAATATCGATAATAATCGATCATAAAAAAATACGCTCTCGGTGATGCTTTCCACGATCTTTTTAAATTTTCCAACCCCTACATCTGCGATATTTTCATCTCGGAGAGGCAGGGAAAAGTTTTGTAGCGCTAAGGGCGTAGGTAGAAACTTTTATCGGCGTAGCGGTCGCAACTGGAAGAGGGGAAGAAGAAAATTACTTGTTTTGCGCCTCTCCTGCTGTTTCCCGGAGAGTCTGGTTGTAACAGCTTCGATTATGAGTATCCTCTTCCGCCGAAGGGGAAGGAAGAGCGGATCGAAATGTTATGATCGATTATCGATCGTTCCTCATTTGAAGCTATGGTGAAGAGTCGACTTTTAAGGAGTTGGTTGCGAACACGCTGTTCATCGATACTTTTCCATAGGTTCTAATGACAGATCAATCTAGATGTACCAGCAAACCTCGACTTTAGGCAAACCTAGACTTGCCCCTCCCCCCTCCAAAAAAAAATCCTAATTTTTCTGTTCGGTGATCTTTCGAAATTTCCCCAAAGTTACAGTTACTAGTTCTGTAACTAAAACATCTTGCGTCTAACTTATCACTAAATGTGCCGTGATATTTAAACAAAAAGTCAATCTGGCCCCATGGCTCATGGTCACATGGTCACATGGCTCCTGAAACTTTAAGGTGAGTTTCGAACACTGAACCACATTAGCCATTGCCAAATTTAACTGGGCAATTTAATTTTTTACATGAAAACTGTAGCGCGGATTTTTGTGCAAAATTACAGTGAATTTTCTGCGCAGTGCGATGCAAATTCCTTAAAATTTTCAAAGGAATCCTCACAAGCGTTTTTATGTAAAAAATAAAATATCCCAGTTTTTGGCAATAGCCAACGTGGCTTGGTTCCTCTCTATTAAACGTGGTCCATTTAGACTTTGAACTTTAGAGATGCGCTCTCGTCCTGATGACCAGGAAGGTAGGTCGTAGGCAGCTGAATCAAGGGTTACCCCCAGTTTTAATTTGAGCCGGGGAGCCGCGAATTGCCCCCCTTTTTCGCGCGTAAGCCCACTCCAGTCCACCCCCGCACATCATAATATTTCTCCCTCCCACTCCCAGTTGAACAGAGCTGTCGGGTTGTTAAAATCCGGTAGCGTGTAATCTGATGTGTTTATACGCACGACATGTTAAAGGGCGCCACCACTGTGTCATGATTTTTGTGATTTTTTTTTTTTTTTTTTCAAGTCGGAGTTTATTGTATGGCTCCATTCTTCCATGCGATTCGTGTGTGAAAAAATGAGCAAATGCCATGGTACGTTTGCCATGAAACATACGATGTATCCTGTAACGTTTCGATCGGACAATTCGGCACCTTCTACACCTCCGCCCTCTTTCATTTTCGCCCTCCGTTCACTAACAACCCCCCCCCCCCTCCCTTGGCAGCCTCGTCTACGCATCTGCTGTTTTCTTGTTAATATTTCTGCTCGAAACCCGTTCCTTGATCTCCCACGCAGACTCCACTTCACTGGTTTCTCTAAGGCCGCCTATTGCCGACCGTTGAAAATTCTGATTTCATCTCCTGTAAAAGGCGAGGTGGGAATAATCGAATATCGATGTATCCCCATTTAAAGCTATTTTACACAGGGGGAAAAAAAATCACATTGGATCTAGAGTCCAGACTCTTGGAAGCATCTACAAGAAAAAATACTCTTGATTCCATCGGTTTTTGCTTGAATCAAAACGAAATCCGCTCAAATTAAGAGGTTTGGTTCTTGATTTAAGCTAGATTCTGATTGAATCAAGAGTACTTTTTCTCGTCGATGTTTTTAAGAGTCTGGACTCTGGATCCAATGTGTTTTTTTTTTTTTCCCAGTGTAAAGAATCGATTATCATGATGTACCCTCGTAATCGATCCTTTTCTTCAGGTTTAAATGACGGATCTGTCAAATCGTCGCAAACCACAAGCACAATACGCTACTGCCACTGCGCGTTCACGCTCCTGCTTTTTACTTTTTTTTTGATCCGCCAATACGTCGCTCCTCCGACGCAAGGGCGTATCTCAATTTTCACGTGAGTCTTGTTTTACGTAGAAACCACGCTTTATGGGGCTCATGCGAAAACCGAGCTACGCCTTTGCGCCAGAAGAGTGAGCTCTTGCATGCGTCACGGATTTGGGATTCAAGTATACCTCTTCCAGTTTAAAATTTTGCGAGAGACGCGATGGTGCCTCTGGTTTTGGCTGGAACAAACTTTGAAACTCGAAAAAGCTCTCGAAGTTAAGGCCGCAATGGAGGGGATCCTGGACGCTACTACGTGAGTCCATCCCCACAACCAGTCCACCTTTCCAGCAGTTAGTTCCAGTCATAAGTTGAGTTGTCTACCAACTAACATTTTAAAAGCGTCTATTTCTATTTCGAGGGGAAAAAAATGTGGCTCCAACCGTATTGAAGAAGGTGGTTTGATCAAGCTGGGTCCCCACTATTTTAAGGGAAAAGCAAGGCCGAAAAATCCGAACATTTCAATTAGCGTCAAAAATGCAAGCTCTGTTGAATAAATGGACGTGTTTCTGTCAAACAGAACTATGTGCATTAAGACGCGAGTCTTGAGACCCATAAGAATAAAGGCAAAAAAGGGCTCACGTCATAATGCACATAGTTCCGTTTGAAAGAAATACGTCCAAATATCAACACAAAACAGTAATAGTATTCCAATGCATCTGCCTGAGCTGAACACGGAGTCTTGAGTTGATACCCATCGGAATTCCAATTTCTGATTCCAATCGAAACTCGGTATTTCCTCGCCTTGCTTCATCCGCAATATAGTTGGATCCAGCACTATTTTACCATCTTGTTTCCTCAAATGTCATCACACTTGTTGGACGGATTGAGTCAGTTGCGCTGATCACAAGATCGTGCTTTGATGCCTGATTCTTGTAGATCAGCTAAAAATAAGAAGATCTGCCCAAACAGCTACTGCATCTTTCTTCGTTGAACATTATTAAGCGAGATATGGCGCTTTGAAAAAGTCTGTTTATGACTTCATCCACCGCGGTAGTGACACCCTTGGTTTCTTCCACCTCGCTTTCATCCAAGTTTCAGGTTGAGTAACTAGTGGAAATGTGCGTCTCCCTAACTGATGAAACTAAGGGTGTCACTACCTCGGTGTATAACGTCAGAAACCGAATTTGTCAAAGCGGTTAATATTGAACGGAGAAAGTTGATGTTTGTACAGATCTTATTAGTTTTGGCTGATCCACTAGAATCAAGCATTAAAACACGATTCTGTGACCAGCGCAACTGACCCATTCGGCAACATTTCAAATCTCTCACGGCGTTTTTCAGGGTTGCCACAGTCAGGGAAAACCGGGAAATGTCAGAGAATTTTAAAAAGTCAGGGAAAACCAGGAAATGTGAGGGAAAATGACGAAAATGTCAGGGAAAATTTGTTAAATCACCTTCATTTGCTTTCCAAAATAGGTTTGAGGTTTCGAACAACAACTTCGCCTGAAAACCATTTTCAATTATGCCCTCTTAACCATCCGTCCCACCTTCAATTGTCAGGGAATCCCACCAAAATGTGTCAGGGAAATCAGGGAAATGTCAGGGAATTTCATTTTCTAAATTCTGTGGCAACCCTGGTTTTTACTCTAAAAAAGGCAGGAGCTCTCTCCTGCGCTCGCCGAATGCGGTCAACTCCAACACCAGAAACATAGGCCGGTGGTCTGTTTTTCGACCAATCAAAGGAGTCTTTTCCCCGGATTTGTTCACTTCTTTTTTTTCTCGTTTTTCTTTTTTAGTTGCGTCCATTTCCTCCACAATCCAATTTGAAAATACTGTTCTAGCGTCGCGTCGCATCGCTCGTAGCGCCATATCGCTCTCTCTCTCTCTCTTTCTTCCTCTCTCCCCCTCTGTTTCATCCCCTCTCTCTCGCTCTTTCCTCAGCTTTTACCGTACGTCATCCTCCTTCTCCCTCCCCCCCCCCCCTCGGTACGCGTGCTTAGACTCCCCCGCACCGAAAACTGCGTGAAACGAAGGCCGCGTTGCCTCTTGGCACTTTTGTGCATATTTTCGGGACGGGAAACATGAGCTGATGATCGATGGTAGGAATTTAAAACCACGTATCTAAATTCGTGGATCCTCGGTTTGACGGCTGGCTTTAGCGGAAAATTCGGGGTTTGGAGGTTCGCAGTCTATTATAATTTTATACACTTATTTATAATTCGGATTTCCCGCCAAAATCGGCCGTCAGACCGTATAAGACCCAAAAGGAGACCGAAAATGGCCAAATCGCAATGCTTAACGTAAATTGTTGACCTTCAATTAGCCCAAAATTGAGGGGCTTGGAGGACAAGGCGCACAAGTTTTTGATAAAATTGAGGCATTAATGATTTCAAGTAAAACTAGTCTATAGCATATCCTGTGATAAATTCGCTCCCGAATTCCAATTATTAAGCATCTAAAAGTCTGTTCGAACTTTCTTCCCGCCATAAATCCATGTAATTTAGATACTTCACACACGTATTTCTGGAAATAGCGAAAACTCCACTTATGCGCCTTGTCCTCCAAGCTCCTCTATTAGTGTTGAAAAAATTCAGCGTGGGTGCGCTTAGAAACGGCCTTCATCGATACCCCTCTGTTCATGGTCGGCGTAATGATACAGGGTTATCCAAAAGTCACGCACCACCGGCCATAACTTTAGTACTAATTATGATATCGACTTGCGGCTCAAGACGTTCTTCCTCATATCGAGAGTTAAAAAACTTTTTTTTGTA
Organism: Bemisia tabaci; assembly: GCF_918797505.1. Classification (NCBI taxonomy): domain Eukaryota; kingdom Metazoa; phylum Arthropoda; class Insecta; order Hemiptera; family Aleyrodidae; genus Bemisia; species Bemisia tabaci. The sequence continues at coordinate 52,442,330 of NC_092797.1, forward strand.
CTCTCCAGTTTTTGATTCCCTCGGGGCAGGGGGGCGGGGGGCAACTCAAACATTTCAAGTGGCCATCCCCCTCATGGCTAGTGGTGCGTGACTTTTGAATAACCCTGTATCTCGTGAATGGAGATGTTGCATGTGTGAGGAATTTGCGATCTGACTGTTGATTCTTATGTAAAAGTTCGCGAGGAACACGATGGTGCCACTGGTTTTCTCTGAAATCAACTCTTAAGCTCAAAAAAAGCTCTCAAGTTGAGGCCAAAATGGAGGGGATATCCCACGCTATCCTCAGAGTCCACCTCTACATCAAGACAAACTCTCCATGCAAAGATAGGGAGCATATACATTAGCACGGTTGCCGTGTTTTCAGTTTTAGAGTCCCCAAATAAAGTGACAGCCCTGTCAATGTATTTGCTCCCTATCTTTGCATGGAGAGTTTGTCTTGATGTAGAGGTCGACTCTCCGGATAGCGTGGGATATCCCCTCCATTTTGACCTCAACTTGAGAGCTTTTTTTGAGCTTGGGAGTTGATTTCAGAGAAAACCAGTAGCACCATCGTGTTTCCCGCGAAGTTTCACATAGGAATCGACAGTCAGATCGCAAATTCCTCACACATGCAACATCTCCATCCGTGGAATCTCACGTGAAATTTCATTTCGCACATCCGGTCTGACAACAGCGGGCGAAAGTACGACCGTAAAAGGAAGGAAGGGGGGGGGGAGGGGGCGGAAGGAAAATTCGCACAGTTTTTCGCTGCTTCCTCGCGGCCTCTATCGATCCTTCCTTTTATCACCCCGCTGCCGACTCTCGGTCCGTCCTCCCCCTCCTTCCGTCTCCTTGTGTCCCGTTCTTCCGTCGCAGTCCCCCTCCCTCCACCCTCCCACTCACTCCCCCCCTCCCCCGGTGAACGTGCCCTAACTAGCCTGGGTTCGCTCCCCGTCGCGTATCGGTGGATCTCGCCGAATATCAGAATACTGCCGTGCTAAGGAAAAACGCCTTATGAACTTTCGAGAGTTGCCAAATTTCCTTCGATAAATTGTTTATTTTCAAGGAAAGTCATGAATATCTTTCCTTTCAATTTTCAGAATTTTTAGGTGAAATTGCGATCAAATTATCTGAAAAATTGGGAGGAAAATACTCTTAAGTTTACTAGCAAATTCGCGTTTTATCAAAGGAACTTTGACAAAGCTTGGAAGTTCATACGGGGTTTCTCTTTAGCGCGGCAGATCTCTCCCGACACGCTACAGAGTATGTCTTGGGTCAGGGTTGCGATTGTTCGTGGAAAATAAAATCTTTAAATTTCTTGTGAAATATTCGTGGAATTTCAGAAATGAACGATGGAAGATATTGAAAAATACGTCGTGAATAGAGTTTCGACTCCAGCGCCGAAGAAAGGTTAAAATGCAATTTTGTTGATGTCGGTCGGATGTATACGTGTGGCTATCGTTTGTGTGTTTGCTTTTCATGTTCCACAAGCACAAAAATCGTTCCTTTTTTCCAGTGGCGTGGCGTGAATTGCGATATATCGATTGTTTTGCCATTTAAACGTATGGTAAAGAATCGATTATTAAGGTGTTCGTTGCGAACACCCTGTTTATCGATCCTTTTCCATAGGTTTAAATGGCAAAACAATCGATATATCGCAATTCACGCCACGCCACTGCTTTTTTTTTGCATTAGTTGAACGTATTTCCGCTAGAAGGAACTATGTACACAGGGTTTACGTGCAACATAGTTCCTTTTACTATAAACACGTCCAGTTGTGTTTTTTCAGGGTGTCCACTGGTCGGAAATTTCCGGAAAGCCTGGAAATGGTACTGATTTTTTAAGGGCGTCCGGAAGTACTGGAAAAGCGCGGGAATTTCGCACCAAGGTCCGGAATTTTTCCCTCCATTCCACGCGTGTTTTTTAATGAATCCTGGAGAGTATGCAATCCCCTGCGCGTTCTTTGCCCAGAATATTATTTGCCTACAAGATCGCGATTGTGCTGTCAGTTAATCACCAAGCCACCAATGAAATTTATGCGGTTACGTCATTTTTTTCGCAATTCGAGTGAGAATTTCAAATTTTCGAATTTTCTCGAATTCCGTCAAATGGAAAGAGCGCCGAATTTTGGCCGGTCTGTTTCAGTAGACACCCTGGAGGAAAAATCAGCCAAAAACTCAGTTAGGAATGCCCTAAATTTTCCGGGTAAAAACGTAATTCGTTCGCAAAGTTGAATTGTAGTTTCGGTCTTTCGTAAGGGGAACAACGGACCGCGGAAGTGGCTCCAAGTTGCCGTCGCGTGAAAGGTCCCGGTCCTAACGGGCACCCAATAACGGCACGACTGGGTTACCCCCGTGCACGGAACCACCCCCAGACCCGGGAGGGGAGGCTGATGACGTCACGGAACAGGCAAGTCGTACGTGGAGTGGTTATCATAATTAGTCGGGACGATAGTGGCTCTCTCCATGGGGCAGGTTCAAGGTCGGCGCCGCCGCCGCTGGAAATAGAAGCGGGCGGGACGGCGCACAGTGGATAGAGTCAATCCGAGAGGTTCGATCTAACACTTTTGACTAAAACTGCAAATTTTGATGTTTATTTCGTTACAATTTAAATTTCAAGGGGTGCGTTTGGATGATAATTTCACGAGGAAACCAATGGAACCACTTTTAGAGCATCAACATTGTGTGTAAACGAAGTTAGAAGCTTTTAAAGTTTCCAAATGTTGTCCGTCCTCTCCTATTGACTCAATCCACTGTGCGGCAGGCGGTGGCCGACGACGGCAACGCGACGGGGTGCCGTGCGAGGGGGCGGGCGGGGGCGTCCAAACGTGACGTGTCGTGACGTAGCGTCGCGCGCGTCGTCAGTTTACCGATACAACGGTGGCTAGGTTGCAGCGGAGACACAAGAAGAGAATGTTGTGGCCATTTTTAGTGTATTTTCCGAAGGAAATACACTATTGCATTCTCCCATGATGTCGGACCCAGACCTGAGACATTGTGAAGAGCACCGATCACGGGTCGTAGATCACGAAAATATATGCTATTCAAATTCATGTGTATATATATATGTATGTATATATATATGTATGTATGTATGTATGTATGTATGTATGTATGTATTTCCGCCTTTTGAAGATTTTTCGATTTTTGAGTGGTTATATCTTTCTTACGTTGAAAGATATTTTGACCAATTTTTTTGCATTTTGTAGAGACTCATTAGGACTACTATTTTGCGAAAAAAAATTGAAATTTGAGGCAATAGATTTTGAGGGGTGGGGCTCGAAAGTGGGGGGAGGTCAAATCTTGTCCACTCGATAACTCGAGCGAAAATGAATATTTTGAGCTGAAATTTTTACGGGTGGTAGTTCTCCCCTAGGACTGGTTTGGTATTGAATTTGAGCTAAATCGGCCGAGCCGTTTAAAAATGGCGAGCTTTGAAAGTTTTAGACGAGGGGTGCGCGGCATGAGGGGAGCCGGCCGGAGCAGGGCCGCACAGTGGGTCGGGGGAGAAAGTTTTTGGACAAGCTGATCGTCGCACAGTGGGTCAGGGGAGAGAAGTTTTTGGACAAACTTTTCGTCGCACAGTGGGTCAGGGGAAGGAAGATTCTGGACAAATTGTTCGTCGCACAGTGGGTCAGGTTAAATGATTTGTTCTTGAACAAAATCTCACCATTTAACCGTCACAACCTTTCGCAGCGCGTTCGCTGGCAACGTACGCAACTACTATCTTGTGCTCAAGAAATTAATTCATTCCCTTACAGATTGATTCCCCCCCCCCCCCCCCCCCCCCCTTCGGAAAATACACTCTTCCCGCGGTGGACGCGCGGGTCGCTTAAGAAGACAGAACAACTGGAACGGACACTCAAACTAAAAAGCGCGCGCGAAGCGCGCGTCCTGGGGGGCTTGGGGGGGCGAAGCCCCCCCAAAAAACCGGCGCGGAGCGAAGCGGAGCGCCGGTTTTTTTTTTAATTTAAGAAAAGAAAAAAATGTAGAAACTGCAAGGTCACTGCCACCTGGAAGCCATCATCAGTTGCATGACCACAGGGTGTCTACAACCCCGGAATTTCCAGAAAATCCGGAAGAAGTAATGATTTTTTAAAGGCGGTCCGGAATTAACGATGAAGTGCGGAAATTCCGCCAGAAGGTCCGGAATTTTTATGGTATTTCAGTCGCAGTTCGAGCGGGAAATTCAAATTTTCGAATTTTGTCAAATTGAGGTGCTGAAAATGTACCGAATTTTTCTATCGAGTAGGTACTGAATTTCTTGGCAGGAAGTCTACCACATCGCGAACGGCCTTCGAAAACTAAATTCGACTACGTTTTGAAATGAAGAACACCATTTCTGACTTATTTCAGAAACGACGTATCGACCCGGAAACTGCAGGAACTTGTATTTCGTCAGCGGTGGCTCAAAACCTCCAAATTTCCATCATTCACCGAAATCCTGCACGTCCGGTTACTGTAGAGTACCTATATTAAGAGAGAGTATGGCCACTGGAGTTACCACCTCTGATTGGCTCAGCCATCTTAGGCTGAATGGAGCCCTTAGGACCCAAAAATGGCGGACGCCATAAAGTTAATGTAATGCAAAATGATTCAAAATGTAGTTGTCTTTGCTTATCGTAACGAGAACTTTTCCCAAATGCACTATTGCGACTTTTTTACATATTTTTAAGGCTAATCGTGTGCAATTTTTGAGAAAAATGATCTTAGATGTAGTAAGGTTGGCAGCAAGTGCGGTTGGTGATAACCGTCAAAAGTTGGCAATGACCCCCCTCCCATCCTCAAAAACCATAACAAAGCACCGCCATTTTTGGGTCCTAAGCCTCTCCATGGGACCCAGTGGCCATACTCTCTCAATATAGGTACTCTAGGTTACTGTAAATACCACAATCGAAAGGAAAATAAGGTTCGAAGCTGTTTCGAAGTTCATCTTTTGAACATTTCTATCATGCTCGAAAAGTTACCGTAGCAACCTTTGCCTTTCGTACGTGTAATAAATTATTATCATTATCGTCACCTCCGAAAACAAAGCATTTCCGGACTGAACTCCCTCGTCCTTCTTCCGCAAACAATCTCTTGTGAACTGTTGTGTTTCAACGATCGGGTGAGCAAACACGCTCTTGTATGCTCGAAACAGCTGGTTGTTCTTCAAATAAACACGTCAGACTTTAATCGTCGCTTTACAAGATACAAAAAATTGATCGGTCCAAAATTGCTCTGGTGTATCATCTCGTTGGTGCCGAAAGAAAATTCATGAGACTAGTCGTCAGAATTGTTTCTATTTTTTTTTTTTTAATTGTTTTTTTAAAAAAAATTTTATGTATATTAATTGAATATGCAATCATGAAGGCAGTGCCTGCAGATAGTTCCTAAATCTCGCGAAAACTTCAATTGAATTACATTTTGCAATAAGAGACCACTACCTCACGCTCCTCCAAAAGCACATTCCTGCATCTGGAAACCAATGGCACATATGTTGTTTCTAAATTGAACCAGAAACTGTGGTTCCTTATTGCAAAACGTGGTCCAATTCACATTTAAATTATACTACCAAAGGCACGGCTTTCACTGAAATAAAATGTAAAAGTCGCAAAAAAGGCTAGTAGTGGAATTGAAACCTCGTAACGCACCCAAACATTTTCTACTTTACCAGTGCAAGTGAGAGCGGAGAACATTTCATTTTATCTCATTTTATTTTATTCGTCAGTAGCTTGTCCCTAACCCCACCTACGATCCTGAAACGATTAATTCAAGAGATAATCAGAACTTCGGTGTCAAATTTTACTATTACAAAATTAAAGTCGAATTTTTGAACATGAACACTCATTAATCTCGTCACATTCCGGCCAAAGTATCACAAGCGCCATGTGACGTTTCAATATTTTCCCTGCCATTTTATTTTTTTTCAGAGAGAACTTGTTCAACGGAGCTGTCCGAAAATGTCACTGAATTTTATCGGCAGCACAAAGCAAATTCAGTGAAATTTTCGGACGGCTTCGTTTAACGATTTCTCTGTAAAAAAAATAAAATGGCAGCGGAAATTTTGAAACGTCACATGGCACTTGTGACATTTTGGCCGAATGGTGACGATCTTCGTTTCCAGTTTTAGGGCGGACGGAGGAAGCACGGTTTGTCAATGTTTGTCAGTATCCTGCACTTCAAACCTCGTATGAGCCCCAGAGATTTTAACATTTAGAAAGAGGTCAGCTTTACAGATAAAACCTTGTCATTGGTGATGCTGATGCCCTTTCCCTCTTTCAATGAAATTCAATTTCATTAATTCCTTTTATTTTTTCCATTAACAATATTACTAATAAATACTGTTTTTCCGTAATTATGGCGGGGGAGGGGGGGGGTGGCTAAAATTTTCCCCAGCCTTTGCTTCGAAAAATTCGAAAAGTCAACAGCTCCGATTAGAGAGAGCGAAGCCTCTTTAGTTGACCAGAGTTCAACGTCAAGACACTGCGAGACTGCGACTCTGCGACTCTCGGAAGTGCCGCTCTTAAAAGCCCCTTCAATCGCGAACGATGCCAAACCTCTAACACCGTTTCGGCCGAAGCTCAGTTTCGCTCAATGATGACCGATGACTAAAAAAGGTCTAGAAATTGGTTCGGTAATTCTGACCTAATTTGAAAGAACTCGCCGATCAAAGCGCTCATCCCGGCATTCATCACTCATTAAACGGGAAGTATAATTTGATCAACGAGTTGCTCATCAGTCATCACTCATCACTAGGCGAATTTTACTTTATCTTTTGATACAATTGCTGCTGATATTACACTCGACCGCGTGCGCAGTTACACTTTTTCTCGTAACGGTGAGGTAAAAACCACTTATACCTCAATTTGCGACGTTGCAACTTTTTCTCCGCCTTTTTTGTACGGCTGAATATACACGAACGCTTGAAAAATTGCCGTGATTTTTCTGAAATATGACAAAAATACATTATTGTTTCACTTGTTTTTTTTTTACAAATGAGAGGGTTACGTAACGCTGGCATTGACACCCCCCCCCCCCCCCTTTAACGTAGTGAAATGCAGTCTTATACCCATCCTCCCCTCTTTAATTGTACAGGGTATCTACAAGTCCGGAAATACTTAATACTGCTTTTTTAAGGATGGTCCGGCATTGATGAAAAAGTGCGGAAATTCCGCAAAAGGGTCCGGAATTTGTATGGTATATCAGTCGCAGTTTGAGCGGGAAATTCAAATTTTTGAAATTTTTTGAATTTCGTCGAATTGAGGCACTGAAAAAATACTGAATTTTTCTGTTGAGGAGGTACTGAATTTCTTGGAAATGTACTGAAATAGTACTGTAAAAGTACTAATTTTTGGCCAGCCTGTTTTAGTAGACACCCTGTTGTATCAAAACAGTTATGAATAATTGAGTTATGTGTAATTATTTAATTTTCGTTTTGTTTCAGGTGGAACAACGTGATGTCCCCGGAATCGACTGTGCCTACCTGGCGATGGACACAGAGGAAGGTGTGGAGGTGGTCTGGAATGAGGTTCAGTTCTCCGAGAGGAAGAACTTCAAAGCACAAGAAGAGAAAATACAGTCTGTTTTTGATAGTTTGACACAGTTGGAGCATCCTAACATTGTCAAATTTCATAGGTATTGGACTGACACGCACAACGATAAACCACGGGTGAGCCATCTCTGCCACTACCGAAATTTTGAAACTTTTGAAGAAACTAACTCAAAATTTAATGTGTTCTCCTTGACCCCGACGCAACCAACCATAGTTGCTGATCGTCATACTAAATTAACCAACTAATCAGCTTGCGAATTAAATATGACAGGTAGCGCTTACGATAATTTGTAGAAAAATCGAGGAGTTATAAATTTTAGCTAACTTTATGTGTCTATGAAAGGACTAAGAAGCTGATTTTGAACTTTTGAACGATTCTTGTTTTATCCTTCTCTTTACCTTGGTGTCCAGGACCGGGAAAACTGGGATTCATCAGGAATGAAAAATTGTCGAAAAAGTCAGAAAAATTCCGCGAGTCTGCTCTAGATACTGGGAATTTCCTCTTTTTCCGCTGAGAGACTATTTTACGGCTTATGTTATTGCACCTGAGCCGCCTTTAAGTGATTCGTGAATCTCAAATCGTCAGAATAATAGATAAACTTTAATTGACTGGATAATGTAAACATAAAGAACGCTTCTAGAATTAAAAATTCTAATGTGCACCAAAGAATCTGTTGAAAGATGACAAAATTTCGATATTCATATCAGAAACTCCGGAAAATCATGTAGCTTCTCCTCAAAGAATCCTTGGGAAGTGGGAAAAAACTTTGTCTTCTCATCAGAGAATGAGCCTCTGAAAATCCGAGAAAAAACAGGAAATAGCATGGTCAAGAATTCTAAAGACCACGTGAAGGACATAGTAGCTGATTTTGATGGATTGTTTTTACACCCCCCCCCCCCCCCCTTTACTCTTTGATATCAATGGACCATACTCGATAGTGGTTTGATGTATCGTTTGATCCAAACAAAAGTACATAACAAAACTCTAAATCGCAAACAAACTTTTTACGCAAATATTTCTTAACATTTTTTACAAGGAAACCATTTTTTAACATTTTACAAGTTGGAAAAGCTGAAAATTATAAAATTCCTAACGATTTCACTCTTCATTGCCATTTTGTACTCATAAGAATAAAAAATCTATCACCAAAAACTCGTTCCCCCCAATTGCTCAATTGACTTTTGAACCAATCGATACCGGTACAATCTCATCTGTTCGATGTATTGAATACGATTTATAAAAATGATATTAAGAGTTTACTGGTTTTTTTTGTATTTCTTTCAGGTGATATTTATTACTGAGTATATGTCCTCCGGGTCATTGAAGCAGTTCCTAAAGCGTACTAAACGCAACGTCAAAAAGTTACCTTTACAAGCATGGAAACGATGGTGTTCTCAAATTCTTTCCGCTCTCAGGTAAAACTCCTTAGTCTTATCATCAAAATACTCATTTTCTTTGTATTAATAATCTGGATTATATTATCCTTACCCACTTTAATTTTATTTTCTGACTTGAACTTTAGACTCCCTCCATCCAGGGTTTTTTTTTAAAACTGAACACTGGTAAGTCTTTGTACCTCTCAAATATCTCCCCTTTAAGTTCAAGAGTGAATCGTCCAGTACCTAGCACTTTTGTAGTTTGTTTGATTCTCATTTCCATTTTTTAGTGTAATTTTGATAGTTCCAAGTGCATGCTAGTTAGTCTAATCGAATTGCTTTTCAAGGTCTTCTATTAATCTTATGCTTAGATTGCGTCTCGCACCCAGGAGCATCCTAACAGTGGTGAGGTGTGAATGATCGATAATCGATATCTCCCTATTTGAAGTTACGGTAAAGAATCAATTATTAAGGTGTTCCATGCGAACACCTTGTTTGTCAATCCTTTTCCATAGGTTTAAATGGCAGATGAATCGATATATTGATAAGCACACCACGCCACTGCATCCAAAATCACTCGCTTTTGTGTTGGCAGCGATTTATTAACTCACACTTTTTATGATATTCTCAATTCCTCGACCCAAATGTGTCTTTCACTGGTCAATGTGTCTTTCAATAGTTTTACCAATTCAAGCACAATGAGCTACGAGCAAAATTCATTCAATAAAACCAGAAATTCGATCAAGCAAGCTTTTTCAAAAGCCTTGCTTTAAATCCATTTGATTTCTCTGTTTTATTTTTCTTTATCGTCATTTCTCTCGAAAATTTCAGCTTGCACCTAAATTCCATTATTTTTAGGAAATTTTAATTTGTATGGCTTTCAATTTTAATGAAAGTTCAAGCTATTTTTCTTCTTTTTTGGTTTTACTGTGGTATGCCCACCAAAAACTGAGCAATGGTGTTTTTGTGTTCTAAGAGTTGTGCAATTTTATTGCTCTCTCCTTCCTAATGGGACCAGATGCGTTTATTTTACCATAATTCAAATCAGTAAGATAAAATCTAGGATGAATTTTTCCCAAAATCTCATGTGGTTTCACTTCAGAGTTTCTCTCGCAAGAAAAAATTCGTACTATCATATTAGTTTAATAGCTTTTAAGCGCAACTCCCGTCCATTTCTTTCCTTTATGTAAAGAGAGAAATTAGGATGTTATGAAAGAAATGAAATCGGAGCCATGTAAGGGAAGAATTAATTAGTACAAACACTTTGACATATCGAATTCATCTGTAGTATATGATGCCTCTAGTTATCGAAGGAAAAACTATCATGGACATTAAATCGGTCGTTAAAAATGTTGTGTCCTCTTACGTATCCTCCCTGGAACTCATCTGTATTATTTTTCTCCTTTTCTTCTGAGCTTCAGTCTTCTTCGCCTTCACCCACTTTTAAATTCACAGCTCTGGCTGGAAACTAACAAAATTCTACTCACACCTGACTCACAAGTGTCATTATGCTTGAAACTCATGGTGTCATCATTACTTTGCTCCAAGTTACCGCTCTGTCTCAAGTATAATTTTGTCTTACATTGCCCATTGGAGGCACTTATCATGGTTTCGCTTCAACTTATTTTACTCTGCACTGTCCCATTATCTATCTTTAATTCGAATCTATAATATTTGCATTCCAATCGCTGCTTTGGAATTACTTCCAACAGGACTAAATCAGTGGCGAAGAGTGAATGGCCAATTATCGATGTTTCCTTATTTGAAGCTATGGTAATGAATCGAATATCAAGGTGTTCGTTGCCAACACCCCGTTTATCGATACTTTTTCATAGGTTTAAATGACAGATCAATCGATTTATTGCAAAGCAAGCCACGCCACTGGTGACAGTCCACAGGAAAAAGGGTTATAGCTCATCCAAATTCATAATCAAGCAATTGATACTGCAGCATAAAGAAGTCTGCTACGAACTAAGCCAGACATCCTGGTGCTCAAAACTGCAAAAATTTTCAAATTAAGCTGGAGTTTAACGAGTCCATAGCGAGTGGAACTTAACAATTCACAAAACGTAGTTTCAAGAAAAAGTAATTTAGCATTTAATTAACACTCTTAAACACTTTATGTGCAGGGCGCAAATCGATAGATTATGATATAACTTTGCATTTTCCATTGGAACAAAAATGAAGTGAAAAATTTGCATCCGATACTTTACAGTACAACACCAAGTATCATAAACAGTTTTCAGGAACAGTTTTTTGTCGTGTCATAAGGTCCAAGTTAGTGACAATGCCTGACCAAACTTGCCGTATTGAAAATTTTCCCTCCCTGGGCTGAGACCCTTTTTCCACCAGGCAGTCACATTTTTTTTTGTAATGGTGAATACTATTATTACTTGATACCCTGTCCGTATTTATCGTTTAGAGCCTATGATTGAATTCATTTCGTTTTTTAGAAGGTAAAATTCTAAACGAGTACCTTAGTTATCCAAGAACATTGAGATTACTTTGCCGCCTCAATAGTTGATTGAAATCACGAAAAATGCGTCTAAGTTGCATTTGAGCCAAAATCATTTTATTCGCACGGCAATTTGTTGCCACAAGTCATGGCAAAAACTTTGCGCCAACAAAGTGACCAAAAGTAACTGTGACAACTTTTTTGCATTATTCTGTGACATTACTTTAGGGTGTTGCTTTGTGGGTAGATTATTGACTCAGAGAGTAACATTAGATCTGCCATCTTGACTCGAACCGTGGGACTAAATGTACAAATCAGTACACCTGTCTTTTTTAATGTCTGCAAACCTCTTTCGTGTTGTCTCTATTGTTTATATCATACAGATGGAATTTTTATAATTGAGATCCAAGCACCTTATTAACTAGGCCGGCTTGAAGTTTTTTTGTGATGCCATTTCAAATTTTCGTTTTATTTGAACTATGAGTTTTGTGGCTATTCTTACAAGGTATATCCTGCAAATTTAAAAGTAGTTTGAAAAAAGTTAAATTTTGAGATGTTTTTCAAGACTGTGAATGTGGTTTGATGCACATTTCACCAATTTTTTTAGATATTTAATTGTGATAAAGAAGAGACAAAGCATTTAACATTCAACCGGCTGTTATAGATAAACGGACTGAGTTGCAATGGAAAGAACGATATTCATACGAAGTTTTCATTCGAAACAATTGTTAGAGGTAGAGAAAACTGTGCATATGAGTATAGAATTTTTCAAAGAGATGCTAGAAAAATCACCGAAAATTCCTCAAATTATGCTTGGAAAGAGTTTAATTTTTTATTCTGGATTCTGCTCGTGCTGTGTTAAAATCGTACACAACCACACTGATTTATCCTTTATGATTTTTTTGAACGCAAATGTACACCCTCATAAGAGGAATGCAGCATGAACAAAATAAATAACCAAAATCATTACTTTGTCCCGTATGTTCGATGGGCTGATTATTGAAAGTATGTCAGCACAACAAGACCAGACATAGCTCTTTCTTGACCATGATACATACATACATCACATTTCATTGTCCAAAAGAGATACTTTTAACTTCTAATAATCGGCCCGCAGACCATTAAAGAAGACTGCCATAAAAAAATGCGAAAATTGATCATTTCAAGCCTAAAAACGAACCAAGATTTTAAGTTTCGAGAACATTGTGAATGGGCCTGTTGCAAACTTTTGCTAGAGCAAAACTAAGAGTTGTTTCATATAGATAATGCCTCAAAAATCACGATGAGCGCATCGGCAAACTCTGAAATGCACTCATAACTTCACAATCTGCGTAAGAAATTTGCGGTTTTTTGAGCTTCCCGCTTCAAAAACGATACTACGGCACAGGTGAACATTTTGTAAGAGGAGTCGTTCCGTCGTTGGCAATAATCATCATAGCCGACGCCAATCCGCCAAAACACGTTTGATGGGACGAGATAACACCTGAACTGGATTAGACCAGATAACAATCGGTGTGTTAACGTTCATATTTTCCACGCCCGAATTGATTGACCTTGAACTCTCCTTGAATTACGCGCGGAACTGCGTGCAAGCGTCGGCCATAATGAATATCGCCGACGATGGAGCGACTCCTCTAACAAAATGTTCACCTATGCCGTAGTATCGTTTTTGAAGCGGGAAGCTTAAAAAAACGCAAATTTCTTACGCAGATTGTGAAGTTATGAGTGCATTTCAGACTTTGCCGATGCGCTCATCGTGATTTTTGAGGCATTATCTACAAGAAACAACTCTTATTTTTGCTCTAGCAAAAGTTTGCAACAGGCCCATTACTGTTTTAACTTCTGGTCTTGTAAAAAAAACATGCCTAAAGTCCTGGAAAGCCGAGTTATAAATCTTGGACTTTTAAGCTTACACTGCTATCTGTAGGAAAAATGATGAGTTAAAAATTTTGGCACATTCTATTGAGTATACTGGATGGAGCATGAAACTGGGAGCACATAAGGATGAGTTTGGATTCGGGAGTTGAAATAAGTGTGAAAAAGTTTTCTCTTCCTGGTCATTACTGAAATAAATGAAAGGAGTTGAGATTAGTTAGTGTGGAGCGCGTTGACAAGCTTCTTTACTAAAACTGTTATCAAGGCTCTCTTGAAAGCTTTTCTAGCAGCTCGAGCCATTGAAGACTTGACCCTTTATTTGGTGTAACCAAAATCTCCTATATCTTCTTCTTGTTTGTGTGAAATGAGAGGATCCTTTCTCCCGCCGATGTTCCCTTATCGTAGGTATGTTTGTGTGGGTATAATCTGAATGAACCTCTCCAAGGCTTTGTGAGCATGTTTCTTCAATTTTCAGTGTCTTGTTGACCGTTGCAAAATCATATACGAAGTTTCTGTCACCCTCAAGATCATCTTGGAACTGGAGTCTCCTCTACCGGCAGTGCGAAAAGTTTTTTTCAACTAAATTTTAAATTTTTAGGAACCTGGGACGGCTGCTTAAATGTCTTAGCACTCCAGCAATTTGATTTTTTAAAGTCGTTTACAGATGCTCAATTTTTTGATAGTTCTGAACCCAATTAAACCTGCATTATTCTCAATGAAGCCATCGAAAAGCGACCAAATTTAAGTTGCTTGAATGATTGAATAATTTGGCTATTATTTTTTTCTAATATTTTTCCACCTCCGCTGAAGTTTTCTAAAGTTTTATTCAAAGGTTTCGTACATCCACTCTCAACCAGCTTTTTCTGAATTCATCACATACGCTAATTTTTTCGATTTTCACTCAACTCTAATTTTTTTTACTTTTTTCTAACTTTTTCTTTCTTACATTTCAGGCAGTTTTTTACCTGTTCTCATTCAAAATATTCGAGTTTTAGACTGCTTTAAACTCCATGAGTGGCTCTTTTTTTCTACACTGATTACGTCCTAATTTTTCTTAAAATTTGAACTTGAATTAACAATCTGAAGGGAAAAACATACATAATCAGTTCTACCCTTTTCATTTATCTCTAGAAATTTTTCAAAATGGTTATCCTTGAAGAACTGCATTTGTTACTGTATTGCATCAGTACCAATTTATTCCTCTCTCTCTCTCTTTCTCTCTCTCTTGAGAACTTACCAAATCGTCCGACCATTAGTTTTAAATTTTCTCAACTTATCGCAAAACACTGGAATGTTGCCAAGTGGTAGGTGTGGCTCACCATGATTATGACTGTACAATGTACATGAACAAAATTTGAACAGTGATAGAAGGATCCCTTATTTTGTCTCTGAACTTTGATTATTTTTTAAAATTCTGCATCTTAACTGGCTTTAACAAATCGAGAAGACTTTTGCATTCTGGGCTGTTAGCTTCTGTGGACGTTGCTAGCAGGATCGCGCTGAAATTTGTTGTTCCTGATTGGACGGTTCGCGTAAACGATGACTGTTTGTGATTCCAGTTATTTGCATTCCTGTTCGCCGCCCATCATCCATGGGAACTTGACATGTGATACAATATTTATTCAGCACAATGGCCTCGTCAAGATAGGATCAGGTAAAATCACTCGAAATAAATCATAAATAATTACATAGCATAGTTAGTGCTAAGTTTAATGTAACCCAAAGCGGCCGTGTGTGTCTGCATTCATATCTGTCGAAAAGTCACTGTTTTTTGCGGCAGGGCTGTTGCCATCTTGCCACGAAGCCAGAGTCCTCTTACATGTCTCTCCTGACAAAAGTAGGAAGTCGCTTCAGTTCAATTTTTCAATGCTCATTAAATTGGATTTTAGGGGATAGAACTTCAGATGCAGTAGCAATCTTGCAATTTCGGCAACACTGTTTTGCTTCCATTTAAATTCATCATTGAAAATATCGATTTTAGGTGAAGCAAGCTGCTTCACCAAGATCCATTGTTTTGCATACATTTGAATGGAGGGAAAACAGTCTTGCCAACTTTCTAGAATCGCCACTGGGAACTTTGGATGGAAGGGAAATTCAATGTCCTGCCACTTCGACCAATTTTAGCTGTACTGATGTTAACAAATGGATTAGATGGTTGTACAGAGGTGACGAACTACCCTAGAAGTCGTGGTGTAATTGTAATATTGCTATGGGTCTGCTGCAAATTGTAGCGGTAGTAGAAGAGTGCGGGTGCCGCCGCCCTCCCCCCCCCCCCCAAAAAAAAAAAAAAAATTCTCCAAAAGCCTAAACAGGGCATGAGCAAAGTCGAAAATTATCTTCTTACATTACCTGCTCAAGAAGTGTGTGGATTTTCCAGCTTTCCACTCCAAAAAGCCTACTACATCAAAGACTTAATGTAAAGTGGAAGAGCCACCTTGCTGTGGCAACTGCGCGTATGATGCAGTCTCCCAAGTAAAGTAAACACAAAGATATTCTCTTATTAAAAGTTAGATTCTTCTAATTTTTCAAGTTACGTTTGATTTGAAGAAGTGTCTATGGTGTTTGTTTTTCATTTAATGAAGTGCATCATACAGCTATAGCCATCTTTCGTTCTTCTTAAAGGTACCAAACTGCTTTACATTTATTCTTTTAGTCCTTTTTTAAAGCAAGAAGGCTAATTCTTTTGGAAGACAGTGTGGTTAGGAGTGAATTTTAAATTTTGCATATGCACTCTTCTTCACACCCGAGTTTTTCGTCTAAAATTTCATCTCTTCTGTAAACTTTAGCTGCCATCAGAAACAGGAAACAGGTCAAGTGAACAAGTGACTATTGAACTCCCTTCTTTACCTGCAGGCTGATTATTGAAATTGATGGAGAAAGCAATAGACAATGAAGACAGAGGGAGGATGGAGCAATCAAATTGGTTGAAATGGGTGGTTCCTCTAGACTAAGGGAGAAAATGATGGACTAACTTTAGGGTTTCCTGTAGATTGCCTAGTTAGTCTATTATCTATCTCCTTTGTCCATTACAACCACCCACTTACACCAAGAAGATCCCTCCGTATCCCTTTAATCTTCTTTGTTTATAGCTCTGTCTGTCAATATCAACACTCGGTCTGCTGGTCCAAATTTTCTCTGCTCATTCCTCGCCCTCAAAAAAGGTGTATCATCTACTTTTGTGGAAAGTTTACAGACTTTTCATCAGTCATCCTACAGGTAGGTATCCTCCAACGTCTGGATAATTTTCCTCGTGGGAAGATCATGTCTATTCGGCATCAGGATAATTTGATCGTCATTGTTTCAACTTGACAATCCAATTTATAATTTGCATGATGCAGGAATTATATTATGTTCATTTCTCTCTCCAATCACATTGTTTCCACCAAATACCTCCCGATTTTAAGTAGTGAAGAAGAGTTCTGATCCTAAAAATAAAAGTCATGGAAAATGTTTGCTCTTTGCCAAGAACTAGGATCTGAGACCTTTCATTTCTTTTCTATTTTCCTTTTTTTGTTATTTTTTTCATTTATTTATTTTGTTTGTTTTTCTCGTCTGAAGCAACTTTCTCCATCTCAAGAGAGAATGTAAGGCTCATGGCTTAAAAAGATGGTTTCAACTTTTGAGCACTAAGCAGAAGGACTCTAAAGCGGGTGGTCTGGCAATTTCATCTGATGACGCGTCGTGTCGCGTTTCGCGCCGCGTGTTCCGCGTCCAAATCGATTCGATAAATCGATCGCTAATCGATTCGACCGTTTTCGCTATTCTCGGGGGGACCGAAATCATTTGAATACAGTCACCGGCTCTCGACAGATATGAAAAGATATCGCTTGCTTTTCTGTACACTCCCTCCAACCGTTCTTCTACTTCTATTCCGGTTTTTCCGTCACAGAAGTTTCTAATTTGACTTTTTTTTCCTCCTTTTTTTTTCCCTTTTTTTATCGATCATTCCAGTGGCGCCTGACGCAATCCATCACCATGTGAAAACTTGCAGGGAAAACATGAAGAACATGCACTTTATCGCCCCCGAGTTCGGTGGTAAGTTTCAATTTCAATTCGCTGGCTCTCCGAAGTTCTCCCTCGGACTTGAAAGTTGGCACCACTTTTTTCCTTCATTTAGGTCCATTGAAAATATCGAATTTAGACGAAGCAAGCTGCCTCGCCAAGAATCGATTATTTTACATGTGTTTAAATGGAGGAAAAAAATTGTTGCCAACTTTCCGGAATTGCCTCTCTTGGAAACTTGCGCAATTTTTATATCATGTCTGATTTAATTGATTTCTGTTGCAGGAATTGCTGTATACTGTTTCAAATCAAGGCAGGTACCTCCCATGTAGTTAGTACAAAGAATTGATAAAAGAACCAGATCAAACTAAAATTGTTTTCAATTTATGTCGCCCAAGTGCGTGGCTCTCTCTTTTGCTCCTGAATAATTTCGATTTGAAACAGTGTATGCTTGCTTGGGGAACCTCTCATCCATTTTTATAATCATCTGCATTCACAGGTTCTTGTCGTCTGAATGACTTGTTTCTGATGAAATTTTTGATGAAGGTCATTTAAGCAGGTGGTATCCGTATTTTCCTCCAGTTTAATCCTCCTACCCTCTGATTGTTTATTCATCCAAAAAAATAGTCTTCATTTTTGATTGACTTGGTAATCATCAATTACTATCACAAATGAAACCTGGTAAAATTTTAAAGGGTTTAAAATCGTTCTGGACTTTGTTCGAACAACTATTTTTATGTAAAATTGTGCCAGATGGTACCAAAATCATATCCAATACTTGATGAAAAGTTGTTCAGTTTTGAAAGTGATTATTACCGTTATGCTCCTAAGTTTAAGACCTTTTTTGAGCTGGGGGTTAATTTTGAAGATAATCAGCCAACAAAATTTTATGTAAGAATAGATGATTGCATAGAAATGCCATTATACATATTATATTATGATTCCGAATCATGAACAGAAATAAATCAAGCTCAGGTGAAATTAATTCATGAAAAATTGAAATCCAACGCACCAAGCAATACAAGCTCTCAAGTTCCCTCCAACTGTCTTTGAACTTTACAAACTTTTTTTCATGATATCAATCCTTCTTTCATGTGATGCTCACAATTGACATTTTATTAAATATGTAGATTCTTGAATTTTGCCTTTTGTCACTTTGTTAGATCAAGAGAGAAAAAGAAAATGTTGAATTTTCAAAAATATAGAACTTTACTAACAATTATTTTTGGTAAATGTCTGTTGCCTAATGTTCACATCACTCACTTAGATCATCATTATGAGCACAAAATTTCTCCGAAGAAACTTTGAAGTACACAACTTGAATTCTCTCCTATAAATCCATCCTAGACAGCTATCTATTTATCCAATCAAGGTACACTACATACTAAGCCTGAGCTAATGACATCTCTAATCAAGTTTTTCCTTTGAATTTTTCAGCAAGTGTTAGTCCTGCAATCGACGTGTACTCTTTTGGCATGTGCGCTTTGGAAATGGCTGCCCTGGAAATTCAGGGGAATGGAGATAGCGGAACTCTAGTGACTGATGATCATATCAATAGGACAATAGAATCCTTAGACGATCCAGAGCAGAAAGACTTCATTTACAAGTGCCTGGGAAAGTCACCCTCGAAACGGCCGTCAGCGCGCGAGTTACTCTTCCACCCTATCCTCTTCGAAGTTCACTCCCTTAAGTTACTAGCTGCTCATACTTTAGTTCATAGTGCTGGTGAGTGCTCTCCTTTCTCGCTTAAAATTTGGTTATTTGTACGTATTTCCGCCAAACGGAACTATATGCATTAAGACATGAGCCCTGAGACCCATAAGAATATATGCATAACAGGGCTCACGTCATAATGCACATAGTTCCGTTCGGCAGAAATGCGTCCATTTCAAAATATCTGGCCAATTTCCTTGTCGTAGGGGGAGTTGGCAGTCATTTTTTTTTCAAAAAAACTTTTTCCCCTATTTTTTTTCCAATCGAATTTTACCTATCGCCGGCTGACAAACAATACCGCCTATCTGCTATCCAACGATTTTGCAGAACGACGAGAAAACTCGGCCCTTTTATTATTTGGACGTATTTATGCTAAATGGAAAGTGGAAAGATGGGGTGTGCTCGTTAGTGGTCGGGCCATAAGAATGAATAGGGATTTTAAAGCGCCAGTGACGTCAGCGGCAACGAAGCCATCTCCGTTGTCATTCTCGCTTGGCTTTAACTCTTGAGCCCTGTCCACAAGGCTCTTGTCAAATGTCCACAGCTTACAAGTTAGCACTCAGTTCCTTTTGAATTAATGTAAAATCCCGCTTTTTCATTTTCTCAAAAGGAACCATATCCACTTTTACATTGTTTCTTTTGCAGCTTCCACGAGCACACCCCATCTTTCCTCTTGCACATAGTTCCTTTTAGCATAGATATGTCCATTTCAAGGTTAGATTTGCAATTTCTTCATACATTACAGCGTGATTGAAGCACTTACCTGCAGAATTGGAAAAAAACTGAAATCTTCAGCTCGAATATTTTATACTGCAGAATGCGGCAAAGTGGCCAACTCTTTTTTGCCAAAGTTGTCAGTTAGGTGGTATTGCTTGCTAGCTGCGATATCCTAAGCTATACATCAAAACCAAGTTTTTTGAAATCTGATCATTATTGAATCAGATATGCCTCGTTTTGTGACAAACAGAATGATGCAACCCTCATATGTTTTCAAAACTTCAATCAGGTTATTCTCAAAACAACGTTTTTTGATCACAAGGTACATTTCTCTCAGGATCTACAGGATGAATTTTCAAAAACTTTTATATTTTTTTCCTAACCTTTTTTTCTAAATACAGACAAGAGGATTCTCACTTCTTATTCTCTAAAAACATTACAAGTGAAGGCGTAACTTGCTATTTGAAAAAAAAGAAAAATAAAAAACAATTCATGAAAATTTGAATCTTCAGAATTTTTACTCCTCTTGGAAGGTAGAAAAAACAAAAAATCAATACAAATGAAGCAAGTAGAATGTGTAAAAAAGTAGGTACCTTATGCAGTTTACATGGTGAAGATAGGGACTGCTAATTCCCTTCAACCAATTGGCAATGAAGATATTTCATGATGAAAGGATAAAAAGAGAAGCATGATGAGGCATTAGTACGTGCCATGTCTGTAAATTACACTTTCAACATTATTTGAAGGGCTCCTATTTGAACCAGGGATAGGAAGCATGTTCTTGAGGGGGTTAGATTCTCCAAAAATAAGGCCAAAAGTAAGGAGGAACGCCCTTCTATGTCATGTCTTCAAAAAAAAAAAAAAAATAGGAAATTATTTTCACATCAGTAAGTTTTGAAATCAACTCCCCCAACAAGATATAATCACTTATAAACAACTTTTGTCCAATGGTAATAATACAGGAGATTTTATTTGTATCATTTTCGTTCATTTGACCCGTTAAAATATAAATATGTTAATGTCCTGCAACGGAGTGGATTTTATAACTTCTTGTTGCATGAATAATTGCCTGTAAATTTTGAAGGGGAAAAAGCAGCCTTATTTTGCCATTAATAAGATTGTAAAATGGACATTTATGCTGCTGTGCCAAAGAAAAACGCCATACAAGTATGTGAACGTTGCCAAATTTTCGAGGAAGAAATTTTCTCCAAAAACCCTGTGAAATTTTCAGGTTTTTACATGCAAAAACAAGGAAGAGGTATATTACTGGAAAAAAGATCAAAAATGGATTCAGACTTGAATTCCAGCATACATTCAGAAAGCTTACTCAAAATGTACATTATCTCCATAGTTTTTACAAACTGACTGCAGTAGACTCATGAGTCGTATAGACTATTGTAAATGCACGCTGGAGAGAAGATGTGGTATATCAATTTGGAATTTTTTTGGTTTATCAAACTGAATTCATGAAAAAATCAATGAGTTTTTCAGATTTTAAATTTTGTTTTCTCTATTTACCATTGCCCCCCTCATCAGTCATGTTTTCTTTTCTTTTTTTCAGCAAATATATCAGAAACGATTTCTGATGAAGTAGTTTACGGTTCAGATGTGATATTAGCTGAAATTAGACATTCTGATGGAAGACCTCCTTTTCAGATGAAAATGGCAGATGTACCAATAACAGAAAAATTAGAAAAATTTGTAGAAGACGTAAAGTAAGTTTTTTTTATTTTCATCCAGTTTTGTCCTCAAATTGTAAAACATTTAAAAACTACCACTATGATTCAAATTTGACTGATGCATCCATCATGATCATTTATCTTGTGATGGTCAGTATAGCTGCAATACTGGATATCTGAAAAGTCTGTGATGGCTCTTCCAACTTAGCACATCCAAAATCTTAGGCTCAGGAGGGGAGGCTCTAAATCAAAATTTGCAAATGGATAAAATAAGAACTTTTTTTTGAAAGATTGAAGGTCACTAGGATTTCTTGCTTCCGCCTTATCCTCAGTCAAACAGGTCTGTTTTCCTAACCTTATAAATTCCATTCAGAAGTTTGCTAAAATTCTAACAAAGTTGGGTATTCGCGCTACAAGTAATCTCAGGCATTATTCGCAAGAAGAACTTTGATAAACTGGTTTTTTTTTTCGGGAGGCGCTCCACTTCTCTTAAGGTAGAAGTGACAACTCAGTCTCCCAACAGAATCTGATGCGATCCAAAAGGCAATTGCTATTGCCCCCTTCCAATAGAGAAATTAGGAGTGTTGTTTTTACGTACATTCAAACAGGATGGGGAGAGGGGGTCTTTGTACCCCAAACGCTTAAGTTGCATTGGGCTCCATCAGGTGACTGAGATACCTTTCAGAATTTATTTACTTTTGCGTTAAAATACTACATATAACCATCTCCCGTAAGGAAAACATTTAGTCACAGTTTTTTGTGCTGAAAGGGTTTACCTAAAATCTTTCACTGTAAATTGAGAAGGTTTTTGACGATTTTCGCCTGAAATACTTGCAATTCTAAGTAGCTTGATGCTTTGTTCTCCTTTTTGAAAAATACTGATCATGATCTATAATTACGCTATTTGAAAATAGATCTGCGTAAAAATTGTTCTTCTTTAATCACTTTTCCAACCATGTATTTAATTGAGGGCCCTGGAGGTCACCATTTAAAAAAATTGACCTATGGATCACCTTCCTCAAAGGAGGCCCCTTTTGAAATTTTAGATGTGCCAAAAAGCAACTCTTGTTGACCTACAGGCAAATGTAAAATTTTGTTTGGGTATGTAGATGCATTCAAGATTTAGAGTGAGAGTCAGAAAGTTATTGGATATTCTGTAAGTTCAAAATTGGACGCAGTTATGGAATCAGAAATTATATCAAAGTTTTACATTTTTAAGGCTCCTGAGATCAGAATTTTCACATATTTCTACTTGTTGTCTCACACGAAACAAACGTTGAAAAAGAAGTTTCATACCCCTAAACAGATGGATTATAGAGATTCCAAAGGAAAATAGTCCTCGGTCAAAATTTAGAAATCATACCGGCAAGAAAAGTCAAAGGCCCTTTAGTCCAGAAATTCTGAAAAAATACAATTTAGGTTAAGTTGAATTTAATTTGCATTTATTTGCCAAGAAGAATGTTCTCTAGTTACCTGTTGAATAAGTTGCCAGCAGTTACGTGCATTTAGGAAACTTCTCATTGTAATCTGAAAATTTTGAAGATTTAAGATGCTGAACTATTTTTTAAAGTTGATCCGACTATCTGAAGGGTACTAAACTAGGAATGCTTTGTATCTACCTTTTTTTCATTCTCTGCAGCACCCCATTCCCCTTTCTTTCAGCCTTCAGTGGATCCCAATCCATGTGTTTGCTATCAATGATGTAAAATTTTTGTTGTCTTATTCACTTATCGTCGTCTTCCATTTTATCTCTTGGCAGAAATGGAATATATCCTTTAACAGCATACCGACCGAGGCAACCTCCCCCACCACGTCCTCAGGCAGTATCTCCGGAAATAGCGGAATCGGTCAAATCAGTCACGCCGGAGCCAGTTGATGTCGAGGCGCGTCGAGTCGTCAACATGATGTGTAACGTCAAACCAAAAGGTCAATCTTGTGAGCTTATGGTGAGTGCTCTGGTTATCAATTTTTTAAACTTAAAACCAAAATACCATTTTTAGCTACTTGTTCCCTGCATATCTAGTTTTAGCAACTAGTCTTTCCCATGGCATGTTACCTGAAGGGATGGTGTCTGGAACCTGGAAAAAGCGGTATTGAACAGGGAATGAAAAATTTCAGGAAAATATCAGGAAATCTGTTCTAGAAACCGGGAATCTCTTTTTCTACCGCTCAGAGACCATTTCAAGGTTCATGATATTGCACCTGAGTCACCATTATTGACCTCCTAAATCCTCCAATTGTCAGAATAGTAGAGGATCTTTCATTGATCAGATATTATATACATCTGGTATGCTTTTAGAATTAAAAATTACACTCTGTGTCAAAGAATTGGCTGAAAGATGAGGAAAAAAATTAATATTCACATCTGGAACTCCGGAGAAATATGCAGTTTATCTCAAGGAAATTCTGTGGAAGTGGAAACAAAATTTGGTTTCTCATCAAGGAATAAGCTCCTGAAAATGAGGGAAAATGAGGGTATGAGAATGGTCAAGAATTCTAGACACATTGCCTGCGAGTAACAGCACAATCTGTAGATATGCAACAGGGTAGCTGCAGTCAGGGAATACAGGGAAAAGTCAGGGCAAATCTGGAAGTATCAGGGAAAAACTGTTGTTGCATTTATTTGCTGTTTTAATGTTTTGAACAACAGACTCATGTCTTTTAAACTGTTTGGCAGATTTTCAACTGTCAGGAAATTTCACAGAAATGTGGCAGAGAAATTAGGGAAATGTCAGGGAATTTCATTTTCTAAGCTCTGTGACAACCCTGATGCCATGAAACTAATCATAAAGCTCATATTATGAATGCTATCGAGAGGTTACAATAATACTCAAGGCAGTCTCAGGTAATGGTAAAGTGGACCAGTGGTTTTCAATCCTTTTAATGAGCAACCATCCTCAGCATTTAAGCCCTTTTTCTCGGGAATCTGGAATTGTTTACAGTAACTATGGTAGAATCAGCGTGTGCTTCTGGAATTACACTCATGATAATTAGTTGGAGGGATGTGATCAGAAGTTGTGTACCTAGTCAGGCAAGGTTTCAAGATATTAACCTGAAGATAATGTAGCAAAAATATTGCTTGCATCCTTTATAAAGGTCGCTCTTTCTACTCGTGTTGACATAAATCTCTTCATCCTCATTTTTCAACTTTTTTCCATTTTTTCACTTTTCCTATTTTGACCTGCAGTCTCCTTGGGGATCCAGGAACCTTACTTTGGGAACCAATGGCCTGAAGTTGATGGAACATTTTTTTATTTCTGACAAATTATAAAAGGATTGGCCACATTTTTCTCCAAAGCTATTAGAGTTTGGGACTTCACGATTGTATGCGCATTAGAGTGAGACCTTCCCTGTTTCATCCGTCGTTCTTTTTGTAGTCTTTTTGTTATTTTGCCACATTATCAGTGGAATGAAAAATCGATCAGATTGATTACTAGTTTTTTCGCTCTTATTAGCTTCCCCCTCCCTCCCCCCCCCCCAAAAAAAAAAATAATGAGATTATGGAACCAACTTGTAGAAAGTTATTCCATGAAATTTTCTCTTTCGCTGGATAACTTCTGAAATATTTCTCATGGTGTAACTGCTAAGTACAGTGTTCATCCCTTTTTTGTTGTAGATGACAATTTTACTTAGGATGGACGACAAGATGAACAGGCAACTAACGTGTCTTGTATCTGAGGTGGATTCAGCCCTGGTGCTAGCTCAAGAACTAGTCTATTACGGTTTTATCAATGAGGTGTGTATTAAATTTTCTCCTCGTGTCTCATCAATAACTTCAATTTTTGCATTACAAGGTGAAATATATCGATGTCCAAAGTACGAAACCACGCACCTCCGTTTGTGACATTGCAGACTTTCTGTCATACCTGATTTTCCTTCGGAAAACTAATTGACGTAAATGCTTGAAAACTTCCTTGATTTTTCTTCTCTGTTAGCAGAATATTCTGTAAAAATTTCATACTATGAAGTTGGCTTGTCTCTCCATGAAAAAATAAATTAGAGTGGAAGTTTTGAAATACCGCAATAGTGATACGTAATTTCCCACCTTGGCCGTCGACATGCCTGATCCTCCGTTTTATCATAAATTATGCTCCCTCTTTCCGTAACTTTTTTTGGGCATGCAAGCAAAGTATCTAGTTTGAATAATTGAACACATCTAGTAAAGAAAAAAAGATGGAAGTAATTTTGGTTCACACTAATGCTTGCGTTGACGTTGGCCACCATACTTTTTGACAGTCATCATCTGTGATCATTTATTGCAGATAAAAATTATCTCTGACGCAGTTCTTGAAAAAAGTGAATAATAATTAAGGGGCTTGGAGGACAAGGCGCATAAGTTTTTGCTATTTTGAGAAATATGTGTTTGAAGTTTCGAAATTGCAAGGATCCATATGGCGGGGAAAAAAGTTCAAACTGACTTTTTGATGCCTTAAAATTGTAATTTTGGAGCGAATTATTCACGGAATATGCATTAAGACTACATTTGCATGTGCAATCATTAATACCTCAATTTTTTTCAAAAACTGCACTTATAGACCTTGTCCTCCAAGCCCCCAAATTGTCTAAGAGTAACCTTTCATTTCCGGACACAGTTCATTCACTTTCAAGGTGCCAGATCGACACAAACACCCTAAAAAAGGCAGGCCCCTATACATAAATCTGGAACAAGGATAAGAAAATCAAGAGAAAAATCAACAGAATCTGTGCATAAAAGAAGCAGGGACATGCTGTTTACTTTTTGAATTCAAAAAGATGATTTTTGGTAGATCAATCCTGAAATTATTTTTTGTGATAATGATTTTTTAGACTCTTGCACATGGGATTTCTGTCTTACTTTTAGCCTAAAACTTAAGAGTTTGCTGAGATTTTTAATGTACTTTGGGATAATGGTTGAAATTGATGGACAAAGCGACAGACAAAGAAGACGTAGGGAGTATGAAGCAATCCTACTGGTTAATTTGGGTGGTTCTTATAGACTAAGGGAGAGAATGATTGACTAACTTTATGGTTTCTCGTGAGTTGCCGTCAGTTAGTCCATTACCTACCTCCTTTGTCCATTGTAACCACTCGATTCCACCAAAAGGATTCCTCCATATCTGTTTTGTCTTCTTCCTATGTAGCTTTGTCTATAAATTTCAACGATCAGCCCGCTGGATGCAATAAGCTCAACTCCAACTCGACCATTACTCTACATCATGAAAGGAAGACCTGAATTTGACATAATTTTGTCAGAATTCCAGATTTAATCATTGAAAAAATATCTAGAATACGCTTCCTCCCCAATGCATGTTGGATCTCAAACTCATATTTTAAAACAAATAGGTTTTTTTTTTTGGGAGGGAGAGAGGTTAGAATTTTATCAAATTAATAGTTTTTGCTGTTAGCAAGTAGTATTACATCAGTACCTCAGTACCAATAGGTACCTAACTCACATTATATGCGTTTCAGAAATCTTCAATAATGGTTTCTTGTCTGTGGAAAATATGGTAGCCCTATCTCTGCCAGTCATTAGGTACGGAGTTTTAAATTGGAGTCGACAGGGCCAACGCTAGGTTTTATCCTGATTTTACGAAATGGCTGATATGGAGTTAGGTACCTTTTGATTGAATCTGGGGCACTGATACTTATCTTTAATATAAGTAAAAAGAGCCTCGCAAAGTTTTGCCCCTTTTTTTTTGGATACTCGAGTTGGTCAACGGGACAAGGCTCAAAGGAAAGCTTATTGTAAGGCAAACTTCCAGACGAAGTTTCAATTGGAAGTGACATCTCGCTTAGGCTGCACAGCGTTGCCAATTTTTCGTTTTTTATGTGCTAAAAACCAAGGAATTCTGGACTAATGGTCAAGTGCATCATAATTCAACAGACTAGTACATCGGTCCACAAGCTAAATACTACTCTGAAATCGTATAGAAACGCAATTATAGGCCATCGTGAACTTTTCAAAGCTGTGTTGCCAATTTTTTCATTTATAACATAAAATGAGGGTATTTTCAAGATTTTTTGCCGAAAACGTTCCTTCACAGGCTGTAACTTTAACGAGTGTGGGCTATACATTACCATATGATAGTAAATGACTGATATTTATGGAAAAAATAGAATTTTAAAGGCAATGTTGTCAGGTTTATTTGAATATCTAACAAAATTGAAGATATTCTCAAGTGAATGCTTGGAAAATGTAATTTTCAAGGCATTTCTCCAATTCTGATGACTGAAGATCACCAAGATATGGTTCATGATTACCATTAAAGGCAAAAATGGAATTTTTAGGGCAACGTTGCCAAATTGTGTACATTTCTTTTACGGTAAGACTCCCACGTTTTGAGCTTTTCGGGCGGAAATCACTCTTTTAGGGGCTGCCACTTTATGGTGGAGGCAAAATAATACCTTACAACATTAAAGGATTGCTTTCTAAAGGAGAAATCGAACTTTTAAGCCAATGTTGCAATTTTGTGGCATTTTTACGATAAAGTGAAGATATTTTTGAGCTCCATTTTTCAGAAACCAGTGCTTTTCTCTTTTCAGGAAGGTAAAATCTCGAAAATATCCGCATTTTATGTTGAAAAAAATAAATAAAACCTTGGCAACATTGCTTCGAAAAGTTCACTTTAGCCCTCAATTGCGTTTCTATACGAGCTCAGGGTAGTATTCAGCTTGTAGACCGATCAGGGTGGCAAGCGTCAGGGAAAACCCAGAAAATTCAGGGAATTTTGAACAACCGGGAAAAGTTAGAGAATAGTCAAGGAATTCTGTGCCCGGTCAGGGAATTTTCGCACATGAACAATTGCATACCATAATGAGCGATACTGCGCTGCGCCCATAGAGGACGAGTTGCAATAGAGTTGCAATGTACTAGAGCGCAGATGAAGTCAATCCATAAACAGGCCATCAAATCAATCATTATTTCCACGAATTTTGGCAAATTCTGTTCACCGAAGTCATAAAAAACTCAAAAATGTACAACACTCGGTTTTTATGAAATAAATTTTATACCTGTAATTTCTGAGCGAAGACCAGAGCTGGGACCCCGTGCATACAGCATCGCCAGTCGCCGCACACTAGTCTCAGGAGCACTGGACAAAACAGCCCTAAAAAGTGATTTCATCGGCGTTCCAGAACATTGCAACTCTATTGTACTCTATGGCTACGCCGCGATCATTCCGTGACAGTGAGAAGATCGTCCGTTTCCGTCCAATTCCGCTTGTTAATATTACTGTGGATTCAGCGCCCCCGTCCTCCCCTCGTCATCTTCCCGTTGGGCCCCCGCACTGCGTGGCGTCAATAATACCTGCGAAAAGAACCCCAACCAAGAAACTTGTTCTAACCTAAATCTTGATTTTTGCTCATACTGATTAATATTACTTTCTGGTCTGAACCTCTAACTCAATTTATTCCTTTTTAATTCAATAAATGTTATGAATTTCGTTCGAACTCAGTATGGCTGTCCCATTTTTCTTCCCACTATACGCAAAGCAATTTTCCCTTTTCATGAAAATTAATTTCTTTTCAGACAAAGTTTACTTCCATGATTCCTGAGTTCCTGAATTCCTTCTTTATTTTAAACGACAAAAGAGGAAGAATTTAATATTTGCCTTTTCTTCCTTCATCATTCAGCCTTGAAGCCCTCCCAGGGATAGACTCAGTTGGCTTTGAATTTTGAATTTATTCATTTAATTTACTCTAATTTGCAGTGATTATGAAATGGTTGCCTCCTTTTCATCAAAGCCGATCAAGATTTTTATCTCTTGCTCAACTGTTGTTACTCACCAAAGAAACCTTTTTTGAAACAAAACCACACACACAGCAAACACATACTATTTTCTTTGAAAATAATTTGTTTGATTTGATGGTTTGCGATAATTACCAAAGGTCAGGGAATTCCATCGGTAAGTCAGGAAAAAGTCATGGAATTTTGAAATAGAATTTGACTAGCCACCCTGCCGATGTACTTGTCTGTTTAATTATAATGCGCTAGACTATTAGGTAGTCCAGAATTCCTTAATTTTAGCACATAAAAAATGAAAAATTGGCAACGTTGTACAGCCTAAATGAGGTGTCATTTCGAGTAGAAACTTTTCCTGGAAGTTTGCCTTACCATACGCTTTCATTTGAGACTTGTCCTATTGACCAACTCGGGTATCCAAGAAGGGGCGAAAGAACACCCCTTTTTGGCAAGGCTCTTTTTATTTAGAAAATGATCGGAGTGTGAATCTTTGAGACGAGACATCTAAGAAAAGTTTTTTTTGATTGCAGGCTGATCGAGAAAAAATAGCGCTGTTAATCGAGGAAGCCCTTCACGGAGAAACAACAAGTCAGCCCCAATTGAAAACGCCACCGTTAAATACCCCAGCCACCATCAGCACAGGCAGTTAATACAGGCTTCCTGATCGCCATTTTGTTATCGGCGGTCACCTGTGTTTTTCAATTTCCTAGGAAAATTCTAATTGTGATGCAGTTGTATTTTAATCTTTATTAATTATTTTTTTTTCAAGTTTTTTTTTTTTTTTAAAAAATAAACAGTGTAACGATTCTTCCTCCATCAGAGTGAGAAAGAAACGGCCTAGCAGTATCATCTCGATTACTTTTGGCTATTTTCGTTCGATCGATTTATTTTCAGATTTTTTTTCAAGCTTCAAGAATAAAGCTCTTCCATTCTTATTTTAAATATTCGTGAAATGAACTTTTCAAATTGTAATAGTTTTATATTTTTTTATGATTTTTTTTTCTTTGTTTTCCTGCATTTCTACAATCAAGCTTTAATGTAGAATTTCGTACGAGAAACAATTCCCTTTAGTCAGTCAGTAATAGCACCGGACTGCTTAGTTTAAGACTCAATAAAATTCCTAATGTTATGCAGCTTTTTAAGTTGAGCAATTTTTAAAGACTTTCTGTTCTCAACCTAGTCAATTATTCAATCGTAATTTTACACCCAATTTGCTAGTTAAACTCACTTCAGGGGAGCAGTTGTTTTTCTTTTCTCTGAGTTACCACACTCTGTATTTTTTCCAAATATTCACTTCTATATGATAATGTTTTTTGACATTTAGTCTACAATTTCCACATCGTTCAAGATTTCCTCCAAGCTGGCTTTTGGTACACCTCTAAATAAATTATATTCTATATATAAGATGCAAGCCTTATAGTGATAAGATTATTTTCCACTCTAAATACTTCTGTAATAAAATTATTCGTTCAAGAAATCAGGGTGTTTACAGTACTGAACAAGTGGGAAAAGAGTGGAAAAATGTCACACCAGCAAAGCTAGAGAATCTCATGTAAAAAAGACGACCTGATTTTCTGTGCCTTGTAAGTTTTTACAACAGTCAAAATTGGGAAAACTTCAACATTGGTTTTGAGCATTGAGAGTTCCAAGTTCAATTATATTATTGGAACATCGAATTCTGCCTTTTGTTCGTCAATGGATTGTTGATTCAGAAATTGCAGGATATTTTGTCATTTTGGTCAAGGAAAACCAAAAAAAATTTGAGAAATTTTCCATCCTGCTACCTGCAAACACCCTGGAAAATTTTGCGGTAGACGATTAAATTGTTATGTATAAATTTGTAATTGATTCCAAACGTTGAAAGTTCAGACAAGGTAAAAGATGAAAAATCTAATGACGCCAAAAGCTCTGTAAAAAACTTCAAAAAAGACTCGCTGTTAGATTAAGTTTCTAATTTATGAAAGTCTGGGCTCTAACTTATCAAAAAATTTGAACGAATCCATTGTTTTCAATTTTCATGTTGATTTTTTAGTAAGAACGCTTTGGTAATTCTGTCAGTTTCACATTCCTTTCAGTTAGAGCAGTGTGGGTCTTGGGTTTTTCACAGCAATTTTTAAGCAATGTCAGATCTTGAGACAGAAACAATTTGAAAATTTTTATTTTCAAGTTGGCACCTATGGAAAATCATCAATTCAAATTCTTGTTAAGATCATTCCTTCGAAGGACTAATCACATTAGAATATTTTTTTACTTTCTCCATCTGTAAGCACAATTACACTCTAGAAAAACAACTGCTCCACATCCTTAATCCTCGGTTTGACAACCAAAATCTTGTTCACACACATGCCCTTGCGATAGCAATTCTATTGTATGATTGTAAACTTTCTCTGACCATCCCGACTCCATGAAGGAGCTATGTTAGGTTAGAACGTTTATATTTTTTTCTTTGAACTAAAATTGCAACCCCTTTTCCAAAGTTTGTATCAAGTTTTCAAGTCTGATCTCTGCTGAAAAGTAGACTATCAGGTGAAGTTGGGCCAAGAATTTTCCCCTACTTTAATGAACCTGCCGATTACTTTGAAACTTAATTATCTTGAAATTTCATCTTTCTCTATATTCAAAGCAATACTTTTTTTTTTGTTAAGGACTTTCAACGAATGACGTAAGACTTTCAACGGAGAATTCGTTGCCTCAGACACAAGAGGGGAGAAGAAAACATATCAGGAACTATGATATTTTAGGAGGTAATATTGCAGTTGAGAATTGAAAATATTGTAAGAAGTTTGACTTTTTCCCTCAACTTCAAGAGAAAGTTTGACGATGGGACAAAAGTTAAGTACTCTGAAGTTATATTATGATTTTAAATGATACAAAACATGAACGCTCCCGCAGATTTCAAAAGTATGTTGACTTTTTAATTTCTCTACCTCTGATAGGATTTTTTTTTCTAGTGCCCTCTCCTCCTCCACGTTTTATCTGTTACTCACATTGTTTCTTAAGATTATTCAATGATATCTAACTGCTTTATTTTGTTAACGTATGGTGGTTATCTGAACTTGAACCAGGTTCTAGTTCCATTTCTTTAGTTGTATCTTTGAGCATCCTAAAAAAGGACTGAACGATTTTAGAGTGCTTAGAATATGGATAACCTGATCAAAATTTGCTCATTTTTACGAATAGTCAAACAGTGAATTTCTATTGAGCTATTCATATTGCCCTGTCCTTTTTTTGAACAGTCTTGCTGTAACTTTTTTTAACGCTGAAGGTATGCTGGCAGGTACGCTGAAGGTAACGGTGAATAAATGCTGATGTTTTTATAACGGCTCTTCTTTTTACCAATATAAGGTATTGTAATGCATTAGTCACTATATGGGAGTCAAGTCAGTCGCTTAATGTAAAAACAGGCATCAGGCATTTTCATGGTAAGTGATGGAGCCCGAGAGAACCCCAAGAGGTGCCCAACTCTTCTAGAAAGCTTTTTTCCAATGCTCCCCCCTCTCTTATCTCAGTTTTTTCAAATGCCCCTCTGAGGAGACACTCGAGAGGTGCAAACGGAGCCCTCCTCATGAATTTTTTGATGCTGGGCCAAACTTGCCCCTAATTACCATTGATTTTTTTATAAAATGTCATCCAAGAATTTTCATACCCCTTGAAAGTGATGTTATCACGAAAAAAATATTGCTAGATCACCATTCGACTTGTCAAAAATCTGAGTGGCAACTGTAAAGTCACATTTTGGATTAATCAAACTCCTATAAAATGAGATTGTAATGAAGCTGATTCTCATAATTTGAAAAGCACTATTAAACCCTTGTACCGCCTTTTTCTCCAAACCATTTTTCTCATGATGGCCTAATTTTTAGGTAGTTTCGTAACAATAATCAAAGTAATTGCATTAACATCAAAGCAGACTTTAAACTATCTTGATCAATATTTGCTTACAGAATAAATAGCTTCAGGTGGTCCTTACAAACTTCGTCACATAAAGTGGGGATTGATATTATGTGTAAGCAAAGACTGCTGTCGATTAATCGTAGAGGGAACTGGTAGGGCGTTATCATACGGCCTTGTAAACCTGGAGCCTGACATAGAATATGCTACATCTGATCTTAATTTGTTACGAATTATGTGAACATCATTGTAACTGTAGATGATGGGTTGTCGGAAATTTGCATGAACGTTGCTCTGACTCATGGTATTGTGCAGTGTGGCGTGGAATGATCCACCCAAAGTCAGGTTATCATCTGCAAATATGAAGAAATGAAGGAATCCTTTTTGTTAATTTTCACAACTCAATTTTAATCATAGTGAATGCTCTTACAAAAATTAAATTTTTTTGGATTTTGTAACATCCCAGTTGCAGCAAATTTTTTTTCTGTCGATTACATCAATTTGAATTTTTGTACTTCACCATATTTTTGCTCTTATATAGCAGTGTAATGCAGACTTAGCCACAAAGTGCGTCGGGCAATATTTTAACACTTTGTGACTTACCAAAGTCGAAATTGAGTATTTTTCGGTTATTTTTTGTGAGAAGGTCAATTTTATGTATCATGAGTCTCAAAATGTTCGGGATTACAAATTCTGCAGAGCCTCAAAGTCTATGTGTTAAAGTCTATGTCGACGGTGTAAGTCGGCAATCACATAACTCGGTTTGACTTTGGCAGACTTCCTGTCATACTTTATTTTTAAACGGAAAACTACTCAGCAGCAATTCTCTACAACTGCTGTGATTTTCTACTCTGTGCAAAGAAAATTCTGCATAAACTTCAAGGAATGATGTCAATCTGCTTTCCTTTAAAAAAGTAACATAGAGGTGGAGATTTTTAGACACCGCAAAGGGGAGATATGTGATTGCGGACTTACGCTGTCAATATGTCTAGCCTCAAATGCCTAATCCACAAAATATGGGTCTAGACATTTACCCGAAAGTACTAATAATACTTTTGAAATCGATTTCATCAAAATTTATTCCTTACTTTTCGTACTTTTAAACCAAAATGGATCCCACTACAAGAAGCTTGTTTGGGGGAAGAATTTCTCATAATAGAGTATTGCATATTATTTTTGAAAAAAGCTTTCGATCCAAAATTTCTTTTGGTAAGAGATCACTTGATTGGCTCCAAACAAATTTGATCTTCTTTGTTGAAATTTCAATTGTTTTTTTTTTTTTTTTTGCAATCGAGAAAATATGAGCTCTGAGTTGTATTCATACTTCACTAAGTAAAGAGAATGGAAAATTCTCAGTTGTAGCGAAAGATAACTATAGAGACTTGCAGAATTTCCTGGTTGCACTGAAATATCTATCGTTCCCCTTTGTCTCATTTTTGTAAATGACATCTAGCAATGGAAGCAAATAAATACATTTTTTTCCACTGTTCACCTGTAAATGCATTTGCTGAGAGCAAATATTGCTGAATGATATTAATGAGGAATACTCTGTTTTCCCTTTTAGTGTATTTTCTTCGGAAAATACACTACTTTTAAAAAAATAAGATGATGCAAGTTTTATTTCCAAACAAATTGAAATCTCTGCAAGATAAACTCAACATCTTTTCATTCTTTTGTTGACTGTAAAAACCATCCGCTACGATATTTTTGAATTTTCTGTGGGAAAAAATGGAACATTTCGTATTCTTTGAAACCAAATTTTATAGAATTTACAGGGAGATTTTAATGGTACTCCAATGGTACCAGAACAAACTGCCTGTGGCAATTTTGAAACACTCCAATGAATTTCCACTCTAATTCAAAGAATCAATTCAATTTTCATTCATAAACATCAGGGAATCTAGCTGAAAGACTAGACTTTTTCATTCTTGCTTGATTTTTTCTCCGTTGCTTGAGTTTGTACAACCGTCAGAATGAAGATTCAAGTTTTGATGAGAGGAACTAAATGCTCACCCAAATAGACAATTCTGAATTTCAGTCCCTGTAAAAGTTGAGGGATTATTTTTTCCTAGAAGTCCATAATCAACCTGAAGATGTGTCAAATGTTAGCTCTTATCAGCACAATAAAAAAATCCTCATCTTAGCTCCCATTATCAAGGAACTTACATTCAGAGGTATCTTATGAGTTGAAAATGGACCGCGTTTAACAGAAAGGAACCAAGCCGCATCAGCTATTGCCAATTTTAATTGGGCAATTTAATTTTTTACCAGAAAATGTCTGTGCGGATCCTTTTGAAAATGTTAAGGAATTTGCTTCGTACTGTGGAGAAAATTCACTGAAATTTACTTGAAAATCCGCACAACTGTTTTCATGTAAAAAATTAAATCAGCCAATTAAAGTTGGCAATAGTTGGCTTGGTTCCTTTCTGTTTAACGCGATCCAAATAGGTGAGAACTTATTGATGAGGCTGGCACTAGCGAAATAAATCTTTCAGTCAAAAGACGGTGAATTGTGAGCAAATCATTACTTGCTAGTGTGGAATTCTCCCGATACCTGTTTCGGCAAAATAGTCCGAAAAATTAAGGTTCTCTCAACTCCCCCCCCCCCTTTCTCAATGTGAACTCATCCTATTCAGATAACCTCATCTTACCGCAGTGTCATTTATTAAATGAACTTTTTACATGAGTGTATAATTTCATTAGAATGTTTCAAAATTGTCTGAGACGTTTAATTTTCATTTAGACAACTTAAACTCAGATTGCTTAGATATCTAATCTCGTAACTGTACACTTTGTCAAATAGATGACTTGGACTTGTCGCCGCTCAGATTGTTATTCATTAAGTATTCTCTTGTAGATTAGCTTGTATTTGTACACATTTATAAGCTTACCTTGTGAGATTTTGTCTTGTAATCGGAGGTAGGGGTGCTCTATTGGAAATTAATTGGAGCTTACTCTGCCGTGCTTAGCAAGAACGCCGTAAATCCATCAAAATTTTCCCTGGGTTTTTGGAACTTAACACTTTGTAAAGTAAAAACCGTTTCACCCTCGCATATTAAATTTTCAGGTTAAGTTCTTGATAGTATTTGCAAAAGAATTCTGTAAAAATATTGTCCCAAGGTACACAAGTTTTGCGGCTATGATGCATTGTTGCCAAATGATGTAAAATGGCGTTTCCGGCGTTTTTGCACTGCACGGCAGTTTTGGGGATGCCCTTTTTTTCTTCTCTCCTTGGGTGATAGCTGCGAGGTCACCGAACAAAACCTACGTCAAAATTAAAAAAAAAAAACACTTTATTGAGACTCCAGTAATACTAATAGAACACTCCTCATCATAGATTGTTTGAAGATGGCACCCTTGAGTAGAAGAAATGGCAAAATACTTTTCATCGTCTCCTGTGTCCTTTTCATTTATATATTTATTCGGGAAAATGGGCTGTAATGTCTATGCCCTCAGTTTGAGATGACCTTTTGTTTTTAGATTAAAAGATTGAACATCTCAGACCTTTTTAACAGTCAGAGAGTATATTTGCATAATCATTTCGTTCTATTATCCTGTGGACAAAATTAAATCTATCCTGAAGTGCGCAGAAACAATATTCTAAATTCAGGACTAAGCTCAGATTTATATTCAACTATTTTACAAGTAACTAAATTACATTCAGTTCTGTGGAAGTCTTTAAACTTTGCCAGCTGTTTAGCCTGATAAGCATTGTAAACCTCTCAACATTATTTTAAGTTATGGTTTGTAATATGCTTCTATTTTTCTGTTTATTTCGTCACCCCTGCCGCTAGTCTGTGGACATACTTAAGTCAAAGAAAAGGATACAATTGCGTTTGCTTACTACCTCCTCTGTCTTGTCCTTTGTTCTTGTCTTCGCAAAGTTTCTTGTATTCTGTCAAGTATTCAAATTAATTTATTCCTACGATAATAAATTATGTTTTTATATTTTTTATTTCTGGTGTTTTCTCTTCTTATCACCTCTGCAAATTGGTTATTGAAATTTATAGACAAAATGATAGACAAAGAAGACACAGGAATTATGAAGCAATCCTATCGTTTGAAATGTGTCGTTCCTATAGATTAAGGGAGAAAATGATGGACTAACCATAGGATCTCTTGAGGGTTGCCTCAGTCAATCAAACCTACCTCCTTTGTCTATCGCAACGACCCGCTTCCACCAATAGGAAAATGAATGAAAATACCGAGTTCATTCAGTTGGTATTTTTTAAAATTTTCATCAAGGAAGCCTCAAAATGCGTCCAAATAGAGTTTAAATTTTCCAGATGTGTTGAATGCAAGAATATGATAGTATTTTGTGCTGAAAGTAAAAAAAAAGCGTTATTGTCTGCAGAAATTGATGGAAAATCTCGATCATGAAGGCCTCAAAAATTCAAAATGTGTCCAAGTAGATTTCAAATTTCAAAAATTTCCGGATCCATCGAATGCATCAATTTTAAAGTATTTTTTGCTATAGTATAAAAATAATTGTAAGTTTTCCGCAGAAATTGATGGAAAATCTGTGTGACAGGAGCCTCAAAAAGAGTTCAATTAAAGTACACATAATTTTTCTGCAAAAATTGATGAAAAATCTATTTCACGAAAGCTTCTAAATGGATTGAATTTGGTAAAAAGGAGCCACTAGCATTGCAATGATGCTAAGATTGTGCGACTTCATCCTTTGCAATAAAATTGCGGAAATTGTGAAAAACTATGAAATTTAGATGGGAATTTTTGTCTTAAATTTACCTACAGTTTTTAGCGAGTAAAATAGAAACTATTAAGACATAATCGGGTTTTTCCTCCAAGACAAAAGAAGTTGCACAATCTTAGCAACATTGCAATGCTAGTGGTTCCTTTTTGCCAAATGCAATCCAAATGTATCCACCCAGATTTAAAATTTCTAAAATTTTCTGCGGGAGGCCCCCTGGACCTTTCTCTGGGGAGGGAGGTATGCCATAGCCCCTGTAGACCAACCGGTGGTAGAGGGGGCCAAGCCCCGCTGGCGAAATGACCGAGGTACGCTGATGGTCTTGTCTTCTCTTGCCGACTTGGATTACATTTTGCAAAAAGGAACCAAGAGCATTTCAATGTTGCTAGGTTTGTGCAACGTACATTCTTTGCTATAAAATTACTGAAATAATGAAAAAAGTCAGATTTAAAAAGGTAATTTTTATCTTGAATTCATAGTTTTTGAGAACAAAGACAAAACTTGTACTAGACTTGTACAGATGATCAATTCATATTTGCAGGGTACAGACATGTACAGATACTTGCACACTCTTAGCGACATTGGAACGCTCCTTTTGGCAAAAACCAGTTATAACGTTTCAACTTTCAGGTTGCATGTGAGGTACCGAAGAACTTGCGATGAATGACGTCATACCAGAACTTTCAGAATTTTACTAAAATTAAGCCTGCTTTAGCACCTATTTCTCCCATTAGCAGTAACAGAGACATATTTTACTAGTAGGTAGCTTATCTTGATCAAAATGAGTCACTAAACCATGAACGAATTTTGACTTGCGAATATAGTTTTCTGAAGGAAAATGACGCGTAGAACACGATGCGCACATTAAAAACGCGAACAAGTAACTCAATAACCGAGAAATGCGCAGTTCAAATCGCTCAACTTATACGCAAATTTAAAACGCCCCGGTTTCGCGCCGCGCCGAATGATGTCATCCGGCACCAATCAGAAGCGGGCACGGGTTTCCACGACTTCCGTCAAATGTCTATCTACTCTTCGTATATGAAAACAATAATAAAGTCGAAATTATATCTTTTGAATTCAAGACTTGAATCTCATTCATATGGTAGCTGTAATAAATGAACAACAATTCCATATTGAAACACGTTTTATTTTAACAGAAATCAGAGGAAAATGAGAGAAGATTGCGATATGGCTACCGCAGTGCGTCAACACCGTCAGTTTCCCGCCATTCGGGTGCGTTTGAAATGTCTTGCAGTTTTTAGATTCATCAAAAGCGGGTTTCTCCGCGATTTCGGCTCCACAAAAATGCGGAAAAATCACCACGTTATCTACTCACATTGTACTTCAGAATATCCAACAAAATAAACAAATTTTAGTGACCCATTCACGTTTAACTCGTTTATACGAAAGTTGGCATCATGGTTCTAGTCTAGTAACTTCCGCCATCTTGCCTCACCCTCTCCTCCCCACCTTCATGTCGGTATGTATCAGAAAATCAGGTAATACCTCCTTATCAGGTATTCAGGTATGTTTGTTTATTTTCTCGCGAATTGCCATCGCCTTCGCCACGCAATCGTTGTTTGAGTGGGAAATATTCTGTCTCCAATCATATCGAATTGTTACTTCCACGCACCGTAAGAAAGGTAGTTTTCGGTATGAATTTTTATCGGAGTGATTAATGCAGCTAATTGTCATAGGCTTCCGTAAGTGCGGACACACCTGTGCGGCTACCAAGGCACCGAAGCAGCCCACCCAAACCCATAACTGTTCCAGCTCTCATTTGTTGCTGCTCCTACTGTCTGCTTATTTAAAGGTCTGTAAGTTTATTATTGATAATATGTTCAGCAGCCCGATGTCAGACTTCTCGCTTCCAGCGATATTGATAGAACTAGGCTCCATTTCAATGGAATATGTACCCTTCGGAGGTGACCACAGATCTTGATCTATGGCATAGAATAATAAAGCTAACGCTTTAGGCGTAGCCTTATTACTCTACGTCTATGGAAACAGCCTTTAGAAAGCTGTTCCATCCCTCATGGGCCGATGGAACTGCTCGATTCCATCAAAATTGAGGAGTACCTCCCGCCATTAATGTTTTCCAAACCGCTTCTTCTACTTCGATATATGCATCAAGGACGGTGATTGGTTGGAAACAATTTCCTCTCTTTCAGTTAATTGCTTAACATCGCACGCCTTTCCATTGCCGTTCAATCGAGGTCTGTGGTCGCAAAAATTCTAGCGATGGAACTGCTATGGAGCAAACTCACGCTTCCATCGCTGGGAGCCGTAGAAGTCTGTGGTCGGGCTGCAGTAAAATGTTTGTCGTCACGTACCATGCGCTTTAGTTTTTGATAAAATTTTTCTTGTTGTATAAGCGCAATATACCTCTCTCTGTGCCCATTTACTACACTGAGGAGTCCTATAGCCTCAAAGACAGAAAGTGGATTTAAGATGTGTTGCTAAATCCTAGAGCACATTAGAGTCGCTATGTACTGGAATGCCGCTAAAGTCAACCCTTGATCGGTGCTTTCCTAGCCTCTTGTTTGTCGAAAGTGCGAACCAAGTGTTGACCAAACAGCGATCTATAATAAGGTGGCTCCTGGAAGAATCGTGGGTTATGAGCGGTTTTCAGGATTTATTAATTTAAGTAAACCAATAATTACTTTCGTGAATTTTGGCAAATTCAGTTGACTAAGGCAACGAACTACACCTCTAGAATGGCTGACCAGTGTTAGAGACCCGGAACGTTTTGAAGTTGATATAGGTTAGGTTTACTTGGGCTCACACAGCAGGCTGCCATCTAAACCCATGTCAGACGCTGCCCACATTTTGCCGAATATTGTTGAATAAAGTGATAGCAATGAAAAGATTGCATAATAATCGCACCTCCAAAGGTTTTCTTAACTCAAAAAATAGGAACTTTGAAAGCAAACCTCAAAAAGAATGAAAGTTTACATAGGTTGAAATTTTCACATGTAATCCTTATGGGCAAGACGCAGCAGAAATGGAGATTGAGGTTAGCTATACTTGGGCTCCCACCCCCCTCCTGCCTTCAAAAACCGAACCCTTGCGCGTACCGCAGGTTTGCTATCTCGCGGCCATTCTAGAGGTGTAGTTCGTTGGACTAAGGTCATAACAAATTAAGTTAATGAAACTCCTGGTTTTTATCAATTCAATTTTACACCTATATTTTGTGAGCGAAGCTCAGAGCTAGGACTATTCGCATATAACATCGCCAGTTGCTGCACACCAGTCTCAGAAGCACTGGACAAAACAATGAAGACTGGACCTATGGCACCTCTGCTGATGATGTTTTTGTGATGTGTCCTGGGGATAACATTGATAAAATTTTCCTTCAGTTCGTTCTGTGTCTTCTCACAGTGATTTACTGAACTTTTGTTCGGCTAACTATTTTCCAGAGGGTTTCATGCAAAAATCCTTGCTAGATGCTCCCTTGAACAGTGGCACCAGCAAGTCAATTTTTTTAGTTGCCTAGCCTGAGATTGCGAGTACTGTGGGACGATCACATTTTAAAATTGTCAGTTTTCTCTTGTTGAAGCAAGAGCAGGTGAGAGGTGACAGGATTCAACAATGTTGCTGGCAAGAGGGGGCTGCATAGCGAACAGGAGGTGTAATCCTCTAGTGAGGTTTAAAACCGAGACAGATTTTTAGAAATAATTATTTTTGATT
This sequence comes from Bemisia tabaci, assembly GCF_918797505.1. Classification (NCBI taxonomy): domain Eukaryota; kingdom Metazoa; phylum Arthropoda; class Insecta; order Hemiptera; family Aleyrodidae; genus Bemisia; species Bemisia tabaci. The sequence goes on from NC_092797.1 coordinate 52,483,675, forward strand.
CAAATAACAAATAATTTTGATAAAGAAATGTTTTTGAACAAAACAGATGATTTAATGTAGGTACATGAAGACAAAAAACAGTAATAATTTAAAATTGTCGTAAGAATATTTTTCTGGGCGCCAATCATACCAACTCTGTGCCATGTAAGACCCATCTATGCACTTGGAATTTTATTAGGATCAATATTTGATGAAAAAGTTGTATTTTAAGATAGTTTCTCGAAGTGCTTGTCCTACTGTGGAATGTCTGCGAAGCTCTATTTTCCAGTGTAGCTTTTTCTGAGGTTTACTTTATTTTATGAAACTTTTAGGGGAAGGCGGGGATCTTCTTCCTCCTAGCTGGAGCACCTGTGCCTGTATAGCGAGAGTATGAACTGATGTGAAACTCTGAAAATTCATCAGGCCTTCACCGATGCTTCTGCGAATAAAGTTAGGGCCCAAAAATGCAGCCAACCTATGAATTTCAATTATCCAGAACGATTTACTAATACTATTGTTACCAACTGCCGTTTATAAAGCACGTATTTGACTCAGTTTTTGCATAAAACTCATTTTTGCAGAAGAATGCTCAATTCTGTACATTCTTGGCCGTCTTGGTTAGAATTGGAATTTGCAGACTGGCAGTTAAATTTTGTGTGTTAGAAGTTGGTTAGAAGCATGGCTGCACTTTTGGGCCCTAAGACCTCCATGGAGCGATCTGTCCATACTATTTGTCTCTGGTCCATACTCTCGCTATGCAGGTACTCTACTCCTGGCATGGGTTTAAGGATTTTTTTAAACATTTTTCACTCCGAATAATTAACCCTTTATGACAGCTTAAAGAGCCAAAATGTAATGTCCTTGACAAATGAAGTGCCATCAAGGTCCAGTTACACGATCAAATTGAGCCATCAAATTGGGCTTCTCATTGGTCGCATTCTGAATGCGACCAATGAGAAGCCCAATTTGATGGCTCAATTTGATCGTGTAGCTGGACCTTGAGTAGATTCTAGCAGTTGAATCGCAAATCCTTGACGCATAAAAAAACTTCGTTTGTAATTTTTCAATCCGAAAATTCCATCTTGTGAAAGTCGTGCTCCTCCATCTAAGTACGCGGTAATTTAAACCGCGCGCCACGCGCGGTGCGTCATCCGCTTTGTTGCCGGCTTTCCTTCGTTTCGTTTACTGATAACTGCCGTGTCTTGTTTTTGTCTCCCTGTGATCAGAGATTTGGTTTTTGCTCTGCAATGTGCGTGTAGTCTACTACAGTTCTTTACCCTTTAGTTTTAGTTATTTCGTCTCCGCTCTGCACGTGTGCGGTCGAAAGTGTGCACTTATCCTTTCAATGATCACGCCCGGTGAATAATCAAAATTCTTTGAATTATTTTGCCTTTTTTTGATCGTAGTCTTATGAGTTAGTGAATTACTTTACTTGAACAGCTATCAGCACATACGGACTGAAGAATACAATATCATTATCATGGAAAAACGAGCCATCGGAATTGATTTGGGAACCACCCATTCCTGTGTCTGTGTTTGGCAGAATGGTAAAATGGAAGTAATAAGCAATGAACAAGGTAATCGAGTAACACCCAGCTACGTTGCCTTTTCAGAAGTACGATTGATTGGAGATACTGCCAAAATGCTAGCTCCTATCAACCCGAAGAACACCATATTTGATGTGAAACGTCTCATAGGTCGGAAATTTGATGATCCTCTAGTACAGGCTGATATGAAGCATTGGCCCTTTACTGTAATCAACGATGCTGGGAATCCTAAAGTGAGTGTTGAGTACCAAGGAGTGGATAAGGTATTTGCGCCTGAGGAAATTAGTTCCATGGTCCTGTCAAAATTAAAAGAAACAGCTGAAGTCTACCTAAACAGAAAAGTCACTGATGCTGTAATTACTGTTCCAGCATATTTCAATGACTCTCAAAGACAGGCCACAAAAGATGCTGGAGTTATTGCAGGGTTGAATGTCTTGCAAATCATTAATGAGCCCACTTCAGCTGCCATTGCATATGGACTAGATCAAAACTTGAAGAGCAAGCGGAACATCCTGGTTTTTGATTTGGGCAGCGGTACTTTTGATGTTTCTGTCCTGACGGTCGATGAAGGTTCTTTATTTGAAGTGAAATCAACTGCTGGTGACACTCATTTGGGTGGTGAAGACTTTGACAGCCTTCTGGTGAACTATTTGATCGAAGAATTCAAGCTGAAGCACAGCAAAGATCTTGCATCCAACCCTCGAGCACTAAGTAGATTGAGGGCTGCTGCAGAGCGAGCCAAATGTACCTTGTCATCAGCACCAACAGCCAACATCATGATTGATAGTTTATTTGACGGTATTGATTTTTACACACAAGTCACAAGACCTAAGTTTGAAGACCTTTGTGCTGATTTGTTCCAAAGAACATTGACCACAGTCGAGCAAGCTTTAACAGATGCTAAAATAGAAAGAGAAGCAATTGATGATGTAGTTCTTGTTGGAGGTTCCACGAGAATTCCAAAGGTCCAATTATTGCTCCAGAATTTCTTTGATGGTAAAACCTTGAATCACTCGATTCACCCAGATGAGGCTGTTGCTTATGGTGCTGCTGTGCAAGCTGCTTCACTGAGTGGAAATGAAGACTTAGAAATTAAGGACATAGTGTTGCGCGACGTTACTCCTCTTTCCCTTGGAGTTGATACCGTAAACGACGTATTCAGTGTTATCATTAAGAGAAATACCAGGATTCCATTTAAAGAAACAAAAACCTATGTAACCGCGAAAGACAACCAGGAATTACTAACCTTCTGTATCTATGAAGGGGAGCGAGCAGTAGTCACTGAGAATCATTTGCTGGGTAAGGTTTCACTGCGAGGTATCAAAAGAGCACCCAAAGGTGTGACTACGGTAGATGTCTCGTTTGACTTGAATGAAGAGGGAATCCTTTCGGTTTCAGTTGAAGAAAGAGGCACTGACAAATCTGAACACATTACGATCACCAACGAAAAGGGTCGCTTATCCAAAGGAGACATCAGACGAATGATCAAAGAAGCTAAAAGTTTCAAAGAAAAAGATGAGAAGCATTTAGCTCGATCCAGAGCTAGGAATCAACTAGAGGATTATACCTATAAAATGATGCAGGAATTTAAAGTAGCAGAATCTGAGCTCAGCCAGGCTGATAAGAGTCGCATGAAAGAGGAAAGCGATGAAATCTTGGATTGGCTGAAGAAAAATCCTAAAGCTGGTCTAGGACAATATAAACGGAAGTTGCAAGATATCCAGGAGAAGTGCCAGCCAATCATGAAGAAAATTCATAAAGAAGATGCGCTACTTGATTAAGTGAGTCCTGTGGTGTGCTTTCTCATTCTGCCTTATCAAAACTTGAACTTTTGAGTTTTTTGTCTTCACGATAATTGAATTTATTTTTAAATTTTGCACAGAGTGAGAGCCTAATGTTGTTGGGCAGTTACCAGAACTGAGATGATAATTTTCAAAGCTCTATCAATCACAAAATTTGCGATCAGTTTATTTCTCAGCCCAGATTGTATCATAATAACCCATGTTTCAATCGTCTCTCAAGCCTCAAGTAATGGGTCCACTGTCTGATCTTGAATGGACTCATGTTTTCCCTCTGAAAAGTTATTTTTAAATATTTTAAGAATTTTCATTGCTATGGCAAGTGTAAAATTACCTTCAGTTCTAATGTATTCTACTGACCCCTGACATCATTGCTTAGTCTATGTAGGTCGATCAGACCTACATAGACTAAGCAGATGATAATTTTCAATGCTTTCTCAATGTCAAAATTGTCAGTAGGTAATTTATTTTCTGCCAGTGATTTGACTCGTCAACCCATGTTTCTTTTGTTTCTCAAGTAATGCATTCGATTTTGGATCATATAATGGGTTATAATTTTTGCAACAGAGTTATTTTTAAATGTTTAAGCCAAATCCCTCCGCTGAACTCTTGAATTTTCAATGTTATGTCAAGGGTGTAATTAACTTTAGTTGTAATATAGCCTCTTGATATTTCCTCCTGATATCATTTCATATTCCATGCAAGTACATCTGACCAATTTGTGAAAAGGGAATTCTAAGGTGATTTGTCTCAGATTCTTGTCATCGTGGAACTGGCATGCAATTTATCGCATCAATTAAGTAAGTATAAACTAGTGATAGCTTTGACTGAAGTAACAGCATAAAAAGGAAGGTACCATTGGTACCCTTCGCGCATACATCTAAAGAATCTTTCTCCAAAACAAACAAATTGCAGAATTCAGAGAAGTGAAAGCACGATTTGGCTACCAAAAAAAAGTTGCATCCAATACTGAGGTTGATTACTGAATTGACTTTTTTTCGAAGCCAAATTCTGCTTTCATTATTCCGAACTATGCATTTTTTTCCATTTTTGAGAATGACTCTTTCGATTAATGTGCAAGGGTTATCATCCTTCTTTTTTTTATTATGAAGTCAAAATCTGTCAAGATTTTTGACTCATCGATGCAATGTGTATTGCCTGTCAGTCAGGTGATGCCAAGAACTCAGGACGAATCACCTTAAAGCTTCCTGTGAATTGTGCATTGATGCTAGGTGAGGAGCTGTTAACTAGCTGTTTCTTGGCGCTTTATGGTGTTGCCTGAACTGCATCTCTCAGGCCTATTCCTTGTCAAGGTGTCTTTTTGCTTACTACTAAGGAAAGATTAGGGAATCAATTTTTTTACAATGTGTGAAATATTCGTGCCTTCAAAACTAGGGACTCAGCCGATAATGCAAATGAAAAATTTGTATCACTGCTGAGTACCTAACAAGCTGAAAATGTTGAAAGTTGTTCAAAACAAAGTCTCACCAATGGACTTGCCTTTAAGGGCTTGTTTTCTCCTTCTGTAGCGTTAGTGAAATTAAAATATCTACTCTACAGTAAAAACACATGTTATAAATTTTGAAAAAAACCGCCCTGACAATTTTTCCTGCTTGCCAGGCAGTACCTATTGAAATAAAAACAAAACTGCAGCAACCCTAATCACAACCAGTGGTTCCTTTTTCAGCATTAGTCTGTTCTTGATGTATGCTCAAAATTACACACTTTTTCAGATAGGTCTTGTGTTTTGCATGAACTATAGTAAAAGCTCATTAGATAATTGTCCCTCTATCATTTAATCCCCTTCAGTATTATTTTTAAAAAATGTTTTAAACGTAGTTTTATCTCTGACTTTCAGAGCTGAAGGGCTACCCAACAGCTATAGTTTGTACAAAAGGTTTTTCTATTTTTTTGTTGGTGTTAAACTAAATGAGATCAGCGTCAATTATTGGAAAGAAGCTGCTCATTGTAATCTTTAAGGTAAAATAAGTAAAGAAAAGGAAACAAATTATGCCGTCGATTTTCTGCGCTCTTGTGAGTCATACTTACTTGAAATTTCTTTTTCATTAACACTCAAGTGCAATTTTATTTTTTCCGTGACGTATCTCCGTCGAGACGTTGGCATCCTCTCATACTCGGTTTTCTCCTTTGGAATACTAGCCAACGTAATTTCTTGATAACCTTCTTGGTTTTCTTCTCTGTCAGTAGAATATTCTGCATACATTTCAAACTAGGTACCTATGTAGTTTACTTTTTTTCCCCTCTCTCAAATAAATAAAATGGCGGAAATTTTGAAACATTGCTATGGTGTTCCCTGGTTTTGCACTTTGGTCATCGATATATACCTATTGAAATATACAAAATTGATCTCCCTATCACCTTTTAGTGCACAGAAAGGTGAAAGCCCTTTTGCTTTAGAGAAACCGTTTGTTTCCTGTCAAGTTGATACTTGCATTATTTTTTTTCCATTTCGATGGGAAAAGTGCAAAACCTTGTATCTCCATTGCGATGTTTCAACATTTCCAATCCCATTTTATTTTTTCGAGAAAGAAGGAGCCATATTCACAGTTTGAAAATAAAGAAAATTTGGCGAACCGAGAGAAAAAATCAGGACAGTTTCCTTTCTAGAAGTAACGTTGAGTAGTATGAAAAAAAGTTTGCGACGTCGTTGCGAGCGGAGGTACCTACGTGTTCCCGCTCTTTGGCCGTCTAATTTATTTTCAATTTGTAATGCTTTGGGAATCGTTGTAATTAAATCTGGAATCACCGAAATCTTTATTTTGAGCATTTCAAATGTTCCGCCATCAAATAGGAAGGAATATTCATGCAGAATAGGTTGAGATGAAGCTTCAAAGGCTTTGTGCTATGTATACCCCAAGTCCAAGGCTTGGACTTGGATATAGACCCTGGTAAAAATCGGCGATAGGAGCTGCGTTTCAAAATACCATAGGATTCTTAAAGCCGACTAAAGAAGGCTATTGAAAATCATATAGCCGGGCTATACGAAGCTATAAAGAAGTATACAGTCGGGCTATAGTTCCTATCGCCGGGCTTTACACTTTATCGCCATTGGCTATAAAAGGCTATACGAAATTGTGTAGAAATTCGTGTGCTTTGGAAATTATTAAATTTGATACGGAACTACCTTAATATTTACCAAACACACATTATATTTTCCTTTAAAACATTTTTTTATTTTTCAAATAAGATGAAAATAATGCATACAGAGTGTGCAAACATTTCAAAATGATGAGTTGAAAACCGCTGACTCCGCGAGACTAAATATTAGAGCCGAACACAGAGCGGAGCGGCGACGCACTGGCGCCTACAAACCTAACAGGGATACTTCACGCATTGCGCAATGCGTGAAGTATCCCTGTTAGGTTTGAAGGCGCCAATGCGCGTTTCGCGCTCTCTGCCCGCCCGCCGCGCCGCAGCGTGCCACGGCGCGGCGCAAGACCAATCCACACAGGTCAGTCATTCCCGTGGACGAGTTTTGGTACTCTACTGCGCAGTGACGTACTATTGAGTGCTTGCAATGTATTTCTTATGGGAGCACCCATTGTGACGTACTATTGAGTGCAGCCGAGTTAGGGCCGGGCGGGGAAGTGGCTTTCAAAAAGATGCGCAATGACTGACCTGTGTGGATTGGTCTTGGCGCGGCGTCTGAAGCAACTATTTCACACCAGATGTATTGCACAGTATCATAAGAAATTGAAGGCGCTCAAACATACTAAGAATGACAGGCATCCTTCAAAAGCACGGAGCTTTCCTCGCAAAATAAATCAAGATACTACGACACAAGAAGAGAGCGGTAGTCCAAAAAGTAACTAAGTCCTAGTATCCGTATTTCGTAACGTTTAGCATAAAATGTATCGTCTGGCTGTTGCTTAATCCCCATCGGCTGTAAAAGGCTGAAAGAAATTGTACAGCCGGCTACAGAAGCTATTGGAAATCTTACAGCCGGCTTTCGGTCTATGGTATTTTGCAACACAGATTTCACTGCCAATTTTTACCGGAGGCATTTCTGTTTGTATGAGCAATTCACCTACAAACCTAAAAAAGAAGAGAGCACTGAATTAAATCCTTTCATGCATGAGGCACGCACAGTATTTTAGACGAATATGCGTGTCAACAGACCGTGCAATACTTATATTGTAGAATAAATTTAAACTGCTCACATGCCACAACTCGACCTCCATAAAGCATGTAGTCACACATTGGGAAAATAAAATGGAATTCTTACTAAGTAAGCAGGAAGATGTTGCAAGGCGAAATATTTTTTTTTCCGGAGTCAGTCGAATGTGCTTTTCCGGCCATTTGCGATCTTTATGACTGCTTTCTCATCAAATTGTGGCTTTTTTTCTTAAAGCAGAGAAATGCCGTTGTTCCCACAGTACTAATACTAAACTCACGGCAAAAGTGAATTTTGAAGGCGTTTGAACTCTTTCAGTTTGGCTAAGGCCAGGAATGGGTATATCCTTTAGGGTGCGGCTTATTTTCGTCATGTCGGAAAATCGACGAGGTCCGGGTGGCAATCGATGATACCTATGAAAATAATAGGCTGTATTAAATTTTAGCCGATTTGAAGCTTTTTTAGCCGATGCTCAAAGGGATCAAAAGTAAGGGGCAAAATTACATTGGTTTAAATGGGCGGAAAAACGCCTGATCCGCGCAAATGCGTTTTTTGGAACCAAAATGTGCTTGAATGAAGAAAACCTGGCCAACTCTTAGAAAGGCATCTAAAGGCCCATTTGAAACGAGAAAATCGCACTTTTGACCCATGGGTGAGGGTAGGGGGATCACTCGAGTGCAAGATAAAATATATACACCAATTTCGTTCCAGGCTCGAGAAATAGTATGTGAGGTAACATTGTAAAGGGCCAAGTATAGTTCTCAAGGGCCAAAACAACTATTATACATTATTTCTCATCAAGTTGTGAGATAAATTTGCTTCTTCAACTTTGGAACACTTAATTTGAGTTCGATCAGAAGCGAATTCTTAGCTCCGGGCGCGGCGCTTCAAAACCGGTTACGCCGTGACCCCCCTGTCCCCACTCATGGGTCAAAAGTGTGATTTTCTCGTTTCAAATGGGCCCCTAGATGCCTTTCTAAGAGTTGGTCAGGTTTTCTTCATTCAAGCGAATTTTAGATAAAAAAAAACGCATTTGCGCAGATCAGGCGTTTTTCCGCCCATTTAAACCAATGTAATTTTGCCCCTTACTTTTGATCCCTTTGAGCATCGGCTAAAAAAGCTTCAAATCGGCTCAAATTTTATACAGCCTATTATTTTCATAGGTATCATCGATTGCCACCCGGACCTCGTCGATTTTCCAACATGACGAAAATAAGCCGCACCCTAGGTATCCTGCCCTGTCACTGTATAACAATTTAAGCTTCGGCTTTAAACTTTGTAGGTACATATGTAGGAACAAAAGATTAGAATAAAATGTAAAAAAAAAGAAAAGAAAAGAAAAAAGAAACATATCAGGCTAGGAATTTTTTGAAAGCTGCTATATGAATCATTTTGACATTCTCTCAAAAATGAATCTATAAAAAAAATTTTGGATGGTATTGCAACATCACAGTTCTAGTAAGCACAACGTCTCAACTCATGAGTGCGGCGGACTGCATGACTGCATACGTAAATTAATGCTGCATTTACTTGAGTTGAGCGTGAGAATATATGACACCTTTTTGCATTAGAGATCGCGACAAAAAAGCCGACAGTTCCTTTTTGCGAAGGAAACAGAAGGTTCAAAAAAGAACCCTTGCCGTTTTGTTATAACTTGGCAACCGTTAGAAATTTCGAGCGTCGTCGCTAGGCCAAATCGCAACGTTGCGTTGTAGCAAATAGCTCTTTGTTTCGGTGAGACTGTAAGACTTCGTGTAATAGATAACTATGTATTTTCAGAATTCTGGCAAAATTTCGATGGTTTTTTAACGGAACTTTTTATTATCACAGCAAAAACTAATACAAGTAATGAAAAACAGGGTATGTACCTAAATTAATTTTACTATGTATTATTTCTTAAATTTTAATTTCAGTGACATGAATGTGCATGTTGCATATTCAAAAGTTGAGGATACTCCCACTTTACAGAGACCACACTGACAGTGAGTTGGTTGAGGCGCCTTGATGCAACTATTCGCGTTCCACGGATGTGTGTGTTGCATGTTCACAAATTGAAGGCGCTCCCGCTTTCTTCACATCTTCAGAGATGCTCGGGAGTTGTCAGCTGTAGCGCCCGAGTAATTAAGTGCCCATGTAGGGAAAGCATTATCACCTCAATCCTTCGACTGATTACCAAAAAACTCCCGCTCTCTGTTTGGTCGACGGATTTTCGTATTTCGTGGTAGCCTCTCCGCTCCCAGTTTTCCACCGAAGTAAAGAAGGATGATTTCGATCGAGTCCGAGAAATGATACGATTGTCGAACTTTTTTGATACGATTTCTCGACGTTTGAACTTTGGAAGCAAGTTCTGAACAAATTTTCGTGGATATTTTTGCCGAGGATCACCATCTTTCTATTAGTTTCATTCGTCTCTCTTTCGAAACTACTAATTTCTATTGATCAGGTTTTTTGACCTAGATACCTACTTATCGGGGTTCTTAAAAAGCTCATGACTTTTTTTTAAAAAACTCCCAATGCTTTTTTGCGCATTGAATGCCTATATTTGACGGAATGTATAATGATTTGGTCATTTTCTGTCCCTTTCCAGGCCTTTTACGTACCTAAACATAGTTCTTAAAGCTACGATTTTGGTGAGGAATGCAAGTTTTGCGGGTTTGCGGTCGAATGCTGTATAATTCGCAGTTCTCGCCAAAAGGCACTTAGGCCCATGCTTAGGTTAGTACTAGATTCGACAATAGACTGGAAATGACCAAATCATGATACATACATTTAAGCCGCTTTCTTAGTGCTCTTTGGCGCTCTGCGACATTTAGCCGCCCTTCGTTTCCTTCCAGGAGGAACCCGATCAAGCGCCTTCTTCGGCAGCCTTTCTTCCGTTATCCTGTTAGTGTTACCATGACCATACCGGACAAGCTATTTGGTCATGACGTCGAATACGATGTCATTTTGGACTCCCATCATCTGACGCACTCTTTTGTCGCGCTCTCAGTCATGATGCATTCTGTAAAAAATAGACCCTCGATCGACCCAAGTAGCAAAATAGAATTTTTTTCGAGAAAAAACACCTTAAGAAAATTGCTAGAAAAAACAAAGAAAATTAGAGGTATCCAGAAAATAGAAAGAAAAAACATTGCGAGTCAAAAGTCTGACCAAAGAAAGTAGACCTATTTCATAGGTCTACTTTCTGTCAACTTCCCATTTGGAAAAAAGATAGAAAATTTATTGAAAGTAGAATTATTTTCTAGCCAATTTCTTAATGTTTTCTTTTAAGAAAATGCAAGGAAAAATGTATTTTCTTTCTATTTTCTGGTGTCTATTTTCTATATCTACTTTATACCTATTTTCTTACAAGAAAATTATTCTCTTTAGAAAGTAGACATTTTCTGGATGAGCGCCACCTAGAAAGTAGCTGACAATGCTACTTGGGGATGAGCAAAAAATCGTCGAGTTGAGGAAATCCAACCAGGGTGGGCCCAACAACGGCCATATCGATATTTCTCCTTTCTGTCTCTACGGAACTACTGTTACAATGCATGGAATTTTAGACACTGCCCCCCTTTTTTCTATTTTTAAGAAAGATGGGAAAATGCAAAATTTATCAGTAAAACATGTTTCACTTTTCTTTTTTAAAATAAGGTACCAGGGATTTTGCAACAGTGCCAAGCAAGATACAGGGTTTTCTTGCTGTTCCCTCTCAAGTTTCTTCTTTGCGCCTATAGGTTTTGATTCAACGTAGATTTTAATTTTAAGTAAATGTTTCCCTCGTTTTTTTTTCCAGTGTGGGGGAGTAGCAGTTGATCAGACGTCTTTCCGAAAAATTTATTCCTGACACAATGAAGGGTACAACGTTTTGGTAAGTTCTTCAAAATTTTCATTCTAACTATAAGTGGATTGCATTTTGTTAAAAGGTTGTGCACTGCAAAACTTCGATCATTGCAATACAACGATTTATATCCTGAAATAATATGCAATTTGCATGGTAACCATTGTCCTTTTACAGTGTTCAGCGAGTAAAATAGAAAATGTTTAGAGAATCTCGGGTGTTCCTTTCAAGACAAAAGGAGCTGCACAATCTTAGGAATATTGTAATGCTCCTGGTTCCTATTTGCAAAATGCAATCCAAGCATGCGCCTCTTTTCTCTTCATTTCGGTTGTTTCGTTTATTTTTAATGTCGCATCTGACAGGCACTGAACGATTTGGGAATAACTCAGCCTATGTTCATGACTCACCATCATACGGACTGTCAATTGGACGTAGTTCTACCAAACAGACCTATGTGGAAGTGAGAAATATGGGGTGTGCTCGTTAGTCTCTGGCCGTAAGAGTGAATGAGAATAATAAAGCGCCAGTGACGTCAGCGGCAATGAAAAAGCGGGGGTGAGACGTCGACGTCGTCGTTGGAGCTCTTTAACTCATGAGCCCTGTCCACAAGGCTCTATTGCCCTGCCCGCGGCTCATGAGTTCCGCACTCAGTTGCACATAGGTCTGTTTGATAGAATGCAATATCCCGCTTTGCCAATTCTTCAAAAGGAACCACGCCCACTTTTACATTGCTTCTTATGCAGATTTATAGAGCACACCCCACATTTCTCATCGCCACATAGGTCTGTTTGATAGAAATACGTCCAATTCTTCGGAGCTAAATGAGGATATGTCGTAAATGGTCAAAAATGTTGAATTTTTTTGCGACAGTAAGAATGAAAGTCGAGGGTAAAAGTGACGATGAAGGTTTTTGAATTTGAGTCGTCAGTCGCAGTCGTGACATTTTTCGACCTCCTCCCCTCCTTCCCTCCTCCCCTCTCTTCCGTCACCCCTTGCTTGGGTGAAAAAGCCTCTCGACCATGCGACCGGGCGGGTCGCGATCGGTCGCGTGGGGAAATGGTAAGGCCCCGAAAACGGGGTTTGTATGAATGAGGAAGCCGGCAAATCACATTTTTTCCCCTTTTCTTTTCTTGCGAAACTGTGCCCATTTTTTGTAGAACAACGGTGATTTTTTCAACTTTTTCGTGAAACCTCGGCAATACCTAATCACGTGTTTTTTGTAAATCGGAATCGTAACCGCGGCAATTTATTCGTACAGAGGCACAAAGAAGTCATATTCTTGAAATTTCTAATGTGGAAGTGGTTTTAGAATGAGAAGGCTAAGAACTCTCTGCATCCCTGCCCGGTTGTGGCGCAAGTCCCAGTCCCTGTCCATTAACATTTAAAAACAAAATCCCGTAACGCTCTCCTCGATGACCCCTCTATCCTTGAACGTCATGTAATTTACGGACGGTCCCTTGAAGAGTAGCTGCGACAACACATAGCATGTCAATACTCGCTCGACAATTTTTTTTTTTTAAATGAACGATTACATTTGTTTTAAACTGTTTGCTAAAAATTTATATGAAGGGATTTTTTTTTTTTTTTTTTAGTCCTTTACTTTATACTTATAAGCTAACATGTACATGTATTGAAAGAAAAAAAGAAGAAAAAACAAATACTGAGATATTCCAGTGATTTTCGGTCTCGGTTTCACTATCCGTCGCCCCTCCGACGTAAGGGCGCATCTCTGCTTTAGCGAGATCTGCGAAAATGAAGTTATACGAAGAACAGGACAGGCCACCCTTGATTGCTCGCCCTCGGCCAATGGTTCAGGGTTGGAAAAACGAAGTATCATCTTCTCTCATGGTTAATCTACACGGGGAGCAAACGAACGTCGAGATAGCGAACGCATTTTACTCAATCCCTGGGTCGTCTCTGGAGTTTTGGCAAGAAACGGAGCGATTCCGCCTAGAGGGGGCTACGTAGCGGACAGGAGGTGTAACCCTCTAGTGAGGTTAAAAACCGAGATAGATTTTTAGAATTTGTTTCAAAAAAACACTTTTGTTGCAGAAATGTTTTTTAACCAAACAGATGATTTAATGTACGTACATGACGAAAAAAAAAACAGAAATATCTTTTAAAATTGTCTTAAGAATATTTTTCTGGACACCAATTACACCAACTCCGTGTCTTATTAAACCCATTAAGTAATGCATTTGAAATTTTATTAGGATCACTATTTGATGAAAAAGTTGTATTTTAAGATAGTTTCTCAAAGTGCTTGTCCTACTGTGGAATGTCTGCAGCGCTCTATTTCTCAGTGTAGCTCTTTCTGAGATTTACTTTATTTTCTGAAACTTTTAGGCAGGGCCGGATTTACACTTTTAGCGCTCTAGGCTAAACCTAGGGTGGCGCCCTTAAAAGTAGGCGCTCTCGTGGGGGGGGGGGGGGGGGGGGTCCCCAGACGCCCCTCCTCTCCAGATCAGAAGGAGGATGTTAGGTGTTAGGAAAATGTTCAAATTCACCTTTAAAAAAAACACGATTTTAAACAGTTTTGAGGTACGTTTACGTTTGCAAGTTGGTTTTGGAAAATAAAAAGTAACAAAAGACTTGTTAAATTAAAAAAAAAAATAAATAAATAAATTCTCAAAGATTTTGCGCCCCTCAGAATGTTGCGCCTTAGGCTGCAGCCTATGTAGCCTATTGGTAAATCCGGCCCTGCTTTTAGGGGAAGGTGCGGACCCTCTTCCTCATCTAGCAATTCTAGCATAGGTTTGAGGATTTTTTTAAAACATTTTTCACTCCAAATGATTAACCCTTTATGACATCTTAAAGAGCCAAAATGTAATGTCCTTGACGAAAATAATGTGACTAGTAGATACTAGCACCTAGTTCGCAAATCTTTGACTCATTAGAAAGCTTCGTTTGTTGTGTGTTAATCCAAAAATTCCGTTTTGCGAAAGTCGTGCTCCTCCATCTAAGAACACGGTAATTCAAATCGCGCGCCACGCGCGGTGTGTCATCCGCTTTGTTGCCGGTTTTCTTTCATTTCGTCCACTGGTTCACTCAAGACTCAACTGATCCGCCGTCAATACTATCTTTGTCAGTTTGTCCGCCGTGTTTTGTTTTTATCACAGATCAGGATTAGGTTTTTATCCTGTCTAGAGTCTAGTTGTTTCGTCTATGCTCCGCACACTCCAGACTCCACACGTGAGCGTTCGAAAGTGCGTACTGTGCGTATTTACATTTATCCTTTCAATTACCACGCTTGGTGGATAATCACAATTATTTGTACTATTTTGCCTTTTTTTGATCGTGGTCAGTGAGTCAGTGAATTACTTTACTTGAAGAGCTATCAGCACATACCTACAGACTGAAAAATACGACATCATTATCATGGAAAAACGAGCCATCGGAATTGATTTGGGAACCACCCATTCCTGTATCGGTGTCTGGCAAAATGGTAAAATGGAAATAATAAGCAATGAACAAGGTAATCGAATAACACCCAGCTACGTTGCTTTTTCAGATGAACGTTTAATTGGAGATACTGCCAAAATGCAAGCTCCCATCAACCCGAAGAACACCATATTTGATGTGAAACGTCTCATAGGTCGCAAATTTGATGATCCTCTAGTGCAGGCTGATATGAAGCACTGGCCCTTTACTGTTATCAACGATGCTGGGAATCCTAAAGTGCGCGTTGAGTACGAAGGAGTGGAGCGGGTATTTGCGCCTGAAGAAATTAGTTCCATGGTCCTGTCAAAATTAAAAGAAACAGCTGAAGTCTACCTAAACAGAGAAGTCACTGATGCTGTAATTACTGTTCCAGCATATTTCAATGACTCTCAAAGACAGGCCACAAAAGATGCAGGCACTATTGCAGGGTTGAATGTCTTGCGAATCATTAATGAGCCCACTGCAGCTGCCATTGCTTATGGTCTTGATCAAAACTTGAAAAGTAAGCGGAACATCCTGGTTTTTGACTTGGGTGGCGGTACTTTTGATGTGTCTGTCCTGACCGTTGATGAAGGTTCCTTATTCGAAGTGAAATCGACTGCTGGTGACACTCATTTGGGTGGTGAAGACTTTGACAGCCTTTTGGTGAATGATTTGATCGAAGAATTCCAGCTGAAATACAAGAAAGATCTCACATCTAACCCCCGAGCACTAAGCAGATTGAGAGTTGCTGCAGAGCGAGCTAAATGCACCTTATCGTCGGCACTATCTGCGAACATCATGATTGATAGTTTATTTGATGGTATTGATTTTTACACACTAGTAATCAGACCTAAGTTTGAAGACCTCTGTGCTGATTTGTTCCAAAGAACATTGACTACAGTTGAGAAAGCTTTAACAGATGCTGAACTACAAAGAGAAGCAATTGATGATGTAGTTCTTGTTGGAGGTTCCACCAGAATTCCGAAGATCCAATCATTGCTCCAGGATTTCTTTGGTGGTAAAACCTTGAATCAGTCCATTCACCCAGATGAAGCTGTTGCTTACGGTGCTGCCGTGCAAGCTGCATCACTGAGTGGAAATGATGACTTAAAAATTAAGGATATAGTGTTGCGCGATGTTACTCCTCTTTCCCTTGGCGTTCAAATGACAAACGACGTATTCAGCGTTGTCATTAAGAGAAATACCAGGATTCCATGTAAAAAAACACAAAACTATACCACCCCAAAAGACAACGCGAAAGGTTTACGTTTCACAATCTATGAAGGTGAGCGTGCAGTAGCCTCTGAGAATCATTTGCTTGGTGAGTTTAATCTAGAAGGTATCAAATTAGCCCCCAAATTTGTACCTTCAGTTGATGTCACGTTTGACTTGAATGCAGAGGGAATCCTGTTAGTTACAGCTGAAGAAAAGGGCACTGACAAATCTGAAAACATTACGATCACGAATGAAAAGGGTCGCTTAACTGATAAAGACATCAGGCGAATGATCCAAGAAGCTAAACGTTTCAAAGAAGAAGACGACAAGCATTTAGCTCGATCCAGAGCTAGGAATCAACTAGGAGATTATACCTACAAAGTGACGCAGGAATTAAAAGCAGCAGAATCCAAGCTCTCAAAGACTGACAAGAGTCGCCTGAAAGAAGAAAGCGATAAAACCTGGGATTGGCTGAAGAAAAATCCTAAAGCTGGTCTAGGAGAATATAAACAGAAGTTGCAAGATATCCAGGGGAAGTGCCAGTCGATCATGAAGAAAATTAACAAAGATGATGCGCTACTTGATTAAGAGAGTCCAGTAGTGTGCTTTCTCATTCTGCCTTATTAGAACTTGAACTTTGAGTTATTTTGTCTTCATGATAATTGAATTAATAGTTAAATCTTGCACAAAGAGAGCTTGATGATTTTGGACGGTTACCAGAACTGAAATGACAATTTTCAACGCTTTCTCGATGTCAAAATTGTCAATAATTTATTTTCCCCCAGTGATTTTGACTTGTCAACCCATGTTTCTTTTGTTTTTCAAGTATTGCATTCAATTTTGGATCATATAATGGGTTATAATTTTTGCCACTGAGTTATTTTTAAATGTGTAAGCTGTATCTCTCTGCTGAACTCATGAATGTTTAATGTTATGTGAAGGGTCTTCTAATTCTAACCTTTAGTTCTAATATAGTCTCTTGATATTTACTCCTGATCTCATTTCATATTCCATGCAAAGTAGATTAGACCAATCTATGAAAAAGGAATTTCAAGGTGATTTGTCTCAGGTTCTTGTCATGGTAGATCTGTCAATTGTCATGCAATATATCGCATCAATTAAGTAAGTAAAAACTAGTGCTAGCTTTTCACTGAAGTAATAGCAGAAGAATGATGGTAACCCCTGTTCATATATTGAAAGAATCTTTCTCTAAAACAAAAAAAATTGTAGAATCTAGAGAAATGAAAGCACGATTTGGCTACCAAAGAAATGATGCATTCAATACTGAGGTTGATTACTGAATCGAATGCAACTTTTTTTCTGTAGCCAAATTCTGCTTTCACCATCCCGAAATTTGCATTTTGTTTTCATTTTTGAGAATGACTCTTTCGATTTATGTGCAAGGGTCATCATCCTTTTTCTGACTAAAAAGTCAAAATTTGTCGAGATTTTTTACTCAATGGTGCAATGCAGCACATGCCAGTCCGGTGATGCCTAGAACTCAAGACGAATCACCTTAAAGCTTCTTGTGAATCGTGCATTGATGCTAGGCAAGGAGCTGTTAACTCTGTTCTCGGCTCTTAATTGTGTTGTCTGAACTGTGCATTACCCAGACCTATTTATTGTCAAGATATTGTTTTTCTTAAGTACTACTAAGGAAAGACTAGCGAATCAATTGTTTTAAAATGTGTGAAATATTCTTGCCTTCAAAACTTCAGACTCAGCCGATAATGCAAATGAAAAATTTGTATCACTGCTGAGGAATAAGCTGGAAATGTTGAAAGGTGTTTTAAACAAATTTCTCACCCATAGACTCGGCTTTAAGGGCATATGTTCTTTTTCTGTATTGTGAGTTAAATTAAAATATGTATTTAACACCGAAAACACATGTTACAAATTTTGAAAAAAATGGTCCAATAATTTTTTCCTGCTGGCCGGGCAGTATTGACATAAAAACAAAACTGCAGCAACCCAAATCACAACCAGTGGTTCCTTGCATAGCATTAGACTTGACTGTTCTTGAGGTATGCTCAAAAGTACACACTTTTTCAAATAGGTCTATTTTTTTGCACGGACTATATTAGTAGCTCATCAGATAATTGTCCCTTTATCTATGAATCTTCTTCAGTATTATTTTTATAAAATGTTTAACGAAGTGTCATCTCTGACCTTAAGAGTTGAAGGGCTATACCCAACAGCTGTAGTTCATACAAATTGGTTTTTCTATTTTGTTGTTGTTTTTAAATTAAATTATAAGATCAGCGTCAATTATTGGAAAGAGGCTGCTCATTGTAATCTAATAAGGTAAAAAAAGAAAAGAAAAGGAAACAATTTATGTCATCGATTTTCTGCCCTCTCTTGAGTCATACTTGAAATTTTCTCGTATCCCCTACAAAACCGTCTTCTTCAACACTGAAGTGCCCAGTGAGGAAAATGATATTTTAAATCGCAGCATTATGGCAAAGTTTTACGCTTTTATTTAGCTCAGCCAACTGATGGTTTCATGGTATATTTTTATGTTTTATTTATTTTCTCGCCAAGAAGATGTTTCTTCGAATTTTTCTGATTTCTTTGTTTCTTGTTTGAAGAGAGGATCCTTCAAGAAACTTCTCTAAGTATGTTTTTTTTGTATGCCATCAGCAAGCAATCTATGAATAAACTATGGAAGTACTTTCACGATGTACTGATACGTAGATATTCAAGTATTTCATGGAACACAAGAAAACTGTCACTTTTTCGAAAAACCACGAGACCGTAGAAGGGAAGTGTAATAATTTTCCACGTCCAATTTTGGATGGAGAAGTTACGGAAATGGACTTCTTTAAGTGCTAACTCAGACAGTCTACAAGGGTACAAGGTATTTTCAAAGAGCCGTTATGCAAAAACGACATTTTCCGCCCCCCCCCCCCCACTAAAACTTATTCAAACTTCGTCTATCAGTTACTAATACTGGAGGGCTTCTTTCCCCAAATTTTCAGACCCCCAAAAAATTTTTTGGGGGGGGTGGCGCTAGGGGGGGTGGGAGTCAAAACCTGTGAACCTCGATATCTTTCGAACGAAACAAGATATTGAGGCCCGGTTTGGACGAAAAATCGTCTAAAATTGCATACTTTAAGATTCTAAAGTTCAAAATCCCAAAATTAAATTTTTAATTTAACTTATGTGCTTTTTTTTCAGTTTTTGAGGAAAAACAATTTATTTTAAACACACTAAAACTGAAAAAGCACAATTTAGTATATGAACCGAAATCAGTTTTTTTAAATTGCTCGTCTTTTTCCGCATCCAAAGAGTGGTCGTATAAGCTGGGGAACCGAACGGTTCCGGAGTTATGATCGATTGAAGTTTCCGCTCAACGCGCGCCGACCGATTTTCGCGCGCAAAAAAGTCGGATTTGACTGTTATTAAATCAGATTGAATGTTCAAACTGAGCAAAATGCATTATTAGGGACTCTTGAGGGTGGCTGAGTTCAGGAATTACAGATACTTCCAAAAAATTCACGTTTTTAAAATTACAGCTCCGTACAGGACTACTGAGCGGCCAGTCGGCGCTCAGTGGGCCTCTAAAATAGCGCTACGGAGCTGTAATTTTAAAAACGTGAATTTTTCGTTTTTCGATCATATCTCCGGAACCGTTCGGTTCCCCAGCTTATACGACCACTCTTTGGATGCGGAAAAAGACGAGCAATTGAAAAAACTGGTTTTGGTTCAAATACAAAATTGTGCTTTTTCAGTTTAGTGTGTTTAAAATAAATTGTTTTTCCTCAAAAACTGAAAAAAAGCACATAAGTTAAGTTAAAAATTTAATTTTGGGATTTTGAACTTTAGAATCTTAAAGTATGCAATTTTAGACGATTTTTCGTCCAAACCGGGCCTCAATATCTTGTTTCGTCAGAAAGATATCGAGGTTCACAGGTTTTGACTTCCACCCCCCTAGCGCCCCCCCCCCCCCAAATTGTTTGGGGGTCTGAAAATTTGGGGAAAGAAGCGCTCCAGTATTAGTAACTGATAGACGAAGTTTGAATAAGTTTTAGTGGGGGGGGGGGGCGAAAAATGTTGTTTTTGCATACGGCTCTTTGACCTTCCGAAGGCAGTAAACGGTCCTTAACTAGACAGGTCCTTCATAGAGTGTCAAGTATTTTCCCAGGTTTAATTAAGGGTTACCTCAGAGTAAGGTTCTACAACATAACAGCTAAAAATCCAAGTCTCTAAGAATTTTTAAGTACAGAATATTTACCAGAAGAAAATGCCCATTGTTTTTCCTCAAATATTAAGAAAGTGAATGGATGTCGTGTCATATAGGGTGTGTTTCCCTCTCAAATATTTCATCTGGGTTTTTTCAATAATCTTTCAGGGAAAGCCCGCACTTTTCATATTGAAATTAGTTTTGGTTTATTTTTGAATCAGCTCATATTGCTTTGTTCAATTTATTACTGTTTGTGTACTTTACTTAAGTAATTAATAAATTTTATATTTCTTAATTTGCCTGTTTTAATCAGAAAATATACTTATTGCTTTACTGGCACCTAAGCAAAGTCATAGAGTTAAGTTATCTAAACTGAGAATGAACAAGAGTCAAGGCAGGAATGCAGATTATTTTTTCCTCGCGAATTTTTGGCTAAAAGAAAGTCTCCCAATTTTTTTTTCATTCAATACAAAGCAAAGACCCGAAATTTTAAGAAAATGCTCAAAACAATGTTTACAATCGAAGCGCCGGGAGGAGGATGGGCACTTCTTGGCTGCGGTCTCAGAATCTCCGCTAACATTTTATCCATCCTAAGAGAAGCAAATGCACGTATTTCGTCGAAACTTAGTGCATATGCTCTATAATTTCACAATGCATGCCGTAATGGATAAATTCCAGAAAAATCACACGTTCATTTTTTTCTATTAAATTTAAATTAGTATCAGAGATTCTGTCTGCTACACCGCAAAAGAGAAGTGGTCTTTCTGGATCCAGCACTTCAATTTTAAAATTATGGTTCAGGTTTTAAAAGTTCTCTCTGTCCTCATGAATGCACTAAAAATCATATACTTCTTGCATCCTGGGTATGTGTTCTGCTGTGCTAAGGAAAAACGCCGTATAAACCTTCAGGCGTTGCCAAATTTCCAATTCTGAAACATGAATCTCCTGGTAAACTTTGAATATTTTTCATCCAATTTTTCAGATAATGTTGTTGAAGATTTCACGCAGAGTGCCTGAAAATTTCAAGGAAAAATATTCATAACTTTCCACAAAAATAATCAACGTTTTATTCAAGTAAATTTGGCAACTCTCGAATGTTCCTACGGCGTTTTTCCTCAGCACGGCAGTATTGGTTTGGTCATTTCCCATGAAGGAAATTAAGCATGGAAGTTCATCAGTTGGTAGTGAATGTTGTTATAAGGTCACTAGTTGAATGGTTCTACTACACTAAATCAGAGATATTTTAAATCATTGAGTTACGTGCACAAATTCCTAGGAATTTTACAGTGCGACCTTATTATGATCCATCTTTTTCTCTTCGTTTCCTCAGAAGAGGCACTGCTAAAGCCTGAAAAACCGAGTGTGTATTGATGGCCGAAGTGCGAAACGACACGGAAGTAATAAAATTGCTGATTCAGCAATTAAATCGCTAAAAAAAAGTGACTACATTATTTCAACGTAGATTTTACAACACAAAAATGCTACTTTAACCACCCTTGTGGTAATTAAAGTAGCATTTTTGTGTTGTGAAATCTACGTTGGAATATTGCAGTCACTTTTTTTTAGCAATTTTATTTTTTCCGTGACGTATCTTCGTCGAGACGTTGCAGACATCCTCTCATACTCGGTTTTCTCCTTTGGAATACTAGCCAACGTAATTTCTTGATAACCTTCTTGGTTTTCTTCTCTGTCAGTAGAATATTCTGCATACATTTCAAACTAGGTAACTATGTAGTTAATTTTTTTCCCCTCTCTCAAATAAATAAAATGGCGGAAATTTTGAAACATTGCTATGGTGTTCCGTGGTTTTGCACTTTGGTCATCGATATATACCTATTGAAATATACAAAATTGATCTCCCTATCACCTTTTAGTGCACAGAAAGTTGAGAGCCTTTTTGCTTCAGAGAAACCCTTTGTTTCCTGTCAAGTTGATACTTGCATTATTTTCTTCCATTTCGATGAGCAAAGTGCAAAGCCTTGTATCTCCATTGCGATGTTTCGAAATTTTCAATCCCATTTTATTTTTTCGAGAAAGAAGGAGCCATATTCATAGCTTGAAAATAAAGAAACTTTGGCGAACCGAGAGAAAAAATCAGGACAGTTTCCTTTCTAGAAGTAACGTTGAGTAGTATGACAAAAAGTTTGCGACGTCGTTGCGAGCGGAAGTACGTGTTCCCGCTCATTGGCCGTCTAATTTATTTTCAATTTTTAATGCTTTGGGAATCGTTGTAATTAAATCTGGAATCACCGAAATCTTTAATTTGAGCATTTCAAATGTTCCGCCATCAGATATACAGGAATATTCATGAAGAATAATTTGAGATGAAGCTTCAAAAGCTTTATGCTATGTATACCCCAAGGCAAAGGCTTGGACTTGGATATAGACCCTGGTAAAAATCGGCGGTAGGAGCTGCGTTTCAAAATACCATAGGAGTTCTTAAAGCCGACTAAAGAAGGCTATTGAAAATCATATAGCCGGGCTATACGAAGCTATAAAAAAGTATACAGTCGGGCTATAGTTCCTATCGCAGGGTTTTACACTTTATCGCCATTGGCTATAAAAGGGTAGTAAGAAATTGTGTAGAAATTCGTGTGCTTTGGAAATTATTAAGTTTGATACGGAACCACCTTAATATTTACAAAACACACATTATATTTTCCTTTAAAACATTTTTTTATTCATCAATTAAAAATAAGAATAATCCATACAGAGTGTGCGAACATTTCAAAATCATGAGTTGAAAAACGCTGACTCCGCGAGACTAAATATTAGAGCCTAACACAAAGCGGAGCGGCGACGCACTGGCGCCTACAAACCTAACAGGGATACTTCACGCATTGCGCAATGCGTGAAGTATCCCTGTTAGGTTTGAAGGCGCCAATGCGCATTTTGCGCTCTCTGCCCGCCCGCCGCGCCGCAGCGTGCCACGGCGCGGCGTCTGAAGCAACTATTTCACACCAGATGTATTGCACAGTATCATAAGAAATTGAAGGCGCTCAAACATATTAAGAATGACAGGCATCCTTCAAAAGCACGGAGCTTTCCTCGCAAAATAAATCAAGATACTACGGCACAAAAAGAGAGCGGTAGTCCAAAAACTAACCAAGTCCTAGTATCCGTTTTTCGTAACGTTTAGCATAAAATGTATAGTCTGGCTGTTGCTTAATCGCCATCGGCTGTGAAAGGCTAAAAGAAATTGTACAGCCAGCTACAGAAGCTATTGGAAATCTTACAGCCGGCTTTAGGTCTATGGTATTTTGGAACACAGATTCTACTGCCAATTTTTACCAGGGGAATTTCTGTTAGTATGAGCAATTCACCTACAAACCTAAAAATGAAGAGAGCACTGAATTAAATCCTTTCATGCATGAGGCACGCACAGTATTTTAGACGAATATGCGTGTCTTATGCAATACTTATACTGTAGAATAAATTCAAACTGCTCACATGCCACAACTGGACCTCCATAAAGCATGTAGTCTCACATTGGGGAAAATAAAATGGAATTCTTACTAAGTAAGCAGGAAGATGTTGCAAGGCGAAATATTTTTTTTCCGGAGTCAGTCGAATGTGCTTTTCCATTTTCAGTCTTTATGACTGCTTTCATTTTCAAATTGTGGCTTTTTTTCTTATATCAGAGAAATGCCGTTGTTCCCACAGTACTAATACTAAACTCACGGCAAAAGTGAATTTTGAAGGCGTTTGAACTCTTTCATTTTGGCTAGGACTAGCAGGAATGGGTATTATCCCGCACTGCTACTGTATAACAATCTTAAACCTCAGCTTAAACTTTTTAGGTACATAAAGAACAAAAAAGTAGAATAATATGGGTGAGAAAAGCAGATCAAGTTAAGAATTTTTTGAAACCTGCTGTAGGAATTCATTTTGACGTTCTCATGTCAATGAATCTATGAAAATGTTTGTGGATGGTATTCAAATGGTATTGCAACATCACAATTCCAGTAAGCACTACTTCTCAACTCATGAGTGTTGATGACTGCATAGGTACATCCATATACGTGAATTGATGCTGCATTTACCTTAGTAGGGAGTGAGAACATACGACACCTTCTCGCATTAGAGGTTGCGACAAAAAACCGACAGCTCCTTTTTGCGAAGGAAACGGGAGGTTCAAAAAAGAAGAAAAAAGACTTGGCAACGGTTAGAAATTTTGAGCGTTGTCGTCGGATAGTCGTCGGGCTTGGACGGAACTAGGAGCCAGGCCAAATTGCAACGTTGCGTTGTAGTACATAGCTCGTTGTACCGGTGCGACTGTAAGACTTCGTGTACCAGTGAACAAAGTATTGGAGATTTCTGGCGAATTTTCAATGGTTTTTTAACGAAACTTTAAATTATCACAGTCAAAACTAAGACAAGTAATAAAGAACAGGTTATGTACCTAAATTAATTTTACCATGTATTATTTCTTAAATTTTAATTTCAGTGACATGAATGTGCGTGTTGCATATTCAAAAGTTGAAGGTACTCCCACTTTACTGAGACTAACAATAAGTCTACACTGACAGTGAGTTGGTTGAGGCGCCTCATGCAACTATTCGTGTTCCACGGATGTGTGTGTTGCATGTTCACAAATTGAAGGCGCTCCCGCTTTCCTCACGTCTTCAGAGATGCTCGGAAGTTGTCAGCTGTAGCGCCCGAGTAACTGAGTGCCCATGTAGGGATAGCATTATCACCAAAAAGTCCCGCTTTCTGTTTGGTCGACGAATTTCCGGATTTCGTAGTAGCCCCTTCGTTCCCAGTTTTCCACCGAAAGTAAAGAATTAAAGAAGATTTCGATCGAGTCCGAGAAATGCTGTCGAACTTTTTTGATACGATTTACCGACGTTTGAACCTTTGAAGCAAGTTCTGAATAATCACGACTCATGGATATTTTTGCCGAGGATCACCATCTTTCTATTAGTTTCATTCGTCTCTCTTTCGAAACTACTAATTTCTATTGGTCGGGTTTGTTGACCTAGATACCTACCGGGGTTCTTAAAAAACTCATGACTTTTAATAAAAACTCCCAAGGATTTTTTGCTCATTGGAGGCCTATGTTTGACGGAATGTATAATGATTTGGTAATTTTCTGTTCCTTTCCAGGCCTTTATACACCTAAACATGGTTCTCAAAGCCGCGATTTTGGTGAAGA
This sequence comes from Bemisia tabaci, assembly GCF_918797505.1. NCBI lineage: Eukaryota > Metazoa > Arthropoda > Insecta > Hemiptera > Aleyrodidae > Bemisia > Bemisia tabaci. The sequence goes on from NC_092797.1 coordinate 52,508,934, forward strand.
ATGCGGGTTTGCGATCGAATGCTGTAAAATCCGCATTTCTGGCCAAAAGGCACTTCAAGCCCATGCTTAGGTCAGTATTAGACCCGACAGTAAACTGGAAATGACCAAATCATGATACATACATTAAGGCCGTGTTTATACAGCATTTGACTCTTGATCGCGACGCGATTGCGCTCATTTGATCCGAGACTGCGACTTGACGGGGATTTGATGCGTGTGTTTATACAGGGTTAAACTCCCTCGCGACTCAATTTTAATTTATCACCAATACTGTTGGGTCGTGGTGGCAGTGCATCATGTCTTCATCCGACGAAGAAGACGTGCTTTTGCTATGGGCGGTGAATAAGCATCGTCGTTTTCGTCGTTATAGTGAACACCCTTTCAATACAGAAAATATTAAAAAAAGTCAGTATTTAAGTTTTTTGTTAGCATAAAATGCATTCCGTGGGTTCCAGAGGCATGGCCGAGCTTCCACCAGTTCCATAAGCTTCTGGGCTTCCTCTTCAGAAGTCATAATATTAGCCAACCTCTCAAACCTTTTTTATTTTATTAATAAACCACCTTTTTTAAAAAAGATGAAATAGTTTTATCGTCCGTTCACTGCACCAATCAAGACAAGACTGATCAAGAGTCAAGTCGGAGTCTAGAGCACAGAGTCTCGTCACAGACCGCGACGCGACTGAGATTTGATCGTCAAATCTCAATCGCGTCCGAGTCGCGACATGTATAAACATTCTCATTCAACTCCATGTGTTGTGCCGAGTCACAGTCTAGTCGCAATCGCGTCGCGATCAAGAGTTTAATGCTGTATAAACACGGCCTAAAGCCGCCTTCATAGCGCTCTTTGGCGCTCTGCGACATTTAGCCGCCAAAGTCCCTTTCCTCCCAAAGCCTCGTAGGGAGTTGGCACTCCATCATTACCTCTAAAACCCTTTGTCGCCACCCTTTCACTGGGCATCCCCTTCGTTTCCTTCCAGGAGGAACCCTATCAAGCATCTTCTTCGGCAGCCTTTCTTCCGTCATTCTGTTTTCATGACCATACCAGACAAGCTACGAGGGTCATCCAAAAAGTAAGGTTCCCTACCTTTTATCTTTCGAACGAAAAGAGATAAATCAAATCCGTAAAAGTAAACATATCAGGCATACTCTAAGCTTTAAAACAAGCTCAAGTTTTTGAAAATCGGTCGAGAAATTCGCGAGGAAACTCAATTTTACTGAGACGACCTCCTGTCGCTGCGTGCCCACCTCCGAGGTCAGGATGCGCGGAGAGTCGTTTACTTCAGACTCGGCTCATCGCCTCTAAACATCAAACCATGAATGAATTCAAAAGATTTCATTAAGTAGGTCTTGCCTTACTTTTTGAGATAGTCTCCGCATCTGTTTTGAAATTTCTGGTATCATTACAGCAGCTTTTTCATGCCCTCCGCGTAAAAGGTCTCGTTTTGGCTCCAAAACCAGTCATTGCCAGCGCTCTGCACCTCTAAATCGGTTGGAAATCGCTTTCCACAGTGGGAGTTTTTCATCTCAGGAATAGACGAAAGTCACCTGAGGCTAAATAAAGAGAGTACAGAGGATGGGGGAAAAAGTTTACCACGAAAAGCAACTGATTTGGAAGTGCAGAGCGCTGGCAATGACTGGTTTCGGAGCCAAGACGAGACCGTTTACGCGGAAGGCATGAAAAAGCTGCTGTACTTAATGATACCAGAAATGTCAAAAAAGATGCGGGGACTATCTAAAAAAAAATTGTAAGGCCTACTTAATGAAATCTTTTGAATTCCTTTTTGATTTGATGTTTAGAGGCGATGAGCCGAGTCTGAAAAGTAAGCGACTCTCCGCGCATCCTGACCTCGGAGGTGGCACGCAGCGACAGGAGGTCGTCTCAGTAAAATTGAGTTTCCTCGCGAATTTCCCGACCGATTTTCAAAAACTCGAGCTTGTTTTAAAGCTTAGAGTATGCCTGATATGTTTACTTTTACGGATTTGATTTATCTCTTTTCGTTCGAAAGGTACAAGGTAGGGAACCTTACTTTTTGGATGACCCTCGTATTAGGTCATGACGTCGAATACGATGTCATTTTGGACTCCCATCATCTGACGCACTCTTTTGTTGCGCACCCAATCATGATGCATTCTGTAATAAATAGACCCTCGATGAGCATAAAATCGTTGAGTTGAGGAAATCCAACCAGGGTGGGTCCAACAACGGCCCTATCGATATTCCTCCTTTCTGTCTCTACGGAACTATTGTTACAATGCATGGAATTTTAGACACTGCCCCCCTTTTTTCCGTTCTTAAGAAAGAAGGGAAAATGCAAAAGTTATCAGTAAAACATGTTTCACTTTTCTTTTTAAAAATAAGGTACCAGAGATTTTGCAACATAGTGCCAAGCAAGATACAGGGTCTTCCAGCTTTTCCTTCCATCTTTGTATCTTTCCCCTCTCTAGTTTTTTCTTCGGTTTTAGGTTTTGATTCAACATAGATTTTAATTTTAAGTAAATGGTTCCCTTGTTTTTTCTTCCAGTGTGGGGGAGTAGCAGCTGATCAGTCGTCATTCCGAAAAAGTTATTCGTGACACGATGAAAGGTACAGCGTTTTGGTAAGTTTGTCAAAATTTTCATACTAACTATACGTATTCCTCTTTTCTCTTCATTTCTTTTGTTTCACTTATTTATCTCGCGTCTGACAGGCATTAAACGATTTTGGAGTAAGTCAGTCTGAGCTTTTGACTCACCAATTCACCATACTGACTTGTCAATTCTTCGGAGCTAAATGTGGAATATGTCGTTATGGTCATAAAAGTGTCACATTTTTTTGCGGCAGTAAGAATGAATCGACGGTGTAAGTCGGCAATCACACAACTCGATTTGCGACGTTGCAGACTTCCTGTCATACTTCATTTTTTAAACGGGAAACTACTCAACGGCAACTCTTTAAAACTGCCTTGATATTTCTTCGCGGTGCGAAGAAAATTCTGCAAAAGCTTCAAGGAATGATGTCAATTTGTTCTCCTTTAAAAAAATAATGTAGAGGCGGAGATTTTCAGACACCGCAAACGAGTTATGTGATTGCCGACTTACACCGTCGGAATGTTGTCAGTCGCAGTTGTGAAAATGTTCAACCTCTTCCCTCCTCCCCTCCCTTCCCTCCTCCCTTTCCTCCCCTCCCCCTTCACTCCCCCTTTGGACGGGTGCAAAAACTCTCGACCCCCGCGACCGGTCGCGTTGGAAAATGGGAAGGTCCCCCAAATTAGCCCCAAATGGGGTGCCACACACGGGAACGCAGGTACGTCTCGTTTTTATACAATTCAGATGAGTTTTGCTGTTATAGCTATTTCAGCGATTTCATCTGAAAGAGATCAAACGAATTTTGAAGAAAACTCGATTTCGAAAAGACTTTTACTGGCTCTCTTCGCTATCACGGCAGAGCAGTAAAGTGAGGGCTACTTCATCCTTATCTTATCATCGCGGGAGTCATCCGGCTCTAGGTTGCCAGATTGTGTGGAAAAACCTGATATTTTACATCGAATTTCTAGGCAAGTTTGACCGAATGAAACAAATTAGTGCGACAGGTTCACATTTTAATTGAAGGGAAAAATTATCTATGTATGCCAATATAGGGATGTTTCCCTCCGCAGAAATTGTTACCAGCCATGCATAGTGCTGAAAAATCGGCCTATTTCCCATATCTAAACCAATCTAAAATATCTGCATTTTATCGTACAATCCGACAACATTGCCGCAGTTATTACTAACACACTCTCACACGGTTTCTCGGATGTCCAGGAATGCTCTAAGCTCAGCGGTCAGCGAGTTGCCATTTGCTGATTTGAGTGATTTGCGGCACTTGCCAGTTGCCAGTCAAGACGTAGTTATTTATTACTCCATGGTCAAGATCTTGCATAAAGATGTGCTAGTTCAGCACTTCAGCGATTATTTGGGAAACAGCGTTTTTGAGCGTGAGGCGTGAGCGTGACTAAGAGACTTACACCAGCAGTGAGAGAGACCTACACTAGTTGTTGGAGTTGTACCATTCCACCATTATATGTTCTGTTTCTGCACGTGCGTGGAGGTTCTAAGTGCAAAAGTGCGGGGGAAAATCTATCCTTTTGACATGAGAATCCGTTTGATAGTGATATATCACATTAGTTTCGTTTTCATTTGACTATATTTTACCGCACTCTTTTGTGGTAGTGAATTACTTAGCCGCCCTAGCTTACCTAACTGACCTAACTCCTGTGCTCTGATGATAAGGGGCTTACAGCACGCACGGACTTGCGCAGCATTCATATCATGGAGAAACCAGCCATTGGAATTGATTTGGGAACCACCCACTCTTGTGTGGGTGTGTGGCAGCACGGTAAAATTGAAATCATTGCCAATGACCAAGGTAATCGAATAACACCCAGCTATGTTGCTTTCTCAGATGAACGTTTAATCGGAGATGCTGCCAAAACGCTAGCTCCTAGTAACGCAAAGAACACCATATATGATGCGAAACGCCTTATAGGCCGCAAATTTGATGACCCTTTAGTACAGGCTGACATGAAGCATTGGCCCTTTACTGTAATCAACGATGCTGGGAATGCTAAATTGCGTGTCGAGTACAATGGAAGGGAGAGGGTATTTGCGCCGGAAGAAATTAGTTCCATGGTCCTGTCAAAACTGAAAGAAACGGCTGAAGTTTATCTTGATTGTGAAATCACTGATGCTGTTATTACTGTTCCAGCGTACTTCAATGATTCTCAACGACAAGCCACTAAAGATGCAGGAACTATTGCAGGATTGAATGTATTGCGAATCATTAATGAGCCCACCGCGGCTGCCATTGCTTACGGTCTTGATCAAAACTTGAAAGGTAAACGGAACATCTTGGTTTTCGATTTGGGAGGTGGCACTTTTGATGTTTCTATTCTAACCATCGATGAAGGTTCTTTATTTGAAGTAAAATCGACTGCTGGTGACACCCATTTGGGCGGCGAAGATTTTGACAGCCTTCTGGTGAATCATTTGGCCAAAGAATTCAAGCTGAAGCACAAGATAGATCTCACATCTAACTCCAGAGCACTATGTAGATTGAGGTCCGCTGCGGAACGGGCCAAATGCACTCTATCAGTGGCTTCAACAGCCAACATTTTCATTGACAGTTTATTTGATGGTATTGATTTTCACTCATTCCTCACCAGGGCTAAGTTCGAAGACCTCTGTGGTGACTTGTTCCGAAAAACATTAACTATCGTTGAGAAGGCCGTAACGGATGCTAAACTAGAAAAAGATGCCATTGATGATGTAGTCCTCGTTGGAGGTTCCTCGAGAATTCCGAAGGTCCAATCATTGCTCCAGAATTTCTTTGATGGTAAATCCCTGAAACATTCTATTCACCCAGATGAAGCTGTCGCTCATGGTGCTGCTGTGCTAGCTGCATCACTGAGTGGAAATGATGACTTAAAAATTAAGGATGTAGTGTTGCATGATGTTACTCCTCTTTCCCTTGGAGTTGATACCGTAAACGACGTATTCAGTGTTATCATTAAGAGAAATACCAGGATTCCATGCAAAATAACAACAGGATTTGTTACCACAGTAGACAACCAGGAAGTAGTAACCTTCTGTATCTATGAAGGGGAGCGTGCGGTAGCCTCTGAGAATCATTTGCTGGGTAAGGTTTCACTGCGAGGTATCAAAAGAGCACCCAAAGGTGTGACTAAGGTAGACGTCTCGTTTGACTTGAATGAAGAGGGAATCCTTTCAGTTTCAGTTGAAGAAAGGGGCACTGACAAATCTGAAAACATTACGATCACCAATGAAAAGGGTCACTTATCCAAAGAAGACATCAGACGAATGATCAAAGAAGCTAAACGTTATAAAGAAGAAGATGACAAGCATTTAGCTCGATCTAGAGCTAGAAATCAACTAGAAGATTATACTTACAAAATGATGCAGGAATTAGAAGCAGCAGAATCCGAGCTCTCCCAGGCTGACAAGAGTTGCCTGAAAGACGAAAGCGATAAAATCTGGGATTGGCTGAAGAAAAATCCTAAAGCTGGTCTAGGAGAATATAAACAGAAGTTGCAAGATATCCAGGAGAAGTGCCAGCCAATCATGAAAAAAATTCACAATGAAGATGCGCTACTTGATTAAGTGAGTCCCGTGGTGTGCTTTCTCATTCTGCTGTATCAAAACTTGAACTTTGAGTTATTTTGTCTTCATGATAATTGAATTTATATTTAAATCTTGCTCAGAGAGAGCCTAATGATGTTGGACAGTTACCAGAACGGAGATGATAATTTTCACTGCTCTATCAATGTCAAAATTTGCGATCAGCCTGGATTGTAACATAATAACCCATGTTTCCATTGTCTCTCAAGTAATGGATTCATTGTCTGATCATGAATGGACTCATGTTTTCCCTCTGAAAAGTTATTTTTATATGTTTTAAGAATTATTTTCACATAGGTATACTTAAGAATTTTCGTTGCTATGGTAAATGTAAAATTAACTTTAGTTCTAATGTATTCTACTGACCCCTGACATCATTGCATAGTCTATGTACGTAGATCAGACCAATCTGTGAAAAGGGCATTTCAAGGTGATACTTCTTAGATTCTTGTCGTAGTGGAAAAGGCATGCAATGTATCGGATCGATCAGGTCAAAACTCGTGGTAGCTTTTGACTTAATAGGGGAAAAAGGACGTCAACTCTTACGCGCGAATCTAAAGAATCATTTTCAGAAAAAAAAAATTCCTAAATTGAAAGAAATGAAATCAAGATTTGGATAGTTAAAAAGTTGGATTTGATACATTGGTCGATCAGTGAATCAAATGCGAAGTTTTTTTGTAGCCAAATCCTGCTTTCATTTTCTCCGAGTTTTGCAATTTTTTTCCTCGAGAATGATTCTTCAGACTCATGTGCAAGGGTTTACGTCCTGTTTTTGAATACGAAGGCGTAATCTGCCCAGACTTCTGACTCATCAATGCAATTTATTGCATGCTGGTTGAATCATACCAAGAACTCAGGACTAATCACCTTGAAGCTCTTTGTGAATCGTGCGTTTGATGCTGGGCAAGAAGCTGTTAGCTCTGATTTGGGCTCTGTATGATGTTGTCTGAACTGCATCACTCAGACCAATCTGGTCAATGTGTATTTTTGCTCACTAGGGAAAACTTGCTGATCACGTTTTCTTAAAATGAGAGCTATGTTTGTCCACACTAAACTTCGGACTCAGCCGATATTGCAAATGAAAAATGTGTATCACTGCTGAGCAATAAGCTGAAAATGTCGAAAGGTGTTCAAAACAAATTTCTCACCAATAGACCCGCTTTTAAGGGCATATGTTCTCCTTCTGTATGATGAGTTAAATTAAAATACGTATTCAACACTGAAAATACATGTTACAAATTTAGAAAAAAATTAGTCGGCCAATTATTTCCTGGTGGCTGGGCAATATTGAATTAAAAAAACTAAACTGCAGCAACCCAAATCACAGCCAGTGGTACCTCGCTCAGCATTCTTCAAAGTCTTCTTGATCCATTTAAGGGTCATTATCTGCCTTAATCAGAGTGGAATTTGAAAATTCATCGCACTTCCTAATAAATGTCTTCCTTAGCACCCTAGTGTGCAATCTGAAAGATATTCATCCCAAATTGGATGTATTATAGACCAGGTTTTACCCTTCATAGCTCGACTAGCAGGTGGTTCTATAGTTTTTGCGAAAAAGAACAGTTTCTTAGCACTGTTTTGGTTTTCATGTTTCACTTTTGAAAGGTGTATTCCTGAAGCAACTTCTTTAAATATGTACCTGTTGTGTATATCATCAGCTAAGAGTAAAAAATAAATTCTCTGTTACAATATTCGGATACTTAGACATGTATTTAATCAAACATAAGAAAACGGTCATTTTTGTGAGAAACCATGATACCACTGTCCAACTGATTGTGAGCTGAACAAAGAAGAGTTAAATGTTTCCACGCATCCAATTTTGGATGAAGAAGACATGGATTGAACTATTTTAAGTGCTGATTTAGACAGGGTACAAGGTAATTTCTAATTTGAGCCTTCAGGGGCAGGAAATGGACCATAATGAGACAGATCATTTGAAGAGAAGTGTTTCCTAGGTGTAAGTAAGGGTTCTCTTAAAGTATGATGCAAAAACCTAATAACAGAAAATGAAAGTCTCTGAGAAATTTTTAGTACAGAATATTTATTAGAAGAAAATGTCCATCGTTTTTGCTCAAATATCAAAAGAGTGAATGGATGTGATGTAAGGGTGTGTTCTCCAAGCAAATATCAAACCTTGGTTTTTTCCAATAATCTCTCTGGGAAAGCCCGCACTTTGATTCCAGATGAACTAAATATTGAGCTTCTGGTTCCGGATCCTCTAAATCTCTCTTTCTAATCGTTCTTAATTTCCTTTCATTGCGTTTTTCATCAACTAAGAATTGGTCAGCATATTTTTTTGTAAATACCTCTCCGTTTTCGTCGATAGAAATGTTTAGTTCCTAAGTTTGTTAGTTAGGTTCTTAAACGTTTTTCATTTCATATTGGAATTAATTACAGTTTATTTTTGAAGCAGATCAAATTGTTCTGTCACTCTTATCACTGTTCTTGTTCTTTAAGTAATTAATAAATTTTGTACCTACTTCTTAATTTGCCTTTTTTTATCTGAAAATGTACATATTGTTTTATTGGTATTAAGCAAATTCATAGAGCTAAGTTATCTGAACTGACAACATGCTTTCGGAAAATGAAAAAGAGACAGCCAGGGATGCAGATTAATTTTCGCTCGCGAATTTTTGGCCGAGATTAAACCTCCTAATTTTTTCAATCACACATTACAAAATAAAGACCCGAAATTTTGAGAAAATGTTCAAAACAATGTTTACAATCGAAGCGCTGGGGGAGGAAGGGCACTTCTTGGCTGCGGTCTCAGAATCTCCACCAACATTTCATCCATCATAAGAGGAGCAAATACCTTTATTTCGTCGAAACTTTTACTGCATATTCCTCTTAATTTCACAATGTTCTGATCGATTAATTCCAGAAAAATCACACATTCGTCTTTCTTTAAATTTAAATAAGCAGCAGAGATTCTGCAACACCGCAAAGAAAAAGTGCCCCTCCTAGATGCAGCAACTCAATTGTAAAATTATGGTTCAGGTTTTAATAGTTTTCTCTGTCTTCATGAATGCACTCAAAAATCATACACTTTTTGCATCCTGAGGGTGTGTTGGTTTAATCATTTGCTTTAAAGGAAATTAAACATTTAAGCTCATCAGTAGGTAGTGAATGTTGTTTTGAGGTCACTACAGTTGAATGTTGCTTCTACACTTAATTAGAGAGAGGGAATAAATGAGACCTTTTTGCATCAGAAGTTGCTACAAAAAACTATCAACTCCATTTTGCGAAGCCCAGGAAACGAAAAGCTTGAAAAAGAACCCTTGAAATTTTGTCGTAACTTGACAACAGTTAGAAACTCCAAGCTTTGTTGTCGCCACTAGAAGCTAGGCCAAATTGCAGACGTTGTAGCAAATTTCTCTTCGTTTCGGTGAGACTGTCACGTCCTCGTACAACGAAAGTTGGATTGCATTTTGCAATAAAGAACCAAGAGTATTCCAATGTTACTAGAACTGTGCAACTTACATTTCTTGCAATAAAATTGCTGGAACCTTGCAAAAAATTAAATCTACAATGGTAATTTTTGTATTGAATTAATATTTTTTTCTTGAGTAAAGATAAAACTGGTTTAGATGATCAGTTTATATTTGCAAGGTAAACAATATTTTGCACAATCTTGGCAACATTGGAAGGCTTGTGGTTCCTTTTTGGAAAAAGTAATCTAGTTAATAATGTATTTCTCGATTTCTGGTAATATATCTCGAAATTTTTAACGGAACTTATAATTACCAAAGTAATCGCCAAGACTAATAATAAAAATCAGGCTCCATAAATAAATTTTACGATGTAATTTTTTTTAAATTCTAATTTTAGTGACACCAGCAATGTGCTCCCCACTTTACAGAGGCCACACTGATAATGAGGTGGTCGAGCCAAGACCAGGGCTTTGCAAGGGGAGAAAATAGAGAGAAAGCTGACCAAAATCTGGCCTATCCAAATGCATTAGTCCACGTGACGTAAGTCAGGAAATGCGATGCCCGAAGCTGAGTTTAACTTAGGTATCGGCAAATGCTGTTTCCCCGCCTGGCTACGTCATCAGGGCCTGCCAAAATTATCCTTTCCAACGGGTTCAGGGTTCCATTTTTTGCATTTTCGAAACGGGATTTCTTTGCCCTTTAGGTGTGAAAGACATCTGAAAAAATTTCCAGAGGCTTACAGAGATCCTCGCGGTTACAGATCTAAACCCAAAGTGAGGACCTTTTTTTATTTTTTTTTCCTTTATTTATTTATTCATTGATTCTAAAAATCTCATCGTCGTACAAACTAGACACTATTTCAAACCACCTGTACCGCATCAATCGACCTCCTTATCGTTGGACGAAAACATAAGTTTGAAATAAGACTTGAGGTTCATATTTGTAGAACTGAAAAATACAAGTAGAGATAGAAGCAATGAAGAGGGACAAATATAGTGCCTCACAAAAATTCAATAGGACGGTTGTGTTGCACACAAAATCGCATAAGACAGACAAACAAAATAATTTTTTTAACCAATGGGGGGGGGGGGGGGGGTTGAGGTTTTTATTGCCAGAGTTGACTTTTTCTTGGTGAGCTGCGCAAGTCTCATTACCAGAATCTATGCAATTACTAGAAATGTCTGTCCATCGTCTTGTCTGAGCCTCTGTTAATTAGATATTAACAGAGGACACTACAAGAGATCATCTGTGTGCACTGCAATTCTACACACAAATGCGCACATTCTATGCGAAATCCAAAGAGGAAGTTCATTGTGATTTTTGGTTTTCAAACCTGATAAGTGATCCATTTTCCTACCATGAAAATCCATGACAGAGCTTAAAAGCTTTCCATTATTCTTTTTTTGAGCGGTTTTCAAGAACTTCAAGATGCTACTTTCTACGTTGCAATTATGTACACAATGCAGAATTACCTACACTTTTTGAACTATTCTGCCCTCGAAAATCTCTATTGCTGTGGAAAAGAGAAAGTAGTAGACAAATGTTACTTGCCTGAAGTTACGGACTCGGAGAGATGGTTAGTTTTACTTGAGATATACAAACCTCAATAGGTAAAATTTTCAATTTGAAGCTTCACTTGGTGTTAAATTGTATTAAAATCGTGGACAGCGCATTTTTTTTTAGACCATTTCAATTTTTGTACCTACCTGTCAGTTTACAGTCTAATTTTACCACCAATCCTGCTGCTTTTTGTGGCATGTCTCTGTAGCAAAGTTTTGATCATATTTTATATTAAACTCTATCAAAGAAATCAACCAATAACAAGGAACTGAAGTCGAACGGTTTGTACTGCATTTGAATTTGTCTCACTATCTCTCCTGCCCAAAAATCTAAGGCTGCTTTTTTTTTTTGTTCCAGGGTTGAAGTGAAATTCGAGGAGACGAACTAAAATTTGTAGTATGTGCTGCCTGTAACAATAGTTGTAGATGTATGAGAAGACACCAATGACACAGTGAACACGCTCCGAAGAAATTCCCTGCTTTTTAAACTGACATCGAGGGATATAGTAACCTGAAGTTGCTGCAGAAGCTGAGACTACTAAGTGGGTTTTGAGGTAAAAATTTCAGTCCATATCCATTGCTGAGTAGGTTTAAAAGAGATTTCACCATAAAATCTTGTGGGAAATGAATTAATAGTAAAAAAGAAATGAAATCGAAATAAATAAATAAAAAAAAAACTTTTAAAACATTTTTATTAAGTTTTTTGAATTGTGTTATTTCCCTCGGACCTTCATTTAGTCACCTTAAATTTTTGGAGCTAGTGTAAGATAAGTTCACAGTTGTTTACTTTCCACTTGCAAATGACTGCGTTGCCACCATCCAGTGGCGATCAAGGATCGACTTAAAGGAACAGCGACAATATGCTGCCATTGTATGCTGAAACTGAAAACTAATAACCTTTGAGAGAATTTTGATAAAGTCCACTCCACGTGATAGAAGTAAACAACTGCTAATTTATCTGATTCAATCTTTAGTTTAATTTTGAAGGGCTGTATCTTTCAGCTAGTTACCGAAAGAGTTGAAAGAAATCTTTATCAAAGCTGAGTCGCCAAATTTGTTCATCAAGGTATTAAAAGAACACTTTTTACAAAACCCTCTCCACACCTTGCAAGAGTCTTTAAATATGTAAAATTACTCTTTTTTATAAATTTTTCCAATCTGACTTGTACTGAACCTTTATGTTCAGGCTAATGTACTAAGCTTTGCAAATAAATAAATAAATTATGAACGTCGTGCAAATTATGTTCAAGTGCAAAAATTATGCATTGCTAATCCAAGTTTTCTAGCAGTCTGAGACCTGGAAATTTGGGGAATTTACATCGACCTGGAAAAGTTAGGGAACTCTTAGAAAAAGCTAGGGAATTCAATTTTGTGAGCAGATTTTAAAAACTCGACATAAATAAATAAATAACAACAAAAAAAGAAAAAAAAAAAATTAGTGGCAGTATTGTTCAAGGGGTAAAGAAAGTCAGGGAATTCTAAACGTTCGAGTCAGGGAAAGTTAGGGAATCTATAAGTGAAGAAATTTTGAAAACCCTGGAATCTTTCCCTCTTCACTCCAAGATCCAAGTGGGCGCTTAAATTGGAATGACTCTTTAAAATTCGATTAACACCAATTCAGAACTTGATTCTTTTTTCTTTCAGCTTGGGCTTCAAAAAAGAGAAAATATCCTTCAAATCTTCCTGTTTTAATTTCAGATTCGAGCTGTAAAAGATTCGATTGATACAAAAGTAGAATTTCTATCTGAAGAAAATATAATGGAAAGTTTGAAAGGAGGCACTGACATGTTTGGGGATTGCACGAGCATCAAACTTGGGGAAAATCTAGGAATCAAGGAAGAAATCGGGGATTACTCCGAAAATGGTAAGCCTCCCAATTTTCTGCTCTTTTTTTGTGATAAGTTGAGCCACTTTAAAGTAGGAAAAGTTCTAAGCTGGCAATTGACCTCTGAGAAGAAAATAGTTACCTTGAATAATATTGTGACGAGCTTTGAATGAAAATTAAGGTCTTTTCAGTGCGCATTTGGTGAGAAAATATTTCAATGAGAATTGGCTGATAGTTGGAATTGATAGACAAAGCAATAGGCAATGAAGACATAAGGAGTATGGAATGATTCGATTGATTGAAATGGGTGGTTCTTTAAGCTGATGGAAAAAATGATGGACTAATGAAAGGGTCTCTCGAGGGTTGCCGTTACTTAGTCTATTACCTTTTTCCTTTGTCCATTGCAACCACCCGCTTCCACCAATAGAATCCCTTCTCATCCTTTTGTCTTATTTTTCCATTGCTTCGTCTATCAATTTCAACAATCAGCCCGCTGATCCCCTTTTAAGAAAAGTATCATAAGTTTCATTGAGTTCAAGTTTCACAAGTTCAAAATCGAGTGTTTACTTATTTTCAAGTCCTCAAATACTAGCTCACACCGAAATAGTATTAAAAAAATAATAAAATAATATTTTTTGATAATTAAAAATCAATGATTACCAAAGAAAAACTGTTTACGTTGATAGGGAGGTGTATCTCAAGGCCAAGGCCAAGTTTGGCAAGGATGGGACGTTTTTTCTCTGTTTTCATTGCGTTTTTAGTTATTTTTAACTTGATAACTTACAGCTGGTTGCTTGCACCACGAACACCTTGAAAAAAATAAGAAAAAAATGGGGGAATTAGTGGACAAATTAAGATCCTCCGTCAAACTTTTTAAAAATGAAGTGAAACTGTTGGTCCCCAGTAGACTTTAGATCCCGGAAAAATTCTTTAAATTCTTTTTTTGACTATTTAAATCTTTTTTTAATTTTTTCTCTCCATGTTCCTTCTTTTTTTTACATTTCTGAAAGTTTACATATTTTATTGAGATAATGCTACGAAGTCTATTCTATAACAACTTTCCATAAACAATACAGTCTGACATGTAGTAATAATTAAAAAAAATTAAACACATGAATTTTTCCGGAATCTAAAGTCTACTGGGGACCAACAGTTTCACTTCATTTTTAAAAAGTTTGACGGAGGATCTTAATTTGTCCACTAATTCCCCATTTTTGACCACTGTGCGATGTAAATTTGTGAAGCTGAACACAATTCCATGCATTGATGACCGATAAGAACATTGTTAGCCATAAAAACTGCAGCAGACGGACAATTTCACTTCCATTTCTAAAAATTTGACAAAGAATCCTGATGTGTCGACGATTTCTCCCCATTTTGGACCACTGTGAGACCAAAATTTTTGAAACTGAACACAGTTAAATGCTTGGGGGCCCAATGAGAACATTTACAGCCGAAACCCATCAAAGGTGTAACTTTTTTGTCCATTTTTCCCGTCTTTTTGCTGTAGAAATGCTGTCCAGAATGATGGCGATTTGGCAACTTTGCCCCCTCATTTCTCAAAAACCGTGCGTATACTCAAGCTAAAATTTTAACCTCGAGTTTTAGGGTATCATAAGGTATCGTTTGGGTCCGGTTTCAGAAAAATCCCCGTTGGCCCAAATTGTGCCATTCTTGGCGTCGCTCTTTGGCTGCTTCTCAGCCTGTTACCAACCAATCACTTCCTAATAATCGAAGTATTTAATCTGCTAAACATATCAGGGCCCCAGAGGACCTAATTTTAAAACAAACTGAGCAATTGAGGGATTGATGAGGGCCATTAAAGCCTTTCTCCCTACTCTACTGGGGGGGGGGGGGCTGTTGCCTCTGTTGCGACCCCGGCAGCGCCTCTTGCCGTGGTGACAGGGAACGGTGGTGTCAATACACCACAATCTAATCTCTGTTTGATGCTTCGTTTAGCACTCTTTTCTTTATGCTTTGATTAGCATATTTGTCTCAACCCCCCCCCCCCCTCCCCCCGGTTTATGTCGTGTAATTGTTTGTTGGAAGTTCTAGGGTCATGAATTTCCCACTCTTAATATTTCCACAGGATTAGGTGTTTTTCTCCTTAGTCAAGTTGTAACAAATTTTGTTAATAACCCTGCGTAAATAAATTCAGTGTACTCTAAATAATTAACTTATGGTGGACTGTTAGGTCTGAGACACCACCATATTAGTGAGATGGTAGGAAAGATTAGACGGTAAAGAGTTGTACTTGAATGTTTTCAGAAACAATCGAATAATCAATTTAAGTAGTTTATAATTTGTACTAGTTTAAAATAGGGAGATAGATTATGAATGTCAATGTCACTTTTGTGTTTATTATGTACCTTTACATCAATAGTCAAACAAACAAAAAAAAAACCTTCAGTCGAATCGTTTCAAACTCTGCTTTAAAAATTTAGCTTTTGACTTCTGACTGAAATATGTATTATTTTTTTGTTGTTACCAGAAACCAGCTCTGCAAGTTATCCAACAAAAAGCATCCGTCAGAATAGCATCTTTGGAGATCCAGGTGGCAATATTTCTATAAATACCTCCCTCACTCCAGCTTGGATGAAAACTGAAGAAGTTTCTCCCAGTACACAGCTAATATGCTCGGTGGTTGAGCCAAAGATGGAAGTTGAAGAACGAAGAATTACTCGTGAACTGGTTGTCATGTGTCCAAAATATATAAGTAAGGAACCAAATAATGTTGTCTTCCTATGTAAAAATAATGATTTTGACACTGATCCTGATATTAAAAATGTAAAGAGTGATCAATCTGATGGTAATAGACATCTGAATCAAAGTGCAGAACCCTGTCAAGAACGGCCCTCTTGCAATATTAATCGAAGGAAAGTAGAGAGAAATCCACGGACTATTGCTAATACTAAGGGAGATAGTATAAAATTTTAAGTGTCAGGAATAACTGAGCAGTCAAGTATCTTAGAGATCTCACATGGCAATGCATTCCTCAGAAAGGCTGTATCCATGTCAGATCTGTCCTGCTAGTTTTAAAGCGAAGCAGCATTCTGAGTCGCATCAAAAAGTACACCCTAACGAAATACCGTTATCATGCAAGTTGTGTCCTGCAAAATTTGAAGTAAAAAATGGCCTGGACGTTCATTCTGTGGCTCAGAGTAATGAGAGACCATTCTCTTGTCTCCATTGTTCAAAGTCTTCTAAATTGAAAAGTTTTTTACAAGCTCATATTCGAAATCACTTTGAGGATAAAGTTATTACTTGCCCGCACTGTCCACCCAAAAAAATAAAAAATCGGAAATCAATATTTTCATGTTAATGTCGATTCTCAAGTCACTGTATGGGAGAGCAAATCTTTGCTCTTTGAAATTTTAAGCTTATTATGTTGGTCTACAATGGAGGGTAGTCCTTATCACATCGTTTAATATCTTAAGATGCAATTTTCAGAAAAATTACCTGTAATCACTAAAATTTATCCATTTTATAGGTTCCCCGGAAAGCAGTTGTTCAACGCTTCAGTATGAAAACAATGCTGCTATCTTACGCTTATCAGAAACCAACCCACAAAAAGATAATAAAAACCTTGCGGCCCCTGGAGAAGTGTTCATAGAACAGCCAACTCTTTCAAGCGAGGAATCAAATACGATCTCTATGTCTGGCAGTAGATGTGGTCTTGACTGTAAGTTGAATCTGGAAACGGTTAAGCGTGGAGAGAGCAAGAAACACTGCAGAAGTAGTTCTGATCAATTCAAGCAGCAAGTTGAATTACCATCCTTGAAACACAACACAAATCCGAATTCAAAATGGTCGACCACTAAAAATTGCAGGAAAAAAAATCATCCTGCTTTGAAGTTGAAAACTCACTCTGACGAGAAACCTTTCTTATGTAAAATTTGTCCAGCAAGATTTAAGTTACTCTCGAGGTTAAAAATCCATATGGTCACTCATTCAGATGACAAACCATTTCCTTGTGAAATTTGCTCAGCTAGATTCAAGTTGGGCTCAAGGCTACAGGCTCATTTGAAAGTTCATTCAGACGAAAGACCATTTTCATGCACCTTTTGTCCTTCAAAATTCAAATCAAAGATAGCTTTGACTTACCATTCAGTGAGACACAGTGACGAGCGACCATTCTCTTGTCCTCATTGCTCGATGCAGTTTAAACTGAAGCAAACCCGAGACACACATGTGAAAGTTCATGACATTCAGGGAAAGGCCTTGCCGTGTCCTCATTGTCCAAAGAAGTTCAAATCACAAAAAAGTTTAAAAAATCACCAATTGACACATTCCACCCCTGTAAGAGTTTATTCTTGCGCTCACTGCCCAGCGACGTTCCGTTTCAAGAAGCACGTTCGTTCTCATGTGGTGATTCATTCTAATGAAAAGCCATTCTCTTGTCATGAATGTTCTGTGCACTTCAAGTGGAAATCTCAGCTGACCAATCACCTTAAAACGCATTCCTTTGAAACTTTTTACTCATGTGCTGATTGCAGTAGGTCCTTCACATCAAAACATGGTATCAAGAAACATTTAGACTCTCACTGTGCCGAAAGGCCTTTTCCGTGTTCCGTTTGCAAATACAAAGCTCGAACGGAACCGATTCTTTTAGAACATTTTAGAAAACATTGTTCAGAAAAGCCGTACGCTTGCCTTGTTTGTGAAGCTACTTTTAAATGTAAAAGTTATTTGACAAAACACAGAAAGTCTCACAGCGAAGACAGACCATTTGTATGTGGACACTGCTCCTGTGGGTTCAAGAGTAAAGTTGTTTTGACCAGGCACCTAAAAAGACACGCTTGAGAAACTCAACTTTATGACGTGTTATTTCTTGATTCATTAAATTTGTTTTTTATCATTCAGTTCTTGTTAATTCGTTTAATAATTTACTTCCATTTCTCGGCAAAGTTTAAATCCTTGAAAAAGACTGATGTAGGTGTTATGTAAGGGCTTCCTGATTTTTGAAATTTATCGTTAAGTTTTTCTTGTTTTTTGACAGATCTCTTTCGTTTTTCTTGTTTTTTGTGGATCTCTTTTGTGTTTCTGGGTTTGTCTGTCATATTTTTGATAAATAAATACAGTTGAGTCAAACAAAGATATCTGTTTTACATGTTCATCCATGAAAAAAGCAATACCTACTTAGTAGCATTGATGTATGAAAGGACAAGTAAATATATTGTCAATTTTACAGAAGATATACTCTTCGCAAACTGTCAAAGTATGTGAATTCAGAACTTTTTTTCACATGTAAATGTCACTTTAACCTCTCGTGAATTTTAACAAAATCTTCTATTACTTTTAGTCTTGTCTGCCAGATATATAACATTCTTCCCTCCATTTTACAACAATTTAAATGGTTTTTAGAATAACAAATTTTGATTCTAAATTTTTTTATTTTTGTTCCTGTAAAATTACCTACGGTTCATGGGAGAAATTTTCAAAGGGTCTCCTAATTCCCACACTGTAACAGATTTCTTTCTTCTTTTTTTTTCTTTCTAAATTTACCTCTCACGTACAAAGGGGCCGAATTGATCAGAAATGCACCAAGCCACTTTTTGGGGAAAAAGGGTTGGAAGTAGTTATGAATTATTCAATTAGTTGTACATTTTCACCTGATATAAATTCAAAGTTAAGAAAAAATAATTTAAAATAGTTGATGAACTTTCTCCCTGACACCGAGTTTCATAGAGGATTAATACTTCTAGCCTCTTTTTCTCTGTTCGAACTTAATGTGACTGAATGCATTTCCATTAAACTCTGCTCAAATTCACGCTAGGGTTCTCCCCCCTTTCTTTTTTCTATAGATCGTATTCGATACATCAAATGGGTGAGATTGCATCGATATCAATTGATTCAAAACATAAACATAGCCTCAAAAGTCAATTGAGTTGTGTCTGAATGGATTTTTTTGTGATAGATTTTTGATTCGTATGAGTACTTATCGGCCAAAAGTAGTGAAATTTTTACAAAATTTTTCATTTTCAGCTTTTCTGACAGATATCCTTCAATTTTGGTTTGAGGTTTTGTCTTATTGTTTTCAACCAAACGATACATCAAACCACCATGGAATTTCCATTGAATTTCCAAACTAGACAATACACCTTGCTCAATTTTTCTGTTCTAATGTTAGAGTCAGGTCTGCTTCTACCCAGAAGTCCCAAAATGCCCCATCAGAAGCAAGAATGGAGATGTTGCATGTGTGAGGAATTTGCGATTTGACTATTGATTCTTTTGTAAAAGTTCGCAAGAAACACGATGGTGCCACTGGTTTTCTCTGAAATCAACTCCCAAGCTCAAAAAAAGCTCTCAAGTTGAGGCCAAGATGGAGGGGATATCCCACGCTAGAGAGTCCACGTCTACATCATGACAAACTCTCTATGCAAAGATAGGGAGCAAATACATTGCCAGGGTTGCAACTTTATTTGGGGACTCCAAAACTGAAAACATGGCATCACTGCTAATGTATTTGCTGCCTATCTTTGCATGGAGAGTTTGTCATGATGTAGAGGTGGACTCAGGATAGCGTGGGATATCCCCTCCATTTTGGCCGCAACTTGAGAGCTACATTCGAGCTTGGGAGTTGATTTCAGAGAAAACCAGTGGCACCATCGTGTTTCTCGCGAACTTTTACGTAAATCAACAGTCGAATCGTAAATTCCTCACACATGCAACATCTTCCCTCGAGAAACAAAATCTCCTCAGACAAAGGAGTCCTTTATTTGTTTAATTTTTTCTCTTCTGAAAGGATAATTTTGAGGACGATTTTCTTGACATATTACTGACGAATAATATTTCTAACCGTGAAGGTGAGCAACAATACCACAATATTGCCCGGTATTGCATCACTGCCCCTCTATCATTGGGTCGGAGGGGGAGGGGAGCGCTCACCGGAGCCGACTCCCGTCGAATCAAAATTGCCGCCGTAGCGTGGTCGAGAAAAGCGCGGGAAAGCTACCGTGGCGCTACGAGCTCTAGCGACCATAAGTGCAACTATCTCCCTAGTAACTGCGCCCTCATTATGCCGCGAATCCGCGAATTTTAATTCCGACGACTCTTGATGCACAACGGAGCCATACGCTGAAAATATTTGATGGTTACCTAATTTCTTCCCTACATATAATCGTAGCGGACTTCGTGTAACTGCATTTCTTGTTGCCTGATGCCCTCTAATGTTTGTTTTATTAACAGAAAATTGAGCAACACCCTAGGTACCTCGAAATTCTCTTGGCATAATCTTTGTGATCAATAGGAAATTCTAAAGACAAAGTTATTAAAAAGCTTTAATTGGTTCGTTGCTGGTTAAAAATAAAAAAAAAAACAACTCAATTGGGTAACATGAAATGCAGTTTTGTTGATTTTGGTTAAAGTTAGCCAACTGTTCAAACAAATTTGTATCCATTCACTTTTGTGGACTCTTTGGGAAAATTAAGTATTCCAATTTATTTAGTTAGTTCATCATGAATCCATTTTGCCGCATAGTTTCCACATTGTGGAGCATAGTGATAAAATCTGGCGTTATTAGGTTCATTGAAACTATTCATAGGGTTAAACAGGAAAGGAGATGGTTGCAGGGTCTAACAATAGGAAACTTTCAGTTGAGCTTTTCACTAACATTTTCAAGCAAACCCTTCCGTATCACACTATGTTGGATTCGCCAATAATCTCGAATTTTTTTTTGTCCTATGTCGAAAATAATCGACGCAGGTCACATGGACTAAATTTTCTGGATCAACATCGAAAGTTCTGCTATTGAGTTAATAAATATCCTCTTCACAGCATTATGACAGAACAGACTTTCAACGTAGTGTACCTAGATTAATTTTCTGACTATTCCTGACACAAATAAAGAAAAATTGTAATCGAGATGGTTCAACACTACGATTGAGGTAGGGCGTTTTCCATATTTTGCCATTGGTAATCATGCTGAAAGGTGATGTGAATTATATGGGCGGAAGCTATGTACATGGGAGTTGCGTGCTTAATATTTCATACAAATTCCCTTTTACAGTCCTTGCATATGTATGTCATAATCCGAAATCAACCATTCAAATGTAGGAATCTTTCTCTTTTTTTCCAGAGGTTGGCTGTATGAAAATGCCAAGTGTTATTACCTGGCAAAAACTGGCTCTTGCAGGCCCATCTCTAATGATCAGCCTGCATTTGCAAAAGAGCACACAGCAAAAAGTTTTCGTAGTTTTTGGAAAAAATAACCATGACTTCTTCAGCTTCTAGCTCCATAGAAGTTTTTGCTCCTTTAATATAAATTTATAAGGAAGCAGACCAGCAATGGCATCCAAACACACTTCGGGCTCTGTGAAAATAAGTGAGCATACTTGAAAACAAAAGATGGAATTTATTGCAAAAATAGTACCAGACAGAGAATAAAACACTGAAAAGTACAAGAAACAATGCCTCAATAACACAGGAGTTAAAAAAATATCAGATCTTTGCTCTTAACCAACATAGAATTAATTATTTAGGCTGTGACTGATGTTTTTCAAGCGTCATCTACCTTTAATAATATGAAGGAATTAAGAAGCTTGTCAGCACATAAGATTTTAGCCAACCCCAGATAGCGTCCTTTAGTGAAATCAGTGAAGATCCTTCCTCTGGCTCTTCTTACTTGCAAACAAAAGTTAAAATTAAAGAAGATACATAAAAGAAACTTTCAAAGGATAAAGTGAGCGTTTTGATGAGAGTGAAATCATGAATTTGAAGACAGGTATTTTACTACCTGGAAACTTTAATTATCTTTTCAAATTAAAAATACAATGATATAGAATGTCATTGAAAATTGAGAAAAAAATAACTGCTCCTATAACTTCTGGAAAATGCTCCTCCTTTCGCAAAAAAGAAGAGCAAACATCGATGGCAACAGGATCTGCAACCTTATAAGAGTTTGAAGATGCCACATACAATCGATGGCCTTTAAAGTATTACGTAACCAGCAAAGTCTTCAAATTTACATGAAACCATTTTACAATTTGATGTTGAAGATGCAGGTTGTAGTATTATACCATGTAAAAAACAGAAAACTCAGAATACAGATGGGAACATTGACCTTGAGAGTCCACCTATCTCAGATCCTTCTTTATTATTTTAGTGTGATACTCTCACCTCCTCTAATTCTCTTGTTGAAGACGGCGAGAGCGGTGCTGACATTAATTTTGCAAATTTAGACGATCTTCTTGCTGATTTTCATCCTGACGCATTCATAGGATTTAACTTTGTTATGTATTGCAACCAAAGCTGTGCCTTATAACTGGGCCTTTTTTTACTTTGAAACCACAATCTGAGAGATTGTTTATTTTATACACTTTAGTATGTAAGCTGATCAAATCATGTATATGATAAGTGTTTTCTGTCTATAATTCTACGGACAATCATTCTGTGATACCAATTTCCAAAAAAAAAAAAAAAAATATTTTAAAATTAAGAATTGAGAATCCAAAATTTTATAACTGAAATGTGCTGTGGCCATTAATGTACTTTTTCCTCATATATATATTTTTCATGTTCCTTTTTTAAAATTTATATCCTTCGAAAATTTTGGTCATTAGACATTTAACTGCTGATCTCTTGGCAAGTGCTCAGTCATAATATTCGGAAAGATGAATATTCTCAAAATATGTTTTTATACCTACTTCATAAGCATTCCATACCATGTTTTCTTTTTATTAATTTTTTTTTGACAATTTACAACGTTGTCATGCATCCATTTTCTTTGAAACCTAAGAACAAGGAGTCTCAGACGCATTGCGCAGAAGGAAGACATTAACTTTCTTAAGATGTATAATGTACATGGAGTTGACAAATCATGCTTATGATATGTGTTTTGAGTTCATAATTCTGCGGATAATCGTTCTGTGACTTAATTTTTTTAAAAAAATCTCTTAAATGAAGAAATTTTACTGTTAGAAGTCTTTACTCTATTTCAGGTCCAATGCATC
This sequence comes from Bemisia tabaci, assembly GCF_918797505.1. Lineage (NCBI taxonomy): Eukaryota > Metazoa > Arthropoda > Insecta > Hemiptera > Aleyrodidae > Bemisia > Bemisia tabaci. Next base: position 52,531,855 of record NC_092797.1, read on the forward strand.
CTGAGCAGTTATCTCCGATGCATCCTGGCATCCAATGGCTGAGCTATCAGTTGAAAAATACAACCACTTTCTACAGTGTAGTAGAAAAATTAAAAAATCATATGGCTATAAACTTCTGCAGTTTTTGACCATATTAGCAATTTTCATTATTTTGTATATCGATCAGACATTGATAATGTTGCCGCATGGGGGTGTAGTTAACAGCTTTGCTTTCAATTTAATGAAGTGTTTTTTTATGATTTTCTCAAGAGGTGAATGTTTCGATGTCCAATATACCATGATGGGTCATCAACTCCTTCAGTGCAAAGTTATCAAAGACCTTGGTGTTATGTTTGATCCAACACTCCCCTTTGCTGATCATATAGATTATGCAGTCTCTAAGGCGTTCAAAAAACTGTACTTTATTTTAAGTAAGTCTAAAGAATTTAAGAATATCTTAACCTTCACAACACTTTATAACTCACTGGTTAGACCCATTCTAACATTTGCGTCCCCTGAATGGCATCCTATTTCTAAAGGCAACTTTGCAAAAATTGAAAGAATTCAAAGACGTTTTCCAAGATTCACTTCTTTTAAAAGTAGAGAACCTGCATCACTCTTTGATTATGACCCGTACCCTTTTACTCCTCTATCAAAGTGTCTGGGCTAGCTGAAACACTTAGCTACAATGATTACTAATTTCTATTTAAGCTCTTTCATGGTTTCAAAAACTCACCTGAACTTCTCAGTAAATTTAATTAGCTGTGCCAGCCAGGCTATTGCGAGCTAGGAACATCACATTTAATTCTAATAGTTCTGATAGGTCACTGGTCATCAGTATGAGTAAAGTCGTGAACTCTATACAGGTTGATTTTTTTAATACTAAAATTGGTAATTTTAAAACTGCCTCTAGGGGGTCATTCCTCTCCAACCTCTCTAGTTAATAAATTAAATCGTTTATTTTCCTATTGTTGAGTCATTTTTGACGAACATTTTTTTTAACTTATTGTTGTATTCTAGTTTTTATTTATGTTTGCATCATTGAAGCTTATCTCGAACTTGTTGCCATCTTGTTCTTGTCTTCGTTTTTTTGTAACATTCTCTTACTAATGGGTCTTCATGACCCGTCGATACTGTAAATAAATGAATAAATTGTTCAAACAGCTTGTGAAAAGCTTCAAATAAAAATTCAAATTTTTAAGCAGGAAAGACAAAACATTGACTTTTCATTATATTTGATTATGGCTCCTGTATCCTCGCGATTTGATCAGGAAAAAAATTTAGGTCACTGACTTCACTTTATCATCTTGATTTTGATTGGAGTTCCGAACTTTCAGAGCTTATACGCCTTTGAAATATCAGACACCAGATTCTTCAGATCACTTTGTTTTTAAAATCAATGCTAAGTCAGACATTCACTGCCCAAAATAATTATGATTACCATAAATTCTGATTGCATTTGTCTCAGACTCTTTGAGATTCCTCAGATTACCACAAACAGCAGGAATAATCTTGGCTGACTTCAAGTATGAATGATTGATGGAGTACTTCGTTTCAACAAGCAAGCAGTTTTTCATAGATTCGGGCATCGATGTTCCTTGTGAAACTACCAAAAGCGAAAGTTTGCGTTGACCAATACCTCCGTATTACCTCTTGAATTTCTTCAGGGCTGATGGCAGGTGGGCCTTCAATCTGAAAAACGAGTGAGAATATAAGATTTAGTTTGATGAAAAGCTTCGCAATTTGCTGGAGAGACTGAAAGATCTAAATAAGAAACATTATTTATGGATTGGCTGGGTCCCTTATTTAAAATTCAAGACAGATGCACTTTCCAGATGCTACTGATATCTAACTGGGCCACTAAGCGAGATGCGAATTTAAGCATTATTATATGGGTTTTCTCCTCTAAATTTCATGTACATACAACACAATTTGTAAGGTGAAAGTTACTGAAAATAACACCTAACACAGATATTAACATTTTTTGATGCATCAATTCAAAACTTCCTGCTCATACGCATGCAATCAATGTAGCTGAGACAAACGTACTTGTTGGTTGGCAGAACCGTAAATGTTCTTGCGATTCACAGCATGGTTACACAACACTGAGGCCCTCGTAAAGGGATCATCTGAACTGCTTTGACTATCCATTCTGATCAGAAGAGCTAAGTCTACAAGTTGAGCGACAGTTTCCTTCGCCAAATATAGGATGATGTCGGTGGCTAGGTTGTTGACGACAAAATCTGTTTCATACTGACTAGAAATAAGCTCCAGGAGCAAATCTAAAGATGTTCCGAAGGTGACTCGCCTAGACAGATGGAAATCCAAATAGGCCCTGAAATAGAATCAAATTTACACCCATTAAGTTCTCAGGTTGAAAATTCAAAACATCTTAGTTCGAGAGTTCAGTGGATGCTCATGTTCCAGAAATTCAGGACGAGATCTTTTGAAAAATGATTCATGCTTGCACTAATCACGCTCTACATCATATTTTTTCGTTTCCAAAATAATGAAATGATGACTGGAGCAGCACTACATAAAATGGAACCAAATTTACACTCAATAAGTTCTCAGGTTGAAAATTCAATAAATTTTTGTTTGGGAGCTCAGTGGATGCTCATTTATCGGAAAGTCAGGACTAACACTTAAGAAAAGCGATTCATGCATGCGCTCATTACGCTCTTCATCATATTTTCTCATTTTCAGGCTAGAGCAGTGTTGCATAATTTTTTGAAGGGGTCCAGAGTTGCCTTACGAGGGCTTGGTTACTTTTGTGGTTGGTTATTATTCTACAGCATTAAAATCTCAGGCATTAAATCTACGTCAAACATGATGTCATTTTCGACATCCATAATCTGATGCATTCTATCATTATGGACCCGATCTCTCTTGGAAATTCCAGCTGATCTCCTCTAGAAATCCATCTCCGTTGCTCTTGGCATATTCTGTGTCTGTTTCTTCAGTTGCCAAATTTCACATCTGGGCGTCAAAATACTTTTAACTGCAGCGTTATAAATTCTCCTCTTGTTAGATAACAAGAGGAGAGCCCATTTTGAAAGATTTCAAAATGGGCTGATCCCAGAGGATTCCATTTAACATCGCTATAGCCTTCCTTGCTAGGGTGTTTCTTTCCTTTATTGCTTGATCGTTCTTCCATCCTGGGTCAACCTAATCTAACCCTAAGTCGAAAATGACATCCTGTTCGACGTCATGACCAAACAGCTCGTCTGGTACGGTCATGCAAACAGGATGACCGAAGAGAGGCTGCCAAAGAAAATGCTTGATTGGGTTCCTCCTGAGAGGAGACGACAGGGACGCCCAGTGAAAGAGTGGTGACAGAGGGTTTTAAATGAAATGAGGGAGTGCCAACCTTGACAGGTTTTGGGAGGACCAAATACTGAGGCGGTTAGGCGTTGCAGAGCGCCAGAAAACGCTGTGAAAGTGACTCTTATGTATGTATTAAAATTTTGGGGCAACATGTGGAAGTGAGTGGGAATGGACGATAGCACGATTGAACGCTTGGAAAGTATGAAAATTTTTCCTCTTACATGCTGCTTCTTTCTTGGTTTTACTGTGCGCATTATACACATATCTTCTTTTTGCTTTACAATTAACATGAAATCATCCTGCGCAGTATGATTACAAGCGGTTTAATGGCTGACAGTACACGGCAGGCAGCACTTCTTAAGGTCTGAAGCCATTCTTCTTTTACTCAGCAAGTGAACTGGTGAAAACCCTGAATTTTGTTGACTTACTTTCGCATTCTTTGATTTTCTCTTCTTCCAACTTGCTTATCTTTAGCATCGTTCATGACAACTTTTCAAAAGCAAAATCAAGGACTTTCAAGGAGTTCTCAAGGACTCTAAAGAAAATTCAAGGAATTTCAAAAAAAAAAAAAAAAAAAAAACTTTGAAGGCTTAAGAGAGTGCATGTAGAAATGAAAAATTACTATTCTTACATCCTTGTTTCTTTACTTTCTACATAAAGGAGCAAATCTAAGAACAAAATTTTTCAAAAACACAAAATGAAACGAGCAAAAACGATAAATTTTACCAAGATATTGTAGCCCGGTAGAATCTCAGTAGGCAGGGATTTCAAATTTGGTGGGTCTGACCCTTCCAGCGCGCTAACTGGTTTCGGGCAGTGGCCGCTGGGGGGCGCAGGACTCGTCAAATTCAGTTCCGGTCCAAGCAAGCTCGTGAATTCGTGTTCGTCATGTAAGTAACTCTTGTTGAAAGCCAAGTCCTTCGGGGGTTGGTATTATTATTACAATAGTATATTTTCTTCGTCCTAGTTAGGTTGTGCGAGTATTATCCGACCCATTCATCAAACTCAACTTTCGGTATTCTTCTCATTCTTTTCCCTTTCCTCTTCTGATTGAGGCGTGCGCGCCGGGCTGCGTCTCAGCCACGGTGCCCCTTTAGTTTGATGAATGGGTCGGAGAATACTCGCACAACACAACTAGAACGAAGAAAACATACTAATGTAATAATAATACCAAGTCCCGAAGGACTTGGCTTTCAACGAGAGTTACTTACATCACGAACACGAATTCACGAGCTTGCTTGGACCGGAACTGAATTTGACGAGTCCTGCGCCCCCCAGCGGCCATTGCCTAAAACCAGTTAGCGCACTGGAGGGGTCAGGCCCGCCAAATTTGAAATCCCTGTCTGCTAAGTTTCTACCGCGCTACAATATTATGTATTCACAATAAGACTGATTAATTTGATCTGTTATCTTGTTGAAATCCTTGAATTGTTGTGAACTCCTCACCACCACACCTTTAAAATAAATCTCAAATTCACACAAAAATGTATCACAATTCTGTTCACTGAAGAATTTTTTTTCACAGAGGACAGTGAGAGAAAAGACACAAATTCAGCGGATGATGTAAAATTAAAGGAATTTCAAAGAACTTTCAACAACAATGAGGCAAAATCCCAGAATTCAAGGATATTCAAGGACTTGAAAATGCAAAAAAAAATTCAAGCATTCTCAAGGACTTTTCAAGGCGTCAGAAACCACGTTTTGCTGATTCATTAGCAACGAAGTTTTTATGGAACTATCTGTGAAAACTGTGGATGTGTCACACTTAAAACATTGACCTAGAGGTATGAAATAAAATGAATTCTAAATCACCTAGTTGACAGAGTTAATGCCATTTGATCAGCACGAGCCGCTCGCTCTAGCTTAATTGCATCCGGTGGGTCTGAAGTAACTTCAATGCCAAGATATTCCAGAAAATCAAGGCATATCTCTCTCCGTTTGGAAGGTTTTCCAGAGTCTCCATTCAAGGGGTCTAACGCAGCATGCTTCACATGCACGTCCTTCACAGCTACAACCCAAACAAAATGAAGAAACAGAATTTAGTGACATCTTGAGACAAATATTGAACGAGATATTAGATGATAAAGATTCGGGGACCTCGATCCTCAACTGAATCAGTACTTATAGTGAGCGGAGGTCCAGTTTTAAAAATCTTTTTTTTCCCCCTGCAACTTTTAATTTTCCAGTTTTCCTTGCCATATTACCAAAGAAAGCAGCGGTAGTGCACTTCTTGGAACAGAAGTAACAGACATACAGGAACGGGACTGCTACATTAAAAGGGCATCAAAAATGCAAAAAAAAAAAAAAAAAAAAAAGAGTTTGAAAACTTTGACTTCCACCCTTCTTGAAAGTACAGATTTTTGAAATAGCTGCTTTTCAGCAGTGTGTAGCAGGAAAAAGTTTAAAGAAGATGATTTACTATACATTTAAGCAATACTAACATAATTTTTGTCTCTCTTTTACACATTGTCATACTCAAATATACTCAATTCATGCTTTAGAATTGCAATGTAAACCTCAAAGCACATGTCCTTACCTACTAGCTGCATTACGCTATGATATGAACAAATATTTTGGCTTTTGTTGGTTTCAGTTCCTATGTCATTTATTCCAAATTAATGATGATTAAGCAGACCAAAATAGTTATGGTCACCTGATATTAAGTTAATTAAACCAAGAAATTAGGGTTAGAGGAGAGTGCAAAGGTAGCTTACAGGGTTGCAATAGAATTTAGAGAATGAAATTGCCAGACATTTCCCTAACACATTTTGGTAAAATTCCCTGACAATAATGGATATGCCAGATGACTGAAAAGATGAAATTTGAAATAGTCTCCACGCAAAATCTGTTGTTCGAACCGTCAAACCCATTCTGGAAAGCAAAAAAAGGTGACTAAACAATTTTTCCCTGACACTTGCGTCATTTTCCCAGACTTTTTAAAATTCCCACACACTTCCCAGTTTCCTGGTATTCCCTGACCGTGGCAACCCTACATTTAAAAGGTCAGTAGCACAAATTTTTTTAAAATTAATTTTCTGAAACCACAGGGTAAGTAAACTAAGCTTTTAGGAATTTTTCCAGATTTTTTTTCGGCCATAAATGGCAAAAAAATGCTATCTATGAAATGTAAAACATGGGACCTGCTTGAAGCGATATTTTTGGGGGGCTCTGATGACTGAAGAAGAGGCAATGGCATTTGCAGATTGACTGAACTCAACTTCAGGCAACGCCTTGCTAAGTACACCAACTCGCGGTTGTTTTTTTATTGGATTTTCTTCTTCTTGGAGATGATTTTTTGAATTATCCTTTTGGTTTGATCGCAAAATCTTGCATAAGAAAAACACTGATATAACCCTGCAAAAATTCCTTGCCACTGTCCCATGTCATTAATGAGTATATTGAATTCTCACCCAAGTAGTTCATCAATCTTTGGATCTTGATTTTATCTTTCCTTAGAAGAAAGAGAATATCTTGGACTCCAATGCTTGCAGATTCCCTAAGCTCCGCAATCTCTTGCGCTTGTGAGAGGAGGGAGAACATCTGCTGGATCACGATATTTTCAATCAATTGTGCAGTTGCGATAGATGGTCTATGACTGTCACCCAGACCCCACAACATGAGTTGAATATCTGGAAGGGAATTAGTAAGAACTTATTGATATAACTCACATTGAACAACGGAAAAAATTTACATTGAAGTGGTCTTGGTTATCACTGCCGTGCTGAGGAAGAACGTTGTATGAACATTCGAGAGTTGGCAAATTTCCTTCGATAAGACGTTCATTCTTAAGAAAAGTAATGCATATTTTTCCTTGAATTTTTCAGGATCTATAGGTGTAATTGCGAACAAAATTATCTGAGAAATTGGGAGGAAAATATTCATAAGTTTACCAGGAAATTTGCGTTTTATCAAAGGAAATTTGGCAACGCCTGAAGGTTCATACAGCGTTTTCCCTTAGCACGGCAGATCACAAGTGATCTTGGCATTGCAATTAGTAGGTTGCGCACTGAAGTGGGAGGGGCTGGGGCATTTAAAAAAAAAAAAAATTGAAAATGGGAAGGCAGGACAAGGGGGTTATGAAATAGAGAGACCGTCAAACTGGACTCAGAAATCAGGACAGCCAATTTGCTTCAGCACAAAACCCATGTGTTAGGTATTTGTGAATTCACAGGAAAAAAAAAAAAAAAAAAAAAAAGAAAAAGATAATGACTGGGAGAGAAAGGGGCTGAGAGATTTCAATGCACCTGGCTGCTAGAAAAAGACTTCGCGGTTTGCATGGCAAACAGATTGATCGTTCTTAAGAGAAGGCAGGAGTGCAGGCCTCCACTGTTACCTGTAATCTAACACTTCTTTCTCGTGGCAGTATCTCTCTCCTTTCTGCAAATCTCTGCAAATACTACGTTCATGTTCGAACACAATTTTTGGAAGAATTCCTCAGATTTTCATGGTGAATGCAATCGCTGTTTTGCTTGCACTTACCATTTCAGCAAACGGCATACCTCTTAGGGGTAAAATAGTGATCGAATTAGCAATGCTAGGCTAGAAGTTGTTTATTATACGCTGAAACAAAAGTCAAGTATTGTTATGACACTACACACCGATGGTGCTATCTAATTGCAGATATTAATCTATTAAGTGGTGCTGATTCTGAACCGATTAGATATTGATATTTGTCTCAACATACGATGAGCAACTCTGAAAAATGATAATTTCCGTTAATAAACTGAATTTTAACACACTTTAGCAAAACAACTCAAGGGATGACCGCAATCTGCCTGCATTAACACTATTTTAGATTGTTCATTCATTCATTCAAAAAGAAAAGATTCCGATAGACAGACAGCTGGTCACCAGATTAGGGCTGTTCTATCTGTTGTCGGTTAGTTACCAAAACAGATCTGTCGAAAAAAAGTTACGATGAGGGCACTCTCACCGATAGCGATCTGAGTTTTCGGAGCTGACAAAAATAAGCTGTTGCCATACGTACATCGATTTTACATGCCGCTGCGCCAGGCAATCTGACAAACCAACACACAGGGCAAAAATGCATTGAGTACAAACTCTCAAAACTCCGATAAGGCGGGCTGTTAACAATATCATCGCCACTGTCGGTACTGTCACCAGTTTTGGTAAGGGACGATACCAATGAATGTGTCCGAGAGATAATGGGCGTTGAGGGGACGATTGTGCATAATATCATGACCAGGCAATTGGTATGGTATGGGCATGTGCAGAGAATGGCTGATACCAGGTTGCCGAAGAAGGTGTTGGAGTGGGTCCCCCCAGGTAGGCGACGGAGAGGGCGTCCAGCCAAACAGTGGGTAGAGGGCATCCGTGAAGAGATGGAGAGATGCCAGCTTCCGGAGGATCTCTACCATGATAGATTCCTGTGGAGAGCAGGTGTCACAGAGCGCCCTGGCGTGCCATAAAAGCGGCTTATGCATAAATATGATACCAATGGCGTTCCGGGTAGAATCAGTTTGCACACCCCTACAGCAGATGCAGATGCAAAGCACCCTATTACGCTGAACTCCCGTACTCATGCACAGTACCGTCTTACTTCTGGTTGTGGATCAAAGTTGCCAGCACAATTACGCCTACCCTGGTGGAAGGTGAACTCAAATAAATGTAACATTCATACATTACCCTTCACAAAAGACAGAGAGGGTCCAGCGCCAAAATCATCAGGATTGGTGACCATTTCCGGTGCTATCATGCTGACAGGAGGAAGAAGCACCTTTTCACGAGTCTCTTCCTTTCTCGATCCTCGTGACAGACAGTCAATAAAAGTACTGTGAAGACGATAATGACACTAAGTAAAGGTATTCTCAGTCACAGTCAGAAAACTGAAAAGTTTCTTGAAAAACACAAGACGGTAGCAACGTCGAACATCCAAGGTAGAATTTTTAAATGTTTCCAAAAATGTGCTAAAACTACAAGAATCTGATTCAAAACTTCTCATTAAATTAGAATAATGAAACTGAGAAATACATGAAGAGGTGCAAAAATTCGGGAAAAATCTGGCCACGGACGCCGACGCCACGGTGGGCAGTGTGGGCACAACCAAACTGAGGTTATGTTATTGTTTTGTTATCACGAGCACGGTTCTTGGATTTAGTGAAAGTCTCGCGTATTTTCATTTTTTCATTTATATAGTGTGGTAATCAACCAATATGTAAGTGAGGTGACGCGAAAATTTTACGCAGAATCTACCATATCCAACGTGCACGATTCTATCTTCATCCCCCTGTTTAGGTCAGCGACCAACAAGCTCAATCATGATGATGGTATCTTTTCCAAGTCCTCTCTGCTTTGCAAAAAATCTGCGTATTAACCTTCGTGAGCTTTCAAGCATTAGAGCTCTGAGCACCGCTGTCTCTAAAGAAACAGAGCCACCATCCAAAGATGGTAAAGTGGATCAAGAACTTTTCCTTGAAACAGGAGAACAGGAAGAGGAGAGGGAACGTTACATTGAGATGAGGCGAAATAAGTCTCGACTCTATCCTCAAGACCGAAACAGAGTGCATAACAAACCTCCGTGGCTGGATGTTGAAGCGGACTTGGAGACACTTAAAACTGTCCGATGGAATCGAAGGATGTATGGGCGCTATGGAAACAGTAGTAATGTGGATCCACGCATCGCATGGCCCACTAAAGAAGATTTGGTGCAAGCAAAAGAATATGAAAGTTTGTTGTGCCCCAAAAGTATTCAGGAAATGGTTGAAGAAGAAAAAGCGAAGATAATGGAGAAAGAGAGGAAAGAAATAGAACAAGATAAGAAAATTATAGAGAACCTAAAGAAAATGAACGTGTGGAAGGAAGAGATGAAAGCCAAGATTACCAAGAAACTCCAACAAGCTACGGAAGCCAAAGAGAAAAGAGCCAAACTAATTGAGGACGTTCGCAGACATATCGGTTACGCCATTGATCCGAGAGATAACAAATTCCAAGAAATACTTGAACAGAAAGAAAAGGAAGAGAGGAAGGCTCTGAAAGAGGCGAAGAAGCAAAAGAAACACGAAGAGATGGTTGCTAAGATGATGAAGTTGGCTGAGGATGACAAGAAGGAAAGAGACGAGAAAAAGCTGTCAAAAACAAAAGACTCAGATTCCGAGCCACAAAAAGAATAATTTTTGAGTTTACGAAGTTTTGAGTTATCAGGAAGAAACTTGCAAGCCAAAATCAGGTGAGTTGACATCTTCAAGTCTCTTTTTAAGTACCTTTTCTTAAGTCAAATGGATGCCCGGAAAGTTCCTTTCAGAATATTGTCAGGCTGTGAAAACTGCTCTAATTTTCAAGATTGTCTCTTTCTTAGGAAGTTGTGCCACAATTTAAGGCAGTGATTGCATATTGTAACTATACTATTCATTTCCTTATCAAAACTGAATCAAGACTAAAGATGGCATACCTTCATTGGCTTTTTACTTCAGGTATTGGTCAAATTATTCAGCACCAACTCAAGTAAAACCTTTGTAGCTAAAACGTTTTTTTTTTTATATTTGGCATGTTTAAGGTGATTCGTCAAGCTCAAGTGAGGTGGTCGAACTGGCAAGTGATATATTGCATTGAGTAAGTAAAAACTCGCGGCAGATTTTGGATTTGTAGCAAAAAAAGGAAGACAGCCCCTGGGCATGAGCCTAAAGAATCATTCTAGACCCAAAAATCGGCAAAATTCAGAGAAATGAAAGCAGAATAGTGTTTGGAAAAAAACCTCGCATTCGATACAGAAATCGATAGCTGAATCGGATGCGAGGTTTTTTTCCAAACACTATTCTGCTTTCATTTCTCTGAATTTTGCAGATTTTTGGGTTTAGAATGATTCTTAAGGCTCATGCGCAGGGGCTGTGGTCCTTTTTTTGCTATAATCCAAAATCTGCCGCGATTTTTTACTTAATCAAAGCGATATATATCACATGCCAGTTCGACCACCTCACTTGAGCTTGACGAATCACCTTAAGTAACGTTTTCAAACTGAGTCCTTCCATCTTGGTGTCAAACCTTCCAAAATCAGTGCTCTCAAAAAAATTGTACCCTAAACAAATATTGTAAGTTTGTAGTTAGATAACACCAATTCAGTTCTGTTCCAGGTTATCTGATGTTGAAAGTTAGAAACGTTCCTACTTTTGTGAATCCTCTGCAGCAGCCTTGAAAAGAAAAATGAATTGACCAGAACTATTCGGACCTCTTGTGATTTGCGGCCTTATCATTTCGAGTCTGTCCAACCATCAACTTTTTTACTTTTTTAAAAAAAAAAAATTGTAAACCATTATGCATTATGTAATGATGTTAATTAGATGATAATTTTGTTCAGAATTTCTTCCTCTTGTCTTTAGTCACCACTATTAAATTCCATCAATTATCGACTAAACGATGAAGAAATTTTTTTTTATTGCTCCTGTCTACTGATACATTGAGCTGTGCTAAGGAAGAATGCCGTATGAACATTTGAAAGTTGCCAAATTTCCTCAGATAAAATGTTTATTTTTGAGAAATGTTATGAATATTTTCCCTTGAAATTTTTAGGAACTTTAGAAGAAATTGCGAACGAAATTATCTGAAAAATTGGAAGGAAAATATTCACAAGTTTACTAGGAAATTGGTGTTTTATCAAAGGAAATTTGGCGAACGCCTGAAGGTTCGTACGGCGTTTTTCCCTAGCACGGCAGCATTAGTCCACTTAGTTTTCTCAGATTCCAAACTCCCTGACTTATCAACACTTTTTTTGTAGCCAAAACATGTTTACAAAAAATGTTTAGCCCGTAGTCTTTTGAAATTGAAACAAATTCAAAATTTGAAAACTTAGATGAGATGCTGCACTTTCTTATGATCGCTTCATCAGCTTGTTCTAATTTTTATCTGGTGCTCATAGCAATTTACTTAAAAAGCAAGTGAGGTACTTTGGAAAGTAGGTAAGCAAACTCTCTACTTGCATTTTTCTATCTACATCCACGAATGTTGAGTCTTGCAGAGCAGCTGTTGCCCTCAAGTTTTTAAAGTAGACACTTTTTTCCCCATCTTTTTTTTAAATTTAAAGGGACTTCACCGTAATAATTTCCCCTGAAAAGCAGTTTTATTCTCAATGCCCTTGAAAAGTCAGAGAAAAGTCCAAACAATCCATGTTTAGCAACCTTAGAGAGTCAGGTTTGGAAGTCCTGGAAAGCGATATTCAGAACTCTGCCTTGCTAAAGAAGAACGCCAGATGAACATTTAAGAGTTGCCAAATTTCCCTCGATAAAACAAATATTTTTGATGACATTTATACATATTTTCCCTTGAAATTTTTGGATGTTTCAGATTAAATTGTGTACAAAATTGTCTGAAATTTTGGAAAATAATATTCGCAATTTTCCCAGTAAATTCGGTATTTATCGGAGGAAACTTGGCAACGCCTGAAGGCTCATACGGCGTCCTTCCTTAGCATGGCAGAACTGACAGTAAAATTTACAGTTAAAAAAAGCAGTGTAAGAACGAGAGAGATATGCATTTATTCAATCTTTGTGGACGGATTAAGACTTAACAGATCAAAGAATTAAGACACAAATAAATAAGTCTATATAAGATCAAAATTCTTAAAATAATATTAAAAAGAAGTAAAAAAATAGTGCATTTTCTTGGTAAAATACACTAAAAAGAGAAGTTGTAAATACTTATATGGATTAACATAAAAAAGGACGGATCTGATCACTTGTGCTGAGAAATGTACATCTATAACAGATGCTAAATAATACATGAACAGGACCACATTATTAGGCAAGTTATGTACATGTTAAATATTTATTATGATAGGAGTAGCATATTCACCTATTATCACCATCACTTTTGATTAGGTTCGGCCTGTTAGCCAATTGAAACGGTCATTCTCAAAAATACTGAAGCGCCAGAAATTAAAATATGAGAGAAACATAAAAAAAACTTGCTTGAATTGACTAAATATCAGAGCTTCAAAATATTAAACCAGTTAATTAATGAATCACATTATTAATTGATAAAGAATTTATAATTTGTCAGTTAAATAGAGTTTCTACTATTTTTCTTATAATTTTATTTCTGGCGCTGAAGTCTTTTAGGGAAAGACTAATACAAATATGAGAGCCATTTATTTCATTTTTTTTAAAAAATGACAAACCAAAAGAATATATCTTCAAATTTTAGATTTAAACCAACAATGTCATATGACCACTGAAGGAGTAAATGAAAGGTTATTTAATAAGGATATTTATGGTTGTTTTGCAGTGCATCTCAGAAACATCATAAAGCAATATTTCTACACAGCTAATAAATACTTAATGACAACAATGATTCAATTCTGTCGACACCAAGCTAAAAAATCTCAATTTTTTTTAAAAAAAATAAATTGCTCTGATGTTCTCATTTGGGTGGTGTCATGGCGTCAACAACTTATCATTTCGACAAAATTCTCCCATTTCTTCTCCCAGTAACTTTTTACCATTTCACGAAAAGTATTCTTCTTAATATCATTCTCTTCGATTCACTATTTGATACACCTATTTAGCCTGTAATGGTTGTCAAGGGAAACAGCAGTGTGGCTTGCCTTAAAAAAAAATTTTTTTAAAAAAAAAAGACAAATGGATATTGCACTATAATACAGGTTTAAAACTGCACTGATAACAAAAGGCCAAAGCCTCCTTCATCACTGAGATTAATACTTGATAAAAAAAATACAGTATGTAGTAAGGTGATGCTGAAGGATCTGAGGACAAGATCTGCCACTGTGTTGCGCTGCTACACAATCGGTGTTATTGAGAAGCAATGATTACCATAAAGGACAAATTAATGCGAGAAACTGCTTTATAATATGTGGCACCATTGATACAGTGTTATGACATAAAAGAGAAGACTCATTGAAAATTCATATTAGAAACTGCCATAATGCATGTCTCTCATTGACTAAATGCATAAAAAAGAGATATTAATGCGCTATCTCTCTCTTACACATGGAGTTAATAAAAAACGTTGTTATGGTAGTTTCTAATAAAAATTTTCAATGAACCCTCCCAAATTTGATGTCATTACTACTCTCAGTATTAATGCTGCTACATGATATGGATCAATTTCCTGCATAAGGGTGTCTACTAAAATAGGTTGGCCAGAAAAATAGGCTGATCAGTACTTTTTCAGTACATTCCCAAGAAATTCAGTACCTACTCAGCAGAAAACTTTGGTACTTTTTCAGTACCTCTCTTTGACGAAATTCGAATTTTTTTTGAAAATTTGGAATTCTAGCTTGAATTTTGATAAATATGATATGGCCACAAAACATTGTGACTTGAAGATTATCTGATTGCAAACCGCAATCTTGGAGGCAAATACTACTCTAAGAATCAATGCACAGGGGATTACATACTTTTTAGGCTTCATTAAAAACAACATGCGTGGTATGAAGGAAAAAATTCTAGACCTTCTTGCAGAATTTCCGCAATTTATCAGTACTTCCGGACCACCCTTAAAAAATCAGTACTATTTCCGAAAATTCCGGACTGGTAGATACCCTGTGCATTAATTTATCCAATACAATAATTACTAATTCTCAAAGACACAACGATGTAGCAGTGAAACGCAAAGACCGCTTTCATCCCCATATCACTTAGAATTACCTTAAGCTCTTGAATGGTTAATAAGCCTTAAAAGTCAAAAGCGGAGCAAAAATCAGTATTAAGATCTGGTCTGGAGATATGTAAAAGATTGTATGGTAACTTTGAACCATAGAATTGTGCGGCTCCATAGAAGAGAAGGTGATTTTAGAGATAAATTGGCAGTTTTAAGACTAACAACTACAAGAAATGAAAAGCTTAAAATTACTTATTTTACAACATTTTTGCAGCTGATGAGCATATTAGAGATAGGTTTTGTACCTAACAATGAACGCATTATTTCTTAGATCAAGTAGTGGAGGCCAAAGTGTCTTTGGACTTCAGGATAAATAACAGACGATGTCATTTTGGTGAATGGTTTCAGTGAGTATTTTACAATGGATCTCAAGATTCTTAGCTTTCCCTCTCGAAGTTATGATTTTCCGCTTGTGTTGAAAGCTTGTTCTGGCGGTCAAGTAAAATTAAAATAGAATAGAAAAATCAAAAAAGAGAAAAGATTTCTTGAAATCTTTGGGTGGTAGTTTTTCCTGATTCTAAACACTTCAGACTCCCCAGGGACAGAATGGACGCTATCAGTATCATATCTTGAGGAGGAGCTTAAAATTGATATATGCTCTTTATGGTAAGTGGCAATGAAATAAGTTTTATTGGTGTTTTTTTCAACATTCGATTTGGACAATTCTTTCAAGGAGGCGATAACTGATAGCATCTGTGACATTTTATAAAGGACATGATAAATTTTTACAGTTGTTATGACGAAGCACTACGAGTTGCTAGCTATTCTGGTGTCTTTCTGTTGTTAATTAACTTGAAGCCGTAGTAGGTTCAAAAGACTTGAGATAGGTAATAAGTGCAAAGTTTTTCTTGCGCGCGCGGAATTTTTTTTGGCGCGCGGAATATTTTTCCGGCGCGCGGAATTTTTTTTCAGCGCGCGGAAAGAAAAAACCCGTTTTCGATGAAAATCTCTGAATTTCCGGATTCCGCGCCGGTTTTCGATATATTTGCGCCGTTTGTGTCAAAACTATTTTTGTCGGCGCGCCGCTTCAAATCTGTTCCGCGCGCGGAATTTTCGATATATCGATTCCTGCTCGCCGTTTGTGTCAAAACTATTTTTTCCGGCGCGACGCTCCAAATCTGTTCCGCGCGCAGAATTTTCGATATATCGATTCCTGCTCGCCGATCGTGTCAAAACTGTTTTTTCCGGCGCTGCACCAGAAAATAATTCCGCGCGCCACTTTTCCGATATATCGATTTTTCTGCGCGCGGAGAATACATATTCTCCGCGCGGCGCGGAACAGATTTGGAGCGTCGCGCCGGAAAAAATAGTTTTGACACAAACGGCGAGCAGGAATCGATATATCGATTACATTTGGTGCTTAGAAATTGAGGTTTAACCGTGTCAAAATAATTTTAAGTGCAAGAGACCTGCTTAAGACTTCTTGCGCTGTACAGCAGCTTCAAAAGATTTTTTTTGCAATCAGCAATTAGCTGCCAACCACAAAACCGGAGCAATCTTGATTATTAATTTAAAAAAGAAAAAAAATTCTGAAATTTCTGTTTTTCATACCGAAGTGCTAACATTCCCAAACCTTTGTATTGACAGGTCAGTAAAATAGATATTTAGATGGAGAAAAACTTGATAAAGAGGAATTCTTGACAATTTCACTTCCAGAAATTTTTGGATAAAATTTTTCTTAATGTTTTCATTATTTTGGCCATTCTCCAATTATTTTGAATTGACGTCTAAAATCCCAACAGTAAAATTGGTATGCTGTTTGGTAGAAACTGTTTCTTTCCTAACTTGCTGAAATTATGGCTCAGTGGGACATAAAAAATATACATCTCTTTGCATACCTCAGCCGTGCGAAATGTACAAAAAGCTTCGAAAACAATGGAACATACAGGGTGATCCAAAAATCTTGCAGCGCTAGGTATCACCCCTACAACTTTTGAATAAATCGAGACATTGACTTAAAATTTTAAGAGCGTTCCTAGGTTAAAGGAAACGACTTTTGGAAGCCCGAAATTTTTAAGGGACCACCTTGAAAAAGGGCAACAAAACTAGGGTGTTCTAGAGGTGACGCAGAACTTTTGAATCACCCTGTAGACTAACAACAATACTTTAAATTACATACACATTCAAGCAAATTAAAATTTGCTCAATAGATGAGTTTTGGATGAGTAAAAGGGAAAGCCTGAGGGGGCAATGCCAACTTAAAATGAGAAAAAAAGTTTGTGCAGCTTTTCCCCAATATTGAAAATAAATTAGATGTAGGTATCAAAAATAAAAATTGAGATTCTATGCAGTCAAATTTCGCAAATTCTCATGGAAAATTTGTTCATCTGGCGTGAGAAAGCGCTAGTTCTTCCAATCAGTGGAACAAATTATAAACTAGGGCGCAGACTATCGATAATCCTAAAACTATACTGCTGGGTTGCACTGCCGATCCGCTCAGCTGTGAATCAAAAGGAAAATTAAAAATTACAATCAAGATGAAATGGTTGGCCAGTAGGAAGCTTCAAATAGCTCCAGAAAGGAATTCAGTAGAGTCTCATTCATTTTTTTAGAGGTAAACAACCACAATTCCATGGTGAAATTAATTTTATTTCAGCTAGAATTAGAGGCGAACCAGAATAGATAGCCATTTGACTGACCATATACTAGGTACCATATCAACGGTGAAACTACCAAACCACGTATCTCGTTTGCGGTGTTTAAAAATCTGCGCTCGCATTTTATTTTTTTGAAGTAGACCATATCAATATCATTCCTTGAAATTTTCACAGAATTTTCTCCGCACGAAGAGGAAAAATCACAGAAATTTTCAAGACTGGACGTTAAGTAGTTTTTCATTTAAAAAATAAAGTATAACAGGAAGTCTGCGACATCGCAAACTGAGATACGTGGTTTGGTAGTTTCACCGTCGATATTTGGACCGCATTAAACAGAAAGGAACCAAGCCACATTAGCTATTACCAAATTTAACTGGGCAATTTAATTTTCTACAAGAGAACGTTTGTGCCAATTCCTTAGAAAATTTTAAGGAATTTGTTTCGTACTATGCAGAAAATTCACTGAAATTTGCACAAAAATCTGCACAACCAGTTTCATGTGAAAAAGTAGACTGCCTAATTAAATTTGGCTACAGCTAATGTGGCTTGGTTCCTTTCTGCTGAACGCGGTCCATTTTGTACTTCACCAGGATCATTCCTGCCGTTTGAGCGCTTTGGAAATCTCTGGGAGTTCCAGGACTTTAAAAGTAGTATGCTTCAGGATTTTCGCTCCAAAAGTATGCAATACATCACCAAATTATACAGTATGGTGAGCCTGATTGCTCTGTACCTAAAAATAGCTTCATGAACATAAAACCTTGTGAGAGTGATAATTATTCCCAGCAAATGCATCCTAACCTCCATATTCACTAGAAGTAAACAAGTGCCCAATGCCAGCAGTTTCCCATTAGATGAAAGTTTTTGCTATTGGTTCATGTCTGTCAAATAGTTACCATTCCAAGTTACGAGTATTTAATTTCCGAGGTCCTCATTCATTGAAGAACTAGTGATTGCCTAAATATTTGCATCTGAAAATGGACTTCCAATTCCTTACAGAAAATGACATTGCTCAGGGTGAAGAAACTAAAAATGTTGGCCTCTATTTATTTTCTTTCGACAGATATATGATCTTATCAGCTGAGATTAGATACAAAAAAATTAACTCACCGTGATGAAATAGTTACAACGATCTCCGGCACAACATTCGGAGCATTTCCAATCTTGATACCATATGTAAGTACATGAGGACATAAGCTTGCTGTTGGTCCTACGGCATTCATCTCTTGTTGCGCACTTTTTGGAAATGTAATATTGTTTTTCCGAACCTTGTGACCAGTATGGAGGGACTAAAAATGAAAAAAAAAAAGATTAAAAAAATTGCTCATCAGTTTTAAAAAAAAAAAATCCCCATCTCCCCAATATGCCTCTTGAAACCTAATCATTTCCCTAACTATGTACCATTATCTTAAAACCATTGATAGCTAAATGGATTGCATTTTGCAAAAAGGAACCACTAGCATTGCAATGTTGCTAAGATTGTGCAACTTCTTTTGTCTTGGAGGAAAAACCTGATTATCCATTAATCGTTTCCTATTTTACTCGCTAAAAACTGTAAATTTAAGACAAAAATTACCATCTAAATTTCATAGTTTTTCACGATTTCCGCAATTTTATCGCAAAAGATGAAGTTGCACAATCTTAACATCATTGCAATGCTAGTGGTTCCTTTATGCAAAATGCAATCCAAATGTTCCCACCTGCCACATCCAAACACCAAATAGTCCCTCATTCCTATAAAAAATGTCATCATATAATGATAGGTATCATCATACAGTGGATTGAAGAAAAAACTGCCATGAAAGTTCACTATCCAATGCCACTAACCAAATGGCAGACAACTTATGATATTCTGTACTAGGTACAAACAAACGGATAGCTGAAATCATGTAGAATGAATAGACTAGCCTGATTATGATTAAAGGCTTGCCTCAAATAATGTGAGAAATAATACATTTCATACAATTTTGAATTTTATTTCTTTTTTGCTTATGGTGAATAAAAAAAAAGAAAAAAGAAGAGGGAAAAAGGTAACATTTTTTAAAATTACGATCAAATTTAAATGAGCAAATAAGGTATCTCTAAATAAATATGTGACCAGATCCGTGAAAAAGAACCTTATCTTATGGGTAAAAATTTGTCTGAACTTCTTGATATTGTGATTTGAATGTAAAAAGTTAAGTAAAATTTTCTCCCAAAAATTAAGGTCCCTTTTTAAAGATTCATTCGCATATAATTTAAGAAGACACACAAAAAAAAAATGCTCCACCCAATAAGGTAAGGCCTTACAGCCGGAGGAATCTGCTTTCTTTAAAACATGAACCACAAATTTTCCACAGTACGCAGCAAGGAAACCCACACATTTAAAGCCCTGAGAGAAATTTCAAAATTATTTTCATTACTGGAGTATTTTTCTTGGTATTATTATTCATGATAAAGATATCTTTGGTAGTTCTTAATACCTATTTATTATTTTGCTCATTCTTCTTTATTTTTTTATTATGTGAATACAGTTGTATTTTGTACGGAGGCAACACTCGCAACATGTTGGGAAAACAAGCAACAATCGCATTTTGTTCGAAGTTGTTTCGTGTTGTGGGGGCAGGGCTTATTTTCGCACGCAAAATTTGGGAAACCCTGCGGCAAGATTGTTGTACAACAACTGCAATGTGGTCAGAAGCAAGTCATTTTTATATTGTTGCCCAAGACAACTCTGTTTTCTAACCTAAAATTGGAATTCGCTTTCTCATTGGTTGTTCAGAATTACGCAAAAGAAACAAGAAAAAAAAAACAGAAACAATTTGTTGTTTCGAACAGAATATGACTTACCTATTTTTTATTTCCTTTTATTGTAATCTTTGCTTATGTTTCAAAAGGCATCAGTTACCTTAATGATAGAGAGCAAATTTTCATTTCAGGACAGAAGAACAGTTTAGAATAATCATTTTCAGTCTTAATCACTAATAAGATCAACATAATTACAGTCCTTGTTTTGACCGATAAATCCAAGAGCCCCTTGATGTTCTTATGTGTTCCTTCAGCTCTCCGTTTGCTGGAGATATCTCTCTACACTAGATAAATCTCCTGACACCATGAGATACGCTACAGAGAGAGGCACTGTATTACATGAACGGCATAAAAAAACAAACTTACTTGACCAGAATACTTCTGAAAGACACATGTCTTGTTCTTGATCACACGTTTTAATTGTATTCAAGCATTTGCCTTCATTTTTATCTTGATTGGTGCAGACATAACATTCCAAACTTTCGCCTGAAACAGAGAAGCCAAGATAAGTAAGTATGGTGTATAGAAAACGGAGAATTTCAGAATCAACCTAGAAGTAAAATGAAACTTTATAAAAGGTGCATTACTAAAGTCTCTGGAGCGCTCTCCAGCATTACCCAGAGACAACCAAAACCGTTGTTAGACTCTTGAGGAATTGTCCAGAGACTTGCTATGTCAGTCTCGAAACTGCTCTCCAAGCCTCCTGTCTCGAGAGGCCGGGGACTACTGGAGGTGATGGGGCTCCTGAAATCTAAACAATGAAATTTCATTTTTCAGCCTGTCCTACGGTAAAAGTACGAAATTTATCAAATGGGAGGAAGGACTGACAACAGACCCGCAGATCCCTCCAACATACTTAACTTTTAACCTACTATGATGATAAATTCTTATCTGTTGATGATTGGACAACTGCGAGAATGTCAATCTGTGTACATAAAATCAGTTTACAACAGAGGATCCAACTCTGGAGGTCTTGCAAACGAAGGTTTTTTTTTTGCTGTTGTAGATCACAATCTGCCTAGGCAGACTTTATTGTCTTGTTTATAGTTTCCTACCCTTTTGGGTCAGTTGCGTATCATATGATGAGGCTCCGCCCCACCAAAGTGAGGTTATGAATCATTGCCTCATACTTAATTCGTCTGTACTGCAGTTGTAGATAGTACAACGGTTCCATTAACTTAGATGGCCAATAGTTCAATAGTTACGCAGTTCATAAGATCTACTTAAAATCAACTTATATCTTAAAGAGATAACTCACATATTTCTATGAGAACAGTCATGGCAGCAAGAAGGCACAGCCAAAGCCTCGGGAAATCCATTCTGAAAATTACTGGACACGTTGAAAGACGGGAGAATAAAGTGGATTGAAGACTAAATCCTTACGAATGCTGTAACAGACACTAATTCAGAGAAACTTATACACATCATCACCCAAATTTTCGGGATCGTTTCGTTTTGAAAACAGCAACAATAATAATAATAAAACAAACACTCATTTGGCGTTTATCTGAACAATGTTGCCGGCTCTCTGGTCAACTGAAGTTGCGGTTACGGGTTGGTTTAATAGGTAAGTTCAAGTCAATCCTAAACATTTTAGCAATGATTAGGATCAAGAATGAATTTAATTGGAAGAAAAATATATTAGAACAATTGAATCTTTTCCTACTTATGATATTGATTGATTACACTCGACAAACTAACGACATACGACAAACTAGGCAGCAAGGCACCCCTCCCCTAACCCCTTCGGTAAGATGATGAATGCATGATGAATGATGGTAATCGTTGAGGTGTTTTGATATTGTGTTTCTAACCTTATCAGCAAGTGATAACACCTAACAGTCTAACAACACCGAAAGTACCGAAACACTGCCGAAGATATTTAGATTAGATCTAAAAACGTGTATTTTCTCATCATCAAACTTGGCTCCAATTTCATTTTTTAGGATGAGTAACTCTACCGTGCTTGGTAGTCATAACTTTGTTTTACCTTCCTTTTTATTGTGAATTTGTACACATAAGCACGCACCAAACCAATATTGACTGAGCACTCCAACACTCATCATTTTGGTTGTAATTAGTACTCCTATCTATTTAAAATGGTTTTTAAATGTGTCTCTGAAAGAACTACCAATACAGAACCAGATCTATTGATGAACGCAGTTAATGTTTGGAATACACGACCACACATCATAAATCGGAAACTAGCAGGAGCCAAAATTCTCGGCAAGTATCATTACCTCACTCCACCAGATTTTGAGGTGACGATTTCAAATTTGAGGAACCTGACTCTAGCTAATGTTGCTAATGAGTCAGAGCTGAAACGAAGTTTTGCTGAAAACCATGATCTTCCTCTTGTGGAGTGCTTGAGTGACAGATGCGAGCAATGTGAAAAAATTCGCTTGGATCTGAAATGTCTCATTTTAAGGAATCAGTCTAAAAATCCAAAGACCTATGAAATTGTTGTCACAGGTATGTAGAAGTCATCTATGTTTTCAATACTAACCATCAGTATTTTTTTTTCAATATTTTTTCTTACTTTCTTCTCTTTTTTTTTTTTTTTTTTTTTTTTATTGTTAACTTAATAAGTAGCACAAGACACTAAACAGGTACAAATTCAAATATCTACTCGGCAATATCCAGAAGTTATTAAGATTATAAATATAATTGAAGAAGTTAAGAGAATGGACATGTAAGGGTCCAGGTGTGCAGAAACATCCAAGAGTTTCCCCGAAATAAATTCAGATTGCCCCATTTCAAGTTTTCGCAGAATTTTGCCCTATACGTAAGGTAACGCGGTCAACAGTTATGTTTCCTCTTAACAGCGTGTTAGAGTGTTTTGTTCCCCACAAATGCTATTTTTGTAGTTTCTTCTCTGTTGGCATTTGGTTTCTTGCAAATTGAGAAAACACTAATGAATGAATAAATAAATCAAGTTTTTAGATTCTGACAATAAGTTAATTAAGTGTAGAATTTGTCAGAAATTTATAATTCAACAAGAAAAAGCCATCCCAAATTTTGTATAAGATCATTAAGGAGAATTCCTTATGTAGGTTGATGTTTATCTTAAAATCTGTTTGAATTAATTTAATTGTTATAGATAATACTGTGTCCCGTGTCCTATTTTGTGAGCTATCAAGTTCCTCTCTTGGAGTATGTTCAGCATACTATATTTCCTTTGAGAATGATGCTGTAAGACTGTTCATTGACTCAGAATGTTCCTCCGAGGGCAATCAAAAATGGCTCATGGATGTCTTACTCCCCAAAGTGATAAAGTGGGCTGATAACCAAGAATTTTTCCGCACGAACGCCAATCTCAATGCATCTCTGCGCCTTGTTAGTATTGATACGTATAGTGAGCTTTACAACGTACTCAAAGAAAAGTATGGCAGAGGCATTGTCAAGGTACTTATAATTTCATTTTATACATTTTTTCCAGGCTTCAAATAGTTAGTATCTTCTCTTCTCTTGATTCAATCAGAGTATCACAGGTTATGGAGTTTTAACCAAGATGCTTACATCAATCATTGTATGAATACTATCAGGTAAACTAATGTAAAAATGAAATAACAATTATGAAAACTAATATTAAAAAACGCCTCTATTTGAAAAGAAACTTGGGAACCTATGAGACAAAGGATACATCCTCACAATGAACAGACCATAAGTACAGATAGTTGAATCAAGTATAGATTTGACGTTTCGCCGATAGGAGGCAAGTCTAGAATTTTTCAGCCTCCTTGACATTGGAGGTGGAATAAATTATGTTCCAAGCGGGGTCCAGGGGCAAATCTTCAAGAAATTATATACATATTTTTTTGGCAATTTTGACCCATTTTTCATCCAGTTTTACTTGCGTAGCTATTACCTACTTTGATAAAGAAGATAACGCTTAAATCCTAAGAACATTTTTTTTTACCTTACATGCAAAGTAAAGAA
Source organism: Bemisia tabaci (assembly GCF_918797505.1). Classification (NCBI taxonomy): domain Eukaryota; kingdom Metazoa; phylum Arthropoda; class Insecta; order Hemiptera; family Aleyrodidae; genus Bemisia; species Bemisia tabaci. Next base: position 52,556,109 of record NC_092797.1, read on the forward strand.
AAAATTAAATTAAAAGAAAAATCAAGGAAATCTCTCTTGTTTAATCTTTCCTTTAATTGTCTCCTTAAAATGAGGTCATATACAGGGTGATCCAGGGTTAAACGACCAGACTGCAGAAGTGTGTTCAATGGGTCAAAATAAGACTTTTTTATTGTACTTATACTTAAAGTTTTCTCCGAAAGTGCCCCTAGTTGGAGCTACGGCCCCCTACAATTTTGGAAAGTAAATCGTTTTTTCCTGAATTTGGGCAATGGTTGTGAACCAAATCTCATGATACTGTGTGCACCCCTGTACTTTTATACCCTGAATTCATAGTGGATCCGAAAAAACTCTAAATCTCAATTTAAATAAGGGGTTTGGGGGTGTTTCAGCTCCTGCAGTCTAGCCGTTCAACCCTGGATCACCCTGTACAAGCCAAAACATTCTTGTTTCTAAAATTCTCCTGTTTTACAGCTTTCCCTGGATTTTACTGTCTAAAATTGGGGTTTTGGGGGAAATAAGTTGGTTTCAATTCATATCCTTTTCTTAATATTTTCCTTTGCAAGATTTGGCCAGAAGTCACGGATCCATTAAAGTTTGTTTATGAAGATGTTGCGATTGCCACCTATCTTCTTATCTTATGGAGTGCCCAAGGAAAATTTCAGAAGTTCATTGATCTGGGTTGTGGCAATGGTCTATTGGTTCACATTCTCAACAGTGAAGGTCACGATGGACAAGGAATCGATATCCGCTCCAGAAAAATTTGGAACTTGTATCCTAAAACCACGAAGTTGAAGGTAAGGATTTTAGCAACAATTGAAATATTGTTCCTGGCATGGTGATTAGAGTTTGTGCATTGTAGTGTTCGCAGTATTGGTCTGGCTTGAAAATTCTTGAGGGGCTGATACGTTTTGGGGCCCCTATTGCTTGGGTGGGGCCCCCTCTAACTAACCTAAAGTCTTTCTTTTTGTGGGTTTTTCAAGTTTCAAGGGCCCCTATAAGAAACCTGCTGGGACCCTCAGAGCCACCTGTCAGAATTTCTGGGATGCTGAAGCACTCAAGCACCCTGGCTAGAATACCCCTGAGCGTTGGCATCAAACAGTCTGCTCTCAGCGTTCAGATATTGACTACAATTATGATTTTGGTCCAGTCAGTATCATAAGAATGGATTATTGATTAAATCATTTGAAATTAATCCTGCAATAGTTTTTAAATCAATACCGGTCTCCGTTTTGGACGATTATAAGGAAATTTTTATGTTTTTGCCAAGTTTTTTACCCTGTTTCATTTTATTGATGCGTATTCACAACACTTATTTATCATGCAAAGGAGGTGCAATCTCCAACTTTTTTTCTGAGAGTCAACTGTCAAGGAGGCAGTAAAATTTTAGTCATGACAAAGTAAAAGAGTTTTTGTAGGCCTTGACAATCTGCAAAGTTTATTTTTCCAAAAGGAAAGGCAAAAAACGGACTTACTTACAACTCACATCTGTATTTTGTGGTAAGATTTCTCTGCCTTTTTTAGGTAAGGGGGGGGGGGCATTTGCTCCTAAATTTTTAAAAAAATTAAATTTCAATTAGGCGAGTAAATTAAATATATCTGGTCGTTTATGTGCAGGCTGAAGCAATTACTCCATCTGACAATACCCTGTACCCAGAGGCTGATTGGCTGATTGGCAATCACTCAGATGAGTTAACTCCGTGGATACCAGTGATGGCTGCCAGAAGTTCGCACAAATGCAAATTCTTCCTACTACCATGTTGTGCCTATGAATTCAACGGCAAGAAATATCAACGGAAAAATTCAGCCAAAAGTCTGTACAGTGATTACATGGATTACATAAAATTTGTTTGTGACAGTTGTGGTTTTGTCACTGAAAGCGATAAATTGCGGATTCCGTCGACAAAACGTTGTTGTTTTGTAAGCCAGGGAAGAAGTTATCCGGATACGGAACATGTAAACAAGTGTATTCAGATTCAATCTTTTGTTGATAGAGAATGTGGAAAAACTAGAGTTCAATCAGACGAAGAGTTATCAAGTCCAAAGAAGTCAAAGTGGTCTGCAGAGTTTGTTCCAAGAGATAAAGAGGAGAGGGTCAAAAACTGTACTAAAGTTGATAAAGCTGTAGTATCTAACATCATTGCTGTGATAGTCGAGGAGCTGCTAAGCAGACAATTTTCAAGGGTCGATAAGGAGCTCAACCTATGGGAACCTGATTACGGGGTGGAAATCAGTATGTTAGCTAAACTTATCCCAAGAGAGGATTTAGTCAAGCTGAAAAGCGAGTGTGGTGGTCTTCAGACCTTGTTGAGGAACAACCAGGACATATTCCAGATGGAAAATGGGAAGGTCTTCTTTCGAAAGCCGCAAGTTAGGAAAAAAAACGAAAACTGGAAACGGAAACCATGTTGGTTTTTCTACAATCATCCTGCGTCCTGTGCCTTAGCTGATGAAGATTGTTCTTTTGCTCACTGAATCTCGTATGCTCAGCGTTCACTGAAGTGCACTTACCTACGGCTTTTTTGGAACATTCTGTTTCCAAGGATCAAATCTGCAGCCTTGCGCTAAAGGATTAGCACTACATCTTTTAGGCACGATCAAGCTTTATATTGATGGTATAAGTGCAAAATCTTGTATCTCCATTGGGGTGTTTCAAAATTTTTGTCCATTTTTAATTTTTTCATGAGGAACAAACCAACTTTATTACCTGAAATTTTACAGAATATTCTGCAATTAACAAAGAAAAATCAAGGAAGTTTTTAAGAAACTAAGTAGACTACTTTTCCAAGGAAAACGTAAAGTATGAAAAGTTTTTAAGAAACTAAGTAGACTACTTTTCCAAGGAAACCGTAAAGTATGAAAAGTTTTTAAGAAACTAAGTAGACTACTTTTTCAAGGAAAACGTAAAGTATGACAGGAAGTCTAGAATGTAGCAGACCAAGATACATGGTTTTGCACTTTTGGCCATCGATATCTTTGAAATAAAGCCATGTCTTGTGGCCCGTTAGGAGGTGCTCTGATTGTTATCTTTCTGTTTTATTGTTTGAAATATTTTGTATTTGATTTTAGCAGACAAAGAAGAAATATACTTTGAGTTTTAATTGAAGTAACACTTTATTATCACTTACATGTTACAGAAGATTGATAACTGGTGCTATCTAGGACAAGCACGTGTGTAAAAATTATTGTCGCATAAATGAAAAAACGATTTAATCTCATTCAACAAATATTTAGCTATAAAAGTCTTCATAAAAAGATCCTTACTATTTCGACTGGTAACATCGTTGTCTTGTAAAGACAGATGGTTTTCGAGTAGATACTTCCTCACTGAAAATGGTGATCATTAAAAAATCCTATTGATTCCCTAAATGGTTGAAATAGGAGTCATAAAGCAGTACTCATTCAGATGAGAATTACATCAACATTTGAGTGAGAATTAAGTATTTTCTCGTTTTTTATTAATTGTTTTGCAGTAGTTTCTCTATTAAGGAACAGCCCTAGCAAGTTTCTGCAAGCTGAATTGACAGAATTGACAGATAACACCTAGTACTGCTCATTGTAGTCAGAACATTGACAAAAGATAATAAAGGTGAAAAAAGTTATTGGACTGATTAAATTCGTAAACATATACATACCTTCTTAAACTTCAGTTTTATGAAATTAACAAAGAGTTAAAAACAACATCTACAAGTCATTAAAGCAACACAGAATATCTAAAAGTGAGAATTTTATGTATGTTGCAAAGGTTTCGACTTCCTATTTTTATAGTTGCTAGTCAGTGACTTTATGTGCTGGCAGAGCTACTTACTTTCATTATTCAATAAACATATTGTTCACTTCTTACTTTCTCTAATTACAATAGGGATAATATGATAATAAGGCAATCAGGCGTGAAAAACCGCAAGTAGTTCATATAATCAGGAGTTCAAAATATACTGTTGAGCCACTATTCACTTAAATGCAGCTTGTCAATGCTCAACAGCTCTACAGCTGAGTGCAAATCCCTTGTCATTCAAACGTCTGGAATCTTGGAAAGGGCATAATTAAGGAGGAGAAACAAGGTTTTTCAATTTAGTTTGAAGTTCATAAGTGCGTTGAAAGAGATTTAGTGCACCCCTGCATAAAATTGGTATAGGAAACAGGAGAAACAATCTATCTGAAAACATTATTTAGAGTATTTCCTTTGGAAAATCAACCCCAAGACCATTAGAAGATTAGAGAACCATTTACTGACAGCAATAGCTCTAGGAGAATGATTTTAATGACATCATTATTACAAAGAAAACATGCGCTCACACACATTTAAGACATACTTAAATTTTTTTTTTAAATACTTTTGAAATGATTCTACTGTTGTTAGAATTTCAGCCCAGAAATAATCATGATTTTTAGCCAAGTTCATGCAAAGCAACTCTTTTTATCTCTCTAGAAAAATTTTAATTTGAGGAAAACAATTGTAATTTGCCTTTTTTTAAAATGATTTTGAGGAGTAACAGGACAGTATTTATTGAGGCGTCCTACATATTTTACCTCAGAAATAGACTGATTTAGTGACAATGTCAGAAATGTATTCAAAAATATTATAGATTCTTAGGGCAGTATTATGCAAGTGAGTGGAATCCATTATATTCAATATAAAATTTAAGATGACTTTCAAATTTTCTTCAATGACGTCCAATTAGTTGAAAAACCGCCATTGCAAACAATCTTCATAACTCATCTGTGTCAGTTTTAATTTTTCATTTGTCTTATTCAGGAAAACACAGGAATAATTTAAAAACAATCTAAAGCTATCTGCTATGAAAACATGCAATAATGTGTATGTGTGAATCTTTTGTAAAAAAGGCAGGTAATTTTTCATTGAAAATTGTCAGTCATCACCTCAATTTTGAGTGTCAGTGAGGTCCTAGCATGAGCAGCCTATTGCCTAACAGCCTGAAAAAAGTTTTGTTTCATAAAGAATACATAAAAAACAAATTCAATAATTTGTTTCCATAAAATTCAACAAAACCATTTGTAGATGAGACAAGATTCAATACTGATCCATTTTTCACAAACATTATTACCTACGGGCGCTTCAAATTTTTCAATGATTAAGGCTGTGAGTTGCAAGATTTCTAGGAATTGTGAGTTGTTCGCCTTAAGTTTCGAACATGCCTGATTTAAAAAGAGAAACGTCACAATTCAACAAGCCAAACGAACATCGAGATACATTTTTTCTCATTAAAACATTGGAGAAGTCATTTTTCCATCATTTTTTGTTACCTATATAACTCGGGAGGTTTACTTACTCCATAAGTAAGTACAGCTAAATAGTTCGGAATGGGATGAGCAGAATATAAACACATACAGAATATAAAATGAATAGATAAAAGATGAAGAAAAATCGGTTGAGAAAAACTAAAAAACATGTGCAGGGAAAAATAATCGAAGGCTTTTTGCTTGTTTTGTTCTAGTTTGGTTTTTCTTGAAGAGTTTTCAAACTCCTTACTGAGCAGTGTTAACACAAGAGAGGAACAGGTCACTGCTTCGAGCTATTGGCAACATCTACCGTTCTTAGAGGGAAGCATTTCATCTTTGAAATTAAAGCAAAACTTATCACTCTCTGAAATAAAACTAACGACTGGAATCTTAAAATTACATTGAAACCTTTGATCAACTTTGATCTAGAAAATCAGAGAGAATCAAGAAACTCTTATAATACCTAACCAAAACACGATAAACAAACATGTCTGTGACACACTGTAACTTCCATGGCACTTAAAAAATGAATATCCAATTACAGGACTTTTCTGAATTGACAACAAAATTAACATCGAAATGAGAGTTAGAAAGTCCTCAACGAAAAGCCGTTGTGAAGAGGCTTCTGATCAAAGTCAGTGGCGAGGTGTGAGTGATCAATTATAGATATCTGCCCATTTGAAGCTATAGTAAAGAATCGATTGCTAGGGTGTTTGTTGCATTGATCCTATTCCATAGGTTTAAATGGCAGATCAATCGATAAACCCCAAGTACACCACGCCTCTGATCAAAGTTGGTTTCTTCTCTGGATCACAGGCTTGCTTGAGGGGGCCATCCAAATATAATGATGAATGCACAATATTTCATCTCAATTTATTGAATTCTGCTCATTAAAACAATACTTGACACTTTGATCGATTTCTAGATTTCAACTTGAAAAATTAGAGGTTTTCCGAAATTTTTCAATCAAAATTTAAGGTTTCCTTGCCTGTAATTCGGAATAATCAGCGCTTCATATAAATTTTGATTCGTGCGACTCAGCAGCCTTCAACCACCTCCACTGAGGATTCCTCTACTGCTGAACAAACAAACGGTTTCAATCGATACTGATATCAAAACTAATAATGATGATACACAACTGATAATGATAGACTACTAATAATGCGAAACCACATACCTCCGTTTGCGACATCACAGACTTTCTGTCACAATTTATTTTTCCTTTGGAAAGCTCGTCAAAGTGATATCTTAAAAACTTCTTTGATTTCTCTCCTCTGTTGATAGAATATTTCTGTATAAATTCCAAGTTTAAAAGTTGACTTGTTCTTCTCCGAAAAAGGAACAAGGGAGCAGAAATGTTGAAATACCGCAATGGAGATGCCTGGTTTTGCACTTTGGCCATCGATATTTGCTCCAAAAAAATATGGATAAATAGTGGCTCATCTTGACAAGATTCCAGAATTGAAGATAAATTACATTTACAAATTTTGCCAAGATTGCTAAAATACACACAAGCTCACCTTGAGATCCGTCCATGAGGTTGTACCCCTTTTAAAGTTTTAGAAATACTCCTGCAGAGATAATACAAGCAAAATGAAGAGCACATTTCATGGCTTCTAAATTTTGCTCATTTTCCGGAACATCTCAATATTTTCTACTTAAAATTAATCAATAATACTGAGCTCATTATGCTAACATTTAAATACGGCTGAACAAAGCTACAGTTCTAAATCCATAACAATAAATGGATTACCATTACATTTCAGGTGGGTATTTTCGACCTTATTCTATATGATTGTTTGGCGGTACAATGCAAACAAAGTACGTTAACTGAAAAACTCAAGACAAACATGATGGGCCCATGGACAAGGTACGAATTAAAGCCCTACACATCATGATATCTCTTCAAGATATCACAAGAAGTGAATGTCACGACTGGAAGTCTGGAAATCAACTTCTATGCAAGATATACGTGTTTACAATTGACATTAGTTAAGGACAAAATACGAATGATGTCATTTGTATAATCTACTTTCCATACAACCTGTCTTAGAAAATACTTGTTCATATCAATATCTCGTTCAGAATTGATTCCTGCTTTCTTCGTTCTGTGAAACATGTGACTTTATTTTCAACTCAGACTTTGAGCGGCGGCCCATTGTGTTCAAGTATGGTTGAGAAACCTATGTTCAGTTGCTGTTTGGAAATAAGGTCAAGTTTTTGAAAACTTTGTTGAGCCCATCATAATTTCACGAATTAAAGAAAAGTGACCGACCTCAGGAAGGGAAAATGGTGTTGCAAAAATTGAAACTGAGGGACTGCTATCACTGTTTTAAGGAGTGTTCCATGAGCATTTAGTAAGAATTCAAAACCAAGGTTGTTTGTTTAAAGTTTGTAATTCAAAAACCACAATTTTGATCTTTCGTGGTCAAGAGCAAACATTTTACAAATTACTTCACGCCTTTTAGTGGAATAAAAGTGAACTATACGGGTCAAAAATTTTTCTTGGTTGACACTGAAGAGGGTTTTCTCGTAAAAGTCGCATTCTATTTTCTAACTTGACTTGGCAGAAATAGCTTCCTTAGTTTATCTCAGTGCAAAAATGTCCCTTTCCTGTGGACGATCACAATTTCCCTCGGTCAATTCTTTCTTGATGAATTTAGAAGTGCAGTTCAGCTTAATTTCCTCCAACTCAAGGAAAAAACAAAAATTAAAGCAAAATCATGCTAAGCGCTTTTTAACACTGTGAAAACAATAACAGTATAAACTTTATTGCTGGGTTTTGATTGCTGTTGGAATGAAGTTTAAGTACAGAATCAAATGATGAAACGGTCTTGAGACTTTTCCAATGTTTCTGGATCTCGGCTTGGATTCAGCAAGCTTGTTGGGAGGTCGACCTCGATTCAATTGTGAAATCCTTGTACTGAGCAAATACACTTATCTAGACAAGAAACGGAGAAAAAATTATACAAAAAAGTTTGTCAACTTAAGCTCATTGCCACTAATGTGAATCCACACAAATTATGAAAAACGAACAGAGAGCAAGTTCATGGAGAGGTAGAGAGTAAGTTAGTTTTAGACTGCACCAGAAGATCCGCTATCTTGATTCTTGCATACAATTTCCATGCTGAACTGACGCCAGACAATCATTTGGCACAATTTTAAAGTGCATAAACTTATTAGGCGGGGGCTCTAGTATTATTTAGACCAACATCATTTCCCCGACAAAGTTTTATAAGGAGTTACTTCCGTCTTTGGCATATAATTACCCTGCTTTTCCCTGATTTCCAGTCTTTTGATTGTCCAGATCATGTATTCTCCTATCAGTGAATAAAAAGATCTTTCACCTCAATCAGAGACGCAATCGCTCATAAAACTTTATAGGGTAAAATTTCATGATAAAATCACAAAATTTTACGAAACTTTTTAAAAATCCTGCTTTGAATTCGGGATGCCACAAGATGCAACAGTAAAATCTTAATTTTGAATTTTTTACAAAAATATTATGAGTCAAATTTGGAGTTTCTCATCGACTTCTCTGATAAGGTTGCATAGGCAGCCCCTGAAAAATCAGTGACTTTTCATGGAAAGTGAAATTATACTTCTTAGCGAACTGAATTTCCATGAAATTTCATTTTGCATCTTTAACCTTGATCAGCACTGCTGGATCCTCTCGTTTTAGACTGCAATAAAACATTGGCCATCTTGATTCTTGCATTAACTTTCCATGCTAAGCTGATGTCAGACAATCATCTGTCACAATTTTAAAGTGCGGAAACTTATTTGGCGTGGACTCTAGTATTATTTGGACCTATATTGTTTATCCACATCGTGAAAAAGGTTATCATCCTGTTAATCAACATCATATCTCTTACCTTGTCTTTCAATTGCTGGCAAAGCTGGAGAGCCACTGTGAAGAGTACGAGAACTTCATTCAACCAAGGTATAGATGCTTCTGCTTGAACTGTATCAAACTTCATGGTTCCGTGAATATTCGATAGCTGATAGACTGCAAATATCAACTTGTGACTTTGGATGTAAAAGCTAATTGCAAGGTCCTCGGGAAGATTGGGCGTCAAGGATTTCTAAAAATAAGAATAAAATAATATCGAGATGAATAGTTTTGCAGGCTCAGAAATCAGTACGTTAAAACTTCTGTAATAGGAGGTTGATGACATAATAAAAAGAGGTGACAAGTTGTCTTGCCATGTGGGAATACTAATCAAGGTTTCCTGGAGAGCAATTGTCATATTGACAGTCAAGTCGGAAAATAAATATTTTCGTTGAAACATTTCAAAATTTTTACTCTTATTTTCTTCAGTTAAAAGAACATTGATTAATATTCTGACTTATATTAATAATAATCCTAGTATTGGTAGAAATTACACAAAAAACGTTCCTGAATTGGAATGACAAGTGGTAGCATAGGGGTCATACGTTTTTCTAATTTTATTATCAAACTCTTTGGTCCCCAACGAATTTTTTAAAAATTATTTAAGTTCCTGCTTCATTTTTTAAACCTAGTTTTTTTTTCAGGTACCCAAGTCATCAGAAAATGGGAGGAAGGGGGAAAGAAAAGCCATGTACATATGATTAAAATAAAATCTAATTTTTTTAAAATTAGCATTTATCTCCTGACAGAAATTACAATCATCGAAAATTTAAAGATAGAGCTGTTGAGGCATTTATTGCTTTTTCCGCGGGTTTAGATTGAAGTCAAAATTTCCAGACCGCCTAGGCATTATCTCTACTTGAGGTTGACAGCTTTGAGCAGAAATAGTAGCCTAACTGCGTTTTAAATTGCCTAATTTTCTCTTATGTTTCATTTTTATAGCAGTGAGACTTTCTGTGGATCTCCCTGAAATTAAATGGAATTTGCATATATTGTATACATATTCAATGTAGAGTTAAAAGAATAAAACATGAGAACAAATTAGACGATGGACAATTGTTCAGGTTCATTTTGCTTACAACTGTATAAATATTGTTAAAAATATCTCTGGTAAAGAGATAAATTTGAAACTGCTGAAATAAAAGGGTCGATCAAAAGAAGATCTGGACTCAAAAGATGGCGGATGGCCAAGGTTTCAACCGCGGTGAATTAGAGAAACAGTCAGACATAAATTAAAATTTTAATAATTACCATATTTCTGCTGCGCATTAAATCGTCAATAGTTCTTTTCCTAGGAACAATAAGGCTGGAGCGCCCTCGCTGCAAGCAATTTAAAATATTGCCCAATATATGGAGCACTTCTTCAGAAGACCTGAAAAAACATGGAAATTATGTGCTTAAATTTTTCTGTAGCTGGCTAATGGAATTCAATTGATTATCATTTAATTTCTGTGAGCAGAGCAGATCTGTGCCCATATAATACATTATCTAGTGTCAATTTAATGGCCAAAATGCTGAACCTCATGTCTCCATGGCAGTAAATTTTTACTCCTATTTTAATTTTTTTAAGAGCAACAAGCTAATTTCTTAGCTTGAAAACACAGGATATTTTGCTGACAGAAGAGAAAAATCAAGGAAGTTTTCAAGAAATTAAATTGACCAATTTTCTAGAGAAAAAATAAAGTAGGACAGGAAATATGCAATGTTGTTAACGGAGATGCCTGGTTTTGCACTTTCACTATGGAATTACAAATTACAAGTTAGTTGACGGCATTGTAATATTATCCTTGGAAATCTTAACTTTAATTTTCTGCAAGACTTCAGGAAAAAACAACAGAGGACAGAGGCATGTAAATGGCTGTTTGTTATTGATGGTCAAAACTATTTAGACTCTTTGTGGATAGTAAAACACCAAAAATTTATTCCAGAATTTTTTTGTTATTGGAAGCTAAAAATATAAAGAAAATCTAAATTGAATGTCTTAATTGGACGTATGTGATTCAAAAGAGAGTATCTTCATTCTCCACTGTGACGAAGGCCCTTCCATGCGTGTATTCTGTAAGTCCCCAATGAAGTCAAGAAATTGACCCCTCCTCCTCTTGGTACTACCCACAGTCTAAGCTATGACTTTGATTGGCTGTAACAGCCAAGGATGAAGATAAAGAATGATAGAATCTTACGTGAAAGCATAGTTTTTGCCGATATTGTCAATGTGACACAATGCTTGTTGCAGATGATTTCCAGCATCCTGTACTTGGTGCAATTTCCATGGATGGTCATGCTGAATTGTTGTCCTGTATAAGACATGTTGCTGTCTTTGAATTTTGAATGCTATTTCCTGAAATGAAGCAAGAGGAAAAAGTGTCCATCATGTGAGATGAATAATTTTCTGCGAGAGCGAGTGAGATTTTGAAAATTGAAAAAAATATTCAGGGTGGCTAAAAGTTTAGTACCTTAAAATTCCCTGACTATTTGACTCAAGAAAAATTGCATCGTGCACTTGCTCAAGAGGTGAGACAGAAAAGACCAAAGTTTGGAAATAGGAAGCCCAAACCTTCCCATAGCTGTACCCAATTTACACTTCCCATCTCTAAACGAAATAATTGTATTCGTGAGAATGAAAACACAATAACTCGGAAAAATGAAAATGTTCAAGGGACCCAAATACCAGTAGTTCACTTGAAATTCGCTGGAAAAATTGCCACAGCCGAATCAGCAACGCGGACAATGTAGTCTGATTAAAATTCCCTGATTATTACCAGTCGTTAAAAATTTCCTGACAATTCCCAGTTTTCCAGACTTATGGCCACCCTGAATATTGCTGACTTTGAGACTGACTAGAGATTTGTTTTCCCCATTTTCTGCCTTATGTAGTGTAGTGGTTGTAGAGCTGGCCCTATGAACAAGAGATTCCGAGTGACTTGCATTTGATGATCTCAGGCAATGGTCACCTGGGGCTGGGGTATTAAGCAACGGATTAGCCCCATGGGCTACGTAGTTGGTAAAAACGAGAAAAGAAAACAAAATTGCAGTGAAGCTAGTTAAATTCATATTCAAGGTGGCAGACTTTCTAAGGCATTCCAAAACTTAACTCTTAAATGCCCCATAAAAATGCAAGTAAGACTTACCGCATGAGAAATACTATCTCCTGATAACGAAACTACACTTTTCAGCTGATCAGGTGGAGCAACAAGAATGAATTTTTCTTGCTTGAGTGGACTATCATTGCCACATAATGGCAAAGGAAATCGTCGCACACATTCCTGAAATGAAATAAGATTGGATCATAATTTTGGTCAACTTGATGGAGAAGAATCCTAAAGAGGCAGGAATTGATATGAATATTGTGCCAAAAAAAGAGAGACTAGAATCCCTATGGAAGAACTGAATAACTTACAGCAAGTTACAAATTTATCAGAACTGAGTTCAAAATTTCAATAATACTGACATTATGACAGAATTCAATAGAGAGGACGTCTTCATGAAAGGCTAGGATGGAAAAATGTATGTTTTAAGTAACTATTATGGACATCTTGGATAACATTCTCATGCACTCAGCACAGGTGAGACTTAACTTGAAAAGTAAAGGCTTTGACGTCCAAAAATCCATAAGAGCTTTATACTTTCAACTGTTCCCATTGTCAAAGATTGTTTGTACTGCTTGACCATGATAGTTGACTTTGGGTTCTGAGGGAATTATTTAAGATTTCGGATAAAAATAGACTTTTGACCAACTAGAGGGACAGATAATTCTTGGCTGACATAATATAGTGGCAAGCAGCTCCTTTGCTGCTACCATTTAGAATATTTCAATCTTCAGAAAAAGGTTTACTTAAAGTATACACAGATTGAAAATTTCCTCTAGTAGTAGCCGGTATTCCAGTATCTCTTTTTCTTCTTAAAAATGAAAAAAAGTTCATTTAATTGCTACTGAAACAATTTTGAGTGAGCAACTGCTTGCATGATCAAGAATATTCTGCACTGATTCACACAATGTTAGGTCTTCAAAAGAGAGAAACTATGACCGATTTCGACTTACCACTAGGATTGTCTGCAGCTGATTTAGAACAGCATGTACTTCTTCATTCAGGACCCATTCGAATTCCTTTTGCTAGGAAACAAAAAACAAGCATGAACTTTTTTGAAGCACATCAAATAAAACATTAGGTACAGAATGGTTGATAAGTTGCCTGGACTGAACCTCATTTTTCCTGGTAAAATTTTAAGTGTCTCATGTATTTTTCTTAAATTGAGAATTTGTAGGTGTCTAAAATTTGATGAATTTCATTCATAAATGAAAACTACTTCATGAACTGCGGTAGGGTTAAGGTAGAGATTTTTAGGAACCTGGCATTTCTCAATCTCTTTTAGGATGCGCGCTGTCCACCTCTTGGCCACTTTTTTTACGCCTAGGCAATAAAATTGTCTTGGCAAATTCTACATTGGTAATTTCTGGAATTATTGACTTTAAAACATTGAAACGGAGTTAATGATACCAAAGACGCTGACTGGCTCATATTAGCGGGCTAAAAAATGCTGTTTTAATTTGCACATCAAGGGTAAAAGTGCAAACAAAGATGCAAACCTCCAGTCTCGCACTTTAACTCTACTTGGCATGAACTATGGCACTAAGTCAATTTTTACAATCTGAAGAAAAATAATGCCAAGTTAAACTTTTACTGAATTGGTGCGATCATTTCATCTTATTTCATAGTTCTTCTTCAGTTATCATTTCTCTGATTCAAGTAAGTTTTAAATCAAGTCTGCTCTCCTTAAGAACTGCAGAGTTGCGTCCGGTAACTCAGCTTTCTAAATTAGACAAACATTATTTGTGACGAGTCTAATGATCGAACACCTTGGACTTTCCAAGTTGAGTCCACCTCAAGGATGAATTGATAGATTATGGAACAAAATGATGAGTATAAGCTGTAGATTTCTAATGTGAAATCCCCTAAACATGTTACTTTTGCGATACGGTAAGAAAACCGAAGTCATACTCACAAGGCTGAGGGCCTCTTCTTTTTCATTTTCGGCCATAATTTTACGAGCGTCTCTCAAATTACCACGAGCTGAAAATCTGCCAACTCACAGCTACGGACAGATTAGGGCTGAATTAATGCTCACTGCCATTGTTATCATTGCCTGACCTGGATTACTCAATAAAAACCACAAAGTTTCATGTAAAAAAAGGCGGGTGCATAAACTCAAATTATGAAACTATAAAATAATAGAATTATGGGGAAGGAACACATATGTAAACACTAAAGAACTTTCGGCTTATTTTCATAATTACTTTTGAATAATTAAACTAATAACACATCACTTACTCCCGAAAGTTCAAAATTTAACCTCAAAAAATTAAAATAGGTTGATAACAATAGTTTCAAATTAGACCGCTAAATAGCGCTGCATGTCGGACCGCGAAATTTTAAACTTCGCTCCTTACCGCCCACGCTCTCGCTTTCCACGCCCTGTCGTCAAAAAATTAGTTTTTAATCGAAGATGAAACAATCAGAAGAAGATTGATAAGAAAATGACTTATCAACGGAGTAAATTATGAAGTTTCATGGCATGAAAATGCGTGTGCTGACCCGATATTTTTATTTATTGCAAGAGCATTCCAATGTCGCTAACCTTGCAAACATAAACGATCATCTAAACTAGTTTCACCTCTACACCCAATAAACTATGAATTCAAGACGAAAATTACCGTCGCAAAGTTTACTTTTTGCAAAGAATGTACCTAAGTTGCACAATCCCAGCAACATTGAAATGCTCCTAGTTCCTTTTTGCAAAATGCGATCCAATTGGTTGTTGCTGCAAAAAAATAGTTTCCCACAACCTGCTATACAATGCTCCAGTGACCATGTAAGTTGGCCCGAGCACTAACTTTTCGGGAAGAAAGCCTTTCCCCTACCTGGTTTCTCACTTAATATCCGCCCGAGTTTCGCATATCTTCCGTTTCTCCTCATCGCAGCTTCCATCAAACCGCAATTGCCCGGAAACTAGGACCGCACATCTTATCTGATAAAATCGTTCGCCCTTTAGACCGATTCTGGGGGTTAGGCTAGACTAGTCGATGAGTCAACTGTTGATCTAATTTCATTACGTGAACGTAGAAGAAAAACGGGGGAAAAAACCACTAATGTGTGATCAATTTTCAAGGACAATTCCGTAATTTCTCCTACGATTTTAAATAGATTAAAACGCGTAATATCCAAAATCTAAGCTCAGATTCGGATTCTTCGTGAAAAATTGATGAGATTTCATGTATCATATGTTAGAATAGCGTGAAGGAATGATGTTTAATGACGTAAAAAAAACACTAATGTGTGATCAATTTTCAAAGACAATTCTGTAAATTCTCTTACGATTTTAAATAGAATAACACGCGTAATATCCAAAATCTAAGCTCAGATTCGGATTACTCGTGAAAAATTGATGAGATTTCATGTATCATATGTTAGGATAGCGTGAAGGAAAAAGGTTTAACGACGCGTGTAGATTCTGTCGTGCTTCCTCTTTGAACTACGCCGCCGCCTGTCGCCCGAGTGAAAAAGAGCGGGGAGGCGCCACTTGTTAGCGCCGGCTAAGCGTTCGGTTTCGTCGCGAGGAATACCTCACGATAAATTCTTATTCTTCCTCCTCCGCTGACCCACTGAGCACTAGAGTACCTTTATAGACAGAGTATGGCCATTCGTATCTTTTTACTACAGGAAAACTGTTCCGCTTTTTGATTGGTCAACGAGTTTTTAGGCTTCATGATGCTCTTAGGGCCGTATGTAAACAAACAAGAAGGCGACTAACCGTAACATCGATAAGAAGCTAAATTTGACAAAAATTTAAATTATACGGCAGTAACAATTTATACTAGCAAATCTACGAATAACACACGAAAAAAACAAAAACACACGCTGGGCCTAGTAATTTGGTCCGCGGTGGTAGTGGCGAGCCCAAATCCGGGTGCCCCGAAAAAGCACCGGAGTGCTTTCCGACCATGAGCCCTGGAAAGAACGGCCGTAAACGGGGACTAAGGCTCAACTTGGATCGGTCCATACGCTGTTTTGTCCTTTCTCTCTCTCGCACTCATTGCTCAGATGCGGCATGTCAAAGGAGCACACTCGTCTTTGACCAGCCGCCGTTTTATCGTCTATCTCTCTCCCACGCATTGATCAGATGCGGCAACCCGCGGCTCGTCAAAGGGACACACACACACTCGCAAAAATACAGGCTGGGCCTCGTAATTTGGTCCGCGGTGGTAGTGGCGAGCCCGAATCCGAGTGCCCCGAAAAAGCACCGGAGTGCTTTCCGACCATGAGCCCTGGAAAGAACGGCCGAAAACGGGGACTAAGGCTCAACTTGGATTGGTCCATACGCTGTTTTGTCCTTTCTCTCTCTCGCACTCATTGCTCAGATGCGGCATGTCAAAGGAGCACACTCGTCTTTGACCAGCCGCCGTTTTATCGTCTATCTCTCTCCCACGCATTGATCAGATGCGGCAACCCCCGGCTCGTCAAAGGGACACACACACACTCGCAAAAATACAGGCTGGGCCTCGTAATTTGGTCCGCGGTGGTAGTGGCGAGCCCGAATCCGAGTGCCCCGAAAAAGCACCGGAGTGCTTTCCGACCATGAGCCCTGGAAAGAACGGCCGTAAACGGGGACTAAGGCTCAACTTGGATTGGTCCATACGCTGTTTTGTCCTTTCTCTCTCTCGCACTCATTGCTCAGATGCGGCACGCCAAAGGAGCACACTCGTCTTTGACCAGCCGCCGTTTTATCGTCTATCTCTCTCCCACGCATTGATCAGATGCGGCAACCCGCGGCTCGTCAAAGGGACACACACACACTCGCAAAAATACAGGCTGGGCCTCGTAATTTGGTCCGCGGTGGTAGTGGCGAGCCCGAATCCGAGTGCCCCGAAAAAGCACCGGAGTGCTTTCCGACCATGAGCCCTGGAAAGAACGGCCGTAAACGGGGACTAAGGCTCAACTTGGATCGGTCCATACGCTGTTTTGTCCTTTCTCTCTCTCGCACTCATTGCTCAGATGCGGCATGTCAAAGGAGCACACTCGTCTTTGACCAGCCGCCGTTTTATCGTCTATCTCTCTCCCACGCATTGATCAGATGCGTCAACCCGCGGCTCGTCAAAGGGACACACACACACTCGCTAAAATACAGGCTGGGCCTCGTAATTTGGTCCGCGGTGGTAGTGGCGAGCCCGAATCCGAGTGCCCCGAAAAAGCACCGGATTGCTTTCTGACCATGAGCCCTGGAAAGAACGGCCGTAAACGGGGACTAAGGCTCAACTTGTATCGGTCTATACGCTGTTTTGTCCTTTCTCTCTCTCGCACTCATTGCTCAGATGCGGCACGTCAAAGGAGCACACTCGTCTTTGACCAGCCGCCGTTTTATCGTCTATCTCTCTCCCACTCATTGATCAGATGCGGCAACCCGCGGCTCGTCAAAGGGACACACACACACTCGCAAAAATACCGGCTGGGCCTCGTAATTTGGTCCGCGGTGATAGTGGCGAGCCCGAATCCGGGTGCCCCGAAAAAGCACCGGAGTGCTTTCCGACCATGAGCCCTGGAAAGAACGGCCGTAAACGGGGACTAAGGCTCAACTTGGATTGGTCCATACGCTGTTTTGTCCTTTCTCTCTCTCGCACTCATTGCTCAGATGCGGCACGCCAAAGGAGCACACTCGTCTTTGACCAGCCGCCGTTTTATCGTCTATCTCTCTCCCACGCATTGATCAGATGCGGCAACCCGCGGCTCGTCAAAGGGACACACACACACTCGCAAAAATACAGGCTGGGCCTCGTAATTTGGTCCGCGGTGGTAGTGGCGAGCCCGAATCCGAGTGCCCCGAAAAAGCACCGGAGTGCTTTCCGACCATGAGCCCTGGAAAGAACGGCCGTAAACGGGGACTAAGGCTCAACTTGGATCGGTCCATACGCTGTTTTGTCCTTTCTCTCTCTCGCACTCATTGCTCAGATGCGGCATGTCAAAGGAGCACACTCGTCTTTGACCAGCCGCCGTTTTAAAAATACAGGCTGGGCCTCGTAATTTGGTCCGCGGTGGTAGTGGCGAGCCCGAATCCGGGTGCCCCGAAAAAGCACCGGAGTGCTTTCCGACCATGAGCCCTGGAAAGAACGGCCGTAAACGGGGACTAAGGCTCAACTTGGATCGGTCCATACGCTGTTTTGTCCTTTCTCTCTCTCGCACTCATTGCTCAGATGCGGCATGTCAAAGGAGCACACTCGTCTTTGACCAGCCGCCGTTTTATCGTCTATCTCTCTCCCACTCATTGATCAGATGCGGCAACCCGCGGCTCGTCAAAGGGACACACACACACTCGCAAAAATACAGGCTGGGCCTCGTAATTTGGTCCGCGGTGGTAGTGGCGAGCCCGAATCCGAGTGCCCCGAAAAAGCACCGGAGTGCTTTCCGACCATGAGCCCTGGAAAGAACGGCCGTAAACGGGGACTAAGGCTCAACTTGGATTGGTCCATACGCTGTTTTGTCCTTTCTCTCTCTCGCACTCATTGCTCAGATGCGGCATGTCAAAGGAGCACACTCGTCTTTGACCAGCCGCCGTTTTATCGTCTATCTCTCTCCCACGCATTGATCAGATGCGGCAACCCGCGGCTCGTCAAAGGGACACACACACACTCGCAAAAATACAGGCTGGGCCTCGTAATTTGGTCCGCGGTGGTAGTGGCGAGCCCGAATCCGAGTGCCCCGAAAAAGCACCGGAGTGCTTTCCGACCATGAGCCCTGGAAAGAACGGCCGTAAACGGGGACTAAGGCTCAACTTGGATTGGTCCATACGCTGTTTTGTCCTTTCTCTCTCTCGCACTCATTGCTCAGATGCGGCACGTCAAAGGAGCACACTCGTCTTTGACCAGCCGCCGTTTTATCGTCTATCTCTCTCCCACGCATTGATCAGATGCGGCAACCCGCGGCTCGTCAAAGGGACACACACACACTCGCAAAAATACAGGCTGGGCCTCGTAATTTGGTCCGCGGTGGTAGTGGCGAGCCCGAATCCGAGTGCCCCGAAAAAGCACCGGAGTGCTTTCCGACCATGAGCCCTGGAAAGAACGGCCGTAAACGGGGACTAAGGCTCAACTTGGATTGGTCCATACGCTGTTTTGTCCTTTCTCTCTCTCGCACTCATTGCTCAGATGCGGCACGTCAAAGGAGCACACTCGTCTTTGACAAGCCGCCGTTTTATCGTCTATCTCTCTCCCACTCATTGATCAGATGCGGCAACCCGCGGCTCGTCAAAGGGACACACACACACTCGCAAAAATACAGGCTGGGCCTCGTAATTTGGTCCGCGGTGGTAGTGGCGAGCCCGAATCCGGGTGCCCCGAAAAAGCACCGGAGTGCTTTCCGACCATGAGCCCTGGAAAGAACGGCCGTAAACGGGGACTAAGGCTCAACTTGGATTGGTCCATACGCTGTTTTGTCCTTTCTCTCTCTCGCACTCATTGCTCAGATGCGGCACGTCAAAGGAGCACACTCGTCTTTGACCAGCCGCCGTTTTATCGTCTATCTCTCTCCCACTCATTGATCAGATGCGGCAACCCGCGGCTCGTCAAAGGGACACACACACACTCGCAAAAATACAGGCTGGGCCTCGTAATTTGGTCCGCGGTGGTAGTGGCGAGCCCGAATCCGGGTGCCCCGAAAAAGCACCGGAGTGCTTTCCGACCATGAGCCCTGGAAAGAACGGCCGTAAACGGGGACTAAGGCTCAACTTGGATTGGTCCATACGCTGTTTTGTCCTTTCTCTCTCTCGCACTCATTGCTCAGATGCGGCACGTCAAAGGAGCACACTCGTCTTTGACCAGCCGCCGTTTTATCGTCTATCTCTCTCCCACTCATTGATCAGATGCGGCAACCCGCGGCTCGTCAAAGGGACACACACACACTCGCAAAAATACAGGCTGGGCCTCGTAATTTGGTCCGCGGTGGTAGTGGCGAGCCCGAATCCGAGTGCCCCGAAAAAGCACCGGAGTGCTTTCCGACCATGAGCCCTGGAAAGAACGGCCGTAAACGGGGACTAAGGCTCAACTTGGATTGGTCCATACGCTGTTTTGTCCTTTCTCTCTCTCGCACTCATTGCTCAGATGCGGCACGTCAAAGGAGCACACTCGTCTTTGACCAGCCGCCGTTTTATCGTCTATCTCTCTCCCACTCATTGATCAGATGCGGCAACCCGCGGCTCGTCAAAGGGACACACACACACTCGCAAAAATACAGGCTGGGCCTCGTAATTTGGTCCGCGGTGGTAGTGGCGAGCCCGAATCCGAGTGCCCCGAAAAAGCACCGGAGTGCTTTCCGACCATGAGCCCTGGAAAGAACGGCCGTAAACGGGGACTAAGGCTCAACTTGGATTGGTCCATACGCTGTTTTGTCCTTTCTCTCTCTCGCACTCATTGCTCAGATGCGGCACGTCAAAGGAGCACACTCGTCTTTGACCAGCCGCCGTTTTATCGTCTATCTCTCTCCCACTCATTGATCAGATGCGGCAACCCGCGGCTCGTCAAAGGGACACACACACACTCGCAAAAATACAGGCTGGGCCTCGTAATTTGGTCCGCGGTGGTAGTGGCGAGCCCGAATCCGGGTGCCCCGAAAAAGCACCGGAGTGCTTTCCGACCATGAGCCCTGGAAAGAACGGCCGTAAACGGGGACTAAGGCTCAACTTGGATTGGTCCATACGCTGTTTTGTCCTTTCTCTCTCTCGCACTCATTGCTCAGATGCGGCACGTCAAAGGAGCACACTCGTCTTTGACCAGCCGCCGTTTTATCGTCTATCTCTCTCCCACTCATTGATCAGATGCGGCAACCCGCGGCTCGTCAAAGGGACACACACACACTCGCAAAAATACAGGCTGGGCCTCGTAATTTGGTCCGCGGTGGTAGTGGCGAGCCCGAATCCGGGTGCCCGAAAAAGCACCGGAGTGCTTTCCGACCATGAGCCCTGGAAAGAACGGCCGTAAACGGGGACTAAGGCTCAACTTGGATTGGTCCATACGCTGTTTTGTCCTTTCTCTCTCTCGCACTCATTGCTCAGATGCGGCACGTCAAAGGAGCACACTCGTCTTTGACCAGCCGCCGTTTTATCGTCTATCTCTCTCCCACTCATTGATCAGATGCGGCAACCCGCGGCTCGTCAAAGGGACACACACACACTCGCAAAAATACAGGCTGGGCCTCGTAATTTGGTCCGCGGTGGTAGTGGCGAGCCCGAATCCGGGTGCCCCGAAAAAGCACCGGAGTGCTTTCCGACCATGAGCCCTGGAAAGAACGGCCGTAAACGGGGACTAAGGCTCAACTTGGATTGGTCCATACGCTGTTTTGTCCTTTCTCTCTCTCGCACTCATTGCTCAGATGCGGCACGTCAAAGGAGCACACTCGTCTTTGACCAGCCGCCGTTTTATCGTCTATCTCTCTCCCACTCATTGATCAGATGCGGCAACCCGCGGCTCGTCAAAGGGACACACACACACTCGCAAAAATACATGCTGGGCCTCATAATTTGGTCCGCGGTGGTAGTGGCGAGCCCGAATCCGGGTGCCCCGAAAAAGCACCGGAGTGCTTTCCGACCATGAGCCCTGGAAAGAACGGCCGTAAACGGGGACTAAGGCTCAACTTGGATCGGTCCATACGCTGTTTTGTCCTTTCTCTCTCTCGCACTCATTGCTCAGATGCGGCACGTCAAAGGAGCACACTCGTCTTTGACCAGCCGCCGTTTTGTCGTCTATCTCTCTCCCACTCATTGATCAGATACGGCAACCCGCGGCTTGTCAAAGGGACACATACACACTCGCAATCACGAAAACATTGTTAAAATCGCCTTTCACCTATATCACAGGAGGATGTAATAAGATGTGCATAACCTCAATCTTGCTTGCTGATAACAGCCATTTTGTTTGTTTATTTACGGCCCTAAGAGCATCGTGTCAGCCTATTCGCTTGCGACCAATGAAAAACCGGAACATAAATGGCCATACTCTGTCTATATAGGTACTCTACTGAGTGTCTGGGTAGTGACCCATGTTGTCACGTTGCATTCATATGCTCGAATCAGTATGCCTACGTTACATCTCTTTCCTTCACTCTATGCTCGAGTATGATACATGAAATCGCATCTATTTTTTACGAGGAATCCGAATCTGAACTTCGATTTTGGGCATCAAGCGTTGTAAGTAAAATTTTTCAACTTCAAAAATCCGAAATGACTGAAGTGGCTTAAAATGCCATCTCGGCTCTTGTTCGATGGATTCTCCTGGAATTCGGTGTCAGGGTATGATACATGAAATCGCATCGATTTTTTACGAGGAATCCGAATCTGAGCTTCGATTTTGGGGATCACGCGTTTTAAATCAAAATCCGTCAAAATTCAAAAAATTCAAAATTCGAAAATCCGAAATGGCTTAAAATGCTATCTCGGCCCCTGTTCGATGGATTTTTCTGAATTTCGGTGTCAGGCGGTATTTTTCAACGGAAAACTCGAATTTTTAGTCAATTTTTTGAAAATTCTCAACTCCATGTTGGATGTGGCTTAAAATGAGCCCCGGTTCTGGACTCCGTTTCTGTTCGTTAGAGCTCTGTGAACTGTGGGATCAGGGGTACTTTTCGACGAAAAACTCGAATTTTTAGTCGATTTTTGAAAATTCTCAAATCCAAGATGGCGGACGTGACCTAAAATGCTATGTCAGCTCCTATTCGATGGATTTATGCCGCCTCCTTACTACATGCCTACTCTAGTATTTCTGTACCGCCGCAAATTTAGGGTCCAGGGGCGCCTGACCGTCTATGGACCAGGTGGAGTTTTTGTCCTGAAAATTTACCTTTAGACGGCAATTCTCTTTATATTTTGTCTATGGTTTTCATGCTCCCCCCCTCTTTCTCGCGTATTCTCTTTTCACTTTTCTTGCCTCCTTTTTCCTCCCATTGCCCCCTTCTTCCTTGCTTTCACTGCCCAACCTTGTTTCCTTTTCTTTTTTTCCGCTTGTCCTTTCTTCCCTTTTTTCCCTTCTCCTTTCCCCCCCTTTTTTCCCTCTCTTCTTCTTTCGTGGCGCCCCCAAAGGCTGGCGCCCGTATGCGTCGCACGCCCTGCACACGCCCTAAGCCCGGGTCTGTTTATTTATTTAAAAGAAAAATGTTTATAAGATAAAAATTGACAATAAAGTGACATTTAGTCCTGCCATTGAGCACAGCTCGTTCGGCAAGACAATAACGTTTCACATTAACAGAAATTAAATACAAAATTCGATAAAATATAAATTGTTAATTTTAATCTGGGTGGCTAACATCTGGTCCTCCCTCTCTCAAATTCTTAGACTAGAGTGCTGTGTTTATTGTCTTTAAGGGGAGGGGGGGGGGATAAAGAAAAAGACAACTAAATAATGTAGAATCTTTAACAAATGAATACATGAAAACGAGAAATGGAAATTTAAAGTTAAGATATGATATTCACCCAACAAGCAGGTCCGTGGCAATGACTTTTAGCGCCTATATAAGTATGATGTTAACGCCCCCAAAAGGTGGGTCTGCGAGGACTCGCAGAGACAGATGGGAGGCGGGAAGGGTCTGGCAGCAATATCCTCCCCCGAAAATTTTTGAATTTCATTAAAGAATATCTGATCCATGCAAATTCCAATTTGCAGGGCTTTTGAAACCCGAGTAGTAAAAGTGAGTCAGCCTGACGTCAGACTATGTTTCATAAACTCCCTGCGTCACACTGATTCAGGCTGACGTAGGCAGGTCGGTACGTAGGTGGACTTTTTGGCTGACCCCTTCCTGCCCCATAACTTTGGTGTGAATTGAAGCGCTGGCCATAGACTGTTTCGCAATGCTGCCTTGATCTTTCTCGGTCCAAAATCTATTAACTTCATTGGAAAATATAGAGATAGAGCAAGGGAAAGGACGCGCGTTGATGATACGGTGCAGAGATACAACTATTCGTGCTTGATGGATGTCCGTGTTGCATCCGCAAAATTGAAGGCGCGACGGCGCGAGGCGTGAACTCTCAATGCTCCGCTCTTAGCTGGCTAGCAATGAGATATTGCTCAGATTCAGGCGAAAAGTAACAAAAACTAGGCTTAATTGAGGGGCTTGGAGGACAAGGCGCGTAAGTGTGGTTTTTGAAAAAATTGAGGTATCAATTATTTCAAGTAAGATTGGTCTTAATGCATATTTTGTGAAAAACCAACTCCCAAATTCCAATTTTTAAGCATCAAAAAGTCATATTGAACTTTTTTTTCGCCATAAGGATCCATGCAATTTCAAAACTTCAAACGCGAATTTTTCGAAATAGCCAAAACTGCACCTATGCGCCTTGTCCTTTAAGCCCCTCAATTACGTGTCTCCTATCTTTGGTTATGTTGCACACGTGGCTCTTGAAGTACCTACACCACTGCAAATAAAACAAACGGGAACAAACACAACACGGAAATATACCAAAGGGAAAAGGGGGGGGGGGGTTGGATGACGAAGCCCATATCGACGGTGCAAGTCGGCAATCACATAACTCGGTTTGCGACGTCGCAGACTTCCTGTCATACTTTATTTTTTAAATGGAAAACTACTCAACGGCAATTCTTTAAAACTGTCATGATTTTCCTTCTCAATGCGAAGAAAATTCTGCAAAAACTTCAAGAAATAATGTCAATTTGCTCTCCTTTAAAAAAATGACGTAGAGGCAGAGATTTTCAGACACCGCAAACGAGTTATGGGATTGCCGACTTTCACCGTCGATATATATCCGAAATCGGCCCGAGCAATAGCTTTTTGAAGTTTCGCAAAGAATATTTTTTTATATCGAGGTACGTGAAGGCGCTTTCCATCACGCACGAGGGCGCCTTTTTACACCTGATGGCGTCTTCCTCCCTGCAAAATAAAATCGTTTAACAGGAGGTAACAAAATTGCCGTAATGATAAAGAACAATACCAGCACCAGGCCCACCACAAGGGGGGGGGGGGGGGCGCTGGGTCTCTGGTAACGGGGCCGTGACACGCCACTTCGAATTCACGTGTAACCCTTGTTTCGTAAGCTAAAGTGACCTCCTAACCCTAAAAATGTCGCTAAGGGTGAATAAATTTTGCCGCATTCCGCATATCGTATTACAAAAATTTTCATGATATTACAAATTATTTCTTCGGTAGGGGAGAAAGGAGAATTTTTTTAATAGAGAGTGGATTCCAAGACAGGGGGGACTTCGAAACCATGGAATTCTGATTACGTGGGATTCATTCCCAGAGACAAGAGACCCTCCACTAGTATCTTGGCAATGGTGGAAGCTTTTACTTTCGGGACTTAAGCATTTTACTGTTGACTTACCTACATGGTTGATGTGTAATAACGTGTTGGCAGTTTCGTTTTGCAAACAAGCCGAAGTTAGGGAAACTTGTTTGGCTCATGACGCCACCCGAGGCCCATCATCGACCATGTAGGCAAATCAACAGCCGAAGTAAGAGTGATGACTGTTGCTCCCTTTTGTCCATAAGGAATTGTTGGGTTCCTGGAAGTACAAGCTTCCACCTGTCCCAAGAGGCCAGTGGAGGATCTCTTGTCTCTGTTCATTCCCCATTTAAATCTCTAAGTCAAGACATACACCGATCTAAAATAACCGAGAAAAAAAACTTTGCACGGGACATCTGGTACACCTCGTATAAGCGTCGCAATGCTTTATTATACCATTGATGCTAGATCGTTTTATGTCAAGAAAATTCTTGACCCCCGGCTAATATCAACTGATAAAATCGTAGCCCAAGTAACAAAAGAAGATTAAAGGGTATTTTCCAGACGAAGAACTTCAAAATATTCGAATTAATGAATGGGCACATATTTTAATTTTATTTTTAAAACAGCACTCAGGTAGAAAAATACAAGGCGGGGCCTCCTACTCAAATATCTCAATCAACATAGGCTACGCTCTCAACGATGTTGATAATAACGCCTTACTGATGCAACTATTCGTACGCTGTGGACACGCGTGTTGCATGTGGAAAAATGGAAGGCGTTCCGGTCACGCTGGTCCATGAAGCAGTGCACGCAGCAGTGTGGCGCACCACTGCGCCGCGCCGCACGCAGTACAGTGAATCGAGTCAATTAGTGAGGTCGGACATGGAATTTTTGACCATAACCGCAAATTTTTATGTTTATTTCGTCAAATTTTAAACTCGAAGAGAAGCCTTTTGAAGAAAATTTCACGAGGAAACCAATGTAACCACTTCTAGAACTTCAAAGTTTTAAGCGTTTAAAAATCCTAAATTTTGTTCGACTTTTCCTACTAACTGGATCCATTGTGCGTCGTTACGGATACGTGGCCAGAACAACCTGAAATTCTATATTGAAATTTGATTCAAGAGGGCAGGAAAGTATGTTTTCGCACCATAATTTTCATATATTCAGATGTTATATCCCACCGCAACACCGAGTCGTGATAGCGTTTCGCTTCGAGCACTGCTTCATCGGATAGACCGACCGGAGCTCCTTCAATTTTTAGCATGCAATCAACCATGCAACACGGATGTCCATAGAGCACGAATAGTTGCATCAAGGCGATTAATAATGAATTTCGGGAAAACGCTGCATGAACACTCAAGCGTTGCCAAATCTCCCCCGATAAAATATGAATTTACATGCAACACACGTGAGCTCTTAATTGTCGAAGTTTTATAGAATTTTTTCGGGATTTATTCTAATGATTCTGAAGATTTCAAGGTAATTGTATTTCTAACTCTCCTACAAAATAATCGTTTATCAGCAGAAGTTTGGCAACGTCTGGATTTTCATACGGCGATTTTCTCAGAGGACTTGCTTCGGCGGCGGCAAAGCCTGGCACGGGTTTTCTACATTGTGCAAGCTTTGCAACACTGAATCGTGACTGATTGCCACGGCGAAAGCCTAAAAAATAGCTGAGAAAATAATTTAATAGAAAGATTATTTTTTTCAAAGAAATGAAAGGGTTACGTAAAATTGGGTTTGACCCCTCTTCCCCCGTAAGGCCCGGTACGAAAATCTCTTACCCCCACGCTGCTTACGTGTTACTCGATCGGCCCCTAAACTCCACCTCTCCAAGGTACTTTTGACTCCTGTGGGCACCTTTCGCTCCTCATGAGATAGGGCGGGTGGACCCAAAATTGTTCTTTTTTTCTTTTTGTTGAATTTTGATTCTAAGGATATTCTCGAGGTGACCCCTCCTCGGGATATTTTTGAATCCTTTGGAAAACTTCCACCCCTTGGCGGAAAGACATCCGTAATTGTTAACATGGTTCATTCGCCCGAAATTTTGTCTTTTCCCTTAATTCTTGTTGAATTTTGATTTTAAGGGTATTGTTGAAGATTCTGAAGTTCCCCTTCCCAAGGTACTTCTCAGGGCCTCTTCCGAACAAATTTTGACACCCCCCCCCCCCTCCAAGATGTGGCCGGAAGACATCCTTGCTTCCATGGTTCACTAGAGTACCTGTATAGGGAGAGTAGCGACAGATCGGTTCATGGAGGGCTTAGGGCCCAAAAGTGCAGCCACCCTTCTGAGCAACTTCTAACACACAAAATTTCACTGCCAGCCTACAGATTTCAATTCTAACCAAGATGGCTAAGAATGTACATAAATGAGCGTTCTTTCGCAAAAATAAGTAAATTTATGCAAAAAGTAAACCAAATACATACTTTCTAAACGACGGTTCGTAACAATTGTATTTGTAAATCGCTCTGGACATTCGAAATTCATAGGTTGGCTGCCCTTTTGGGCCCTAACTTTTTTCGCGGAGGCATCGGTGAAGGCCTGATGGACTTTCGGAGTTTCAGATCTGTCGCTACTCTCCCTATACAGGTACTCTATGGTTCACACGCCTCATTTGTTTTCTCCTTGCTGAATTTTGATTTTAAGGGTATTTTTGAAGATTTAAAATTATCTCCCCGAGGTGCCTTTAAATCCTCCGGACGCAACTTCCGCCCCCGCTAGATTTGGCGGGAAGACCTCTCCGATACCATGGTTCACACTCCCGAAATTTTTCCCGACTCGGGGGGGGGGGGGGGGGGGGGGGGTTGGAGCCGGAGGGCCCGAGAGTCAATCAACAGGAGGAGAAGGAAGGATTGGAGGTGAGATCGGGGAGGGAGGGAAAAAGAGCGTCCAAATTGAATATGCACTCTTGGATGACGATTTAGGGGGTCTGATTGGCCCGCCCGTGAACTTGGGGGTGCAGCGGCAGCGACTAATGAAGGATGAAACGCGAACAAACGGAGGCGAAGGTGGGAAGCGGAGATTAGTCGAGGGCGAGCGCGGCAGTGGCGTGGCGTGCCTCTCGATCCATCGATATTTCCTCATTCGAAGCTGCGGTAAATAATCGATCATTAAGGTGTAACCCTGTTCATCAGTGGCGTGGCGTGAGTTGCGATATATCGATTGTTATGCCATTTAAACCTATGGTGAAGAATCGATTATTAAGGTGTTCGCTGCGGACACCCTGTTTATCGATCCTTTTCCATAGGTTTAAATGGCATTACAATCGATATATCGCAAATCACGCCACGCTATTGACCCTGTTTATCGATACTTTTCCATAGGTTTAAACGGCCGATCGATCGATATATCGCGAAGGACGCGACGGGACTGGAGCGCGGGGCGCCGCGGGAGGGGCGGCAGCTGGAGCCGAGGGTGGGGGCGGCGAGCGGGGAGGGAGCGAGGGGAAGGGCGCGAAGGTATGTATGAACTATTCCGGGAAGACGCGGGGAGGATCAATATTTTTTCCCCTCCGCGCGCGTACCCGCACCCAACGGGACTCTAACCTAGATTCAGCTCCGGTCGCGATCCTAGCTCCGTCCCGTCCCGTCAACGTAAACAAAATGCGTCCCTGATTCCACCTTTTTCGCGTCCCGTCCGAAAGCTTTTCGTCAGCCTTTCCGACTTGCTTTCCCGCCGTTTTGCGTCGCGCCTGGCCCTGCATGGCCGCGGGAAAGTAGTGCAGTGCCCCTTTGGAGTATCACCACGTTGACTCGATGAATCCCAAGGCTCCTTTTTTCGGTAAGCGCCCACCAGATACCATGCATGTCTCCCTTCGTGTCCGGCCAGAGGGAACCCACTTTCTCCCTGGAGGGGAGCGTTAGGGTGCTTTACATGTTTTTGTTTTTTTTTTTTTTTTTTAATTATTTATTTGTCACATAAGGGTACAAAGTATCGAATTCTCTTACGATCGAAAAGAAATAAAGCAGAAGATTACGGCCAATAAAGAAAAGGACAGAGTAAAGCTCGATAAAAGATTGAAAAATTAAAGATGAAAATTATTGATGCGAGCCAAGGTTATAAGGGGCCAGGACATCCTTCATCTACAGAAGGTTCAAGATGTGTTGGTGACACCGCATGACTTTCATAGTCTATCCTTTAGCAGTTATTTTTTTCAGGAGGGCCCATTTGGTTCATATTGTGATTGAGGGTGGTTTAAGCAAATCCCTCAAAATTGCATCATATGAAAGGGATAATCTTTGCCAATTTCGAGGCAAATTAGAGGTATAACTTTGGAAATGAATCCTTGGAAGAGATAATAATGATTTACCGCCTAAAAAATTCGAAATACGACACAAAATATCACGCGAGTTTTGTAAATTCAAAAGCAGGTTCGCACCCTTCTTAAAGTTTGTTAATGAGGTAATATTTTTTTGTTCGTACATTGTATTTTTGGCAAATCTCTATAATTCCTTGCAAGGATCCATTTCCGAAGTTATATAGAAATTGTCCTTTTCGTAATTCTATTTCAAGGGATTCCTTAATCCTCCTTTGGTTACTATGTAAACCAAGTGGGGCACCCTAAGAGACTGTTTAAGGAACGGCTAAAAAACGACCCTTATTCCTCGAAAATGAGAATCCCACATTTAAAGGGATCAGAGCAACAGGGGCTTGATTTCATCACTAAATTTTACTCCGCGACTCATTCATTTGCTCAGGAGTATTTGCAACATTTTTCGGCCACGTTTCTTCGTGAATATCCCTTGTGATTTGACAAAGACTTCCTGAAATTATTCATGTAATGTATGAGCATGTCAAGTTGGTAAGTTGCCAGATGAAACTTTGGAACATGCATATGTTTCCCCTGGCTCTCGCCAATTTATTTATTTCCGTAAAGAACACCCTAAGTGTTAACGTCTTCATAGGAATAATTTACAGGTAATTTTTTCTCTGGTATATAGTCGTGAAGATATAGAAATTGGTCAAACATAAGTACATATTTTGCACATTCGTTGGTCGGTTGGTTACTTTCTATTCATTAAAAAACTTGCTCAATGGATGTTTCTCCGATGTTTATATTCAAATCCTGATTCCAAGTGTTGATTAGTTTAGGAGATTTTTTTAAAGGAGTTTTGCCAAGCAACTGCATAAGTAACTGACGAATGGACGAGCTTGATCCTCAAAACACTCGGTTTCCCTCCCGTGAAGATCATTTCCCATCACAGTGAACCGTAATAATTTGAGGCGCCTTCAATCAGAATAGTGCGATGCTGCATGCGACTATTCGTGCTTATGGGATATCCGTGTTGCATAGTCGAAGAAATGCAGGCGCTCCGGCTTGCAGGGGATACCCGCCAAAGGTCTTAACATGCCGCGCTGTGCTGTTTATCCTATGGGCGAGGGCTGAGGGACGTAGACGGATGTATCTCTCATCCCGCTGCACATTACTTGCCATCATAAAGAGGGTCTACGGATGTGATAAGAACAATCGAATAACCAATCGGCCACTTTAAACAATAACGGCATACATAATTACATACCTATCAGCTTCGGGCCATTTTGAAGACAGTGTATCTATTCTCAATCGGACTAGATTTTGCAATTAGGAGGCATGCACGGGGAAAAATTCAATTGCTGATTTAACAATTCAATTGCTAAAAAAAGTGACTGCAATGTTTCAATGTAGATTTTACAACAAAAATGTTACTTTAACCACCCCCGTGATTGAATTAGCTTACAATAGTGGTTGAAGAAGCATTTCTTTCTTGTAAAATCAACGTTGAAACATTGCAGTCACTTTTTCTAGCAATTGAATTGTTAAATCAGTAATTTAATTTTTTCCGTGTAACATTTGGCTCACCTACAAAAGCGCACCTGATTGCATGAAGAGGCTAATAGCACATACGCTGTTTCTAAAACTAGCCAGAAGAGTACTTCCCAACAGGACTACATTTCGCAATTAGGGACTACGAATGCTGGCTCAGTTTACAAACAACGTATTTGCCACTTAGTTTCCCTATGCACATAAGTGTTTTTGTAGATGCTACAAATTTTAGTTCCTAATTGCAAAATGTGGTCCAATTTTAGTCTCACTAACACTGGGTCTCAGGAATTTCTTTGTGTAAGCACGGCCATAAATTTTATTGTATAGTACAAATGAAACAACCCAACTTCAAACATTTAAAAAAAATTTAGGTTTGAAGAAATGTGGTTTTTAGGGTCGGGCACGATGTTTCTTATCACTGATTTTTTTCAAAAACAATTTAATAGCCTCCCATAAGATAGCTGTTGGCGCATTTCGTTCAGTTCAAAGATGACCCTTTTGGCTGTATTCAACTGTTCATGTTTCCAAGAGAAAAAAGCAAAATTACTGGAATCACCTCCATTTAAATTTTCTGTTATTACTTGCCAACACACGTTAAAATGATTTTCAAATCACTTTTCGTCCCTCTGAATCAGGTCACTCCCAAACTTCAAGCCTCCATTGAAGACAAACGTGAAATTGCAGAGACAGTGGCTTTGAAAAGATAACACGTTTTTCCTTTGCATATTTGTATATATGTCTATTGTGCTAAACGGCTTATGTCCTAAAATTGCATTAAGTAAACAAAACATATCGAAGGAGGATTAAAAACACAAAAATGACTGTGAAGTATAATGAAGCCTGAAGGGGTTTTTGCGAGCGCTCTTCACCGTGTTTCCGTGCATTTGACTTACACGCACCTTTAATAATTACGTGTGTAGCTCTATCTATTGTCCTAGAATATAGCATATAAGTCTTTTTTTACCACTCATAATATAGATAACTCTCAATTGTGTAAGTTCATAAAATAGGGTAAAGAGCAGAGGTAGGCGTTGAAAAACGTGGAAATGTATGAATGATTTTTGCACAGGGCCGCGGCCGGATTTACCTACTTGCCGCTCATGGGCCACCTGTATTTTGCCGCTCCCTTCTCATTCGTTTTGAAACATCAATAAAACCATCAAGTGAAGTACCGGAGGGGGAGGGGAGGGGTGCATAAGACGCGTTCACTCGTGCTGGACACATTTTTTGCGAAAACCCTCCTGTCAACACTATTAGCAAAAGTTCACGGAGCTTTGCGCGAAAGTTAAGTTCCGTAAACCTATCTCTGTGTGAACAAGGCCTTCCATTTGTAAGAAATGAACGTAAAAATTATGCAAGAACAAACATAAATGTGGTTTAATAATTTTAACCTCCGCCCCGCGCCGCGCTGACTACACTGTTTTTGACGCAATGCGTGAAGTATTCCTACAGTCTTGGAGGCGTTATACATTTCACGCCGACCGCTGCTGACTGCACTGTGTTCGACGCAATGTGTGAAGTATTCATGAAGTCTAGTAGGCGCTATGCGTTTCACGCTGACCGCGCTGCGTTTGACGCAAAGCGTGAAGTATTCATGCAGTCTTGCAGGTGCTAATATGTGTTACATGCCGACCGCCGCGCTAAGGGCTTCTCTTTTCATCTCAAGTCCTATTTCATCAGCAAGTCCTATTCATCATCATTGCTCTCTCCGCCGCGTCGCTCCATACCAAATTGTGTCTTTGGTTTCTCTCTTCACTCGACTAATTAAAGGTCGACTCTTGTGTCACCGAAAGACGTTTTTCTCGTTTGTAATTTTTTTTTCTGAATCCGATTTTTTTATACCTATATTTAAAAAAATTGCAAAATTTGCCGCCCCTAAATTTGGCGCCATAGGCCGCGGTTTTTGCACGTAAAAGAAAATTGAAAATCAGAGCGCTAAAATTAGAGGATTACTTTTTGACAACGGCGGAGAGGAAAGAGTATAAAATAATTGCAATTGATTGTCTTCTGGACCGACGAAGAGACGTAGAATACAACGTAGGTTCTCACTCAATCCCTTCTTCTTATAACAGAAAACACACTGCTTAACATATTGAAAGATGTCAACCGAAGTGCTGAAAGTGTAAACGGTATCACTGCTACATCAGTGTAAAAATAACTTCGAACTGAAAGGAGTGTATAGTAATCGTAAATTGGTTATAACCAATTTTCGATCAACTACTATAGTGGTTGATCGACTCTAATCGTTTCAATTGCCTTTACTGATCTACCTTATGACGATGAATAATGTGTGTCGCTATGAGAAATCAGCCCGTCCTCATCTCTGCCGTGTTAAGGAAGAACGCTGTATGAACCTTCAGACGTTGCCACGTTTCCTTCAATAAAATCTTCATTTACTGGAAAAAGATTGAATTTTTTTCTTTAATTTTTTTCCGACGAGTTTGTTCGCAATTCCGTATAAAATGTCTGAAACTTTCAAGAAAAAACACGCATAGTCGTTCTCAAAAATACATGTTTTACCCGGGGCAATTTGACAACTCCCGGATGTTCATACGGCGTTCTTTCTTAGCACGTACGGCAGATCTGTTCCTCATCAGGGAAACGGTGTGGTATGCTGAGACATCAGAATGGCAAGTACCCGATACTGCAAGCTGGAGCGCCTGCATTTCTATGCATATGCAACATAGACATCTCCGAAACACGAATAGTTGTATTCAGCGTGGTACATTTAATGATTGAAGGCGCCTCGAATTATTACCGTTCACTGTGAAAAGAATGATCCGTTCTTTAGAGAATGTTCACTCCACCGAATAAAAACTTCCGATGAACTAAAATTGTTCGCTTCATACCGAAATCAGAAAAATTTTGAACAACTAAACTGACGACTTGACGGCTGTTTTAAGTGAATGAGTAAAATATCACGTAATTGTCGAAACCTTAAGACGTTATATCGAACTTATCGGTGGCATTAAACAAAGATGTATAAGTTACTTTATTTAAAAGTGCGATTTAAATTCCCGCTATCATATATATAAGCTCCAAGACCCCTAAATTTGCATATCTGGTAACGCTTAGTTCCAGCATTCTACTGGGCTGATTTTCTTGGTTTTTGCGGCTATCGACAGGCACAGGCAGTTGTCTCTAGATGAGTCTGCTTTATTCAGATTTTGAAAATATGACCCAGGTTTTCTTCATTACGCGGTAAAGTTGTGAATTCTCCCAATTAAAAAATGTAAATTTTTATTTTTTGTCATAGTTCGTTTGAGCGTTCTACTGAGCCGATTTCCATAATTTGTGCGGTTATCTATAGGTGAAAGTCCGTAGATGAGCCCGTTGTAATTAGATTTTGGAAATATGACCCAGATTATTTATAATTGAGTATACCTGGGAGCTTAAAAAGTGGGCAACATTTGAAATTCCCGCCATTTTCCAAAGGCAGGAATTTCAAATTTCTCGAAAAATCGAACTAAGCGGGAAATTGTGAATCTTGGTCTGTTAGTAGGGTAAGGCAAGTGAATCGAAGGAGTGCTTCATATCCAAAAGTAACGAAACGCTTCGTTTCAATCTTGGCCTGAAGTTGGAAATAAATGGCGGTTTTCTTATTTGATTCTTATTGGTCCAATCGTTCCCGGCCGAAGAGAAATTGGACAAATGAAAGTCGGGTATGAAAATCTTTTCATTTTTTGGTCGTTCTTTTGTCGAAGCGGGCCTAAGAGAGGGCGAAGCGCCCTCCGGGGGTTGGGCCGCGTAGCGGCCAGGGGGCACAGCCCCCTACTGTACGACTATTCCTCAGCTATATTGTGCGAGTACCCACATTGCTTCTAGACCCGTAATCAAAATCATCGCAAACTGATGAGTCGAACATAGCTAAAAGTACAGCGAAAAGCAAAAGTCGAATATAGCCAGAATGACGTAGCCACTCATTCAGTTCACCTCGAGGGAATTGCGTATATTCGAGACAATGCGAGGCGTGCTCTCCGATATATCGATTGATCTGCCATTCGAACCCATGGACAAGGATCGATGAGCAGGGTATCCGCAACGAACACCTCGACGATCGATTCTTTACCGCAGCTTCAAATGGGAGTGTATCGATAATCGATCAATTTCGAGGAGACCCGGCAACCGCGGAGATACTCGGGTGCGACCGCGGATGGAGTCGGAATTCTCTGCAACTCCAATAAATTCTCCGGGCGATGACATTTTCTTATTCCTCGGGAGCCTTTACAAATACTTGGGGCGCTCTCTCCACAGTCGGGACGATCCCTATACCTCCGCCTCCCCTCGCGGCGCACGGTGGATCGAGTCAACGAGAGAGGTCGGACATGAATTTTTTTATTAAAACTGCAAATTTCGATATTTACTTCGTCACATTTTAAATTTCAAGGGTGTTCAGTGCAGAAAATTTCACGAGAGAACCAATGGGACCACTTTTAGAACCTCAAAGTTTTGTATAAACGGAGTTAAAAGCTTTTAAAAAATCCAAATTTTGTCCGACCTTTTCTATTGGCCCGGCCCAGTGTGCGGCGTCCCTTTGCGCTCGGACGGGATCAACGGGGTGACCGGGACAGACAGAGGGCTCCTACCTTTGTACCCCCACCCCCTCCCCTCCCCCTGGTAACCGGGATCTGTTCCTGTTCAGGCCCCATCGCCGGATTGTCTCGAAAAATCGGCATTCTCGTGTAGGACTCGGTGTGAAATATTCATATTTTATCCTACAACATGGCGTCCTTGTAGCAAGCGGTTGTCAGATCGTTTTGAAAAGTATGACTTTTCCGTGCACGTGATTAAGTGTTCAGAATCCGCAGTTAATCGCAGGCACCGGCAACCCTGTATTCTGTAAGTCTAGCGTTGCACCGAGGGTTGACATGCTCCCCAAAATATACCTCGGAAAATTCACCCTTTGGGCAAGATGTTCTCCCATGCGATGGACGGCTCTTTCTATGTTCGCGGTCAAAACGGCAATTATTTTAGCGGAAACACAAAATTTGATCCGTTTCAATTTGCTGACCCCGCAACTCCCCAAAAATTGAACAAGTAGAATTTATGATCTCAGGATTAGGGGTAGAAAAAATCATTGCTAGTATATACTTTTCACGAAGGTTGACCCAGTAGTGTTGCCACGCGCCATTTCTTCTTTCTGAAGAGGTCACAGCCCTGGCTGAGCAAAGCTTCGTTCGATATCAAAAACTTCCGCGCTACGTAATATTCCCACAGCGGGCTGATTTTTGAAATTGATAGACAAAGCAATAGACAAAGAAGACTAAAAGGATATGGAGGGATCCTTTTGGTGGAAGTGGGTGGTTGCAATGGACAAAGGACGTAGGTAATAGACTAACTAACGGCAACCCACGGGGGACCCGATAGTTAGTCCATCATTTACCCATTTAGTCTATAAGAACCACCCATTTCAACCAAAAGAATCGCTCTATGCTCCTTATGTCTTCTTTGTCTAAAGCTTTGTCTATAAAGTTCAATAATCGACCCGCAGGTGACAACTGCGAACAAACGCGGAGTCAATCTTAGCGCCTGGATGCAATGCAACTATTCGTGTTCATGGGATGTGCCTGTTGCGTCAAAAAGAATGAAGGCGCTTCAATTTCCCTTGCCTTCGCGCTCCCGCCTCTAGCATAGCTTAAAAGTGCAGAACATATAATTACATTTGCTTCGTTCGAAGTAAACTTTACTCAAATTGTAAATATCGGCCTATTCAATAAGTTTTGAAACCAATTTTGCGTATTTTATTTGAAAAAAAAAAAAAAAAAAAAAAAAAAAAAAAAAAAAAAAAAAAAAAAAATTCAACTTGAATTTCTACTATGACAAAGTTAGTAACGATTGGGATTAAATCAAAGGTTTACATCAACCCCTTCTCAACAGCTCTCTTTTCGCTTTACCCTCTTAGAGTTTTTGCCAATTTTTGTCGCTCTACTCCTTCTGTTACCAACCTTGCTATTGTGGAGGTTGGAATTTAAACTTTCATTTTTTCATATGTAACGCACAAAATTGGTTTCAAAACTGAGCAAACGTGCTGAATAAAACGATTTAATAAATGTCACTGCAATACAAGCAAGGAGAACCTCAATAGCACTTTTGAATCATCTGCATGTAATGTCCACCATTCTTAGACCCCTAAAGCTCCACAAAGCCTAAGATACCAGGGAACCAATCAAAAGTGGATCCACCAATGGCCATACTCTTCCCATAAAGGTACTCCACTTCCACCTAGATTCACCCCTAATTTTTTTTCCTCCTATGGGTCTCCGTGAGGCTCAGTGGCCATACAATACCAAAAAAGTACTTGAGGAACACCTCATGGTGTACAGGATGTCTTGAATTTCCGCTCTCCATTTAAAATAGAACGAATGCTGCTGTGCTAAGGAAAAACTCCGCATGAACTTTCGGTAATTGCCAAAGTTCCCCGGATAAACCATGTATTTCTGAGGGAAGTTGTGCATATTTTTCCTTGACATTTTCAGATGTTTCAGCTTTAATTGCGAGCAAAATTGTCAAAAAATTTGAAGATATAATATTCACAATTTTTGAAGAAAATATTATTTTTATTGAAGGCAACATGGCAACGTCTTAAGGCTCGCACGGCGTTCTTCCTTAGCACGGCAGAATAGCAACGACGCACAGTGAATCGAGCCAGTAGGAAAAATCGGACAAGATTTGGGATTTTTAAAAGCTTTTAACTCCGTTTATACAAAACTTTGACGTTCTAAAAGTGGTTCTATTGATTTCCTCGTGAAATTTTCTTCGAGGAGCACCCCTTCAAGTTTAAAATTTGACGGAATAAACATAAAAATTTGCGGTTTTAGTAAAAAATTGCGTGTCCAACCTCTCTAATAGAGAATTTGCAGCAGTCTGAAATTTGATGAATTTTGTGTTTAAGTGGGAACCACTGAGTGAACTGAACACGAGGATACCCTTGGTTCATGAATTGAACAATTATTGGAGAAGATGCGACACAATTATCTAATCTGCTAAAATACACGTGTTTACATGGAAACACCGCCAGATGACGTCACTAGGCGGTGCATTTTCTCACTTTTAAATCCATCTTCATACTATTTCCCATATCAGAAAAAAATCATAAAAAATACCGTGAAATCAGCTCTTTAATCACTTTCAGATGAAGCAATAAAAAATTTGCATGCGAATTCTCCATTGACTCGATCCACCGCACGACGCGGAATTTCACCACACAAGGGCGCATTTCAATCCTCCCTCTCCCGACTTTACAGCCCTCAATGGCACAAGGCTCTTAACGGATGAGCCCCGCAACGCCAGCATCCTTACCCACCCCAGGGCTCAAGCCGAGGATCAACATGCTCCGCTTAAGAGCTGCTCCAACTTTGAATGAGCTCATGCATGCGAGCCGTCTCCCCGAAAGGAGAGGTGATAACAAGTGCAAGTCTCGCAGCCGTCTCCGCTTCCGTTTTCATCCCTCGCGAAAAAATAAAGAAAGGGAGCCGGGGTTCTTTCATCCCCTTTGTAAAATTTGAAGGAAGGAGCGAACGGCGAGAAGCGGGCGTTAAAAAACCGGCCGAAAGTGTTGGCCGGGTGCGGAGAGACGATAAGAATTTTTATTAAGGAGCTTTCCTCTTCAGTTGATGGTCAGAATCCCCCGCCCCCCTCCCCTCGGTGCACCTGAATCATTTTTATTCGTCCGTTTTGTTCTTCCGCCCCCTCCATTTTCCGCCCCTTTTATCGCTCTCGGTGTCTGCCTCTCGAGATTGAATTTTTCATAAAATCATCCCCGGCTTCGATTCCGCCGTCGCACAGTGGAGCGAAATGATAGAAGAGGTCGCGCATGAATTTTTTGGCTAGACTTTCAAAGTTTCATGTTTATTTCGTCACAAATTCAATTTTCAAGAATGTTCCTGAAAGAAAATTTCACGGAAAAACCAATGGAGTGACTCTTAAACTTGTTTGTTTCATCGTATTCTCGAAAATACAAGCTTTCAAAGTTTCCAGACTTTGTCCGGTTTTTCCTATCGACTCCCACCGGTGTGCGTCGCTCGGGACGATCATTGTTGCGGAACTAACTGCTTGTAAATGGCGGAATGTCGGCCGAACGTTTCCTCGTAGGGCGCGAATCGTGTGAGATAAAGCGGTTTTCGACGTCAAAACACGTCAAAATATTGGAAACGTTGTTCGTCCGGACGTAGTTCGTCCGATGAGCCACGGCACTCAATTTATGGCTAGGTCTCGCTGATCTTATAACTTCATTTCGTCGTTTCTTCTACGAAAGAGCGTAACTCCATTTCAGTGCTGCCAAATTTCCCTCCGCGAATTCCTTTTTTACAAGGAGAATGGAGATGTTGCATGTGTAAGGAATATGCGATTTGACTTTTGATTCTCATGTAAAAGTTCGCAAGAGACACGATTTTCTACTGGTTTTCTCTGAAATCAACTCCCAAGCTCGAAAAAAGCTCTCAACTTGAGGCAAAAATGGAGGGGATATCCTACGCTATTCTGAGAGTCCACCTCTACATCAAGACGAACTCTCCATGCAAAGATAGGGAGCAAATACATTGACAGGGCTACCTCTTTATTTGGGGACTCCAAGACTGAAAACACGGCATCCCTGCTAATGTATTTGCTATAATGTATAAATATAATGTAATGTATAATGCATTTGTATAATGTATTTGTATGTGTTATAGTATCTTTGCATATGGAGAGTTTGTCTTGATGTAGAGGTGGACTCTCAGAATAGCGTGGGATATATCCCCTCCATTTTGGCCTCAACTTGAGAGCTTTTTTTGAGCTTGGGAGTTGATTTCAGAGAAAACCAGAGGCACCATCGTGCTTCTTGCGAACTTTTACGTAAGAATCAGTAGTCAAATCGCAAAGTCCTCACACATGCAACATCTCCATTTCGGGAATTTCTATTTGAGAATTTCACCGATTTTTCCTTTGATCTCATGCAAAAATCAGACAAATTTTCAATAAGAATTGCGGAGGTACATTTCTGTGAAAAATTGAATTGTTTGGATGAATTTTGCAACCTTGGAGTGGAGTTGGGTGGTTTCACGATGACTGGAATAGTTTTGCCGCCGTAACAGGCAACACATTTTTTGGTCATATTTTTAGTAGAAATGATAATCACTCGAATTTTTACACTTTAATCCTCAGAAAGTATATAACACGGTCCAATAATTTATTGCTCTACTTCTCAATTAATATTAAGTAAATTCCAAAAATGTGCTATCTGTTACGCGGTAAAAAGTTAGCGTAACAGACAGCACATTTTAGGCCATTTATGTATTAAATTTGAAAAGTAAAGCGATAAATCTTTGAAAAACGTTATAACACGTAACCCTGTGTAGATTAATGCAAAAAGAATCGAGTAATTATCATATATGACCGAAAAATGGGCTGTCTGTTACGGCGAAAAAACTAATCCAGTTATCGTGAAACCACCCAGTTGCGTTCCCTCCTCCGCCACGGAGAAAAAAAACTCGTGCGTGGGACCCGAAGTTTAGGTCATATGGATCTCTGAAGTTTTCAGATTGAGCATCTGAACACTTTAGGTCTAGCTGCCGAAGTTCGGATCATACATCTGAAACTTCAGTTCTTACATCTGAAGTACTTCAGATGTGAGAACCGAAGTACTTCGGATGTGAGAACCGAAGCACTTCGGATGTGAGAACCGAAGTACTTCAGATGTAAGAACTGAAGTTTCAGATGTATGATCCGAACTTCGGCAGCTAGACCTAAAGTGTTCAGATGCTCAATTTGAAAACTTCAGAGATCCATATGACCTAAACTTCGGGTCCCACGCACGAGTTTTTTTTCTCCGTGAGAGCGACGATTTAAGTCACGGATTGCTTAAGCCCTTATTCTTAAGAGAGTTAGGTAGATTGAATTGCTCACGGAATGGGCCATTTGAGGGCGATGCCTCCTAGTTCAGAATATATTTCCTCAGTCTTGACGATGAAATATTCCGATGGAATGAGCATTTACAAAATATCCTCCCTGGTCAAAATTTGCAGTAGAATCTGTGTTCCAAAATACCATAGACCTACAGCCAGCTGTAAGATTTCCAATAGATTCTATGCGAAACACAATTTCTTATAGCCTTTTATCGCCGATGGCGATTAAGCAACAGCCTGGCGATAAAGTGTATGCTAAACGTTAGTAATTACGGATGCTAGGACTTAGTGAGTTTTTGGACTACCGCTCTCTTTTTGGGCCGTAGTATCTTGATTTCTTTTGCGAGGAAAGCTCCGTACTTTTGAAGGATGCCTACCATTCCTAATATGTTGAAGCGCCTTCAATTTCGTAAGATATTGTGCAATACCTCTGGTGTGAAATAGTTGCTTCAAGCGCCGTGGCAGGCGGGCACGGGCAGCCAGCGCGGAACGCGCATTGGCGCCTACAAACCTAACAGGGATACTTCACGCGTTGCGCAATGCGTGAAGTATCCCTGTTAGGTTTGTAGGCGCCAGTGCGCCGCCGCTCCGCTTTGTGTTAGGCTCTAATATTTAATCTCGCGGAGTCAGCGTTTTTCAACTCATGACTTTGAAATGTTTGCACATCTGCATGGATTATTCTCATTTTAATTGATGAAAAAAAATATGTAGTAAAGGAAAATATAATGTGTGTTTTGTAAATATTAGTTGATATCCGTACAACTAAGGATTTACTAAGCACACGATTTCACATTATAGCCTTTTATAGCCGATGGCAAAAAAGCAACAGCCAGGCGATAAAGTGTAAAGCCCGGCGATAGGAACTATAGCCCAGCTGTATAATTTTTAATCGCTTCGTGTAGCCCGGCCGTATGATTTTTTCCACTTTCTACAGCCAGCTATATGATTTTCTATCGCCTTCTTCAGTCGGCTATAAGAATTCCTATGGTATTTTGAAACGCAACTCCTATCGCCGATTTTTACCAGGGTCCTCGTAAAAACGGCACCTGTCGAATCAAACATGGAACAGAGTGAATGTGTGCCGACGCCTGATGATTCTCAAAGTTGAACTAATTTTCATATCATGCGTGAGCGCGTTGCTCGCACGCGTGAAATCCAATGTCTGTTGACTTTCGCAGTTGTGGAAGCGTGGCAGTTAATCCGCGTGTAATAGTCGCTCACGAGAATCGGGAAAATACTTATGAACGGTTTTTACTTGTGCGAACTGACTAGAGTGCAGCAAAAGTAAGTTTTTCGGTTCTCTTTCGAAGTAGGTATACTGAGTATACTCTGCTTACAATGTTTTTCTTCTTCTTTTTCACTCCTGAACGTGTGATAAGTGAACTTCGTGCGTTTCCCAACATTGAGTCGAGAGGAAATGACCATTACACCTTATAGTTTCCGAAAGATTGTAATATTCACTTAAAAACGGTTTTCCTCGGATAAGTAGATTTTCAGGAAATTGGTCGGTAATTGGACGATAACCAAGACAATTTTTGGCTGTACTATAACATCGCTAAGAATTATACCCAGTGATTTTTTATTCATACATTGGTATGCGGAGATGACCTGCTTGATAAAATTAACCAAGATTTTCACTATCTACAGTAATATCTTGGAAAAATCCGAACTGTACACTTTGAAAAATCAATAACCATTTTCTTTAGACGCAAGACAATGGGATAGTGTTTTGTGTTTTGACCAACTATGTCTTTAAAGCAAGAGCGGATCTTTCTTGCCATCGAATGCGGAAATTGCCTCGCTCTCCGCCATCACGCACCAGCGGGCTGATTATTGAAATTAATAGAGAAAGCGATGGACATAGGAAAAATGAAGCTATCTTTTTGGTTAAAATGGGTGGTTGGTTTGGACAAAACAGGTGAGAAATAGACTAACTAACGGCAACCCACGAGAGACTCAACAGTCAGTCCGTCATCCCCCCCCCCCCCCCCCAGTCTATGAGAAGCACCCGTCTCAACCAATAGG
Organism: Bemisia tabaci; assembly: GCF_918797505.1. Lineage (NCBI taxonomy): Eukaryota > Metazoa > Arthropoda > Insecta > Hemiptera > Aleyrodidae > Bemisia > Bemisia tabaci. The sequence continues at coordinate 52,599,203 of NC_092797.1, forward strand.
ATCGCTCCATATTCTCTGTGTCTTCTTTGTCTATCAATTTCGACAATCAGTCCCCAGTTTTACACCATTTAAATTTTCCTGCAAAAAGTCCATTTTCTGGAATATCCTGACGCAATGACTTTCTTCTTCATATTTTCATCATGACTCATCGGTGAAAAAGTACGACGGCTGGGTCACTCCTCTTTATTTTAGCGCTTTTAGAATTGCAGACATGTGTCGTGTCTCTTGCTTCGTAACTTGATTTCAACCGATGAAAAACAGTTTTCCCGGCATGCGGGAATCGTCACTGATTACGGGCAAGGTCGAGCTAATCACACGAAAGTTGTTTGCAGAGCTAGGTAAATAAGGGATTAAAAATGAATTTACTCAAAGCACACATTTGTATTGAGCTGAGGATCCGAACTTTGTTTCGATCTCCGTCGATTTGAAATAATTACACAGTGCGTTACGTGGAGAAAAACGTAACGGCCAAACTCAGAAACCGAGTATCACATGGACCGCGTTCAGCAAAAAAAGAAACAACTTAAATCGGGACTAAGGCCGCAAATGATACAAAAAAACACAAAAAATAAAAAAAAACCGGGACGTTTCGCAGGGATCACACCCGCATTTCCAACCGGCAAGAACAAAACAAACAAAAAAAAAAGTAGGAAGAAGGTCACTATGAGCCTCACCGCTGTTATTGTGAGACTTGCGGAATTGCTATTGTTAAGCAGAATGGAACCAAGCCACATCAGCAATTGACAAATTAATTGGGCAATTCAATTTTTTATATGAAAATATTTGTGCGGATTTTTGTGCAAATTTCGGTGAAGTTTCTGCATAGTGCGAAGCAAAATAATTTTTTTAAAGGAATCCGCACAAACGTCCTCTTGTAAGAAATGAAATTGTCCGGTTTAATTTGGCAATAGCGGATGTGGCTTGGTCCCTCTCTGCTGAACGCGATCCGCCCGGCTCCTAAATTTTGAAACACCACCGAATAATTCGGTGAATAATATTTATTAAATAATATTAATAATATTATAATATATTAATATTATTTAATATATATTATAAATATATTATTTGATATATATTATATTATTTAATATAATATTTAATTGAATAATATTTCGGAAATTGACGGTGACGTTCAAAATCGGCGCGTTTGAACTCCCATTGAGTCTTCAAAATTTTTAAAAGCCCAGGACTTTGGCTCCAAAAATACGCAATAAATTACCACATACAATCTACTCGCCTGGTCTTTCAGAATATCAAATAAAAAACACAAGGTTTAGTGATACACTTATTCTCATTTCACTTTAGTACCCCCTAACCTCCCCTTCACCTTCCCTATTCGGAACGCGTTTAGCAGAAAGGAACCAAGCCACATCAGCCATTGCCAAATTTGAGTGGGCAATTTAATTTTTTACAGAAAATGGTGAGGAATTTTCTTCGCACTATGCAGAAAATTCACTAAAATTTGCACAAAAATCCGTACAACTGTATTCACGTAAAAAATTTAATTTCTTAACTCAATTTCGCAATAGCTGATGTGGCTTTGTTACTTTCTGCTTAACGCGGTCCATTTATGTGTAATCGGTTCTGTATTTCCCTGAAACGGCCGTTAGAGCGCGGGGGTATCCGTCGGGGCCTAAAACCACGCCGAGAAAGCCCTCATACCTTTAAATAACCAAAACACACGATTACACAAATAAACGGCAACGCAGAATGGAAAAGAGCGTTCATCCCACCAGAAACGCTCAAAACTCTCGAGCGAGGAGCGTTGTTTTAAAAGCGTTTATTTTTTTTATCTGGGATTTGGCGACCGGGGATTCCCGCGCACTTGAGATTGAAAGTAAGATCGATCATGCGCTACGTCACCAATAGCCACTCGAGATAAAAAGTCATGTGAAGTTAATGACGTAGCCGCTTAATTTCGTAGTTTGTTTGAGAACTCAAGTCTGTGTCTCTGTTTTGGAGCGATGGAATAATTGAAAATAGTTGCCGTGAGCCCCGCATGAAATCATGTAAGTAACAGATTGCATTACAACCCAATCAGTATCCTGCTAGGTGCAGAAGTAGCCTGATTGTAATCATGCCGTCGTGCGCTAGGGATCTTTTGAAAATATTCTCGTCCAAGTGTGTACTGCCTACATTGTTGGCGTTCTCAGAGATAGACAATAATCAAATAGCTTCATAATCTTTGAAAATTTGGTGTAGGAATATACGCAATTGGATTTTGAAGCCGTAGTTGTGTGACAATGAATTGGAATTAAATAGTTTAATATTCATTATTCAAAAAGTGAACTGTGAAATAGTTCCTCCTTGATAGCACGGTACTCGGCTTTAATAATAGTACTGTGATAAGGCGTGTAACACAGCTTGTGAATAGAATGTTCTTCATTCCGACATGTTTCGACGCCGTCTTCAAAGCAATGATAACCGGAAAAATTACCGATTGACGTGATATTTGTATATTTGCTCAAAAATAAAAAAAATCGGAAAAAATGCATGGATGTGGCTCAGTCTTCGACTCCTTCTGATTTAAGACAAAAATGGTTATTCACAGCTCCATTATAGTTTTAGTGATTATGTGTATAAACAGTAAATGCCTTCTCCCAAAATTTTGCTCGGTTAAAGCGTATTACCTTGCTAAGCCGTGATTTTTCCGAGATAATATGAAGAAAAATACTGTTTTAATATTTCATTCAAGTCTATTTGTATGCTTTTCTTTACAAGAGAAAAATAAGTGCGAGTAGGAACCTTCAAACGAACATAAACGGATCCGAAATTTAATAGTAATCTGGCCCTAAGAGTTGATAAAGTGCCGAAATTTACCATATTCCTCCGAACGAATGATGTAGTCACAGACTCTGTCGCTGAATAACGTGACTGGTTAGTGTGCTCCTGATCCTCGGGTGTAAAGTGATTGATTTGCTCGAAATTAAGGAAATTTTCTCCTTAAACGTTAGACAGAATTATTTTTTATCAAGATTTTTAAATTTTTTTTTATCTTTTTGTCTTACGATCCCTCATAAGTTTACACTATTAGCTATTGTAAATTGTTTTACAATTTGAAAATCGTTTTTCATATTCCTCCCAGGGCCGGATTTACCCTCTTGCCGCCCATGGACCGCCTGTACTTTGCCGCCCCATCTCATTCGTTTTGAAACATCCATAGAAACCATCAGGCGAACGTGCCGGAGGAGGAGGGGTACATAAGACGCGTTTACTCGCGTTTGGCACATTTTTTGTGAAAGCCCTGTCAACACTAGCAAAAGTTCACGGAACTTTGCTCGAAAATTAAGTTCCGTAGACCTATCTCTGTGTGGACGATGCCTTTCATTTATAAGAAAAGAACGAAAAAATTATGAATAAGAATAAACATGAGTGTGGTCTAATGATCTTAATTTCCACCACCGCGCCAACCGCTCTGTGTTTCGCGCAATGCGTGAAGTATCCCTACAGTCTTGTAGGCGCTATGCGTTTCTCGCTGACCGCTGCTGACCAAGTGACTGCACTGTTTTTGACGCAATACGTGAAGTATTCATGGAGTCTTGTAGGCGCTAATATGTGTTTCATGCTGACCGGTGCGCCGATAGGGCTTCTCCTTTCTATCTCAAGTTCTCGCCATCATTGGTCTCTGCGCCGTGCCGCTCCAGGCCAAAGTGCGTGTTTGGTTTCTCTCTTAACTAGACTAATGAAAGGCGATGTCTCTTGTATCACCGAAAGACGAACAAAGTAGAAATTACTGTAATTTAATTCTCAGGATTTGAGAGATTTTTTCGCCTTTCCTCATTTGTGATTTTTTTCCTGAATCAGATTTTTTTCTTAATACCTAAATTTGAAAAAATTACAACATTTGCCGCCCCCTAAATTTGCCGCCATGGGCCCATGTGGCTACCCCCTTAATCCGGCCCTGGTTCCTCCATTCGTCCAATCATTAATACGTTAAACTCCTGCTATCCTATTATCCTCCGAGATAGTGATCTGTAGCAACGCTTTTCTGTAAGGCAGAATTTTTCATGGAAAACATGTTTTAAAGAAAACCTCAGGAGTTCTGAAAATACTTCAAAGAATGATGTTAATTCATTAACCTTTAAAAAAATAAAATAGGAGCGGAGATTTTCAGACACCGCAAACGAGATACGTGGTTTTGGAGATTAACCGTCGATATAAAATATTCGCTAACAGAGAGGAAAAATTCATAAAAATTTCAAGAATTTCCCGAAGAAACCTGAAATGACAGTAGAAAGTTTGTACCGTCGTGGAGATACGCAGTTCCGCACTTTGACCATCAGAGAGTCAGGCTGATTCTAGCTTACGTCGCGCAGTGGTTCGAGTCAATTTAGGAGAGGTCGGACAAAATTTGGAAACTTTAAACGCTTAAAACTCCGTTTACCTATACAAAAATTTGAGGCTCCAACATTGGTTCCATTGGTTTTCTCGTGAAACTTTCTTCCCACAGCACCCCTTGAAATTTAAAATGTGACGGAATAAACATCAAAATTTGCAGTTTCAGTCAAACATTTCATATCGACGGTGAAACTACCAAACCACGTATCTCGGTTTGCGACGTCGCAGACTTCCTGTCATACTTTATTTTTTAAATGAAAAACTGCTTAACGTCCAGTCTTGAAAATTTCTGTGATTTTTCCTCTTTGTGCGGAGAAAATTCCGTGAAAATTTCAAGGAATGATATTGATTTGGTCTACTTCCAAAAAATAAAATGTGAGCGTAGATTTTTAAACACCGCAAACGAGATACGTGGTTTGGTAGTTTCACCGTCGACATCCGACCTCTCTCATCGACTCGATTCACTGTGCGTCGTCCAAAAAAAAAAAGTTTCCCCGGCGATTCAGGCAACACCATCGTGAGACCTCTCTCGAGGCCGGGAGGGGGAGGGGGGGGGGGGCGAGGGTCGGTGAATCGGAAGGCGCAGTGTTTGTCACCGAACGGAGAGTTGAATTTCAATTTTTAATGGAAATCAGCCGGGGAGACCGTAAGTTATTCCCTCCCCCGCCCGTACGGCTCCCGTCGAAGCCCCCATAAGCTGTGCAATCGTGCACTTTGCAGTCGCGGGGGAGGGGTGTGAACTGGGTGGAGGGGGCGGGGGCGGGAGGTGTTGAAACCGGCGATTTCAATAGTCTTAAAGCCGAGCTGCCCGGAAACGGCGAGAGCGAGAAATTGATTTCTCGGGGCCGCACCGAAATAGCAGAGGCGAGGCGCGAATGATCGATTATCGATATTTCCCCATTCGAATCCATGGTGAAGAATCGATTGTTAAGGTGCTCGTTGCGAACACCCTCTCTATCGATCCTTCTCCGTTGGTTTAAATGGCGGAGCAATCGATGTATCGCAAAGCACGCCTTGCCACTGCGAAATATTTCTATCGTATCCGAACAGCGCACCCTCGCGGGGAGAGTAATGGACGTTTCGTCCCTCGGAGGCTGCTCCTGGCTCAGAGAGGGTGACCAGAGGTGGGTTAGTGAGACCTCTTTAGACACTGGACTTTCTATAGACCCTGAATGGGTCGCTAAACCTTGCGCTCTTTATTTGATGTAGACTGATTTAGTGACTACGCCATGGTTCAAATGCTAATAAACACATAACCTTGTTTCTGATTTCCGCCTTTTGCGCCACGGTGGTAAAATGCGTCTTAGTGTTTATTGCAATCGTAATTTCTCGGGAAGATGATTCGACGGTTGCCATTTTTTGTGTCAGAGCGACGACGTCCGATACATCGCATCAATTCGTTCCATAATTTCAGCTACTTGTCATTTTTTTCGAATTTTGAGATCGCACTTCTGTTGTCATGAGACTAAAGAAGTCACGTACCAAGTTTGACAAAGAAATTCATCGTAATGAAGGCAGAGTTTTTTTTAGAGAAAAAATATCGCATTCTATGCGGATATCGAAACTGCACTCGAATGCGATATTTTTCCTCTAAAAAAATCCTGCCTTTATTACGTTGAATTTCTTTGTCAAAGGTACATGAATTCTTTAAGAGCTGATGACAACAGAAGTGCGATCTTAAAATTCGAAAAAAGTGGCAAGTAGCTGAAATTATGGACGAATTGATGCGTTGTATCGCACGTCGCTCTGACACAAAAAATGGCAACCGTCGAATCACCTTAAATAATTTATGACTGGTTAATGGCTAAATTTTAATGAATCAACACAGTTATAACGCAAGGAGAATTTGCACATGAGGTTATGTTAGTTCATTTTTGGTTTGAACCACGAGTTCGAGTTTATATCGAATGTCGTAGTCACTAAATCAGTCTATTCTGAAAGTGCCAGGTGACTTGATTGGAACTCTCTTTTCTCTCAGGTATATGTTTTCTGCTTATGCAATAAAATTGAAGTCGAAATTCAGATGGACCAAAATTGGATAACAACATCGTTTATTGGGTCAATCGAGGCTGCGAAGTTATCGAGTTGACAACTATTCGCGCTCCGTGATATGTTTATTGCCTATGCACCGAAATTGAAGGCGAAATTTCGATGGACGATATCTCCAAACAGAATCACACATCGGTAATAGGTTCCGTTAAAACATGCTGCTACATGTTGTTTTGGATTATACTATGTTTTCGAATAACTTGTTATTCGTGCTCTCCGCCAAATTCGATGCTTATCGTCACTCTTCATTTTCTCTCCTCTTTTCCCTCACGTTTTCCCTTCTCCACTCATTTTATCGTCTTTTAGTGACGGCTCCTGCGGGCCGATTATTGAAATTGATAGACAAAACTATTGACAAATAAGACATAAGGGATATGGAGGTATATACTATCGGTGGAAGCGGGAATTTGTAATGGACAAAAGAGGTAGATAATAGACTGACTAACGGCAACCCTTTAGAGACCCTATGGGCACACGATGACTTTCTCTCCCAGTGTATGGACCCATCCACTTCCACCGATAGGATCGCTCCAGACTCCTTAAGCCTTCTTTATCTATAGCTTTGTCTACCAATGTCAATAATCAGCCTGCTGATGCAGTCCCTTCTCATGCGGCACCCTCAATACATCCATGCTGGCTGGACTCTCCTATAATCTTGATTTTCAAGACCATCTCAATATTTTGAGCGTTATCTTTGAGCTAAGGATTCGGCTTTAAATGAAACCAGTGCTACCACTGGTCATCGTGGTCTGCATAAACTTTAATGCAGAGACAGTCAATTAAAATGTAAATTATCAAACCTTCTACTTTCTAACACTGTTTTCACTTCAACAGTTCACTTCAACCCTCTTCTTTTTTATTCCGTGTATAATTTTTTAAGTTTAATCCCTTATGCCCCTGGTATAAATTGGCAGTAGAATCTGTGTTCCAAAATACCATAGACCTGCAGCCGGCTGTAAGATTTCCAATAGCTTCTATAGCCGGCTACACAATTTCTTATAGCCTTTTATAGCCGATGGCGATTAAGCAACAGCCAGGCGATAAAGTGTATGCTAAATGTTACTAATTACGGATGCTAGGACTTGGTGAGTTTTTGGACTATACCGCTCTCTTTTTGGGCCGTAGTATCATGATTTATTTCGCGAGGAAAGCTCCGTACTTTTGAAGAATCCCTGCCATTCCTAATAAGTTGGAGCGCCTTTAATTTCGTAAGATACTGTGCAATACCTCTGGTGTGAAATAGTTGCTTCAAGCGCCGTGGCACGCTGCGGCGCGGCGGGGCGCGGCGGGCGGGCAGCCAGCGCGAAACACGCATCGGCGCCTACAAACCTAACAGGGATACTTCACGCATTGCGTAATGCGTGAAGTATCCCTGTTAGGTTTGTAGGCGCCAGTGCGCCGCCTCTCCGCTTTGTGTTCGGCTCTAATATTTAATCTCGAGTCAGCGTTATTCAACTCATAATTTTGAAATGTTTGCACATCCTATATGGATTATTCTCATTTTAATTGATGAAAAAAAACATGTATTAAAGGAAAATATAATGTGTGTTTTGTAAATATTAAGGTGGTTCCGTGTCAAACTTAATTATTTCCAAAGCACGTAAATTTCTACACAATTTCTTATAGCCTTTTATAAATCGATGGCGAAAAAGCAACAGTCAGGCGATAAATTGTAAAGTCCGGCGATAGGAACTATAGCCCGGCTGCATAATTTTTTATCGCTTCGTATAGCCCGGCCGTATGATTTTCCCCGCATTCTACAGCCAGCTATATGATTTTCTGTAGCCTTCTTTACCCGGCTATAAGAATTCCTATGGTATTTTGAAACACAGCTCTTATCGCCAATTTTTACCAAGGTGTTTTTTTTGTTTCGGTCATTTTGTATTCTCTATCAGTCTGGGGTTTCCGATCTGGTCATCGTTTATATTTTTACCCTACAAGCTTGTTTCTTAAGGAATAAATAAAATGGCCGCGGAAATTTTGAGACAACGCAATGAAGAAACGTGGTTTCGCACTTTGGCCATCGATAAGGTAAAAAATGCACGCGCTAGTCCGTGTATTTCTCTCGTTTCACTCCGGTGTTACTCATCTGAGCCTGCTGTTCCCTAGGTAATACAATCGTATTGCCGGATAATTCAAGATGCAATTAGAGGATTGACTGGATGGTGTTTTGTTCTTTGTTTTTCAGGGAGGATGCGCGGTTGACGAGCGAAGCGGCGCGCGATGGGGCGGGGGCAGAGCCCCATGGAATTCGGGTAGGGGCCCCCCGCCGCCTTCACTCCCACTCCACTACTATGGACTCCTCGCACAGACCTCTCGCCTTCAATAAGGTAATTTCTCCCCTCCCTCCAATCAACTCATTCCCGCCTTTTCTGTCCTCTAAAGAAAAAACCGCGTAAGCCTAATGGAAATTTTGCTCTAATACGCGGCCCTCATCCAACTTTGGCCCAATATTGCCGTAATGAGTAAGCACGCCGTATGAAAATTCGAGAGTTGCCTAATTTCTCCGAATAAAACATTTATCACGGAGAAAAAAACTTCGTGCGTGGGACCCGAAGTTTAAGTCATATGGATCTCTGAAGTTTTCGGATTGAGCATCTGAACACTTTAGGTCCAGCTGCTGAGGTTTGGATCACACATCTGAAACTTCAGTTCTTACATCTGAGGTACTTCGGTTTTCACATCCGAAAAACTTCGGTTCTCACATCCGAAAAACTTCGGTTCTCACATCTGAAGTACTTCAGATGTAAGAACTGAAGTTTCAGATGTGTGATCCGAAACTCGACAGCTAGACCTAAAGTGTTCAGATGCTCAATCCGAAAACTTCAGAAATCCGTATGACCTAAACTTCGGGTCCCACGCACGAGGTTTTTTTCTCCGTGTATTTTCGAGGAAAGTTATGCAAATTTTCCCAAAAGATTTTCGGATTTTTTGGATCAAGTTGCCAGCAAAATTATCTGAAAAATGCGGGGAAAAATATTCAACATTTTTCCAGTAAATTCGGTTTTTAGTAAAGGCAATGCGGCAACGTCTAAGGGCTCATACGCCGTTTTTCTTTGGCACTGCCGAATAGGATGGCTCATATTTGTCAGTGCCGGAATTTCTCTAGTCCTGTCCTCCAAAACCTTTAATTTAATCGACAACGATCCTCTGCCAAAATGGACAGCGCTCAGCAGAAAGGAACCAAGCCGCATGCTTCCAGGACTTTATGTCCACCTACCTTTCGCCCATTAAATAAATGTCCACCGCTATTTATGTCCACTAAACGTTAAGTCCAGTCTTTATTAAGTCCACATGATTTAATGTCCAACCATGAATATGTCCAAAATTGTCCAAATTGTGGACATGATATGTCCACAATTTTTTCTTCTCATTTAAATGACAGGAACCACCTCAAAAATAAATGCATATTACTACTACTACCTTCATTCTTAAAAACATTTCATTCATGAATCAAGTCATGAAAGTTGATGGAAACCAAATCGGGAGCCTAGGAAACGCTCCAATGCCAAATTAAACATTTTTCAGTGACAGATGCAGTCAAAATTGAAAGTCCTCTTTAACTAGATAATTCGTGCGTCTTCAATCTTGTAGGATACTGTGAAACGCCCCTGACGCGAAATAGTTGCTTAAAGCGTTGCGGCGTGACAGGCGACCAGCGTGACACGCGCGTAGGCACCTACAAACCTAACGGGATACTTCACGCGTTGCGCAATGCGTGAAGTATCCCGTTAGGTTTGTAGGCACCAGTGCGCGCTCTGCGCTGCTAACACGCCGCTCCGCTCTGCGTTAGGTTCTAATATTTAAACTCGCGGAGTCAGCGTTTTTCAACTCATGATTTTGAAATGTTTGCACTCTCTGCATTGATTATTCCCTTTTAAACTGATGAAAAAGAAATATGTACCACTGGAAAATATAATGTGTTTATTGTAAATACAATAGTGGTTCCGTGTCAAATTTAATGATTTCCAAAGCATTCAAATTTATTATTTTATGTTTTGGGCTTTTACTGTGCTGCAGCATGGTGTAAGCGCAACCAAACGCTCAAAAATAGGACGTATTTGACTCAAGGAGGTCGATGTACAAATAAGTTAAAAACAAAAAATTGCAAGCTTCTTAGTTTTTTTCCTCTTTTATTAATTTTTGCACAGTTTCTTTCATCACAACTACGGCTCATTGAGATTCATATCGATGCCATTGCTTGGAAAAGTTTTTATAAATATTTACCACGTTTGAAAAATGTAAATGTTTTTAAAATGAAGTAATCAATTTCATTTAAAAAAAAGAATGTACATTTAAGGCATATTTTATATCGAAAATTTCAAGGATGGAAATGAAAACCAAGTAATTACCAAAGACAATTTGAAAAGATGAATCAAAAGAAGAAATTAAAATTTCATTTAAAATATGAGTTACGATAACAACACGTCATTCTCTCTTAATTTTCTCATTTCGATATTGTCAATATAATTTTACACACGGACTAAAATATGACGCTTGAATTTGATTTTACTGGACTTTACATTTGTGGACTTAACTTAGTTGACGTGTAAGTAATGGACTTAACAATAGTGTGGGCTTAAGAACTGTGAACGTAAAAATTGTGGACGTAAAAAAAGTGGACATAAAGTCCATGTACCAGCCGCATCAGCTATTGTCAAATTTAACTGTGCAATTTAATTTTTTACAAGAGAATGCATTTGCGGATTCTCTTGAAAATTTTAGGGAATTTACTTCGCATTATGCAGGAAATTCACTGAAATTTGCACAACAATCTGCACAACCGTTTCAATGTAAAAAATAAACTGCCCAATTAAATTTGTGAATAGTTGATGTGGCTTGGCTCCTATCTGCTTGACGCGGTCCAAATAAATGAAGCAGTCTGCTTGAGCTTAGCTCACCTTTTTTTGTTGTCAAATCCACATATCGATGTTGAGACTGCAGAAATGCGAATATTGGTTTCCGGCGTTGCAGACTTCCTGTCATACTTTATTTTTTACATGGAAAACCACTTAACTTTTATCTCTTAAAAACCTCGGGATTTTCGCCTCCATCTGAAAAATATTCATTGAAAATTTCTAGCCGTGATGTTGGTTCGGGCTCCCTTTAAAATATAAAATATGGAGCGGAGATTTTGAAAAACTACAACCGAGATACGTATTTTTGCAGTTTTACCATCGATATGACCTAAATTTACCGTAAATTATACTGATTTCCCTGAAAAATAATGTTTTCCACAGTAAAAATAAATATAAAGAGGACTTACTGCCCAAGTAGCACAGATTGCAATAAGTAGCAATTGCATAATAAAAATATTGCAATTTCACTGAGTGTTGTGTATGTTGCCTAACTCCTATTTAAAGGGGCCCCGTTTATTGAAACTTACTGCAATAAAATTAAAATAAGTTGCAATTTTTCATTGCATTGTATATTGCCTATCTTTCTGACACATGCAGCTCATTTTTTTTATTGTTTGAAATCGGCATAAATTGACTAAATGATGTAAAATTATTGCAATTTAATGGTAAAAAAATTACAATTTTATTGAAATCAACTTGCAATTTAATTTCAATCTTTTCAATGCACTGTGCTATTTAGGTATGAGATACTTACAAGTTGAGATAGTAACCTGAGTTGATTTCCTGCGGCAATGTTACCTTACATTTCACGTACATTTCAAAAGGTGTATGCAATACAGGAATACATTTAGATTCCATCTAGCAGAAGGGAATCAACGAATTATAGTGTTGAAAAAATCGTGCATCTTCATTTTTATCTAAGAAAAATGCCTAGATTAGCAGATAGTTTATAATTTCCTTTTAAATACTTGTTGATTTGAAAGGAATACGATGTCCTGCATTATCTATTCAATGCTATTCATTCGTCCCAGAAGATAAAGCGCTGAATGATTCTAATTCATTGTGATTTCAGATGGAAGCTCTTGTTCAAGAAATGCAAGATATTGAAAACGGAGTGCCTGTGCGGAGTCAAAAGCTGTTCCTTACTTCCATACCCTCAGCCTTCATGGGTAAGTATTAATAGAAGTGCTATCGATTCCCAGGAATATACTTCCTTGTCCGCTCTCCTGTCAATCGATTAACGTGTCATGAACAGGATAGACAGCATTGGCGGCTCAAAAAATCCTTCAGACCCGCCTCGGCCGCAGGTCGCGAGATATACGACTCTCGAAATGTCAGTAACGCTAGGATTCGTTAATTTGAATGCGGGGCGATCGGTTTTTCAAAAGCGATCATTTTGGTACGATAATGATATCAAGTTGTTCCCATGAATCAGTTGCCAAGGGAATGAAAACCTTGAAGCCCTGTGTTCAATCAAAGCATTGAAAGGTGAAGGGGCTCTACAAATGCGTGATAATAGGCCAGCTGCGCTGGTCAAAGAACCGTTCTTTAATGCTTCATCCTTGTAGATTAGCTAAAAATAATAAGATCCGTCCAAACAGCAACTTTCTACGTTCAATATTAACCGAGATATCGCCCTTTTATAGATTCGATTTATGACGTCATCCACCGCGGTGGTGACACTCTTGATTTCTTCCACCTCGCTTTCATCCGAATTACACGTTGAGTAACCAGTGCAAATGTGTGTTTTCTGGCTGATGAAAGCAAAGTGGAGGAAACCAAGGGTGTGAATGCCCTTGTGGATGACGTCATAAAAATAATTTTTCAAAGAGCAATATCGCGGTTGATATTCAACGCAGAAAATTTCTGTTTGGACAGATCTTCTTATTATTAACTCGAGGTGGGATGGGATGGGATTTTTTAATAGATAACTGTTCGCGCTCCCCTGTGTGTTAGTTGTCTATGTGGTGGAATTGAAGGCGTATCTACTCCTTGGACATTGGCCTTATCGAAGTTTGTGGAGGGAAATATACATATCGACGGTGAAACTACCAAACCACGTATCTCGTTTACGGTGTTTAAAAATCTACGCTCACATTTTGTTTTTTTGAAGTAGACCAAATCAATATCATTCTTTGAAATTTTCACGGAATTTTCTCCGCACGAAGAGGAAAAATCACAGAAATTTTCAAGACTGGATGTTGGGTAGTTTTTCATTTAAAAAATAAAGTATGACAGGAAGTCTGCGACGTCGCAAACCGATGATACGTGGTTTGGTAGTTTCACCGTCGATATGCGTGTTTTGAACAGGTAGTCTATTCCCGCTCCATAGTGTGTTTGTTGCCTACGCAGCAAAATCGAAGGCGAACTTTAATACGATCGAACTTTTTCTTCTTCTTCAGTGTACAATCCGTCACTCCCCTCACGAAAGAACGTAACTACATTTCAATGTTGCCAAATTCCCCCAGCACATTGCATCTTTACAAGGATTAAATTGGGTTTTTTTTTAACAGATACTTTCATTAGTTGTTCTTCTACACCGATGCAAAAACCAGAAAAATTTAGGTCACAAATTGCGGAGGTACATTTTTGTGAAAAATTGAATTGTTTGAGTCCCTTTGGAACCTCGGGATGGAGATAGGCTCCTTCATTGGGGAACGAAGAATCGAGTGACGTATCATTCTCATCAGGAGTGATGTCATCCTTATTTCTTCCGATTAGCCCGAGTTTTTCCGTCCTCTAGCACCCGTTGATGAGGTATGCTCATGAGTGTTTTCCTACCCTCCCTCTCCCTCCATGCGCTCCTTTGTGCCCATGAGAAAATACTGATCATTGTTCCACTACTCTCAACAATACCAGTCGCTCTCTCAAGTGTCCTCCATGTACCTATTCAGCTTTCGTAATCCATCTCTGCCAACCTCTACATCAAACCTCGAGCACATATGAGAAGTTCAAAGAAAAATAAAGCCAGTTAACAACACCGCGAGACGCCTTTGATGAGCCTATATTTTTGTCCTCGAATTTCAAAAGGACAATCAGGATTGAGCCCCCCCCCCCCTCCTCCCCCGGATCGCTAGATAAGGACAAGATAGGATTATCGGTGTGCCGTTTCTTTTCTCCGTCTAGGGAAAACCAAGGAAACTCTGATAGGAAAATATTTGAAAAACGGCCCGCCTCTCCAAGTTGCATTTTTCAACGGAAAAATCGCGATATTTTGAAATTAGGTTGCGATTTTTTTTAAATGATTTTTCGACAATAAATTCTCTAGGATCATCAACATCTCAGCGATTATCCTCGATCTCGTCGCAATTGTATCCCCATAAAAAGGTGTTTGATAAAATCGAAATTCTATTTCAATTTATCACGATTTTTTGTTCGATAATATTGCGCTAAATCGCCATCGATAAAATCGTCATTTTGTTGCAAATTTATGCGATGAAATCGCGATTTATCGCGATTTTTTTATCCTATAATATTGCAATAAATCCACGTCGATAAAATAGCGATAAATTCTCCGATCAAATCGCAACTTATCGCGATCACTACTATACTTGGGTCTTTTTATTCATCAGTTCTTCATCATTCCTTGTAAATGTGCCCAGTAAAATCCAACAATTTTGAGAGATGTTTTGAAAATATCGTAAATTTGCAATTACTAGAGTACTTAATACGTCAGAATGCATAATGGGCCTAGTTTAGCGGTCCATTGGTCCTTAAATATGTGCTTATCTGTTGATACGTGTTAGTGAGATTAGGTTCAACTGCTATGTAACACATCGAAGACTTTTTCTCCATGATGATTTGCTGCGACTGTAACGTCCATACCTGTTTTTTTTCTACCATGTGAATTTCTGATTGGATCCTGATTGGTCTAATTCAAGGTATCAAAGGCATTACATTCATTTGTTCCTACCCCAAGTCGCCTTGGAAATTTACATGGTAAAAGAATAAACTTACCAGCTGCAGCAGAGCATCATGGTCCTTGAGCTGTGTCTTAGGACTTCCTCGCACCACATTGATAGGGCTCATGTACACAAAGTATGAGTCAGGCTCTTACCATACCAACACATTGACAAAGCTCCTGTACACAAAGCCTTTCATGCAGACCTGTGACGTATAGTGGCGTGGCGTGAAATCAATTATCGATATCTCGCCATTTGAAGCTATGGTAAAAGATCGATTATTAAGGTGTTCGCTGCGAACACCCTGTTTATCGATCCTTTTCCATAGGTTTGAATGACACATCAATCGATGTATCGCAAAGCACGCCTCGCGACTGGTGACGTACGAGTCGGTTCAATGTCCACACCTGTTTTCCTTCTACCAGTGGCGTGGCGTGCTTTGCGATATATCGATTGATCTGTCATTTAAATCTATGGAAAAGGATCGATTAACAGGGTGTTCGCAGCGAACACCTTAATAATCGATTCTTTACCACAGATTCAAATGGGGAGATATCGATAATCGATCATTCACGCCACGCCACTGCCTTCTACCATACGAAATTCCAACACATTTCGGCAAACGGCAAGAGAGCGGTAAAAAACTTGTGCACGCCGTGTAATCTCCATATGTATGCCAGCGTGGCAGTGTTTGGAGGGGAGCAGCGAACCACGGAGGGGGTTCGGGGGAGGAGCCCCGCCGAGCAGGGGTAGCGAGAGAGGAGGGGTGCACCAGTGAGCACATGCGCCCCACAACGTGAACGTAGGTCGTAGCACCCCCGCATTGGTGCCATCTTAACATCTTAAAAAGATTTCGCCCTCGGAGCGATTACGATCTTTCTCTTGGGGTAGATCAGTTTTCTTGAGAGGCTCACTAACAGCCCCATCTATCCCTCACAATCGTTTTTCTGAGATAGAAAAATAGAGACGCTCCACACTCTGTTATTTGGCAAGCGCCACAGAGCCTTCATATTTTGACCATGCAACATGCATAACGGCGGCGATCCTTGAAAGTTGGCAATGCTCGGCTTCGCCAATTTAAGTGTGAGTAAAATAATCGTTATACATATCGATTTTAGGTGAGGCAGGCTTCCTCATCAAGAATCGATTATTTACAATAGAGTTAAATGAAGGAAAAACGGCGTTGCCAATTGGAGAGGATTGCCACCGGTGCATAATTGAATTTCATTTTGCAAAAAGGAACCAAGAGCATTTCAATGTAGCCATGATTGATTGTGCAACTTACATTATTTGCAAAAAATTACAGAAATCACGCAAAAAAATACATTTTCAAAGGTAACTCTCGTCTCGAATTCATAATTTATCAGGAGTATAGATGAATTTATTTCGAGGATAGGTATACATTTGCAAGGTAAAAAAAGTTGCACAATCTTAGCAACATTGGAATACTCTTGGTTTCTTTTTGCAAAATGCAATCAAATTATGAAAGTGGAAAAGTTGCATTTTGGTAAGCGTTATCATGACTAATTGATCGGTTGACGTGACATTGCGAGGAACGCTCTGACTGGCTTTTTACCAAAAACTACGGAAATTTTTTCTATAATAATTAGGAGATTCATCGAAAAAGGGTGTGACTGAAATGGATTGAAGAAAAAAATTGAGGTCAAAGAAACATAGGAGGGAGAATATTTATACACAGGCCACAGAAACCAAATTTTTATTTCAGCTAACCGAAAGTATTAGCTAAATGATACTTAAATTATGATCGAAAATTTTGATTATTTACGTGCTACTTCTTGAAATTGATAGTTAAAGCGATAAACAAAGAAGACAAAGAGGGAATGGAGCTACCCTATTGGTTGATACGGGTGGATGTAATTGACTATTAGAGGGAAATGATGGACTAACTATAGGGCCTCTAGTGGATTTCTGTTAGTTAGTCTATTACACACCTCATTTGTTCATTGCAGCCACCCGTTTCCACCAATAAGATCGCTCCATTTTCCCTAAGTCTCCTTTGTCTATAGATTTGCCGGTTAGGCCCCATAATCAGCCCCCTGAGTCGAAAAAATTTTGTGTTCAAATGATCCGAAGTTTAGTAGCTGAGGTTTTTTTCTCAATAAACAAACTTGAAGTTTTCTCCTCTCAGTGGCGTGCTTTGCGATATATCGATTGGTCCGTCATTTAAACATATGGACAAGGATCGATAATCAGGGTGTTTGCAACGAGCACCTCGATTAATCGATTATTTACCACTGCCTCAAATGGGGAAATACCGACCATTCACGCCCATTGCCTGCGGATAGATCACTACACTTTCAGTGTGAGAAAAGCTATGCCAATTCGAAATTACAACTCGAAATCGACTGAGAATACCGCAAAGCAGCTTAAAAACAAGCACTCTAGTAGCGCGCTCTACGAAAATATAAATCTAAACAATTTTAGGGCGAACTGACAGACGCGCTCTCTATAATTGATTTTATTTTCATAGGTTCATTCATTCAATTTCCATACTCGCTTCCTGAAAGCAGATGTCTCCCGCTGGAAAATGTCAGCGATTGAGTTATGAACTCGGCAAAAATGGATTAGGCGGGCGGGGCAGCGCGGGAGGGGAAGGTGTTGGGCTAGGGGGGGGGGGGTGTTGGGCTAGGGGAGGGTGTTGGGCTAGGGGTCGTTGAATGTTGAGTCTTCAGGTCGGGACGCATTTAGAACGTTTGATAACAGCGCCGCCAAATTGGCCGACGAAAGGCGGAGAATAAACCCGGAAAATAACGGGAATCCGAGAAGGGGTGATGCGCTATTTTGAAAATGGTTACTTCACGGCGAAAAAAATTCGGTCGTAAGCAGAGCGTTCGGTGCTTACGACGCACTGAACTTTTCGGTCGTAGGAATCAAACATTACTTAAGATTAGAGTTTATTTTTATAGAGAAATTTTTTTTCAGCCCGGATCGTAAGAAAACCCTCTGAAATCAGTAATAAGACGTTACCCTAGTAGCAGAGTTATATAAAAAATTTGTTTTTAAAAGTATAAACCGTAAATAACCACAAGCTAAAGAATATTCATTGTTTATGTAATGGATGTAAAGTTTTTTAGTTAAAAGTTTACATTATTATGTAACCCTTAGTATAAAAGTTATATAATCAAATTCAAAGAGTGTATAAAATGAATTTTCATTATTCTTCCTGGCTGGTAGCGCACTCTAGTTATGAAGTGAGCAAGTTTTCATATGCGTTTCTACGAGGTGGTGGATCATCGTAGAGTTGTGACTTACCTTAAATCCGCGGCGTCCTAGTCGGGATTAGAACCCACGCCTCGGGATGGAGTTGCAATCCGAAGTCCAGTACCTTACCACCAGACCAGCCAGGCTTGACATAGATGGGCCCCTAAATTCAATCTCTTAACTATCGCAGGCCTCTGAGTCCGTAATATGTTTGTTTATTGACGGATTCTTATGATATTTTACCAGACTTTATTATTTATTATTTATCAATTTATTGTTTTTTATTTCATGATGTAATTTTTTCATTTTCATTTTTTTTAACTCTCTCTCATTTTTTTAGCTCTCTCTTTTTTTTAACTATCATGATTTTTAACTATCATTTTTTCTAACTATCTCTATTTTTTTAACTCTCTCTCTCTGTCTATTTTTTAACTTTATAATTGCGTCTTTTTCCAGTTTTAATTATTTGGGCCTTTTTCTAGTTTGAATTTATGTCGATGTATTTATGTTATTTATTTATTATTATTATCATTTCCTTTTTTCTTTTATATTTTTATAATATTAATTTAAACATTTTAAAAAAAATCAAAATTTTTAAAATAATATTTAATAATATTTTTAAAATATTAACAAAAATAATTATGATATACTTTAAAAATATTATAAAATATTATTTTAAAAATTTTAATTTTTTATATTTTTAATATATTTTTAAAATGTTTAAAAAATATTCATTGATTGTATTTCAAAAGTACTTTTGAAAATATTTTAAAAATACATGAAAAACCTTTTAAAAATATATTAAATTTCAATATTTTTAAAATATTTTTAAAATATTGCTGTCTAACTGGGCAGGGTTATGAGCCAGACACGCTACCAACTGAGGTAACAGGGCTCCTCGGATTGTGTGCCGAAATATCCCCTTTTAACTCGTCTCGGAGCCACTAGTACCTCTAATAATACCTATCCCACGCAGTCTGAGAGTCGAGGGTGTTCATTGAAATGAGATCATCATCATCATTCATGAAAATGAGATAGGTTTACGTTAAAGTCATTCAGGTCATTTATATAACAGTTATATTAAGCAAATTAAGCAAAAGGATACTATGCATATAAAGAAAATTTATAAAAACCCTTCCTCAAGTATATAAATTTTATATAAAAGTTATCTTCTGAAAATATGAATAATTATTTTCATGGGCATTTTATATAAAACTTATATACACGATATATAAACTTTAGTTAAAATGATGCTTATATAACCGGTATTAATTCCTTATACGTTTGTTAGGAATAAGGGGAAAGTGAATCATGCTACTAGGGCTAAAGCGTGCCTCTCTTGGCAGCAAGCATCCATGAATCTTCTAGATCAGTTTTCGGAACACGCTGTATCATCGGTTCCTTATTCGATCAGTGCTGACCGATGCCAACCGTGCAAATTGGGAATTCCCCGACCACAAACTGCAGCCCCCATCCGAACAAAGCATCGATGAGACGTGCAGGTCGGTTATTTGAAACACCCTGTATCCGCGCTTCCCGCCTCCGACGGGGACGACTGCTGCCAACCGTGAAAACTGAAAATTCACAAACTTGATACTGGGCTCCTTAGCAACAAGGATGCGGGGAAGATTGGGATCACTTTTAGGAACACGCTGTATCTACACACTCTCCTTTTTTCGGGATGACTGCTGCCAACCATGAAAATTGAGACTTCACCGAGTTCATAGTGGGCTCCTGGGCAACAAGGCTCCCTCGAAAATCGAGTTCACCTTTAGGAACACTCTGTATCTACACACTCTCCTTTATTTCGAATGACTGCTGCCAACCGCGCAAATTGAGAAGTCACTGTAACTAAAGCGTGCCTCTCTTGGCAGCAAGCATCCAAGAATCTTCTAGATCAGTTTTCGGAACACGCTGTATCATCGCTTCCTTTCTCGATCAGTGCTGACCGATGCCAACCGTGCAAATTGGGAATTCCCCGATCACAAACTGCCGCCCCCATTCGAACAAAGCATCGATGAGCCGTGCAGGTCGGTTATTTGGAACACCCTGTATCCGCGCTTTCCGCCTCCGACGGGGACGACTGCTGCCAACCGTGAAAATTGAAAATTCACCAAGTTGATGCTGGGCTCCTTAGCAACAAGGATCCGTGGAAGATTGGGATCACTTTTAGGAACACGCTGTATCTACACACTCTCCTTTTTTCGGGATGACTGCTGCCAACCATGAAAATTGAGACTTCACCGAGTTCATAGTGGGCTCCTGGGCAACAAGGATCCCTGGAAAATCGAGATCACCTTTAGGAACACTCTGTATCTACACACTCTCCTTTATTCCGAATGACTGCTGCCAACCGCGCAAATCGAGAAGTCACTGTAACTAAAGCGTGCCTCTCTTGGCAGCAAGCATCCAAGAATCTTCTAGATCAGTTTTCGGAACACGCTGTATCATCGCTTCCTTCTCGATCAGTGCTGACCGATGCCAACCGTGCAAATTGGGAATTCCCCGACCACAAACTACCGCCCCCATTCGAACAAAGCATCGATGAGCCGTGCAGGTCGGTTATTTGGAACACCCTGTATCCGCGCTTTCCGCCTCCGACGCGGATGACTGCTGCCAACCGTGAAAATTGAAAATTCACCAAGTTGATGCTGGGCTCCTTAGCAACAAGGATCCGTGGAAGATTGGGATCACTTTTAGGAACACGCTGTATCTACACACTCTCCTTTTTTCGGGATGACTGCTGCCAACCATGAAAATTGAGACTTCACCGAGTTCATAGTGGGCTCCTGGGCAACAAGGCTCCCTGGAAAATCGAGATCACCTTTAGGAACACTCTGTATCTACACACTCTCCTTTATTCCGAATGACTGCTGCCAACCGCGCAAATCGAGAAGTCACTGTAACTAAAGCGTGCCTCTCTTGGCAGCAAGCATCCAAGAATCTTCTAGATCAGTTTTCGGAACACGCTGTATCATCGCTTCCTTTCTCGATCAGTGCTGACCGATGCCAACCGTGCAAATTGGGAATTCCCCGATCACAAACTGCCGCCCCCATTCGAACAAAGCATCGATGAGCCGTGCAGGTCGGTTATTTGGAACACCCTGTATCCGCGCTTTCCGCCTCCGACGGGGACGACTGCTGCCAACCGTGAAAATTGAAAATTCACCAAGTTGATACTGGGCTCCTTAGCAACAAGGATCCGTGGAAGATTGGGATCACTTTTAGGAACACGCTGTATCTACACACTCTCCTTTTTTCGGGATGACTGCTGCCAACCATGAAAATTGAGACTTCACCGAGTTCATAGTGGGCTCCTGGGCAACAAGGATCCCTGGAAAATCGAGATCACCTTTAGGAACACTCTGTATCTACACACTCTCCTTTATTCCGAATGACTGCTGCCAACCGCGCAAATTGAGAAGTCACTGTAACTAAAGCGTGCCTCTCTTGGCAGCAAGCATCCAAGGATCTTCTAGATCAGTTTTACGGAACACGCTGTATCATCGCTTCCTTTCTCGATCGGTGCCGACTGATGCCAACCGTGCAAATTGGGAATTCCCCGATCACGAACTGCCGCCCCCATTCGAACAAAGCATCGATGAGCCGTGCAGGTCGGTTAATTGGAACACCCTGTATCCGCGCTTTCCGCCTCCGACGGGGACGACTGCTGCCAACCGTGAAAATTGAAAATTCACCAAGTTGATACTGGGCTCCTTAGCAACAAGGATCCGTGGAAGATTGGGATCACTTTTAGGAACACGCTGTATCTACGCACCTCCCTCTTTTCTGGATGACTGCTGCCAACCATGAAAATTGAGACTTCACCGAGTTCATAGTGGGCTCCTGGGCAACAAGGATCCCTGGAAAATCGAGATCACCTTTAGGAACACTCTGTATCTACACACTCTCCTTTATTCCGAATGACTGCTGCCAACCGCGCAAATTGAGAAGTCACTGTGACTAAAGCGTGCCTCTCTTGGCAGCAAGCATGCAAGAATCTTCTAGATCAGTTTTCGGAACACGCTGTATCATCGCTTCCTTTCTCGATCAGTGCTGACCGATGCCAACCGTGCAAATTGGGAATTCCCCGATCACAAACTGCCGCCCCCATTCGAACAAAGCATCGATGAGCCGTGCAGGTCGGTTATTTGGAACACCCTGTATCCGCGCTTTCCGCCTCCGACGGGGACGACTGCTGCCAACCGTGAAAATTGAAAATTCACCAACGTTGATACTGGGCTCCTTAGCAACAAGGATCCGTGGAAGATTGGGATCACTTTTAGGAACACGCTGTATCTACGCACTCTCCTTTTTTCGGGATGACTGCTGCCAACCATGAAAATTGAGACTTCACCGAGTTCATAGTGGGCTCCTGGGCAACAAGGATCCCTGGAAAATCGAGATCACCTTTAGGAACACTCTGTATCTACACACTCTCCTTTATTCCGAATGACTGCTGCCAACCGCGCAAATTGAGAAGTCACTGTAACTAAAGCGTGCCTCTCTTGGCAGCAAGCATCCAAGAATCTTCTAGATCAGTTTTCGGAACACGCTGTATCATCGCTTCCTTTCTCGATCAGTGCTGACCGATGCCAACCGTGCAAATTGGGAATTCCCCGACCACGAACTGCCGCCCCCATTCGAACAAAGCGTCGATGAGCCGTGCAGGTCGGTTATTTGGAACACCCTGTATCCGCGCTTCCCGCCTCCGACGGGGACGACTGCTGCCAACCGTGAAAATTGAAAATTCACCAAGTTGATACCGGGCTCCTTAGCAACAAGGATCCGTGGAAGATTGGGATCACTTTTAGGAACACGCTGTATCTACGCACTCTCCTTTTTTCGGGATGACTGCTGCCAACCATGAAAATTGAGACTTCACCGAGTTCATAGTGGGCTCCTGGGCAACAAGGATCCCTGGAAAATCGAGATCACCTTTAGGAACACTCTGTATCTACACACTCTCCTTTATTCCGAATGACTGCTGCCAACCGCGCAAATTGAGAAGTCACTGTAACTAAAGCGTGCCTCTCTTGGCAGCAAGCATCCAAGAATCTTCTAGATCAGTTTTCGGAACACGCTGTATCATCGCTTCCTTTCTCGATCAGTGCTGACCGATGCCAACCGTGCAAATTGGGAATTCCCCGATCACGAACTGCCGCCCCCATTCGAACAAAGCGTCGATGAGCCGTGCAGGTCGGTTATTTGGAACACCCTGTATCCGCGCTTTCCGCCTCCGACGGGGACGACTGCTGCCAACCGTGAAAATTGAAAATTCACCAAGTTGATACCGGGCTCCTTAGCAACAAGGATCCGTGGAAGATTGGGATCACTTTTAGGAACACGCTGTATCTACGCACTCTCCTTTTTTCGGGATGACTGCTGCCAACCATGAAAATTGAGACTTCACCGAGTTCATAGTGGGCTCCTGGGCAACAAGGATCCCTGGAAAATCGAGATCACCTTTAGGAACACTCTGTATCTACACACTCTCCTTTATTCCGAATGACTGCTGCCAACCGCGCAAATTGAGAAGTCACTGTAACTAAAGCGTGCCTCTCTTGGCAGCAAGCATCCAAGAATCTTCTAGATCAGTTTTCGGAACACGCTGTATCATCGCTTCCTTTCTCGATCAGTGCTGACCGATGCCAACCGTGCAAATTGGGAATTCCCCGATCCACGAACTGCCGCCCCCATTCGAACAAAGCGTCGATGAGCCGTGCAGGTCGGTTATTTGGAACACCCTGTATCCGCGCTTTCCGCCTCCGACGGGGACGACTGCTGCCAACCGTGAAAATTGAAAATTCACCAAGTTGATACCGGGCTCCTTAGCAACAAGGATCCGTGGAAGATTGGGATCACTTTTAGGAACACGCTGTATCTACGCACTCTCCTTTTTTCGGGATGACTGCTGCCAACCATGAAAATTGAGACTTCACCGAGTTCATAGTGGGCTCCTGGGCAACAGGGATCCCTGGAAAATCGAGATCACCTTTAGGAACACTCTGTATCTACACACTCTCCTTTATTCCGAATGACTGCTGCCAACCGCGCAAATTGAGAAGTCACTGTAACTAAAGCGTGCCTCTCTTGGCAGCAAGCATCCAAGAATCTTCTAGATCAGTTTTCGGAACACGCTGTATCATCGCTTCCTTTCTCGATCAGTGCTGACCGATGCCAACCGTGCAAATTGGGAATTCCCCGATCACGAACTGCCGCCCCCATTCGAACAAAGCATCGATGAGCCGTGCAGGTCGGTTATTTGGAACACCCTGTATCCGCGCTTTCCGCCTCCGACGGGGACGACTGCTGCCAACCGTGAAAATTGAAAATTCACCAAGTTGATACTGGGCTCCTTAGCAACAAGGATCCGTGGAAGATTGGGATCACTTTTAGGAACACGCTGTATCTACGCACTCTCCTTTTTTCGGGATGACTGCTGCCAACCATGAAAATCGAGACTTCACCGAGTTCATAGTGGGCTCCTGGGCAACAAGGATCCCTGGAAAATCGAGATCACCTTTAGGAACACTCTGTATCTACACACTCTCCTTTATTCCGAATGACTGCTGCCAACCGCGCAAATTGAGAAGTCACTGTAACTAAAGCGTGCCTCTCTTGGCAGCAAGCATCCAAGAATCTTCTAGATCAGTTTTCGGAACACGCTGTATCATCGCTTCCTTTCTCGATCAGTGCTGACCGATGCCAACCGTGCAAATTGGGAATTCCCCGATCACGAACTGCCGCCCCCATTCGAACAAAGCGTCGATGAGCCGTGCAGGTCGGTTATTTGGAACACCCTGTATCCGCGCTTTCCGCCTCCGACGGGGACGACTGCTGCCAACCGTGAAAATTGAAAATTCACCAAGTTGATACTGGGCTCCTTAGCAACAAGGATCCGTGGAAGATTGGGATCACTTTTAGGAACACGCTGTATCTACGCACTCTCCTTTTTTCGGGATGACTGCTGCCAACCATGAAAATCGAGACTTCACCGAGTTCATAGTGGGCTCCTGGGCAACAAGGATCCCTGGAAAATCGAGATCACCTTTAGGAACACTCTGTATCTACACACTCTCCTTTATTCCGAATGACTGCTGCCAACCGCGCAAATTGAGAAGTCACTGTAACTAAAGCGTGCCTCTCTTGGCAGCAAGCATCCAAGAATCTTCTAGATCAGTTTTCGGAACACGCTGTATCATCGCTTCCTTTCTCGATCGGTGCCGACTGATGCCAACCGTGCAAATTGGGAATTCCCCGACCACGAACTGCCGCCCCCATTCGAACAAAGCATCGATGAGCCGTGCAGGTCGGTTAATTGGAACACCCTGTATCCGCGCTTTCCGCCTCCGACGGGGACGACTGCTGCCAACCGTGAAAATTGAAAATTCACCAAGTTGATACTGGGCTCCTTAGCAACAAGGATCCGTGGAAGATTGGGATCACTTTTAGGAACACGCTGTATCTACGCACTCTCCTTTTTTCGGGATGACTGCTGCCAACCATGAAAATCGAGACTTCACCGAGTTCATAGTGGGCTCCTGGGCAACAAGGATCCCTGGAAAATCGAGATCACCTCTAGGAACACTCTGTATCTACACACTCTCCTTTATTCCGAATGACTGCTGCCAACCGCGCAAATGAGAAGTCACTGTAACTAAAGCGTGCCTCTCTTGGCAGCAAGCATCCAAGAATCTTCTAGATCAGTTTTCGGAACACGCTGTATCATCGCTTCCTTTCTCGATCAGTGCTGACCGATGCCAACCGTGCAAATTGGGAATTCCCCGATCCACGAACTGCCGCCCCCATTCGAACAAAGCATCGATGAGCCGTGCAGGTCGGTTATTTGGAACACCCTGTATCCGCGCTTTCCGCCTCCGACGGGGACGACTGCTGCCAACCGTGAAAATTGAAAATTCACCAAGTTGATACTGGGCTCCTTAGCAACAAGGATCCGCGGAAGATTGGGATCACTTTTAGGAACACGCTGTATCTACGCACTCTCCTTTTTTCGGGATTACTGCTGCCAACCTTGAAAATTGAGACTTCACCGAGTTCATAGTGGGCTCCTAGGCAACAAGGCTCCCTGGAAAATCGAGATCACCTTTAGGAACACTCGTTATCCAAACACTCTCCTTTATTCCAAATGACTGTTGCCAACCCCGCAAAACGACAAGTCACGGTTATAATGATCGACTCTGGATATTTAGGCATTTAAAACTCCCTAAGAACTTATCATTAAGGTGTTCGTTGCGAACAACTTGTTCATCGATCTTTTTCTGTGGGTTTAAATGACAGATTAATCGATATAATCGCAAAGCACGCCGTGCTGCTCTCTGGAACTGAACCTTCAGTTTGTCGATGTGAAACCTCGATTCACTGTACCCAACTTCTGTTCTGAACCAAAGAGGTTTGTTCATGCGACTGAATGCTCATATCTCTATACAGTGAAAAGCGCCTATTAACCCTGGTAAATATGGCGATAGGAGCTGCGTTTCAAATACCATAGGAGTTCTTATAGCCGACTGAAGAGGGCGATAGAAAATCATATAGCTGGCTGTAGAAAATGGAAAAAATCATACGGCCGGGCTACACGAAGCGATAAAAAATTATACAGCTGGGCTATAGTTCCTATCGCCGGGCTTTACGTACTTTATCGCCGGGCTGTTGCTTTTTCGCCATCGGCTATAAAAGGCTATGAGAAATTGTGTAGAAATTTTTGTGCTTTGTAAATCCTTACGTTTGTACAGAATCACCTTATAATTTACAAAACGCACATTATATTTTCCTTTACTACATATTTTTTTCATCAATTAAAATGAGAATAATTCATATAGAGTGTGCAAAAATTTCAAAGTCATGAGTTGAAAAACGCTGACTCCGCGAGATTAAATATTAGAGCCTAACAAAAAGCGGAGCGACGATGCACCGGCGCCTACAAACCTAACAGGGATACTTCACGCATTGCGCAACGCGTGAAATATCCCTGTTAGGTTTGTAGGCGCCAATGCGTGTTTCGCGCTGGCTGTCCGCCTGCCACGGCGCTTGAAGCAACTATTTCACACTGGAGGTATTGCACAGTATCATACGAAACTGAAGGCGCTCTAATATATTAGTAATGGCAGGCATCCATCAAAAGTACGGAGCTTTCCTGGCAAAATAAATCAAGATACTACGGCCCAAAAAGAGAGCGGTAGTCCAAAAACTCAGTAAGTCCTAGCGTCCGTAAGTAGTAACGTTTAGCATGCACTTTATCGCCAGGCTGTTGCTTAATCGCCATCGGCTATAAAAGGCTATAAGAAATTGTGTTGCTGGCTATAGAAGCTATCAGAAATCTTACAGCCGGCTATAGGTCTATGGTATTTTGAAACATAGATTCTACTGCCAATTTTTACCAGGGAAACTCGGCGGTTCGTTTTACTGAGATTTTTTCTCAGTGCATACAAGTCGCAGGCAATTAGAAATCGCTGATAAATTGCGATCTGTTTGTGTTGAATAAAAATATATAAAAATTCAGGTGTAAAAATACAAAATAGAAAGCATTGATTAGAAAAAGACGCTAAAAATGTGACCCGAAACGAATGAAACAAGGTGGTAAATAGTGCTGGGTCCTGACTATTTTCAAAGAAAAGCAATAAGTTAAAAAATTCAATTTGAGTCAAACATTTTTGGCTCTACCGCGTATCAGCACAAGACTGCACTGGAAAAAAAAAAACACATTGGATCTAGAGTCCAGACTTTTAAAAACATCGACAAGAAAAAGTACTCTTGATTCAATCAGAATCTAGCTTAAATCAAGAACCAAGCCTCTAAATTTAAGCGGATTTCGTTTTGATTCAAGCAAAAATCCGATTGAATCAAGAGTATTTTTTCTTGTCAATGTTTTCAAGGGTCTGGACTCTACATCCAGTGTGTTTTTTTTTCCAGTGTGAGGGGAAGATATTTGTATGAAGCACTGATTATTATGCTCAGAATTCAAGCAGTTATTTTTCTTCCTCTTAAATGGACGTATTTCTGTCAAACGGAACTATGTGCATTAAGATATGAGCTCTGAGACCCATAAGAATTGATGCACAAAAGGACTCACGTCATAATGCACATAGTTCCGGTTGGCAGAAATACGTCCAAATGTATGGCATTAGCTACCAGCCGGCACATCCGAGAGTGGGTGTAGCGAAGTCAGTGACCTTAGTTACACTTGGCTCGGATAGGCAACCAAACTAACAGCCTGGCAAAGCGGAGAGTCTCACTAGAATTTGAAGGCGCCTCAAGGAGCATTCTCGGCAATTTCTGACTGCCTGTATCTGTAACGTATATTACATACTGTCCGCATTCCGGATCCAGTGATAGAATCGCAGGATTCAGAGGCTGGAAATTTTGAGAAAAGAATCACAACAAACATGCAACTTGAGAACACATCTCTTAGACCAGCAGCCTTATTGTTGAAATTTACATCAACCTAACAAGTATCAAAAATCAATATATTACAAGGCGCAGATAGAGCTATGTCTCGATTTATCTTGTCGAAATGGCCAGTTACAGTTTCAACAATCAAGCTGCAGAGACGTTTTCTAGTTTAAGAGTGTTAAATGGACTACATTTTGCAATTTGGACCTATAGATTCTAGCCCGGTTTAAAAACAACGTATGTGCCATTAGTTTCCCTATGCAAATAAGTGTTTTTCCAGAAGAACCAGAATTTATAGTTCCAAATTGCAAAATGCAGTCCAAATAACCTCGTATGGCCTCAGAGTCTATGATGCATAGGACCCTTCGGCTGCCAAGAAAAAATCCATGAAAATGAATACCATGTTGTTTCTTTTTGTTTCAGGGTATGATCTAATCGAGTGGCTCATGGAACACTTGGACATAGAAGAATCAGGTGAGGCAAACCAACGTGTAAAAATGTATTCTCCATGATCGCTTTCCTCCAATCATGACCAAGATGTCAGCTTTGAAGAACCTGTCCCAAATTAAAAAATAATTGCTGCCCGCACGCAACCCCACACTCAGACCCCCCCCCCCCCCTTACACCCCTCACACCCCCTTTCTGTACTAGTAAGGATTCTCGCAAAGTGCGCAACACTGTTTTTCTTCCATTAAATTCATTACAAATAATCGATTTGAGATGAGGCAAACTTCCTCGACAAATATTAATTTTTTATATGCATTTAAAGGGACAAAAACCGGTGTTGCTATATTTCTAGAGTCGCCGCTGTTTTGCAAGCTCTCGACGAGGCGTGGATGATCGATTGTTATCGATTTTTTCCCCTTTGAAGGTATGGTAAAGAATCGATTGGACGTATCTCTGCCAAACGGAACTACGCGTGCATCATGACGTGAGCCTCGTCGTTCTTAATGGTCTCAGGGCTCATGTCTAAGTACACATAGTTCCGTTTGGCAGAAATACATCCGATTCGTCCGGATGTTCGTTGCGAACACCCTGTTTATCGATATTTTTCTATAGGTTTAAATGGCAGATCAATCGATATATCGTCACCTTCCAGGCAAAGTATCACAAGCGCCATGCGACGTTTCAAAATTTCCGCCGCCATTTTATTTCTTTACTGAGAAATTGTTCGTTGAATCTGTTTGGAAATTTCACTAAATTTTATCGGCAGCACAAAGAAAATTCAGTGAAATTTTCGGACAGCTTCGTTGAACAATTTCTCCGTAAAAAAATAAAATAGCGGCGGAAATTTTTAAACGTCGCATGGCGCTTGTGATACTTTGCCTGGAAGGTGACGATATAGCAAAGTTTGCCACGCTACTGGTTCTCGATCAGTATTTGAATCGGGTCTGATAGCAACGCACCATAGTCGTATTTTGGAGAAAAATGAGCTGAGAGCAGTTTTGAATCCAAAAGTAGACTTAAGTTTTCTTTCAGTCGCAAATGTATAGTTAAGGAAAATGTTTTGAACCTGAAAATAGACATTAAACCCTATTAATTGGACGTATATCTGCCAAACGGAACTATGTGCATTAAGACATAAGCCCTGAAATCCATAGGAATGTATGCATAACAGGGCTCTCGCCATAATGCACATAGTTCCGTTTGGCAGAAATACATCCAATTAGTCCGAATAACATTGAGCCTTTTAGAGGAATAATACTTCTTTAAACCTCCTCTTCTCGGTTCTAGCTCGGTGCAACCTTTATGCATTTCTATTAAACACGATCTATTATTTTGTAACCTGGAAATCCAGAAACATTAGAGTTTTCGATCCCAAAATGGTTGACAATTTCTCATCTTCTCCTACTCACAAATGTGACCTTCTCCTGTCTTCTCCTCTCCAAATTGTGTTCAGAGACAATGGATGATTGTTCCCTTTAGTTTTCTCCCTTTTTCCAGCCAAAAGCCACTAAAAAAGTACTTTTTGGGCTTGTTTCCGGGCAACTCTGGGATTCTATCTACTCTTGGTTAGAGTAAAACGTGATTACGATACGAGATCTATTCTATCATGATTTTTAGCTCAGGATCTTAGCTGGTTTATGTGCCGCAGAGCAATACCAAGTTCAAATTTTTCGCACACATAGAGGAGTGCTTCCATATGCCTTTGCATATAATTTTAATTTGTAGCATACCTACATATCGTCACATTCCGGCCAAAGTACCAGAAACGCCATGCGACGTTTCAAAATTTCCGCCGTCGTCTTATTTCTTTACAGAGAAATTGTCGGTTGAATCTGTTTGAAAATTTATTGAATTTTATCGGCAATATAGAAAAAATTCAGTGAAATTTCCGGACAGCTTCGTTGAGAAATTTCTCTGTAAATGATTAAAAGGGCGGCGGAAATTTGGCAATGTTGCATGGCGCTTGTGATACTTTGGCCGGAAGGTGACGACACGTAGGTATGCTACAAATTGAAACTTTACATTGCTGTATCGCATTAACCAGCTCTGACGCTCTAAAAATTATAATTTAGGAGTTTCTTATTACAAGGTTTCATTTTAAAATTACTTCAAGGGGACTGCACTTTGATATAAGGATCAACTATTTCTGGATAATTTTAGAAACGACGTAATTGTCATTTTATTCCCGTTAAAGGCAGGCGGTGCTTTTGTGAATGAATGAGAAATAGTAGACACTAATGGACCATTAGACAAGGTACGAATTTAAGCGATCTGATACATGTTTCTTAACCAAAATTTCACGTGGAAAACGATTCACACAACGAAAATTACGGAAACCAACTCCTAACGAAGATATTAACGTTTTTATTTCACATTGGTTACGAGGAATTTGAACTGCCCGCTCACAAGAAACTCAAAACTCTACGTGAGTCAAATCGCCCACTACAACGGTTTCAGCAAGCTTCTCAATCGAGCAATGTTCATTTCCCATCATGTATTGTTCAAACTATTAGCAATTTGCTATAACTGAGCCAAAGCGTCAAGATTAAGGTTGCCAGATTTTTATATCGCAGAGACTGTCATGATAACGTTTAGCGCGCGATGTGAATCACGTAGAGCATTGTGTTTTCATGAGCGGGTGGTTTGAATTCACGCATTAAGAATCATTAAATATCTTCGTAAGGAGTTAATTTCGGTAATTTTCGTTGTATGCATCGTGTTTTACGTACAATTTTGGTTAAGAAACATGTATCAGAATGCTGAAATTCGTACCTTATCTAGTGGTCCATTGCAAAATGTGGTCCAATAAACTTCCCGGGTCCCCGAAAAAAGAGGCATCTTTTTAGGAGGGTTTTCGCTTTATTCTGACAACCCCTCTCTCTCCTCCCCACTCGGCTGAAATAGTGTCTCTATAATTATTCCGTTCTGATAAAATTGATTCAACAAATTGTCACACTCATAGTGATTTTCTCGAATTAAATTGTGTGATGAGAGCGAGGTAGAAGTTAGATAGAACCATCGATCGACCAGCGAGTTTTGAGGAATGAAATAACCTCGCTTTCTTCCGAGACTCGTGATGGTCTCAATTTTAAACTCTCCGAGTTTATAACTCTTTTCCCACGCCAACCGTGAACGATGTAACTTGGATTATGATATTCTCTACCATTCCGAAGCCTAGTTTTGTCCTCTCCCCCAGCATGCAACGTATAATGTTCGTCGTTAGAGCAAAAAGTTTACCCCCAACAAAGTTTTCTATCTTATCAGCCATCTTGTCCCAGCCTCGCGACCTACTGAACGTGCGGTCTAATCTTTGCGAAGCGAACTAGCCAAATCCATGTTTTTTAAAAAATTCGTATCGATTGCGAGACTAGATAGATGAAATCGTTCCTCGGTGTGATAATTTCCTAGTAGATTCTATTTTAATGAAGGAGAACCACGCTCTTACGATTTGGGTAAAAAAAAGACCGCGGTGTCAAAATAGTCAGATGACATTGGCATCATTGCATAGAGGAGTAGTTTGCAAAGATTTTGCGCAAAAAAACGCTCAAACATTTTAAATTGATACGAAGTTACAACGATTTAAAATTTGCAGTTAAACATATTGTACGCCGAAAAAAAATTAGGACGTCGAATTGATATCCTAGTTGTTAAAAAAGATAAGTGACTAAGTACCTCAAATCGTTTGTAAAAAGTGCCCCCAACAGTGTCACTAACTTGTCAAATTAACAGCAAAGGCACTTGAGACAAATGTTATGAGGTCGTCGCTTATTGTTCCAACAATCAGGATGTTAATTCAACATCTTTCTTTATTTCGGTGATAGTATTGAGAAACATCTCTTTAAAGGAAACTTGTTATTTTTGGAGCTCATAATTGAACGTATTTCTGCCAAATGAAACTATGTGCATTATCATATGAGCCCTGCTATGCATGTATTCTTACGGGTCTCAGGGCTCATGTCTCAATGCACATAGTTCTGTTTGGCAGAAATACGTCCAATTATCCGACTGAAATGCTGCTGAATAACTCACTCTTTTCTATTTCGGAGCGACATTTCTACACAATGTTGCAACTTTGCAAGTACCCTCCAAGGGACCGTAGGTTTGCATAGGAAGAGAAAGAGGGGGCGGGGCTGGGCCTCGTTGAGGCCAGGGCATCTTGTTTTTTATTTTTTAATTTTGTTTTTCAATTCGATGTTCTTTTTTACAGTGGAGGCGGTCCACCTGGCCAACCAGCTATGTCAATACGGCTACTTCTTCCCGGTCAGCGATTCAAAAAATCTGGTAGTCAAAGATGACAGCTCTCTATATAGATTTCAGGTACGTCGTTTCATAAAAAAACGAAAACCATAAAAAATCCATTCCACAGATCTTCGATCGGACTACATTTTGCAGTAAGGAACTGCCATATCTGGCCCTTCAATAAAAGCACTTATCTGCGGGGGAAATTATAGCCTAAATCATCGTTTCTCGGGAGAAGAAGCATAACTTCAAGGTTGCAAAATTTACTTAAACAATTCAATGTTTTACAAGAATCATCCGTGCAATTTTGGTCCACATTTTGTCTGGTTTTTGCGTGAGATCGGTAAAAAGTTAGAGACATTTTCAGTTAGATATACTCAAGGTTCTCCTGGAAAAATTGTAATTTGCGGGAGGAACTTTAGCAAACACTAAAATGTAGGTCCGCTCATTCGAAGGAGGAATGACGATATCGACGGTGAAACTACCAAACCACGTATCTCGGTTTGCGACGTCGCAGACTTCCTGTCATACTTTATTTTTTAAATGAAAAACTCCTTAAATCCAGTCTTGAAAATTTCTGTGATTTTTCCTCTTTGTGCGGAGAAAATTCTGTGAAAATTTCAAGGAATGATATTGATTTGGTCTACTTCAAAAAAAATAAAATGTGAGCGTAGATTTTTAAACACCGCAAACGAGATACGTGGTTTGGTAGTTTCACCGTCGATATGCTGTTCCTTAAATAAGTCAGAAATAGTAGTTCCTCCTATTGCCTAATTTAGTCACCGCAAAATGTATGATTTGGAGTGACGCGCGTAGACCGATAGCGATATCGTTAATTTTTTTAGATTAATTTGATGCCATAAAACACCACTGAGCACTCTACTTGTTAGAAATTTCTAAAAGTGCTAAGTCTCAACTTTTTAATTCACAGTTTTTAAGTTGCCAAAGGGCTTGTTCTAAAAGGGCTTGCAAACCAGTCTCCATACTATCAAAATCAGGCCAAATACATCCGCTGAACAGATAGGCCTTCTTCGAACGGCCCAATGTTGGAAGCGCAGGTACGTTGTGCTTAGTGACGTCTGCACGGCCACGGGCAAATAAACTCATGTTAAATATGCACTGTTTGCACTCAACAGCAGTCCGAGCTTTTTTCATGTCTCACACATACTCTAATTTAAGCCCGAGTTTGTTTTTCTTACATCGCCAAGTGCAGCGCACACAATCACGTCTTACTTAAGTAAATTTTATCCCTCGAGACCGTTAAAACTCGCGGAGCAAACTGTACGAACATGAAGTTCGTTCTGCCAAGCTGAGGAAAAACGTCATAAGAACCTTCAAGCGTCGCCAAATTTTCTGCAATAAAGTACGAATTTATTGGAAAAGTTGGAAATATTTGGACCGCGTTTTGCAGAAGGTAACTACGCCACAGCAGCTATCGCCAAATTCGACTGCGCGCTTTAATTTTTTACAAGATAAAGTCTGTGCGGATTCCTTTGAAATTCATAATATATTTGCTTTGCTTTACGCAGCAAATTCAGTGAAATTTGTACAAAAATCTGCACAACCGGTTTCATGTAAAATATTCAATTGCCCAGTTAAATTTGATATTAGCTGATGTGGCTTGGTTGCTTTCTGCTTATCGCGATCCATTTTCATCCAATTTTTCAGACGATCTCGTTCAGAATTACATCTGAAATATCTGAAAATTTCAAGGAATAGTATGCGAAACTTTCGTTCGATATAAAGTTTTCTCTCTAAAAGAGGAAATTTGGCAACATTCAAATGTTCGTACGTCGTTTTTCCTTCGTACGGCAGAACACAGCACTGAACAATACCGACTCAAAATGTGCCTCGAAGGAATGTCGCGCTGTTGTTAGGTTCAAGCCCAACATACAACTAAACCAGCACCGGAGTTAGTTTGTTGCATACCTTCCCTGTTTGAAGGCGCCTTCGTGGCGCACTGTTCAGGCTCTAACGGGTTAAGCGTTTGGCCTGAGCGATTTCATATTTCACATTATATCAAGACACGATGGAAGAATGCTCGCCTCTTTATTGTCTATTATAGGCGACGTTTCACGAATCATTTTTTTTGCAGATCCCTTACTACTGGCCGTGGCAACATCGGAGCCCAGACAACATGGAGTATGCTATTTACCTCGCCAAGAGAACCCTCCGGAATAAGCAACGTCACGCTTTGGAAGACTATGAACTGGTGAGCCACCCCTCCCTATTATTTTTTCATCAAAGACCCAGCCTCTAGGAAATTTGTTTTTATTTTTCATCTACGGATGGTGCTGGGTCGCAGGAGACGTCAGCCTGGTCAACAACCATATCAAAGGCTTCTGCTGTATTCCGTTGGTTATACACTGAAAAATTGAGAATGAAAATAGAAAGAAGACAGAAAAAAGTGTAAAATTGCCTGGAATTTTGCAATAGTTATCGATTACCGGTATATCTATCGTTCCCTATTATTTTATGGTCTATCGCTCCCCGTTATTTTATGGAAATGTTTTTCTCCAAGCAGGGCTAAACCATCGGTACCGAGAAAAAGCGGTTTTTTAAGCCATCGACTGGTTTACAAGTTCGCATTGTTCCAGTTTGACACGGTTTCTATAGTTTACTGCCGTGTTAAGGGAGAGCGCCGCATGAGCATTCAAATATTTCCAAATTCCTTTTTAGGAAATATTTATTTTGGGAGAAAGTCATGAATATTTTTTTTTTGAAAATTTCTGACTCTTTACATGAAAGTACGAACGAAATTCTCTGATAAATCGGAATTGAAATATTCCTAAATTTTCTTGAAAATTAGTGATTTGTCGAAGAAAATTTGGCAACGCCTGAAGGCTCATACGGCGTTTTTCCTTAGCATGGCAGTACAGAACGATTTTACATAGATTGCTTTTTAAATTTTGATCAAGCTTGTAGCATATTTCTTAGACAAACTTCTTAGACAAACCTACCATTTTTTTTTTTTTTTTTTTTTTTTTTTTTTTTTTTTTTTTAGTGAGGATTTTGATTTAACGGAAATATTGGTAGGTGTTAAAAAATCTGAGTCATTTTCGAATTTCGCATTATAAAACTTGTGGTAACGCCACATTCGACATTTATCTAGTTTGTTTATCTTTCTATATTTACGCAAAACCATCGAGGATCGATATATTAAGTAATATTAAAACGTTAATTTTAGTTTCATGTAATACTATAATGAAGTAGCATAATTATTATTGCAGTTGCTATTGTTAAATAAAACTTTACAAGAAGTCTAACCAAAACGTGTAATTTTTTAGGAGGCCCTGAATAGTTTAAAAAAGAATTTGGCATCAAAATGGGAGGCAATAACTATGCATGCAGAGGAGCAGGTAAGAAATTTTATTATATCTTATTTTAGATATTTATTGTAATAGGCATTTAATACAAATTTCTACCTGATTATAATCCGACAATAAATGGATAGCTCCGTCGATGTCCGTGGTTTATTTGATTAAATTCCCTGGTCCCCACAATTTAACCTTATTTTGTGCTCGAAAAGTTCCAGATTTGTTTTTCAATCTTAGGAACTTAATTTTGCTACAGAAAAACCAGGAATAAACTCCAAGACCGTGCACATATAGAGCGTAATAGTAGAATTATTGATCAAAATGAAAATTATTGAATTCCTAAATTGTTCGAAGATAATGCATTGATTTTCAACCAATAAATTGGTTCGAGTCATCGAAAATCACGATAATTTCTGTTAAAAAACTCCATTATTTTTGGTAGATGTTGGCAACGTAGCGGCACTGGTGAACATAACTTATTTATCTATTTTATCATATTTAAAAATATCCAAAGCATTCAACTATTTTTTTCTTCAGAGAATTGACAGCATCAAGATAGTTTTAAAATTGGTTGTATTTTTCGAAAATACTGCAACGTCGCAAAAGTTTTTTTGTTATAGAAGCACACGTCGTAAAAATACGCTGACATATATTAATATTCTTATTAGAAGTGTGCAATGTCGCATCTTAAGATTAGTTTCATTTTCGACCTATGCAACGCAACAATGATAAAAGTTAAAATAAGAAACGTAAAACAAGCTGAATTTTTCCTAGAAAAGTAATTGAGGACGAACGATTGACTCAAAAGAGGCGCACGAGAAGATCTCACACGTTAGTCACGATCAGAATCAATTTTTCGAGCACAGCAAGAGACGGTACACACGCAAATTCTGCCTCGCAGAAACTTAGTTAGGTTCAAACCTAACATACAACTAAACCAGCACCGAAGACAGTTTCTTGCCTACCCATCCTATTTGAAGGCGTTTCAGTGGCGTGTTGCTCACCATCGCCATAAGTGAAGTCGCTCACCGTGTTTTGGGCAAAGTGTTGTCTCTGCATATGAATGAGTTTGGCGTTAGGAATTCAATTTGCATTCATTGCGACGTTGCAGTATTTCCCGAAAAGTTAATGTTAAATTATTGCGACGTTGCAGTATCTTCTCAGAAATTCAAGCATTTATATGTAGTTTTAATGCGGCACACCACAGGTTTTCCGAATGATGCACTCACTTCATTATCACTGTGAAGATTGAAGAATTATTCAAATATTGGATTTATTTATCAATTTTGAATTAGTATTGTATCATTAAGACGGCGCCAAGTTTCTTGAAAAATTCTACTTTTTTTGTTCCTAGGCGCCATCTCTGTATTATGTTAAATTATAAAATATAAATGTAAATTATGAATTATATGCCAAAGATTAACCATTTTATGTTATAATTTCGACGTTGCTAGGTACTTTATAAGAAAAAAAACTGATTTGTTTAAGTACTCTAACCATGTCAATCTTCAACTAGACAATTAAAAATCCATGCAACGCATATAATTCATTATTCAAGAAACTTGGCGCCGTCTTAATGATACAATACTAATTCAAAATTGATAAATAAATCCAATATTTGAATAATTCTTCAATCTTCACAGTGATAATGAAGTGAGTGCATCATTCGGAAAACCTGTGGTGTGCCGCATTAAAACTACATATAAATGCTTGAATTTCTGAGAAGATACTGCAACGTCGCAATAATTTAACATTAACTTTTCGGGAAATACTGCAACGTCGCAATGAATGCAAATTGAATTCCTAACGCCAAACTCATTCATATGCAGAGACAACACTTTGCCCAAAACACGGTGAGCGACTTCACTTATGGCGATGGTGAGCAACACGCCACTGAAACGCCTTCAAATAGGATGGGTAGGCAAGAAACTGTCTTCGGTGCTGGTTTAGTTGTATGTTAGGTTTGAACCTAACTAAGTTTCTGCGAGGCAGAATTTGCGTGTGTACCGTCTCTTGCTGTGCTCGAAAAATTGATTCTGATCGTGACTAACGTGTGAGATCTTCTCGTGCGCCTCTTTTGAGTCAATCGTTCGTCCTCAATTACTTTTCTAGGAAAAATTCAGCTTGTTTTACGTTTCTTATTTTAACTTTTATCATTGTTGCGTTGCATAGGTCGAAAATGAAACTAATCTTAAGATGCGACATTGCACACTTCTAATAAGAATATTAATATATATCAGCGTATTTTTACGACGTGTGCTTCTATAACAAAAAACCCTTTGCGACGTTGCAGTATTTTCGAAAAATACAACCAATTTTGAAACTATCTTGATGTTGTTAATTCTCTGAAGAAAAAATATTTGAATGCTTTGGATATTTTTAAATATGATAAAGTAGATAAATAAGTTATGTTCACCAGTGCCGTTACGTTGCCAACATCTACCAAAAATAATGGAGTTTTTTCAAAGAAATTATCGTGATTTTCGATAACTAGAACCATTTTTTTGGTTGAAAATCAATGCATTATCTTCGAACAATTTAGAAATTTATCTATTGTATCTTCTAACAACTCAAATTGCTCATGATTGTCACGTTTCTTTCAATAAACAATCAAATCATGCCCATATTCTTTCAGACTAAATTTTTTAAAAAGTTATCGTAACGTTGACAAATTTCACTGAAAATTAAGGGTGTGATATTTTATTGTAACTAATAATTCATAAAAAAAAAATGATATTGCTGGCTCAACAATTTTGTGGTTAAAAAAACTGTCAGACATGTTTCGGTGCAGATTTTACATTAGAGAAATGCTAATTTAACCAACCTCATGGTTAAATTAGCTCTCCACCATTGTATAATGTACATTTAAAAAATGTCGGACTTCGGACATATTTTTTATCAACTTAATTGTGAAATCAGCAATATCATTTTTTTCCGTAAATTATGAGTTACGAGAAAATATCACACCCTTAATTTTCAGTGAAATGTGTCAACGTTGCACTGAGTTTTTACAAAATTTAGTCCAGCAGAATATAGACGTGATTTGATTGTTCATTGATAGATTATCATTGTGTTCTTAGATAGAAGAGTGTTCTTAAGATTGCTGACTGTCCTTCAATAAACAGCCAACACTGGTAAAAAAAACCTCTCGGACCAATGCCGTGGTGCATTGACTTAAGAGAGCAGTTTCTTGTCACCGGATTTAAGAGTCTTGAACTCTTGTTTCAAGCGGATTCTGCATTGATTCAAGCGGATTTTGCATTGATTCAAGCGGATTTTGCATTGAAACAAGAGTCCAGACTCTTAAATCCGGCGACAAGAAACTGCACTCTGGAACCAAGAGGTTTTTTTTACCAGTGAAAACACGATTTTAAGTGATGAACTTTTTCGGGATTTTCAGGTGAGGCTGGCGAAGGACCGCAAGAAGGGGGACAAAATCGTGGCGGACAGTCAAGAGCGAGCTTACTGGCGGGTTCATCGACCCCCGCCTGGGTACACCAGCTTGTTAGAACCAGTGCCTGTTTGCAGGGGGCGAGGTGGCACGTCCTCAAAGAAAAGACGAGGGTCAACAGAACTCCACAGAGAGGTTGTTTGCTTACGTCATCGTACATAGTCCAACCGCTTATTTTCACTGCTTTGTTCCCGACGCCCGGTTCCTCAACCGCTAACTACCTCTGCCGCGCTGAGGAAGAACGCCGTATGAGCATTCAAGAGTTGCCAAATTTCCTTAGATGAAAAGTGTATTTTTGACAACATTCATGCATATTTTTCCTTGAAATTTTAAGATACCCTAGATTAAATTGTGTACAAAATTGTATGAAAATTTTGGAAAATAATATTTAGAATTTTCCCAGTAAATTCGGTTTTTATCAGAGGAAATTTGGCCGTCGGAAGGCTCATACGGCGTTTTTCCTCAGCATGGCAGAGTTAGGAGCCGCCATTTTTTCCTCCACCTTCTCAACTCATCTCATCGAGATGGGGAAAATGGGAGTTGAAAATCATTTCCTTCAC
The DNA here is from genome assembly GCF_918797505.1 of Bemisia tabaci. Classification (NCBI taxonomy): domain Eukaryota; kingdom Metazoa; phylum Arthropoda; class Insecta; order Hemiptera; family Aleyrodidae; genus Bemisia; species Bemisia tabaci. The sequence continues at coordinate 52,639,997 of NC_092797.1, forward strand.
CTCACTCCTCACACGGAGAAAAAAGCTTAGTGCATGGAACCCGAAGTTGAGGTCATATGGATCTCTGAAGTTTCCGGATCACACATCCGAAAACTTGAGGTCCAGCTGCCGAAGGTCGGGTCAGATATCTGAAGTATTTCGGTCTATACCAAAGAGTTCGGGTAATGCACACCGTAACTCCGGGTCATACCGAGGTACTTCAGATGTCTGACCCGAACTTCAGCAGCTGGACCTCAAGTTTTCGGATGCGTAATCCGAAGACTTCAGAGATCCATTACATCAACTTTGGGTCCCGCACACGAAATGTTTTTCTCCGTGCAATAAAGCGGAAGAAGTTTGTTTAAAACATGACTATTTTGGGCACTTTCTAGTTTCATACCAAAATTTGACAGTTACTGTGTTAATTGTTCCTGATGATTGGTCAACATTTTTAGTCCGTTTGGATGAAGAGGGAGCAGGGTGATGTTCCCATGTTTGCTGAATTTAAAAATTCGATATTTCTGGAATATTTTGAATGAAATATAGCGTAGTGTGCTAGTTGAAAAATTTTCTCTGAAAGGATACTCGAGGCGTCTAGAGCCAAAAGCGGCAATTTCTCCTTGTCTAAAAGAACCCCGCACCTTCCTTATGGGAAATCCCCCCCAGTCAAACGCGATGCCGCTTGGATATGTTGCTCAGCTCGTCATTCTGATCAAAAGCTCTAATGGGCCCAAAGAGATCCCATGTGCGGTTTTCGAGATATTCGCTGTTTTATGTGCGTAAACGGAGGTTTCGCGCGCTCCCGCCGGAAGCCATACCAGTGTGCGGCGCCGCTCGTGCCCTTCCCTTCCAGTCCTCTCCGACCCCTCTCCGCTGCCCCGCCACCCATACCTTGGCTCCTCAACCGCTCCAACTCCGACGCTCACGAGGCTGCGCCCATTATTACCGGACCGCGCCCGCACGCCGTCTTCTTACGCGGCCTCTCCTTCGGCCATGTCGCCTCTTTTTCTCATCGACCCTTCCTGCAAGTCTTGAAAAACCTTTAAGAAGTCCATTTTTACTAAACATGATGATGCCAATGTCACAAATAATACAAAGAGAGAGAAAAGGAAAGAGAGGAAAAACAAATGATAATCCATGCGAAAGTATATGGAGAAGAGTCGGAATGCCTAAGAGATCGCTAAATGAAACAAGCTTTTTTTTATTTTTCCCCCCTTTTCCTTTCTTTTTTTCTTCATTTTTCTCACTCGGAAGCAGTGACAGTAACTTCTGTTGGAAGATGATGTTGAGGTTTTTTTTTTTTTTTTTTTTTATCACGTGGAGGAGGTTGAGGGGAATCAGTCGGCTGACGATGCCCATGTAGAAACTAAGTTTGACTTAGTCTTGACTTAGTCGAACCGCACCAATGGAGGAGGAGAGAGGGATCATTACTAACTGAACTCAAGGAAGAGAGATGTCCATTCAGGCGTAAATGGTCACATTTTAAGTCGCTCTTACTTGCAGCACCACCTTATCAGCCATCTTATTATCTGCTGATTGTATCCTCTAATCAGATGATCACTGGTCGACAGACAGATCGGTCAAGAATGTCAGCTTTCAGGGAACTTTAATCATTGATGTCAGATGATCGTGCCAAATACGGCATTTTCTCTTTGATGCTTTTAAAATTGAATTTTAGCAATTTAGAATGAAATGTGGAAACTATGATCAAATCATTTGATAAGCCAAGCAACTGCCTCCTTTTCTGTTGTCGTAACTCCAACGTGAACTGTAATTCTGGTTGAATCAACCGGAAAATCTGGTTGCGAAATACAACCAGAAATTCTGGTTTGTGACAACAGAACTTTTTTTCAGTGTAATTGCCCCCGGGGTCGGCCTCTTCCTTTCGATTGGCGCCAGTGGCGTGGCGTGCTTTGCGATATATCGATTGTCCTGCTATTTAAACCTATGGTAAAGAATCGATTTTTAAGGTGTTCGCTGCGAACACCCTGATTATCGATCCTTTTCCATAGGTTTAAATGGTACAACAATCGATATATCGCAAAGCACGCCACGCCACTGATTGGCGCGTGCTGCAAGTTGAAACGCCTCATACTATGACCATCTATGCCTACGTGGACCTCTCTTCTCCATAATTTTAGGTGATAGTGAACCTCTATTATTGCAGTTCGGCGAAGTTGCATTTTGTCCGGAAACAACTCAGAGACAACCCTAAGTTTTCAATGAACCCCAGCCGATGGTATGCTTTCTCGCAATGCCGGCTTTTCGCGTGTTCCCCTCCCTAGCCGTGGAGGAGGAGTGTTTTACACGGGTTAGTGTCTGTGCTTCGCATGGCGCGTTCCCCTCGAGCCCCTCTTCCTCATTTTAAAGAAGTAACCCAACAATTTACTGAGACTTTGGCACCTAGCGATCAGTAGCATGGGCAATGGTAGGCAGCTTGATGTCCAGCCCTCCTCTCCCTTAAGAACCACGAAAGCATCGTTTCACCACGGAGAAGCCTGGACCTCCCAGCACCGACTGTTCGGGCCGCCCGATTCGCTGAAAAAAAAACTACGAATAGTCCGCTGATATAGTTGCGGGATCTCAAAATCGAAAGCTGCAGAAAAGTGCGGAAGTATATACTTAGGTAACCCTTTTAAACACGGAAAAGTAACAAGCCAACTGACTTTGCGATTGTGTTGAACTACTAGGATTCTCCTTGCCTTTTGTCCTTTGTCTTTGGGAGTTCGCTCGCGTCCGAGTCCTGGGAGACGCCAGTGAGCTACCCCTACGGGCGCCTGCGTATATTCTCCTTCTGAGGCTGGGGAATCTTGGCTGGGGGATTCCTGACGATTAGGATTCACTAACTACTAACTGACGTACAAACTTACCGAAAATGATCACTAGGCAGGCCAAAAAAAGTCGAAGCTAAGGCACACTTGGCCTCAAATTGGGCATCGTCAGCCGACTGATTCCCCTCAACCTCCTCCACGTGATAAAAAAAAAAAAAAAAAAAAACCTCAACATCATCTTCCAACAGAAGTTACTGTCACTGCTTCCGAGTGAGAAAAATGAAGAAAAAAAGAAAGGAAAAGGGGGGAAAAATAAAAAAAAGCTTGTTTCATTTAGCGATCTCTTAGGCATTCCGACTCTTCTCCATATACTTTCGCATGGATTATCATTTGTTTTTCCTCTCTTTCCTTTTCTCTCTCTTTGTATTATTTGTGACATTGGCATCATCATGTTTAGTAAAAATGGACTTCTTAAAGGTTTTTCAAGACTTGCAGGAAGGGTCGATGAGAAAAAGAGGCGACATGGCCGAAGGAGAGGCCGCGTAAGAAGACGGCGTGCGGGCGCGGTCCGGTAATAATGGGCGCAGCCTCGTGAGCGTCGGAGTTGGAGCGGTTGAGGAGCCAAGGTATGGGTGGCGGGGCAGCGGAGAGGGGTCGGAGAGGACTGGAAGGGAAGGGCACGAGCGGCGCCGCACACTGGTATGGCTTCCGGCGGGAGCGCGCGAAACCTCCGTTTACGCACATAAAACAGCGAATATCTCGAAAACCGCACATGGGATCTCTTTGGGCCCATTAGAGCTTTTGATCAGAATGACGAGCTGAGCAACATATCCAAGCGGCATCGCGTTTGACTGGGGGGGATTTCCCATAAGGAAGGTGCGGGGTTCTTTGTGCAATCATATCACTTTTCTGTGAGGGACAACCAAAATGTCAAGCTGTTTTTAAACATTTCCAAATTTTCTCGCTCGATAACAGATAATCCACGAGAATACATTAACATGGAGGCTTTCTCGTTCTTTCTATGTTTTAAAATCATAATGATCGCACCATTTTTAGACACGGCAATGGAGATTGCCGCTTTTTGTTCTAGACGCCTCATTTATGCTATTATGGAGGTTGCACCAAAGCGGTGAGGAGGATTAAAAAATAAATGATCCGAGTAACAAATGTTTGCTTTCATACAAAGGATCGCGACTCCCATTCCGAGGTTGAAAGATTGACTCAAACAGAGCAATTTGTTAAAAAAATAAGAGCATAAAATTCCTGTCCTAAATGTTTCAGATTGTTGCGCATAATCAGATGGATAATTCGTCACCTTCCAGGCAAAGTATCACAAGCGCCATGCGACGTTTAAAAATTTCCGCCGCCATTTTATTTTTCTACTGAGAAATTGTTGGTTGAATCTGTTTGGAAATTTCACTAAATTTTATCGGCAGCACAGAGAAAATTCAGTGAAATTTTCGTACAGCTTCGTTGAACAATTTCTCTGTAAAAAAAATAAAATGGCGGCGGAAATTTTTAAACGTCGCATGGCGCTTGTGATACTTTGCCTGGAAGGTGACGAATTGTTGTAATAATTTCTAGTCAGATGCGCTCAATAGTCACTTAGTAAAAATAAATTTACGATCGAAAATTCTACGGCGTTGAAATGTAGTTACCCACGTTCTTTTGCCTGAATATGACAAAACGTAGCAAGAGCCTCCAACAACCACCTTCAAATAAAAATTTAATGAAAATTAAACCTGTCGAACTATGAAATGGACGTATTTCTACCAAACAGACCTATGTGGAGGTGAGAAATGTGGGGTGTGCTCATTAGTTCTCTTTGCGTAAGAGTGAATGAGAATAATTGTGCGCCAGTGACGTCAGCGGCAATGATCGATCCGACTCGAGAGGAGGTGATCGTCGTCGGGGCGCTGTAACTCATGAGCCCTGTCCACAAGGCTCTCTTGCCATGCCCGCGGCTCATGAGTTCCGCATTCAGTTGCACATAGGTCTCTTTGATAGAATGCAAAATCCCGCTTTTCCAATTCTTCAAAAGGAACCACGCCCACTGACCACATTGCTTCTTATGCAGCTTCCTAGAGCACACCCCATATTTCTCACCTCCACATAGGTCTCTTTGGTAGAAATACGTCCAAATTAAACCCGTGTTTTTATTTCAGGTGCAGTTCCTGAGAAGCTGTTTGAGCAGGACCCGAGTAAAAACATCTGTTGCCTTAGAAAGTTTAGTTCAACATTGCGAGTTGTATCTGGAATTCGATCCTCTTCTCAGTGGTGCCCAGCCATGCAATCCATGGCACCTGCAGCCGTCGGAGGAGCCTCAATTCTGGCTTTATAATAGTTCCTTGTGAGTAATATTCAATGTTTTCAGAATATTGTGACTTGATACATCCACCACGAACTGACGGACTCCGATTAGTCCAGTCAATCTGGCCCAAAAAAGGGGTCTACTTTGCGAAAATCTGAGGAGAAAAAAGTAAGACGGATTCCTATGTAATTTGGGTCGCTGAATCCGAATCTGATGTTTGCCAACAAAAATTTTGACCGGAAATGGCCGCCATCTTGAAAAAATGGCGGAAAATCACGTTTTTCCCCCAAAATCCCCAAAATCTCACTTATTTTGGGGTTTTCGACAAAATAAGTTATCTTCACTTTTAAAGTACGTAAAATTTCCTATCAAACGGCTTTTAGATTTTTGAAATCGAACAATTAGGGTAAAAGTTATGGGCGATCGCGTTAGGGGTGGTTTTAGGGGTTGATGAATTTTTCACCAAAATTGCTGCGTAAAAACGCTGTATGTAAATAAGTGAGATTTTGGGGGATTTTGGGGAAAAAACGTGATCCGCTTTCAGACGGCCTTTCGGTCAAATTGTGACTTGAAGCGTGGATTAGCCCTTGTGGCTATTTGAAGTCGTAAACAAAAATAAATAAAAAAAATTCGCAAAATAAAATGCCAGATTGACTGGACTCGATGGTGATTTTAAAAAGATCTACACCATCGTTCACGTCCTTGCAGTTTTTGCAACACTTCAAAAATTGAGAAAAAAATTTATCAAAATGTCGTAGTTCGTGTTGGTAAATATTAGAGCTAATTTGTGTACTATTTTCCTTTACGAAAATGAAGTAAGAAGAGCAGGGCCGGATTTACCTACTTGCCGCCCATGGGCCGCCTGTATTTTGCCGCCCCCTTCTCATTCATTTTGAAATACCAATAAAAACCATCAAGTAAGCTTGCCAGCGGGGGAGGGGTGCATAAGAATTGTTTACTCGTGTTGAACATATTTTTTGGGAAAGCCCTGTTAACACTACTAGCAAAAGTTCACGGAACTTTGCGCGAAAGTTAAGTTCCGTAAACCTATCTCTGTGTGGACAAGACCTTCGATTTATAAGAAATGAACGAACAAACATAGATGTAGTTTAAGGATTTTAACTTCCGCCGCCGCGCCGCGCCGCGCAGACTGCACTGTGTTTGACGCAATGCGTGAAGTATTCACGCAGTCTTGTAGGCGCTAAGCGTTTCACGCTGACCGCAGTGACCGCACTGTGTTTGATGCAAGGCGTGAAGTATTCGTGCAGTCTTGTAGGCGCTAATATGAGTTACATGCCGACCGCTGCGCCGAGGGCTTCTCCTTTTCATCTCAAGTCCTCGTCATCATTTCTCTCTAAGAGTCGCGCCGTTCCAGGCCAAATTGCGTGTTTGGTTTCTCTCTTAACTCGATTAATGAAAGGTGCTGTCTCTTTTATCACTAAAAGACAACAAAATTAGAAATTACTATACTCTCAGGAAATGAGAGATTTTGTCGCCTTTTCTCGTTTGTAATTTTTTTTTTCAAAATTCGATTTTTTTTTTAAAAAAAATTGCAAAATTTGCCGCCCCCTTGATTTGCCGCCATGGGCCGCGGCCCATGTGGCCACCCCCTTAATCCGGCCCTGAAGAAGAGTAGACGCGCATACTAGTGGAAATGAATAGTCAATAGACATAGTTCATTACGAATCGATCGCGTTTCGACGCTTTAATCGTTTCGCAAACTTTTTTTGTTATAGAAGCACACGTCGTAAAAATACGTTGATATACATATTTATATTCTAATTAGAAGTGTGCAATGTCGCATCATAAGATTAGTTTCATTTTCGACCTATGCAACGCAACAATGATAAAAGTTATAATAAGAAGCATAAAACAAGCTGAATTTTTCCTAGAAAAGTAATTGAGGACGAGCGATTGGCTCAAAAGAGGCGCACGAGAAGATCTCACACGTTAGTCACGATCAGAACCAATTTTCCGAGCACAGCACGAGACGGTACACACTCAAATTCTGCCTCGAAGAAACGTAGTTAGGTTCAAACCTAACATACAACTAAACCAGCACCGAAGACAGTTTGTTGCCTACCCATCCTATTTGAAGGCGTTTCAGTGGCGTGTTGCTCACCATCGCCATAAGTGAAGTCGCTCACCGTGTTTTGGGCAAGGTGTTGTCTTTGCATATGAATGAGTTTGGCGTTAGGAATTCAATTTACATTCATTGCGACGTTGCAGTATTTCCGAAAAGTGGATGTTAAATTATTGCGACGTTGCAGTATCTCCTCAGAAATTCAAGCATTTATATGTAGTTTTAATACGGCACACCACAGGTTTTTCCGAATGATGCACTCACTTCATTATCACTGTGACGTTGAAGAATCATTCAAATAATGGATTTATTTATCAAATTTGAATTAGTATTGTATCATTAAGACGGCGCCAAGTTTCTTGAAAAATTCTACTTTTTTTGTTCGTAAGCGCCATCTCTGTATTATGTTAAATTATAAAATATAAATGTAAATTATGAATTATATGCTAAAGATTCAACCATTTTATGTTATAATTTCGACGTTGCTAGGTACTTTATAAGAAAAAAAAACTGATTCGTTCAAGCACTTTAACCATGTCGATCTTCAACTAGACAATTAAAAATCTATTTAACGCTGACACATTTTAATATTAAAGGTGTTTTTATTTTCTAACAACTCAATATGCTCACGATTGTCACGTTTCCTTCAATAAACAATCAAATCATGCCCATATTTTATCAGACTAAATTTTGTAAAAAGTCATTGTAACGTTGACATATTTCACTGAAAATTAAGGGTTTGCTGCCCCCTTGATTTGCCGCCATGGGCCGCGGCCCATGTGGCCACCCCCTTAATCCGGCCCTGAAGAAGAGTAAACGCGCATTCTAGTGGAAATAAATAGTCACTAGACATAGTTCAATTACGAACCGATTGCGTTTCGACGCTTTAATCTTTTAGGCAAAGTGTTGCTGATTTTGACAACGTACTTTAAAACTCAATGTAAGACTTAGAATTTGTACCAAAGTTTGACGCACGTTGGCGAATTCGCCAACTTTTCTGATTGTTCAATTCTTTGGAAACTAGGTAAATTCAATCAGTTTAAGTGCGATATATATTCGCTGCAGAGTACTCAAGATAAAAAGTCGAAATAATAATATTTTTATCTTATTTCAGGGTGGATGTTCCAACGGAAAAGAGAGTTCGAAGGTGGGCCTTGTCGATGGAGGATTTAGTAAGCGATGAAACAGGTTTGTATCTTCTCTCTCGATTCAATATCATCCCTCATTAATATTTTTTTGAACATTTAGGACATTTATATTTTCTTAAAAATTAAAAACTTATCAACCAAAGCTCTTAAATATTTCTTTGATGTTTAAAATCTAATGCAAGAACATTCTGTGAAAACATCTTTCCCAGTTTAGTCATACATCGACGGTGAAAGTCAGCAATCACATAACTCGTTTGCGGTGTTTAAAAATCTCCGCCTCTGCGTCATTTTTTTGAAGGAGAACCAATTAACATTATTTCTTGAAGTTTTTGCAGAATTTTTTTCGCATTGAGAAGAAAAGTCATGACAGTTTTAAAGAATTGCCGTTGAGTAGTTTTCCATTTAAAAAATGAAGTATGACAGGAAGTCTGCGACGTCGCAAACCGAGTTATGTGATTGCCGACTTACACCGTCGATATGTCAAAATTTAAATGTACTGTATCGGGGTGGGTTGATTCTTAAAGCCGTAGTTTAAAAAAATGAAATGATTGCAATTTCATGAAAGTTTACCCTGCAATATGATTTCTACCTTATTTATATTTATCATTTTATGAAAACACTGCTGATTGGTCTGATCATTTATTCCTCCATCATCATCATTTCTCTTGAGATTAATAGGTTTATTACTGTCCTGCAGTGTACTACCCAACCTAAGTCCTTTTATAAGCAGCGATAAAAAACGATTTTATATTATTCTAGGTCTGCACGAGTTTACGGTTTACCTGAAGAAGGAGTACAATCATGAAAATATCAAGTTTTGGGCAGCCGTGAAAGACCTCAGGAGAAGCGCTCAGTCTCAAATTCCGAAGAAAGTCAAACAAATTTATGAGTGAGTCGCAAATTAAGTTTCTTTGCAATTATTAGAGCCAGGTAATTTTTTCAATTAGAATGGAAAAAAAGCAAACCATTGAATGAGTTTAGTCTCGCGATTATGATATGTGGGACAAAAAACGACAAACAATGTCAGAATAAACTAGAGCTATGCCCTTTTACGTTTTCAGTCTAGAGAGCGGATTTTTGGAGGAAAAATAATTCAAAATTTGAATCTGTTATCTTCAGGGCACGAAATTTTCACGTAATTATACGTCTGTAACTTTTCAACTTTACGAACTGTACTGGGGCAAAAATATACCGAAGCATTAGAAAATCATTTTTCTGGACACTAAAGAGAGTATTCCAACTTTTCGATCCAACTAAAAAAAACTCACTTTGGCTAAAGTTTCCTATGGATGATCACATGACTCGTTGTCTCCCAAACGAAGGAACGTAACTGTAATCAAAGGTTGCGAAATTGACTCAAACAATTCTATTTTTCACGAGAATGTACTTGCGAAATTTGAGTCCAAAATTTGTCTGATTTTTGCATGGGATCAGAGGAAAAACCAATGAAAGTTTCAGTAAAAAATGCCTAAGATTATCTATGTAAAAATGCAATTTACGAGGAGAAATTTGGCAACATTGAAATGTAGTTACATTCTTTTGTGGGAGGAACGACAAACTGTGGTTTTATGTAATAAAACAGTTTAAAAATCAAAATGTACCAAGCATGTCTAGGCATGAACAAATATGTGAAGCACTAATCCAGTTTTTCTTTTCCTCCAGAGAATTTTTAGAAGCCGGTGCTCCTTGCGAGATCAACATAGACGGGAAAACAATGGAGAAGACTTTAGAGGAGATGAAAAATCCTTCGAGGTTCACGTTCGACTCAGCAGCGGAACATGTTTATACTTTGTTATTGAAAAAAGACTGTTATCCAAGGTTCATTAGATCTGATCATTATAAAGCAGTACTCAGCAATGCAATCCAACCTTCCACTAAAAAACGGTAAGACAGCTTCCATTCTGGGATACGTAGACTGTCAAAAGATCTCATAGGGAAAGATAGAGAGAAGGAAAGAACGTAAGCATTGTGCAGAATGCACGGATTCGAAGATCCTTCTAAGAATTTCCATGTACGATTTTTGTTAAATTTGAGGAAAAAATGACGAAAATAAAGTTAGTGTCAAAATTTTGACGAATTCTGTAAATCGGCTCATGGGTCACTAAACTGCCGATAAAATTGATTGAAATTTTTAAACAGATTCAACCAACAATTTCTCCGTAAAAAAATAAAATGGTGGCGGAAATTGTGAAGCGTCGCATGGTGCTTGTGACACTTTAGGCGGATGGTGACGACATCGGTTTGCGAGTCGAAATTCACTCAAAGCTTAGGAGCCCGTTATGGGTGGTTTCACGATAACTTGGAATAGTTTTGTCGCCGTAACAGACAACACATTTTTCAGTCATATTTTTATAGTAGAAATGATGATCACTCGAATTTTTTCGCATTAATCTTCAAAAGGTTACGTATTATGACGCTTTCTAATGATTTATTGCTCCACTTCTCAATTAACATTATGTCAATTCTGAAAATGTGCTGTCTGTTACGCGGTAAAAATTCAGCGTAACAGACAGCACATTTTCGGCCATTTATATTTTAAAATTGAAAAGTAAAGCGATAAATCTTTGAAAAGCGGTATAACACATAACCCTGTGTAGATACATGCAAAAAAATTCGAGTGATTATCATTACTACTAAAAATATGACAGAAAAATGTGTTGTCTGTTACGGCGACAAAACTATTCCAGTTATCCTGAAACCACCTTTATATTGACGTGAAAAGCAAAATAATGTTGATGTTTTTGTTGGTGAAGTTTTTTCGGGTTCGGCGGTCCGGTGAAGAAGAAAGCCTCGTCCAGCGCAGCGACGGCGGCTTCGGCTGGTCTGCAGACGGCAGCGGCGGCGAGTGGGCAGTCGCAGAGCGGCTTCGGCGCCATGTCCACGAGCAAACGAAGAGGCAGCGATCGAAGCCTCACCGGTTCGGCCACCGAGCTTGGCACCGGACCCACCAAAGTTTCCCACTCCCACAGCCAGTCTAATCTCACCGAGGTCCCCTACAGGTGAGCACCCAGTTTTTCAAATTATTTACCTTTGGGAAACACGATACACTGAAAAAAAATCTCGGTGTATTTACTAAGAATAGGGTAAAATTACCAAGAATTCAGGGTTCTATTTGATCCCAGTTTTTTCTTGGTAAAATTACCATTTATGGAATTGGTAATTTCACCGAGAAATCTCGGTAGAATTATCGACTTTCTCGGTAATTTTACTGGACCCCGGTAAAAACGCCAATATTTTTTATCGACTGTGGTAGAATTACCAAGATAAAATGGCGAAGTTGAGAACCAGTCACCCGAATACTACCGTGCTGAGGAGGAACGCCGTATGAGCCATAAGACGTTGCCATATTTCCTTCGATAAAAAAGAATTCACCGCAAAAATTGTGGATATTTTTATTCAAATTTTCCAGACAATTTTTTATGCAATTTAATCTGAAATAACTGAAAATTTCAATAAAAAATATGCGCAACATTCCTCAACACTACACTTTTCATCCGGAGAAATTTGGCAACTCTCGAATGTTCATACGGCGTTTTTCTTAAGCACGGCAGAATACAGCACTGGACAATACCGACTCAAAATGTGCCCCGGAGGAGCGTCGTCGTTAGGTTCAAACCCAACATACAACTAAACCAGCACCGGAGCTAGTTTGTTGCATACCTTCCCTGTTTGAAGGCGCCTCCTTGGCGTTACTGTTCAGTATCCCACTATCGTGATGATCGACGAATGTCATTCACCGTTTTTTTTGACAAAATGTTTTCTCTGTAAGTTGAAATGTAAGTTCAATTCCAATATGATTCAGAGACCCACGTGACTTTATTAGCCACGTACATCACTCAGACTCACTCTCTCTCTCTCTCTATAACGACACTCGTTATGACAAAAATGGTCTGTCGACTTTCGAATGTGTCAATTTTTTTTTTTTTTTTTTTTTTTTTTTTTTCAAGTTCAATTTTCTTTTTCACTTCGACTGTAGAAATACCGTAGAAAAAGTCCCTTGCTAAAAAGCACCGTAATTTTACACTTTTTCCTCGTATGGTTTGCCTTTATCTCACACGCATAGACTATAGTGCTAAACAATTCATCTACGCATCACAAAAAAGTGCTGTCGAACAATTTTCACTTTATGCCAGTTCCGTCGCGTGTTTTGCGATGTATCAATTGATTTGCCACTTGAAAATATGGAAAAGGATCGATTAACAGGGTGTTCGCAACGAACACCTTAATAATCGATTCTTTGCCATAGCTTCAAATGGGGAAATATCGATAACGATCATTCATGCCTCGCTGCTGCTTTGTGTATCCTCTCACCCCTAGGATCTCACCCTAGTTTTAATCCAAAAAGTAGACATTTACCTTTCATGTACCATATCATACGATTAGAAAGACTCACGATAAAATACTTAGTTGCATACCTTCCTCCACCACTTTACCTTGGCTACTGGCCGAAATCTGCTTATTTGCATGTTTTTGCAGGTAGGAGGATGACATAAATGTAAGATAAATTCCCCATGGTTTGCAGCTTATTTGGCTTTTCTTGTACAATTTCCCGAGTGAGTGTGACTTTTTGGCGTGTGGGTTGATAGTATAGAATAAACAGCGTATTTCTTTCATTCCTTATTTTAAGTATGGATTCTCAAAAGAATGCGAGAGGTAACTATTGAGAGCACAAATTATTTGAAAAGAACACATGTTAAAAAGACATTTGTTTCAGGGGTGACATGCCTTCAACAAATCCAGCATTGTGGTCTAATTAGTAAGTGTTCAAAAGAATTTCATGAACTCCTTCTGTGTGGTTTTCTTCGATGTTGTCACGTGACTGAAGCATTTTACTCTTTATTCGTCTGGAGAATTAAAAACTAAATGAAAAAGTTTAATTATTTGAAAAATCTGGAAGGAAGCTTGGTCTCAGAATACATTTCTCTCCAGTAGTCTATATTATTCACTTACGTCTTGTGCAATGTGACAAAATCAGTGATCAGATGATATGAGCAGATAGGTTTGAGAGCGTGTATGTGACGTGAGAGATACAGGTAGCTTTTGAAGTCATTAGTGTTTCTTCAATTTTCTTCTTCTTCTTCTTAGCTTCTTTTGTATGTATTGTGGCCTTTGTTCCTTAAAGTAATGAATTGTCGAGTATGAAATAAATAAAATACGTTTTCTGGAGTTAGTTGAATGTCTTTAAATTGAGGGAAAGCAAGTAGCATAGGAGGCAACTTTTGATGATAGCAATTTAGCCTCACCAAGGAAAGTAAATGAGTTCGTTTTTTGTTGTATGAGTGAAAAATTTCCAAAAATGAGCTCTACTTTGGACCGAGGAGACACACCTCGTTTTTGAGGACCAAATTTGAGGCGAACTGTATTGGGACTATTTCATAAAAAATATTAATTTTCTCTTTTGTTTCTTCATCGTTTACCTCTAGAATTCTAAAACGAGTTTGTATTTTTCTTTTCGAGTTTGATTCCATGTGTAATGTAGTTTTTCATTCGTTCGATCTAGTTTTGTGCACATAACTAGTGCCTAAGTTTTATATGCTCCTTGCGACTTGGAAATTTCAGGAGTTTTATGTCTTTATCAAACGCTGGGAGTTGTGTTGATTTAACGCATTCGATAATATAATTTATATCGATAAAACCGATAGAACTCCATCGAATGTCGTTCACTTTCAAATGAAAGTTTGACTTGAGTCAAAATGAATCGAGAAATGAGTTGATGAATTATTTCACAGGTAATAGGATGGAACTCGCTTTAAAGACTTGCACGGGTTATGTAAGTTACAAATTTCTCTTAGTTGTATTTTGTACAGTTGTATGCTAATGATACATAGGGAAATTGCTCTGTAATAGTTGCAGGCAAGGCAGAGGCAAGTTTGCATAAAACAGTCTCCTGGTATTTATTTTCATTTTCTTATCTTTTTTTTGCCTATCATGAAATGGAACACGTTCATGAATTGACAGACAGTTTATTTCATTCGGAAGTAGAAAGATGCACGCAGAAAAGTGTCGGGGCATACAAAATTATTATCGCAATTCCACAAGTTTTGATCAATCTCAAAGCCATTGATGCATGCTGTCGTTGAAGAAATACACTCAGTGTAGTGGAAAATAAATCAATTAACATAAATATAATTAATTCTTTCGTGAATTTCAATCCAAGTTACAGTGAGGGGGTTGGGGAAAAATAGTGGAGAGCCTCTTATCACTTTTCATGACAGAAATTGTTAAAAAGTGGGGTTTACGGGGTTAAAATCCTGGACCCCCCGCTGCACCTGGGGGGGGGGCATTCTGCCGTGATAGCGAAGAGAGCCGTAAGTGCAAAATTTTCGAAATCGAGTTTTCTTCAAAATTCGTCTAAACTCTTTTAGATGAAATTACTGAGACAGCTAAAACAGCAAAATTCATCCTAATTTAATGAAAACGAGACGTATGAAAAAGCCGTAAGTGCACAAAAAATTACATAGTTTTTTTCAAGACAGCCGTAGGTGCTTTATTCAACCTTATTCTTGCCTGACAATAACCTAGCATGAAAATAAAAAATAGCCTTTTTATGTAATTAAATAAAATCAGTCGATTTTTAATCATCCAAACGATTTCTAGGAGTCTTTCAGACGATTAGTGGCAATTTCACAAAGAACGGAGGCTTCTCTCAATAAAATTTTCCGGTCAGAAGCTTCCGAGCCCGTTTTCTCAAAACTTCATTTTTGCACTTACGGCTCTCTTCGCTATCACGGCAGCATTCCATACCCTCCAGACCCCCCGGCGGGAGGTTTGTCCCTCCCAGAACCTTATCCTGCATACACCACTGAAATGCGTTTAAAGTTTGGGAATTTTGTCCAAGCTCACCTATTCTGCCGAGCTAAGGAAAAACGCCGTATGAACATTCGAGAGTTGCCAAATTTCCTCCGATAAAAAATTTATTTTTGGGGAAAGCTATGAATATTTTTCCTTGAAATTTTCAGGAACTTTAGATGAAATTGTTTACAAAATTATCTGAAAAATCGAAAGGAAAATATTCATAATTTTACCAGGAAATTCGTATTTTATCAAAGGAAATTTGGCAACGCCTGAAGGTTCATACGGCGTTTTTCCTTAGCAAGGCAGTATTGACTGGATCCACTGTGTGACGCACGAACGATGCTCGTCTGTTGCAGCGAGCACGGGGAGTCCGACGACGCGCGTCCGGAGAGCGACAACGTGTGCCCGTGGGACACGGCCGGGGCGGGTGCGGGGGCGGGGACGTCGCGGGCCTCGATCCCTGCGACCCTGTGGGAGGCCGGCGCGGGCCCCCTCCGGAAGCACTCGACCCAGCTGGACCCCGACTCGGGCTCCTCCTCCTCGGACGTGAGCCTCCTGGCCGGCGGCGACCTCGGCGACAAGTTCCGCTCCTGCGAGCAGCGGCTCCGGCGCCTCTCCACCACCGCCGCCCCCGCCCGCCCCGCCGCCCGCCCCTCCGCCTCCTCCTCGTCCGCCTCCGCCGAAGACATCATCGGCGCCTGCAAGACCTCCCAGCCCGAGCCCGAGCCCTTCCTCCAGGCCGCCCAGGAACACTCCCACGAACCTCGCAGGTAACGATCAAACTATTGATATGTAGAGTCCCTTTATACTGAGAGTCAAGACAGTGCGAATCCATTTCTGATTGGTTAACCGGATTTTAGGCCTTCACAGTGTCACGAACGGGAATAAAGATTACATATTCACCAATTGCAAAGATTATAATCTGGAATGGACCGAGGAATTTCGGGTTCGACAAGGAACAAACGGAATGAGAGAAGGAACGGAGAAAGGAATTTGAGAATGAGCCGATCAAAGATTACGAAAAACGTTCAATTTGTGTAATCTTTATTCCCGTTTGTGACATCCATGAGCCGAATTGTCTTGACTCTTAGCATAAAGGGACTCTATTGATATGTACGGAGAAAAAAACTTCGTACGTGGGACTCGAAGTTTAGGTCATACGGATCTCTGAAGTTTTCGGATTGAGCATCCGAACGCTTTAGGTCCAGCTGCTGAGGTTCGGATCACACATCTGAAACTTCAGTTCTTGCATCTGAAGTACTTCGGTTTTCACATCCGAAAAACTTCGGCTCTCACATCTGAAGTACTTCAGATGTAAGAACTGAAGTTTCAGACGTGTGATCCGAACCTCGACAGCTAGACCTAAAGTGTTCAGATGCTCAATCCGAAAACTTCAGAGATCCATATGACCTAAACTTCGGGTCCCTCGCACGAGTTTTTTTTCTCCGTGATGTCGCTGGCAATTAGCAATCGCCGGCAAAATGCAATCTATTCGTGTTGAATCAACAAATTAAAACATTTTAAAGTGAAAATACGATGTAGGAAGTGGTGATTATAATGCTTTGAATTCAAACATAAGTGTTCCCCTCTATTTGATTGCATGGTACCAGCTAGCAAACTCGCGAGTTCGTTAAACGTAATCAATAATCTTCGTTGGGTTTGGTTTGGTTAAGCAACTAAACTAACTCCTTGGCATAGCGGAGAGTATCGCTGGATTTGAAGGCGTTGCAAACTGAGGTCGTGCCTTGAATTTCTTCACTAAAGGAACCTTTACTATATCGATGTTATTGTAATTGCAATTTGACGATTTACTAATTTCAATACCAATATATCATTTATGTCCCTAAGAAATCGCAAAAATTCGATATAATCGATTGATATGTCGACTCGTTAACGTTAAAAATCGATTCTATAAGAAAAAAATACTTAGGTGTCGGTGTACTACAGTCATATATGGTGCATTTAGTCATCCATGAATCAAAAATGAACAATTTAAATCTCAAATAATCGTCGATTTTCCGTATAGAAATGTTAAAAATCGATATCACCGATCGATATATCGACTCATCAACATTAAAACTCGATTTTGCATGTACAAATAGTAGGATTCGGTGTGTATTACATGTGTAAACAGCGATATCAACCCCGTAGATACATCAATTCAATAAGAAAATAGCGAAGAATAAGGCCGGAGTTCGGCCCCTTTGCTCACCCTGGTAAACATTGGCAGTAGAATCTGTGTTCCAAAAAACCATAGACCTACAGCCGACTGTAAGATTTCCAATAGCTTCTATAGCCGGCACCACAATTTCTTATAGCCTTTATAGCCGATGGCGATTAAGCAACAGCCTGACGATAAAGTGTATGCTAAACATTACTAATTACGGATGCTAGGACTTACTAAGTTTTTGGACTACCGCTCTCTTTTTGGGCTGTAGTATCTTGATATCTTTTGCGAGGAAAGCTCCGTACTTTTGAAGGATGCCTTCCATTCCTAATATGTTGGAGCGCTTTCAATTTCGTACGATACTGTGCATAGTTGCTTCAAGCGCCGTGGTACGCTGTGGCGCGGCGCGACGGGCGGGCAGCCAGCGCGAAACGCGCATTGGCGCCTACAAACCTAACAGGGATACTTCACGCATTGCCTCCGCTTTGTGTTAGGCTCTAATATTTAATCTCGTGGAGTCAGCGTTGTTCAACTCATGACTTTGAAATGTTTGCACACTCTATATGGATTATTCTCATTTTAATTGATGAATACATATATGTAGTGAAGGAAAATATAATGTGTGGTTTTTTTAGAGAGAAAATATCGCATGCGAGTGCAGTTTCGATATCGGTATCGAATGCGATGTTTTCTCTCTGAAAAAACCACGCCTTTATTACGTTGAATTTCTTTGTTAAAATTGGTAAGTGAGTGCTTTAGTCTCCTGACAACAGAATTGCGATCTCAAAATTGGAGAAAAATGACGAGTAGCTGAAAAAATGGAACCAATTGATGCGATATATCGCATGTCGTTGTGACACGAAAAATGACGTCCATCGAATCACCTTAAAGACTTATAAAGATATATCATAAACTTATTTTGCAAAATCCCTCACATTCCCAGCCCGAGAGGAGCCGAGAAGATTTTCGGAGGGGACACACCCTCAGCCCTCTTTTCGCCCACATAGACTACATTACAGTTGGAAGGACTAAAAACCCCATGCTATGTTTTCAGGTCCGTAACGAGTTTGAGTCCCGGGTGCAGTGGGCGGAGGCCCCTGGCCTGCAAGCCGCCTTCGATCAGCGTGAGCTCCGCCCAAGACGTGGAGGAGACCTCTGGGGAGACCGAGAAGGAGAAGGAGAAGGAGAAGGAGAAGGAGAAGGAGAAGGCGGTTGAGAAGGAGACGAAAGAGGGGAAGGAGAAGGTCGGCGAGAAGGATAAAGAGACGCAGGGTAAGGAGAGACTGACTGAGGAGCCTCACTCCAAGTGTGAGAACAAGGACAAAGCGCTCAAGAAGAGTGACAGCGATGTCTGTCCCTGGGAAGACGAGTAAGCTCCTTTTATTCTTCTTCCATTTTCTTATGTAGACTGATTTAGTGGCTACGTCATTCCGTCACCTTCCAGGCAAAGTATCACAAGCGCCATGCGACGTTTAAAAATTTCCGCCGCCATTTTATTTTTTTACTGAGAAATTGTTGGTTGAATCTGTTCGAAAATTTCACTAAATTTTATCGGCAGCACAAGGAAAATTCGGTGTAATTTTCGGACAGCTTCGTTGAACAATTTCTCTGTAAAAAAATATAATGCGGCGAAATTTTTAAACGTCGCATGGCGCTTGTGATACTTTGCCTGGAAGGTGACGATTCCATATAATATTGAACCCTTGGTTCAAATGTAAACAAGCATAGAACGTTGTGCATGATTCACGTCCTTTGCGCCATGGTGGTAAAATGCAACACAAAGGAGGAGTTGCGTTTTGGGCCTTTTCCGGCCCCACCTGGATTTTGCTAAATGTTTCATATTTTCAAAGTACTAGTCTTAGGTAGACTTTGTGCCAAATATTAGACCGATCGGAGCCCATGCAAGGGCGCAGCAGCGCCTCAAACCCAAAATCCTGGAATCGAAAAACAATTATTTTCGTCGACTTTTTCGACTGTTATCACTCTTCCAGCACATGATTCTTATGTATTTTTTTGCGTACTTTTCGTTTCTGGCCTTTTTAAAGGCCTCCGATAAATTTTAAGGGGCCTTATGGCCCATTGTTGCCATTTTTGGCCCATTTTTAGGGGTTTTTTCCATTTAACACATTCAAAACTCAATTTAAATCCAAAAACTGTGTACATTTTTGAAAAGTACGTAAAAAAATGAATAAAAAATGTTCAGTAAAATTTTTTCCTATGTTGCCAAATTTCCGAGAAAATTGGTCCCAAAGTGTCAAAAACGGCAAAAAATCGATAAATCGCCGCGTCTAAGGTTCAAGAAAGTGGAGTACATTTTTCATACTGTACCAGATAACAGCTCTTATCCATTCATACAACGTACTAAAATATCATAGTTGTACCTGGATTCCCACGATGTGAAAATTGACCGAGATGTCGATTTTAGCGGCCTTTTTATACTTGAAGGCAGCTCTTTTGAATGTTTTTCGACCTTAGTCACCCTCTATGGGTGTGTACTATATGTATTTTTCTACGTACTTTTCATATCTGGCCATAAAAATGGCTTCCTGTGAATTTTAAAAGGCCTAACGGTCCATTGTTGCCAATTTTCACCAATTTTTAGGGGTTTTTTTCAAGTTTACGTGTGTGAAACTTAATTTAATCTAGAAACCGTGTACAATTTCGGAAAGAACGTAAAACAAGCAGGAAGCTCCAACGCATTGGCGTCGGAGAGCGGCTCTGGGGGCAGTAGTTGTAGTCAAGAATGAGGGCCTAGACACATTTTGTCATTGATGTACAATCCGACAACTGTCGATTCATGTTTTGTAACTTAGCAGATTTACGTAGCCGGTGTATAAATGTGTATTGGGCTTTGATATGGCGAATACATGGCATTATCACTTGTTGTATACTTTTAATTTTGAAAGCTCTTTGGAGGTCCGCTTCCTAAAAAATCTCTGGTTGATAAGTCGTTTAGCGAGGCTGCAAAAAATTTGCATTTTTATATCTGAAAGTGTAGGTATTGGTTTTTTGTATAATTGTTTTTTTGGATTGCTGGAAAAGTAACGCATACTTCTATAATTTAGGACTGAGTCAGGGAAATATAAGGTTCGTTAAATAGTAAATATTCCTAGTACCGTGTGACACTATTGTTAACGAAAAGTTTTTGCAACTTGTCAAAGAGGTTGTTGAATGATCTTCGAATAACTTTTGATGAGCTAGAGGTAATGGTTCTATCTGCAGCTCGTGGACTTCTGTACGATATTGTCCAGAATCATCTAAATTTTCAAAAAGTGTCCGCTTGTTCGATACCCAATTTGCTCATTCATGCATACAAGGAGAAGCGCATGAAAGCTTTAGCAGACATTTTGGAGATGAATCAAGAATTAGATGAAGAATTTATGACTTAAATCACGGCACCTTAATCACGGGATGACCTTAATTACGGCAACTATTTATTGTCCATGAGATGCAGATGGTTCCATTTCCCTAGCTCATCAAAAGGTATTCGAAGATCAATTTCATCAGCCACCCGTACGAACCACGTTTCTAGTGACCCGTACTTGCTTCGCACGTATATGAAACATACAATCAGAGAAAACAGAATTCATCTTACAATAATCAATAATCAGTAGGACATGAATCGTTGCGATGTATAATACGACATTATAATGCGGCATTACTATTGTAATTCATTTTAATGTTTAGGGGCATTATAAATCATTATTGCCACGTCGGAATGAAATGTTGTAGACTGAATTGAAAAGCATGTTGGCAAAATTTATTATAAAAATAGTATAATATGTAGGTACATAACATAAAGGTAATACAAATTAAATGATTAGAGCGTGTATATTTCATTACATTATAGGTATATTACAATCATTTTTGTCATTGTTGGAAATTTTGATAGTTTGAATTTTGATAGTTGATAGTTGATAGTTTGAGAGTTGAAAATTTGGTTATTTTATTTAGTTAAGGTGATTCGATAGACGCCATATTTTGTGTCAGAATGGCATGCGACATATCCCATCAATTGGTTCCATTTTTTCATTTACTCATCATTTTTCTCCAATTTTAAGTTTCGCAATTCTGTTTTCAGGAGACTAAAGCACTCACTTATCAATTTGTATATTTATATTGAGTTAAGGGTAGAGACGTATTCCTCACCGGAATTGAGGAATGGAGGTGTTACAGTAAGTCCGGCATTAGGTTCCATTTCGACATCAGCGACGATCAACGCTGCGATACTGGAAGCCAGTCTTCCGATATTAAATCCCTAGCGGGGAAGAAAAAAAATGCCTAGATTTCGCTAAAAATCCCTAAATCCCCAGATTTGCTCAAATATACTTAAAAAATCCCTAGATTTTGCAAAAAGCGCCATTTTTTTATGAAGAATCATGATGTCATTCGATGTAGCGATTTGCAATATTTAAATCTGATTGGCTCGTTTGAATTTTGGCGCTCTCTGAAAGCAGTGCTAATCCAGACCAATAAAATGAAAGAATATTAGTTGATTTCTTATTATTAACAGGTTGAATGCAGTTGAATGTCAAGTACATCGAAGGACGCAATCGTTTTAATTTCCGGCTTATTTGCGGGGAAAATAGTGTTGCCAAAAAGGCCTACAAAATATAGATGAAAAAAATGTTTTCGATTGTCGAAGCTAGAATTGAGGTTAAAAAGTTGATTTTTGGTAACTTTACCTCATCAAAAAAAAATCCCTAGATTTCCTGAAAAATCCCTAAATCCCTGGAAATTCCGGAAAATCCCTAAATCTAGGAATAAACTCTTAGACATCGGATGGCTGTTGGAAGCATTAGAGTCAACATTTGAAACGCTGCTGCAGAATTTGCCGGGAGTATAATCGAGTGTTGAAAGTCAGTAGAATTGAACAATGTAATAATTGCTTTCCGAAATAAGCGTTATAATAAAAAAACAACGAATCTGAACTGTTAATACTGGAACACACCTTCTGTAAATGTACCTTGCGAGAGATAAGTAAAAAAATAGATGTACTGGAGGAGAAGTGCTTCTCCACAGAGTTTGAAGAAGGAAAAAAAATGCCCAAATTTACTTACTTCAGCATTTTCGGCAAAATCACTGCAATTTCCGAACCTTTTTCTGGCCAGGGGCCAAAATTAAATGATTATGAAGGGCCACTTAGATGTTGTAGATAAAAATAGGACTGTTGAAAAAGTCGCCGTTTTCAATAAATATGTACCCGGAATGGAAGACATCTAGGGGAAAATTGTTACGATTTTCCGATGCAAATATTTTCCTACAATCTATTTTCCTGCGTTTTGGGATTATACGTACTAAGCAGGCTAAGGGCCCGTTCGCCAAAACTAATCGGAACTGTATGAATGAATTGCTCCTTTTAAAAATCAAAACAATATCGAATTGCGATATATTACACAGTTAAGATAGGGCTATGTCCTGTCGTAAGCGGCGACATAAAGTCGATATCATTTCAATAATCGCCCCAATGGCCACGATAGTTGTTAGACGTTTACGGTTTCCCTGGTAACCTTTGTTTGCTATCAGCTGATATCGAGTAAATGACTAGGAAGCTCCAACCCAGTGGTTAAAGCTTCCTTAACCGCGAAAACTTTAAAATTCAAATTTTCAAATTTTGAACGTAAAGTACATTTTTTCCATCACGAGATAAAAGCACAAACAAGTTTTGAATTGTTGACTGTATCACCATGATTCCAAAAATACAATACACAACATAGCATTGACTAACAATAAAACAGTATGCAATAAAATAAAGTCATGACAAGGAACATAGCCGAAAATGGCGCCGATTCCCATCAACCAACGCGCGGTCTCTACAATGTAACATGCTGCATTGATACTCCCCAGCTGGGACCGTCCGGAATAGCAGCTCTAGTGCAAGCACCAGAGCCGCTAAAAATACATAGGAATGTGATTTGTACCTTTTCCCTACGTTGCCAAATTTTCGAGAAAAATCGTCCTGAAGCGTCAAAAATGCCAAAAATTGGATTAATCATCTTGTCGGAAGTTCCAGGAAGTGAATTATGACATTCATGTGGATCGTGGGACACTTTCTCCACGCATTTTCTGTTCTTCGGTATATTTGGCTTGTAGCAAGCATCTTGAGAACCAAGGATTATCTCGAGGTTACAGGAATAAAGAGGTGAACTGGAGTGAATGATAAAGTAAAAGCACCTTGAGGGCCCGTTTTGTCACGTTCATCTACGCCATTACATGTTCCTTGAGATGCATTGCAATTTTCCATTTTCGATACGTTATTTGTAGTGAAAAAAAACTTGAAATTCACTTCCTGGAACTTCCGACGTGATGATTAATCCAATTTTTGGCATTTTTGACGCTTCAGGACGATTTTTCTCGAAAATTTGGCAACGTAGGGAAAAGGTACAAATCACATTCCTATGTATTTTTTTACGTTCTTTCCGAAATTGTACACGGTTTCTAGATTAAATTAAGTTTCACACACGTAAACTTGAAAAAACCCCTAAAAATTGGTGAAAATTGGCAACAATGGACCGTTAGGCCTTTTAAAATTCACAGGAAGCCATTTTTATGGCCAGATATGAAAAGTACGTAGAAAAATACATATAGTACACACCCATAGAGGGTGACTAAGGTCGAAAAACATTCAAAAGAGCTGCCTTCAAGTATAAAAAGGCCGCTAAAATCGACATCTCGGTCAATTTTCACATCGTGGGAATCCAGGTACAACTATGATATTTTAGTATGTTGTATGAATGGATAAGAGCTGTTATCTGGTACAGTATGAAAAATGTACTCCACTTTCTTGAACCTTAGACGCGGCGATTTATCGATTTTTTGCCGTTTTTGACACTTTGGGACCAATTTTCTCGGAAATTTGGCAACATAGGAAAAAATTTTACTGAACATTTTTTATTCATTTTTTTACGTACTTTTCAAAAATGTACACAGTTTTTGGATTAAATTGAGTTTTGAATGTGTTAAATGGAAAAAACCCCTAAAAATGGGCCAAAAATGGCAACAATGGGCCATAAGGCCCCTTAAAATTTATCGGAGGCCTTTAAAAAGGCCAGAAACGAAAAGTACGCAAAAAAATACATAAGAATCATGTGCTGGAAGAGTGATAACAGTCGAAAAAGTCGACGAAAATAATTGTTTTTCGATTCCAGGATTTTGGGTTTGAGGCGCTGCTGCGCCCTTGCATGGGCTCCGATCGGTCTAATATTTGGCACAGAGTCTACCTAAGACTAGTACTTTGAAAATATGAAACATTTAGCAAAATCCAGGTGGGGCCGGAAAAGGCCCAAAAAGCAACTCCTCCTTGAACACAAACGGAGACTTTCCCTCAAAAATTAGCTGAATTTGTCGTTTCTCTCCCGAGAGAACGTAGCCACATTTCATTGTTGCCAAATATGCCCGAGTTGTTTGACGCATTTAGACATTATTATTCACAAAATTGATCATGCTGAACCACACGATGGATCGCCGAGACGGCAACATGCAGAAATTACTTCAGAGACTTTAACGCCGCTGAGAAAAGTAGGCGTACCGACATAGTCCCTTTTGTTTTGAATCATTTGTCCGTACCTCCATGCAGCAAATAAGTACATTACTGCAAATCACTGCCCTTCTCCTCTCTGTCTCCATTGAAATATTGCTCCTCAATTTTGCCGCATCACATCAGAGTTCACGTCAAATAATTTACGCACTTTTCCTAGTTAGACCAACAATATTATTAACTTCTTTTTTTTAAAAAAAAATATTGAATTAATATTCTCACAAAATATTTTCGAGATATTTTTAAAATATTTTTAAAATCTGAAAATGTTAAAATTAAAATATTTTATGAATATTGTCGTCTAACTGGGAGACTGCGACAGAAGGTGTTTGGTGACGATCGTGCTTTTTGCATTTACTTCGCATGCAAAAGTGACGTCAGGCATTCTTCTGTCGCGGTCTAGAATTGCGTGAACTGATTTGACGAGGAGTATTGTTACTTGAACTGCGTAGAGTCCCTTTATACTGAGAGTCAAGACAATTTGAATCCATTTCTGATTGGTTCCCGTATTTTAGGCCTCCACAGTGTCACAAACGGGAATAAAGATTACATTTTCACCAATTGCAAAGATTATAATCTGGAATGGACCGGGGAATTACGGGTTCGGCAAGGAACAAACGGAATGAGAGGAGGAACGGAGAAAGGCATTTGAGAATGGGCCGATCAAAGATTACGAAAAACGTTCAATTTCTGTAATCTTTATTCCCGTTTGTGACATCCATGAGCCGAATTGTCTTGACTCTCAGTATAAAGGGACTCTAGAACTGCGCAGCAATTTCATTCTGTACTAATTGTTGCTTTGACTTGCCGACAGGGAGAGCTGCAAAGTGGACGCGCCTTTCGTCAAAACGTACGCAACCCTCGGCTATCTCTAGCACAGAACGAACAATACGATGTATTTCATAGACATTAGACGTTATCTGTGTAAATATGCATCATGTAAATTTGCTATTCACAATTTCATACATTTTTGTTACGTTCTCCGCTTTTTGACTGTGATATTAACAGAATTAATCATGTTTTACTTAGGGGAAGTACCTAATCGACACATTATCGCCGTAATACGATGATGTTAGAATGATACCCATTCAAGACATTGTTCTGCAAAAAAACCCGCATGTGAGGAGTTGGGTACAAAAAAGGCCTGAATTGCTAAATTGCCCTCACATGGAACACGTTTTAAAATGTTCACATTGTTTTAAATTTTCAACTTTTTTATTTTTTTTTTTATTTAAATTTTTTTACGGACAATGTTCATTTCGATTTTTGTGTTAGATGTTCCAATGATAGTCAAAGTCATAAAAATGAAATGAAAAGAAAGAGAGAGAGAAAAAGAAGATAAAAGAGTCCAGAAATGTTGATTATAATGAAAATGATAAAATGGGTGCATAGAGGATAAAACGATTGCATTTTAATATGATATTACCGAAGTAATACCAAGCCGATTTTTATTCATTGAAAAAATTGCATTATTTTTTAAATAACTCTCAACCTTAGAGAAATGTTGCAGATCTCCATGCGAAAGTATGCTCGAACAATAATGCACGGCTAAAAAATTCTCCCAACTCCTCAAATGCATATAGAGGTGCTTTATTTATGAGTTTCGGAAAAATAGATAAATAAATAAATTTAAAAATAATAAAAAAGAGAGACTCTCGTTTTGAGCGATTCTCATAAAAGCCTGACTATCAGATTATTATGAGATGAGTAGTTGTTAAGATCAAATGACGGGAAAGATCAGAATCAAAATTCAAAATACCTGAAAATTTTTCCTCAAGAATACATTCAATTTACAACCATCGAAACACTTTTGTAACAGTCAGACTTTGTTCTTAGCATGGGTATTGATCGGTGGTCTGTTGATTAGAGATTAGAACACGTAGTTTAACTCGAGAAATTCCATTTTCAAATTAGTTATCGATCAAACCCGTAGAAACGTCCCATTGTACAGTCGACAGTTTAGCCAAATCATTGCCATTTTCTCTACCCCCTCGTTGCAATCACAGTAATTTCCTTTTTTATATTTTACGTGAAAATCCGACTCGCTTCCATTCTAATGACAACGGCAGCAGAACTCGTTTCAGGTATCTGGTTTAGACTTTGCGCCAATCGCCTGAGGATAGATGTCACCCATCAGTTCAGATTGCAGTACCTATATAGCGAGAGAATGGACAGATGTGGAACTCCAAAATCCATCAGGCCTTCACCGATGCCTCCGCGAAGATAGTTAGGGACCAAAAATGCAGCCAACCTATGAATTTCAATTATCCAGAGCGATTTATTAATACAATTGTTACGAACCATCGTTTATAAAGCACGTACTTGACTTAGTTTTTGCATAAATTTACTCATTTTTGCGGAAGAACGTTCGTTTATGTACATTCTTGGCCATCTTGGTTGGACTTTGAATCTGCAGACTCTGCAGACTGGCAGTGAAATTTTGTGCGTTAGAGTGTCGGTTAGAAGAATGGCTGCACTTTTGAGCCCTTGCCCTCCAGGGAGCGATCTGTCCATCGCTATATAGGTACTCCAGTTCAGATTGCTTACAACGCCAGGTTTTGAATGCCCAGTTTTGAATATTGCCACCAAGCCTCGTGAAAAGAGTGAATTGTCACAAACGTTAAGTGTACCTATCAATGAAAACATTTATAATTCCGTCTATCACGGTCCTAATGTGATCTTGATTGATGGAAGTTTTCATAATGCATCACTTTAATTTCTAGTTGGTTGTTTGTTTTCTCAACGTGATTTGAAGAGAAATTAAATTTCTTCTACTCGGGTACTTCCAATTCTGGCTTTTCATATCTAGCGTTGCCTTACTTTGAGCCAATAAGAGCTCTTAAAAATTGTCACGCTTCTTCAGCATTGGCCAGATAGCGGTCTGAACCAATATGTGATAGAATTGAGGAAGATCTAGGGAAGGTTCCACAAATTTGCAACATTTATTTTCTATCAATCATGATAGGCACTTAAAATCCAGTCCTCTGATAGCTCATCGTACTTTTCAACTTTTTGACAAACCAAACTCAAGGAAAATTGTGCAAAAAGCTCAAAGATTTTCTAATATGCTTCAAAACAAGAGAATGGCAAGTCTGATACGAATGACCAATTCGTGTAATGTAAAAGATCGGTAACATCAATTATGCGGTTGGTCGTTTTTATTTTCACATTTTTTTTGGAGATTTGAATGGTCTATGATTTCATAAAGGCATACTAGGATAACTATGCGCATGTATTCTAGATTTTTAAAATTTTGCGCAATTTTCGCACTAATAGAAACCCTCATTTTTCAAAGCCACCACATTCGCGCAATAAGTGTGGTATAGTGAGTTGAAATTGTTCCTGGAAAGTGGCGATTCCCTGGAGGTTGGCAACATTGTTTTTTCTCCTTTAAATCCATTATTAATAATAAATTCCAGTGTTGCCAAACACTGTGTGAAAACTTAGTGTTGCCAACTTGCCCTCAGAAATTCAAGCGTAGCGCTATTTTTGTTACTTAAAACGAGTGAAATACTAAGATCCATCGAATTATATCAACGAGAAGTAATAATTTCAATTTTTCTTCCTGCGAAATTGTTGAACACGAATCTCTGAAGTGGTTTATCACTTATGCTCCTATGAAACTAGAGAATAAACCTTATTTCATGTAAAATAAAGTAAAGACATATTAAAATATAGTTCTATTAAAATTTGGAATAATTAAACGCACTGCAACAAACGAAGTCTATCTGCGAGGGAAATTTTGGAACAAAAAATGAAGAAATGGCATAAAGTTTGAGTGATACATACGTAACTCGTAGTTTCATATCAATTTCATCCTCTAAACAACACGGAAAAATATGATAATTTCAACGATCTTCCTGGCTGATTTTGGTACCATCCAGAAATGTGGTAGCACCAGCTTCAAGTACGGCTGATTCAACTATTTCTATCTGATTTAACCATAATTACCTGTGGCCGAGGCAGCTACATGAAATTATGATGATTTTTTCCATCTTGAGGTAGGTTCAATCTTAAATATTCCGACACAGGTAGACTTATTTTGTGTAAAGCGTCCACTCAAAAAAAAAAAAAAAAAAATCTTAATGAGGCCTTTCGTTACCGTTATATGCCCCTTGGTTAGCAAAACTTAGAGAGTCTCAACCATCCTCTTTCGCCGCATTTATAGAGACGAAAATGGACAACGGGTCTTTTTGCATTTATCTCCGACTTTGTAATTTAATCTGTATATTTTTCTCGTCCATCGCATCGTCCGATTTTCAGTACAGTAGGTAGCTACCTCCTCGATAACCGTTTTTGCTTCAGAACTTCCACCCCAGACTTGTTTTCATACCAGCATACGGCATCCTTTTTTCCTTTATTTGTTTTTTATGCAATCCTCTCAGTATATGAACTAAAGCTTGTTCCAACCTTTCGATCCTCTACCGTTTCCTCAATTGTTCTATAATTAGACATGTGCATTTTATATACCTTTGCAGACGACAGTTTTTGATTTCTTTTGCGATTCAAAAATGTTATTTTTTTTATTTTATTTGCAATGGATTCCTTTAGCAGTTACGTTATGTTAGTATTGCGATCGACCAGTTGAACAGTGCTCTAGCATCACAAATAGGTCCGTTTCATTGTGACGGTGCGCAGTGAAAATGTCCAGTAAAAATGTCCAATAAGAATAATGTCCTACTTAAAATGTCCAAAAAAATGTCCATGGTTAAAAAAGTCCAAGAGGAAATAATGTCTTAACTGAAAAATGCCCTACAAGAAATATGTTCCAAGAGGAGACGCGTCCATTTCGTTGCAAGAAAATGTGAATTTGGGACTTCCAACTACCCAGTTTTCAAATTTATTGGGTTAGTTCACACAATTCTTTCATATTATTTGGTATTTTTCTTGCTTTTTTGAATATTTTTGGAAATTTAGACACATGGAAAAGTAAGACATATAAGATATTGACATTTTTTTATTGGGCATTGCAGTTTATGGCCATTCTGTGTTGGACAAACAATGTTTGGGTATTGTGGACATTTTTTTATAATCGGACATTATAGGACATTTCCACTTGTCACCCATTGTGACTGCCACCCATGGAAGACTCATAGTAGTTACTGCTATTTTCATGACGCGACGTTAAAAGCGTCCATTTTAGTTTCATCCCTAGAATTTTAATAAGGGTGTGTATGGACATTCGAGGCCACAATGCAGGATAGACAAACTTTGTAAGAAGCGTAACGCCCATGTGTGAGTTCCGCAAATGTGAGGTCCTCTCTGAAGTCAGCTCGTCCAGTTTTAGACCAGCTTCGTTACCTGGCAGGCTATTGTAAACGAGCGAGATGGCGTCAGAGTATTTGACGGGATTAGAACTTGTTAACTTCCAGTGTCTGGAAAAAATGTCAAACAAAGTGCAGGCAGTCAGCAGTCGCCGACAATTTGCAAGCGGAATTCGTGTTGACTTCGAGTTTAAATAATTCGTATTGACACAGTAAAGATTTAATTGATGAAGAGCTTCAGAAGTACGAACCCGAGTTAATGCGCCTGCAAATCCCGGCGATGCTCTCCGCATTGCCGGGGAGTTAGTTTAGTTGCCTACTCGCACCGAACCCAAGTAAGGTCACTGAGTTTACTGATACAACTCGCGAGTGTGCTAGCGGATAAAAGATACCATGCATTTAAGGAGGAAAAAAAGTCTGTTCGAATTCGAAGCATAATAATTTGTACTTTCTATCTTGTTCATTTACTTCTGAATTTTTTTACGTTTTTATTCAACACAAGGAGATGTCAATTTTTCGGCGATTGCTGAGTGCCTGAAACATAAACATTAGCCCCTTCGACTTCCACACGAGGGCTAATACTGTGCAATCGATAAAAATGTGGCACTAGCCCGGCAATACTCACCTAGTATAGTACAGAGACAAAAAAGGTTGACACAGTCGGTCAATTTCTCGAGAAAGAGAGGAAACAAGAACAACGAAATTACCATAGTGCTTCGGTTTTTTTGATAAGAGATCAGGATAATACTTTTATTGATTTCTTTTAGTGTTTTCTCCCCATGTTTTTTGTTCCCTATTTGAGTAATACACCAAAGTAAGACACCAAAGAAATTGTATAAGGTTATTAATAACTGTTTAAACTAAGCTCAGTTTGATAATATATGGTTTTTTTTGATCGAATTAACGATTTTCAAAGATCCCATTCTGCATACTTGGGTTTTGACCGTTCAGCTTATTTTAGATAATTTTTAAAAAGCCGCCACAGATAAAAATGATGATAATGATATTTCTTCTTTATTTTGGATACGGTTTTAACATCATGGCATATTTCCCCTTTATAACGGAGCATCAAATAATTTAAATCAAGCTCTTGTTAAAACAAATACCGTACGTTACATCATCTTCAGTTGAGAGATTTTTCCTGCTCTGAAGATTGTTTTTTCTTTTCGTAAGAGAGTTTCTTTGACTTAATGGACATGTTTTCGGACGACCCCCCTCCCCCTCAAGATGAGATGTTTTTTTCAAACAGATTTTTTGTTTTCAGCCGTGAAACAATCTTTAATTAAACTACGTCAAAAATGTGTCGTAATACGAATTCGTCAAAAAATGTGTTTTGCAATAAGAAAATGTCCTGAGTGTATAATGCTATGAAGGTAGTGCGTCAATGTTAGGAACTCGCACCGGCTAAATTTTATGACGTCGTTAGACAAAATCAATCCATCTAAATTGAGAGGTTTGAAATGAAGCGTAATAATTAAAGACCACAGCGTGGTGCGTGGAGACTAGCGGATCCTTTTCATATCTCTCAACGAATATTTAGAACTACAACTACGAATTGCAAGCCATTACCCTCACTGATATTAGTTGCAATACTTTGATGTGAATGGCTGAGAAGTCTAGATTGAAAACAATTGCAAAATTGAAAACAATTTTGCGGCGTTTTCATTATTGCACAATGTTTGGCCTTGTTAATACTATTTTGGAGGTTTGCAATCTACCACGAAGGATCAAAGACGAGGCGTGAATGATCGATTTTCAATATTTCCCACTTTGAAGCTGTAGTAAAGAATCGATTATTAAGGTGCTCGCTGTAAACACCCTATTTATCGATTATTTCCCATGGGTTTAAATGGCAGATCAATCGATGTACCGCAAAACACGCCACGTCGCTATAAAGTATGCACTATCCGATGACAGATTGTCTACTAGCATAAATATTGTAATATTTCGCCAAAATTTTATTCGTGTTTACATTCGTTCATCTGATTTTGTTTGTTATTGATATCAATTTCAAATGTTTATTTTGTATACATTTTTTTAACAATATTTAGACGGTTGAGAATCCTTGAACATGTGGAAAAAATACGATCGTTTGTTATTGATGGTATGTAATTGCATTTTCAATGGACCGTTTTGCAGGGTCAGCATTAAAGTGCTATGCTACATGTCTCCTCCTCTAAATTTTACGTAGAAAGCGATCCACGCGACAAAAAGTTTGGAACTTTACCCGTATGCGAGATATTTTGTAATATTTACACTCAACACTGAAACAATTAAACACAAACCATGCAAATTACATCGTCCATATTTTTCGATTTAACCGATATTCATTATAAATACTCAAATCTTAAATCAAATATCCGGACTTTCTATTTTGCGCTGCATTTTCTACATACAATTGGACGTATTTCTACCAAACAGAACTACGTGCACTATGACGTGAGCCCTGTTATGCATAAATTCTTATGGGTTTCAGGGCTCATGTCTTGATGCACATAGTTCCGTTTGGCAGAAATACGTCCAATTTTGAGGAGAAGACATGCTACGGAGCGCTTCAGTTATAACTTTATCCAATGTCCATAGTAATGGAAGTAAAGAATAACTCTTAACTATATATCCTGCATGTTATTGTTAGCGGATCTAGGAACATTTGTGCGGTTATGAAGTCATAAAGTCTACTGACATTGGCGCGTAAGGACTAATTTTGAGAGATACAGCTAAAATTTAACCTGTTCTAGTGTCAAACGCACCCTGGAAATTTAAACTCACTGATTGGAAGTTGAACTCTTCTTACTTTTTGTGTTTCTTGTCGTAGGTGAACTTCCCTCTGCTATAAAGATATATCGACAAGCACCGATACCCACCAACGCAAGAGGCGATTCATAGTGCCGTGCTAAGGAAAAACGGCGTATGAGCCTTCAGGCGTTGCCAAATTTCCCCTGGTGAATCACTAATTTTCAGGAATATTTTTGGATATTTGCCCAACGATTTCTCCGATAATTTTGTCTGTGATTTGATCTAAAACTTCTGAGAATTTCAAGGAAAAATATTCAAAATTTTCCTCAAAAATAAAAATTTCATCGAAAGGAATTTGGCAACTCTCGAATGTTCATACGGCGTTCTTCCTTACCACGGCAGCATACAGGAGATAGGAATGTCTAACCGTTTCATTAAAATTAACGCACATTTTTAAACAGATGTTAATTGTCTACATTTTCCCGTACATTTACTTCCAAGCAAGATGATTCCAAAACAGGCGTGTTCCAGCTCAGAGGAATGTTTTAATCATCGAATATGATTTTAATTTTTTAAAAATAATGTTTTTTGACCTAATTTGTAGCTCTTTTTTTCCATTTCATGAACCCGAGCGCACGATTGGAATCTTACCGTAAAGTTAGTCCTCGAGGTCTTGTGATCACCGGTTCGATTGGTGAATCGATATCGAATGATCTTGATCGATATATAGCATTGTGAAGATAGGGAGTTATCGAATGACCTTGATCGATGTATAGCATTGTGAAGATAGGGAGTTATCGATCGAGTTCGTTGGATAACGACTCAACAATCGGCCTGTAGGCCAGCAGTGCATTCCTCTCAAACACACCTGCAATACACGTAACATTCCCTGAGAAAATTTTCGTGGATTTTGCAATGTACCCTCTTTCAGGGAACATTGATTTTTATGAGCTTCTATTTTGTTAAAATAGCTATTACCGATCGGACGCATTTTAGGTATTTGAATTTCCCGCAAAAAACCAACCAATGAATTATAAATCGATGCAGAAAAAGGTAATAATTTACCATACCGAAATGTTTGTGATTGTAACCATTATTGTTATGCCTCCGTATGAGGTTAATGTCTTTATAGTAGTTGATTTAAGTTAATAAATCATTGTTTTAGACAATCGCCATACTTTTTCATTGTTAATTTTTCCTGCAATCTGCTCTGAGCCCGCCAACCTGCATGCAGCTCACTCATTGAAAGCGCCGCACAGTGGATCGATTCAAATAGAGAGGTCGGACATGACATTTTTTAATAAAACTGCAAATTTTGATGTTAATTTCGTCACATTTCAATTTTTAAGGGGTGCCTCTAAAAGAAAATTTCACGAGGAAACCAGTGAAATCACATTTAGAAACTCAAAGTTGAGTGTAAATGGAGTTATAAGCGTTTAAAGTTTCCACATTTTGTCCGACCTCTCCCATTGTCTCGTTCCATTGTGCGCCGCGTCGTGAGGTGGATCGAGTCAAGGGGAGTGGTTGGACATGATTTTGAAAATTTAAAAAAGCTTAAATGCGCAAATATGAAACTTTTATGACATTTTAAAAGTGGTTCCATTGGTTTCATCTTAAAATTAGCTTTTGGAAGCATCCCTTAAAATTTACGTTTCTGTAACATAAATACCAAACTTCGGAATTTTGACAAAATAAAAAATAAGGCGCCCCACTTCAACCAAAGACTTGTTACATGTTGCGTCGCACAGTGGTTCGAGTCAATGGGAGAGGTCGGACAAAAGTTGGAAACTTTAAAAGCTTATAACTCCGTTTATACAAAATTGTAAGGCTCTAAAAGTTGTGCCATTGGTTTCCTCGTGCAATTATCTTCTAGAAATACCTCTTTAAATTTAAAAGTTGACGAATTAAACATCAAAATTTGCATTTTTAATCAAAAATTTCATGCCCGACCTCTCTAATTGACTTGATCCACAGTGCGTCGTGGATCGTGAAAGCTATGACGCATTTGTCTACTTCTAGCGAATGTTTTGCGACAATTCTGCGTCAGCATATAAGTCCATATTCTGACGATGGTCTTGAATGGTCGGACTTAAACGCCAGCGTAGAAAAATAGACGATCAATGAACCAAAAAGCAATGTTCTGAATTAAGCACTGCAGTCTCCTCATTAAAAATCAACGTGAAATACGATGGATGCATAACATCATTTAAATGAACCAAGATCAGGTTACGCACAAAACATTTTTTCAACAAAATTAAACTTAACATGGAAAAAATCAAATTGCTGATTTAACAATTCAATTGCTAAAAAAGTGACCGCAGTGTTTCAAAGTAGATTTTACAACAAAAAAGGCTACTTTAACCACCCCCGTGGTTAAATTAGCTTACAATAATGGTTAAAGTAACATTTTTTTTGTAGTGAAATCTACGTTGAAAAATTGCAGTCACTTGTTTAGCAATTGAATTGTTAAATCAGCAATTTAATTTTTGCCGCGTACTTGTAGTCCAGCCAAACTAGGAAAATTAGAGGAAAAAATTCCCATGCAAGCGATTTTTGGCTGAAATTTTCTTCACAAGAAACTAAGATTCCAATTGACTCTTTAGCCCTTACACCCGGTCTATATCTTAGTCG
This sequence comes from Bemisia tabaci, assembly GCF_918797505.1. Classification (NCBI taxonomy): domain Eukaryota; kingdom Metazoa; phylum Arthropoda; class Insecta; order Hemiptera; family Aleyrodidae; genus Bemisia; species Bemisia tabaci. The sequence goes on from NC_092797.1 coordinate 52,675,419, forward strand.
AGAAGCAACGTTTGTACCGTTAGTTTCCTTATGCACACACGTCACGTGATGATGATTTTACGTCAATGATCTGGAAATCTCTCTTTTGAGAATCCACACCAGTTCATTAAAAGATTCATAACATGTCTGGTGAAACTTTGCAATGTGTCAATACAGTTAGACCCTCCCGGCCCACACTCCTATCATCATTTGACCAATTTAACTGAAATTAGCCTAACTACATCGGATCAGTGGTGTCCCAATCATCACATTTTGTTTTAAACAGGAAGCTAAGCAACACTAAAACTCACAGATTTTGTGCCTGTATTCTTCACAATGTTTGAACAAGTCCTCAGAGAGTTTAAATAAAGGCACTAGGCAGTGGGTTATCCGGTAAAAAATTGTGTAATAGAAATTTCTTTACATTAAATTGTAAAATTATTTAAATATTTTCGCAGCACGGTTTTGCAAACGGGAGGGAGTGGAGTTCTTGGGCGGGGACTGGAGGAGCAGGGGGAGGGAGGAACCCCGAGGGTTGCGTTCCTTGGATGTATGGTTGGGCAGCCCCCGGAGGGGTCGGGCTCCGGGCTCCTTCGCTGCCAAGGGGGCAGCGGCAGCAGCCCCTTAGGTTGGGCTACTTGGATGCCAAGTGTGGCAAACCCGTAGGTTTTCTTCCGAAAAAACACGTATCAGGTTGTTAAAATTCGTACTCTGTAGTCTGGGGCAATGATTTGCCTTCAATGAGCCGGCTATGCAAAATGACTGTCTTGACGCACGATTAGTGGTATCTGAATTTTGCATTGAGATTACGCAGTGGGTTGAAGGCGCTCTTTTATATCCTATCTGAGTGATTTTGTAGAATGATGTCGACCAAAAATGTTCGGAATTTTGGAGTCCTCAATTGAGCCTCAATTTTGAAAAATGCTGATGAACATTATTTGACGTTGTATGATTTTCTTTTTGTCGATTTTTAAGAGAGAGAGTCCAAACGCTTGGTTAGATTGTGGTTTTTAAGTCCTCTTGCTTTGGTCATCGTATTCTAACGCAAATTTGAGAGAGTCGCCGCGGTTTACAAGATCGCAACTTACTCAAAAGAGGTTGTGAATTCAAGTAGTTTTGCACGGATAAAATGAGCATTCGACGATGAACTGTGAATAATTAGAATTGAAGAAAAGGCACTTTGTTCACTGGTCAGTTTGAAAGGCGTAGTGCGTGGATGGATTGAGCATGGATGTCCTCCGGGTCTCTACGGGCACCAGATGGCTGTAGGTTTCTAACGGTATATATGCTAAAGTGTTGGGGGGAAAATAGAGAAAAAAGTATTACCTATATAATATTTTGAGGGTCCACGCAGAGACGATATATTCTGGAGACTACGTACTATCTTCTTACCTATGGTTTAAAAGTTACTCAAGGAAGCCATTTCTCTGATTCACTTATTAGTTACTCGTCCTACTGGATCAACTAAAGCTTCTAAACAAATTGTAAGTATAAACTCTATTTTTGATGTTAATGATCAAGAGCAGGTTCAAAACGCTAGTTACGGAAATGCGTATCTCGTGATGAAATATCGCATTTTCCAATGATCCAATTCTTGATCTGGCCGTATGGGATCAAACTAAAGCTTATCCGATTAGGAATTGTAAGCGTGAAACTCTTTTTTCAGTCTTTAAATGATCCAAATCCGCTAACAACACGTTTAATTGCACTAATTGTAAAAATGCGTATCTCCTGATGAAGTGTCGATTCTTAGTGCCAAAAACGCGAATCTCTGCATTCGCCCTGGGGACAAATTTTCGGTTAATTGAAATAATTATTTAGTTTAACAAAAACACTATTTTTTCAATATAGAAATAAGTAACAATTTAATAATTTTAAATACTAAAAACTTTTCAAAACATAGCTTCTAACTATGTAAAAGTAAGGTCACGCTAAAGTTTTGGACTAAATAAAATAAAATTTGGTAGAACCAACCTAAAATTTAGATTTCACTCGAATGAAGAGTTAATAAAACAGAAAACACAAAAGCTTGAATAAAATAGACAAAAAATTCAAAAAGAAACAAGATTAGCTAAATCAAAAATATATAGAACCCACAATTTCCTAAAAGAATTATTAATAAATGACCTGAAATTATCTTAGACATCAGTCGGATTCTTAAAGACCAAGGCCGAATCAACCTTCTTACAGTCTCAATTTATACTATAAAAGAAATTAAAATTAAAAGAGTACCCGAAGGAACTAGATGAGAAAAACACTTGCTATTAAAATTAAATCAACCCAAAAACACAAAAGTCAACCAAAAAGGAAAACCAAAACTAATAGTCCCTCGCTTAGAGCTATCTGCTGCAAACGCTCCAGAGAAGGAGTCAAAAAGTGATCGGAAAAGCTGGTTTTTTACCTGCTTTTGACTGTTTCTCGGCTCAGGGAGCCTCGCCGAGAGTCGGGACTGTGCGGAATCGATTCTACGCCTCCAACTGCGTAGGATGCGACTGAAATCTCGAAATTTTTTTCTCAGTCCCAAATCGAGAAAAATCTACAGGGGTTACATATGGACGAAATTTTTAGCGTCAAAATCAAAAATTCGCCGATCGGGTCGAAACCAAGTACGCTCGCTTGGAATTGACCCGCTAAGTGCGATTGTTCAGTCGGAAAAGCTCCGCGAGTCCCTCGCTTCGAGCTATCCGCTTAAAACGCTCCAGAGAAAAGGGTCAAAAAGTGGTCAGAAAATCTCGTTTTCGACCAGTTTTTGACTGGTTCTCGGCTCGACAAAATCAAAAGTTCCATGCGCGGAATCGATTCTACGCCTCCAGTTACATAGGATGCGACTGAAATCTTGAAATTTTTTTCTCAGGCCCAAATCGAGAAAAATCGACAGGGGTTACACGGACGAAATATTTCGGGTCAAAATCGAAAGTTCGCCGATCGGGCCGAAACCCAAAAACAGGTCAAAAACGAGCATTTCTGACCACTTTTTGACTCTTTCTCTGGAGTGTTTTCAGCAGATATCTCGAAGCGAGGGACTCGCGGAGCTTCCCGGACTCGAAAATCGCACTCAGCGGGTCAATTCCAAGCAAGCTTACTTGGTTCCGACCCGATCGGCGAACTATCGATTTTGACGCTAAAAATTTAGTCCATGAAACCTCTGTCGATTTTTCTCGATTTGGGACTGAAAAAAAAATTTCAAGATTTCTGTCGCATTCTACGTAGTTGGTGGCGGAGAATCGATTCCGCACAGTCCTGGCTCTTTGCGAGGCTTCCCAAGCCGAAAAACAGTCAAAAACCGGTCAAAAACGACCATTTTTGACCACTTTTTGATTCTTGATGGAAAAATTCTTTATGGAAGCTTCAAAATGCGTCCGATTAGTCGTATAAATTCTAAAATTTCTCGGGGGATGCTCCTCGGACCCCCCCCCCCCTCCGTGCTTGGGGCCCGGACCTTAAAACTGGTACGAGGGCCCGAGATGAGATGTGGCGGGCCTGCTTTTAGCCGCTGTGGTAGTGCGAATCAAGGATGGCCAACCACTCAAGTGCCTTTGTGATGTGAGTCTCCGAATGCTCGACCATTAACTGGAAGTATGGTTCAAGTCAGATTGGTTCAAAAGCTCGCACTCATTGATCAGTAGCAGCATTCTTCGAAAAAGGGACACCTGGTGCACACACTCTCACTCAGTCGCAAAAATACAGGCTTCGTCTTGTATTTTATCAACGTTGGTAGTGCGAATTCGTGACAGCAAAACCACTGACCAGAGCTTTGTGACCATGAGCCCCCGAAAGCACTGCTGGAAACTGGGAGTAAGGACTAACATCTGCGCACTTGATTTCCGAATTTAACGATACGAGCTTTAAGCAAACATTCATAAACTTTAATAATTCAATATCGGCGAAAAGCTCAGATTCTCCTTCATTTTTGCACGATACGACATCACATACCTACGCTGAAATTCGAATAGTTGCGTGCTTGATTTCCGCATCAAACGATGCGAGCATAATGCCTGAGTGCCTCAATTCATAAACGTCAGTAATTCGAGACGGGCGAAAAGCAGGGATTTTTCTTCATTTTCGTGTGATACCACATCACATATCTACTCCACGGTTCGGATAGCCACACGCTTGATTTCCGCATACGTATAACGATGATAATGCCCTCGTTCATACACGTCGATTAGTTTTATGAGACATGTGAAAATCCAAGATTTTCCTTCATTTTCGTGTGATACCATAACACATACCTGCTCCTAAGGAAGTTCAGATCTATACATGGGCCGTGGAGGCTGCGGCCTAGCAGGGCGAAAATAAATCCTTGTCAAGAGGTGACAGAACCAGGCCTTTCTGAAGCTTTCGAATCCAAAGCCAAACAAATAAAACACCCGTCAAAGCAAGTTATTTTGATTCAATAAGTTGCTATCTAGCTTTTTTCTTGATATCAACATTCAACGAGCGATTAGTGTACAATTTACCTATGTTGAAAAGTCTTATCACTGTCGGCACTTCATATCCACTTCAATGCCGTGGCACGTGCTTTGCGATGTATCAGTCGATCTGGTATTTAAACCTGTGGCAAAAGATCGATAAACAGGGTGTTTGCAACGAACACTTTAATAATCGATTCTTTACCATATCTTCAAATGGGGAAATATCTATAATCAATCAATCATTCACGCCTCGCCACTGTAAAAATGTTATCTACCGGCTCCGACCGACTGACCCGTTCAGAGTGTTTCGTGATTTTCCCGGCAATAGACGTAACTAAACTTGCAGGGCAGAGTGTCGCCTCTCTGTAGATCGCATCATTTCGTGAACAATCAGATTTGATTTTTGTGCTTTCATCTTTCGTTATTTTTCAATTTGACGAAGAATAATCGACAACTACTTGAAGCGGCTGACGGAGAAAAAAATGGACCAGTGAAAATTTCTATCGAGATAAAGTAAGAAATTAAGCACCAACTCATATGTTTCCTTATTGAAATTTTAAGGACAAGACGGAGAACATATTGCAAGTTTTCGAAATCAATTTTGTCTATTAAAAATTAGAATTTATAATATCGGCCACTCAAAAGTCTCGCCTGACAAAGACAAAAATATGCCTCAGTCAAAATTGCTACTAAAATAATTTTAACGTGCTTTTAATTTCGTATTTATTTCCGTTGAGTTCTGAAATTTTTTCTATAATTTAAGAAGTACCATGCACGAAAGAGGAGAGGGGAGATTTGTGTGAAACCAAATTCTGGCCATTTGCCGCCACCGCCACCGTTCAAAATTTTAATGGCTGATTTCATCTCCTTTGGTATTTTTGTGAGCGGCAAACTTAATTTTACATACTAATTCTTTTAAGAACCACAAACGGTATTTAATTATCATCCCTGAGTTGATTTTTGACATTTTCAATATATTCAACGTATTTCACGAGAAATTCGTATGAGAAAACATGTATTACGGTGCTTCCGTTCTGGCAATATCTAATGACCGCTGTTCAAATGTCCACAGCTGTTTGAATTATTATTTTTAATAGTTGGGCGGGAGCCAGTCTGTTTTACCGACATGTTAATCGAGAGAGGATAGCTGAAATCATTATTTAGTCCACCTATAAACGACTCAAAGCTGTAATATATGTTTCACAACAGTGCGGAAGTATCCGAAAATTAGGATCGAGGACCGAAAAAACAAATCTTTGCGAAGTTGGAGTGATTCAAACGGCCCGAAATGTTAGGTGCAGTAGTAATCTATGTTTTGGCAAGTGCCGTTTTTGAGCTTCGGTCCAGCGCACTGTCACCCGTGGTCAAAATAGCGGACGGGGAAATAGCAGGTGCGGAGGCCCTCTCATGGAATGGACGCCCTTTCTACGCTTTTCAGGGCATACCCTACGCGGCACCACCCATTGGCAAGCTCAGATTCAAGGTATGAACCTTCACAAGTATCAGATAAGGCACACTCAAAAAGAAGTTACCGGCTACATAGACATACTGTCCTTTTCAGGCTCGGAGGCCCAAAGTTCCGGGTACTTGAGTCGTAGCCTCGCCCGCTCCGGGTGCCACGCCCGGAATTTTCGGTCTCTGAGCCCGGAACGCCGATGGTATGTCCGTATAGCCCGTTAGTACGGCTTCCATGGCCGGAATTTTCTTTTCAGTGCAGAATGTTGCCATGCTGAAGAAGATTGCCGTATGAAAATCTGAGAGTTGTCAAATTTCCTCCTATGAAATTTTTAGTTTTGAGGGAAGTTAGGAATATTTTCTCTTGAAATATGTTTAGATAGTTTAGATGTAATTACGGAGAAAACTCTCTGAAAAATTGAATGGAAAATATACACGAGTTTTCTCGAAAATTCGTATTTAATGAAATGAAATTTGGCAACCAACGAAGTTTCATGCGGCATCTTTCCTTAACACGGCAGAGTGGGTCTTGGGGGTTAGGTGGCGATACCAAATCCAACACTGTTAAAAATCGAAGAGTAAAATTCGGTGCCGGAGTATATACTATAGTGCCCCAAAACTCCGAGTCATATCATGAATACGAAGTGAATGCAGCACCGAAAAAGCGTATGACACTCCACGAAAAGAGCAGACTGCGCTCCGTAATAGTGTGAATCATTCCGTAGGGGAATAGATTCAGCTCCGCATTAATTTCACTCGGGGTTTTCCGTTGCTACGTAGACCCTCACAGAATTTCACTCCAAAATGTTTAACAGTGCTAGAGGAGTTGATTTCAGCATTGCTTGGACTGAATTCAAGACGAACTCACCAAGTGCCATTTGGGGGGGGGGGGGGGCACGAGTTGGGAATTGTTTTGAATTAGTAGTCGTAAATTTTCTCCTGTCAACAATGAAAAGTCTGAAAAAAATATATTGAAAGTGAAAATAATCGATTTAATCGTTGTCATTGGCATTGAGACTTATTAATAGAGGATTAAAACTTCAAACCTCTTGAGGGCGGCCCGGCGGCCGTCACCCAAGTACCCCGACTTTTTGACTCCTTCCTCTCCCTTAGTCACCTATATGTCACTCCCCCCCCCCCTCTTTTGCATGGACGGCCCTTAACAATCGCCAGAGCTGTATACTAAGAATAGGTACAAAAAGACGATTTTGGTACTTCAGAATGTAGAGGAAGAAAAGAGCTATTCTGCCTTGCGAAGGAAGAACGCCGTATGAACATTCGAGAGTTGCCAAATTTCCTGCAATAAAATGCTTATTTTTGGAAAAAGATATGAATATTTCTCCTTGACATTTTCAGAGACTTTAGGTGAAATTGCGAACCAAATTGTCTGAAAAATTGGAAGGAAAATGTTCACAAGTCTACCAGGAAATTCGTGTTTTATTGCAGGCAATTTGGCAACGCCTGAATGTTCTTACGGCGTTCTTCCTTACCACGATAGCATTATTAGCGGATCGTCATGTGACGTGGATAAGGATCGAGTAACGCGATTACGTCGTTTTCGTCCAACTGCGGCCCGATAAATTGACGGACAAAGCTGTAGACAAAGGAGACATAGGGAGTATGGAGCGATCCCATCGGTTAAAATAGGCGGTTCCTATAGACTAAGGGGGTAAATGATGGACTAACTAAAGGGTCTCTCGTGGGTTGCCGTTAGTTGGTCTATTCCTTTCCTCCTTTGTCCATTGCAACCATCCGCTTCCTCCAATAGGATCCCTCCTAATCCCTTTTGTCTTCTTTGTCTATACCTTTATCTATCAATTTCAATAATCGGCCCGCTCGCCGGAGATAGCGTGCAGCGGGTATCTCTACCACCGGGGGGATCAGGAAAGCTGAAACGCATTCATTTTTTGAGAATGCAACATGCTCATCTATAGAGCAGGGAATAGTTACATCAAGGCGTTGTCCTCGCAGGGTCGGACTGGCTCGCATCTGAGGGCGTGGACCCTTGGCTGGTCAAAGGAGCGTTATGTGATAAATCCTGGTAGGGCATTCCCTACGTGGAGAGGGGTTCGGAAAATTTTGGAAAATCAGTACAAGTTTACGCTATTTTCAGGTTCAAAGTTTATTGATCGCACGGAGTAAAAATTGCAAAATTGAAAGTAAAGCACAGCATTGAGAGCTCACGGTTCGCGTCATCGCGCCTTCAATTTTTCAGATGCAGCACGGACGTCTATCAAGTACGAATAGTTGTATCTCTGCGCCGTCGTTAACGCGCATCCTTTCCCTCGCTTTATTATCATATTGTGTTTGTTTCCGTTTGTCTTATTCGTAATGGTGCTTCAAGCACTACGTGAGTTGTACAGCCGAAGGTAGGAGAGATGTCTTCAGGACTTTTTTTTAAACTTTTCTTCCGAATCAGAGCGACGCTTCAGTGACAGCATAAAGCAGAGCATTGAGAGCTCTCGCTTCGCGTCAACGCGCCTTCAATTTTTCAGATGCAGCGCGGACGTCCATCAAGTACGAATAGTTGTATCTCTGCGCCGTCGTAAGCATGCATCCTTTCCCTCCCTCTTTTTCCATATTGTGTTTGTTTCCGTTTGTCTTATTCGTAATGGTGCTTCAAACTAGAGCAGAGCATTGCGAGTTCACGACTCACGGCATCGCGTCTTGCATTTTTCATATGCAATGTGGACATTCATCTTGCGCGAATAGTTGTATCTCGTTTACATTTTAAATGTCTCTTACTTTTGAATTTCGAGACAAATTAAGGTTAAGTTTGCCCGAGCTATGATGTGGCGCGGTGCCGGACACGGGAGCTGTCAGCAATAGATTTCGGGTGCACTGCAGATTGCAAAACGACGGGTGGCGCGACTGCGGATTGCACAGGAGTTAGGGCGCTCGTATGATGTAAACAAACTTTGGCCGCGGGATTGAAGAATTGAATCTCTAAATTGAATCGGACATCTGAGGAACTAACGAACAGCTTGTGGCTGTAAAAATTGACGACCTGTAATACAGATGGACAAGATTCTAAAAACTCTCTGACTTTTAGAAAGAGGTGGCGGGGGATTGAAAACAAGTTGATGCTGTACATGCTAAAGTAGGTTTTATATATGAAGCGGAAAATTTATTAAAAAGTAGAAATTTAGAAAATATTGACTCATCAAAAACTAATTAGCAATAAATGTATATACATGAATTATGGTTTGTGTTGTAACGTCACCATCAACTGGTACCCTGGATGTGACCTCAAAATGCCATTATCAAGACGTCATTCAAGGATAACTCCATGACGTCATCAACGAGACTCGTTTCCATCGACGTCATCGACAGGTGCCTCCATGACGTCATGAACGGATGTTTCTATGGCGTCCTTGATGGGTGTCCCGATGACGTGATCGGGGGGGGGGGGGGGATTGCTGGTAGATATAGAATTGTCATTTTCTCAACTTAGGGGGATTAAAATACAAGAGGTGAAAGGTAAGGCCTTGTCTCCACGAGACGTTTTCATAGGATTTGTCCCAAGTTCGAATCGCAGGAATGAAGCTTCTGGGATTTTCCCAGTTACCGTCTCCACGGGACGAGGCTCATATACAGTCCTGCGACTAGTTTGCGCGAGAAGATAAATTAGATAAAGTCGAGTATTTAACCGGGATTAAAATACTAATTGCACTCAATTGACAATTATACACATTATTTTAACGAAACAAACATTAACAATGGAGTAATGAATAAAAATATCGCACAATTCGTTTCACTTCTTCCTCTCCTCTCAGTGGGTCCTAGGGGTACAAGTACCATACTTGGTACTGGGAAAAATATTGATTAACTCAATATTTTTCTCAACTTCGTAAGTGGAATTTAACGCTGGGACAAATCTCGTGAAACGGTCCGTGGGGACAAGGCCTAAAGAAAAAAGTAAAAACATTTAGAGCGAAAAGAATCACTCTCAAAAATGGGCAACCACTGTTTGACCAGTTATTCCGATTAATCAGTCCACTGCCCCTTCTTTTATATCGACACGATTCCCCTTTACCTGCACTTCTCTGTAATATACCGTTAAAAAAAGGGCAGCGTTCGGCCCGCAGTCCGGACAAGAAAACTTCTAAAAGTCAAAGTTCTAAAATGAGCCACACGCTTCGGTAGGTATTGTTCATATATTCTCGCGGAGCGCCCTAACTCTTGTGCAATCCGCAGTCGCGCCACCACCGTCGTTTTGCAATCTGCACCCGAAATCCATTGCTGACAGCTCCCGTGTCCGGCACCGTGATATGGCGTGTCCAAATCAACAGTCATTTGGAAAGGAAGAAATATGTTTAAAGGTCTCTTAAGAGGTCTATAAAGGATGCGTATGTCTAAAAATCGAACCGACCAACGCTTCTAAGGGAGTTACACATAGCGAATGAAGGAGGGGGATGATAAAGCACCTGTATGTCAAGAAGAAGGTGAAATTTTCACAGAAAATTGTTTACGCTTCAGAAAGTAGTTCTTGGACCTCTGTTTACTTCTATCCTTCGTTAAAGTACCTTTCTTTACTCCTAACTCTCTCCTCTTCCGTTTATTTAAGAAATTTTTCTCACATATTCTCGTTCGTAATTTTTCTTCTTCTTATTTTGCTATCTGTAAGAGGGGCGCGTTTTCGGCACGGAAAGAGGGCGTATCTGCCAATGGCAGATTGGCCTTATGGCCAGTCCGAGCCTGTGTCCTCGGGTGTGGCGTGAAACAGCGCTAGAGTCATTCACCAAACTGATGGAATAGGTTCCCCACGTGACTCTCAGTTTGTCAAACTTACCGTTCTGTACTGATTTGTCAGTTATGTTTTTCCGAAAAGACATTGCTGGATTTTTATAACTGATAATTGACGTTTGAACAGGAGCCTCAGCCGGTGAAACCATGGATCGGAGTGTGGAATGCTTCTACGCGTGGATCGAAATGTTACGCCTATGATCACGGGACATATGCCACCGTCGGTGCTGAAGACTGTCTCCACTTGAACGTATACACAACGAAGGTAAAATATTTTTAGAGGGATAGATTTGCTCTATCAATGAGGCAAAAAGCTTTGCATAAATAGTTAAAGCAATTGTTTGTCAATCCTATGGTGTTTCGAGGGGGCGTCTCTTGCCCTATCAAGACGAGTATGCTCCGAAATTTTAGTCAGTGATAGAAAATTTCAGTTCGTGCTTCGTCAATAAAAACGGGGTACACTCGGACAGTTTGAACAACAAAAATCGATTACTTGTATTCTGAGATTCACCCTCGAGAAAATAATGAAATATGGTTTACTTACTGTCTCAAAATTGCCAGTTCAGCGAAACCTATGACTTCGCAGTAAATTAAAAATACTTCTTCCTTATTTCTCTTCTTCTATGCTCTTTTTCACGATTATTATTTTTTTTTTTTTAAGTTTTTAAACTCTGATTCATGTTGACTTTTTGTACGAGTTTTTTTGCCTACAAATTTCAAAGTCGTTTTCCAAAATACTTTTTATTTTTTTTTTAAACGAGCTTTGCCATTGGACGTTCATTATGACTCGATATGCAATACTCAATACTCAGTTTTAACTCACAAACCTTTCTTGACTATCTTGTCTTTGACTCAAACTAGTCCAGGCGCCTAGTAAGTCTACCTGGAATTTTGGGTACACCGCGATTTTTTTGGCTTACTTTATGTTTTTGGGTCGCTGAATCTGAATCTGAAGTTTCCTCCCGCGTATCTGGTGAGCATTTTCCGCCATTTTGAAAAAATGGCCTAAAAAGGCCTTTTTTTGCGGTTTTTTTGATATAGCAGCTACGCATGAGAAAAAGTCCCGGATTTTGTTAATGTTTTGAATAGCTGACATAATTTGGAAGAAAATGGTATATAGATATGCTGGGTTTGCTCAAAAATTGAGGAACCTCGGATCTCGGAACTTTGGAACGCTTCGAAACTTGGCTGACCGCGGCGAGCCGGATCACGCGTTAACGGGTGCGCCGCGAAAACGTGAATGGGCGCGATGTTCACGATGCTGCATCTTCCTCAATTTTTGACCAAACCTAGCATATCTATACACCATTTTCTTCCAAATTATGTCAGCTATTCAAAACATTAACTAAATCCGGGATTTTTTGTCATGCGTAGCCGCTATATCAAAAAAACCGCAAAAAAGGCCTTTTTAGGCCATTTTTTCAAAATGGCGGAAAATTCTCACCAGATACGCGGTAGGAAATTTCAGATTCGGATTCAGCGACCCAAAAAACATAAAGTAAGCCAAAAAAATCGCTGTGTACCCAAAATTCCAGGTAGCCTCATTTTTAGCTACCAAGCGCCTGGACTAAACCTATCAAGGAAACGAAAGTTTTTCATCTATAAGAAAGAGTTCAAACAAGCAAATGGAAAAAGAAGCCATTGGGTGACATAGATTCATAGTAAAAAAGCTGAGGTGAGTAAATTATATTCACAGAAGCTGAGTTTTACTTATTCACACATCTTCATCAACTGATTTCAGCTACCGGCATCGAATACAAATCCATCCTTGGACGTAATTGTGTTCATTCATGGAGGTGCCTTCATGTTCGGTTCATCAAATATTTACGGTCCGGCCTATCTTCTTGATTCGGACGCCGACGATATAGTCTTCATTACGCTGAATTACCGACTTGGGCCTTTAGGTAAGCTTGATTATCCCTGGAGCCGATCATTTTGTCTGAGATGCCGTATATTTTATGAATTTCAATGAAAAACTTCTAATAATTTGAAACTATAACACTACCCACACTGAAAAAAAAGTTCTATCGTAAAAGACGAATGTTCAGTACTTTTACATTGGTTGAACTATTCGGTCCACCCGAGCAGTTCGTAGGATCGAACATTCGGTTCGTCAGATCGAACTTCTTTCTTCGGTTCGGTCCAATCGAAGAGTTTCATCTCACGAACCGAAGTTTTCCTTTGACAAACCGGAAAGTTCGATCGATATGGAACAGTGGTGTGGCGTGAATTGCGACGTATCGATTGTTATGTCATTTAAACCTATGGTGAAGAATCGATTATTAAGGTGTTCTCTGCGAACACCCTGTTTATCGATCCTCTTCCATAGGTTTAAATGGCATAACAATCGATATATCGCTATTCACGCCACGCCACTGATATGGAACACCGAGTGTGTCGCGTTAGGGGTTGGGACTGAGTGTTAAACGGACTGAAAACGTCTAAGAGCCCAACTTTACGCGCACGAAAAATAATAAATTGTGGGAGAGCAGAATTGAGGTAAAGATGAAAATAGATGAATTGAACTTGTTGGAAAACTGGACGCTGTATTCAGGAACTACTAACAAGATAATAATTTGACTTATGACTTGATTGAGCGCAGAGTATGTGGCCGAAGCTTTCGCTGAGGTGGTAGGAATCGAAGTAAGTGAACATTAATCTCTTCAGCCCTTACGAGGCGTGGATGAGCATGAGCAAGAATCGGTCCGCATTGGATCAGCTTGTCGTTACACTGATTAGATTAATTAGATGAATTAGATGGTTGTTCTGATAGGATGTAAAAAGCGGCTTAAGGCCTGAAAATTTGAAAACTGAGATTTTAAGAGAGAGATGGAAGAAATGGGTAAGGAAAGGATGGATGAAAAACTTAGAGCGTTGCAAGGATGCGACAGAGTGTCCGGTTCATAATATGATTGAATTTTTTTTTCGCAGTTTACCTTTTAATTAGACCGTGCGGGCGGAGCGGCACCAACAATTGGACGTCATTTTGCAATAGGGAACTAAAATTTTTGACCCATCCGTAAAAGCACCTATCTGCATAGAGAAACTGAAGGCACTTACGTTGTTTCTAAAATGAGCCCAAAATTGTAGTCCCATATTGAAAAATGTCGTTGAAAATAGCAGTGCAACTTTAAAATACTCTGAACGCCACCATAGGCCGCCTTTTCCAACAATGATAAAAATATTTGTGTTCTTGTTTTACTTCTGGTTAATATAGGAAGTGACACACAAATAAAGACCAATTTTGTGTTGATTGTGGTACAGTTTTCACTTATAATGTAGAGCGGAAAACAGTGGAGAGACTGGGAAAATTGCGACGTCCGATTGCGACGTCCGATTGCGACGTCCGATTGCGACGTTCGATTGCGACGTTGATATTTACCACTCGTCTTTCATAACATTCCTTCGAGAAATTGCCATTTTTTCTTGTCAACCAAATGCTACAGTTATTTTGTGTTTCTTTCTCTGTATTAATGAAACTTTTGTGTTGAAATGTCTCTCTGTGCACTATTTGAATCTGAATCTATGGTAAAAGTCACAAAACACGTACCCAAGTAGTATTTCTAAACGGAAAAATCGCTATATGTTGCGATTTGGCGATAAAATCGCCAGGATCATCAACATCTGAGCGATTATCTTTGATCTTATCGGAATAAAATCGCGATTTTATCGCCCGGCAATTCATCGCGATATTTTCGAGATAAAACTCGCGATAAATGGCGATTTAATCTCGACTTTATCGACGAAAATTGATCGCGATTTGATCGAACCAAAAATTGCGATGTGTAGCGAATAGCGATTTAATCGCCATATATCGCAATTTTTCATGCGATAATACCTCGATATATTGCAACCGATATAATCGCGATAACCAACCGATAAAATCGCTATTTATCGCGATCACTGCTACTTGGGTATCTCGTTAAAAATTTTTTGTCACACCTCATTCTTTCACGAGGAAAGCAACAAACATTGCATATGCTGGAATTTTTACAGATTAGTTCCCTTTTCGGGAGGACAATGGGCCTGTTGCATGCAAGAGATACAGCCGCGCGAATAGACTCTTTAGAGGTTAAATGACACGAAAATTACGATGGTCACATTAAAAAAGTCTGAAATACACTCCTTACTGCGCAATTTGCGTTGTTAGGAGCACGCTTTTTCAAATTTCCCGCGTCGGGGGGCAGTTTTCTTACGGAGACAATTAACGGCAACTCGCGGCTATTTCCGGTCAACTAAAACTGACAGCATAACCTAAAAATCGGAGCTCGTGATATCGTGAAATGAAATGTAGAAGGATTGCGTTGGATATTTAAAAGTTGATCGATTTGGTGACCGCATAAAGCGTATATGGACCACTATAAGAGATCACGTTGGGTTTGTGAACAAACTGAAGGAAAAAATAACAACAACAACAACGACTCGGCATCTTCCGGAAATCACCGAGCCCGCCGTTAGCTCGTTTCCGGTGATTAGAAAACTGCCCCCAGACGCGGGAAATTTGAAAAAGCGCGTTCCTAACAACGCAAATTGCGCAGTAAGGAGTGTATTTCAGACTTTTATAATGTGACCATCGTAATTTTCGTGTCATTTAACCTCTATAAAGTCTATTCGCGCGGCTGTATCTCTTGCATGCAACAGGCCCATTCTGTGAAAATCTCGGACAAAAAAGTTCATTAGTTTTAAAAGAAGGAAATTGAAATGTTAGCAGGGATTTTTGAACGTCGCTCAGTGAAGCGAGTAATTGGGAGAAGTCAGACGTGCATGATGTGAAACTTTAAAAGCTTATTCTTTCGTTGATATTGCGGAACGTAGAGGTTCAAACATGGTTTCGTTGGTTTCTAACTAACCGATCTTCAAAAAGCACACCTTAAAATTTAGAATATGACCAAACAAATAGGTATCAAAAGTTTGCAATTCTAGCCAAAAGTTCCAGTCCAACCTCTTATCCTAAGCTTATTCCTTCGTTAACATTACGGAACGCAGAGGATCAAAAATGGTTTCATTGGCTTCTAATTAACTGATCTTCAAAAAGCACCCCTTGAAATTTCGATTACGGCGAAACAAACAGGCATCAAAATTTTGCAATTTTAGTCCAAAATTCCAGTCCAACCTCTTATTCTAAGCTTATTCCTTCGTTAACATCATGGAACGCAGAGGATCTACAATGGTTTCATTGGTTTTTAATTAACTGATCTTCAAAAAGCACACCCGAAGATTTAGAATATGCCTAAACAAATAGGTATCAAAATTTTGCAATTTTAGTCAAAAGTTCCAGTCCAACCTCTTATCCTAAGCTTATTCCTTCGTTGACATTGCGGAGCGTAGAGGTTCAAAAATATTTTCATTGAATTCTAACGAACCGATCTTCAAAAAGCACCCCTTTTTAGAATATGACCGAACAAATAAGTTTCAAAATTTTGCAATTTTAGTCAAAAATTCCAGTCTAACCTGTCTCACTGACCCCTTGCACTGTGTGTTGCAATCGAGGCACGTACGTATTTTGCGACTTTTGCCTTCAAAAATGCCTCCCTGTGTAATGATTTTTTCATTCGCAAATTCGTCTATATTTTTGTCATAATTTTAATTTTTGAGGCAAAAAATACTCTCAAAGAGTTGCACAGTCTTAGCAACGTGACGTTTCGAATGCTGAGCATTATTCCCTTTATCCATCTGCTGAATTGTAATAATCTGAATCAACACACGCTTACTCATAAGGCTAAGCGGCGACTTTAACGCGGAACAGAAAAGTAAGAGATCCTCCACTGCAAGAGAATTTCTCTTCCTATTCCATTCTTACGAGGCAAAGTAGTATTGTAGCAACTTTACTACCATATTGATAAAGAAGGAGCAATATTGCGCTTGAAATTGTTGACCGAAAGTTACTTTTTGTATCAGTATGCGATATGTTAGAAAAAGTTAATCGCAGGTAAAAGTTCAATTCATTTGTAGTTCTTTGTAATTTGGAATATTGCAGGGTAATGTTACTGGTAATATTGTTGACACTGCTCCCACGATTATTAACGCAAAACGTTTGCCAGTAATACAAATATTACGAATATTTTGCAAACCTTATCACCGCTATCATCGTAGGACTTTAAGTTGTATGCGTAGCATATTAAGAATTAACTCTTCTCGTGGTGTTTTACTGGCAAATATCAAAAAAAAAAAAAAAAAAAAAAAAAAAAAGGAAAGAAATTGCTACCAAATTTCCTGCATGGCAATATTGCAATTGGACGTGTTTGAACGGAAATAAAGTCAACATACCATTGCAACTTGGTAATAGTGCTACTGATTTTATTGACCGATGTGACAACATTGCGCTTCTCACCAAGATTTAGACGTATTCTTATGCCGCAGAATTACGCTGAATTTAGCAGCTGAATGTGGAAGTCAACAGTCATCGCCCAACGGCTGAAATTTAGCAAATTCGAGTAATTTTCATACATATGTATTAAATCTACTCGAATAGTTCAGACAATTCCAACATTAGTCCGATGGTTGCGTTGAATTTTGCCGTTGAATTGTTGAATTTTGCGCGTCACGCGCAAAATTCAGGCATCGGGCCGATGACTTCCACATTCAAGCCACATTCAGCGTGTGATTGCGGCATCAGTTGAATTTTCGCCACTGAATTTGGTTGAAATTTTTTACTTACGTCAACCTCCGTTACAACAAAAGGAAATTCCCTATGGGCGACGGTGCGCTTAATTTGGTTTTCGTGCTGGCAGCAGTGACAACCACATCCTAAATTCTCGACTCCTAAGTGGGTTGAAAAGTGGCTGGATGCAAACGTCGGCGAAAAACCGAGCAACTGAATTTATTTATGACTTCAGCATAACATTTTCGTCCATTGGTTTGCAAACTCTACCAATCTGGTTGAAAAATTCGATCAAATCCACTCGCTAGGGATGGTAGAATGTTTAGATATTCGAATATTCGATACTCGAATTATTGGCACCGAGATAATCGCATCAAATTCGAATATTCGCTTCCAAAGTATTCGAAACCGGAAATTCGAATATTCGAATAATCGCATTCCAAAGTGTCAAAAGTGTCATTTTATCTCTCACGGTTCGTAAAAAATCAAAAATAGATGCAATAATCGGAAATATTCGAATATTCGCTTCCGAACTATTCGCAATCGCATGATTCGAACTCTCAAATAATCGCAATAATCGCATTCGAAAAGTTTCGAATATTCAAATACTCGCATTCTAATTCGATATTCGTCCATCCCTACACTCGCAAAAATTCGCTTCTTTGGATCTTGAAAAATATTTAAAAAGCGAAGAATAAAGAGCTCTGTCTCATAATTTTCATAAATAAAAACCCGTCTTTTTTTCTTCTTTTTTTTCTTTTAGGTTTTCTATCAACGGGGGATGATGTGGTTTCTGGAAACAACGGTCTTAAAGATCAGGTCAGTCTCAATCTATTTTTTAATAGTATTGGCAATGATTTAGGTTGGATTCATAAAAAATAACCGGATTTTTTTATGACCAGGGGTCTCTTGTAAATCATCTGCCAGAATTATTCTCCATAATGAAAGTCAAGGTGAATTCATGCGGCCTTCATGTTTATCTCAACATGAGAGGGACCAATTTTCACTTGATGTCTTCCATGGGTTTCCTTAAATCCTCCTATTCAGTGGAGGAACTCGGTCTCAGAATAAAGACTGAACAATTCGCGGTAATCCCTCAGAATGAATTTTTTACTTCCTTCATCAAGACGCACAAATTTAAATCCCTCTGCTTATCAAAATTTTAATAAGCAGCTTGAGGATGAGGACCGAATTGTGAAAGTAATGACTGAATACTTCACAGGTGGCAGCATTGAAATGGATCCAAAAGAATGTGGCTGCATTTGGTGGAAACCCACAGAGTGTAACAATAATTGGAAATTCAGCCGGTGGCGCCAGCGTGCAATATCATTTTCTTTCACCGCTGTCAGACGGTAAGTGGTACTTGGGTTTAAGTGGTTATCAATTATGAAAGCAAATAAAACGATTCGGGAATGACTTAAAAGTACTGATCTCAATTAGCATTTCATGACAGTGTGGACAAGAGGAAGAGGAAACCCGAATATGTAATGCAATTTTCACAAAGATCCCAAAGGTTAGTTTTCTTTTCGGAGAAGAGTTTTTAAGATAATTTTAGAATCACCAACAATTTACCGGCTTGGCTCAAGCATAGTAAATTGAGCGGCTCAAGTCTTTTAAAACGAAATTCGCCGTTTATTTTATGCATGCATCAAATGGAATCAATAGGTGGAAAAAAAACACGTACAGAAGATTCAATTTAATTAAACAATTTTTTAGTGAATTTTCAAATTTCATCGCTTTACTTTCGACAAATTATGATCAAAGGATACCCCAAACGTCACAGATTTTGAAGTTCTTACTTCTGAACTTTAGCATAAACCTTTTTTTGTAACTTGTTTTCCATTCATAATCGCTCCTTTTTTTGGCTTTTTCACGGATAAAATCGAATTTTTGTCGAGTTTTCTGGAAATATTTCTCTGCTTTAAGCAACTTGTCCGCGACAAGAGTCGCGAATTTATCTTAATTGGATTTTTTGTTTGTTTGTTTGTTTGATTGAGCGTGACGGTGTGTAAGAACCGAAGGAATTTTCGACTCAGCGGGATTTCATACTTTAATACTCGTTCTGTCCCTCCCTCCCCTCTCTCTCTCATGAAAAATGAATGAATCGACTAAACTTAAGAAAGTTAATATGGAGCAGAAATCTTCAAGCACTTCAGAAAGAATTTATTTTCTTAAGTAAACATTTTTTCCCCCTGAGGGCATCGCTATTATGTTCTTGGTATCAGCGACGTTTGGAAAGCTCCACTAATAACCCTGGGCACAAGACGAAAAGAAGTTGCGCAAAATTTTATGAATTAACAGTGCAAACTTTTCCTTCATGAAGCAAAACATTCATCTGAAAGTTAAATTGTCGAAAAAATTGAAGGCACCCTCCAAGAACAACAGAAATTGATGAGTCGACCCGCTAAAGATCCACTTATGCGCAGAGTGGAGATATTGCGTGAGTTATGAAACCAAATAATTAAAAATCGCGCGATTCTTTCGAGATCACGGCCTCATGTAATGTTTAGATATCTGTGAGAGAAGACATCATTCTGGGGTGATGGCGAAAACGTGACCTATTCAGATTCTTTTTGAGTGTTGAAAAACCTCTCAAGTGCTCTAACACTGAAGAGTAACGATTTGTATTTTCTTTGGCACTCATTTCAAGAGGACCAGACTTATTTGCTTAATTAATTCATCTAATCATCCAACATTCATCTGGTTCAAGGCACACTTACATTTTAAACTCCTCCAGACAGAGGAGGAGATGGGCACGTTGATTATTTAAATGTTTGTTTCTTTTAAGGGGAATAGCACGGAGGCAAGTAATGTTAAAATACAGGGTGATCCAAAAGTCCCTTCCACCCCCTCTAACTTTTTACCTAATTGAGGTAAAGATTTGAAACTTGGGGGATATTCCTAGGTCAAAGGGAGCTACTTTTTGGCCCCCCTAAAATTTTCAGGGGGGCCCCCCTTGGGGGGGCAACGGCCCCCAACTTTTAATTTTCAAATGGGAAGACCCCCTTTGTGATAGCTCGTTCGAAAGAGCATAAAAAAAGAAAACTTTTCGCGCAAACCCGAAGTCAATATCTCAAACCGTTTCAAAATGGCGGCCGGTTAAAGTTCAAAATGGCCGAAAATTCACACCGGTTATTTGTCGACGGATTTGCGCGAAAATCGGTATGTAGGGGTATTTTGACACGAGAAAAACGAATTTGACGTTAGATTTTAAAAAAAACCGAAATTTCCAAAATGGCCGCCGGTTAAAGTTCAAAATGACAAAAAATTGATTTTTTTAGAAATCTAAGTTCAAATTTGTTTATCTTATGCCAAAATACTCTCAAATTCCAAGTTTTAGGCAAATCCATCAGCAAAAAACCGACGTGACAATTTTCGGCCATTTTAAACTTTAACCGGCGGCCATTTTGGAAATTTCGGTTTTTTTGAAAATCTAACGTCAAATTCGTTTTTCTCGTGTCAAAATACCCTACATACCGATTTTCGCGCAAATCCATCGACAAATAACCGGTGTGAATTTTCGGCCATTTTGAACTTTAACCGGCCGCCATTTTGAAACGGTTTGAGATATTGACTTCGAGTTTGCGCGAAAAGTTTTCTTTTTATATGCTCTTTCGAACGAGCTATCACAAAGGGGGTCTTCCCATTTGAAAATTAAAAGTTGGGGGCCGTTGCCCCCCCAAGGGGGGCCCCCCTGAAAATTTTAGGGGGGCCAAAAAGTAGCTCCCTTTGACCTAGGAATATCCCCCAAGTTTCAAATCTTTACCTCAATTAGGTAAAAAGTTAGAGAAGGTGGAAGGGACTTTTTTATCACCCTGTATGAGTACCGAGTCCAGAATTGAAGTGTTTATTATTCGCAATGATATCGCACATAAGTGCCCTTACAAGTAAGTGCAGACAAGTGGGTGAGAATGGATAACTTTGTCACTCATTGGCCTCACTTGTGAGCTAAACTTAATTGATAACAAAATAATCCGTACCTCGATTTTGATGTTTTAAAACTGCAGTTTCCCCTCAACTTTGTTTCAAAATAATACAGACACAAGTATTTTTATCTGATTTATTTTAAAGTGGATTACAAATAAAAAGCAAAAGAAAAGAAATATACAATATTTCACGAATCGAACATTTTGTTTCCCTCACATGACTTACCTATCGATGGTACGACTGCGGGAAATCGTATCTCAATTACATGTATGATGTTTCAAAATCTCTAGCTCCAATTTCATATCATCACAGGAGAAGAGACCAAGTCGCTATAACTTGAGAACTAATTGAATATTCCTCACATGAGGAAGAATACCAGGAAAGTTTCCAAATAACGTATATACACCAAAAATGTTGATCCCTGAATAAAGGAAAACTTAAGAAGAAACATATACTCTGTTTCTGCTGAAGCTTTAACTAATATTTCATGCGAAAAACTTTAGGCCAGCTTTGCAGAGGATTGCTCTTTGAAAATGTTGCACTTTAACGACAAAATAATTGTTTCAAGAGGTAGAACATTCCAAACATAGGACGACTCGTTAATACAGGTTGTAGGAAACTCTAAAAATCTTTTTTAGATACCTACATTTTTTCGATTTCGAGGACCGGTAATGTTCTGATACATTTAAACAACCATCGCATTTTCCAAAAAATTGATAGTGCCGCGATAAAAATCAGTAATAGTTTACTTAATCAGCACAGCAACGACGAAATTAATTTGAGGTGTAAAAGAAACAAGCGTAGCGCCTTGCGCCCTTAGTTGGTGTCGCAAGCGGCGAATATTGAACGAATTCCATTATAACGCCGCATGCAACTATTCGGGCTCTACGGATGTCCATGTTGCATACGCACAAAATTGGAGGCGTTTTGAATCGCTAGGAACTCACCGCTTCACGCCAGCGCGCGGCGCGGCGGCCGGCTTTATCGCGAAGATCCGAAATGACAGAGCGCTTTTTAGTCTTCACGTTTACACTACAGAGATATATCTTAGGCACAAATAGTCGGGCTACAAATCTTGCTCAGCACATCGCTGAGTTGGGTGCTTCGGACTCAAAAATTGACTCTCTTTCAATCCTAAAGATATTAGATATGAAGACGAGACTTCGATATTGCAGAAATGACCGATCCTAGGTAGGCGTATGTTATTTACTCAATTTCTAAATTAAGGTTCGTAAGTTGGACCAAAAATAATTTCTTAATAATATGATATTGTATAGGAATATGTCTAGTTCTACTTATGGGTATTTTTACATTAGAAAAAAGATACAGAGTTGGCGATAGGATAGTAAAATATTTCATTATTCGACGTCTGTCTGGATAATCCAATTTTGGATCATCCAGACGTAGCTCCTACTGCAGACGCAAGCAAAACCTTAAAATATGAAGAAAACTACAGAATACAGGCTCACATTCATTCATGTTATCAAAAGGAAATACATCATTGCTACCGCTTGCAACTTACAAAATAACGATGGAAAAAAAAATATCTTCGCATATTGGCAGAAAAATCGTGGAAATTTTTAGGATATAACGTTGAGTTTTTTCCCAGTCAAAAAATAAAGGATGACAGAAGTGTGAAGCCTGCAACATGTGGGCGGATTTAGACACTTCGAAATAGGGAAAATTTTCGGAATTTCAAAGCATCCAATGTAGATACAGTTTTAGTCAATTTTGTCCTGAATAATTGCCAAATAAATAATTGCATCCTTCCTTCCTTCTTCTTTCCTCCGTTCTTCCTTTCTTCTTCCTCATTTTTTCGGGTGAATTCTTGGATCCGCTTATGCTGCAACAGAGCTGTGCTAAAGAAAAACGCCGTATGAGCCTTCAGGTGTTGGCAAATTTCCTCTGGCAAATCACTAAGTGTCAGGAAAGTGATTGAATATTTTCCCGCCAATTTCTTAGATAATTTTATTCTCAATTTCACCTAAACTCCCTGAAAATTTCGAGGACAAATATTCATAACTTTCCTAAAAAAAAAAAAATTTTATCCAAGGAAATTTAGCAACTCTCGAATGTTCATACGGCGTTCTACCTCAGCACGGCAGAACTGTGCGAATCATTCCGACAGTTCCACTGTCGAATGCCGTTGGGTCCCCATACAATAACTTATCTCCTAAACGTTTTACAGTCGTGGCTTATACATATATTACGCCCCTCCCCCTCGTTTTAAAGGAACATATACGAGTTAGGTTTCAGAAACATATTAAAAAAAAAAATTTGGACGTATTTCAGCCAAACGGAACCATAGATTAAAGATTTTAAATTTAAATTTTCGAACGAAACAATGTCGATCGAATCTACGTCGATCGAATATACGTCGATTAAAAGTACGTCGATAAAAACTATGTCGATAAGAAATAGT
This sequence comes from Bemisia tabaci, assembly GCF_918797505.1. Taxonomy (NCBI): domain Eukaryota; kingdom Metazoa; phylum Arthropoda; class Insecta; order Hemiptera; family Aleyrodidae; genus Bemisia; species Bemisia tabaci. The sequence goes on from NC_092797.1 coordinate 52,698,964, forward strand.
TCGATGGAACGTATGTCGATGAAAAAATTGTCGATCGAAAGAGTGTCGGTCGAATCCATGTCGATTGAATTGCGTTTTCGATTTTCGATCGACTTGCGTCGACGATTCTTGTACCCTTAAAAAATAGTTCGATGGAACGTATGTCGATGAAAAAATTGTCGATCGAAAGAGTGTCGGTCGAATCTATGTCGATTGAATTGCGTTTTCGATTTTCGATCGACTTGCGTCGACGATTCTTGTACCCAACACCATGGACGAGTGAGAAAGGCGGAGTGTGCTCTAAAAATCTGCATAAGAAACGATGTTACAGTGGGCGTGATTCCCTTTGCAGAATTGGGAAAGTGGGAATTTACGCTCTGTCGAACGGAACTATGTGCCAACTGAATGCGGCACTCATGAGCCATGAAAATGTGACAAGAGCCTTGTGGACAAGGCTCATGACGACGGTGAAAGTCGGCAATCACATAACTCGTTTGCGGTGTCTGAAAATCTCCGCCTCTACGTCATTTTTTTAAAGGAGAACAAATTGATATTATTTCTTGAGGTTTTTGCAGAATTTTCTTCGCATCGAGAAGAAAAATCATGGCAGTTTTAAAGAATTGCCGTTGAGTAGTTTTCCATTTAAAAAATAAAGTATGACAGGAAGTCTGCGACGTCGCAAACCGAGTTATGTGATTGCCGACTTTCACCGTCGATGAGTTAAAGACATCGGACGTTGATCCCAGTCCCGAATCTGTCACCGCTGACGTCACTGGCGCTTTATAGTTCCCGTTCATTTTTACGGCCCTCGCATAGCGAGCAAACCCCTTCTTCCCCACCTGTCTCTCGTTCCGTTTGACAGAAATACTGCCGTGCTAAGGAAGAACGTCGTATGAACATTCGAGAGTTGCAAAATTTCCTTCGATAAAATGATTATTTTTGCGGAATGTTGTATGAATATTTTTCCTTGAAATTTTTAGGAACTTCAGGTAAAATTGCGAACAAAATCATCTGAATAATTGGAAGGATAATATACATAAGTTTACTAGGAAATTAGTGTTTTATCAAATCAAATTTGGCAACGCCTGAAGTTCATCTGGCGTTTTTCCTTAGCACACCTTATCTTGCGCCTGATTAAGCTTTAATTGTTCAGCAAGCTGCTTCTTCATGTCGCGAACGCAGTCCTGCAAGGGGATGAAAGCTCCATCGACCTCCCTACTTTTCCGACTTTCCCGACTATCCCAGCGCATTAAATATGTCGGGACATAGAAGGAGCAAGCTGTTTGATGAGTGAGGGGCTTTGCCTGGCAGGGCACGACAGAGCACTGAGCCTTGATCGCAGTTGAGCAAATTCCACGAAGTTCGGCAGGGATTTGCTTGAACTGTCCGTAGATTTTCTGGCATTCTCCGTCTCCAGTCCACGATATCCCGGAATTGACCTTGCAGTCATCATTGGCCACTGCCTCCCACATTCCCTCTACTATGCTCCTGAACTTGTCCAACTGAAAACGAGGCGCCCCGAGAGAACTTTTGTTAAGATATTACGAAATATTATTCTCCTCCGGACGAAAGAAAGTAACAGCATTCAACGCTGCGGAATTTCCCCTCGCGAATTGTATTTTCAACTGGAATTCGTAGTAGAAATTGGCTGTAAGATCTGCATTACATAATACCATAGACCTGTAGCCAGCTATAAGATTTATTATAGCCTCTATAGCCGGCAATAAAATTTCTCATGGCATTTTATGGCTGATGGCGATAAACTATATAGCCCAGCGAGAGGAACCATAAGCGCGGCTGTATAATTTTATGTCGCTTCGTATAGCCCGGTTGTATGATTATCTTTTCTTTCTATAGCTTCCTATAGCCGGCTATGAGAATTCCTAATGTATTTTGAAACGCAGCTCCTGCATCCGATTTTTACCAGGGAATAACTGTTGGGTTGGAAATTTTTAACTTGACATTATTGCTTTGACTACAATAAAAAGACAGTAATATTTTGGACAAAAGTGGCACGGTCATATTTCTGTAAAAAAATGAACTGTTTGAGTCAATTTTGCAAGGTTGGAATGGAGTTACACTCTTTCGTCTGAAAAACGTCGGTACGTCGTGCAGTAGGGCAGAACGTGCCCTGAGGCGAAAGAAAGAAACAATAGGGAATCGGAAAACAAGTCAAAGAAATAAAGGAAAGATTAGGGCGTCTTATACAAAATACCTACAGGTTCCAAAGGTAAAAAAAAATCCAAAGGTAGATATGACCAAGAATAATTTTTGAGGTTGAATCCGAATTTCTGGTTTCTTGACCAATTTTCCTAGTGTTACCTACGGAGAATGGGAATATCCGCCAATCGCTTTTTTCCGAGGTTTTTAAAAACTATCTTACTTCTGAAGCACAAAATCCAACAGATAACTTTTTCCAACATTAAAGCTGCTAAAATTTTTTGTAAAAATAATATGCACTTCTTTGAACGTACGTTGGCGAGCGCTAGATCCACAAAAAGGTCAAACGATGCCGAAAAAAAGTGCGATTTTCTGACATTTTTTGCTTCAAACCCGTAGGTACTCGTTCAACGCAACATGCCCGTTCGTGGTTCGTGAGCTAAATGCCAAGATAATGGTGACCTCCGACATTGAACTTGATATAATTTTCAACATAAATAAAACGGGGTGGAAAGTTTTTTGCATGTGTCAAAAAAGACCCGATAAGGTTAGAGAGTAAGAAAACGTAAGTAGAGAGTAAGTTTAAAAAATAAAGACACTATGATTTTCTGCTGTTATCCGATTTCCCAGAGCATACGGACAATTTGCTGGATAAAAAATTCAGATTCAGCGCATAAAATTACACACAAATTGCTCATGACCAGATTTCACCCATATACATCCACAAATTCATTGTTGTCTGGACCACTGAATATTTCAAGGTTACGAATGGGGCATAAAATGATGAATTGAACTTGACCATATGTGGTAAAGATAACTTTAATATACATTTTCTTTCCGTTTGTGCATTACCTCTAGAGTTGGTTCTTGTTAATGTTGTTGACCGTTGACAAAGTAGTCATTCGTAATGACTACAGATCAAAGAAATTAGTAAGTATTTGGGTAATATGACAGATAAGGGCAGAGAGACTATTTTAGTGGCATCTCGAATTATAAACATATCGAACGCATGAATAAAGGGGCGTTAAGGTGATTCGACGGTTGCCATTTTTTGTGTCAGAGCGACGTGCGATATATCGCATTAATTCGTTCCATAATTTCAGCTACTTGTCATTTTGGTCGAATTTTGAGATCGCACTCCTGTTGTTATGAAACTAAAGAATTCGTGTACCAAATTTGACAAAGAAATTCAACGCAATAAAGGCAGGGTTTTTTTAGAGGAAAAATATCGCATTCGATACCGTTATCGAAACTGCACTCGAATGGGATATTTTTCCTCCAAAAAAAATCCGGCCTTTATTACGTTGAATTTCTTTGTCAAATTTGGTACACGAATTCTTTAGTTTCATAACAACAGGAGTGCGATCTCAAAATTCGACCAAAATGACAAGTAGCTGAAATTATGGAACGAATTGATGCGATAAATCGCACGTCGCTCTGACACAAAAAATGGCAACCGTCGAATCACCTTAAGTACGTGCAACACATGCCTATACTGCTACAAACACGTACCCGCGGAGGGAGGGCAAAATGTCAAGAGTATTTCAACAAAAATCACCGAGAGCTCCAAAAAAAATTTTCTAAAGTTCTAGGAAAGTTTTTCTCCACAGCTAGTTATTTTTGCATAAGCACTATATTTGCTAAACTTTGAAATAAGGGACGCTGTCGCATATAATGTAATAGAGAAATTGCATCCAATTTTAATTATTTGGCATGTTACGCAAACCCACGATTTGGGTAGGAAGTATCTAGTGCTTTTTTCGTACAAAATCAGGTTGTTTACCCAAGCTAGTATGCAAAAAGTGGCATGTACGTCTATCTGGTCAGCTACGGAACAAACTAGTGAATTGTTTCCTTGTTGAAGGTAAAATTCGGACACTCCTAGTTTCATTCTGCAGGCTAATATTGGAATTAGATGAAGCGATAGACAAAGAGGACATAGATAAAATAGAGCGATCCGATTGGTGGAAGTGGATGATTGCAATGGACAAAGGAGGTAAACTGACAGCACCTCACCAGCCAGAGACCCCATATTTAGTTTATAATATTTTTCTTTGACAACCACCCGTTTTAACCAATAGAATCGTTCATTTTCCCTTTGTCTTCGTTGTCGACATCCCTGTCGATCAATCTCAAAAATCGGCATGCTGCAGTTACGCAATGATGCGGACGCTCTCTTAGATAATATGACAGAAAATCCTTACCTTCATTCTTGGGTCTCCATCGTACTTGTTGTGCTTCTTTAAGTAAGCGTTGACCCTACAACTCCCCTTGTTCGTTTGATCCAAATTTATACGGCCGTAAACTTTGGTGACTTCCCCTAAGATTACGGGGCTTTTATAATCCCTCAAGCTCGGATTGCCATCTGAGCTAGACCTACTCGGTGATTTATCGACTGGCCAGGGATGGAAAGTAAAATTGTATAAGTAAGGAGTGAGTGAAAAGTATTACGAACATTGAAATTCATTCTTCAGCGCTAGAACGGCGCACAGTGCGGCATCCTTATGGACGATGCCGACAAAAATCGATAAAAGACACTAAACTCTAAATAATGGAGATAGTAGCACCGACATAGGAAAAACCTTTGGCACTATCAAAGTAAAAAAATCGAGGAATAAGAAAATGTTACATCGCAGGAGTTTTTGCTCATTTTCCGAGAAAAGTTCATTCGATGTTGGCAACCTCGAATCAGCCCTGTGTTAACAATGTAAAAGCAACGTGAAACACCCAAACTTCAACTTCAAATATCTCTGATAGTCGCAAAAAGTCGCAAGATCTTTTAGGTAGAATTGAAATTGGATATCCGAGGATTAAGAAAATGTCAACCACCCGGAGCATTTCGCGTTTCAAGTAAGAGATCTTCATTTGAAGTTGACGTCTTTTTCCCATGTATTTCTTATGGACCAGTGATTTTTGACCCATTTCTCGCTCACTTTCTACCCAAATTTGAAGTAGTTTTGAGCAAAAAATATGAAAAAGAAACATCATTGTGAGTCAGAAATATCTTCAAGATGACAAACTCCAAAAAAAATATTCAGATGTCGAGTTGTAAATTTTTCATTTTTGTCCACAGAGGGCCGCACTGTGCGGCGGTAAAGGTAACTACACAGGATGTCTAGCAATTTTCAAAAATAAAATTCCCTGACATTCCTTGATTCCCCTGACCAAATAACCGGTAAAAATTTTCGAATTCCTTGACGCACGGAAAACACAATTCCCCGACATTTCCCTGACAAAAAGAAAAAATATTCCTGATTTTTTGACACGGTTGAACTGATATTAGATGTGAGTAAGATTTGTTTCATGTTTTAGGAATATACATTTGATGAAATAAATAGAGCAAAATACAAGGTGCCTTGACTGAAGCGAGATACATATTTTCTCTCTTTTTTAAAATTTAAAAGACATCAATGGAAATTCTGGAACAGAAAAAAAGTTATGGGCGAAAAATGGGGAAAAACCGTAAATTTTAGTCGTTTTTTCAAAATGGCGGCCGGGAGGAGGGTTGGATCTGTCAGGCAAGTCGAAATTCGGATTCTACGACCCAAAAAACATTAAGTCCGCCCATAATTGCTAGTTCGACTAAACTTTCCCGCTAGAATTCTCTATTCCCTGGACGAAAGTAACATTCGCGGAGTATATGATCCGAAAAATCCGCGTTTTTCGATTTCCCTGGCGTTTTCCTGACAAAAAATTGCTTGCAAAATAATATTCCCTGATATTCCAAATTTCGCAGATTCCCTGACACTAAAAAAATTCCCCGACGTTTCCCGGTTTTCCAGGTCGGTAGACACCCTGCTACAGATGACTAGACACTGGTTATCTATGTAGTCTAAAGGGCGTTCAAGAATAAATGCGCCATATTTAGGGAGCAAAATAATTTTTTTTTTTTTTTTTTTTTTTTTTTTTTTTTTTTTTTTTTTTTTTTATAAACTTTTCTGAAAACGCTTATTTCGATATTTCAGTCCACCGAAGTTCAGAACACCCCGCCCCCCCCTCAAAAAATTGCCTTCGACTGTTCCAAAGCGTCAGATGTTGATGAAAATTAGGGGCTGGGAGTAATTTTTTTGTGGTTTCAAACGTCACCACTTTCACGGAAATACGGTGGGAACCATTTGTACAAGGGAAGCTCTTTATTACGAGGTAAAAAAAGTCATCCGCCAAAAGTTCTTGGGAGATAACGAAAAATCTGCTACGGACATATCGGTGCTGCCTACCTTCACAGACGATTTTACATCTTCCATCCGCAGTCAAAATTTTCATCGTCATTAAAACAAAAAGAGCCAACAGAGGTCTTTTGGACATTTTGCTTACCACCTAACCACCTAAATCTGGCGCTTTTTCAGCAGGAGGTACATTGCCGCGGTGTTAATCTTGCCCAGGATTAATACATTATCTTTACTTTAATCAATTGGTTTCTTGTTTTTGGTACATGTTTGATTTAGCTGTTCATTGGAGTTTTTCTTGTAATTTCTTGGTTACCGCTTGCTGAGATGCGTGTCCTTTTCCCAAATTAGAGGCACGCCCAGGCCCTTATGTCGTCCATACACCCCAATGCTTTTCCCGGTTCATTTCTGGGCGCAGTTACGGCCTTTCGTCAGTCCAGTGCCGTATTTGTTGCGGTCCCAATGACGTTGGATCAGTTACTTCTTAGTTGTTACTGCCTTACTGATATACTTTTTTGTATTTTTTTATTCTTTTTTCATAATATGCAAATTTGAAAGGTTATCTAACAAAATAATGGTAAAGTACACATACGTGTGTAAATGTGATTTAAAAAAAAAAAAAATTAATAGTGAACCGCAAAACTACCTAATTTGTCCTGACGCTTAATTATTTTTCATCAAGATTTGATGGGAGATAAAATCGTGCCTAAAAGTAGGCAACCCCAGCGCATATGTATGTGGCTGATGATTTGACTATCTTCCGGGAGCTCTCGAATCTTTGGCAGTTTTTGGTCTTTGAAAACACAGTAACGAAAGTCTTGGCTACTGTGTTTTGCACATCGTGTTTCTGGCGAAAACACAATTTCTGAACTCAAATCGAAGAATCGCGGAGTATACAAGAACTCCCTCGTATAATAAATGTCGAAGGCAATTAGTCAAATCAGGCATTTTATCAAATGCCCAAGCCGGTAGTCAAATGTTGACAGTTTACGGAATTCTGTAATATGGCGAGGAGTTCACGGGTTTTCAATATTTTGGGAGGAATAACTCTTCAAATCCGCGAACTCTTCCTTCCTTTTTACATGCGTTTAGTACATTTAAATGTTAAAATTTTAAAAATTCTATGTTTTATGACGTGCTGAAAATTTCATGAGAAATTTGCATTCAGGATCTTAAAATCTTTTAAAATACTATTGTATGCTGTCTATTTTTACAGAGATTTCTTTCATACGATTTTCTCTCTTTCAACGAATTATTTTGTTTGAAATTGGGGTAAAAAATCATAATTCAAATCTAAGTAAGAATATTTGACTACTAGGGGGCTAAGCTCCCTGGCCGCTACGCGGCCCAACCTTCAGAGGGAGGGCGCTTCGCGTTCTCTTAGGCCCGCGTTGACAAAAGAACGACCCAAAAAAAAATAAAATGAAATGATTTTCATACCCGACTCTCATTTATCCAATATCCCTCTGGCCGGGAGCAATTGGACCAATAAGAATCGAATGAAAAAGTCGGCTTTTATTTAAAACTTCACGCGTCACGCCAAGACTGAAACGAAACGGAACGGAGCGTTTCGTCGCTTTTTGATAGTCTGTAGCAAATGAGCATACCTTTGATTCACTTACAAACGTATCTACCAACCAATCTACTAACAGCAGACCAAGTTTCAACATTTCCCGCATACTTCAAATTTTGCCCCCCTTTCTAAGCTTTCTGGTCTCCTCTAATATAAAAAGCATGGGTCCTATTTTCAAATCCTGATTAAAGCGGGCTCATCTAGGGACTATCACCTGTCGATAACCGCAAAAATCATGGATTTCGGCCCTGCAGAACGCTCAAACGAACTATGAAAAAAAATAAAAAATTACATTGTTTAAATGGGAGAATTCGCAAGTTTACCACGTAATACAAAAAAACCTGGGTCATATTTCTAAAATATAAATAAAGCGGGCTCATTTAGAGACAATTGCCTGCCGATAGAAGTAAAAATCATGAAAATCGGCCCGGTAGAACGCTGGAACTAAGCGTTACCAAATACGCAAATTTAGGAAGTCTCGGAGCTTACAGTATAATATGTAGATTTGCCGAGGTATCTGACAAAATTTCTGATTTGACTACTTGCCTTCGACATAAACACTATAAAAACTGCGAATCCACGGATATAAATATGACAATATTTGAATTCTTTGAACCTGATAAAGATTCTGAGTCGCTGTCACTCCCGACGCTCATGAAGTCGTCGTTGTATTTGAAGCTGTTGAATGAAGACCCAGATCCAGATCCAGATCTTCCCAATTTAACGCTGGGGCTCCTGCTGATGCTCTTCATATATTCCTTCGAGCTGGTGCTGGCACTGAGTCTAGGTTGTTTCCTTGCAATCTTGTCCCACCTTTCTGACTTGATTATTGAATCACTCACATACTGTAGTTGGTCCTCACTTATAATCGGGGCCACCATCGCCGATGGGCACTCAACAGTGCCGAAAAAGCCCAGTACTCCTAGCAGGAGTGTGATTTGGGACGAGTTTGCTTCCATACCCTAGTAAGAAAACCCAAGGAGAGCGGTGCAATGAAAATATGGGAATTAAGGTGATTCGACCGTTGCCATTTTTTATGTCAAAGCGACGTGCGATGTATCGCATCAATACGTTCCATACTTTCAGCTACTTGTGATTTGCTTCGAATTTTGAGATCGCACTTCTGTTGTCATGAGATCATAGGATTCATGTACCAGATTTGACGAAGAAATTCAACGTAATAAAGACAGGGTTTTTTAAAGGAAAAATATCGCATTCGATACTGATATCGAAACTGCACTCGAATGCGATATTTTTCCTCTGAAAAAACCCTGCCTTTATTACGTTGAATTTATTTGTCAAAGCACATGAATTCTTTGGTCTCATGACAACAGGAGTCGATCTCAAAATTCGAAAAAAATAACAAGTAGCTGAAATTATGGAGCGAATTGATGCGATATATCGCACGTTGCTCTGACACAAAAAATGGCAACCATCGAATCACCTTAAATTGCGACTTAATGAAGAAAAAAGAGTTTTTTTACCAGAAAATTTCAAAATTTTCCCATCACTTGCTCAATAAATATGCTGATTTCAGAGAACCAACAACGTGAGTTCAATGTGTCAGAAAGATGAGCAATTAACAATACAATAGGAAATGCAACTTATTTGAATTTTATTACGATAAATTTCAGTGAAGAGTGTTCCTTTAATCAATAGAATGGCAAGGTACACACTACTCTGATGCAGTAGCGATACTTTTACGATGGAATTGCATTTTATTGCAATTAATCAATGCTTGGGCAAAGAGAAAAAGTGTCGAAGGGGGGAGGGGGGGGGGGGGTGACCGTTCGCACAGTGAAAAAAGACAAGAGCATAAAAATTCCGAATCGAGTCATTGATATCCGAGCATGCAGGTAGATTACGAAAATGCAAAGGATTCTTAGATTTTAGGACGGATATTTCTTTAAAAATGTCGAAATGAAATTGAGGACACCGCACCAAGAACAGCCTATAACTGGAAACCGCGTTTTGAGAAAAACGCATTTAAAGTTTTGTTTTTGATGTACTGCGCAGACTTTCTTATGCAGGTACCCTGTTTTAGTGTTTTTGGGTGACCTAACCCTTCTATTGAAGGATGCCAGGTAGATTTTGCGATACATTTTGGGTTTATACTCTCATATATTTAATTTAAAAAAGCGGTCTATAGGCCATTATTAGGCCAAACAGTCATTTTTGTGGCAATATGAAGAATAAATCATTTTAATCACGCATGATTAACGCAAAATGAAAGAATATCGATAGTGAGTAAAGGAAGGGGTAACTAGCACCTTATAGGCCCTTAAGTTTATAGGCGGCCCGTTTAGAGGTCGTTCTTGCACCCATCAATCCAGAAACCTGACTTGACTCGGCAAAAAAAGGTTTTTCGACCTCGAGCCGTTACCTATCTATACTCTATCGCTACCATAGCATAGTCCAGGGTACGTAGAATCCGAAAAGCAGATGGGCGTAATAAACAACCTATACGCCTATAGGCTGTTCTTGGTGCGGTGACCTCAATTGTAATCTTCTGTCACATTCTTACGGCGCAATGATATAACTATTTGAACTCTCCGGTATGCGTGAGGTATCACGCCGCATTTGAAGGCGCTTTCAAAACAGCCAAGTTCCGTTCCGATACCCGGATTATCGTTTTGCATAGTTCATATTATTTTGTTTCCTTTTCTAACCACTTGTTTAATTATAATCCTCCTATAAAAACCACCCATTTGCTAAATACAATTCTAGTTGAAGCGCCCTTAAGCGCAATCATGACTGCAAGAATGTTAACGGAAATCGAAAAGGCCAGCGTGCATGAAGGCTATTTCAATTGTAATCTTCCGTCGCATTTCTAAGGCGCAATGATACAACTATTTGAACTCTCCGGAATGCGTGAGGTATCACGCCGCATTTGAAGGCGTTTTCAAATCAGCCAAGTTCCGATACCCGGATTATCGTTTTGCATAGTTCATATTCTTTTAGCGGCTCTGGTGCTTGCACTAGAGCTGCTATTCCGGACGGTCCCAGCTGGGGAGTATCATTGGACCATGTTACATTGGAGAGACCGCGCGTTGGTTAATGGGAATCGGCGCCATTTTCGGCTATGTTCCTTGTCATGACTTTATTTTATTGCATATTGTTTTATTGTTAGCCAATGCTATGTTGTGTAGTGTATTTTTGGAATCATGGTGATACAGTCAATAATTCAAAACTTGTCTGTGCTTTAATCTCGTGATGGAAAAAATGTACTTTACGTTCAAAATTTGAAAATTTGAATTTTAAAGTTTTCGCGGTTAAGGAAGCTCCAACCACTGGGTTGGAGCTTCCTAGTCACATTACTTGATATCAGCTGATAGCAAACAAAGGTTACCAAGGAAACCGTAAACGTCTAATGCCGTCTGCCCACGTAGCAAATGGGAGGCGAAAATGGAAGTCATCAGTGCATCGTTGAGTGTTGACGCCCGATCCCATTTTCAGACATGTTCACACGTTTTGCTTGCAAAGAAAAAAAGGCGGCAAATCAATTTTTATTATTGGACCAATGAGTGTTCTCCAATTTGAGTTTGTAAAATTCGTGGTTTCTAGGTTAGGTTTTTGGCTGTGTGATAAATGATATTATGCCGTCTTTGATTTTGTTAAAATGACTCGATATATGTTATTTGATAAACGATTGGAGTTTTGATAAAGTAAGTTGATTTGAATTAAAAATTGTGTCCTTAAAAAATGGATGATGAGGTGATTTGGCTAACATGGGCATTTGTGGTACTTGCGGCGTATTGGGAGTTTGTATGGAAACGACGTGGCAGTAGTCCACACTTTTTACAAGAAACTATTTTGTACAAAGTTCTGTACAAATTTTACATTATTTATACAGTAATATAATACAAAAAAATTATGTACTTTATCACAACTCACATAGCTTCAAAACAAGATAGAAAATGATGGATGCTCAGCCCCGACACATCGATGATCGCGAAATTTGCGCGGCCCGCGCAATTTTCACGTTCAACACTCACCGATGCACTGATGACTTCCATTTTCGCCTCCCATTTGCTACGTGGGCAGACGGTACACAACTACCGTGGCCATCGGGGCGATTATTGAAATGACATCGACTCTATGTCGCCGCTTACGACAAGACATATAGCCCTATCTTAACCGTGTAATATATCGCAATTCGATATTCAAAACCATTACCTACAATTTCAGATATAAAAATGCAAATTTTTTGCAGCCTCGCTAAACGACTTATCAACCATGCATTCCAAAGTTTCTTATCACAGGGCTGTGAAAATATACAATCTAATAAATACAAAATAACCAAATATCTAAAAAGAGAAAATTTCAGTTACAGTCAGTTTCAGTCTTATTGTTGCACAAACTAGTTATTTGACAAAAAAAGAAGGTGATCACTCAATTGAAAGAAATTGGCGCCCAATCACAACGACAAGTTAAAAAAAATACTGTGGGAGAAATTTTTTAGGATGCGGACCTCCAAAGAGCCTTCAAAATTAAAAGTATACAACAAGTGATAGTGCCATGCATTCTGCATATCAAGGGCCAATACACATTTATACACCGGCTACGTAAATCTGCTAAGTTACAAAACATGAATCGACAGTTGTCGGATTGTACATCAGTGACAAAATGTGTCTAGGCCCTCATTCTTGACTACAACTACTGTCGCCAGAGCCGCTCTCCGACGCGAATGCGTTGGAGCTTCCTGCTTGTTTTTATATTCCGTGCCACTTGTTTATTTTTAATCCTCGTAGAGAAATCACCCATTATCTAAATACAATTCTAGCTGAAGCGCACTTCAGCTATGCATTCACCACTGCAAAAATTTCAGAGGAAATCGACAAGCCCAGCGTGCATAGATGCTATTTCAATTGTAATCTGCCGTCACATTCTTACGGCGCAATGATACAATTATTTGAACTCTCCGGAATGCTTGAGGTATATCACGCCCGTTTGAAAGGCGTTTTTAAAAGAGCCAAGTTCCGTTGTCGAAATATTCGTTTTGCTTAGATCATAGTATTTTGTTTCCTTTTCTAACCACTTGTTCAATTATAATCCTCCTATAAAAACCACCCATTTGCTAAATAAAATTCTAGTTGAAGCGCACTTAAGCGCAATCATGACTGCAAAAATGTCAAAGGAAACCGTCAAGACTAGCGTGTATGAAGGCTATTTCAATTGTAATCTGCCGTCGCATTTCTAAGGCGCAATGATACAACTATTTGAACTCTCCGGAATGCGTGAGGTATCACGCCGCATTTGAAGGCGTTATCAAAACAGCCAACTTTCGATATCAGGTTTGTAGTTTCGCAAAAAATTGGAGCACAAAATCAATAGAATGACCGATTTTACGAGCTAATGCAACTCAATGAATTTGTGTTTTATTTGACGGAAGCGTTAGAAAACAGTTAGGTCAGAAATTTAAATCAACCTTATTGTCCATTTTATAGTTCATATTCTTTTCTTTTGTTCCGTACCACTTGTTTATTTTTAATCCTCGTATAAAAACCACTCATTTGCTAAATACAATTCTAGCTGGAGCGCACTTCAGCTATGCATTCACCACTGTAAAAATGTCAAAGGATATCGACAAGCCCAGCGTGTATGGATGAGGCTATTTGAATCGAGGACACTGCACCAAGAACAGCCTATATAGTCCCGGCGCCTGGTAGCTAAAAATGAGGTTACCTGGAATTTTGGGTACACAGCGATTCTTTGGCTTACTTTAAGTTTTTTGGGTCGCTGAATCCGAATCTGAAGTTTTTTACCGCGTATCCGATGAGCATATTCCGCCATTTTGAAAAAATGGCCTAAAAAGGCCTTTTTTGCGGTTTTTTTTAATATAGCGGCTACGCATGAGAAAAAATTCCGAATTAAGTTAATGTTTTGAATAGCTGACATAATTTGGAGGAAAATGGTGTGTACATATGCTAGGTTTGCCGAAAAATTGAGGAAGATACAGCATCGTAAACATCGCGCCCATTCACATTTTCGCGGCGCACCCGTCAACGCGCGATCCGGCTCGCCGCGGTCAGCCAAGTTCCGAAGCGTTCCATAGTTCCGAGATCCGAGGTTCCTCAATTTTTGACCAAACCTAGCATATCTATATACCATTTTCTTCCAAATTATGTCAGCTATTCAAAACATTAACTAAATCCGGAACTTTTTCCCATGCGTAGCCGTTATATCAAAAAAACCGCAAAAAAGGCGTTTTTAGGCCATTTTTTCAAAATGGCGGAAAATGCTCACCAGATACGCGGTAGAAAACTTCAGATTCGGATTCAGCGACCCAAAAAACATAAAGTGAGCCAAAAAAATCGCCGTGTACCCAAAATTCCAGGTAGACTTACCAGGCGCCTGGACTAATAACTGGAAACGCTTTTGAGAAAAACGCATTTAAAGTTTTGTTTTTGATGTACTGCGCAGACTTTTCTTATGCAGGTACCCTGTTTTGGTGTTTTTGGGTGACCTAACCCTTCTATTGAAGGATGCCGGGTAGATTTTGCGATACATTTTGGGTTTATACTCTCAAATATTTAATTTAAAAAAGCGGTCTATAGGCCATTATTATGCCCAACAGTCATTTTGGTGGCAATATGAAGTATAAATCATTTTTTTTTTTTTTTTTTTTTTTTTTTTTTGCTGGTTTAGTGGCTTATATTCCGTTGGAACCTACAGCCATCGATAGACAGTATTTATTGTCCTTAGACATCATGGGATTTAGGCACATCCATGCTCCGGGCTTTCAAATTTTCAGGGATTAAGGCCGAGTGGAATCTGTTTCTGCAGATCCACTCGTCAGTTCCATGAAAATTTATCGCCACCACCGGGATTCGAACCCGGGACCTATTGGCCTAGAGTCAGACGCGCTGACCACTAGGCCAACCTGGCCGGCCTAAATCATTTTAATCACGCGTGATTAACGCAAAATGAAAGAATATCGATAGTGAGTAAAGGAAGGGGTAACGAGCAACTTATAGGCCCGTTTATAGGTCGTTCTTGCACCTATCGATCCAGAGGCCTGACTTAACTCGGAAAAAAAAAAGGTTTTTCGACCTCGAGCCGTTACCTATCTATATTCTATCGATACCACAGCATAGTCCAGGGTACGTAGAATCCGAGAAGCAGATGGGCGTATTAACGACCTATACGCCTATAGGCTGTTCTTGGTACGGTAACCTCAATTGAAGTGATGGCATTTTGAGGATTACGTCTAAAAACGGAATGAAGTTTGGAGAAAAAGATGTTTAAAAGTTTGGTCTGCAAGCATGTCAAGAGCACGGAATTGCGGGATTATTTCGCAGTTTTACGCCATTTTTTTGGCGCAAACATGAAGTAAGCCGATTTGCGATTCATTCGTTCAGAGACCGCTTAGATAGTTCTCTTTCGAAATCTCAAAATCCAATTTTGCAACCCGATTCAATAAAAATAGCTGATCTGAAAATTCTATCTCCGCGGCAAGATCATGCGTGAGAACTGCAAATAAGATGAAAATGTTTAAAGAGAGTCGAATTTTACGAGAAAAACCCGTCCGTTTTTACGACTTTGGGTCAATGAACCCTGTACTTTTATTTTTAGGAAAAGAAGTCATCGCAATTCGGGTGAATTTTTCATGATTTCTAATTGATTATCGTGACTTTTTCAATTTATCATATTTAAGTGAAAATTACGTTCACTTACACGTGAAGTAAAGAGATTTTCACATACGTGAATGATTTCTAAAATTTAATATAAAGCTAGAGCGGGTTCGCAAAAAAAGATGATTTGAAATCTCCCGAAAAATTACGTAAGATTCTGCGCGGTTTTTTAGTTCTTAATTTTAAACAGTCCTTTTCTGCGTAAAATCAAACTTCTCTCAAAATTTACCTTTTATTTTTTACAACTGCCGCTGCTGCCCACAGCCACTGCTGCCACTGCACTGAGCGTTCTCAACTCACAGAATATGCGCCAACCGTAAAATGCTCTTCAGTAAAGGTTGACTGATTTTTTTTTTCAATTTTTTTATTTTACTTTTGTGTTGTGTTTTACACATGACGGTGTCTAAACTTGAGATCGCTTTCACTCCGAGCCATGGCGGTCTGAAGCTCGTTCACAACAAGGCACCAGAGAATAGAGAAAGAGAGAGGGAAAAGCGAAAAATCGATGACGGTCGACTGAGATAATAGACCCTCACATGGGCGTCACTGAACGGAGAGCCTCAAAAGATTCTCATGGGTGACGGAAAAGTGAGATTTTTTCTGAGCCAGCTACAAAGTCGCACGATCATACTGTCGTGCTGATGGAAGAACGCCGTATGAAAATTTGAGAGTTGCCAAATTTCCTTTAATTTAATGTTCATTTTTTGGACAAATTATGAATGTTTTTCCTTGAAATTTTCAGGAACTTCAAATCAAAATACAAACAAACTTTTCTAAAAAATTGGGAGAAAAATATTCATAAGTTTACCAGGAAACTTGTGTTTCGTCAGAGGAAATTTAGTAATGCCTGGAGGCAGGCCCGCCACATCCAATCTCGGGCTCTGGTACCAGTTTTAAGGTCCGGGCCCCAAGCACGGAGGGGGGGGGGGTCCGAGGGGCTTCCCCTGAGAAATTTTAGAATTTATACGACTAATCGGACGCATTTTGAAGCTTCCCTAAAGAATTTTTCCATCAATTTCTGCGGAATAATATTGGTTTTTTTTTTTTTTTTTTTTTTTTTTTCTCGACATAGGTCCAACTCCAACATAGGTCTGTTTGGCAGAAATACGTCCAAATGTGCGTGAATGTCGTCCAAAATGTATGTTTTACTGAGGGTAATTCGGCAACTCTTGAATGTTCATACGGCGTTTTTCCTTAGCACGTCAGTACGGGACCCTAGTGGAAATGAACGTACGCCCTAATGTCAGAATGGCGATGCTATGAATATAGCGCATCAACGGAGGCAACACAATACACCCTCTTTTGGTCGTGCCATTCTTCTCTTTCCGCAAGAAGTCCGTGACTTTCGAAATTTTCCAAAGGACCCCTTTGTATCACATCAGTAAAGCTTTTTGGGGGCTTCGAGCTTGACTGATTCGGATTTTAGAATTCGTCGTTTTCCTGAACCTCTGCGTCATTTTAGCGACATTTACTTTCTAAAAGGGGGGCTCCGGGACTCCCACCTTCAGGGGCCATTATTTCAAACAGGAATCGGGCGCCGTTTTCGGATTTCGCATACTTCTCAGTGTGATGGAAAAATTTCAAAACTCTGACAAGAACCTCAACATTATTTTAAAGTCACGACTCCGGAGGGGGGGGGGGGGGGGGGGGGTTCGTAGCCGTGAATTTGGATTCCCTAGAGTCAACTCTCTTTCATCCCCGTGGTCTCCGCAACTTTATCCTGCCTAAAATAATAATCGAGGAAAAGCCTAGTGCGGTTGGCCTGGGACGCCCTGCATTAAAAACGTCTGTTGTGGGTTAAACATGTTTTCCCCTTCTCCTCTCTTATTTTTCTTTCTCCTTCTCTATGCGCGAACGGGGGGGGGGGGGGGAGCGCCCCCTACCCATGCTGCCGTGCTACGGAAAAACGCCGTATGAACCTTTAGACGTTGCCAGATTTTCTTTACTAAAAACCGAATTTACTGCGGAAAAATTCTGAATATTTTACCCCCAATTTTGCAGATAATTTTGTTCGCAACTTGAACATACATATACAAACATTTCACGGAAAAATATGTGTAACGTTTCTCAAACATACATGTTTTATCCAGGGAAATTCGGCAAATCTCGAGCATGGATCCGCCTTTTGCTCTCATTGTCTGAAGAGGAAAGCCTGGACCCTTTTTCTCTCTTGGTGCTGTAATTCATAACATGCCTCATGGTCCACGAACAAATAACTTCGATATTTATTCGCTATTTTTGAGTGTTGTGACTTGACAATCGCGTTCTTTGCAATATTCACTGGAGAACCAAGTTTTGAAAGGAAAAATGGGCGTAAGTACTCAAATGGCTTGGAGGACAAGGCGCATACGTGCAGTTTTTGAAAAAAATTAAGATGTAGATGATTTCAAGTAAAACTAATTTAATGCAAATTCTATGAAATATTTGCTCTCAAATTCCAATTTTTAAGCATCGAAAAATCTGTTTGAAGTTTGGTTTCGCCATAGGGATCCATGATGTTTCGAAACTTCAAACACGTGTCACTCGAAACGGCAAAAAATGCAATTAATTGTGCCGCCTTGTCCACCGGGCCCCTCAAATGTACTCGTACTTTGGACGAGTCATGAGCGCTTTCCTAGGAATTTTGCGGTGCAATCTCAGCTCATCAACGGATATTGCTTTTCCTTGGAAAACAACCCGACAAAATTCGACCTCAATTAGACCACAATTTGCGAGCGTTTGCCTTATGACAAAATGTTCTCTAGCTTGTAATTCTGTTCTCGGCACTAGAGTACCTTTATAGACAGAGTATGGCCATTCGTATCTTTTTACTATAGGAAAACTGTTCCGCTTTTTGATTGGTCAACGAGTTTTTAGGCTTCATGATGCTCTTAGGGCCGTAAATAAACAAACAAGATGGCGGCTCACCGTAACATCGATGAGAAGCTAAATTTGACAATAATTTCAATTATGGGGCAGTAACAATTTAAACTAGCATATCTACGAATAGCACACGAAAAACACATGAAAACATTGTTAAATTGCCTTTCACCTTTATCACAGGAGGATGTAAGATGTGCATAACCTCAATCTTGCTTGCTGATAACGGCCATCTTGTTTGTTTTATTTACGGCCCTAAGAGCATCGTGTCAGCCTATTCGCTCGCGACCAATGAAAAACTGGAACAGAAATGGCCATACTCTGTCTATAAAGGTACTCTACTCGGCACGAGATCTAATGCTCGCAGAAAAAAGGTCTGCTCGTTAATTTTTTCTTCGGGTCAAATATGCTGCCGTGCTAAGAAAAAAACGCCGCGTGAACATTCTAGAGTTGCCAAATACCCTCCTGTAAAATGTTCATTTTCAAGCTGAGTCATGAATATTTTTCTTGACATTTTCAGGTGTCTTAGATCTGGTTGCAAAAAAGATTATCTGAAAAATTTAAGGAGGAACATGCACAGGTCCCCTGAAAATGTGTATTTCATTAAAGGCGATTCGGCAGTGTCTGAAGGCTCATTCGGCGAGTTCTTCCTTAGCAGGGCAACATGGGACACCCTATATTGCTGAAGGAAATTTGAACAAAGCCCTGCAGAAAGAATCTGAACCACAAATTGAAAAAAAAATGTGAAGTTTTGAGCTTTTCTTACAGCGTCTCCTACATTGACGGGTACAGACACTACGAACGAGGAGAAGGGGATTTAGGGGGCCTCCCTAGAATTTTTTAGAAATTTTAAAGCGTCTAACATGCAGTTTCAATCAATTCCGTCATGAATAATTACCAAACATAAGCGTCATTCCTTCTTTTTCCCTCCGTTTCTTCCTATTCTTTCTTTCTTTCATTCTTTTATTTTTCCTGTTTTTTTGAGTGAACGGAGGGGGGGGGGGGGGGGGCGGTATGCTCCTCTTGGATCCACCTATGTTTCCCTTTTAAAGACTCAGAATCGAGAGAAAATGTTTTGAATGTGAAATTAAGGGGTATACAGAATCCGTAGCTCTGAGTTATTATGGTAGAATAAAACTTCATACATCTTTCTCTTGAGGTTCCAATATGACGAGGACTTGAATTTTCTCTGCTGGACTCGATGAGGGTTTACCTTTAAAAACCTTTTTAAAAATATGGATTCGTTTCACTCTGTGACGTCTATCTGGTTTACATTGCGGGTGCACTAAGAGGGGACCAAAAAATAAAAAAAAAAAAAACCTCAGAGACAGCATTAAACCGTTTGAATACAGAGAAGCTCTTAGTGCGTACGAGTACGACGCAAAAAAACCGTAAAAAATATGAACTACCGGGTGCGGCCCAAGTTTCGCACCGGCATCTGACAATTTTGACGCACTGAAAAAAAACTCCTGCAGTGGGAGCCGCAATTACGGGCTATATAGACATATCTTCCGTTCCGGGCTCAAAAGCCGAAAATTCCGGCTGCTGGAGCCGGAGCTTCGGCCTCTGAACCCGGAGCAATCGAAGCTACGCCTCCAGCAGCCGGAATTTTCGGCCTTTGAGCCCGGAACGGACGGTATGTCTACATAGCCCGTAACTGCGGCTCCCACGGCCGGAGTTTGTTTTTCAGTGCAGCTTCCCTGGATCCCGAATAGGTATCCCTTTTACAATCCAAGAGCGTCTCTAGCGCCACAAACAATAGATGAATTGGTGTAGTGAAAAAAACACCAAAGGCAACGGCATGGCTCATCTATAGATAAGACATTCATTCAAACAAAGAATCACTCGACACACTGGTGGAGCCATTGTCGCAAACGAACTTCGAAAAAAATTCGCTCAGTATTTAATCAATGAAGGTTGATTAAATTTTGAAAACAATGACTTAATTTCATACTTATTTACATGTAAAACTTTGTCGTCCGCATAAAAATAGGATACCAAGAAGAGAACGATAAAATAGGGGGGTTGAAAAGCCGAAGAGTATACTGCAACGTTGAAAAGTTACATTTAATATTTTAATCGTTTACTTAAGAACGATTCCAATTTTTTTTTTCAAATTTTTTATTTTACTGATTTAACGGAAAATCCGTGAAATTCTCGATGTAAAATACACACTCGTAATTTAATATAAAACATGTTGTTTGGTGAAATTTTGAACGTTACAAAATAAAAGAAAGCCTTTATGGCTTTTATGGCTCTAGATCTGGTACTGCCGTGGAATTTTTGCGGTACCCTGTAAAAAGATTCAAACGCTCAGGCTCTTCTGCATACCTAAAAGCAGCTTACTGCTAAAATAGTGAAAATTTTCCTCGTTGCTGTTTTATTAGAAAAAAAAAAGAGATGAAAAAGTTCCGAAAATAGATGAGATTTGTAGGATCGAATGACGCAGACTGCATGCAACTTTTCAAGTAATAACTGAAGCATATTGGTAACCGAGTGGGGTAAATGCGTAATCCATTACAATGTTTAAGAATCTCCAATAATGTTCAATTTTTGCGAGGGAAACCTACCAGAACTTTTTCTCGCAATTTTGTCTCATTCAATTCGCAAAATATTTCAAAATAGACTATGGCTTTTGTTTTAATAAAATATAGGTAACATGCGTACAGAATTTACGATGTCGCAATCTTAGATTTGAATGTTTCTACTTTTGCCATCAATATGGATTAAAAGAGACGACAGCTTTTGACAGAAATGAGCTACTTATAATAGGACCAATGGAGAAAGCTTTTAAAACTGCATTCAAAAAAGTTTACTTAAATTGGCAAGAATGAAATTTGGGGATCTACAGGGATTGACGATCTAATTTCTTTTAATAACAATCGGAAAATAAGAATAAAACTGATGAAAGAAATTTGCACAAAGGTCTTTCATAAAAAAATCGTAATTGCCTATTTCATGCATTATTTGTACCCTCAAAAAAATGTCTGAAATGAAACCATGAAAATGTTGGAATCAAAAAAGCATAAAACCTGATGAGATTTATAATGATGAAAATGAACCGAAAAGCCACAGATCCATTTTCCCTTCCAGGCAATCTGCGTAATATAATTGACTTGCAATTTTGGAATTTTCAGTCTAATTACGCTAGTCCTACGCTGTGATTTCAGTTTTAGCTAATAAAAAAATCATCATGCCAAAAATAATTTAGTTTTTTTATACTGCTCTGAAAATGGGACTGTTCCACGCAAGAGATGCAGCCAAATAAATGCAGTCTCCACTGGTATAATCGCACGAAAATCACGTCGGGAGCGTAAAAAAAGTCTGAAATCCGTTCCTCAGTGCGCAATGTGCGTAGTTTGTAACACGCTTTTTCAAGTTTGCCCCAGTCTGCGGGTAATTTTTCTCAGTCACCACCGACCTTGTCTGCACAGACAGAGGAGTCAGAACAACTAATCTGAGTAAACGCATACGATTTCACTAACTTCTTCTAATAATGTACCTATGCTTTCGATCGTTATCGTCCATTTTCCCCCCTTTTTCTTTCTCTATTTTGGAAAAACAAAAGCTTAGAATGAATTGAAATCTTAAACGCAGGGAGAGTTTATAGCAGTTCACGAGAATGTTTGTTCATTTAGGTAAGGTCTCTCTGCAGACAAACCTGACTGCCGGCATACGCGGTAAATTTGAGAAAGCGTTTTTAAAACTACGCAGATCGCGCGCCAATGGTGCTGGTTACACGCTCACATTTCCATGAATTTCCGATCAACTGGTGACTGGTGCGCACCATCTACCATCAAATTTCTGCGGCCTGCAAAAATTTGATGGTAAATGATGGAACTGTGGGGCTCATCCTTCATCTGATTTCCACACAACCGTGCTTATTTCATGCTTATTTCGATCAACACGCTGTTTTAATTAATTTTACTCATCAATCTAGATAACTCTCGACCGTCATCTTGGTCATCATTTTGATCGGAATTTGACGGAAATTCGAGCGTGTAACCAGAGCAAAAGAGAGGACTTGATACTTTTTTGATGCGCGCAATGTGATTTTTGGGTGAATTTTCCCTCTAAAAATCTCCTCAGTTGCTGTATCTCTCGCGCGCAACAGATCGATTCATTGGAAAAAGTGGCTGCTGTGCTGCCAGAAGTGTATTTAGCAAATGGGTGGTTTTTCTACGAGGATTAAAAATAAACAAGTGGCACGGAATATAAAACAAGCAGGAAGCTCCAACGCATTCGCGTCGGAGAGCGGCTCTGGCGACAGTAGTTGTAGTCAAGAATGAGGGCCTAGACACATTTTGTCACTGATGTACAATCCGACAACTGTCGATTCATGTTTTGTAACTTAGCAGATTTACGTAGCCGGTGTATAAATGTGTATTGGCCCTTGATATGCAGAATGCATGGCACTATCACTTGTTGTATACTTTTAATTTTGAAGGCTCTTTGGAGGTCCGCATCCTAAAAAATTTCTCCCACAGTATTTTTTTTAACTTGTCGTTGTGATTGGGCGCCAATTTCTTTCAATTGAGTGATCATCTTCTTTTTTTGTCAAATAACTAGTTTGTGCAACAATAAGACTGAAACTGACTGTAACTGAAATTTTCTCTTTTTAGATATTTGGTTATTTTGTATTTATTAGATTGTATATTTTCACAGCCCTGTGATAAGAAACTTTGGAATGCATGGTTGATAAGTCGTTTAGCGAGGCTGCAAAAAATTTGCATTTTTATATCTGAAATTGTAGGTAATGGTTTTGAATATCGAATTGCGATATATTACACGGTTAAGATAGGGCTATATGTCTTGTCGTAAGCGGCGACATAGAGTCGATGTCATTTCAATAATCGCCCCGATGGCCACGGTAGTTGTGTGCCGTCTGCCCACGTAGCAAATGGGAGGCGAAAATGGAAGTCATCAGTGCATCGGTGAGTGTTGAACGTGAAAATTGCGCGGCCGCGCAAATTTCGCGATCATCGATGTGTCGGGGCTGAGCATCCATCATTTTCTATCTTGTTTTGAAGCTATGTGAGTTGTGATAAAGTACATAATTTTTTTGTATTATATTACTGTATAAATAGTGTAAAATTTGTACAGAACTTTGTACAAAATAGTTTCTTGTAAAAAGTGTGGACTACTGCCACGTCGTTTCCATACAAACTCCCAATACGCCGCAAGTACCACAAATGCCCATGTTAACCAAATCACCTCATCATCCATTTTTTAAGGACACAATTTTTAATTCAATTCAACTTACTTTATCAAAACTCCAATCGTTTATCAAATAACATATATCGAGTCATTTTAACAAAATCAAAGACGGCATAATATCATTTATCACACAGCCAAAAACCTAACCTAGAAACCACGATGTTTACAAACTCAAATTGGAGAACACTCATTGGTCCAATAATAAAAATTGATTTGCCGCCTTTTTTCTTTGCAAGCAAAACGTGTGAACATGTCTGAAAATGGGATCGGGCGTCAACACTCAACGATGCACTGATGACTTCCATTTTCGCCTCCCATTTGCTCACATTTGCTACGTGGGCAGACGGCATTAGACGTTTACGGTTTCCTTGGTAACCTTTGTTTGCTATCAGCTGATATCGAGTAATATGACTAGGAAGCTCCAACCCAGTGGTTGGAGCTTCCTTAACCGCGAAAACTTTAAAATTCAAATTTTCAAATTTTGAACGTAAAGTACATTTTTTCCATCACGAGATTAAAGCACAGACAAGTTTTGAATTATTGACTGTATCACCATGATTCCAAAAATACACTACACAACATAGCATTGGCTAACAATAAAACAATATGCAATAAAATAAAGTCATGACAAGGAACATAGCCGAAAATGGCGCCGATTCCCATTAACCAACGCGCGGTCTCTCCAATGTAACATGGTCTAATGATACTCCCCAGCTGGGACCGTCCGGAATAGCAGCTCTAGTGCAAGCACCAGAGCCGCTAAAAAGAAATGAACTATGCAAAACGATAATCCGGGTATCGGAACTTGGCTGATTTGAAAACGCCTTCAAATGCGGCGTGATACCCCACGCATTCCGGAGAGTTCAAATAGTTGTATCATTGCGCCTTAGAAATGCGACGGAAGATTACAATTGAAACAAGCAGGAAGCTCCAACGCATTGGCGTCGGAGAGCGGCTCTGGGGGCAGTAGTTGTAGTCAAGAATGAGGGCCTAGACACATTTTGTCATTGATGTACAATCCGACAACTGTCGATTCATGTTTTGTAACTTAGCAGATTTACGTAGCCGGTGTATAAATGTGTATTGGGCTTTGATATGGCGAATACATGGCATTATCACTTGTTGTATACTTTTAATTTTGAAAGCTCTTTGGAGGTCCGCTTCCTAAAAAATCTCTGGTTGATAAGTCGTTTAGCGAGGCTGCAAAAAATTTGCATTTTTATATCTGAAAGTGTAGGTATTGGTTTTTTGTATAATTGTTTTTTTGGATTGCTGGAAAAGTAACGCATACTTCTATAATTTAGGACTGAGTCAGGGAAATATAAGGTTCGTTAAATAGTAAATATTCCTAGTACCGTGTGACACTATTGTTAACGAAAAGTTTTTGCAACTTGTCAAAGAGGTTGTTGAATGATCTTCGAATAACTTTTGATGAGCTAGAGGTAATGGTTCTATCTGCAGCTCGTGGACTTCTGTACGATATTGTCCAGAATCATCTAAATTTTCAAAAAGTGTCCGCTTGTTCGATACCCAATTTGCTCATTCATGCATACAAGGAGAAGCGCATGAAAGCTTTAGCAGACATTTTGGAGATGAATCAAGAATTAGATGAAGAATTTATGACTTAAATCACGGCACCTTAATCACGGGATGACCTTAATTACGGCAACTATTTATTGTCCATGAGATGCAGATGGTTCCATTTCCCTAGCTCATCAAAAGGTATTCGAAGATCAATTTCATCAGTCACCCGTACGAACCACGTTTCTAGTGACCCGTACTTGCTTCGCACGTATGAAACATACAATCAGAGAAAACAGAATTCATCTTACAATAATCAATAATCAGTAGGACATGAATCGTTGCGATGTATAATACGACATTATAATGCGGCATTACTATTGTAATTCATTTTAATGTTTAGGGGCATTATAAATCATTATTGCCACGTCGGAATGAAATGTTGTAGACTGAATTGAAAAGCATGTTGGCAAAATTTATTATAAAAATAGTATAACATGTAGGTACATAACATAAAGGTAATACAAATTAAATGATTAGAGCGTGTATATTTCATTACATTATAGGTATATTACAATCATTTTTGTCATTGTTGGAAATTTTGATAGTTTGAATTTTGATAGTTGATAGTTGATAGTTTGAGAGTTGAAAATTTGGTTATTTTATTTAGTTAAGGTGATTCGATAGACGCCATATTTTGTGTCAGAATGGCATGCGACATATCCCATCAATTGGTTCCATTTTTTCATTTACTCATCATTTTTCTCCAATTTTAAGTTTCGCAATTCTGTTTTCAGGAGACTAAAGCACTCACTTATCAATTTGTATATTTATATTGAGTTAAGGGTAGAGACGTATTCCTCACCGGAATTGAGGGATGGAGGTGTTACAGTAAGTCCGGCATTAGGTTCCATTTCGACATCAGCGACGATCAACGCTACGATACTGGAAGCCAGTCTTCCGATATTAAATCCCTAGCGGGGAAGAAAAAAAATGCCTAGATTTCGCTAAAAATCCCTAAATCCCCAGATTTGCTCAAATATACTTAAAAAATCCCTAGATTTTGCAAAAAGCGCCATTTTTTTATGAAGAATCATGATGTCATTCGATGTAGCGATTTGCAATATTTAAATCTGATTGGCTCGTTTGAATTTTGGCGCTCTCTGAAAGCAGTGCTAATCCAGACCAATAAAATGAAAGAATATTAGTTGATTTCTTATTATTAACAGGTTGAATGCAGTTGAATGTCAAGTACATCGAAGGACGCAATCGTTTTAATTTCCGGCTTATTTGCGGGGAAAATAGTGTTGCCAAAAAGGCCTACAAAATATAGATGAAAAAATGTTTTCGATTGTCGAAGCTAGAATTGAGGTTAAAAAGTTGATTTTTGGTAACTTTACCTCATCAAAAAAAAATCCCTAGATTTCCTGAAAAATCCCTAAATCCCTGGAAATTCCGGAAAATCCCTAAATCTAGGAATAAACTCTTAGACATCGGATGGCTGTTGGAAGCATTAGAGTCAACATTTGAAACGCTGCTGCAGAATTTGCCGGGAGTATAATCGAGTGTTGAAAGTCAGTAGAATTGAACAATGTAATAATTGCTTTCCGAAATAAGCGTTATAATAAAAAAACAACGAATCTGAACTGTTAATACTGGAACACACCTTCTGTAAATGTACCTTGCGAGAGATAAGTAAAAAAATAGATGTACTGGAGGAGAAGTGCTTCTCCACAGAGTTTGAAGAAGGAAAAAAAAATGCCCAAATTTACTTACTTCAGCATTTTCGGCAAAATCACTGCAATTTCCGAACCTTTTTCTGGCCAGGGGCCAAAATTAAATGATTATGAAGGGCCACTTAGATGTTGTAGATAAAAATAGGACTGTTGAAAAAGTCGCCGTTTTCAATAAATATGTACCCGGAATGGAAGACATCTAGGGGAAAATTGTTACGATTTTCCGATGCAAATATTTTCCTACAATCTATTTTCCTGCGTTTTGGGATTATACGTACTAAGCAGGCTAAGAGCCCGTTCGCCAAAACTAATCGGAACTGTATGAATGAATTGCTCCTTTTAAAAATCAAAACAATATCGAATTGCGATATATTACACAGTTAAGATAGGGCTATGTCCTGTCGTAAGCGGCGACATAAAGTCGATATCATTTCAATAATCGCCCCAATGGCCACGATAGTTGTTAGACGTTTACGGTTTCCCTGGTAACCTTTGTTTGCTATCAGCTGATATCGAGTAAATGACTAGGAAGCTCCAACCCAGTGGTTAAAGCTTCCTTAACCGCGAAAACTTTAAAATTCAAATTTTCAAATTTTGAACGTAAAGTACATTTTTTCCATCACGAGATAAAAGCACAAACAAGTTTTGAATTGTTGACTGTATCACCATGATTCCAAAAATACAATACACAACATAGCATTGACTAACAATAAAACAGTATGCAATAAAATAAAGTCATGACAAGGAACATAGCCGAAAATGGCGCCGATTCCCATCAACCAACGCGCGGTCTCTACAATGTAACATGCTGCATTGATACTCCCCAGCTGGGACCGTCCGGAATAGCAGCTCTAGTGCAAGCACCAGAGCCGCTAATAGCCTTCATGCACGCTGGCCTTTTCGATTTCCGTCAAAATTTTTGCAGTCATGAATGCGCTTAAGTGCGCTCCAGCTAGAATTGTACTTACAAATGGGTGGTTTTTCTACGAGGATTAAAAATAATCGAGTGGTACGGAATATAACAAAAGAATATGAACTATGCAAAACGATTCTTCCGATAACGGAACTTGGCTGTTTTGAAAACGCCTTCAAATGCGGCGTGATACCTCAAACATTCCGGAGAGTTCAAATAGTTGTATCATTGCGCCGTAGAGAGGAGTTGCTACAAATCTCTTCAGTTGCTGTATCTCTCACGTGCAACAGATCGATTCATTGGGAAAAGTGGCTGCTGTGTCCGCTTGAACCTTCATGATTGAATCATTCCTCTCCTTCTTCTTCTTCAAACAGCGGAATTTTCTCGAGACGCTATGCACAGAGAGAGAGAGAGAGAATAGGTAACATGTAATAAAAACTTTATTACATATTACCTATTCTCTCTCTCTCTCTCCCCCCGCTTTTTTTTTGGGGGGGGGGGGGGAGGTGTCCACCCCACACGAATGGTATCAAAATGAGCTCGCGCTGATACTGTATCTCTTCTGATACCAAATCACATGCGACAAAGTGACAAAACTAATACAAAATAAATAAATAAATAAATAAATAGGGAATTACTTTACTAAACAACCCTCTTGCAAACTCCAAGGAGTCTAGCAGGGTCCTCTGAGGTATACAGTTATGCCGGACTGGTTCTAAATTTAGACTAACGTCCGATCTCTATGCTGGACACTAAAATCATTCAGTTCGTGAGATTCTTATTCTACCGATGAGGGGCTTGGAGGACAAGGCGGAAGTGCAGTTTTTGCTATTTCGAGACTACAAGTTTAATGTTTCGAAATTACATGGATCCTAATGGCGGAAAGAAAGTGGGAACTGACTTTTTGATCCTTAAAAATTGGACTTTGGGAGCGAATTTATCACAGAAAATGCATTGAGACTAGTTTTACTTGAAATTATTAACATCTCAATTTTTTAAAAAATTGCACTTATACGCCTTTCTCTCCAAGCCCCTCGGATGTCATCGTCGCCGTTTCTGAACCTCTGTTAGGGGTTGTGGGTAAGGGGGATCAGAACTTTAAGGATGGAAAAATTCCGATCACCAAAATTCGATTCGGCACGCAACGCGACTGAGCTGCATTAAGGCGCTGGGCAAGAACCCAACGAAAACGCTCATGATATAACCCCAGCAAAGCACCCAATGGCTGTCTGAGATAGATCCCCCCCCCCCCCCCCCAATCACCAGGCTATGCAAAGAAACTCGACAGAATTCATTTTGTGCCTCTTATTCTAAATTTTGATATTTCTCATACCTTTGAATTCCCCTCTGAACAGTAAGAGCCTTGCGCTGTACTGCCGCGCTACGCAAAAACGCCCATGAACCTTCGAGCGTTCCTAATTTCCTTTTAGATAAGTTACGAATTTATTGAGAGACTTACGAATATTTTTATTCCCATTTCTCAGACAACTTTATTCGCAGTATAATCTAGAGCATGATAGAGGGCTGATAAACGTGAGATAAGGATGAAAGACAACAATATTTTCGAGCGTGAAATCGCCACACGCCAGGATGTAGTGGGTTGTATTAGTATAAAAAACTACAAACATAAACAACGAGAAAAGGATACGAGACACAAGAGAGAGCCGACAATCAGGATGGAGCGGCGTCGGACTACCAACATAACAAATAGAATCACACTACTTCAATAGAGCATCTGATAAATTCAAGGAATAATATGCATGTTTTTCATCCAAAATAATTTTTATAAAATGGGAAATTTAGCATCGTTCTAATGTTCATACGGCGTTTCTATTGAGCACGAGAGTATACTGTCGTACTAACTGCTTAAGAAAGAACGCCGTATGAACATTCAAGAGTTGTCAAATTTACCTTGATAAAACATGTATTTTTGACAACATTAATACATATTCATCCTTGAAATTTTCAGATATTTTAGATTGAATTGCGTACAAAATTGTCTGAAAATTTTGGAAAATGATATTCACAATTTTCCCAGTAAATTCTGTTTTTATCGGAGGAGACTTGGCAACGTCTAAGGGCTCATACGTCGTTCTTCCTTAGCACGGCAGTATAGTATCATACCCTCCTGCGGGCCGATTATTGTAATTGATAGACAAAGCTATAGACAAAGAAGACATCGGGGGTATAAAGCAATCCTAATGGTTGAAATAAATGGTTCTCATAGACTAGGGGGGGAAAATGATAGACTAACTGTCGGGTCTCTCGTGGGTTGCCTTTAGTTAGTCTATTAACTGCCTCCTTTGTCCATTGCAACCACCCGCTTCTACCAATAGAATCCCTCCAAATCCTCTTTGTCTTCTTTGTCTATTGCTTTGTCTATCAATTTCAATAATCAGCCCGCCTGTTACTTGTAGTTTTCGGGCCCTATTTATAGTGTCTTTTTCTCAATCAATGATTGTTGATCTGTTTTCAGGGCTCTTCCACCGCGGTCTCTCGCAGAGTGGGACTTTCCTGAATCCTTGGGCTTTTTCCGAGAACAACGTCGAGAAATCCCACGGACTTGCCGCCAATTTGGGCTGCCCAACTCACAATTCAGCAGAGTTGGTCGAGTGTCTTCGCAGCCGACCCGCAGAAAGCATAGTCTTGTATTCTCGTCATTTGCAGGTATCTCTTTCCTCCTCCTCTCGAGTAGCACAGGTAAAATTGGACCGCGTTAAGCAGAAAGGAACCAAGCCATCTGCTATTGCCAAATTTAATCCGGCAGTTTAATTTTTTACAAGAAAACGGTCGTGCGGATTTTGACGCAAACAGTGACCTTTCTGCACAGTACGAAGAAAATTCCTTAAAATTTTCAAAGGAATCCGCACTAACGTTCTCTCGTAAAAAATTGAATTGACCAGTTGAATTTGGCAAAAGCTAATATGGGTTGGTGCCTTTCTGCTTAACGTGGTCCATTCGACCTGGTTCCGAAACTACAAGAAAGAAACGCCCGCGCACAGGGTTATAGGACATTTCGTCAACGATTTTTTGTCCGCGCACCAGTTTTTCCCAGTAATTTACGTCCACGCGTTTTTTCGGCACGGGAGTTTTGGCCCACGTGCCAGCTGAGACCCAAAGTTAATTGGTCCACATGTAAATGCAAACGCCAATTGCTCACGACGTTTTTGGATGAAAATATGTAATGTCTTGGAAGAATGAGGGTTTGCTTGTTTTTTTTGTTTTGTCTGTTATGGAGAATAATATTTAGTTGAGAGTTTTGGTAAAAATGGGGGAGCGTCAATTCCATGAGACAAAATTCACTAAAACTCTCTACCCTCTTTGGTGTAACAGGACTTAATTATCTTTCAAGAAATTCCCACCTTGTTATACCTGAACCGGATAAACCTCTATATTTGCCTCAGCTAAAGGCTCTTGGATTTATCCTGTGTACGATACGTATCTTGATTTATTTTGCGAGGAAAGATCTGTACTTTCAAAGGATGCCTGTCATTCTTAATACGTTCAATTCCGTATAATACTGTGCAACACCTCTGTTGTGAAATAGTTGCTTCAGGCGTCGCCGCACGGCGGGCGGGCGGCCAGCGCGATACGCGCATTGGCGCCTACAAACCTAAGTGGATACTTCAAGCATTGTGCAATGCGTAAAGTATCCACTTAGGTTTGTAGGCGCCAGTGAGCCTCTCGCGCTGGCAGCACGCCGCTCCGCTCTGTTCGGCTTTAATATTTATACTCGCATAGTCAGCGTTTTTTTAACTTATGATTTTGAAATGTTGGCACACTCTGCATTGATTATTCTCATTTAAATTGATGGGGAAAAAATATGTATCAATTTATCAAAGGAGAATAATAATATAATATGTGTTTTTAAATATTGGTGGTTCCGTGTCAAATTTAATGATTTCCAAAGCACTTTAATTTTTTCTTTTACATTTTGTGCTTTCATTGTGCTGCAGCGAGGTGTACGCGCAACGAAACGCTCACAATTTGACGTATTTGACTGTAACAGATCGATGTACAGATGAGTTAAAATTAAAGATTGCGTGCTTCTTGGTTTTTTCCCCTCTTTTATTCATTTTTGCAGTTTCTGTTGGCACAACTGCGGCTCATTGAGATTAATGTCGCTTGGAAAAGGTTTTACAAATATTTGTCACGTTTTAAAAATATAAATGTTTTCAAAATGAAGTAATAATTTCGTAAAGAAAAAATAAAAAAAATGAAAAAAAGTACCTATACATATACGAGGGTCATGCAAAAAGTAAGGTTCCCTACCTTGTATCTTCCAAACGAAAAGGGAGAAATCAAATCGGTAAAAAAGCGAGTATTAGGCATAATTTGAACTTTAAAACAAGCCCAAGTTTTGGAAAATCGGTTGAGAACTTCGCGAGGAAACAGTTTTTTATTGAGACAACCTCCTGTCGCCGCGTGCCCACCTCCGGGGTCAGGATGCGCGGAGAGTCGATCATTTCAGACTCGGGCATTCGCCTCTAAACATCACATCAAAAAGGAATTTAAAAGTTTTCATTGAGTAGGTCTTCACTTACTTTTTGACGTAGTCTCCACTTGTTTTTTGACATTTCTGGTATCATTATAGCAGCTTCTTGATGCCGTCCGTGTTAAAGTTCTCGCCTTGGCTCCGAAACCAGTCATCGACAGCGATCTGTACTTCCAAATCAGTTGCTTTGCGTCGGGAAATTTTTCCCCAATCCTCCAGACTCTCTTCATTTCTCTTTATGTGACTTTCATCTGTTCCCGAATGGAAAACTTTCACGATTAAAAGCGATTGCCAGTCGATTCAAAGGTACAGATCGCTGCCAATGACTGGTTTCGGAGCCAATGCGAGAGCTTTTACGCTCTGAGCGGACGGCATCAGGAAGATGCTGTAATGATACCAGAAATGTCAAAAAACAAGTGGAGACTACGTCAAAAAGTAAGTGAAGACCTACTCAATGAAAACTTTTAAATTCCTTTTTGATGTGATGTTCTGAGTTCGTATTTTTCATGAAAAATAAAATTTTGAAATTTCAGCTGAAATTTCAAGCTTTCTTTGAAAAATTGATTTTTGATACTATAATCGGTAAACCTGTACCCTTTAAACTAGTGAAAAGTGCTTCCTAGGCGAATTAATCACAGAACCATACTAATAAATACTTATAAGTTTCACCTAAATGCGAAAAAACGAAGAAACAACTAAGAATAAAGGAGAGGGTGAACTCCCAGACTCGCCATACTCGAGAGCGAGACTGAAGCATAAAATGAAGAGACTATTTAATCTATGAGT
The DNA here is from genome assembly GCF_918797505.1 of Bemisia tabaci. Lineage (NCBI taxonomy): Eukaryota > Metazoa > Arthropoda > Insecta > Hemiptera > Aleyrodidae > Bemisia > Bemisia tabaci. The sequence continues at coordinate 52,732,003 of NC_092797.1, forward strand.
GAGGAATCCATGAATGAATGACTACTGTGTTCCATTGGGACACCTCTCTCTTTTCTCTAGAGAAACAAATAGTTGATTAAGGAAAGCCTACTCGTCCTATGCTATTCTATCAAAGCAAAGCACCTGATTGGCTCATTTAAATTTTGCCGCTCTCAAGAAGAATTAGAATTTGAGTGAGTCGATCAGGGTTTGATTTGCTTTATTTGAGTAAGTGTAAAAACTTAGACTGAGAGATTTTATTCACATTTTAATGAATGAGAAAGGTGAGAGGACTTTTTTCAAAAATTGAAAATAAATTATTACAAATGAAACTGTTTTTTTGCTGCAATATTCAAGTCAGATTTATTTTTTTCATCAAATGCCATGTGCTTCCCAATTTTTAGCTGAGTTTTTATGTCATAAATCAAAAATGCTACTCTGCATTTTTATCCGTGTCTGTGATAGCAAATGTTTTTCATTAATGTTTTGTGAATAATTTATTTTTCATCTTAGGTAACATACGGAAGTTCTTCAGGCTGTTCTGAATTCTTCGTATTTTATCTTTGTATTTTCCCATGAAGGAAACAATACAATAACACAATTGAATTATGAAAAAATATCACAGTATTCACAGATTACAGCACAGCTACGAAACAAACAGCACGGTTTTGTTAATTTTTGTTTTTGAGGTTATGTTTGGAACCGGTAGTGCATGGTGAGGTGAGGGGAGCGGAAGTGGCGCAAGGATTATGGCGGAGCAACCTAACAACACCAAAATACACTTCACACGACTTAATATTTATCCAAATTTCCCAGAGAGGTTCAACTTACACTAATTCATGTGCAAGTCTTATTTTGTGTATTTTTGGTATCAAAAATTCAATTTTTCAAAAAAATTGAAAAATAAGAAGCCTTTTGAAATTTCAGTGAAAAATACGCTTGAAATTTCAAGGGCGAACTCAGGTGATGTTTAGAGGCGAATGCCCGAGTCTGAAATAATCGACTCTCCGCGCATCCTGACCCCGGAGGTGGGCACGCGGCGACAGTAGGTTGTCTCAGTAAAATACAGTTCCCTTGCGAAGTTCTCAACCGATTTTCCAAAACTTGGGCTTGTTTTAAAGCTTAAAGTATGCCTAATACGCGCTTTTTTACAGATTTGATTTATCTCTTTTCGTTTGGAAGATACAAGGTAGGGAACTTTACTTTTTGGATGACCCTCGTATAAGGTATATTGTACATTCAATATTTTAAGGATAGAAATAAAAACAAACATTCACCAATGACAATTTAAAAAGATGCTTCAAAAGGAGAAAGTAATAACATTTCATTTCGAAAATGAGCAACCACAACAACACCTCCTTCTCTCTCAATTCCTCATTTCCATATTGTCAGTATAATTTTACATACCGACTAAAATATAACGCTTGGACCAAGTCACTATTGCTTATTTTACGTGTGGGCGTAAACTACTGGACAGAAAAGGTGCGCGGACAAGAAATCGTTGACAAAATGTCCTGAAATCGCGCACAGTCAAGCCGGTAGGTGTATAACAAACACAAGCGCCTTCAACTACAGATGCATACAGCTATTCATACTCCGAATACAACTATTCGTACTCGATGGACATCCGTGTTGCATACGCATACATTGAAGGGGCTTGAATTTTCCTGGTTGTCGCGGTAGTCTTAGAGGTACGCACGATGCAGCTGTTATGTCTCCCCTATAAGAAATTACTCTAGAGTACCTTTATAGACAGAGTATGGCCAATGCTGTTCCGGTTTTTCATTGGTCGCGAGCGAATAGGCTGTCACGATGCTCTTAGGGCCGTAAATAAACAAACAAGATGGCTGTTATCAGCAAGCAAGATTGAGGTTAGCCGGCCAGGTTGGCCTAGTGGTCAGCGCGTCTGACTCTAGGCCAATAGGTCCCGGGTTCGAATCCCGGTGGTGGCGACAAATTTTCATGGAACTGACGAGTGGATCTGCAGAAACAGATTCCACTCGGCCTTAATCCCTGAAAATTTGAAAGCCTGGAGCATGGATGTGCCTAAATCCCATGATGTCTAAGGACAATAAATACTGTCTATCGATGGCTGTAGGTTCCAACGGAATATAAGCCACTAAACCAGCAAAAAAAAAAAAAAAAAGATTGAGGTTATGCACATCTTACATCCTCCAGTGATAAAGGTGAAAGGCGATGTAACAATGTTTTCATATTTGCGAGTGTGTGTGTGTCCCTTTGAGGAGCCGCGGGTTGCCGCATCTGATGAATAAGTGGAAGAGAGATAGACGATAAAACGGCGGCTTGTCAAAGCCGAGTGTGCTCCTTTGACGTGCCGTATCTGAGCAATGAGTGCGAGAGAGAGAAAGGACAAAACAGCGTATAGACCAATCCAAGTTGAGCCTTCGTCCCCGTTTACGGCCGTACTTTCCATGGCTCATGGTCGGAAAGCACTCCGGTGTTTTTTCGGGGCACCCGGATTCGGGCTCGCCACTACCACCGCGGACCAAATTACGAGGCCCAGCCTGTATTTTTGCGAGTGTGTGTGTGTCCCTTTGACGATCCGCGGGTTGCCGCATCTGATGAATAAGTGGGAGAGAGATAGACGATGAAACGGCGGCTTGTCAAAGCCGAGTGTGCTCCTTTGACGTGCCGCATCTGAGCAATGAGTGCGAGAGAGAGAAAGGACAAAACAGCGTATAGACCAATCCAAGTTGAGCCTTCGTCCCCGTTTACGGCCGTTCTTTCCAGGGCTCATGCTCGTAAAACACTCCGGTGTTTTTTCGGAGCACCCGGATTCCGGCTCGCCACTACCACCGCGGACCAAATTACTAGGCCCAGCCTGTATTTTTGCGAGTGTGTGTGTGTCCCTTTGACGATCCGCGGGTTGCCGCATCTGATGAATAAGTGGGAGAGAGATAGACGATAAAACGGCGGCTTGTCAAAGCCGAGTGTGCTCCTTTGACGTGCCGCATCTGAGCAATGAGTGCGAGAGAGAGAAAGGACAAAACAGCGTATAGACCAATCCAAGTTGAGCCTTCGTCCCGTTTACGGCCGTTCTTTCCAGGGCTCATGGTCGTAAAACACTCCGGTGTTTTGTCAGGGCACCCGGATTCGGGCTCGCCACTACCACCGCGGACCAAATTACGAGGCCCAGACTGTATGTTTGCGAGTGTGTGTGTGTCCCTTTGAGGAGCCGCGGGTTGCCGCATCTGATGAATAAGTGGGAGAGAGATAGACGATAAAACGGCGGCTTGTCAAAGCCGAGTGTGCTCCTTTGACGTGCCGCATCTGAGCAATGAGTGCGAGAGAGAGAAAGGACAAAACAGCGTATAGACCAATCCAAGTTGAGCCTTCGTCCCCGTTTACGGCCGTTCTTTCCAGGGCTCATGGTCGTAAAACACTCCGGTGTTTTGTCAGGGCACCCGGATTCGGGCTCGCCACTACCACCGCGGACCAAATTACGAGGCCCAGCCTGTATGTTTGCGAGTGTGTGTGTGTCCCTTTGAGGAACCGCGGGTTGCCGCATCTGATCAATGAGTGGGAGAGAGATAGACGATAAAACGGCGGCTTGTCAAAGCCGAGTGTGCTGCTTTGACGTGCCGCATCTGAGCAATGAGTGCGAGAGAGAGAAAGGACAAAACAGCGTATGGATAAATGCAAGTTGAGCCTCAGTCCCCGTTTACGGCCGTTCTTTCCATGGCTCATGGTCGGAAAGCACTTCGGTGTTTTTTCGGGGCACCCGGATTCGGGCTCGCCACTACCACCGCGGACCAAATTACGAGGCCCAGCCTGTATGTTTGCGAGTGTGTGTGTGTCCCTTTGACGATCCGCGGGTTGCCGCATCTGATGAATAAGTGGGAGAGAGATAGACGATAAAACGGCGGCTTGTCAAAGCCGAGTGTGCTCCTTTGACGTGCCGTATCTGAGCAATGAGTGCGAGAGAGAGAAAGGACAAAACAGCGTATGGACCAATCCAAGTTGAGCCTTCGTCCCCGTTTACGGCCGTTCTTTCCAGGGCTCATGCTCGTAAAACACTCCGGTGTTTTGTCGGGGCACCCGGATTCGGGATCGCCACTACCACCGCGGCAAAATTACTAGGCCCAGCCTGTATTTTTGCGAGTGTGTGTGTGTCCCTTTGAGGAGCCGCGGGTTGCCGCATCTAATCAATGAGTGGGAGAGAGATAGACGATAAAACGGCGGCTTGTCAAAGCCGAGTGTGCTCCTTTGACGTGCCGCATCTGAGCAATGAGTGCGAGAGAGAGAAAGGACAAAACAGCGTATAGACCAATCCAAGTTGAGCCTTCGTCCCCGTTTACGGCCGTTCTTTCCAGGGCTCATGCTCGTAAAACACTCCGGTGTTTTGTCGGAGCACCCGGATTCGGGATCGTCACTACCACCGCGGCCAAATTACTAGGCCCAGCCTGTATTTTTGCGAGTGTGTGTGTGTCCCTTTGACGATCCGCGGGTTGCCGCATCTGATGAATAAGTGGGAGAGAGATAGACGATAAAACGGCGGCTTGTCAAAGCCGAGTGTGCTCCTTTGACGTGCCGCATCTGAGCAATAAGTGCGAGAGAGAGAAAGGACAAAACAGCGTATAGACCAATCCAAGTTGAGCCTTCGTCCCCGTTTACGGCCGTTCTTTCCAGGGCTCATGGTCGTAAAACACTCCGGTGTTTTGTCAGGGCACCCGGATTCGGGCTCGCCACTACCAACGCGGACCAAATTACGAGGCCCAGCCGGTATTTTTGCGAGTGTGTGTGTGTCCCTTTGACGAGCCGCGGGTTGCCGCATCTGATCTATGAGTGGGAGAGAGATAGACGATAAAACGGCGGCTGGTCAAAGACGAGTGTGCTCCTTTGACGTGCCGCATCTGAGCAATGAGTGCGAGAGAGAGAAAGGACAAAACAGCGTATGGATAAATGCAAGTTGAGCCTCAGTCCCCGTTTACGGCCGTTCTTTCCATGGCTCATGGTCGGAAAGCACGCCGGTGTTTTTTCGGGTCACCCGGATTCGGGTTCGCCACTACCACCGCGGACCAAATTACGAGGCCCAGACTGTATTATTGTTTTTTTCGTGTGTTTTTCGTAGATATGCTAGTTTAAATTGTTACTACCTTAAAATTGAATATTTTGTCGAATTTAGCTTCTTATCGATCTTACGGTGAATCGCCATCTTGTTTGTTTATATACGGCCCCAAGAGCATCATGAAGCCTAAAAACTCGTTGACCAATCAAAAAGCGGAACAGTTTTCCTGTAGTAAAAAGATACGAATGGCCATACTCTGTCTATAAAGGTACTCTAAATTACTCCAGAGAGGATGCGCGTCGATAAAGGCGGCCCATTTAAATTTGGCAATAGCTGATGTGGCTTGGTTCCTTTCTGCCGAACGCGGTCCAATTATCGTTATTGTATCGGAGTGTTGTGCATATTGTCTATTCGCTGATTGAATTAGCTCCTTTCATTGAAATTGATTGCGATACTATTGAACTAAGTTGCAATTTTTTTTTCTATCGTAAAATTGCCTACCATTCTCACTCATGGAACATACTTTATTGATCGTTTAAAATTGATATTCATCGACCTTTGATATAAAAATATTGTAATTTCATGGTAAAAAAATAATTGCAATTGCATTAAATTATTCATCGACCTTTGTTATAAAAATATTGTTATTTCGTTGTAGGAAATTAATCGCAATTGCATTAAATTACATATTCCAATATTTTCATAGCAACTGTGCCTTTTGGGCTGTAATTAGCCATGGAAAAAGGGCCCTGATCGGCTGCAGGAAAATTTTCAGCGGAGCGATTTTAGTCGAGTTTGATCGAAAAATGGAATTTTCCTCTTGCGGCGGTATATACTCCATCGATATTCCACCAAAGAGGAATGCCAGTTTTGAGCCTGTAGCGAGCTTCAACGAGTTACGTTGTGACCCGCGGATTGCCTGCTCCAAACACGACAGATCGCGGAATTGAAAAACGATTTTTCTCCATACTGCGTTTTTTTTCACAGCGTATTTCAAACGGCCATGATTAGGATTCGATTGACATTTTTTGTACCGAAACGTGCGCACTACATTTTCAAATGTACCTACCTTATCTGATATAGACGTCTCTATGACGTAATTTTGATTTTTCATGCGCTATAGATTATTTTTCCCCGTTGACGGTCACGCACCTCATTTCGTCGCCTTTCTGGCGTTCGGGCGTATCTCTATTCCCAAATGATCCCGGGAAAGTATGGAAAAATACGGGGAACAAGGCTCACGTGGTAATCGGGATACGCCCTCTAGTCAGAAGAGCGTGGATAGTCCAGGCGCCTGGTAGCTAAAAATGAGGCTACCTGGAATTTTGGGTACACAGCGATTTTTTTGGCTTACTTAATGTTTTTTGGGTCGCTGAACCCAAATCTGAAGTTTCCTACCGCGTATCTGGTGAGCATTTTCCGCCATTTTGAAAAAATGGCCTAAAAAGGCCTTTTTAGCGGTTTTTTTAATGTAGCGGCTACGCATGAGAAAAAATCCCGGATTTAGCTAATGTTTTGAATAGCTGACCAAATTTGAAAGAAAATTGTGTGTACATATGCTAGGTTTGCTGAAAAATTGAGGAAGATACAGCATCGTGAACATCGCGCCCATTCACGTTTTCGCGGCGCACCCGTTAACGTGTGATCCGGCTCGCCGCGGTCAGCCAAGTTTCGAAGCGTTCCAAAGTTCCGAGATCCGAGGTTCCTCAATTTTTGAGCAAACCTAGCATATACATATACCATTTTCCTCCAAATTTCGTCAGCTATTCAAAACATTAGCTAAATCCGGGATTTTTTCTCATGCGTAGCCACTATATAAAAAAAACCGCAAAAAAAGGCCTTTTTAGGCCATTTTTTTAAAATGGCGGAAAATTCTCACCAGATACGCGGCAGGAAACGTCAGATTCGGATTCAGCGACCCAAAAAACATGAAGTAAGCCAAAAAAATCGCTGTGTACCCAAAATTCCAGGTGGACTTACCAGGCGCCTGGACTAGGATTTGTGGGACGCAGACGGGTGATGGCTCAGCCAGAACCTCTACGCGCAGGAAATTCTGAGCGGGACGAGGCAAAAATTCAAGATAATATTTGGATTGCAATTTGCAAAAAGGAATAAAGGGCATTCCAACGTTGCCAGTATTGTGCAATTGACATCCTTTGCGATACAATTACTGAAATCCCGGAAAAAATTGAATTTACGAAGGTAATTTTCGTCATGAACTTATAGTTTACTGAGAGTAAAGATGAATATTGTTTAGATGGTCAGTTTATATTTGCAAGGTAAATCAAGTTGCACAATCTTAGCGCCATTGGAATGCTCTTGGTTCCAGTGGCGTGGCGTGAATGATCGATTATCGATATCTCGCCATTTGAAGCTATGGTAAAGAATCGATTATCAGGGTGTTCGCAGCGAACACCCTGATAATCGATCTTTTTTCATGGGTTTGAGTGGAGTATCAATCGATATATCGCAAAGCACGCCACGCCACTGCTTGGTTCCTTTCTGCTACAAAATGCAATTCATTTATCCTTTCCCCTGAGGATGAGATACTATTCAACATCATATCCACCCATGCGACAATGTACTTGCGCATTTTTGAACTTTCCTTTTAAACTTGCAACGTATTTAACACACACTGACGAAAGGATCCAGTGCTTTTTGAGGATGCGAACCCAAAAGCACGGCCGTAAACGGGGGTGTGAGGCTCAACTTACCAGAGGCGGATCCAACAATTTGGCAACACCGGATTCCCTCCATTACAACCTATGCTAAATAATCGATTTTGGTCGGAGCACCTAACCCCTCCGAGAATCGATACATTTCCATAGGTGTAAATGGAGAGAAGACGATGTTGCCAAGTTGCTAAATCCGCCAATGCAACTTACATCGATGCATACGCTGTTTTGTCGTCTATCTCTCTTACGCCCGTTCATCAGATGCGGTATGCTTCGGCTCGTCAAAGGGACACCTGCGGCGCACACTGACACTCGCAAAAATACAGGCCGCGGGGGTAGTGCGAATTCCTTCACCGCAAAACCACTCAAGTGATTTCCGACCTTGATCACCCGAAAGTACGACCGTAAACGGAGAGTGAGGCTCAAGTTAGATGGGTCCATACGCTGTTTTGTCGCGCATCTCTCTCGCACTCATTGATGAGATAAGGCATTCTTCGGCTCGTCAAAGGGACACTTGGCGCGCGCACACACAATTGTAAAAATACAGGCTCCGCCTTGCATTTCAGCCGCGGTGGCAATGCGAAATAGTGATGGCAACACCAGTCAAAAGCTTGTTAAAGAGAATACAGGAAAGCGCGGCGGTTAACAAGCAGAGGCGGATCCAGCAATTTGGCAACACCGGATTACCGCCATTTAACCTATGCTAAATAATCGATTCTTGTCAAAGCGCACCTAGCTCCTCCAAGAATCGATACATTTTAATAGGTTTATATGGAGGAAATCTGGTGTTGTCAAATTACTGGATCCACCAATGTTAACAAGAAGCATCACAAGCCGTCGTGTCCCTCACGGAAGAACGTAACTACATTTCAATGTTGCCGAGTTTCCCCTCGCAAATTAAAATTTCACCCTGTTAATCTCGTGCATTTCAAACTGGAATTTCACCTTATTTTTCTTCTGATCTCATGCAAAAATCAGTAAAATTTCAGGGAAAAATCGCACAGGGACATCCTTGTGAAAAATCGAATTGATTGAGTCAATTTTACAACCTTGGAATGGAGATACGTTTCTTCGTCGGGGGGACGACGAAGTATCTCTCTACGACTTTACAGATACTTCAAACCGTGCAGAAGGAAAACAAAAAATCCCGAACGACCCTTACTGTCTTAGCGCTCTAGGTCAGTTTACATGATCACATTAAGTACGGCTCGTTCAGATGCTTTCACTGGGTGCAGATTTAGAAACGCGATCACTAGGAAAGGAAATACATTTTACTGGGTCATTATTAATGCAGGTCATGATCAACGAACCTTGGGAATCGAGCAACATACTCGAATATATCTATGATTTCTTACATCACAGCCCAACGATTTGCTCTTTGACTCTTGAGCAGCACTGAGGTTGTCTACGGTTTATGTGATCATTTACCTCATATTCCTATTCCCCTTGAAATATTTCCGACATTTTTATCGTATTAAAGCGACTTAATTCAGACCCAGGGGTGTAGAAGAGGTCAAACTTCAAGATTTGCAACATTCCGACGGTGAATGCCGAAAAACATGTTCTTCGATTGGAGATATTGATTTTTTGACACACTTAATGGGCCTGTTGCAAACTTTTGCTAGAGCAAAAATAAGAGTTGTTTCTTGTAGATAATGCCTCAAAAATCACGATGAACGCATCGGCAAACACTGAAATGCACTCATAACTTCACAATCTGCGTAAGAAATTTGCGTTTTTTTAAGCTTCCCGCTTCAAAAACGATACTACGGCACAGGTGAACATTTTGTTAGAGGAGTCGCTCCATCGTCGCGAATATTCATCATGGCCGACGCTTGCTCGCAGTTCCGTGCGTGATTCGAGGAGAGTTCAAGGTCAATCAATTCGGGCGTGGAAAATATGAACGTTAACACACCGATTGTTATCCGGTCTAATCCAGTTCAGGTGTTATATCTCGTCCCATCAAACGTGTTTCGGCGGATTGGCGTCGGCCATGATGATTATTGCCGACGATGGAGCGACTCCTCTTACAAAATGTTCACCTGTGCCGTAGTATCGTTTTTGAAGCGGGAAGCTCAAAAAACCGCAAATTTCTTACGCAGACTGTGAAGTTATGAGTGCATTTCAGACTTTGCCGATGCGCTCATCGTGATTTTTGAGGCATTATCTATAAGAAACAACTCTTAGTTTTGCTCTGGCAAAAGTTTGCAACAGGCCCATTATTCAAAAGAAAATCAAAGAGCGCATTAATCGTACTGATTTTTTCTGCATATAGAAGATTAAGTAAAAATTAAAACAATGGGTTACGCTTATTTCTTTTAAAAGAGCATAAAATAACAGGTAAGACTTTTTAAATTTCTCCATCGTAAATTACATTCCCAAGTTGCACCGACTGCAACAAATTACAGTTATACATATTAGGTACAAGGTGGAGAAATGGTGCTGGGTCCACACCATTTCGCGGGGAAAAAAAGCCCAGAAATTCCAAAAATTTAAATTAAAGTCAAAATTAAATTTCTTGAACTCAAATGCACACCAGTACGAAACTTTTTTCTTGTTTTTTCATATTAGGTACAATTATTGCTACTGCATTAAAGTGGCGTTTGCGTTGTCTGTTCGCTGATTGAAATAACACTTTTTATCAAAAGCTATTGCAATACAATTGAAATAGGTTTTGTTTATCATGACAAAAGCATCAAGGAATTGTACATTGCCTATCTTTTCGAAAGATGGAACTCACTTTGTTGGTTGTTCAAAATCGGCGTTTGTGGACCAAATAATGTAAAATTATGGCAATTTCGTGGTAAAAAGAATTCAATTTCAATGCGATAAATTGCAATTTCATTTCAATAATATCATTGCACTATGCTGCTTGGGTCACTGAATATCGTAATCGTATCGAATATCGTCACTGGTTATCGTAAAGAAGGCCTTTGTGCTGCTAGAGATAAACACTGAAAAGATGTTCATATTTAATTTTTCTAGAGCTGGAGGTACAATCCCTTTTCCCCTTGGGCGCCTTCAGTGGAAGCAAATTCTTCGAAAGCCTTCTTAAGCGAGGATCCTTACAAGTTACTGGAACGGGGGAAAATCAAAGACCTGCCGTGGTTAATCAGTTTTACATCAGGAGAGGGACTCTACCCAGTTGGAGGTACGTTAAATTTACATACCAATCAATTTTTTAACCCTCCATGCCATGAATTCATTTTTGATCTCAAATTATAGAGAACACTAATCTATTTTTTAGCTCGCTTAAAGAACACGAGTACCAAATTGTCTTAAAAGTTTAATTTTTGGGAATCAGTTATCCGAAACAAGAAAAAACTAATGCTAATTTGCAAAGTCGTGCGACAGAGGAAATATTCAATTTTTAAAAAATCAAATAATAAGTCGAGACGAATTCGTAACGCTTCAATATTAAATCGACGAAGAAATGATTGCAGAAATCGCTGTTCCTCTATTTCCCAATACTTAGGAATAAGTCAATTTATGTTTTTGCGTAGAAATATTGAAGTTGAGAGCGTCACTTGGTAGCGATATTTTTCAGTTTCGCCATCAAAATATCTTGAAAATGAGACATGAGACAGATAGTTGCTCGCCATTCAAAAGCAGGACGAAAACAAAGTCTGAATGAAAGAGGTGATGCAACTATTCCTACTCAACGTTTGACTGTGTTGCATAAAGAAAAATTGAAGGCGTTTCCAGATTTCTCGCGCTCAGAGGAGCGCGGCACACTGTCCAGTTCGTTGCAACAACGCTCGGCAGTTGGAGACTATGCGAGGAATTGATCAAAAAAAAGCGAGGAAGAGTGATAAGAGGGTAAATTCAGAGGCTATTTTACAATTCGCATAGTTTTTAATGATCAGGTTTCCGAGAAAAACTGAAATGAAAGGGGTACCAGTGGCAGTCAGCATTGCAACAGTAGATGTTGACTGAGGTTATAGGACATTTCGTCAACGATTTTTTGTCCGCGCACCTGTTTCTTCCAGTAGTTTACGTCCACGCGTTTCTTCGGAAGGGAAGTTTTGGTCCACTTACCACTTGAGACCCAAAGTTAATTGGTCCACATGTAAATACAAACGACAATTGCTTACGACGTTTTTGGATGAAAATTTTTAATGTCTTGGATGAATGAGGGTTTGTTTGGTTTTTTTGTTTTTTTTTGTTCGTTTGTTTGCTCCAACGGAGAAAAATATGTAATTGAGATTTTTGGTAAAACTGAGGGAGCGTCATTTCCATGAGAGAAAATTCACTAAAACTCTCTACACCTCTTCGGTGCAACAGGACTTAATTATCTTTCGAGAAAATCCCATATTTTTATACCTGAACTTGATAACCTTTTGATTTGCTTCAGCTAAAGGATCTCATATTTTTCCTGTGCATGATAACTTCGTTTCGGCACTGGTTTGCCGCAGCGCTTCGAGCTACTATTTCGCCACGGAGGTGTTGCACAGTATCATATGAGATCGGAGGCATCCCAACGTATCATGATTGATGGCATCTTTCAAAAGCACGAAGTTCCCTCGCAAATTAAATCGAGGGACGACAACAAAAAGAGAGTGGTAGTCGAAAAACATACTGTCCTAGTATCTGTATTTAATGACGTTTAGTATGATTTTTAACTTCATTAGAGGAACGAGTGACCTAATTTAAGGAGAAATATCCTTAAATTTACAGCCGAGAAGATTTCCTTATGAGTTGATAAAGAGATTAATGTTTTCTTAAAGAAGAAAATATGCTTTTATAAAAAGTAAAGTCACTTACGTCAAGCAGAAACCCGCTTTTGTTCACCTATTTTATTCTTAATTCAAAATAAAATCTTCTTGACGGCATATTCAAGAATGTTCCTTTATCTCTCTTATCTCGACTTATTTTGCAAGGAAAGTTCCGTACTCTTAAAGGATGTCTGTCATTCTTATTGTTGGTATGTTGGAGTGCCTTCAATTTCGTATAATACTGTACAACACCTCTATTGTGAAATAGTGAAGCGCCGTGGCACGTGGCACGCGGCGCGGCCAGCCAGCCAGCACGGAACGCGCATTGGCGCCTACAAACCTAAGGGATACCTTAAGCATTGCGCAATGCGTGAAGTATCTGCTTAGGTTTGTAGGCGCCAGTGCGCGTTTCGTGCTAGCAGCACGTCGCATAACCCCGCTCTATGCTACGGCCTATTATTTAAACTAGCGGAGTCAGCGTTTTTCAACTCATGGTTTTTATATGTTTGCACAATTTGCATGGATTACTTTAATTTAAATTGATAATTGAAATTTTAATGTGTGTTTTGTAAATATTAAGGTGTTTCCTTGTCGTATTTAATGATTTTCAAAGCACATTAATTTTTTCTTTTATATTTTAAATTGTGCTGTTACTGTGCTGCAGCATGGTGTGAGCGCAACCAAACGCTCAAAATAGGACGTATTTTGACTCTGAAAGATCGATGTACAAATGGGCTAAAACCGAAGATCGCGTGCTTCTCGGTTTTTTCCCTCTTTTATTCATGTGTGCATAGTTTCTTTCGACACAACTACTGCTCATTGACTTTAATATTTATGCCATCGCTTGGAACAGGTTTTACAAATATTTGCCCCGTTTTAAAAATTTAAGTAAATGTTTTTAAAATAAAGTAATATTTTCATTAAAAAAAAGTATTTATAAGGTTTACTGGTCATCGAAAATTTTAAGGATGGAAATAAAACCAAATATTCACCCATGACAATTAAAAGAGATTGATCAAAAGAAGGAAATGACATTTCATTTAAAAATTGAGTTACCACAACAACTCTTCCGTCTCTATCAATTTTCTCATTCCATTATTGTCAATATAATTTTACATGCGGGCTAAAATATGACACTTGGACCAAGTCACTGTAGCACACGTGGACGTGAACTACTGGACAGAACAGGTGTGCGGACAAAAAATCGTTGACGGAATGCCCTGAAACCTTGACTAATGTACAGCACTATTTTAATCACTAACTTAGGATAATTACTTATTTCCACGTACTTATTTCCACGTTATTTTTTTGTCCTTCTTTTACTTATTTTCCACGTTTTACCTGTTTTACCTTAAAATGTTCTACGCACGCACACAAATAAAAAAAAGACGAAATCCGGCATTAAAATTCTGTAGGCAGCCCAGTCTTTAAATTTTTGCCTTTCATTCATATAAAAATCCCATATTATTGCTAGAGGAAGTCTACCCAGTTGGAGGTGTGTTATCATTAAAACAACCAATTATTCTTAAAATAATATTATTGATCCGTGAGGAAATTTTAAAACAAATATGTTCCTGGTCCATGATATCAAACGTGGTTCTCCATTATAATCTCCTAAGTGACGAGTATTTCAGTTTATGCTCTTGCATTAAAAACTTTAAGTTCGGAACGTCACCAAAAAAGGCGCGATGCACTATCACCATCAGAATACGTTAGTAAACGAAATAAGGGGAAACAAAGTTGCTTATCATCTCGGAAGGACGTAAAAAGAAGGCGCGAAGCGCCTCAGTCGATTACAGTACCAATGCAGTGGTGCATTGGCGGATCCAGCAATTTGGCAACGCCGGATTTCCTCCATTTAAACCTATGGAAATGTATCGATTCTTGGAGGGGCTAGGTGCTCCGACACGAATCGATTATTTAGCATAGGTTTAAATGGAGGAATCCGGTGTTGCCAAATTGCTGGATCCGCCTCTGCAGTGGTGACGCCTGAAAGTAATAGGTGGTAAAACTATTCCTGCTCAAGGACTATTTGTGTTGCTTACGGGAAAATTGAAGGCGCTTGAAAATTTCTCCCGCTCAGAAGACGCTCTGCGGTGCAAATACGTTAGAGGTAACTCAATAATGAGCGAGGAACTGATCGATAAAAAAGCGTGAGAGGTTGATATGAGGCCAAATTAAAAGTCTCGTTCACAATTTGCAAAGTTTTTCATCGTCGGGTCTCGAAGAATTAAAAAACTGAAGGGAGAAAAGTACCGATGACAGCTAGCACTACAAGTGTAGATCTGGATTAACACCGCACAATTTCAAGCATCAGCTTAAGGTCATTATAGCGTTTTCCACGATTCCGATGTTCTACTTGAAAATTATATACCTACACCTACAGTTTACATGAGGAATAAAATCTCGTAGTTCGTTGTGAAAGAACATTTTGACATTTTTTCCGAGGTTTTTCATCAGGCGTCCGTAGAATCAAAAGAGTACAAAATCACTTTGTCTAACCTTTAGAGTACGAAAAGAAAACGTGCAACTTATTTTAGAAAAATGGAATTTTTGGAGTGAAGCTTTAGTTACAGCTTTGGACGGGTGTTCGGAAAAGGAGGCCCCTCAGGCCTCAAGAAATCGAAACAATAACGTACCCTGGTGGCAGTGACTGTTGAGAAAAGTTGTAAAAAAACTCGTCAATTTTAAGAGAACTTAAAATATACTTCAAAACCACTTGAAAATTACGTAAAAAAAAACTCTTGAAATATTCGTATCAGGAAACCGTTTTGGGGTTTTTTTTTACATAAAATTGAAAACGAATGTAAAGTAATATTTACGTATTTTTTTACGTACTATTAAAATCACACTATTTTTTTATCTTTAAGAATTCCTCAAAGGGGTTTCCTACAACGAGTATTTTAAGAGTTTTTTTACTTTAAATTTACGAACTCTTAAAATTTCCAACTTTTTTACATTTTTGCTGACAACTTTTTGTAGAATTATTTTTCAGAGTTATCGCTGTAGGGTAGTGGTAACGCCTGAATGCAAGTGGTGATACATCTATTCCTGCTCAACGACTGCCCGTGTTGCATACAGAAAAAATTGAAGGCACCTAGGGATTTGTGAAGTCAAGGTGTACATTAATCTGTGGATTGTTTAGACGGAAAAATGAAATTGATTTGTGCCTTTCCTGTTTTGACCCCAACGTGCTTTTATGATGAGGCTTGGGATTCGGCAATTTTTTTGAAGGATATATACGGTTACAGTGAAACGAGGCAAATTATGCATGATTCGACGGTGGAACTCATAGACCACGCATGTCGTCTGCGGTGTTTTAAAATCTCCACTCCCATTTGATTTTATCGAAGGAGTACAAACCAATATAATTCGTCGAAGTTTTCGCAGAATTTTCTCGGCGCAGGGAAAAAAAATCATGGTGGTTTTGACGATTGACGTTGAGTATAGTTTTCCTTTTAAAAAATGAAGTATAACAGGAGGTCTGCAACGTCGCAAACCGAGATCCGTGATTCGGGAGTTCCACCGTCTTAACGTTTCGAGTAAGACCTTTCAGCGAGTTCATTTTTCTGAGTTTTACCATATTATTATATTTTCAAAATATGGGGGATGAATCATTCCTCCCCCGGAAAAAAAACCGAAGTCTAATATTGCCAATTTCTTTTCATTTGTATGGAAGCAGCCATTTACATCAATGCCACGATCTTATTTTCCGTCTGAAATTAGACTTGTGCCGCCTTTCATCCTACATGCTTCAGGTTCTCGTAATTCTGCCAAGCTAAGGAAAAACGCCGTGTGAACATTCGTGAGTTGCCAAATTTCGTTCGATAAAATGTTCATTTTGAAAGGAGGTTATGCACCCATTTTCTTCAGATTTTCAGATGTTTTAGATTTAACTGCGAACAATTTTTTTTTTTTTTTTTTTTTTTTTTTTTTTTTTTTTTTTTTTTTTTTTTTTTTTTTTTTTTTTTGTCTGAAAAATTGGAAGAAAAATATTCATAACCTTGCAAATAAATTCGCATTTTATCAAAGAAAACTTGGCAACGCCTGAAGGCTCATACGGTGTTCTTCCTTAGCAAGGCAGTTGGCTCGTACGTAAGCGCCAAAGCAGTCAATATTTCGTCACCTTCCAGGCAAAGTATCACAAGCGCCATGCGACGTTCAGAAATTTCCGCCGCCATTTTATTTCTTTACTGAGAAATTTTTGGTTGAATCTGTTTGGAAATTTCACTAAATTTTATCGGCAGCACAAAGAAAATTCAGTGAAATTTTCGGACAGCTTCGTTGAACAATTTCTCTGTAAAAAAATAAAATGGCGGCGGAAATTTTTAAACGTCGCATGGCGCTTGTGATACTTTGCCTGGAAGGTGACGATATCGCAAAGCCGCTGATGGATATTCCTTCCCCAGAGTATGCAGAGAATGAGCGAAACGCCCTGACAGAGCTCGACGAGAACTGGCTGGAAATAGCTCCGCATTTGTTGGACTTCGCTCACACAGTTCCACAAGACGACCATAAGGAATATAGTGCTGAAATAAGGCTCCAGTACTTTGGTAACAGATCAGTATCCCCAGAGACCTTCGAGAATCTCATCCAGGTCAGTAAAATATGGTGTGCTCGGATCAATAGGTCGGTTGCGCTCGTCACTGGATCGTATTTTGATGCTTGCTTCTTGCAGATTAGCGGAAAATACGATCTGTCCAAACAGCAACTTTTTACTTTCAATATTAGCCGAAATATTGCCTTTTGTAAAGTCGGGGTTTTGACGTCATCCACCGCGGTAATGACACCCTTGATTTCTTCCACCTTGCTTTCATCAGTCAGTGATGCACACTGGTTACTCAGCGTGAAACTTGGATGAAAGCAAGGTGGAAGAATAAACGCAGGGTGTCACTACCGCGGTGGATGACGTCAAAAACTTGACTTTTCGAGGGGCGGTATCCTACTTTTAAAAAAATCAAGAAAACGCTGAAAAGACAGCTTACAGAAAAATTCGGGCGAAGAATTCCGGGGGGGGGGGGGGGGGGGATAGTTAGTTGTAGCGCACGTTCATTGCGTCATTTTGAATTTCCCGCGCTTCTGATGGCGGGACTTCCCACTCGCTGCGCGCTAAATAAGCGCCATATAATTGGACTACATTTTGCAATTGAGGACCACAATTTCTGGCTCATCCGTAAAAGCACTTATCTGTATAGGAAAATGACTGATACATACATTGTTTCAAACCTGATCATGAGTCAGAAAATTTAGTTCCTAATCACAAAATGAAGTCCAAATAACGCGAAAATAGCTGTGCATTCCATGCAAAGGTGGACGAAATTCCTAATTTATTGTAAGTTGATGTGAATACCTTCTCATTGGAAAATTTAGAAGTCAACTTTAAGGACCCTTTTCCTTTTTGTCCATTGCATTTGGAGAAAAGGTTATCTTACCCTCCTCTTCTTCGGCAAGACCTTTCAAGGCAATATTAGAACCTTTTTCGTTGTTTCACGTTTATACTCTCACCCTCGGAATTGAAAGAATGTTCCTTCCTCCGATCAACTTTACCCTAGTAGCAATGACCTTACAAAACATTTTTCAAGAACTCTTAAAAAAACCGTTAGAATTTTAGCATTAGAAAATTCTTCTTGGCTATTTCTTTTTAGTAAAATTTACAAGAAGTAACATTTCAATCAAAGTTAGGGGAAAATGTGTTGAAAATCTCTTAAAACATCACTGTAGTTTTATAACTTTTTTTCAAACATTTTTATTGTTGAAAAACTACAGGTGTTACATTAAGAGTTTTTTTAACACTTATTACTTAAATTTTACCGGTCGTAAATTTTACTCAGAAAAATACCCAAGAAGGGTTCCTCACACGAACATTTTAACCTTTATTTTAAGAGTTGTCTTCATTAAAGAGTTTTAATAGTTTCTTATACGTTCTTTTTAACAGTCGTTGCTACCAGGATACCACAACCCCCCCCCCCCCCCCACCTGGTATGATTTTAAATTCTAGTATCTCATTTTTAACAGGTTGTGGGAGATAGACTGTATATGGTGGGGATTCAGCAGGCTGTCCGATTCCAAGCGGCAGCGAACAAATCTCCTGTCTACTTGCTTCACTTTGCATCTCCAATTGAGAAGAGCTTGTCTACCAAGTTCTGCAGCTCAACCAAAAACTATGGTTCGTGCCAATTTTTTCTTTTTCTTTTAAACATGTTTATTTGCAGAATCGATGATGTAGATAGAAATTTTACGAAGAAACATGATTGAGACTGGGAAAAAATGTATTTTCCTGTTTGTTACACTACCGATGACTCTCGAGCAAGCAGTCATTCTTGCAAGTCGGCAAAACAGTTTTTTCTCCATTTAAATGTATATTATTATACAATCGGTTTTAGGCGAGGCAGTCTGTTTGGCCTAGTAGTGATATATTCAATGGATTTCAATGGAGTATTGACAGCGTTGCCTCCTTGCTTGAATCACCAATGGATGGTCCATTAAAAAAAGGAGTACCTATAATTACATTTTCTGAGCTCTACTTCTTTTACAGGAGTAAGTCACGCCGATGATTTGGGATACATTTTGCAAACATCCTGGGGTCAACCCTGGAAATCAAAAGAGGAATGGGCTAAGTCGCGACTGCTCATTAATGTATGGCTGTCATTTGCAAAAACTGGGTAAGCTGAATAATTCTGAATATTCTCAGAATGATTTTTTTAATACTAAATTTGAACTCAAGACGACCGTTCCGAAAGTGAGATCTCCAGCCCTCTTGGTTGACAGCTTTAGTTAATCCATTTGATCAAAAATAATCTCTTCTTGACAGACTTTCTTTTTTAAAAATTTGACAAAGACAGTAAAGATGCAAATTTTCTTGTAGGTACCTTCTAAAATTGAACTTCAAAACAGAAAATTTGAGAGTTAAGGCTGCATTATGATAAATTCGACTGGCTTGAGGTTATCCTCAAAATGTCGAGAACACTAGATTTTGAGATACTCAAAGCATTCTGGTGCTTTTGCACCCTTACTCTGTTTATATTAATTGAAGATATACATCCACCATCATTAGTAAAAAACGATTTTAGAGAATATCCTTGATGAAAATGCATAAAAAGTTCAAGAAATTACACTGACTTTAGAGGGGAAATTCACACTGCAAATCTATCAAAATATAATTTCTATGGAAAAATTTTCAAGTTTTATTTCCATTAATAGGTCAAAAGCACATGTCTATGATAAAAAAAAGCGCTTTAGTACTTGAATTATTAGAGACAGTGGAGAGAAAAAGGAGGAAAAAAAAGCAGTTCAACTATCTGAGTGTCTAAATGTAATATTGACTTGTTGCATAGGGCTTGCTTAACATTAAAGCATTTCCTGATGCCATGTTGAACACATGAAGCCACCATTGGCAGACTGACGTCAATTTTAATCACTAACGTTCTGATATCTTGGAAATTGATTTGTTTGTTTTTGAAAAGTGTACCCTCAGTCGGCAGTACTGAGTGGTTGCCGGTGTCAAGGAACATCAAACGAACTGGTGACATTGATTACGTAAAAATAAATAGCTACAAAGATGTGGAGTCTATGAAAAAACCCAGCCTCAACTTCTACGAATTTTGGACTTCATTTGCTTATTCCCCGTACTAAATGATCCAAAAATAAGTCAAGGAAAAAATCATCTACTACTGAAGCTGCACTTACAGATTTTGGAGGGTCACAGCAAGTGTATGGAAGCATTGCCAACTGACCAGAGTAATTATGATCGGCTTGTTGATTTCAGTTCAACAGAGGTGATTGCGACAAGGTGAAAATGATTTACAACAAAAGATTGTACATAAAGTTTGTAATTATTAACAATTTGAATAAAAACTTCATTTCCAAAAGTCCATTGTTTCATGTAAGAAAAGAAACAGGTGAAAAAATGGAAGAAAATAAAAAGAAAAAACAACAACTCGTGTGATACAATGGGATTGATACGAAAAACAATAAAATGCTATTCATCTTTAAATGCATCTGTTATTATTCACTTCAGATCAAACCCAGTTTTAACATCCCTGGCTCCCTTTAGCATCTCCTTCAATTTACTATTAAACCCTAGCTGCAGAGGAGAATTGAAAGACAAGATATTGAATGGTTTCATTCTTTCCGCTCTTCAGCAGAATTTTTGAAAGAGAAGTTTTAAACTCCGTAGAAAAAAACAAAATGCTGTAATGAGGCCAGAGTCTTCTTAAAAGATAATTTTTCACATAGCTTAATTTTGATATGCTGATTAATAGCCGAGTCCAAAATTGAACTTGGGTACTTAAAGAATGGAACACAAAAACAGCAAAAAATGAAGTTTCATTGAAGTTTGTCCAACAGTTCCAAAACTTCCAATTAACCTTGAAAATGACTACAAATTGAAACAAATTGACGCAAAAAGTAAACTAAAAGTTGCACCTTCTCACCATTCCAGATTGGTGACTCCAGTAAGTGAAACTAAGCGAATAAAAGAGAATTTCAATTCTTTGCACCAGCTACACGTAAGGTAAAACTTCTGGAGGAGACCTAAAAATTTTGGAAATTACAAAACTTCAACAAAGTAAAGTGAAGTATCCACTACCTGACCAAGTGAGAGATGGGGCTAAGCTACATGCTTGCAAATATTGCACACTTTAAATGCATGACTCCATCTAAGAAGGCAATTCTATAGAAGCGATAAGGTCCATTTCAGCACTTCCGTGGATATGCCTTTTTTCAAGAAAAGATGGATCCTTTAAGCTTTATGAAATCAAAATTAATATTTTTAAATGGTAATTTCTGAGGAAGAAAAATTAGCATCTGAAGTTGGTGGATATAAAAACAATCGGTCAGATAATGGAAATGTCTGAGGCATGATACTTTTTGACAATAAACCTTTAAACACCTACGAAGATCTGGCTTGATTCTTTAAAAGATGAGAATTTACTCATTGGTTTTCATTGCAGTCGAGAAACAAGAAGAAAAAAATTACCCTGTTCTCAGCCATATGACAACTTTCAGATGTAATAAGCATTTTAAAAAAAGCCAAAAACTTGAATGTGCTTTATTTTGCTGATCGTTGTGCACAGAAGCAGGATTAGAAATGAACATGACTAGATCTTACGCCACTTTATGACGCATCCTTTGAACGAACTTGAAGAGAGTAGGGAAAATAAATTGGGCTGGTCTGAAGTAACAATTACAAATGAAATTGAAAATCAAACCCTTCAAGAGAGAGAGAAGATTTTATCACAAATGCTTTGTCTATTTGTCACTACAGAATACATTGAAGAAATATTCCTTAAAGTTCCTAAACCACAGCAGAAATTTTTAAAGTCAGCGGTCTCTGGACTACGTTTTCTGTTAGGTTGGGCTTATTTGGGGAGGTAAAATTTGGATACGTAGAGAGAAGGTAGTTTTTGATTGATTTAATCAATAATTTTCTTGGAAATTTGGTAAAATTCTGCGTGCCATAATTACTTTGAATGGTGACAATGGGAAGACCCTTGATTTTTTAAGAGTACTTATAAATTGCTTGGAAAAATCAGAAACTAGAATGCAGGATGCTTTCTGGTGTAATTGATACTCACAAGAATTATCACGAGAAAAACTTAGAGATTCTTTGCCCAAGAAAAAAAAAAGGCACCATTTAACACCAAGTGACCTCTTCTACAACCTCTTCTCTCCTCCGAAAGAAGAAAGAAGAAAGAAGAAGAGGTTTGAGGTTTCATTCCTACGTGTGAAAAACAAAGGTTATGATATAGTTCTGTACATTTCCTGTCATTGCAACACTTTTTTCAAACCTAACATCTTTGAATCATTTAAGATGTTGTTGTTGTCCAACAAACATTTCCTTAAAAAGAACTTTAAGTGATATTCATGTACTTGAAACATAGAGGACTTGAAGTTTCTAGTGGGAGAAAATGTCCTTTTTAAAACGTTTTAAACTATCTTTGCCTCATTCTTTTTACAGAGTCACTTGGTTCTGTTCCACTGAACGCTATGTTTGTGTCCCCAGTCTTTCAGCATGAGAAAACTGCTCCAATAACTCTTTCAGAGGGATTTAATACAGTGTTTTACTACTAAATAGCTAAATAATCAAGAGTGCACCGGACACTTTTACAAAATTCTAATTAGGACAAGAGTAAAAAGAATCTTTCTCAGAAAAGAAAGAGAACCAATTCCAAAAAACAGATCAGTTACTGTACAAAGAGGATTAGAAAAAGTTTCCAAAAAAGAAAGGCATTCACTTGCAGTGCAAATGAAAAAATATAATAAAAAGGAGGACAAAGATCCTGAGAAAGAAAGCAAAATCGAATTAGGAATGATCCAATAGGTTTGAGCCTCTAACACGAAAACTCTTGCTCAAAGTCTATTTATTTCACTCTTGGAAAAATGCTAATTGAGCAAAATCGAAAAGGTGTCAGACAAATGCATGATACACTGCATTTTACTCAATCATGATTTCCTCCAGAATATTGGATCACCGAAAAGGTTTCTGGATGGATTAACACTCGTAACTCTGTTGTCTTTCAAAGTTTCTGACAGAAGAGCAAAACAATGTGGCCAATACCAGGGTACTCTGGATGTTGTTCTACTGACATCATTCTTCTTGCCTCAAAAACTTTCGTCTATCTTAGAATATCATAGGCTGATAAAACTAATTTTTCAAATCCCTGTGCTAACATCTTGATTTTATTGGTTAGGGTACTGAATTATCCTGCTCTTAGTTATCTCATTCATGCAACACATTCTCATTCGGCAAGGAAATGCCGCTGAAATTTTCCAACCTGTCAATGGCAATTCAGGGTTTTCCAGTGATGCCAAATAGTACAGTAATGGCTACCCAAACCAGTATCAGTTGAAAAAAGACACGTTGTCATTAAAAAGCCGACAAGATTTATACAATTTTCGGAACAAAAGAGAGGGTTTTCTTGAATACTCTTCTCGTGATTGTAGGAGGAACAAATAAAGAGGTTGACAATTCTAAAGCTCTCACGGTGGCATTAGTAAGTAAAGATAATACTAAAAACAAACAGTGAATGACATATATGTTTTGCGATTTCGATTATTTGCTGTTTTTTTTATTCAATAGATTTATATCCTACCAAATGCTGGATGATAAAAGTTTCATCATAACATTATTCAGCCATTTTTTACCAAAAAGCTCTCAGCCCAGATACAAGATGAAATAGACATTTGAAAAAAAATTATGATTTAAAATTCGCACAGTCATGAGGGGAAGCAAGTGGAGAGAATAGATTCTTTGGTTAGGCAAAGCTAATCAAGTTTTGAAAACTTGAAAAAAAACTATGGTCAACTCCTGAGATTACATTATTGGATGGAGACATATTTTTTTGGTGCACAACATTCTTTAAACAAATTCAATTCAGAACATATTTAAAATACAAGCTGAGATTTTTTAGTGATATCAGAAATAGTTAAAGGCTCTTAACAAAACAGCTTGAAACCTACGTCATTATTTTTTTTCCTTGTCATGAGGAGAAAGTTGGAAGAAAGTCTATCAGCAATTTGAGTCAACCGATAGAACAAAAATTGAACACTTTTAATGACAATGTCTACAAGTGGCCTCCTACATGCCCAATAAGAGAAGTGAAATTTCCGACAAAGAGAAAAATAATTAACACAAAAAACAAATATTGATGCCAGTAAGAGTTGAAAAATAAGGGAAATAATACAGAATTTAAGAGGTAAATTCTAAAAGAAAGTAGAATGAGAACAATAAACGAGTGAAAAAGTGGAAAAAGGTTCAAGAAAAGGAAAAGGACAGTCCCGTCACACGGTGAAGTTGGAAAAATCTAACTTACATTCAATGACTCATAATTTCTTCTTCGATACCATCTTTTCAATTTCATACAACTCTGAAATAATCACTTCCTCTTGTAAAGAATGGCTGAAATAACCATACCATGACGAGAGAATTCTCTAATGACTGAGTTTTCTCACGAGTTGCATGCATAAACTTTTTGTAATTAAAGTTTTGGACGGTCCAGTAACTAGTCAACATCCATTGAAATGTCATGTTGAAGGTGAGATGATAAGTGAATGGAAACTTAACTTTTTTGGGGGTAGTTCCTGAGGGGAAACTTTAAAGATGTGAGACCGAACAGGTCCTTTACGATTGGTCACTCGATGATGTTGCTGCCTGTTCTCTCCGCTTTTCTTCGATCCATTTTTCGATACTTGCTTTCAGTTCGGTATTTGATTTCACCATGTCCATGGTCAGAGGTTCACGGTTGAAAGGATCTGACTGGTCACTCAAAAGGTGCCTGAAAAAAAAATAATAAAAATAAGAAAATAATAACAGTGAAAAACATTCTTTGTCCAGACCGTCTGACAGCTTTAATTTTTTTTTTTTTTTTTTTTTTTTTTTTTAAATGTAAGTTTAATGTGAACTTCTTATAAGGAATTATACACATTGTTTCTAAAATTATAAATAGAGAGATTATACAAGCAACAAAGAAACTTACAACTCGTAAGTAGCAGTTTATTTAAATTTTTGCGAAGAAAAAAATCAAGGATCATGGAAGAAATGGAAATTACTAGGCAAAAACGAAGTAATATATATGATCAAAAGGTGGTTTGCTCATGCAAAAAGATTGGCAACATTTTACACTCATCCTTTGAAAAAAAAAAAAAAAAAAAAAAAATGCTGAACATTTTAATTGACTTTTCCTCCCGAAAGTTTCCCTGATTTTAGCATCTGAATCATAGTTTTCGATGGAGGGCGCTCTCTAGTGTTCCAAAAGAAAAGTAGTTAGGGTTTTTCATCCAAATTTTTTGTTGTTGTTAATTTCTAATCAAGAAAATAGCAGCTTGAAAAACAATTACTGTTTTTAACTGATCATAGGAAAAGAACCTTTCCAAGAGAGGGATGTTCTATTTGTAGGGAAGAAATTTTAGAGGGGCGCACGGTTTGTTGAATTCAGAGAGCTTCCGAAATTTAGTTACTGATGGAAGGCGCTCTCTAGTGTTTTGAAGAATAAGTTGCATGGGATTCGGCTAGATTTAATGACAATGTTTTGATCACTTCTTCGGACACTGTACACATCAAACCGTTATCAGAAGTTAGGGTTACCATTGTTAAATTTTGGGGGATTTCTGTTTAATCAAAAAGACATTATTTGAGGCTAGAAATCGCCACTAGCGAGGACGTAGTTGGTTTTATTGAGGAAACAATAACATAGATATGTCTACATAACGAGGCGTCGCGAGAGACTAACTTGCAGTTGCGCGTCAGCGAACTGCATTCTCCTGGCTGGAGTCTAAATCCACCCGTTCAGAAGGTGAAACGCTCATTTTTGTGTCGCTAGATGGAAAATGCTGACTTTGCTTTGTATTCCTTTCTTTGTCTTTCTCATCACCTAAATTCAGGTGTCTCTTTCTGGCCAAGAATTTTCCATCTGGAGGCACAGTTTTTCATAATTAGCGGCAGCACTTCATTTTTGATGTGATAAGCACATTTGATTTTACACATTTCAACACCCCCCCTTAAAATTACAATGTTGCTTATCTTACTACAAAATGAACAATATGTGTTATATAATTTGAGTATAGCTTATGTCTAAAATTAGCAACAAAAATTATTCGATGCGAAAAAAATTTAATCTTTATCATTTTTGAGGAAAACCTCTCTGCATTTCTCATGCTTCACTTTCCCCAACGCTTTTGTGAGCATATCAGCTGGCATTTCCTGAGTTGGCATGTAATGCAACTCAATCGGCCTAGATCTGACGGCATCCCGAATGAAATGGTAACGGATGTCGATATGTTTGGTTCTGTTGTGGAAAACAGGATTTTTTACCAAAGTTAGAGCTGATTGGTTATCATTATACATTGTCACTTTCAAAATTTTACGAAATAATTCCTCGTATAGATTTTGCAAGAAAATACCCTCTTTTGTGGCATCACTTATCGCCATGTATTCTGCCTCAGTTGAACTTAATGCCACGGTTTTTTGTTTTTTGCTTTCCCAAGAAATGGGATTTTTGCCAAAACAGAATACAAAACCTGTATAGGATTTTCTATCAGCTCTGTCCCCTCCCCAGTC
Source organism: Bemisia tabaci (assembly GCF_918797505.1). NCBI lineage: Eukaryota > Metazoa > Arthropoda > Insecta > Hemiptera > Aleyrodidae > Bemisia > Bemisia tabaci. Next base: position 52,758,457 of record NC_092797.1, read on the forward strand.
AGCATCAACATAGCCTATCAGCTCTTCTTCGCCTGCCTCATATTTTAGCTTAAGATCTTTGGTCATTTTTAAATATCTTAGCACTCTCTTTGCGTCTTTCCAGGCTTCCTCAGTAGGCTCCTTGTTGAACTGACTTAAGTAACTAGCTGAATGGCATACATCCATCCTTGTACTTACTGTCAAATACATCAGACATCCTATCAGATTTTGATAAGGCACATCAATACTATTCGCTCTGTTTTCTTGATTTTCTTTTTGGCCTTTTATTTCGAGTGGCGTACCCATCCCTTTGCAATCACTCATATTAAATTTTTCAAGTACTCTTTGAATATATTGCGACTGATCCATTTCAATTTTGTTCAATTTGGCATCATGCACGAATTTAATGCCTAGACAATAACTTATGTCGCCTAAGTCTTTTACGGTGAAATGCTTGTTTAATTCCCTTTTTAAATCTTGCAATGCTACATCATCATCATAAAATACCAAAAAATCATCAACGTAAACAGTTAAAATTATAATTACGTCGTTACATACTTTATAATATACGCTTGCTTCTAGCTTAGACCTTTTAAAATCCAACCCTTTAAGTATGTGGTCTGCTCTATCATTAAAAGCCCTTGCAGCTTGTTTTAACCATAGATTGCCCTTCTTAACTTACAAACTAGTTTCTTTTGACCTTTTACCTCAAAGTTCTCTGGCTGCTCCATATATATGTCTTCTTCCAACAAGCCATGTAAAAAAGCAGTATCAATATCTAAGTGGTTGATTTTTAAACCCTTTTGGACAGCTATTGCTAAGAGGAATCTAATAGTTGAATGTCTCACAACCGGTGAAAAAGTCTCATTGTAATCTACACCGTATACTTGGCTGTACCCTTTTGCTACCCATCTCGCTTTGTAACGACTGATGACTCCATCAGGCCCAAGCTTAGTCTTAAAAATCCACTTGGATTTTACGACATTTTTACCCTTCGGTAATTCAACTAAATCCCAAACCCGGTTTTTAACAAGAGAATTGTACTCATCGTTCATTGCCAGCAGCCAGTCTTCCTTGTTTGGTGACGTCAGCGCTTCCCGCACTGTCAGTGGGTCATTGCATTCAGCTATCATTGAGTAGAGTCCCGGCCCGTCTTCTGGATATCGCATTGCAGGTCTCCGCTCTCGCTCTGGATATCTTCTTTCTCCCTCTTGCACTTCGATCACGGTGTCGTTGACTTCAGACTGATTTTCCTCGCCCTCGTCCGGCGCCCACTCACTGCCAGAGGTGTCAAGTACCAGTGTGTCATCGTTGTTGTCTTGTTCACTTCCCGAGTTTTCTGCATTTACGCTTTCATCAGCTTCTTCGGGTTTCTCGTCTTCACCGTGAACGTCACCATGTCGTCCAGGAAATTCTTCTTTAAAAGGTTTTCAGCTGTTTTGTCTTTGTTATATCTGAAAACAACATCACTATGCACGATAACTCGGCGAGTTTCTTCATCCAAAGTCGGTAGCCCATGGGAGCATAGCCAACAAACATAAATTTTCGGGCTCTGTCATCCAGTTTCTTTAGATGCGTCAGAACTTTCGCGTACGCATCACACCCGAAAATTTGCAGGTTTTTCAGTTTAGGCACTTTCTTAGTCCACATTTCATATGGAGTTTTGTCAGTGTCATATCTAGGACTCCTGTTTGTGACGTAGGCGGCTACGTACATAGCTTCGCCCCACATTTCACGGTCAACGTTTGAGTCAATTAGCATTGTGCGCGCTTTTTCAACTAACGTGCGCATTCCGCGTTCAGCACGCCCGTTCAGTTGCGGCGTGTATGGCGGCGCGTAATCCATCGTTATACCGCGTTTTCGGCACCATTCTTTTAGCACTCCGGAACTGTTTTCACCAGCGTTGTCACATCTGATCTTGGTTACATGTAGATCACACTCCCTTTCCGCACTGAGCACATATTCTTTTAGCGCGTCGAAAAAGTCAGATTTATTTATTAGTAAGGTTATTTTGAAGTGTCCCGAATAATCATCTTCAAATAACGCAAAATAATTATAACCGTCCCACGTTGGGGGATCAATTTTACCGGAAATGTCCGCGTGTACAATTTCAAGCAACCGAGACGCGCGGGTCCTTACGGATTTATGGGGCAACCGCGTTTGCTTCCCTTTTATGCATGATACACAATCGAACTTTTCTTCCGTAGGGATGACCGTTATTCCCTCACTCATTTTCGACAACCGCTTGATATTTGCCGCGCTGAGATGGCCCAATTTTTTATGCCAGTTATCGGTTATATTTTTATCTGAGAGAAAGGTCGCCTCTTTCTCAGAAAATTTTCGAACTTTTACCACGTACAAGCCATTTGCATTCCGATAACCACAAAGTACTTCATTTCCGTTTTTCAATATCGAAACTTTATTTTTTGAAAAAACCACTTGGCCATCATTTTCGCAAATCGCACTCACTGAAATTAGATTTTTTCTTAATTCCGGCACGTACAGCACTTGGTTTAGAATGCATTGCTCAAATTCCACTTGTCCGCTTTTCTCCGCTTTAATTGAGGTTCCGGCTTTCGCTACACAAATTTCGGTGTTGTCTTCCTCCCAAATTTTCAGGGCCGACTCCTGCATCGTGAGGTGCGTCGTGGTGCCTGAGTCCACTATCCATTCTTCTTCATCATCTGTACTCGCGTGTGCCAGGAAGCTCACTTATTCTTGTTATCATCACCACTTTTATCTTTGGATTTGTAGCACATTTTGTCAGTGTGATTTGACATACGGCAAGTTTGACACCACATTTTGTTTTTCTTTCTGCTCTTCATTTTTCTTCTTTGGCGCTTTACATTTTCGTGATAAATGACCAACTTTATCGCAGTTCCAGCACTTGAGTTGTTTTGAGTTGGCTTGGAAGGCCACACTTGTTTCAGGTTTCTTGCCATTTCTTTCTTCTTCTGTGAACAACCTATGTTTTAGGTCTTCCAGCGTGCGCTCATTTTTAGGAGTAGAATCCCACGCTGACTTGAAGTAATTCAGTTTGTCTGGAAGTGTAGACAGGATCTTGCTGATGAGGGCGGAATCATCTATTCCCTTGGGGTCGGTGGCCTTTAGTCTCACAAAAATCTCCTCTAGTTTCCCGATATGAGTAGAGATCGGCTTACTTTTATCATATGTCGCACTAAAAAACTCTTCAAGGATTTCACATTTGATTTCTTCCGTTGGTTTTTGAAAAAGTAACACTAGTTTTTCAAACATTTCAGCAGCCGTTTCACATGTCATAATATGAACCATGAGTGAAGTTTCCAGTGAGATAGAAATTACCCTCTGCGCAATCCCATCCTTTTTCTGCCAATCGTACAGCTCCTTTGCCTCTGTGGGTTTCTTCTTTGTGCCGTTTGCAATTTCCCAAGCTCCGTGCGATTTTAGATGAATTTTTACTTGAAATTTCCACGCTTCGAAGTTACTTCGATTCTTTAACTTCACTGGAGGTGCTTCTATGCGTACCGACTCCATTTTTGTTAACCTTCTATTTTCGACTCTTAACAAAAACGATTTATTTCGCAGTAAACGAAAAAACTTTTACGCACTTTAATTTTCCTCAAAAGACGATTTATTTCGCAGTAATCGAAAAAACTTTTGCGCACTTTAATTTTCTTCAAAAGACGATTTATTTCGCAGTAAACGAAAAAACTTTTGCGCACTTTAATTTTCTCGAGAAAAAATGATTTATTTCGCCGTGAACGAAAAACTTTTACGCACTTTATTTTACTCGGAAAAACAGTTTATTTCGCCGTGAACGAAAAATTATTTACGCACTTTTGACTTAAACTTTTAGCGCGACTGCGTCAATCCTTTTTTGAAGATTTCTGTATTTACTTTTAATGTAGAACAGTAAAAGAACGATCGCGAGGAAAACCGAACAGCATATACAGGGTCGCATCGTGCACATCAAAGTCGTTCTTGATTTCCACGGCGTTGTCGAACCAGCCCATCTTCGCGCGCGTACACTCACAAAAAACACGAACTTTCAAAGCCGAAAAAAGATTGATCGCGTTATCAAAAGCTCGGTTAGTAAGCTCGAGGGTCTGGGCCCATAACCTGTTAAATTTGGGGGATTTCTGTTTAATCAAAAAGACATTATTTGAGCTAGAAATCGCCACTAGCGAGGACGTAGTTGGTTTTATTGAGGAAACAATAACATAGATATGTCTACATAACGAGGCGTCGCGAGAGACTAACTTGCAGTTGCGCGTCAGCGAACTGCATTCTCCTGGCTGGAGTCTAAATCCACCCGTTCAGAAGGTGAAACGCTCATTTTTGTGTCGCTAGATGGAAAATGCTGACTTTGCTTTGTATTCCTTTCTTTGTCTTTCTCATCACCTAAATTCAGGTGTCTCTTTCTGGCCAAGAATTTTCCATCTGGAGGCACAGTTTTTCATAATTAGCGGCAGCACTTCATTTTTGATGTGATAAGCACATTTGATTTTACACATTTCAACAACCATAATTTTAAGCGTGCCAGTAGGGCTCGCTTTTTTAAATCACTCAGATGTGCCGTAGTACAGCATACCAATAAAGCAATGCTATTCAATGGGTGGTCCAAATTTGTTCCTCTTTGGATCCGTTTTTTCGTGTTTCAACCGTTATACTGTCCAACCCTCATGATCATTCACCAAAAAACCGAATCGACTTCTCAGGGGAAACCCTTGAGAACAGTTTCCCATCAAAACCGTATAATTTAAAATGACAGAAACTTCAATTAAGCTTTTCTACGCTCAAACAACTCAAATTTAGAAGCTTAAATCCCACCACAACTTTGTAGCCAATGAGCGTCTTTGATATAAGTCCTTGTTCGATCAAAAGCGGGAGAACGTGAGGTGGTTCTTAAGTGGCCGCCATTATCCCACTTCAAATTTTTAGAATAAAAAAAAAATAATGAGCATTGTACAAGGTGGAAAATTGCTCTGAAGGACCCATTACGGCTACAGAAGCTAAAATCAGAACTTCATTTTGAACGATTGATTGATTTAATTCATGAAAATTTTCTTCATTTTCTTTATTCAATGAAGTTAATTTACATTCAACGTTCATGATTAATGTTTTTTTAAATTTAGTAAGAAGTACCAATTGATACACATAGCAAAGACATGAAAATAGTATGTCTCCAACATTTCAGTTGTTCGGTCAACATTTCAGTTGTTGTTATTTTTGCTTTTCCCTGACTCTCAAATGTTCTACTTCACTGACTTTTTCTGACTTTTGAAAAAAATGTTTGAAATGAAATACGTCCACCTTTTCTTCCCTTGAAATATGCTACGTTTTGCTAACCTTTTAACAAAATTTCCTTGTTCAGAGGTCAGATGATAGATAAAGGCTAATTCAGTAGCAGGTTAAAAGATGACAAGCCTTAAAAATAACCAGCTGGATAAACAGTTGGAAGAGCATCGATACTTTCTAGTGATTAGTAGATGTGTCAGAAATTCCCTGACTTTTCCTGGTCCTCGCAAATTCCCTGACTTTCCAAACCACCAGCAACCCTAGAAGTTCTTAATGAAATCATTACAAGACAAATACTTGTTTTATAGTCTGAGGAAGTCTCTTACCGCGCGATTGTCGTCCTATCTACTGTTGTTCGAGAGGATGGTAAGATGACTGGGTCTGTCATTAGAGTAGACATTATGGGATCCAAGAATTCGTCTGGAGCTTCGGCAAGAAGAATTTCATCTGTTTTCTGTTGACTTTCCAGTAGAGCTACTCGCTTTGCGACAGTTTGCAAATCAGCAATTAAGGCACCTCCTCCAATTCGAGCTACCAAAAATGAAAAACAATGAATATACCAAGTGAAACTGTGATCCTTCAGACTCAAGGTACCAAAAACCTCAATGGATCAATGGAGCTCACCATTTAATTATGTTTTGATAGTTATAACTTATAAATAATTACAAAATTGAATACATTCAATCTTCTGCAAGAATGATTTTTTGTGCAATTAAATGGTACACATGATTTACTAAAGTTGTTTGAGACAAAAAAGGGATTTTGACAGCAATGATTCCAATACATCTTTTGACAAAATGATGAAGATATTGTCAAGTTGGACACTCGAAAACATAATTTTATGGATTTCTTTTTCACCTAGAGGCTGAGGGTTAGAAATCATGAAATAATACAGGATTACGAATTTCTTTTGAAAAAAAAATAGAATTTTTGTGCCAAATCAATATTTTTACAATGAAATTCAGATATTATAAGGAAAGTGTCATAGGTATTTCAGTTAAGTTTGCTTTATCGTAAGCTTGAGTTTCATTCCATTACCTCACTTGACATGAGGCAAAAAAAGAATTATTTTTGCTGAGGTTATAACTTGAATAGAACATAATAGTGCAAAAGATACTCACACAAGACTTGCTCTGCCAGTGAAAACAACTGAGGACTATAAGAGCGACCATCACGAGACACAGCAGCACAGAAAGAATCGTTCTTCCCCAGATGAACGTAAATTTTGCAGATATTCAGGACAAGATTCGCTGGATCAAATTTGTACTCTTTCATATCCCTCACCTATGAAGAAACATAATTAGAAACATGAAGACTGATGATTTTAGATGCATCCGAACTACTGTTTGCTAAAGTCTAGATTGATTGAAATGGTCACTACTTTCAAAAACTCAAAACTTCCTCTCACTTTTGTTTTATTTTTGCTCTGTCTTTTTTACTTAAATTTTGCTTTGCACACTTGCAGTTGTCGAGCAGAGACAGAAAAGAGAAACAAAATCTATGATACTCTCTGATAGCATACTGCTGTTAGATAGTAATCATCATTTTATTTTTCATCATGAAAGTCATGTGCATGTCACTATAAGGTAAGTTACTTGATGATAAAATCACATTTCAATGGATAACAGGTTTGACTATATGACATAATGACATTGTTCAACAATGCAAGCCTTTAACTTGAAAAAAATTGACTTTTTGGGAAGATATTAAGAAAGAAAGAGAGAGGGAAAAAACTGAGGAAATCGATCGAAAGAATTCATTTTTTTCGCCTCACCTTGAAGTTCTTTTTCTTTGGTCCGACTAAATGAAAAAGGAAATAATTCAACATAGCTGCAACTCGATCTACCATAGTAGAATGGACAAATATCATTTGAATTTCTGACGACAAATACTCTAATGTGTGAATGGTTTCTCGGCCAAGAATGCAGTCGAACCTGGCGATCATGCCGATATGTTGGAAGTTTGCTTCGTTTTGCTCTCGTTCTCGCTGCGGTAGTGCCTGCCACTCCCCACTCTCCTTCTTGTTTTGGAGCTGCTTCAGCTGGGCCATGTTTGACAAAGCCTCATCCAACAAGTAAACAGCATCATTCATCAGCAGGTTAATGAACCGTAGAAACAGAGGCGGATTGACTGCTTCGATATTAGACTCAGCTTCGATGGCTAGATTGCGGAAGGATTCCCTTTGCTCTGGCAAAGTCCAAAGGTAGTTCATCACGGTGTACATAGGCCGGCGGTAGTTGAATTTCTGCTCGAATTGAACACTCTGCCCAGTCATTTCAATGCCTACAAACACGTCTAACAATGCTGGGACAATTTCAGCGCGAAATGGATGTTCTTGGAATAACTTTTCACGGTAGAAAAAACCTAGGGGATTAGGGTTGATGGCAGGCGCTTCTTCGTCCCTGTTCGGGATCAGATGCTCTAAACATTCTGCTAGCTTAGCTCGTAGATGAGGATTTCTAACAAAGTTATTTGAACCCATAAAAACTAAGATTAAAGTTAATAATGGCTCTAAGAGTTCTAATCCTTCTTCTTCAAGAGCTCTAGGGTTCCAGCGGCGAACTAGCATCAAATAACTCCACAGGTTTTCTAATAAGAATTCTGGAATGCACCTGTGGAAACAGAGAAAAGACTTGATAGTAAAACATGTTTTGTAGGGAAAGGCCCTTACTATTAAAGGACACAGTGTTGTGTTAATGAAAAAATTAAACACTAAGAAGTGGCCAGAAACTGTATGTAACAAGGTGGAGTACTGGTGCGCATTAGAGTTCTAAAAATTTATTTTTGACTCTAATTTTAATTTTTGGTATTTCTTGGCTTTGCTTCCCCGCGAAATAGTGTTGTGTTATTGATCGAAAAACAAGGGGAGGGGGGAAGCAACGTCCACTCAGAGCGGTCTACAGCACTTGCATTTTAACATTTTCTATCCGGTTTTTGCGTGGCTTCAACTTTGATCCTTCATAATTTTCGAGGCTGCTTGTTTCTACAAAACTTACAGCCACTTGTTAGACATGGAATAAGACAGCCTCTTTAAAAAATTTGTTGTGACTCGGATAGAAAAATAGTGATCTTTACATTTTCTCTATACATAAAAACTGTAAAAAATGCACAGAATACAGCTTGAAAATTGAACCCTCCGATTTCTTTCTCCAGAATCTTAAACAAGGCAATTTCAGACATTTTTAAGTGGAAACCGTGTGATATTTTCTTCCGTTCAGAAAATACAGAGGTACAAAAATTCTGACTCCTGTGGCTCCTCCAAAATTTAAATACTGGTTAAAAAATTGTGTTGCTGGTTAAAAAACCAGTAACGAATTTTTAGGCTGAACATAGCCCTGTAATACTGGTATGAATTTCATTAATATTCAAAAGGAAAAATTTTGGGGGTTCATTCGTAGGGTCATTGACCTTGAATTAACTTTTTAAATTGCAAGAAGAGTAATTCAATAGAAGTTTCACAAGGACGGTTAGGGTGAAAAACCAGGGCCGAGATAAATAAAGAAAAAATCATGAAAAATGTACTTACGTCAAAGTAACTAATCTAGAAGAGGATTCACTTTGTCTCAGTTGAGAGATAACTACAGGTCGCATTTTTAAAGGCGCATAGGGCGGGATTTCAGTGTTGACAGCTACTTGAACTAACCAAACAGCCGTTGCAAGGAAAAACTTGCCAACTAAACTGAGATAGGTTGGCTCTAATAGTACAGCTTTCATTGATAAAAATCTGAGGACAAGTTTGAAACACAGTTGTTACGAATATTTAAAAAAACTTGGAAGTTACATTTGATCTGATGTAATTCAACATATTTAGCAAAAAAAAAAAAAACCAAACAAACAAAACGTGAGGAAAAGTAAAATTTGAAAAAAAGTAAGAGACATCAAAATTCTAGAAGGAAAAATTACATCTTTTTTAGAGGCTAAACTTCTTAATCCAGTACTTAATTCCGTGGGAAAAGGTAAATTAGTGCTAATAATCCCAAAAATGAAATGTTTGTGCCAGTACTTCAATCAATGTCTTAATAAAATGTTGGCACAAAAACCACCAAAAATGTCCAATAGAACACTGCACCCTTTAAGGTGATTCGATGGACGCCATATTTTGTGTCAGAACGGCATGCGATATATCGCATCAATTGGTTCCATATTTTCAGCTACTCGTCATTTTTCTCCTATTTTGAGATCGCACTTCTGTTGTCAGGAGTCTAAAGCACTCACTTACCAATTTTAACAAAGAAATTCAACATAATAAAGGCGTGGTTTTTTCAGAGAGAAAACATCGCATTCGATACTGATATCGAAACTGCACTCGAATGCGATATTTTCTCTCTGAAAAAACCACGCCTTTATTACGTTGAATTTCTTTGTTAAAATTGGTAAGTGAGTGCTTTAGACTCCTGACAACAAAATTGCGATCTCAAAATAGGAGAAAAATGACGAGTAGCTGAAAATATGGAACCAATTGATGCGATATATCGCATGCCGTTCTGACACAAAATATGGCGTCCATCGAATCACCTTAAGCTGTTGACAGGTTTAAAGGAACCTATTGCATGAATCTGGTTACTTACTTTTTCATATCAACTTCCATTTGCTCGTGGACCACTCTCATGACATCATTGTTCGTTCCACCAACTTGCTGCTGAGCATCTAAGAAGGCAGATTGCATGCGTGCTAGGTCCTGATTGACTCGAATTAATTTATCTAACACTACTCGAAAACTAAGGTCTATCGCTCGGTGAGTCATGAAAAAACATTCAGTTATAAATGAAAATGGCTGTTCAGAGATTGGCCTTTCAGTATTCTCCTCCGCTGGGAGTAGGCAAGTTTCGGTGCACAATTTTCTTAGATGTACGCCTTTCGACTGACTACCCTCATCCGTTGTTATCTGAAACAGACATAATTTAACAATTCAGTAAACGGAACTCTGGGTAAAAATTAGGCAGAATAAGAGGGAATATCCATGGATAAATCAATAAAACCAGTCTGCCAATTATAACTTGATAGAGTTATTAATTGATTTTCTTACCATGTATGAATAGTAGGAATCCAATGTATAGTGCAAATTCCTTTTTCTTGCTCAACATTTACAACAACATTCATTATGACAGAAGAAAAAAAAATTCCAACGGTAATGGAAATTTTTTCGATAAATGGTCCATCCATGGAAATTGAATGGCTAAGAATTTTTCAAATATTGAGGGAATAACTCGTTTTTTCAGGGAAATAAGGACGCAAAGAGAGTTTTCAAGGGCTCTCATTTTGAAAACTTATTTGCAGATTTTCCTTACCATAATCATTCATTTTTCAAGGGTAAGTAAAAGGAATGAGAACTTACCTTCACAGCACAATATGTTGGATCAATTTTGAAAAGTTTAGGATCTTTCACATTCCTAATGAAGGGTTCCGAGAGTTTCAATAAGAGGGCGCTAAGGTTCATCGCAAATCCATCGCCAACAATCGAAAGGGACCCTGTCAATGCAGCGAAAGGGTCAGATGCGGTGTTCCATAAATTACCTCGTGCTGCATTGGAGTCCAAACATGTGCCTAGCCACCGAAGAGTGATGTGCCTGACGTTTGCCGAAGCTTTCAGCAAAGTATGGAATAAGGAATGTAAATGGTTGTGCAGATTCTTCAGGCCTGACCAAATGTTCCCTTCCACCGACTCCGACACCTGTTCAAAGATTTCGTTTTTTGAAACAACTTCCGTCATTTACACAGCTGAACTTGGTAAGCTAAAAAAAGGGGGAATTTGACCTTTTTGTCTAGTAAGGAATGGTCCAAGGAAAAAAAGTCTAATTTCCTTAGTCTACTGTCATTTGGTCCACAGACGAACTGTCTCACAAAAAATGTCTAGAATGAGTTGTGTCTAAGTACTGTCATGAAGTACATGCAATTTTAAGCCTCTACATTCATGGCTGAAACATGTTTGAAACCAAATGAGTGTACAGAAAAAAAATTTAAAAATGAAATAAGAGTACAATTTTTGGAGCTCAAAATTCTGGTCAGAAATATTCCCACGTGTGTATTAAGTCACTTGTAAATGATTCACTCTCTGAATAGCAAAGCTTGTGGGATTAACATTATCTTGGGAATCATTAAAAATCCTGGTCCCTTGAAAATGGTACAGGAAATACAAAGGTTAGTATCTAGTTAAGAGTTTTTAGCCATTTTGTGTCCATTTCGTGCAATTGCTGGGTATAGCATGATCAATTTGCAATTTTAAGGAAAACGTTTTATGATTCGGAGAAATGAACCAAAATTCCACCCCTTAAAAGCCACATCTGGTACTCACCTATGAGCAAGCATCATAAAACTTGCAGGTATAATTTAGATAATTTTTTGCTTAAGTTTCTAGTTTTGTTTACAAACACAGTGGATACGAATATCTAACTAACCACCTTCTCTAGTATCATGTCATAGATTGGAGGGATTAACATTCTGCTGTGTTAAGGGAGAGAGCCATATGAATCTACAGAAATTGCCAAATTTCCTTTGATAAAGTGCACATTTTCAGGGAAATCTACTCATATTCATACTGCAATTTTTTAGAGAATTTTATAAAAAAAAAATCCTATCTGAAAAATGCAAGAGAAAATAATCATACCTCTCCTTGAAAAAAAACTCCTTTTCGAAGGGAATTTGGCAACTCTTGAATGTTCATACAGCGTTTTCCCTTAGTGCGGCCATAGAATAATAGCTAACAGGGGGGCGGCAGTCGGCCATCTTTGCTCCGATTCTTGAAATTCCCGTGACCCCTGCTCAGCCACCGTTTCAAATTTCGCGGGGAAAAAGAGCAAAGTCCACTGCTCTCACCCTACGTTTCTCTGCCGTTTCAAATTTTGCGGGGAAAAAGAGCAAAGTCCACTTCGAAAAAGTGACTAAGTATACACGATCTTACGGGAGGATCTGCCAGTTACCTTTCTGGTAGCTATTATTCTATGGTGCGGCAGCATTGCCTTCATTGCGACGTCGCCATGTTATGGTCCTCAGTGCTTCATACTGAATTTCAAGCGCAAATACGATACTTGATTCAAAGTGAATAATACTCAGCCTGAAAAATTTAGTATTCACTTGATAGACTTCTATATTTTTTTATTTTCTTTATATATTTTTATTTTATCAATTTCCTTGAGTATTATATATTTTTTTTTCTTATCTCTCTCTTACTAACGCTTGTTAAGATTTTTTAAAATCATTGAATTAAGTCTTTTATTATATTTTCTATCTGAATGCTGTTCCATTGTCCAGACACCCACCACTCGAGCTGTGTTCTCGGTGGGGGATGGAGCTTAAGTTTAATTATTATTAATGTGTCACAGAACTAAAATAAATGAATTGAATTGAGACTTAGAGGACTAACCTGCTCCATTGGTCTGTCAAAGAACTCATGAGATTCTCCTACCGAGCGAGGTAAACATGATATACTTAATATTGAACCTAGAAGGGTGTCTTGGAACGTTTTTCCAACAGCTGCATTTGAAGGAGTGCTATGGTCAATTATCACCTGAAAAAATGAAAATGATCAAAACAAGATTCAAGGACAGCAGATATGATGAATTCTCACTCAGAATAAAAAAGAACTATTTTTATAAAAAAAGTGGTCTCTTTTATAGGTATTTAAACATAGAGATTAGAAGATCAGGGAGGCTGAGTAATAAAGGAAATGGCTCAACCCGAAAACTGCATGTCTTCATCTCTTGCATTGTAGATTGCTCGTCATACTTAATTCTTTAACTGGGTAACTAATCAAGGTGCTAAATTTCTCGACAATTTCTATGATTAGTCTTCCTTCGTTAAGACAATATTCTTTGAAAATTTTGAGTATGAAAGTTGGCTTGTTTTCTTTGAAAAAGAAGGTGGAAAGGCATTTTTGAAGCACTAAAATGGGGATAGGTAACAGATTTCTGAATTCAGTCATCAAGTTATAAATGCCTGACAATAGGGACCTATCAGGATGCCAGCTTCCTAAAGTCCTGGTTAACAGAGAATGGAAATTAGATTTTTTCGTTGAAATTCACCCTTCTCTTTTGTGAATCTTCCCTTGTTGCTAAACCAATTTTTAATTTTTCTTTCTCACTTTGGAGCTTTACTTTTAGCTTGGTAAGTATCCAATTCAAAATTGAGACTGTCCTCGATTCTGATAATAGGTTCTTACATTTGTTTCTGTCTCAATTCAGAGGGTTATTAAGAGGGGAAAAGCTTTGTGCATTGAAGGGATAACTTACTTGAGCAAGATGAGGATTCGAGGCAAAAACTTGCAGTAAATAAAAGTGTGAGAGAGGTAAGATCAAGACAGAGGCTATCTTGAAATCTTCATGTACAGCGTTGAGAGTTGGTGTGAACGCAGTCAACATGACAGCCATCCCATCCGTTTCTTGAAGAAATTCCTTAGCAACGTCGAGGAAAAATGAACTAAGCTCTTGATCAGTCGCATTGTTTGCCACGAAGAAATTAATGATCTGACCAACAAACAAGAATAGGAATAAATTGTTATACTTACAAATATTGAAACTACAGACTCTACAGAGGCCATGATGGTTTCAGTGGCCAAAGTTCTGATAACAGCGGACGAATTTAGGGACACTAAATAGTTTGCAGATTCTGCTGTCCACCTCATGCACCGTGAACTGATAAATTTTGGAGAATCTTTTTCACTTGACCTAGTAAGAACCCTAAATTTAAGATATTTTCTCAGCAAAAATTTAAAAAATATCAGGTAAGGAAGTAATCTGATTACGTGAAAAGTGAAATGTCAAAATTGCTTTGATATTAAGAGGTTGTTTGACCTTGCGTTCATTACAGTTAGATTACTTACTTAGGTACGTTAACTTGTAATAAACTCCACATTAGATCAGGAATCAATTTTGGCTTACTTACCTGTTTGGGCAAATTTTGTGACTCATATAAATCTGGCTGTTTTAACGCTGTTGTTACATTCCGCAAAACTAGTCCAATCATTTCTGCGATGCTCTGATTCTTTTTTTCCGATGAGGTACCATTCCTGCGGCCGAATAGTCTTCTGTAGCATTCAAATAGGTAGGACAGGCACTCTTTGTCCACGAAGTGACCATCATTGATCCCATTACGATTTGGATTGCAACAAATGAGACTGCCACTTGGATTATCCAGTAGAAGTCTTTCAAACAAAACTTGTTCTAGGATGGCTGCATCCGATATACCTGCTTCAGCGACGCTATCTGAAGGATCGATATAAACAAGGGACCCAATATGTTCAGTTTGAATACAAGCATTGCTTTTAGATGTGGTAAAACCGAATACCTCTGCAACTGTCTGGGCAAAGAAAGAATTGAGGTTTGACTGAGCGGAATCCGACATAATTTAGTGATAACGTTGATGAGAAAAAAACCACTGTGATAATGCTGTCGTCATCAAAGCATAAGATTGGAGCAGAGTAAAAAAAAAACTTAGCCTTTTCAGAATATTGAAGCCAAACACCAGGTTACAAAATTCAAAGGACTGAAAACTACTTAAAAAACATTATGATTTTGAGGCAACTTCACACTAGGTTGCGTTGGATTGCATGAAAACTCCAAGCTGAATTTAATTTCTGAAACGTGTTAAGGTAAGAAACCCTCGGGATTCACCGACTTGACAACAAGACACAGTAACACAGAGTCACTTCACAAGCACAAAGGACGGAGAAATTGTATAAAATCCAAACTTGCTTGATAAGAAAGTTCAGTAAATATCTCCGCCGTGTTCCTGCAGGAAGAAAGCAAAAAGCATGAAGTGGAGGAAAATAACCATTGCATCATCAGTGCCGCACTGTAAATTTAATTTACTTTTTCGTATGAGAAACCATTGAAAACCTCTTTAATTTTATTTTCAATTTGACAACCATGTTAAATTTTTCTCGTGGCTCATCATTAATCGGCCGGAAAGTCCACCAAGTAACTCTGAGTTGGTCGTGTTTTGATTCCTTATCGCATCGCTCCATTATCACTATCATATTAATAATAATTGTGTTACTCAACATTATTCACAAAAATTGCGGAAAAATAAACCGTTTGTTGCGGAGTTTTGGTAGCATAATGGACGGATCGAAACTGTTCTCTGAAACAATCCTTTAAACATTCCTCTCGCTCTATTTTTCTGTTCGGTTCAGTGATACTCATCAATGGTCAGTATACCCATATTTCTTTTTTAGCTTTAGCATTTTGAGTTTCGCAGCAATTGTATTTCCTGAAACAAGTTTGAAATTTAGATCTTCTAATAGTCCATTGGCCCCTATCTTCTATCAAGTGTTTTGCATTGTAAGTGTACGCTGAATTAGTGACGAGGGGGATGTAAGTGTCATGAGCAGACCAGACGACCGTACTGGGCAGTCTGCTATTCGTTGAGTTCATTTGTTGCTTATATTATTGTCATTTCAGAAGTTCCAGTGAATTGAAAGAAGGGGTTGTGCTTTTCTGTCCATTTCCTGGTACTAAGGATATTCATTTCTAGGGAATCTTAATTGCACCCGTTGGAATATTCACCTGCAGGCTTTCCATATGCACCTCACTCCATCCTACAATTCACAATGTTTTTACAAGCAATGGGTGTTCAAGTACCAGCTGATCGATCAACAATGAAACTACTGTATTAATTATCTTGTTTGCGGGATCTCACAATATTTGGTTCTCACGTTACTTTTTTTTAAGAAGATAATATCATTCTTTGGAGATTTTACTGACTTTTCTTCGCATGAAGAAGAAAAAGTACAAAAGTTTTCAAGATAAATATTTGATAGGTTTAAAATTAAAGTACAAGTAACAGCATTTTTTCATCTCATTCATTTTTGAGTCAAAAGAGGACCTAGATTGCATCACAGTTCAACTATTTTGGGCTTCAATCATGGCAGCTTACTATTGGGCAGTTTTTGTGCCATAAAGGCTTACAAACCACTATTCTGCGCAGTGTGTCGTTGCCTCAATTTTGAGTATTTCGGTAACAAGGTTTCTTTTTTGTGGATGATTTCATGCAGACTAAAACATACTGTATTCATAAAATGCATTCTGCTGAACTTAAGTTGAAATAATTTTTTTGTTCTAGGTTTAGACCTACTTTCCAACCATGAATTCGTCCGAAAGCCCTAGTCAGTCGTCCAATTTTCACTTCTATCTACCAAAGAGTAAGTTGATTCATCACAAGGAGTTACCACAGCTGATATTCTGCAAACCAAAGTTAATGCCTCTAAAGTCCCTGACTCTTGAAAAACTGGATGAAATGCAAAAGAATGCTGAAAGAAAAATTCAAGAATCGAGTGGTGAAAACTAAAGATATTGACCGTCTCAGCATTCCAAAGGTAATTCAGTCCATCATAACTTTTTACATATTGAGGCCTAGCAAAGTGCCTAACTGCAACAGGCGCCATTTGTAAAGAGCATCTAAAAATCAGGCAGAGATGCTTGAAAATAGATGTTTCAATGACTCTCAAATTGTTTTTTGAGTCCTTAGACTTTTCTGAAGCATATTTTGGAGACTCCTAAAAAGTCCTCAAAATTTCACACATGACTGTAGTCAATTGATAAACTGAAATGAGCATTTGTCTCCAACCGTTATAGATTAGCCCTTTTGATACTAATTGATCAGGGAGATTTTTAATGACAAAAACTCTCATTCCATCCAACTAGTGTGCATATTTCTGTAAAAATTCCTCAAACCTAAATGTTCCTAGTGAATTGAAACAAAGTACTTTCCTTTTCAAAATGATATTATATTATATCTCCGAATGGAATTATATTACATTTTTCTTTTCAGAATAAATTATTTAGTTTCCCTTTTTGTTCAAAATCAAACAGCCCTGCCAGTATCAGTATTTTGCCCCTGTCAATATCTACCAAGGTTCTTTTCTGTTTCCATAGAAGCATTTAAGATGTCTGCTGGACCTCTAATTGTTGATATCATTGTGGCATTCATTTTGGCCGCTGGGCTCTTGTACCGCTACGGAAACTGGCAACGTCATCATTTTCTGGTCACTTTAGCGGTTCTCATTTCTTGGTATTTCTCTCTTCTCATCGTATTTGTTCTACCATTGGATGTTTCCTCTGTAAGTTGATTATTTTTTTTGTTCTCATTTTTTTTCTCTTCCTAAATATCAGTCAGTTTTTCTGACAGCTCTGATTTAGTGAGAAGATAAAAAGAAGAAACAGAAGAAAATTGAGAATGGGATTGATTAGTTTTAAGTATCTAGATTAATCCCACCTTTGAAATTCTCACACTGATAATCTCTTACTAACATGAAGTCAAACCATTTTTCTGTAAAATGTAGAGGATTTGGACTCTTTTCTTTACATTTATCCTTTTTTTTAATGTAAAAATTCATTGTAAAATGAAACAGTATGGAATGATTGAAGGTATTTAAACCGGTTCAACCACACAAGTGCAGTTTATTTTCTCTCAATTCATTTATTTCGTTTATTTTTAAAAGATTAGTTCAGATTCATAAAAATGTTACATGCAGACTGCTCTGATAAAACACAATAAAGTTGAAATTTTGTTCTAATATTTTTTAGACTGTCTATCGACAATGTGTTCAGAGTTCTGAGAGCAATTCCTCCAGTCCTCATGAGAATTCAACTACACCATGCGCAGAGCCATGGAGTTCAGTACCAGACAACGTCTATCCAAATTTATGGAGAATAGTATACTGGACATCTCAATGTTTGACTTGGTATGTAATTTTGTAGATTTTTCTTGATATTTCTCATAATCAATTCCCACTAGGAATAAACATAAATAAAAAAAAAGTATCTACCGAGATTCATTACCAATTTAGTAAGCCAGTGAGTCCTCAGCATCCATAATTGTTTCTCCCCTTTTTTAATCACATTTAAATTTCACTGAAAATAAAATTTGTCAAAAAGTAAAAATCAGAATAAATTGTATACATTCACATGTAGCATTATGCAGCAATGAATTAACTTGTAGAAATTTCTTGAAGCTTATGACTCATGGTACCTGAACTTTTATTTTAGTCCAAACTGGACAAGGAAATAATCACCTGCCACGCTGCCAGATTTATTGTCACCTTCTGACCAAAGCATCACAAACGCCATGTTATGTTTTAAAATTTACGCTGCTATTTTAAGTATTTTTACAGAGAAATTGTTGGTTGAATCTGTCTGGAAATTATATTGGATTTTATCGGTAGCGCAAAAAAAATTCAGTGAAGTTTTCGGACTGCTTCATTGAACGATTTCTCTGTATAAAAATAAAATGGCAGTGGAAATTTTGAAACGTTGCATGGTGCCTGTGATACTTTGGCCGGAAGGTATATTAATCAAATAAAAAAAGCCTATAAGTACCTTGAGCTGTACGTGTTCCAGATCTTATTCTGAGAGGCAGCATCTGAGTTTCCATCTGTTTTCTTATTCTAGGCTTGTCATGCCTCTTATGCAGTCCTACGCCAAAGCTGGGGAATTCACTTTCCGGGGTAAATTGAAATCGGCTATCTTAGACAATGCTATTTACTACGGCTCCTATATTTTTCTATGCTTCCTCCTCCTTGTATACATCACATTCAAACCAGGTCTACAATTAGATGGGTGAGTACTTGATTTTTTGAATTTTTTTTTTGTGAGGAGCATTGTCTGCCTGCACTGTTCAGGTTTCTGTCTTGTCCATCTGATTTCCTCTCAGGAGTACTTTACTGATTGGAACTGCTTGTTCTCCAAGCAATTCGTTCAATCTCCTAATTACTATTTGTTCAATAAAAAAATTTCATCTCTTCATGTGAAGGGGCAACTTGTACTGTCTTCTAAGTTCATTTCATCAAATCGTCACCTTTCGGCCAAATTATCACAAGAGCCATGTGACAGTCAAAAAAATTTCCGCAGTCATTTTATTTTTTTACAGAGATATTGTTCAACAAAGCTGTCTGAAAGTCATTGAATTTATTTTCTTTGTGCTGCTGATCAAATTCAGTGAAATTTTCAAACAGATTCAACCAACAATTTCTCTGTAAAAAAATAAAATGGCACCGGAAATTTTTAAATGCCACATGGCACTTGTGATAATTTGGCTTGAAGGTGATAAAATGCCCTTTTTCGCTGGCTGAATATTTTGCCGCTCATGAATTCAGAGGATTTTGGGGTCAATTTAAAGTGTTATAAATGGACGTATGTCTGTCAAATGGAACTAAGCGCCGATTCAAGTTCCTTTTGAGGAATTTAGAATGCCGGATAGCGCGTTCTGTCAGACGGAACTAAGCGCCATGGAAGAACATTGCGGGTATAGGACGGAATGAGCCCGACGCCCGGTTCCGCTGCCAATCCAAGCCCACCGCTACCTTCCTCCCCATAGGGCGCTTCGTTCCGTTTGACAGAAACACGTCCAAATGGTTAATTGGATGAGGAGCACCTTCCAACGATTTGCCATTCAACGATTCGTCGTTTGGGCAGAGTCATAAAATTGAAAAAAGTAAAATCACTGTCAAAGAGGGTAGTTCCAAATTGTCTGTGTATGCTTGTCAAGAAGTTTCTCAGAAAAGTCACCTAATTTGTTCACTCTTTCATTTCAGTCAAAAATTGAAGGCGATTGCTTCTTCTGCAAGTAATACTTGGGGTTTATTCCTGCTAGTCATTCTCCTTGGTTATGCTCTGGTTGAAATCCCACGAAATTTGTGGCTGTTCGGTCAGCGTGGATACGCTCTTCATCATGCCTATTTTCGAGCAGCCAAACTGAATTTTGACAAAAGTGAGGCTGAGGAAACCTTGGACGATGTTCTTGAGGTAATTATTTTCCTCCATATTTTCAACCTTTCAGTAGTTTGAAGCGTGTCCGTAGAAAAGTTGTAGGATCACAGATAGACAGAACCACTGAGTTACTTTCCAGTAATGGGCCCTACATGAATTAAATCACAATCCAAGGATAGGCATCAGCCTTGAGAATTTCCCTGTCTTTTTTCTGATTTATTATCATCTGAAACTGAATTTCGATTTATATTTTTTCCATGTGCCTTGTTATTTTTCCTGTGAAAGCAACCGAGTATGCTTAAAGCATCTTGTTTGGCGCTATTTTTCTTTAGTTCTGTCTTGGTACATTTTTCTCAAGAGCTGCTAGTCCCAGCAACTAAGTAGTCTTTTAATAAAGCCTATTTTAAGATTTTGATATTTTCTCTAGAAAGGAGAAGGAGGGAAAGTTAAAGACAGTATGATATCATTTTAGACCTACATTCAAGGCAGAGGGGTTCATAATTCCAATTTTTAGCTTGATGTACTTTATGGATAACTCCTTAGGGTTTGCATCTTACATCCACTTTGCTTTAAGACTGCTTCTCATCATTTAACTTGAAAGAGCTGATGTATGTTTGCTATGTAACAATATGAAACCCTCCAGTTCCAAAACTGTACTGTTCAAAGCCAAGGCTGACCCTCTCGATAAAATGTCTCGATTTTATTGCGATGTTCATTTTTATTAAAACTGAATACCATCGATTTTCCAGTCGGTCCAGTCTGTCCGCAATATAATCCACCCTAACGATCCTCTTTATCCTCATTTGGAAACGATCGTCGAGAAAATCCCTCCACCGATATGGCAGAGGTTGAAGAATAGACATCGAGTTTGTGATGATGGCTTGGACTCGCCCCACTCTCAAGGCCCTTGTCAGATTACACAAGCAGGTAAACTAATTCTCTGCGTAACTCTTTTTTCATCGTTTGTCTTTTTACTCGCAATGATAACCTCTTTATCCTTTTCTAATGTTAGTCTTTGATGATGCAAAAAAGTTTCCTCACCTTTTACAGGTAATCAAAGCATTACAGACTTATGGTCGAACTGAAGCGCAATGGCAGCTATTAGTGGAGAGAGTGATTCTGTTGGAGGATGTGTCCAGGAACCAGTCTAGTCGTGATAGGAGGTTCAAACATTCCTTCCCGCAAAATAGACCCCTCTGGGTCAATCGTATTTTCACACCCTCCATTGGTTCGTATTTAAATTTACTTTATTCTTTCATTTTATTTTGTCTGCACAAGCGCAATCGAAATCATTGTGAATGGAATTTTAAATCATAACTATCTGTAGACTATATGTAGACTCCCGTTGCTAGCCCTGCATTGCTTGTTAGCCCTCTGCTATTCTGATGATAGGACAAGCCTGAAAATTTCATGAATTGTATTTTTAATTTTTCCCTGTAACCAATAATTCGCTATGTTTTTTAGTTTGTTTTCCTTCCAAAGTTGAAATCATGTTTTTTTTTTTTTTTTTTTTTTTTTTTTTTTTTTTTTTTAAATCCTATAACATGTGTTGATTTCTTTTTAGAGTGGTATTGGCGATGTTGGATGCACCCAATCGTCCTCAAAACAGCTGCCATCATCTCTGCCGTCCTCTCAACTGCAGTTGTGTGGTCTGAAGTAACATTCTTCAATAAAAAACCAGTACTGTCTATTTTTGCCATTTTAGTCAACCTAGCCAAACCGAACTATGATTATTTTACCATCGAGGTAAGCCAATAACTGGGTTGCATATAGCAAAAAGGAATCAGCGAGATTACAGTGTTTTCAAAATCGCTTAACTTCCTATTCACTTTTAAAAATACTTAATATATGTACAGTTTTGAAATTTACACAATTTTTTTCCTTTAAAATCAACAATATTTTTGGTTGGAAGCAAAAAATATTTGCTTTTCTGGGATATTTCATAGATAATAGTGAGAAGCAACAGTTTTACAACACTGCAATTGTGCTGGTTCTTTTTTGCTGAATGCGATCCGACTTAAAATCAAAGTGTTTGTAAAATTAGACCAACTTGTTTGTCCCAAGTGTAATCCCATGAAGCAATGCTAGAATCTCACCAACGATTCATTCCTTTTCACAGAAAATTTTCTTGTTAAGAGCTCGAAGAAATGATTTCAACCTAAACTTCTAGACGGGTGAAGTGAGGGGTACACAATATCTTAAATATCTTGCATTTTTTGGATGAGACATTCATGCATGCCAAGATCAAAAGTGAAAATGTAATTAACAACCTATCTTCTATGGAACAGATAGGATTTTAAGACTAAAGTTTAGGAGCTGATTCAGAGCAAATTTTCTGCCTAAGGACCACTGTAAAGCAAGGGCAAAGTGATTATTCAGTAGAATGAGCAGTTAGAGAATGTTTGTTGAAAAAGAAGCAAGTTTTGTGTAACACTGTTCCTTTTTTAAGTATAATTTATTTGGTTTTTTTTTTTCCTTTCAGCTTCTATCAACAGTCATCATAGCCTACCTATGCTTGTGCGCATTTGCCACCGTGCTGAAAATCAGAGTGCTCAACTATTACTACCTCGCACCACACCACTTGACAGATGAACATAGTCTCGTTTTCTCTGGTATGATGCTTTCTCGACTGACACCGCCGATGTGTCTCAATTTCCTAGGTCTCATTCATATGGACAGCCATGTTATCAAAAGTCAGCTCATGGAAACGCATTACACCCAAGTCAGTATCCATTCTTTTTTTGTCCCTTTTAGTATTGAATATCTTATCGACCAATTGTGACCAATTCTTGCTGTTAGGGGATAAAATCTGCCTCTCTCTGATGCCTGTAAATCCAGCATTTTTTTATCTCAGAAAGTCTATATTTATCAAGAATAATTAGTTTTCACGGAGTTAGTCTTTTCAAGAATAATTAGTTTAGGGGACGTCCTATGAAGGGATGACTGCAGAGCATTGAAGAAAAGATGTCGCACTGTCAGCTGCCCGATACCCTCTGGTAAGATGGGCCTCTGTGGCATTTGGGTGTCGCAAAATGCCAGAGAACGCTGTGTATGTGATGTAAGTATTAATTTTTGCTTCTTATTGAATCCTTCCAGTGAGATTTAATGCTGTAAATATGGGTCCAAAAGCTAAAAACTACCATTTTTCACGGATTTTTTTTACTTTAATGTTGACCTAAGAATTTATTTATTTGTCTCTGGTTTGCAGGTTATGGGTCACATGGATGTTATCTCTATAATATCGGATGGATTCAACGTATATTTTCCCATAGCCATGCTTGCCCTATGTCTAGCCACCTACTTCAGTGTAGGCTCTAGGATACTATCAGTTGTTGGTTTCCCGCAGTTTCTTGGGGATGATGAAGTCACAACAGACCTAATTGATGAAGGAAAAAAATTGATTGGCTGTGGTGAGAATTTCATACAATTGCCTCATTTTTGACCTTACAATACATTTCCAGTTTCAACGGAAGACTCGGTGATTAGATTGTGTTCACTCCAAAATATTAAGTCCAAAATGTAACGTAAAGAAAACAAAGTTTCTCACTTGCAAGGAAACTGCTTTTGCTGGGTGCACAACTTGGTTAAAAACTTTGGTCATAGTTTCATGAGATTTAGTATTGTAGCCAAAAGTTTTTCATGGGAACCTCAATGGTTCGTGTTAAAACCACTTTTTTCCATGGTTTCACAAAGTTTCAATTGTGGTGTACACCAATTTTCACTAAATACATTATCTACAAGTGAATTAAATCAGAAGGACCTACGTGCAATGAATTTGCGTGCATCATAGTTCCTTTTAGTTTTATTCATTTATACATAGTTTTCCTTGGTATTATACATCCAATCCATTGTTCAAAAATTCGACGGTACTAAATTTTTATAATATCTCTAAAAATTTCTTGGATTTTGTTTGCAGAAAAATTGCGGAAACAGAAGACTGAGGAAAGTGCGGAAAGACGGAGAGAGTATCTCAAGAGGTTTGATAGGTCCAGCAATCAAGATAACCGTGGTAGCAGTAGTAAGTTTAGACTTCATTCTCATTATGTATAATTTCTACTCAGAGATTTCATGAGGAAATCAAACACCTCTATCTCTGTAGAGCTAAGAGGTACCAGAGATCATGCGTAAAAATGTAAATTTTTACTATCAGAATTGAACATAGATTTCTGTCGTTTAGAGGTCGAATTTCGGTATCAAAAAAAGGTGAAAAATTACACTGATTACCCTCTTTTGACGCCTCATCCCGATTTTGATAAGATGAGGGATCCAAAAGAGGGAAAATTTTTTAAACTGTTACTATTAGTATAAGTCAAAAGTTTTAAATGAACATCTCTTTGAAGGATTTTCATGCAGATTGGCAAAATCAATAACATTTCTTTTGAAAAGTTTTCCGTTATCAATAGAATCCAATTAAAAATAGCACACTTTTTCTATTCTTGAGCTGGAACAAAGTTTTGCATCAAAAGTAATGTGAAAAGAAGACAGTTTTAAAGAAATGGAATCTCCAGTATGTAGGCAAACTTTCCCTTCAATTTCAATTGGAGCTGGGAGATTGGTGTAAATAACTACGCACAAAGTACGATTTGATTAGTCAATAAAACTATTTCTTAACTACTTCCATGGCTCCTCCTTTCAGCCCCCCCCCCCCCAAAAAAAAAAAAATTAAAAAAATAAAAAATTAACTTCATTTTTTCTATTTTCACAGATACTTCCACTGTGGTGGACGATTCACCCAGCACAAATTTGCTGACTGCCGCCGAGCCTATTGATTGGTACCACAAACCACAGTTTGACGTCTCTGCCTCAGACGAATATCAATCAAGTCGGATAGTGAACCCTCCAAGAAACATTTTTGATGACGTTTAAAGCATCCTGTAGGCTCCTGTAATTTAAGCTCTGAGAGTAATTTTCCTGCTAATAAGTAGCATCCATTTATCACCATTCACAGGAAAATAGACCTCAGTGCTGAAACATTTGTCATTTCCCTGACGAACGATCAAAACTCCATTCCAACGTTGCCAAACTGACTCAAACAATTCCATTCTTTTCTATGATTTTGTGAACAAAATTTTGTTGCTTTTTGCGTGTGATAAGTAAAAAAATCAGTGAAATTTTCATTAAAAAATGCCCTACAGTTTTTTTCAGTTGAAGTACAATTTACCAGTGAAAATTTCGCATCGTTGAAATGTAGTTGCATTCTTTCACATGGAGAACAGCAAAATTGACACCTCTGTTTAGAAAAGTGTTTTTTGAACATTTTTGTGAAAATTAGTCTAAGCTACGTCGAATAGCCTAGTTACTTCCTTTGGAATACTATGGAGTGTTTTATGTCAAGGAATACATTTCCAAGTTTCCAACCTGGCTCAACGAAAATTGCTGGAAACTTTTGAGCAGCTTTGCTTGTCCTTAGATAAATGACGAAGATATTAATACAATTCTAGAAATTGCTTGCAATGATCAGTCAAGAAATTGTATTTAAATTTTCTCACAGAGTATCTGAAAATTCGTATTTTGCGGAAAATGTTCAGCTGAGTGCGTGAATTAAGTCATGTGCCTTTGATTAGGATAGACTAGGTTTCATGAGACTGAGTAAGCAAGTGGATTCCGTGAGTGAATTGTAGCATAGATCTGGTTAAGATTTCTTACCTCCTTTTTCAAATGAGTCATTTATGATAAAACTTGTTTAAGATCTATGTTTCCTTAACAGTCGCATGCTTTTCCAGGCCCCTTGATTATGCTGACTGACCAATGACTTTTACAGGAATTTTGCGTCCATAGGCTGAAGTCCTGTAAATCTTACAGGAATCCTTCTTTATACGAGACTCAGTGAAATTTGCCTTGTAAGACACTTTTCAGAACTCAATTCAGCTCTCAGTGAACCAAAGCAACTGGCTACCAACTGAACATAATAATTAAAGTTTTATTGGGTGAATTTTCTCAGAAGTAAAATTTCTGTAGCATTTAATTGTACATACCATTAAGACTGATTGCGTTTTATTGAGAGAAGAGGAGAACAAGCAGGAAGCTATTTGGACTACATTTTGCAATTCGGAACTGAAATTTCTAGCTCTTCGATAAAAACACTTAATTGCTTAGAGAAACTAATGGTACATATGTTGTTTCTAAACTGAGACAGAAATTGTAGTTCCTAATTGCAAAACGTAGTCTAATTCTGTTTGTTCTCTTAAGATATTACGCCTAATTTTGTGGCGTTTTGTCCTGTTCAACAAGGAACTGAATTATACCTTGTGCAGTGACCCATTTGTTCCCTGTTAAACTGGAGGGAAGTGTACAATCTAGTAATTGTAGCAAAATTTGCATGCTCATCATTCCACTTCGAGTTACAAACGTCAAGTTAGTTAGTTATCTAGACTTCGATTTAGTTATTTAATCTCTCCTTTGGCAGCTTTAACCATCGTGTAAATATTTCCTCGATTTTTTTTTGGCTTATTTAGACATTTTTTAATCTCTAGTCAGCACCTTTTTTTTTCATGATATACTCTCTTTGTTTCAAACTCTATCCCGATGTTTCTCAATACTCACAGATAGTAAATGTTTTATAGCTTCCAAAGCCGAAATTTGCGCTTTGAAAAACCAAAATTGTAAATTAGATTGCTAAATCTAGATTTTGTTATTTTATACAGTGCAGTATAACCAAAGGATCCTTTTGTGCACCGAGGTTACCGTTAAGTGAGAATCCAAGTTTGGAGTTGAGAAAGAGGGCTTTTTTTGTGCTATTTCCTTGCATTGAAAATTAGAAAATATCTCAATTCTTCGATCTTGTGCTGGAGAAAATCCAACAAATGAACCTCCGTGGGTGATGCCTTTGGAAAGTGTACATTCCTTCGCAACGGAGAATTTTCCTTGTCCGAAGAATTGCCTTTGTCTTTACGAGGTATTTTCAACAATGAAGGCACTTTTGGATGGTTTCAAGTTATTTTGTCAACAAATTCTTGCTTTATCCCTCTCTAATCATTGAATCGTCCAAGGTCCCATCCATCAATACCTGCCTCGTAGAATTTTACCTTTGCCTTCGTCCAGACTGAACATTGTCCAAATAAATCCAAATAAGTAACAATACTTTGCACCCAATCTGAATTTTATTTGCTGATTTTTCTATCTACCAATCCCATTATTTTCTTAAAAAATTGAGCGAGGGGAATGTAGGCTGCTTATCGCTGTATAAACAGTTGCCATTTAGGAGTTTTTGATCTCATGTATAATGTGTGTCACATTTTTACATGATCGTCTTTTTAGTGCCAATGCTTGCAGTAATAAACTAATTCGTCCCTATTGTATCATAATCCGCCACCAGTTATTTAGTAGACTTCAGTCAAACTGGTAGATGGTAAAATTTTTGGAATACAGTAAAAGTTTATTAAGTTGAATTGTACAGGGAGAATATTTTATCCTAAATGGCAATTCGAGCAATCGTTTCTCCGTTTAAAACAAATTTTGCATAGAGATAGTAAAAATTCCTCATGAAAAGCTGTCTCTTCTCTGCCTCTTTCGTGTATGAAGGTGAGGAACACTGAATTCATACGTAGTATTTCTTTCTTTTCACGGAAATAACCGAAAATGTTCTTAAACATAAGCTACTTTCTGTTCGACACTAATAACTACAAATTCAACTGCAGTCTATTTCTTTTATTTTGTTTCCTATTACCAAAGGAATCGAAAACAAATTCGACTTAAGCGTCACTCTACTTAGCAAACTTATATTGTAGGTATATCATAGCAGGTGGTGATGTAGGTTTAAGGGGTCACCATTTGAGATGCTCACTCCTGACTTTTTCTTACTCACATCAAAAGGACTTAAATTTCTGTATTCTTTGGGATTCGAATTTTTCTCCCTTCTTTAATGAGTTGAACTTGGTTCTAACAATTGAATTTCCTATCTATGAAAGTAGGTGTAGAATAGAACTGACCATACTCTACAATCCGCATCTTCATTTAAATTTCTATCTGTGTAGCTCTTAAAATTCTTATGTATACATCTAGACTCCTCAGTCTTAAAAGAGAGGGGTTCATGCTTTGGGCAATGATAGAATCCAAAGGTACTCTTAATTTGCAATTTTTATTTTAAGTAAAAAATAGATAAAATAAATCAGCTTAAGGATTGATTAAATAGAGATGTGATTTCATTTCAAAATCCGTTAGTTTTCTGATCAACTTGAGTAAAGGCCCGGAAAAGGTTTCAAGTCTGAGAATACTGCTCTCATTGAGGCATTGTAGAAAATACTTCGGTATATAATTGTTCGCAGTGGCTCAGAAACTAACTCCTCATTTTTGAGTTCATGGGGGCGACAGAATTTATTAAAGCCGGTTCATTCAGACTCCATGTTATTATTAGCAGAGTTACTTCTTTCCTTGATTTAGAGTTAAGTTCGAATAATTTCTAGGTAACCTTAAATATCTGTCTCTTTTCAATACCTTCTCTTGTATCTATTTTTGTTTTGTGCAATATTTTTTTTTGTATGACATTGGCAGATGCTCTTGTGATCATTCTGTAAAAAAACTCAGTAGTGTACCTGGGTCTTTCGATGCCTCAATACACTAAATTTATCCGTTGAATTATAAAAGAGCGTGATGTAACTGAAAGGTTGATTTTTATTTTGTCCTCCTTGTTTTCAAAATCACTTTCGATTTTTGAAGTGCTCTTTAAGGTGAGGTAATTTTTGGGGCGGTGCTCTGTAATTCCCAGTCTAACTGGACACGGACTTGCCCTGCCATCTTAAGAAGGAAGGGAAATTTTGATGGTCTAATGAAATAACAAGTGAGAAGGAAGCCAAACGAGTTCTAAAAACAAATTTATCGTGATGAATAAGTAGTACAAATTTTATTGACTTCAACGTCTGAAGAACAATGAACGTCAAAAGAACAAGGCCTCATATTTCGCAGAGACTCAGTAAACAAAAATACAAAATTAGTATCTATACAGAAATTAAAAAATACAAGAAAAAATAACGTCATTCCAGAAGTCTCCGAAGTTACATATATAAGGCTAAGCAAAAAATTGGCTCCATAACCCTGGCAAGTTTCATAGCCTTTATTCACAGAAGTGCTCTTGCACTTGTATTGGAAAAATAACTTATGATGAATGTGAAAAATTTCTAAGAACTGAGTTTGAAAGAGCTGAGTTAGAGAGTTAGAAATAAAAGATGTACGAAACATTCTTCTATGTAAAAGTCACTAATGGAGTCATGTATAGTATGTGAGTCATAAAGAAGGCCCACACAGAAAATCACAGAATTAATAAATTTGAAACATAAGTCAAGACAAAAAATGATTTAGCTTCATTCCAAATCGTTTTTAAACATCTCATTCTGATACTTAGTCACAAAGATATATCAATAAATAAATACACTCAATTTTCTTGCAAAGTTCTATTTTTATTTCTTCTTAACTGCCGAAATATATTTATCGCCTCTTCTTCTGAGGACAAAAATCTAAGAGACAATGGATGACTTTGTTAGATGAAACATATTTAACGGAGAATGAGACCAAAATGACACCTTAAAAAGGTGACACTGTGTTTATCTTGCAAAAATGATGCAAGAAAGAAAAAATTCTAGAAAAAAAGTGAGCAAAAAATTTTGAAAGATTAGGATTTTCAAAGCACCGAAATAATACATCAAGAAGATGAGTGAACCCTGTAAAGTAAATCAGTCAGTTAGTCATGCAAAAAATTAGATAAGTAGATATACATATTAATGGAGCACTATAAGAAAGATTACCATCTACTTGATAGATTTAGAAAATCATTAACTTACGAATTTGTTCCTATCTAAACAAAAACTTTTCATTTCAGTCTTACAAACAATCACTACTTAATTTTGATGGATCTTAAATATTATGAAAATATGCTGGAAAATTTTGCAACAGTGGAAAGTTAGGATGACACAACTCTCACCCATCTACTTGAAAAAAAGGAACATGGAGCCGAAATAAACTACTACATGGTACTTAAAAATGTTTTCTTTTTTTAAAACATCAGACGCAAGTTCTCCTAATATATTTCCTACAGCTTTTCTGAGTTTACGGCAGGATGATTCATTACAGTTTCAACCTATTTTTTGGTTGCCTTGATGGCTCCATGCTCCTGAACCAAAAAGTGAGAATACATGAAGTTTGAAAAATTAGCAAAAATTCTTCATGGGTAAAGGGCGCTTGACAAAAATTATTTCACTATAAAAATGACGAGTTTTCGAAAAATAAATAATTGTTAAACATCAGTGGGAAAAATAGACATACTTCTCTTGCAGTCTTGATCAATTCCATTCGCACACATATCTTTTGTGCTGGACGAAACCTGTAACTCTATAACTAAAAGTTACATCAATGGTAACACCTACAGCTAAAGAGAGAACTATATTACAAACTCTGGATTCAAGGAGAACTGTACAAAGAAAGGTAAACTAAAAAGTTGTGAGCTTATCAATTAGCCAAAACTGCATATTTACATCTGCCCAAAGTTTTCAAGTCTGATATGAACAGGGATATTGCTCTTCATAACATACAGTTGATAACGTCCGACACTGTGCAAAGTAAGCCAGGAAAAATCAGGGAAACTACAACATTGAATGACTGTATTCACAATGAGCAATATCGCTGTTAAAAGTGAACAAGGGAACTTGGCAGTAGGACAAGTCTCATTATTTTTATTGATTTACATCCTATTACGATCTGAACAAATTTCTAACAAACACAAATAATACCTACATTTCAGTAGCAAGCTGTACACAGCATAAGAGAAGCTGGGATCAAAGGTGCTGCAAGAGCCATCATTTCATTCACAGTAAGAGACTTAAGATTGGGCATCAAAGCAGTTTTAATGTTTCAGCCTCGACTAATAACTGCCCTTCTTTTTATCTCTTGTATTTCATATAGAAGAAGTCTCTTGCAGAATAAGTCCCGCTTGAAAAATAAAAGTTTATCTGCTATGGATTTTCTATTTTCTCACTGAAAAATGCCACCAAAATGACTTATTCAACAAAAATGAAATCTTAGTAAGGACCAGACAGGGGGATTTCCTTCTCATAAAGAGGCCACCGCAGCTAAGTGAATATCAATATTAATGTCACCTCTCAAACGGAAGCAGGGACTTGACTGTGAGATTGAATGTGACTAAGCACCACTTTTTGAGGCACCTGTGCTATCACGGGGGGACAACATTCAAAAACTTGAAAGAGATCATGTTATAATTTTAAAAAAAATATGGTTTGGAGAAGAATTTGTTGTTCAGAAAACGTAACTCGCACAACCAAGCGGCAAAAAAAAAAAAAAAAAAAAATCATTTAAGAGATTATTGTAAATTAATTATTAATTACTCCTTAAAATACTACACGGTACATTAGGGAAAAGAATATACAAACAAAAACGAAATTTAACTAAAAAGCACTGCAGGTACGGATGAGTTTGTTGGTTGATGAGTAAAAACCCTAGATATTAAAAGTGTTATACTTTTCAATAGTTCTGGTTGAGAAATGAATGCGTGAGTATATTAAAGAACTAGATACACAGTCATTTGAAAACAAAATGAAAATCTAATCAGAAGTGGTTTTTCCTGATTGTTTACTTGCTGGAAGAAGCGGTGTAGTTTCCCCAAAAGCTTGTTGGTGGTTTCTGAACAGCATGACTTTGTCTCTTGATCTCCGATAGACTAGACTGTTGAACAATGCTTGAAGTGGATTTGTAGTTGCCTGAAAGAATATAGGATCGTTAATTTTTATTTTATTTGAAATTATTTTAACCTTTAAAAAAAATTCAACACGTAATAATAGTTCTACGGAAGAAACCCCTTTGTACTCTACACCTTTAAACTTTCTCTAAATTTTCCTTAGATTATGAGGAATAGATGTGCAAAATTTCAAGTGTCAGTGTTGCTTTGTTTTGTGTTTCAAAATAAAACAGTAGACAAACAACGTCTGATGCCGTCAGTCTAATTATGGTTCAATTAGTCCACACCCTTGATGAAAAGTTTTAGACTTTCATAAAACGTAAACTTAAGAGTCAACACACTGAATTTTGTGAGGGAACAAATTCAACAATGGCAATAAATGTTCGTACTTTAAATATGTGTCAAACTGCCTCTTAGCTTCTCTCTTACCATTCAATATTAATCCACATACATTAGAGTCGCGCCAAAGGAACAAAAAATTTTATCTTTACCTCTCTTTCAAATGTTTCATAAAGTTTTTTAAAGAGTGTTATAAAATTTTTCAAGGCTTTGTAGTTAAAAAGTCAGCTGTACTGAATGAAAAATAATTTTACAGGTCTAAAATACCATGGAAAAAAGACTTACCATCAAATACCACAAAACCAAAATGAAAGTTCGTGGTAGATTATCCCAGTACACCCAAACGATAATACCTCCGATTATATTTGGTAACCAGCATACATAGAAGACCAAATTGATGAGCCCAAACTTCAGCCGAATGGAGTCCACAATTTTGCGCTCTTTCTGTGTGTATTGGCACAGACTGCGAGCAACCACTATATGAACCGATCTGGCGGACAGTAGATACAGGATTGGGTTGACTGTCATGACTGTGAGGATTGGCAGATAGGTGGCAAAATAGTTCGGAAGAATACGCAGAAAAGCGCTTTCATTGGGTAACAAATTGTGACAGCTGGAAAAAGAAAAAAAAAATTAAAGGAGTTTTAAAACAGCTACAGGGAAAGGAGGTCGGTAATAACCCTATCACACTCCATGAACCCTTACCTGCTACTTTTGAATGCAAACTGCTTAATGGAAATTTTGACAATATGTTAAGGCTTTCATTTTTTCATATTGACACAAATGAATTTCTCTTGTTGAAACTATTTCTTACTGTGTTGACAGGATAGAAAAAGGTAGGGAAGGTATCATGTTCCATATCCATTTTTGAAGTCTTGTAGTGCTG
This sequence comes from Bemisia tabaci, assembly GCF_918797505.1. Lineage (NCBI taxonomy): Eukaryota > Metazoa > Arthropoda > Insecta > Hemiptera > Aleyrodidae > Bemisia > Bemisia tabaci. Next base: position 52,791,317 of record NC_092797.1, read on the forward strand.
ACATCAAACTTTCAAAGAACAGCCCACTGATCATCTTTTTTTGACCAACTAGTAAAAAAGCTGAACTAGATTAGTTAATAAGGAACCACAATGGAGATGTTGCACGTGTGAAGAATTTGCGATTTGAATATAGATTCTTAAGTAAAAGTTCGCAAGAAACACCATGTTGCCACCAATTTTCTCTGAAATAAACTCCCAAGCTCAAAAAAAGCTCTCTAGTTGAGGCCAAAATGGAGGGGATATCCCACGCTATCCTGAGAGTCCACCTCTACATCTAGACAAACTCTCCATGCAAAGATAGGGAGTAAATACATTAGCAGTGATGCCGTATTTTCAGTCTTAGAGTCCCCAAATAAAGTGGTAGCCCTGTCAATGTATTTGCTCCCTATCTTTGCATGGAGAGTTCGTCTTGATGTAGACGTGGACTCTCTAACAAGGGACATCCCCTCCATTTTGGCCTCAACTTGAGAGCTTATTTTGAGCTTGGGAGTTGATTTCAGAGAAAACCAGTGGCACCATCGTGTTTTTTGCGAACTTTTACAAAAGGATCAATAGTCAAATCGCAAATTCCTCACACATGCAACATCTCCATTCCTGACTCAGTTATAAAAGCGCTGATATGCACAAGGAATCAAATGGCTCATACGTTGTTTTTAAAATGAGCCAGCGATAATAGTGCTTTACTGAGAAATCTAGTCCAGTTGTATTTAGGAATTGATACATTCATGAACTCCATGAAATCTGTGAGAAATTTTAGAGGTTCCGCAAAGTTCATCACAAGATAAGATTCCTTAAATTTCTGAATGGCATGCAGCACTAAATTTTAGACAGTGAAGTGATGTTTGAGCCATTGTGCCACTTGGGAACACCATCTCTTTGTCTGACCCATCTCTGTTTTTTGAAAAGTTAGCGGTTGAAAATTATTACCTTTTGAGAAGAAAATTAAATCATAGACAGAACCGTCAAAATTTTTAATCTTCTTCTGACCTACTGAAAAAATGAAATTTGTTTCCTCCAGCCTTTTAGACTGCGGTGCATACACTGAAGTATCCATCAAAAATTAGTTTCAAGACTATCAAGGTTCTAGAAGTGAAGAGAGTAGAAGTCTGATCAGAGACAAAAGCCAAGTAAAAGATGGCAAAAAACGGTCAAAAATCTAAACCAAGCCCTGTTCTTACTAAAGAACTAATCTTAAGAGGAAACATCCCTTGACAGAGATTCATTACTTACTCTACATTCGGAGCATATAAGATGAATAAGCCGACACTAGTTAGACACGCAGGGATGATCCACACCAATGAATGATACAAGACAGGATATCCCTTTTTGTCCTGGAGCGCCAGCCACATGTCAATGGCATAGATCAGAGTCCACATCCAAGTTACGGTGTAAAAGTATTGTATTATCACCTGTTAATTCCAAATGAAATTCATTAAGGCTTAGATGAAATATGCGTGATGTTTTCTTCCTCTCTTTCACAGACTATGTGAATTTTTCTTCATTTGTAGGAATACCAAAACTGTCTAGTCTTCCATTGGCCTTATAAGGTATTTCCTCTATTTTTACCAACCTTCATGATTACTTTCCCTCTAAAAATAAAAAAAGGGAAAAACAAGCTTTTCACTTGTAATAATTGAACTTATCCCTTCCTCTTGTATTTATCCCATTCAGTTGGTTATTAAGAAGTGACAAAGAGTGGTTAGCAAAGGATTAACTCATCGGGCTATTTATAATACATAGGAAAGAAGGGAAAAATCCACTTTTCTAATAATGACCCTTGTAAGACTAGAGGTAGTCATGAATAGACATGATTTTGATGAATAGGTACTAGAGACTAGACTATGGCTGGATTTGCTTCAAACATTTACTTCATCACTGGCCTATTACTGGATACCTACACAAGTTTTAAAGCTGATAGGTCAAACAATGTATATTTGCAATCAAAAATCAAACAAGATAAAGTTGTCAAAGCAAACATGAAAAGACTGATCATAGGAAACCTTGAAAAAGGATTGCAAAATACAATTTCATACTAGTATCAATTGAGTGATAGGAAAAGTAAATGAGGATCTTACGGCAAGTATGACACACAGCACAATATTAGTATCCTCTTCTTGTAAATACTCATAAGCAACTAAAATCTTCAAGACTGACCGAAGGAGAACACCTGGAAAACAAATGCAATTTTTTTATAGGTATTTTTGAAAAAAAAGGAAAAAAATATAGTAAACTATTGGATGTTAAGTTTTATAAAGATGAAAATAAGCAAATGTCATCATGCCTTAGGCAAAGGGCCATTCACTTTTGCAGGGTGCACAGCAGTTTTTTAAAACCCAATTAAAATCTTTTAAAAAAAAATGTAAAACTTATCATCAATAACCTAATGTTACATCAATAAGTTACAGCCAAAAAAATTGAAAATTAAGCTAGGTAGACGTAACATTTTTTTCTAAGCATCAAGAACGACATGCTGCATAATAGGTTAATGTTACCAACGATAAAATATACCATACATATAGTGTCCAAAAGATAACGTTGGTGGTACATTTCGCAGTAGTTTTTAGATATAAACTGTAAATAAATTAAAATTAACTTTTTGACCCCTGGCCTTTTATCAATTCAAGTTTTCATTTTAAATAGCTTTGATTGGTAAAAGAAGGGCTTGTGAACATTTTTTTAAGTACTTCTTTTCAGAAATATGTCGCAAGAAATTATGTAGGCCATAAAGAGTGTCTTTAGATTGGAAATTTCCTTTGATTCCTATTTCACTATCATTCCTAAGTAGGTATTTTAAGTATGAGGATACATAATTTTATTCATTAGAGGTATGCAAGAGATTATGGCAAGTAAAATAAGTTTCAGCGTTTACACACCAATGACTTTTTAAACAGAAAACGTTTTTTTTATTTTACCTAAAGTGGCCATGAGGTCTCCAAATGCTAACCACAGTATGATTTTCCTGCCTCTCAACGCTACAGAGGAATAGGGCCTGTGAGGCTGGACTCTGTCTTCCCGCGGTAACATCTGTCAAATGAAAAATAACCATGATACATTAGTGACATTTTAAACAATGAACTTTATGCAATCATAAGTATGATACAAAGAAAATGATCTACGAAATAATTTTCAAAAAGAGCTGATATCATGCCTTCACTTAGAATTCCATGCATTAGTAACTCTAAAATTTGGTTAAAAATAAAAAAAGAGCTGTGGAAAAACATTGTTTTTTTTTTTTTTTTTTTTTTTTTTTTGAGAGCCATTATTGAAACTTACTGATTCAGAGACACTTTTTTTAATCGTTTTCTACTTCTTTACGTTAAAAATTTTTGTTAACTTTCTACAAGCCCTATCTGCAATAGATGATAGAAGCCTCTAAATAATTTCACTGCAGAGAGAGTTGCAAGGAGGGCTTGTCCAGAATAGATGGGAGACAATCTATGGGCTGTACTGGGATCGGTACTCTTTTTCGCAGTAGGTACTGAAAAGAGGGATTTTTGTTTTGTCAATTGTCCAAATTGCTTACCACACTCAAAAACTCTCTCCTACTTGACTTGATGGTCATGTGAAATTTTTGGTTCTTCCGACTCTACATTAAACCTATATCTGGTTGCAGTTTTGGTCTAAAACAGCGGTCCACATTGATTATACAAGTTCATGTAATGAATTGATTCACGTTTGATCTCTAGCAGATCAAAATAATGGCGATAAGAGATAGATTAGAAAGGAGATATGCTTGGATGATAAACCTGAAAAATAGCGCCGAAAATTCCGATGATTGATGAGATTAAACAGACTGTGTTATAGGAGACGGAGTTGAATTCGCTCATCAAATTGAGCGAAATAATCTTGGTGGATTCAGGGCTCCGGCAACAGAATGCTTGAATTGACGGATCAGCCATGATTTTTGCTTCAGAGTAATACTGGAAGCACACACAAAGGAGGAAAAGCCTGGTAAGAGTAGTGTAGTGAAGTTATGCACAAACTTGCCCCTTGACAAAATAGACTTTATCACTCATTCCCTACGACCTTACAAGTTAGAGAAGCACAAAAAAATGGGTAATCAGCGATGACGTTCTTCATTTTAGAATAATGAAGGATACTATTGTAATTAAACTTATTTACAATTAACAAAGTAAACACTCTGTCACTGATAGGAACGAAACACACTTTTTATGCTAATTTTCACGTTATATAACCACTTGCAGCTAGAGTCCCTTTATGCTGAGAGTCAAGACAACACCCCTCATGGAGTCACAAACGGGAATAAAGATTACACAAATTGAACGTTTTTCGTAATCTTTGATCGGCTCATTCTTAAATTCATTTCTCCGTTCCTTCTCTCATTCCGTTTGTTCCTTGTCGAACCCGAAATTCCTCGGTCCATTCCAGATTATAATCTTTGCAATTGGTGAAAATGTAATCTTTATTCCCGTTTGTGACACTGTGAAGGCCTAAAATCCGGTTAACCAATCAGAAATGGATTCGCATTGTCTTGACTCTCAGTATAAAGGGACTCTACTTGCAGCTTGCAGCAAGATCAATGGGCCAATGGGTAAGGGAGGTTAGACAGGGAAAAGGGGGGAATACATTGTGATAAGACCACGGAAGGGGAGAAGGGGAGAAATAAAAAAACAATAAAAACAACAAATGCTGTTCAAGTATGCCAACCCTTGCCAAAAAGTTGTCTCTGTGATCAATAAACAAAACCTCTACTCGATCTCAGTATATGGCTCATGTATGTAAATTTATGGTATATTACATTCTTAAACTGTAATTTCAATCGAATTTTGAGATTTTTACCGGTAAGATTACAGACATTTCATGACATTCATCATATAAATATGAGAACAATACTGTCTAGTTTTAGCGTTGCATGTTGGTGAGCTTGTATCAACAAACCGTGGACGTGAAGTGAAGAGGTTAAGTTTTTCCGGCTTTTCAAGATTTCGATTTTTCCAGCAGTTTTTCCCGTAGTTTTCTGTAGCGTAACGTGTTTGAGCGAATTTTTAAAGCTAACGTTGCTGTTACAAGCTTTTCCTCCTCGAAGCGAACTGTCAAAGAAATCTATTTTGTATCCAATATGGTTGTGAGACAGTACAACGAAGAGCTGAAATACCTTGAGAAACTTACTCCGTACTCATGGAGGATCAAAAAAGGATTTCAACCCAACATGAATGTAAGATTCAAACTTCATCTCAGTTTTATTACATTTCTCTGTGTCAGTCGGTAGCATAGCAAGGAAAGAATCACATTGTAACTCTAAAGCGTACAGCTATAACTCACTGTAGAATTATAGACTGCTTCAGTTTTTATCTTGGAACCATTACAGCATTCGCCGTATTAGATTGCATTGAACGGCCACATGAAATGAAAGTTCCATGCATTTCATTAAGATCCACGGAAAAGCTTTGTTTGCATGAGATCATCAGAACAATAATGAACTCTTCCGTTGTTCCGTATGAAAGAAAGGTTCCGCTTTATATGTTATGTCAATGCACATCTTTTCTTTCTTGACACATTGAACTGTTGCCCAGTTGTTATAGGTGGAAGGAATTTGGTTTATAAAATAGGTTAAGGTGATTCGATGGACGCTGTATTTTGTGTCAGTACGGCATGTGATATATCGCAGCAATTGGATCCATTTTTTTAGCTACTCGTCATTTTTCTCCAATTTTGAGATTGCAATTCTGTTGTCAGCAGACTAAAGCACTCACTTACCAATCTTAACAAAGAAATTCAACGTAATAAAGGCGTGTTTAGAGAGAAAACATCGCATTTGATACTGATATCGAAACTGCACTCGAATGAGATATTTTCTCTTTAAAAAAAACTACGCCTTTATTACATTGAATTTCTTTGTTAAAATTGGTTAGTGAGTGCTTTATTTCCTGACAACTGAATTGCGATCTCAAAATTGGAGAAAAATGATGAGTAGCTGAAAAAATTGAACCAATTGATGCGATTGATTGCATGCCGTTCTGACACAAAATATGGCGTCCATCGAATCACATTAATATGACAGGAGGGAAGGTAGTCAGGAATTAAATGGGATTAGCTCTTGAGAGCTACGTGTAGTAACGAAAAGAAAATAAAGAGAAAAAAATTCCATGAATACACACTGCTGACTGCTGCAGTTTTCAATTTTAGTAAAGCTTTCTGAAGCTACCTGGTAATTGTAGAAAGGAATCAAAGAATGTCCTCGTGTTTGATGAATTCAATAAATTAGTTTCGTTCCCTCCTTAAATGGTTGTTCCTTTATAATTTTCAATCACTAATAAATAAAACTCTAAGATTAAACCAAATTTTTACTCATCTTTTTTGTCAAACTGAATGTCAGAAAAGCATTTACTTTCTTATCATTTTCAAATTTTATTACTTTGAAGCCGGGCATTGTTAATTTTTTCAAGATTTCTCCTTCTGTTAATGACCAAAATTTCCCTAAAATTAATGGTTTTTTCTTTATTTTCTCATGCATATTTGAAAGTGTAAATGGGAAAAGGGACCCTAGTCAACGTAAATAACTGAATTATTGACACTAATGTATGGAGGAGTGCTTTAAAAAAATTCTGGGGCAAAAAATTTGAATCCAAATCAGCGTCATGACAGTTACAGGTTTGAGTTCGAAAGAATAATAGTTTTGTTAACAAGCTGTGTAAAATTCCAAACTGCCATGTTTAGGGCCCTGAATATCTCAAATCTAATGCAAATTCTTGCCTTGATTTGACCCCAAAATGGTTCAAACTGTCAGCAAGTTTTTCTTGAGGACTTAAGGGAGAGTTTTTTGGAATCCCAAAATTTAATTTTCCCACCCCATTCGAGAAGGAAAATGCTTCACTAAAAATTTTTTCAATTTGTTCTTTCTCTCAGGTGGAAGGAATATTTTACGTTAACAATCATCTGGAAAAACTCATGTTTGATGAGTTACGAAATGCTTGTCGTCCAGGCATGGTTGGTGGTTTTTTACCTGGCATGAAGCAAATTGCAAATGTTGCAGCATTACCTGGCATCGTTGGTAAATCAGTCGGACTTCCTGATGTACATTCCGGTTATGGATTTGCTATTGGTATGATAGTTTATTTTTCATATGAGCCAATATAAATGCATTCTCTTGTTGCAGAAGTTTTTCTAGCAAGGACCTGTGATTTTATGGATAGGTAAGCAGAGCTCAGCAAAAGGGAACCTACTCAGTTAGCAGACAAAATTCTACAACAGAAACATTGTAAAGTTTGCTCTTTGCTCATAATTTAAGTTTTTCTTGCCAGCCATCTCAGAGAAACAAACTAATATCTAATTGGTTTTCTTTTGTAAGTTAACTCCGCTCCTTTCCATATTTAAAGAAAGCAAGCAACTTGGATATCATACTAGATCAATAATCGCAACCCAATCAACTTCAATTTTCTCTCTCTCTCTCTGAAATATGAGAAATTATGATTTTTAAATCATTAGAATCAATGACCTGATCAAAAAACTTTTTCTGTTTAAAGAAAGTGTAAAATTCTGCCATCCTTTTTCTAGAAGCAAATTTCTTTTCTTCAACAAAGTTGGTTCGTCTCTATTTAACACCTCCCAAATCTTATTCTACAGTGAAAAATCATCAGAATATTGCATACTGCCTGAGGCGCAAAGTGTTTTGGGGTGTTGGATTTCGAGGCAGTGAGAGGGCATAGCCTCCCAACGTAGATATTATAGTTGGAACACATCTGTATAGGAGTTGAGTTTCAATTTATCATCTAATTTGTTTTAAGCCTCTTCTAAGGTAGGCAATAAACTCAACATAGAAAGATAAATTCCAAAGTAAATGCATGTTCTTGATGAAAAGAATAAAGTGATGGAATCGCAGGAGAACGAGCTGGTGCATGCTGAAGGTGCAGTGCACTTGGGAGGAAAAAAAAAGAAACGCAGAAATAACCTTTTCAAAGAGGAAAAAATGTTTGAACATTAATTGTTCCCCAATTGTATTTTCAGTTCAGATGTTTTTCTTAAATGAAAGTGTATGCTTGCATATTCCAGGGAACATGGCTGCATTTGATGCGAATGATCCAAAATCTGTGGTATCACCTGGCGGAGTCGGTTTTGATATTAATTGCGGTGTTCGACTCTTGAGAACAAATCTGTTTGAAAAGGATGTGCTCCCGGTCAAAGTGAGAACCCATCCACTTATAGTTTACAAATTTTCTACTTTAATGAACTGAACTTTTTCTGGAGAACAATAAGTGAGAATGGAATGAATGATACCAAGTTGAATTTTATTCAAACTATTCCAATATTCTTTTGACAAACTTCTAAACAATTGAACAAAAAGATTCTTACATGATGCAAAGAAGTTTACAACTTTTTATGCTTTAAAAAATTAGATTGTCAAAACAATCAATTTCTATTATCGCATTCATAGAAGCAACACACTCACGAAGTGCAAAATTTGTAAAATATGTATTTAAAACATCAATAATCAGGAATAGAAGAAATGTGAGAAAAAAGGGGCGAAATTAGCCTCCTCACGAACTTTTTGAACTTTTCAAAATTTACTGTCAATCTGAAAAACAAGAAATGATTTGATGGAATTTAGAAAATTGCAATGAGTTTACATAATGCATCAGTTTGATAGAATGAAAACAGTCAAAGTCCCTGTTGATTTTCTTTTTTTTTAATTCTATGAGTGTATGTGAAACGATTTTTTTTGGCTAGTTTTTCATTTTAAACAGGTTCTACTTCAATAAAATAACCTTATTTTTGGAGCCTTACCCTCAATTTTTTGTATTACCTCTGCTGTTAGATTCAAAATTCACATAGCTCCTTTTTTTACTTATATTTTCAGGAACAACTAGCTCAGAGTATGTTTGATCATATTCCAGTCGGTGTGGGGTCCAAAGGGATCATCCCAATGAATGCCCGTGACTTGGAGGAAGCTTTGGAGATGGGCATGGATTGGTCTTTGCGAGAGGGTATGTTGTTTGTTTATCCCTTCATCTCTTCCTGAGGTCTTCATCGTGTTCGATTATTGTCACTTGTTGATTACCAGGGAGTTGCCGAATTGGTTCCCAAGTGGCCGAATTGGTTTCCATTTTCGATGACGGTCATTTCCGTATTGGTTTCTACTTCCGAGGGTCGTATTGGTTCCCTTGTCCGAATTAGTTCCCATCTCTAAATTCGTAATTCAACATTTCTTATTCAGAATTGCAACACGGCTCGCTCAAGTGCTAACATTTTCCTTCCCATTTTACAGGCTTAGGACTGTCTACCAAAAAGGTAGGCATGGTTAAAAAAGTTGCATGTGAAAATAAAAATAAGAGTGATTCAAGAGGAAATTTTAAAAAATGGTCCAGGTTTCTATATACATTTCAGGAGAGGAGAGGATTGGTCGGATCGGAGGGAAATCAGGATATCAAAATCAAAATAATAGAATCACAAAGAGAAAAATTTATTAATAAAATTCTTAAGTATACCCTAAAAAGTTAGTAAGGAGCTATTTCAAAGATTGCACGGGCAAGCATTTAAAATCAATTTTTTTTAGAAAACCTAAACGATCGTGATTTTGAATATATTCATTAACCGCAGTTTCCAGAAATTCCCTTTTTTGCTTTTGCAGTTTAGCAGGAGGACGAGGATGTTTTTTTGTTAATTTAATGAATGTATCTGACTGGATCTGTAATAGAGTTTGTATAAAGCAAAAAATATTTGGATGAGCCTTGCGCAGTTGCCGCTCCTTGCAAAAAATCAACTCACTCGCAGGAACCAATTCGGACATGAAAAATTTTAAATCGGGAACCAGTGTGGACTAAGGGTTTGTTTCATCCAGGAACCGATTCGGAATTTGGGTGACCGCCACGGGAACCAATTCGGGTTCACCCGATTACCATAGGAGGTGTTGATGATACACCATTTACAAAACTAGTGGCATCACCAAAAAAAAAACCAAAGGTACAACTAACAAATCCTAACCATCGTTTTAACCTAGTTTTATTCTATTCTGGAAACGGAAACTTCCTGTCATTAGCATGAGGTCCCAAATGAAACGAAGCGATCTGAAACTTCAGAAAAACAATTTGAAATGATTTACAGACCATCATACTCTATTGTATGTAAAAAAATTCAAATGGTAGCTACACTACAAATCTGAATCTCAATTTTCTTTATTGATCTATGAAATGAAATGTCTTGTATACCAGCTCTTTCATGTTTTAGGTTACATCTGGGCTGAAGACAAAGAACACTGTGAAGAGTACGGTAGAATGCTAAACGCAGATCCCTCCAAAGTCAGTATGCGAGCAAAGAAGCGAGGCCTCCCTCAGGTAATCATCTTTGATTTAAAATTTTCAAACACTTCACTTACTTTTTTTCACGTATATACAGCCTCAGGTCATCAAATCAATGAACAAAAAATTGTAGTTACTGTATTCTATTTGATTTGAATTCATATCGATTACTCACAGTTTGGATTTTTATTAAATACTAGCAAATACATGCATGATTTTGACGGCAAATACTTACAAGATAATCAGAATGTTCCTCAAAATGATTAATGTCACAATTTCTTAAAAATATCATTTACTTCTTGCATCTGTAACACTCTTCATTTATAATATATGTAATTTGTAATTTTAACAGCACAGTAAACCTTTAACTATCTGTGCCTGTTTTAATCAGTGTCTCAAGCTGATGATGCTGCCATGCAAATTTTTCTTATTTTGATGAGCTCATAGTCTAAACTTGGTTCACAAAGAGTCAAACATAGGGAAAAAATTACAAATCCCTCTAAGAAGTAAATGAAATCATGAGTGCTTAGTGCCCTCACAATAATTGTACCTTTCAGTTTGAGGGTAGTGCGGTAATTTCTTATACCTCGCTTTGACTGCTCTTTTGGCCTCCTTGGAGCAAGTCCGTTTCTGTCAAATAGTTGGATGTCATTGTCTATTCTCAAGGATATTAGAAAGATCTTAATATGAAAAACAAAATATCATAATCACTATTCAAACCTCTTTTCACCCTGCTAAAAATGTTAAGCTCTCACCATAAATCTTCTTTACGCTAGCTTGGTCACCTTGCTTACCGCACTGGATTCATTTTTGGTTTTACTGTAAAATATTACTGAATGTTCCTTACAGTCTCCTTGAAATTCCACTCAAAGCCAGATAATAATTCCACATGCACATGTTTTTACAATTATTTTACTTTTTTCCGTATAGTTGGGTACTTTAGGTGCAGGCAATCACTATGCTGAAATTCAAGTGGTGGAAGAGATTTACGATAAATGGGCTGCTGACAAAATGGGCATCGAGGAAAAAGGCCAGATCTGCGTCATGATTCACTCTGGTAGCCGCGGTTTTGGACATCAAGTGGCCACTGGTATAGCATAAGTTAAATTTTCAATTATGAATTCTTCAAATTTTTCTGTTTTTTTTTTTTTTTTTTTGTGTACCTTCTATCATCAATCTTAAACTGTATGTTTTATTTTGTGAAATCACTGAAATGGCAGCCGAACGCAAAGTAAAAAATTACATAATTTTGTCAACATGTTTCGATTACCTAAAATTCTTCTTCCAAGAGGAATTGCCGTTGAGTTCAGACTTGAAGCCCTATTTGGGGAAAAAAAAGAAAGAAAAAAGAAATTGACTTTTGACCTCAACCCTGATAGTGAGTAATTGCCACAAACATAAAATCTGATGGTATAAAAGTGAAAAGAAAAATAACAGAATCCAAAACAAACCAAACGTCAGCTCCTTTTTCATCTATTTTGTTGAAGCCTCTGATGAATGAAAAAAGTGATGATGCTGTCGGAGAAACTGGATATCAATGACTTTGAACAAAGCATGTTTCAAGTAAACTTTGGAACAACAAAACTTGTCCTCATTAACTCAATTATTAGTAACAAAGTGGAGAAGAGGTGCTGGGTTCACACCATTTTGCAAGGAAAACAAAGCCAAGAAATTCCAAAAATTTTTCAATAACAGTCAACAATTTTTTTGCTCTAATGAGTACCAGTACAAGACTGAGGGGAGGGGTAGAGTGTTCAGCTCAGGCAGCTTGCATTGGAATATTAAGTTGAGGTCACGCCGAGAGATCTATAACGTTTTGGGTCTTTTTAGACCTCATCAGTAGATCACACTCGTCAGTGAACTAAACTTAGTATCCCGCAAAATCCAAGATGGCATCCAAACGCCGTCATGAATATGACGCGAGGCGTGACACAAAAGTGTGATCTTCACGCAGTAACATAAGTTTCAATATTTCATAAGCGAAAACCCCTGATGTGATTATAAAATTTTAAAAGTCTGAATAATTTTCGATCAGACCTTCCAACAGAAGCTTTACTATCAATTAGCAATTCCTAACACATCATTCAATTATACCTACCTCTCTTAGGAGACAAATTTTGAAGAGATATTCTTTTTACTTGCAGATGCGTTGGTTCAAATGGAGAAAGCGATGAAACGGGACAATATTGAAACAAATGATCGTCAATTAGCATGTGCCAGAATTCACTCAAAAGAGGGACAAGACTACCTTAAGTCAATGTCTGCTGCAGCAAATTTTGCATGGGTTAACAGAAGCTCCATGACATTCCTCAGCAGACAGGTAATTTTACGTCAGAGTGCGATACCTCTGTTGTTCGGTGCACTGTTACTTATCTAATAAAAAGTGTTAATAGAGTAGTGGCCTGTATTTTCCCACTGAAAACCTGCACTTATGCATACCAGTACAAATTGTATGAAAGAAAATAAGAAAGGGAAATCTTAAATTCTTTCTGTTGATGAGTTATTAAGTAGAAGTTAACAAGATGATATTGAAAAAGTAGGTATACAAATACGTTTTGATCAGAATAGGAAAAAATCAGTTAATAAGACGGATAATAATGATTTCCAATTTCTATGAGGTTAAATTCATTTGATATTGAATCACAAAGAACAATTAATTACGGCATATATTGTCTCTTTTTTTGTCTCCTTCTGTATCCATTATCCAAGGTTTCTTTAGTAATTTTTTAAAACATCTCTGCTTCCCAGCAGGATGCAAACCAGCTTTTTCGTCTCTCTATTTCTATTCCTATCTTTTTTGGTTATTTTTTCCAGGCTTTTGCTAAGCAGTTTAACACGACTCCAGATGATTTAGATATGCATGTTATTTATGATGTCTCTCACAATATTGCCAAAACCGAAGAACATATGGTAGATGGTAAACCAAGGACATTATTAGTTCATAGAAAGGTGAGTATTTTTCCTGTTTGTGCCATCTCTTTAAGAGGTAAACTAATTCCCCGATAGAGGTAGAAACTGTAGACTTTGCTATAATTTTGCTGTCTGCAGCCACCTGCAAACTGAGTCAACTTAACTTTTTAAAAAATTGTCCTGTTCCCATACTTCACATGGCTGCCTTATCGCTGTCAATAATAGCTAACAGCAACAAAGAAGGTGCCTTGAATACAATGTTGGGTCTCAATGAAAAGTTTAAAAAATGCATGAAAAGACCCAAGTGGAGGTTTTTTTTTTTTTTTTTTTTAAACAAAAAAGCAAAAAAGGCATTATAATCTGCATGTATAACATCATGTAGTGCTGCACCGCGAGCAATAGATAGGCTCTTTTTAAATTGGCCCAATGTAAATATATCCTTATTGGATCCTTGCATCCAAGCATAACTGAATTTTTGCCCATTGCAGGGCTCTACACGAGCGTTTCCACCGCATCATCCCCTCATCCCTGTGGACTACCAACTGACCGGCCAGCCGGTTTTAATCGGAGGAACCATGGGAACCTGCTCGTATGTACTCACCGGTACAGAACAAGGAATGCAAGAAACCTTCGGATCAACATGTCATGGGGCTGTGAGTATTCACAATTTGTTTTTTGGACTCCGTTTTTTACTTTTTTCTTCAACTACTTTGATTGTGGAATTTGAGGCCCCTCATCAATATCCCTTCAACCTCAAGACGCCTGAAATTTTCTGAAAAAGTTCCAAAGAGAAAATCCAAACATTTTCCAAAATTCAGCCTGAACCAACCTCCAGAAAATTTTTGTTTTAAGATAGTTTTCAAATCAGGTGAGCCGTAAGGAGTGTCTGAACTTTTGGATTGTTGGTGGCTTTAGTCACAGTTCTCCATTTGTACATCGAATCCAGACCTTAGTTTTGCTTTTTGTATTTTTGCAGTAGATTTTTAATTTTTCTACCTCCACAGATGTAATTTGAATGAAATTACGTATGGTCCTAGAAACATTCATGTGTCATCTACCATGGTTCATTTTAACAGTCTTCTCTGGATTTTAGAATTATCTGATTATCCTCCACCATATCATTAAGCTCAGATTTTCCAAACAAATGGAAAGCTCTACAGAGAAACTGGTACATTAATACCATTTTATTAGAGAAAACGCTCAGGCATTTTTCATTTAATTTTTAGGAATTGGATAAAATGCATTGATGTGTTTGGTATTTTATAGAAAAATTAAAATCGTGATGATTCAAGAATTTTTTTTCCCAAATGCATGATTTGTCTGTTGGCCCTAAACAAATGAAATATTGTTGTAGAGAAAATCAGTAAATTAAAATTGGATATCTTACATAAATACGTAGTTTATAAACATTTGTACTTTATTTGAGTTTTCTTTTTCCTCTTACATGTTTATTTTGATCATCAATAGAACTATTTCCCTGTTGCAAATTTAGGGTCGTGCTTTGTCTCGTGCCAAATCAAGACGGAATCTAGACTACACAGAAGTATTGAGGAAACTTGATGAACAAGGAATATCCATCCGAGTTGCATCCCCTAAACTAGTCATGGAGGAGGCACCTGAGTCATACAAAAATGTGACTGACGTCGTCGATACGTGCCATGCGGCTGGCATCAGCAAAAAGTCAATCAAACTCAGACCAATCGCTGTCATCAAAGGTTAATTACAACCCGACAGCACTGCATGAATTCCTGTGAATTTTGTGATATTAGGTAATTTTTCATCAGTACACCGTATTACTTGAATTTATTACCCCTCAAAAATTTAGTGAGGAAAGCAAACAAAATCTGTCAGTTTAAGCCCAAAGTGGAAATGGTCAATACTACTGTGCTTAGGAGAAACGTCGTATGTGCCTTCAGACATCGTCAAATTTCCTGTGATCAATCACGAATTGTGAAAAGTTGTGAATATTTTTCCTCCGAATTTTCAGAGAATTTTGTTCTTATTTTGATCTGAAGTGTTTGAAAGTTTCAAGGAAAAATATTCAAAAGTTTCGTTTAAAAATGAATATTTTCTGAGAGGACTTTTGGCAACATTCGTATGCTCATACGGCATTTTTCCTTAGCACGGCAGAAGAAGCCAGTCCAACCATAAAATTTTTTCTGCTTCTCTATCTGAGGCAACAGCGTGGAACTACTTGCCATGTTTCTTTTCCCTAAGCCAAAATTTCTATCATAATAAGATCTGAGCATCCTCATGCTTCATTTATTGTTACTATCAGTTTTATACTACTTTATACTACTTTAAAGAGTGATTTTTAAAAAAATCACTCTTTAAACTTAAAAGATAAAGCCGGTCTAACGTACATTTAAATATGTAGCTGTATTACCTCTGACAGCAAATCTGATTATCGTAAGTTAGAGGACATTCTGAATCATAGATTAACCAGAGTGTCAAAATCAACCTCTTAAACTGGAAGAAAGCACATGCTGGTGAAATCATTTGTCCACTGAATCCATTATTTGTGGGAGTGTAAAAACAGCTCCACGAGTACTTTCTTTAAGGGTCTAATTTTGATCAAATTGGCTAATTGAGAATTAAGCTGATTAGATAAGTAAAAATGCGGGCTATTTTTAATCAAGGCTAAGCCATAATTTTAACTAATTAGTCATGAGGAAAAAAATTAAAAATGTGGAGAAAAAAAAGGTTGTAGAAGAAGTATTACTTGCAACTCACACATCAAATGCCATTTCTCATCAACACTTCCTCTGTTTTTCTTTATTTTTTTTAAGGATAGTTTTTTTTTTTATTAAAATGATCTGTGTTCTTTTAAGCTGCAGGTATTATTTTCCGCTGGCTGAAAAATTGAAGACTATTAACATTTTTCACCTTAACAAGGTGCATGAAAAATACAAATTCATAAGTACATGAAACGATTTTTAGGTAGCACAAATTAAAGATTTCCTAATATTGTACTTTTGCCCTCTCATTGCTCAAAACGATTTTCAGCAACAATATTTCCCTCATCTGCATTTCCTTTTCCAAAAAATTTCTTGATTCTTATCCACCCTAAGTATTTGGGTGGTCAGGCTCCTTTTAATTGAAGTTACGACAAACACAATGGTGTCTTAGGTTTTCTCTGGAATAAACTACCCAGCTCACAAGAAGCCTTTAAAGTTGAGGTCATGAGGGAGGCGATTGCCTGTACTATGAGAGGAGCTCACCCGTATACTTATTCTTCAGTCCGGATCATAAGAAGAGCAAACTGTGCTATAGCGTCCAGCCCACTTACAAATTAGAGGCTTCAAAGAGACTCATCGATTGCCCCGACTTAAACCCCTGGCCAATGAGAGGGCCAGGTAAGGCATCGATGAACCTCTTTGAAGCCTTTAGTTTGTAAGTGGGCTGAACGCTTATGAATAAATGAAGGTTAGGTGTTGTGATTGCCTTATTTAATGACTTGAACCAAACACACCACCTTTTGATCTTGATTCATCGATAGCACAGTTTAATTGCATGATCCAGGCAAAATTTTCCATACATATTGTTGCCATGCACAGATGGAGATTAAGTAAAGCAGGATTGCCACTTTTTGCAGTGGGGACTCCTTGACTGCAGCCACGGTAATGTATTCAAGTTAGACCAGGTGGTGAGGTTGATTTTCCTCCCATATTGTAGGTGATCTTCTCCATCATGGTCTAAACTTTGAGAGCTTTTCTTTAGCTGGAGAGTTCATTTCCATGAAAATCAGCCACACCAATGTGTTTCTCCCAAAATTTTACATGGCATTAGGTAGGTATTTAAATCATAAATTCCCAAGGGGTGTAAGAGCTACATTATGAAAATGAGTCAAATTGAATCTTCCGATCTTATGTCGATTGATCCTATAAAATAATTTCTCTCCAATCAGAGTAGCTAAAAATATGAAAAATCAAAGTTTTATTAAGGCATGAACTCAAAGTGAAAAATAGTGATAGCTTTATTTTCATATTGTGCGTCAGATCATAGATATTGCCATTGGTCATTATTCAAATATTGATTTGCAAATTTTTCTAAATCAAATCTTTGAAGGAATGTATTTTTTTTAACTCGAAAAAATTGTGCTTTTGTTTTTTAAGAATATTGATTTTTCAAAATCAAACTAGATACCCCAGTAGGTACAATAATTTGTCCATTTTAGTAGTCAATTCACTTTTTTGCCAGTTGTGCATTTTCAAACTAAAAAATTCTGCCCTGAAAACCTAAGGATTTTGCACCTAGGTACTAAATTTTGTTTTTATTCGATTGTGTTCTTAATGATCTCCTGAGAATGGTGAGATTTTAAAATCGAAGTTTCTAGGTGTCAGTTCTGAGAAAAGTGGAACTGAAAAGTGAGTTTTTCAACATCTTTACACATATTAGCTAGTAAAATATTTCAACATCTGATTAATGACGGAGAGACACTATTGTTTCCTTGCTGGCCAGGGAGACATGACAGGCGAAGAGAATAATATTCCTTTGTATGATAAAAACATGAGGCGTAGCATGTACACACAGGGACAATCTTACCTCTCAACACAAAAACATGCGGAAGAATGCCTTGAAGTTCTTTTTACAGCCTGAGTCACTTTTCTCAACTTTCGCACAAACAAAGTTGGATTTTGAAAACACTAAATGTTCTCTGGCTATTGTGAGGAGCATCAAATCAAATTGTAACGAAATTTAGCCGGAGTTGATTTCCTTTTATTTTTGCAGGATTCTTCAGGATCTTACTGTTCTTAATTATTTTGGAATTCTTGTATCATTTTAAGCTTGCTAATCAATCCGTCTACAGGTAAAATTACAGATGATTTAATGCATCTTTATATAAGAACGATCACGCATCACTTGAAAAATCATGACTGCACCTACCGTGCATTTATAAATGAACGTCTACTAGATTTTCTGTAAAGCCAAAAAATAATAAAAGTTAATCAAATAGTTTATTCGTCTCTGTCCAATTTACCCACTATGCACCACACGAGCACTAGTGCAAAATTTGTTTGATTTCCATGATGAACAAAAACTATAATTCAAATACTTCGGTACCTATGAATATTTTTCAAATAAAATTTGGTTTTATATCTTTTTCCATGCTGTCACACTGTAATCCTTGAAGCTTAAAATTAAGAGTATTAATAGCAGTCTCTTTACTTTGAATTGTAGCAGAAACCTAACAGACAACCCACATTCTGGAGTGTCATTTAAAGTAATCTCTGTCACTTCTCCCCCTCTTTGGCCATTGAATTGATTCTTTTTTTATTTTGGAGAAGGGGGGGGCAGTGGTTTTCTGAGGGTATAATTGTTAATGGTTTCACCATCACTTGAAAAGGTTTCAATGCAATATCTGAAAACAAGCGGCCTAGCTTGCTTTCGGCTCGATCAGAAAACTTTCGATTTTGACCCTAAAAATTTAGTCCATGATTGTAAACCCTGTCGATTTTTCTCAATTTTGGACTGAGAAAAAATTTCGAGATTTCAGTGGCATCCTACGTTGTTGGAGGCGTAGAACCAATTCCGGACAGTCCCGACTCTCGGCGAGGCTTCCTGAGCCGAGAAACAGTCAGAAACTGGTCAAAAACGAGCTTTTCAGACCAACTTTTGACTCTTTCTCTGGAGCGTCTTCAGCGGATAGCTCGAAGCGAGGGACTCGCGGAGCTTTTCCGACTGGAAAATCGCACTCAGCGGGTCATTTCCAAGCGGCCTAGCTTGCTTTCGGCTCGATCGGCGAACTTTCGATTTTGACGCTAAAAATTTAGTCCATGTAACGCCTGTCGATTTTCCTCGATTTTGGACTGAGGAAAAAAAATCCGAGATTTCAGTCGCATCCTAATTATTTGGAGGCGTAGAATCGATTTCGCACGGTCCCGACTCTCGGCGAGACTTCCTGAGCCGAGAAACAGTCAAACTGGTCAAAAACGAGCTTTTCAGACCAATTTTTGACACTTTCTCTGGAGCGTTTTCAGCGGATAGCTCGAAGCGAGGGACTTGCGGAGCTTTTCTGACTGAAAAATCGCACTCAGGGGGTCATTTCCAAGCGGCCAAGCTTGCTTTCGGCTCGATCGGCGAACTTTCGATTTTGACGCTAAAAATTTAGTCCATGTACGCCTGTCGATTTTCCTCGATTTTGGACTGAGAAAAAAAATTCGAGATTTCAGTCGCATCCTAATTATTTGGAGGCGTAGAATCGATTTCGCACGGTCCCGACTCTCGGCGAGACTTCCTGAGCCGAGAAACAGTCAAAAACTGGTCAAAAACGACCTTTTCAGACCAATTTTTGACACTTTCTCTGGAGCGTTTTCAGCGGATAGTTCGAAGCGAGGGACTTGCGGAGCTTTTCTGACTGAAAAATCGCACTCAGCGGGTCATTTCCAAGCGGCCTAACTTGCTTTCGGCTCGATCGGCGAACTTTCGATTTGGACGCTAAAAATTTAGTCCATGTAACGCGAGTTTTAATTTCAAGTAAAACTAGTCTTGATGCATATTCCGTGAAAAATTCGCTTCCAAATTCCAATTTTTAAGCATCAAAATGTCAGTTTGAACTTTTATTCCGCCATAAGGATCCATGTATAATTTCGAAACTTCAAACACGTATTTCTCGAAATAGGAGAAACTGCACTTGTGCGCCATGTGCGCCTTGTCCTCCAAGCCTATCGATTATCTCGTGACGTTGACTCCTTTGGATCTGATCTCGCTTGGAATTGACCTGTTGAGTTCAATTTTCGAGTCGGAAAAGCTCCGCGAGTCCTTCGCCCTGAGCTATCCGCTGAAAACGCTCCAGAGAAACTGGCAAAAAGTGGTCAGAAAAGCTCGCTTTTGACCACTTTTTGACTGTTCGTCGGCTCAGGAAGCCTCGCAGAGAGCCAATACTGTGCGGAATCGATTCTACGCCTCCAACTACATAGGATGCGACTGAAAACTCGAAATTTTTTTCTCAGTCCCAAATCGAGAAAAATCTACAGGGGTACGAACCACGGACTAAATTTTCGTGGTCGAAATCGAAAGTTCGCCGATCAGGCTGAAACCAAGGAAGCTCGCTTGGAATTGACCCGCTAAGTGCGATTCTCCAGTCTGAAAAGCTCCGCGAATCCCTCGCTTCGGCCTGTCCGCTGAAAACGCTCTAGGCAAAGAGTCAAAAATCGGTCAGAAAAGCTCGTTTTTGACTGTTTTTCGGCTAAGGAAGCCTCGCAGAGAGCCAAGACTGTGCGGAATCGATTCTACGCCTCTAACTTCATAGGATGCGACTGAAATCTTGAAATGTTTTTCTCAGTCCCAAATCGGGAAAAATCGACAGGGGTTACATGGACTAAATTTTTAGCGTCAAAATCGATAGTTAGCCGATCGGGTCGGAACCAAGTAAGCTTGCTTGGAATTGACCCGCTGAGTGCGATTTTCGAGTCCGGAAAGCTCCGCGAGTCCCTCGCTCAAAGCTATCTGCTGAAAACGCTCCAGAAAAGGGTCAAAAAGTGGTCAGAAATGCGCGTTTTTTACCTGTTTTTGACTGGTTCTCGGCTCGACAAAATCAAAAGTTCGCCAATCGGACTGACACCAAGTAAGGTAACTTGGAATTGACCCAATGAGTGCGATTTTCGAGTCGGAAAAGGTCCGCGAATCCCTCGCTTCGAGCTATCCGCTGAAAACGCTCCAGAGGAAGATTCAAAAAGGAGTCAGAAATGCTCGTTTTTGACCAGTTTCTGACTGTTTCTCGGCTCAGAGAGCCTCGCCGAGAGTCGGGACCGTGCGGAATTGATTCTACGCTTCCGACTACATAGGATGCTACTGAAATCTTGAAATTTCTTTCTCAGTCCCAAATCGAGAAAAATGGACAGTGGTTACATGAACTAAATTATAAGCGTCAAAATCGATAGTTCGCCGATCGGGTCGGAACCAAGTAAGCTCGCTTGGAATTGACCCGCTGCGTGGGATTTTCCAGTCGGGAAAGCTCCGCAAGTCCCTTGCTTCGAGCTAGCCGCTGAAAGCGCTCCGAAGAAAGAAACAAAAAGTGGTCAGAAACGGTAGTTTTGGACAAATTTTTCACTGTTTCTTAGCTCAGGGATCCTCGCCGAGTGTCGGGACCGTGCGGAATCGATTCTTCGCCTTCAACTACGTAGGATGGGACTGAAATCTCGAAATTTTTTTCTCAGTCCCAAATCGAGAGAAATCGACAGGGGGTTACATGGACTAAATTTTTAGCGTCAAAATCTAAAGTTCACTGATCGGGCCGAAACCAAGTAAGCTCGCTTGGAATTGACCCGCCGAGCTAGTGCGATTTTCTAGTCGGAATAGCTCCGCAAGTCCCTTGCTTCGAGCTAGCCGCTGAAAACGCTCCAGAGAAAGAGTCAAAAAGTGGTCAGAAAAGCTCATTTTTGACCAGTTTTTTACTGTTTCTCGGCTCAGGAAGCCTCGCCGAGAGTCGGGACCGTGCTGAATCGATCCTACGCTTCCAGCAACGTAGGATGCGACTGAAATCTCGAATATTTTTCTCCGTCCCAAATCGCGAAAAATCGACACGGATACCATGGACTACATTTTTCGGGTCAAAATGGAAATTTCGCCGATAGGGTCGGAACCAAGTAAGCTCGCTTGGAATTGACCCTTGATCGATTTCTGTATCGAATGTGAGGTTTTTTTCCAAACACTATTCTGCTTTCATTTGTCTTAATTTTGCCGATTTTTGGGTTTAGAATGATTCTTTAGACTCATGCGCAGGGGCTATCGTCCTTTTTTTTTCCAAACACTATTCTGCTTTCATTTGTCTTAATTTTGCCGATTTTTGGGTTTAGAATGATTCTTTAGACTCATGCGCAGGGGCTATCGTCCTTTTTTTTGCTGAAAATTCAAAATCAGCCGAGATTTTATATCTAAAAGAACAAAAACAAAGCGACAAAATTGTATCCAAAAATGGTTTGCAGGGTTCGAGTCTATGGCACGTGTACACGTAAAATTGCGAAAAATCAAAATCTTGACTGATCCTTTTTTCGAAATACGCGATTTGAGATTTTCATAGTAAATTCAACTTTTCCACTGATTTTGATCCGATTTTTTATTTATTTGTACATTGAATCGGTGTTGATCGGTTAGCGTTTTCATTTTTCGTTCGATTCATGTCGATCATACATACCCTCTCGTTACACGCACACTTCCTTTCATACCCTTTTTTTTTAACTGAAAAATTCGTCTTCAGCTGCGTCTGCGGCAATTGTTGTTACGAATATGTTGTGCGTGCTGGTTTCAGGTCATTACATACACGAATCTCTGGAGGTGTTTTATGTGCGAGAGCAATTCCCCTTCAGCTGCGTCTCCAGCAATTGTTGTTACGAATATGTTATGCGTGCTGGTTTCAGGTCATTACATACTCGACTCTCTGAAGGCGTTTTATGTGCGCAAGTGGCGCACCCTGTTGGAGAACTGGCGAATTGCTCTCGCACACAAAACGCCTTCAAAGAGTCGAGTATGTAACTACCTGAAACCATCACGCACCGCATACTCGTAACAACAATTGCCGCAGACGCAGCAGAAGGCGAATTTTTCGGCTAAAAAAAAGAGTATGAAAGGAAGTGTGCGTGTAAAGAGAGGGCATGTATTCGATCGACTTGATTCGAACAAAAAATAAAAACGTGAACCGATCAACACCGATTCAATGTACAAATAAATAAAAAGTGGATCAAGATCAGTAGAAAAGTTGCATTTACTATGAAAATTTCAAAGCGCGTATTTCGAAAATAGCACTAGCCAAGATTTTGATTTTTCTCGATTTTAAGTGTGCACGTACCATGGACTCACCCCGAGCAAACCATTTTTAGGTACATTTTTGTCGCATTTTTTTTTTTTTTTTTTTTTTTTTTTTTTTTTTGCTTCAAAACCACTGTGCCGGGACTCATGCGGAATTTGAGATACACCCTTACGCCATAGGAGCAACGAATCGGACCAAGTTCAGCAGGAACTTACCAGTTACCATGCCGCATTTTGAAAAGAGAAGAGTTTGAAGTAGTTTAATACAATTAGTCTTGCATCGTGTCCTGGCTAAAATTCAAAGTCGAGAAAACATTTTTAAGCCTGAAAGCACGTTAAACTTCACATTTAACATTACCTAAGTTTTATGAATAAATGAAACTTCAAACCTGAAACCTGGTTCAAACTGAAAGCGACTAGATGTATCTCTATTAAACGTGGCCGATTTTATGCGTAACGGCAAAACAGGGGCTGCCAACAAGTAACCTCTCTGTAACAACGAAAATTGGATGGTAAATGTTTTTTTTTTTTTTTTTTTTTTTTTTTTTTTTTTCGATTTCATGGATTAAAAAGATGGAAAAACGACGCACACAAAGTGAAAATTTGTTCATCTCTCATAGTTATCGCAGGTTGACATTAACATCGATCTGCGTAGTAATGAACCCAAATAGACGGTGAAACTACGAGGCCACGTATCTCAGTTTGCAACGTTGCAGACTTCCTGTCATACATTATTTTATCATGAAAACCATTCAACGTCAATTTTTTAAAACCCCGGGATTTTTCGTCTGCGTGAAGAAAACTGTGTGGAAAATCCAAGGAATGAAATTGCTCTGCTCTCCGCCAAAAAGTAAAATGGGAGCGGAGATTTTTGAATACCGCAAACGATGTACGTGGCTTAGGAGTTCATCGTCAAAATGTTCCTCCCCAGCCCCTAATCCAGGGCCGGATTTAGGGGGTGGTCACATGGGCCGCGGCCAATGGCGGCAATTTTAGGGGGCGGCAAATTTTGCAATTTCAAATCTAGGTATAAAAAAAAACGGATTCAGAAAAAAAAAATGAAAAACGAGAAAAGGCGACAAAATCTCTCATTTCCTGAGAGTTAAAGTATACATATAGTAATGAATTTTTTGCGTTGAATTTGTTCGTCTTTCAGCGATACAAGAGACAGCGCCTTTCATTGGTATAGTTGAGAGAGAAACCAAACACGCAGTTTGGCCTGGAGCGGCGCGGCGCAAAGAGCAATGATGACGAGGATTTGAGTTGAAAAGGAGAAGCCCTTCGCGCGCCGCGCCAGTCAGCATGAAACACATTTAGCGCCTACAAGACTCACCGAATACTTCACGCATTGCGTCAAACGCAGTGCGGTCAGCAGCGGTTGGCGTGAGACTCATAGTGCCTACAAGACTTCATGAATACTTAATGCATTTCGTCAAAAACAGTGCGGTTAGCGCGGTGGCGGAAATTAAAATTATTAAACCACATTCATATTTATTCTTTCATAATTTTTTCGTTCATTTCTTATAAATGGAAGGCCTGGACCACACAGAGGTAGGTTTACGGAACTTGACTTTCGCGCTATGTTCCGTGAACTTTGCCTAGTGTTGACAGGGCTTTCGCAAAAAAATGTGCCCAACACGAATAAACACGTCTCATGCACCCCTCCTACTCCGGCTTGTTCACTTGATGGTTTGTATTGATATTTCAAAACGAATGAAAAGGGGGCGGCCCACGGGCGGCAAGTGGGTATAAATCCGGCCCTGCGGAAGCACTGCAAAATCCCAAAAGATTCTACAAACCTGTAAAAAAGTTCATTGTTCAAGGACTACTTAGATTTCCTGTACTTTAGAGACTTACCTTACTCTCAGCAGCTTCGTTGTTGAAATTTTGTGTTTGTCGGCCGCGGGTTACCATGCAGGTTTTACTTTTCGGGTCAAAATCGAAAATTCTCAGATCGGGCTGAAATGAAGCTCGTCCCCCATAAAGTGAGTCGAGGAGTCCGAATTTCCGGTCCAAAATGCTTCACGAGTCGATCAGACTTGACAATCGCGCATAACCGCGGATATTCGACCATGCCCGAAACGTCAAGAAATTAACACTCGTTTTTTACCGTTTCTCGGTTCAGGAAGCTCCGGCGAGCCTCGGGACCACGCGGAATCGATTCTACGCCTCCAAGTACCTACATGGGATTTGATACTAATCTCGGATTATTTTCTTTCATCGGAATGAATCGGGAAAAGTCGACTGGGGTTTCATGGACTAAAAGAGCTTGATGCAAAAATAGCTTTTTCCGTCCCCCCTCTGGAACCGACTAGAAAATCCCACTCAGCGGGTCAATTCCAAGCGAGCTTACTTGGTTTTGGCCCGATGGGTGAACTTTCGATTTTGACCCGAAAAATTTAGTCCATGGAACCCATGTCATTTTTCTCGATTTTGGACTGAGAAAAAAATTTCGAGATTACAGTCGGATCCTACGTAGTTGGAGGCGTAGAGTCGATTCCGCACAGTTCCGACTCTCGACGAGACTTCCGAAGCCGAGAAACAGTCAAAATCTGGTCAAAAACGAGCTTTTCTGACCACTTTTTGACTCGTTCTCTAGAGCGTTTTAAGCGGATAGCTCTAAGCGAGGTACTCGTGGAGCTTTTCCGACTAGAAAATCGCACTCAGCGGGTCAATTCCAAGCGAGCTTCCCTAGTTTCGGCCCGATCCGCGAACTTTCGCCTTTGACCCGAAAAATTTAGTCGATGTAACCCATATGTGGATTTTTCTCCTTTTTGGACTGAGAAAAAATTTCGAGATTTCAGTCGTATCCTACGAAGCTGGAGGCGTAGAATCGATTCCGCACGGTCTCGACTCACGGAGAGGCTTCCTGAGCCGAGAAACAGTCAAAATCTGGCCAATAACGAGCTTTTCAGACTAATTTTTGACTCCTCCTCTGGAGCGTTCTCAGCGGATAACTCGAAGCGAGGGACTCGCGGAGCTTTTCCGACTGGAAAATCGCACTCAGTGGGTCAATTCCAAGCGAGCTTGCTTGGTTTCAGCCATATTGACAAACTTTCAATTTTGACGGTAAAAAAATTCATGTAACCCCTGTCGGTTTTCCTCGATTTTAGACTGAGAAAAAATTTCGAGATTTCAGTTGGGTCCTAATTATTTGTAGGCGTAGAATCGATTCCGCACGGTCCCGTCTCTCGGCGAGACTTCCCGAGCCGAAAAACGTCAAAAACTGGTCAAAAACGATCTTTTTCAGATCAATTTTTGACTCTTTCTCTGGAGCATTTTCAGCGGATAGCTCGAAGCGCGGGACTCGCGGAGCTTTTCCGACTAAAAAATCGCACTCAGCGGGTCATTTCCAAGCGGCCTAACTTTCTTTCGGCTCGATCGGCGAACTTTCGATTTTGACGCTAAAAATTTAGTCCATGTAACCCATATCGACGGTGAAAGTCGGCAATCACATAACTCGTTTGCGGTGTCTGAAAATCTCCGCCTCTACGTCATTTTTTTAAAGGAGAACAAATTGATATTATTTCTTGAAGTTTTTGCAGAATTTTCTTCGCATTCAGAAGAAAAATCATGACAGTTTTAAAGAATTGCCGTTGAGTAGTTTTCCATTTAAAAAATAAAGTATGACAGGAAGTCTGCGACGTCGCAAACCGAGTTATGTGATTGCCGACTTTCACCGTCGATATGTCAATTTTTCTCTTTTTTGGACTGAAAAAAAAATTCGAGATTTCAGTCGCATACTAATTATTTGTAGGCGTAGAATCGATTCAGCACGGTCCCGTCTCTCGGCGATACTTCCCGAGCCGAGAAACAGTCAAAAACTGGTCAAAAACGAGCTTTTCAGACCAATTTTTGACTCTTGCTCTGGAGCGTTCTCAGCGGATAACTCGAAGCGAGGGACTCGCGGAGCTTTTCCGACTGGAAAATCGCACTCAGTGGGTCAATTCCAAGCGAGCTTGCTTGGTTTCGGCCGTATTGACGAACTTTCAATTTTGACGCTAAAAATTTAGTTCATGTAACCCCTGTCGATTTTCCTCGATTTTGGACGGTGGGAAAAATCTCGAGATTTCAGTCGCTTCGTACGTAGTTGGGGGCGTAGTATAGATTCCGCACGGTCCCGACTCTCGGCGAGACTTCCTGAGCCGAGAAACGTCAAAAACTGGTCAACAAGGAGCTTTTCAGACCAATTTTTGACTCTTTCTCTGGAGCGTTTTTTGTGTATAGCTCGAAGCGAGAGACTCGCGGAGCTTTTCCGACTGGCAAATCGCACTCAGGGGGTCATTTCCAAGCGGCCTAGCTTGCTTTCGGCTCCATCGGCGAACTCTTAATTTTGACGCTAAAAATTTAGTCCATGTAACGCATGTCGATTTTCCTCAATTTTGGACTGAGAAAAAAAAATCGAGATTTCAGTCGCATTGCGTGAAGTATCCCTGTTAGGTTTGTATGCGCCAATACGCGTGTCGCGCTAGTCGTCCTCGCCCGCTGCGCGCTGAAGCGTGCCACGGCGCTTCAAGCAACTATTTCGCAACGGAGGTATTGCACGGTATCATGCGAAATTGAAGGCGCGCCAACGTATCAAGAATGACAGCATCCTTTAAAAGTACGGAGCTTTTCTCCCAAAATAAATCAAGATACTACGGCACAAAAAGAGAGCGGTAGTCCATAAATTAAGTAAGTCCTTACATCCGCATTTAAGAACATTTAGCATAATTTTGGATTTCATTAGAAAAAAAAAGTGACTCGATTTAGGCAGAAACATTCTTGATTATGCCGTCAAGAGGATTTTATTTTGAATGAAGAATATAATAGCTGAATGAAAGCGGGTTTCCGCTTGATGAGACTTTTCTTCTTATGTAAGCATCTTTTATTCTTCAAACAAGCATTATTCTCTTCATTGATTCATTTATGGTACACTTCTCGGCGGTAAATTTAAGCATATTTCTGCTTGAATGAAATAAAATTTTCCTCTAATGAAGTTAAAAAATCATGCTAGACGTTTTTGAATATAGATACTAGGACATAGTAATTTTTTCGACTACCGCTCTCTATTTGTCGTTGTAACTCGATGGAATTTGCGAGGAAACTTCGTGCTTTTGAAAGATGCCATCAATCATGATACGTTGGGGTGCCCTCGATCTCGAATGATGCTATGCAACACCCCCGTAACTCCGAGGCGGCATAGTTGCTCGAGGCGCCGCGGCACGCCGGCCGGCGCCGTCGCGAAGTTATCGGAAACAGGAGAAATCTAGGAGCCTTTAGCTGAGGCAAATCAAAAGGTTTATCAGGTTCAGGTAGTGCAAGATGAGATATTCTTGAAAAATAATTAACTCCTGTTGCACCAAAGCGGTGTAGAGAGTTTTAGTGAATTTTCCCACATGGAATTGACACTCCTCCATTTTTGTCAAAAATCTCAATTATATATTTTTTTCCGTTAGACGAAAAAAAAAAAAAAAAAAAAAAAAACGAACGATGAAAATGAAGGATTGTCGCTTGTATTTACATGTGGAATTATAATTTGGGTCTCAATTGGTAAGTGGACCAAAACTCCCCTGCCGAAAAAAAGCGTGGACGTACACTACTGGAAAAAACAGGTGCGCGAATGAAAAATCGTTGCAAAAATGTCCTGTAACCGCAAATCTTGGATTTGCAAAACTGGAAATCATTGAAATTTTTTTTATCATTCTGCTGAAAACCTGGCGATTTCAATTTTTGGATGCAATCTCAGAGTTGAGGATGGTTGAATCAAATTTGACAAGTTAATATCAACAAAATTTGCTTTATTACAAATCATACTTTACACTATGTACAAACTTAATCATTTATGAAGAGCATTTGTTTGTGATGGCTTACACCAATATTTTTTTACGAACATTTGAAATTATGGGATGGATGTCGTCACATCCTGGATTGATATTTTCAAATGGTCAACCATTGTGTTTTTACACTGATAAAAGGTACCTGCTGGCAAATCACACATAACATGATTCTCATGGCAAATGGTTTTTTTTTATTTAAGACATGTGATGAAAATTACTAAACACATTTTTCCAGTGAACTTTTTTTGTATCTGATAAACTGCGAACACCGTGTGAATTAAAAGTTCAGTAACAAAACTTCCATTTTTGTGAACAATAAGATACTTCTCGACATTTCGAAAAGGATTGGAGACTGCCGTCAGCTGTCCAATATACCCTGCTATTTGAACAGTTTTGCCCAACTTGTCTACCTGTTTTTCTTCTATATCGAAGGAGAAGCAAGCAAGTGATAGGCATGGCAATTTGGTGAAGATTTGTAGTATTCAAAACGTGAAAATTTCTGCGGCACAGTAATTCTTACATTAAAATCTAGGTTTGTGTGTGATCGGAACTGGAGTGAATTTTCCAATGGTTAAGGCTATGTTTCCCATCTGCTCTATGGATATTTCCTTTGTCACATAGAGAGGAAACCTGTGAGCCATTCAGCAACAGAGTCTAGTCAATTTTTTTTTATTGGTTTTTTACTAAAATCCAATAAGTTTTCTTTAAAACTGACATCATTTTATTGTAAACCTGTTTTACGTCTTAATTTCATTTTTCCCTATTTTGGCTCTCAGAATAAGTGATTTCAAGTGTGCCTTTTACTCATCCATTGAAAGCCATAATTACCTTAGGAATGATCACAAACTAGAGAAAGACATGAAATGATTTACCATTTTGTACACTAAGAAGCTATATTCATAACCAACCAACTATACCTATTTCATATTTTATCATCATTGCATACCACTAGAGCGAGAGAAAATAAGGAAATGAGAGGCTCAAATTAAAATCAGAATTTCCAGGCATTCCTAGAATATTCTTGTTTTTCTTTAGATACTCTGCAGCAGTAGATTCACCTGTCAGTAGTTCCTGGAAAAAGTTTTTTGTCACCAATTTTATTTGATGCTCGTAAAATGGAACTTTGCGCTGAAGAAGTCATCGTATTTTTAAACCCCCAGGAGGAATCCTTATGTATTTAGGAAAGTAACTATACGAAAACAATATGATCTTATGTGCCATGCCTCTTTGATGGGATGGAGCGAATTTGATTCAGGGTACAGTCTAGTTTTTGAATTCCTTTTAGCTGTAGTCCATCTCAAACAGTCAAGTGCTTGAAACTTTGAAGTGATTGAAACTCTGTTTCTCCTCTATAATTACCTCTTCATAGTCGGATGAATATTTCATTTAAGTATCAAAATAAAATTTGATTCCAATTCCAAATTAAATATTTCTGTACACAGTTCTTATGACAATAACAAAATAAAAGGGGCATGTAGACTAGAGAAATAAATATAATTTAATTGACCGCTTATTCTGACAGTTTAAGCAGTTTGGTATCATTGCGCAAAATCGCTCATCATGTGTGCAGCAGGATAGAAAGTAAGTCTGTGATTTAATTGCCAGTGCATCTTGATTCCCCATATTCCAATTTGAGGAGTTGATTGATACTTCATAGAAGGCTAAAGACTTGCCTGTGCCGCCGTTTATTAGTCGCTTTTCTACAACCGTTTCATTCCCCCATACAGCTAGGTACTCTTCATTTGGTCACTATCCATTAAAGCTCTCAACAACAAAATAAAACAAAACGGAAAACGAAGAAAAAACAGAAAGAAAGACAACCCAGTAATGGTTTAATGGTCACAAGCCAACGCTTTTGGCAATAATGGATTTTGCGTTTAAAAGCCGTTCATTTCATAAATCATCTAAAATGAAATAAATAAGTTACCTTCACAAATAACTACTAAATTTTGTGTCAAAACATTGGATCCTGATCCGTCGAAATACAAGAGAATCTCAGGCAGTCAGAGGAGTCAAGAGTCACTTACAGGACCAATAACAAAAGAAGATTTTCGTAAATTATGTATGCCTAAAACAGGAAAAAATAACTATCTGCTTTTTGTATTTAAGGACTGTGCGTGTATCCACGTAAAAGAGCCTCTTAAATAAATGTTGTTTCTAGATGCGACCTAATTACAATTTTAGTTACTTTTGTAACAAAACAAAACAAAACAAAACAAAAAAAAGGAAACAACTATGAAAGTGACCCTCAGCTATAAATCACGTCTAAGTCTAAAATGACATCGACAAGCACAATGAAAACCTTCATTCATTCCTGGTCTACATGATATGAGGAAGAAAATTCTTCTTACAGATTGGCTCAGACTTACTTCACAAAAATTTATCGATGTACTTCAATTGGTAACAATCTAGTCAAACGTTATGGTTAGAATCTAGTTTGAAATATAAATGGAAGCTGTACCAAGTGAGTGAAATCTTGTCTGAATTCATCTGGAGCCAGTAGAATTGAGAACATTTTGAAGGCATTTTACTTAATCAGATGGCAAGTATCAGTTAGGAGATAACATCCCAGAATCTTTAAATTTCAAAGGTATAAAAGGCTGATTTCAATTTATTTTACTTCGAGTGAATTAAAAATACTTATCAAAAATTAGAAAATTAGTAACCTTCCCTAATTCTATGTTAAAGAAAAATGAACACTCTTATTTACCATTCAGAAAAAGGTTGAGCGGTAAGAAGAGAGACCCATTAAGTAATACTTACTACATAACTATAATTTTACGGTTTTCTTTTGGTCTTTTAAGAATTCATCTTAGGAATAAATGCAAAAGTTTATTTCACTCGAATTAGTTTGGAATAGAAATAATTTGGCTATGGTTTAAAAAGAATACTCGATAAAAACAGAAGAGTGTATTTTGAAAATGAACGCGATTGGGTAGAGGATAATAGTCGAGTTGTGTAATTGTTAAATAATTGATTCTCTATTGTTCTCTTCGCCGCTGCTGTCAGCACTACTTGCTCCGCAAATCTGCATCTCGATTTCAGCAAGTCGGTGCTCCACTTCCCACTGTTGCTGATTCAGTTTTTCATTCAGGGTCGCATTCTCTGACTCCAGGGTCACCAACCGTTCCCGCAGTCTCTTGATCTCCGCTATGAACTCTTCCTTGTGCAAAGGCTCTTCTTTGCTTTTAACTACATACTCACCTGCAACAGAACGTTATCCTCAATTTAAAACAAAGCTCCAAAACTCGCTCACTGAAAAAAGTGTTTAAGGATAGAGCGCATGGCAGCAGTTTTTGAAAAAATTCAGAAATTAATGATTCCAAGAAAAACTAGTCTGAATGCATAGTCTCTTAGAAATTTGACCCCAAATTCCAATTTTCAAGCATTAAAAAGTCAGTTGTAACTTTCTCTCTGCCATAAAGATCCATGTGATTTCGACACTTCAAACCCGTATTTCTCGAGACAGCAAAACCTGCACTTATGCGCTTTGCCCTCCAAGCCCATCAAGAAATCTCTTTTGATCCCTCCCCCCCCCCCCCCGTTAAAAAAATTATACCTTAAAAGGTTTTGAGAAATTATTTATTAATCTAATGGGAGTTCTCTGATTCTTCGACATTTAGACATTATTTTCAATTTCAATGAAGTTTTTTTTGTCAAGTGAAAATTGTCAAGAACGCCGAACCGTTTTAATCGAAAAGAACTTCCGATAAAAAAATGCTTTTCATTGAAGTCAGTACAAATTATTTTAGGCGAGAAGTAATTGTTAAACCACAATAAAATTCTTCTTTTGAATTGAGTACGCCCCTTGATGATATTTTTCAGTGCTGCTTATTCGCGCCTTCCGTTTTTGCGTATGCAATCTGGACAACTACAAAGCACGAATAGCTGTAGGGGGTGCAGGCGCTTTCCTCTGGCGTTGGATGTCACGTTGATGGAGTTCATCCGTCTACCAAGATCGCACCTCATGGTCCAGCGAGAAGAATTAACTTCCAAGTCTCACCTGCGGGCTCATTGTTGGAACTTACGTCATCTCAACAAGAGATCAAAACTCGATCCATTTTATGGTGCAGCGGGTCGATTGTTGAATCGTTATCGAATGACCTTGATCGATATATAGCATTGTGAAGATAGGGAGTTATCGATCGACTTCATTCGATAAACAATTCAACAAT
The DNA here is from genome assembly GCF_918797505.1 of Bemisia tabaci. Classification (NCBI taxonomy): domain Eukaryota; kingdom Metazoa; phylum Arthropoda; class Insecta; order Hemiptera; family Aleyrodidae; genus Bemisia; species Bemisia tabaci. Next base: position 52,824,221 of record NC_092797.1, read on the forward strand.
CAGGGCGCAGATCGGGTTAAAAATCGACAGGATTTGCATGGAATAAAATTTCCTGTTCAAAATCGAAGACTGAAGTTATCTCAGCTCTGAAAAGATGTGTTGCTATGGATGTTGTTACACCTACCTACGTAGGAGGATTTGGGAGGTAATAGAGGTTTGGTGGCTGGTTGGTCTTGATGGTCGGATGAGTGAACACTAGAGAGGATCGACAAAGGGGACTCCGTTGTCGCTGCTGTTGCACCCGTATTTGACCTGAAACGCAAACGTATTTCCAGCTGAAATTCACCGTAAAATGGACGGGAAAAAAAGTTTGGTCAAGCACGCCCTGGAAATCTGCCGATCTAATCGGTTCATGTTTAACCGCACTTTCGGCTCTAGGAGCCATACCCTCGGCTCATGCGACGGAGTTATGTCTAAAACTATAGACATAGCTGAGTTCCATGATATCCGAGGTCACGGTTTCTAGAACCTAGAGTGAGGTTGCCAGGAACCGAAAAGTGCTGCCGAAATGCGACACTTTACTTTCCGTACATGTGATCCAACTCTTTTCTCGAAATGTACCTAGACTGTATTCAATAGCAAAGTTGGTAAAACGCATTTAAAATCATGAAAATTGGCCCAACTAAAATGTAAAACGAATATTAAAGATCGATATTATTTTAAATGAGCAGAAACCAGTTTTCTGTGATCGTAAATTTTTCAGTAAGATTGAAGAATCTATCCTTAAAAATCTTCTGATGGATCCATTTCTCCGTAGAAAATCACACATCCGTTGGTGACAAGTCGTGCTACTGTTATTAGGACTTCATTTTGCAATTAGGAGTTACAATCTCAGGCTCGGTTTAAGTTTAAAGTATGTGCCATTTTCTTTCCTATGCACGTACGTGTTATTACGGATGAGCCATAAATTGTAGTTCTTAATGGCAAAATAAAGTCCATTAGGGATCACTTCTCTAAAATTAACTTACTAGAGGCCGAACCATTTATCTACATTTCGATTTGCAAGGTTTTTATAAATTGTGATAATTTGAACAGAAAAATTTTATCTTTTTTAAAATTTTAACAATGTTATTTTAATATATTTTACATAGTTTTCTCACGGACAGTATTCTTTTTCATTTTCCGTGGAATAATAAAAAATAATGGCTCCCGATTACAAAATGAAGTTCCTTTTATTTCTTACTTTCGGGTATCATTGCTAAGTCACCAATGATAAACTTTTTTCTCAATTTTTCCTTAGGGCATCAGTTATTCAGGTGTAAGAATAAAGGACAACTCAAAGGAAAATCCGGTAAAAAGTTTAAAAATAGTGTGTTAGAATGAAGTGCAATTTCACCACATTTTGCTATTTGGTACTAAAATTCCTGGCTCAGTTTAGAAAGAACACATGTGCCATCAATGCCCGTGTGCACATACGTATTTTTTATAGATGAGCCAGAAATGGTGGTTCCTAATTGGAAAAAGTGGTCCAACATGTCGAATCATGATGTAAATTTATGAGGAAATCGACTGGACTACATTTCCGATTTCAGAACTACAATTTCTGGCTCAGCTTAGAAACAATGTAGGTATGCACCATTAATTTCCCTATGCACATGAGTGTTTTTACGGATGAGCCAGAAATTGCAGTTCCTAATTGCGAAATGTAGTCCAAATATTGGAACCATAATTTCCGGCTTAGTTTAGAAACAACGTATGTACCAATAGTTTCCCTATGTACATGAGTGTTTGTACGGATGAACCAGAAATTGTAGTTCCAGAATTGGATGGAGGAACCAGCGCGATTACAGTGCTTTCAAAATCGTGCAACTTCTCCTCCTCTTTTAAACATATTTAGTATAAGTACAGTATGACAATTTACAGGATTATTTTCCTTTAAAATAACCCGAAGCTATTTGCTACTGTGGGAGATTCTTTAGATAATTATGAAGAAGTAAGATTTTGACAAGACTGTAATGGCGGTGGTTCCTTTTTGGCTGAATGGGATCCCATCTGAAAATGGATTGCATTTTGCAAACAGGAACTAGGAGCATTCCAAAGTCGCTAAGATTGTGCAACTTTCTTCACTCTGCAAATATAAACAGATCGTCGGTACCAGCTTTATCTTTACTCTCAATAATCTATGAATTCAAGACGAAAAGCACCTTTGTAAATCTGATTTTTTTCATTATTTTAGTAATTTTATTGCAAGGCATGTATGTTGCAGAATCCCAGCAACTTTGGAATGGACCACTAGACAAGGTACAAATTAAAGGATTCTGATACATGTTTCTAAACCAGAATTTCACGCAGAGCACGATTCGCGCAATGAAAATGACTGAAACCAACTCAACTAACGGAGATATTAACCTTTTTATTTCACATTGGTTACAAGGAATTTGAACTGCCCGCTCACAAGAAACTCAAAGCTCTACGTGAGTCAAATCGCGCACTATACCGGTTTCAGCAATCTTCTCAATAAAGCAATGTTCATTTCCCACCATGCGTTTTATCAAACTGTAAGAAATTTGCTGTAGCTGAGCCAAAGCGTCAAGATTGAGGTTGCCAGATTTTTATATCGCAGAGACTGTCATGATAATGTTTAGCGCGCGATGTGAATCACGTAGAGCATTGAGTTTTCATGAGCGGGTGGTTTGAATTCACGCATCAAGAATCATGAAATATCCGTGTAAGGAGTTAATTGCGGTAATTTTTTCTGTGCGCATCGTGTTTTACGTGAAATTTTAGTTACGACGCATGTATCAGAATGCTGAAATTGGTGCCTTGTCTAGTGGTCCATGCTCTTGGTTCCTTCTTGGTGAATGGTAGAGTCCCTTTATACCCAGAGTTAAGACAACTCGATTATCAGCTGACTGGCAGCCGGCCTTGGCTGGCCATGGAGGCCGAAACGAGTGCACCGTAACGAACGATATTGAGGGATAAGGATCAGGAATCCTGCGATGTCTGTCACACAAAAACAACAACATCATCAAATTGATCAATTAAAATGAGAATGAGATTGGTTTGTGAATAATTTCTTAATCTATTTTCATTTTGGACCGATGGAAATAACAACTTACTCTTGATAAACCACAATTAGGTAGTATTTTCATTATTCTTGTTCACATTCGAGGTACCGCCATCTTGGTGCACTCGTTTCGGCCTCCATGAGCGAGAACCAATCAGAATTGGATTTTTTTTTAGGCCACTTCCAGCCCAACCAAGAGTGAGTTGTCTTAACTCTGGGTATAAAGGGACTCTAGGTGAATGGGATCCCATGGGAAAATGGGGTGGAGCTGGAGAGAAATGTTTTCGTGGGGCGAGAACTGTGGTGGTGGGGTACCTGCAGGTGGGGCTCGGGGCCGGGCTGAACCCAGAGTTGGCGTAGTGAGAGGTCATGACGCCTTTGAGCAAAGGTTCAACCGAGACCGGTGAGACCCACATGTCCTCCAGCGGGACCCGCCCGCGCGTCTCCAGGAGCCCGGGCGTCGACTGACTCCGACCCATCGCCGCTGTTGTAATAAAAAGATCTAGTTAGGAGGAAAACGGGAACAGAGAGAAACAACACGAGTCAGTCAGGTTCGCCCAAGGATCCACACTCAACAACACCCAACACCAAAACACAGCGTGCAAACGTCCACAGAACGTGCCGTCAACCTTACTCACCTCGCCAAGATATCCAAATCTTCCGTCATTCTCAAGCGCATTCAGCTATTTTCCAACATCGGGTTTCCTCTATTTGAACCTATGTCAACTAATCGCTTCTCGTCGGAGCACCTGGCCCCTTCAATAATCGGTACATTTCATAGAGTACGTAGAGTCGTAATGTAAGTGGGTGAGCTGGCGCCACTTTTAAGCATTTTTCAGGTCGTCACCTTCCAGGCAAAGTGTCACAAACGCCATGCGACGTTTAAAAATTTCCGCCGCCATTTTATTTCTTTACTGAGAAATTGTTGGTTGAATCTGTTTGGAAATTTCACTAAATTTTATCGGCGGCACAAAGAAAATTCAGTAAAATTTTCGGACAGCTTCGTTGAACAATTTCTCTGTAAAAAAATAAAATGGCGGCGGAAATTTTTAAACGTCGCATGGCGCTTGTGATACTTTGCCTGGAAGGTGACGAGGTCCCGAATTCCGAGACTCCTGAGTGACGCCGGGTCACTTTTTCGATACATAATCGATTGTTTGCGATACACGGGTACCCGGCCATCCGATGTAAACAAAGAAGAAAGGGATCACCACGTATTCCACACCGCCATTTTGGATCGAACATGTATCGAAAAAGTGACCCGAACTCGGCGCACACTGGGCTCGGAACTCGTCGAGCAGAACATGGCGCCAGCTCTCCCATTTACATTACGACTCTATGTAGGTACTCTATGGTACATTTCCATAGGTTTATACGTAGAAAAACAATGTTGCCAATTCGATGGATCCGCCAATGTCTCCAGCACCTGCAGCCTTTCCATAACTTCTTCCTTTCCCAATTTCCGCACTTTCCTCTTGCTTTCATTTAATATTTTGGCTTTTCCCTGACTTACCCCGATCCTCGAAAAAAACCTCTCACTCAAACTCAAACTTAAAAAAAAAGACATGAATGCATTGATGATTAGATGCGCATATGAGGCATACTTTCAGCTTTAATTTTAGCCCAAGTTTTAAAAATCGGATGAACAGGACGCGCAGGAGGTCATTTCTCCCGCTCTCCCGCGCCGCCTTCGATGCGTTTCCCGCCACCTCCAGGCGCGCGATAAGGCAGCTTTTTCGGAGCCCACTTGGCACGAATTTTTTTTAATTCAATAATTTATGAAAGATTTACAGTGGTCTTGAAGCAAATAAAATATGCTACAAAAATTTACCCAAAAATTGTTTGCAGAAGGTGAGTCTATGGTGCGTGTAGACTTAAAATTGCGGAAAATCAAAATCTTGGCTTATCCTAATTTCGAGACACCGCAATTTGAAATTTTCATAGTGAATGCAAGTTTTCTACTGATTTGGATCTGCTTTTTTATTTATTTGTCCTTGGAATCTGTGTTGATCGATTCACGTGTTTATTCTTCGTTCGATTCATTTCGATCGAATATATACCCTTCCGTTACATGCAGACTTCCTATCATACTCTTTTATTTAACTGAACGATTTGCCTTCTGCTGCGTCTGCAGCAATTGTTGCTACGTATATGTTGCGCGTCCTGATTGTAGGTCATTACATACTCGACTCTCTGAAGGCGTTTTTTGTGTATAAGTAGCGCGATCTGTCTGAGAACGAACGAAGTAGGGATTAATCGATTCGTTCAATCTCACTTCTGTTGTTTTCCGACTGGGTGCTCTACTCTCGCACATTAAACGCCTTCGAAAAGCAAGTATGTAATGCGCTAAAATCAGCACGCACGACATATTTGAAACAACAATTGCTGCGGACGCGGCTGAAGGCGAATTGCAAATAACCTTGAAGAAACAAATTTGTAGGGAGACTTTTTGGGACTGAAAATTTTTAATGCGGTATGTATTATTTTGCATTTAAACTTGTTTAAGTTTATACAATAATAAAACAAATTACACAGTGGGTAACAAGGCTAATTTTTACGGAAATATCAACAAAACGTTTCGGCCGAAAACTCAGCATTCCTCGGCTAGATAAAACAGTAAAAAAGTGTAAAAAAATCTAATAACGTAGTATTTGGCTGTACCTTTCAAAGTGAGAACAATGTTGTTATGCAATGTGAGAGAAACCTATTCCCTCCCAAGTGACAAGTATTTTCTCGAGAGAGAATATTTAAACGGAGACACAATTATTTTCTCGGAGAAACTAGAAAACTATTCTCTCGGAAGAGAATGCTATTCTCTCCGGAGAGACAATTATTCTGTCCGAAGTGACAAGTATTTTCTCCAGAGGGAATATTCTCTCGGGAGGGACAACTATTCCCTCCGGAATGATAACTTTTCTTTCCGAAGACTTATCTCTCCTGAGAATGAAGTTTTTCCTCCCGAGAAAATACTTTCTTCTCTCGAGGAAATATTTTTCTCTCCCCAAAGAATAATTTTTCCTCACTGGAAACAGTTTTCTCTCCCCAGGGTATAGTTCTCCCTGCCAAGAAAATAGTTTACTCTATCGAGAGAATAGTTTGCTCTCGAGAGAGACAATCGCATAACAGTGTTTGTTCTCGCTTTAAAAGGTACAGCCAAGTACTACTTTTTCAGATTTTTTTCAATTTTTGTTGTTTTATCCAACTGAGGGTGGCTGACTTTTCAGCCAAAACGTTTTGGTGTTATTGAAGTGAAAATTAGTCTTGTTACCCACTGTGTAATTTGTTTTATTATTTTATAACTTGTCGCGGGCTGCGGAGCATCAATCATATCCCATGTTTTAGTTTAAGTTGAAAATGTTTTCCAGAATCACCCATAAAATACAACTCTCTATTGGTAACAACATTAATTAAAGAGATAAATGGTTTTCAACGCGTTTTATACGGTTGTTTTCAATAAGCCTTCAGCTGCGTCCGCAGCAATTGTTGTTACAAATATGTTGTGCGTGCTGATTTCAGCGCATTACATACTTGACTCTTCGAAGGCGTTTAATGTGCGAGAGTAGAGCACCCAGTCGGAAAACAACAGAAGTGAGATTGAACGAATCGATTAATCCCTACTTCGTTCGTTCTCAGACAGATCGCGCTACTTATACACAAAAAACGCCTTCAGAGAGTCGAGTATGTAATGACCTACAATCAGGACGCGCAACATATACGTAGCAACAATTGCTGCAGACGCAGCAGAAGGCAAATCGTTCAGTTAAATAAAAGAGTATGATAGGAAGTCTGCATGTAACGGAAGGGTATATATTCGATCGAAATGAATCGAACGAAGAATAAACACGTGAATCGATCAACACAGATTCCAAGGACAAATAAATAAAAAAGCAGATCCAAATCAGTAGAAAACTTGCATTCACTATGAAAATTTCAAATTGCGGTGTCTCGAAATTAGGATAAGCCAAGATTTTGATTTTCCGCAATTTTAAGTCTACACGCACCATAGACTCACCTTCTGCAAACAATTTTTGGGTAAATTTTTGTAGCATATTTTATTTGCTTCAAGACCACTGTAAATCTTTCATAAATTATTGAATTAAAAAAAATTCGTGCCAAGTGGGCTCCGAAAAAGCTGCCTTATCGCGCGCCTGGAGGTGGCGGAAAACGCATCGAAGGCGGCGCGGGAGAGACGACAGAGTTTGCGCTTATCGTGGTTTTGGAGACATTATTCATAGGGAACAACTCCTATTTTTGTTCCGACAAAAGTTTGCAACAGGCCCATTCCCAGTCTTCATATCTTTGCTTCCGAACAAACGTCATAAGAGAGCCAGGCCCTGTGCGCAGCATTTAAGACAACATCTTTTAAGAGCCCTCGTTTCCGGGAGCGCTCACTTTCCTCCAGAATTTATTTATCTCGCTCACCGTGGGAGAGAGCGTTGGAGTTTTATTGACAACGATAAATTCCGCGGGAGGGAAACCTATAGACGGTTCTGGTTCAAGAGCTGCCGACCTATAATTAAATGCCCTTAACCTTGAACCGGAAAGGTGGTTTGTCCGAGAACGTCAGCATCTCACGGGGGATGGGGCGGAACTTTCCTCGCGGCCTTACCCTTCGTGTTGCACCGTGCGCAGCTTCATGCGGAGATCTCGACAAGGATAAAACGCCTTCAATCTGTTCCGTATGCAAGAAGGACATCCTTGGAGCACGAATAGTTGCATTTCTGCCCCTTATTCAATGTGGTATACCTTGAAACGATTTGAAAAGTTGAGCAAAGGGCGACGAATAAACCCCACGCCACAAGTTTCCTCTTCGAGTTCACAAGCAAGACACAGGGTGCGCACTGGAATTTTCGAAAATTGAACTTTTTAGCCTACAGGATTCCATTGTTCAAACAAAAATCTGACTATAGAGTAGATGATTCCATCCAAACGAGATGTTCTAACATATTTGCTGACTTGTTACTTGTGACTTGTTATTTCGAACGACAATTTTTTTTTCTGACAACACACAGATTTTTAGTGCACGCACAAAAAAAAAACCACACAGACGATCACAGACCAGAAAGCAGTACTAATTTCAGAACATTTTGACAAAGCTGAACACGGTCGTAAAAGAAAAATCTCCGGATATAGTTGCATGCACATCAAGGACATTTTCTATTTTAATCAAGAAGAGCTCCTATTGCGTGTATTCTTCCAAAAAAATCTAGTTGTTCCAATTTGAGTTATTTTCAGAAGAAATGAAGTACTTGTTTGAAATGTAATTATTTTTAAGACCATTGGAATTTCTTTAGAAACAACTGGAATTTTTTTTGTGCAAATGATTCTACACCTCCTATTCAACTCTCTCACTGGAATTAGAGGCTGTAAATCAGTGGCGAGGCGTGAATGATCGATTATCGATATTTCCTCATTTGAATGTACGGTAAAGAATCGATTATTAAGGTGTACGTTAAGGACGGCCTGTTTATCGATCGTTTTCATGAGTTTAAATGGCAGATCGATTGATGTATCGCAAAGCACGCCACGCCACTGCTGTAAATTTACTTAGAGATGTCCCCGACAAAAAGTCAAATCGGGTATTCTATCGAATGCCTAGAAAGTTGCTCAAGAATCACAGAATTTTCCTCTTTCTTCGATGAGAGTTCTTAAGCTTCTCACGTCTTGAAAGTGAACATGATTAGATTGTATACTTTCCTTGAATTTTATTCTCATTACTATTTTTCAGCCATTTGCAGACCTAGAGATTTTAGGTTTAAATGATAATTGATTATAAAGATCCGGTGGAACAATTGTCATGAGAATTGCGACTATCGTAGGTAAGAATCTCTAGATCTGCTCGCTGTTATTTAACAGGGCACACACTGCAGAAGTGCAGAGTCACCTGCAGTTCTATATTTTGTTCAAAGACTCGTTTACTTGTCAATATTTTAAATGATCTGCACTTCATAAAGTTTTTCAAAATTTTGAGATACACGTTCATTCAAGAGCTAAAAATCTGGTCCATCACTATAATTCTCTAAAATTTTCACTAAGAATTTGTACATGCATTACCACAGCGTTATCGCATCAAAAATTGGTGACAGATCCAGAGCTCCAATCAAAAGAGAATTACATACATTGCCTTGGGATTAGCCAAAATACCTGATTTGACTTTCGACCTTCAACACTGAATTATTGATATTTACTCAATCAAGTGAATAGGTACGTCCTCAAAAATAAAATTTCATGGGCTACTTTTCAATGTTTTCCAAACAGTATTGATGAATTTCGACGGTGAAACTGCAAAAATGTGCACCTATCTTGGTTGCGGTGTTTCGAAATCTCCGCTTCTACTTTATTTTCTACGTGGAGACCGAACCAAGATCATGGCTTGAAGAATATTCTTTGTAAAGAGAAGAAAATGAAATTTTCAAAAAATGGCGTTCAGAAGTTTTCCATGTGGACTATACAGTACGACAGGAAGTCACACTTCTGCAGTTTCACCACAGATTTCCATCTTGTGCGCACTTTCACAAAACGTACAGTTTTTAAGCTCGTACTACATTAAGTGATGAATTTTCAGTTTTTGTTAATGTTATCCAGGGTGTGAATTAGAAATAAGATATGCATACCTTTCTCCAGTGGCGCTCGCTTATATTTTTCTAGCCTTTTCACAGCAATGGCCTCCAGTCTGACCCTGGCGGCTGGATATTCTTTCAGGACATCCCACATGTCCTTTTTTGACAGCACGAACAGGTCACTATACCCCACCGATCGGACTGAGGCTGTCCTTCGATTACCTGAGGAAGTAAATGTAATCAGAAAATTAAGTTGATTCTTCAAGTTACAAGAGTAGCATTAACACAAAACATTTCATGAGAGAAGAAATAAAACCTCAAAATCTTCATTTTCTAGTTAAGCACAGATTCTGGGCCTTAATGCCAGATTCTTTCATTGGGAGAAGTGTTCGAATAAGCGAATTTTCGCGATCGAATATCATTCACCGTTGAATGATATTCGACGATTGTGCATTTTTTTTCAATGATATTCGACTTCTTCGTTGGTCTCACCAGAGACCGTTGAAATCCATCAATTTGAAATTTCGAATTCACCTCGGGACTTGAATTCGATTTTTGAATTGATGCAATCGATGTCAGAAACTTCATCTCTCACAAAAATTGTTGTTGTGGTTTGTCAATTCAAGTCTGGTGTTTTCGCAATTTCTGTGTTTTAGTGTTTCGTGTTTTCTTATTTTCTTCTTAATTTCATTTAGGAAAAAAATCTGAGCTCTGATTGGCTCCTGATATCACCGATCATCGGCATCACTCAGCACTGATCAATTCGTTTGATGAATGACATTCGATCGCGAAAATTCGCTTAATGTTTGTTACACATTTTGTCCCCCCTCTGACGTAAAAGCGCATAACTCGGTTTCCATATGACCCCCCAAAAGTATGGATTTATATGTAGAAGAGGGCTCATGTGAACTATACCTCACGCAAACCCTATGCATATAGTTCCTTTTAGCATAAAACACATCAAATTTAGATACGCTCTTACGTCAGAGGAGCAAAGATTTGTGCCGCCAACAGACGTGAGTGTTGCTTTGCGTCTGGTCAGGTTTACATCAGTTTCCGAGGTGAAGTAACACTTTGAAGATTGCTACATCATTTTGCGTTGTTCTTTATAAACTGAGGATTTTTCCATGAAGATTAGTTGGAATATTTTATCCTATAATTTTTGATTGTTGACGGAAGAATAATTTTATACCTATGGACCATAAAATTCGTCAATTCGTCCTCTTTTTTGGTGCGAGGAACGAACGTCTGAATCTGGAGAATAAAGTAGACGGTCACATGATAAGCCATGGTATTATTTCAAAAAAGGTCTACTCAATCTTTGCTTTTTTGAATGCCTTGCTGAGATAGAGAAGCAGAGTGTTTGAAAAAGGATGGAGAACATGAAGATAAGGAGAATGAAATTAAAGCACATTGCCTTGAACTCCGCAAAATCGGATGAATGCATTCAGGAAGGGAAAAAACGTATGTCATCCTTGGCTCCTTGGATAATCTTCACTTCGTGAATATTGTGTGCCTCCATTGTGTCTCCTTCCATGACAATCAAGAGTCCATCAAAAGCTACAGTCAGTTAATAGTTACTAACTCTCCTGCAGATGGACTTCTTTTCAGTTACCCTGGTAAAATTGGCGATAAGAGCTGCGTTTCAAAATACCATAGGAATTCTTATAGCCGGCTAAAGAAGGCTACAGAAAATCATATAGCTGGCTGTAGAATGCGGAGAAAATCATACGGCCGGGCTATACGAAGCGATAAAAAATTATGCAGCCGGGCTATAGTTCCTATCGCCGGGCTTTACACTTTATCGCCTGACTGTTGCTTTTTCGCCATCGATTATAAAAGGCTATAAGAAATTATGTAGAAATTCGTGTGCTTTGGAAATCATTAAGTTTGATACGGAACCACCTTAATATTTGCAAAACACACATTATATTTTCCTTTAATACATATTTTGTTTTATCAATTAAAATGAGAATAATCCATACAGATGTGCAAACATTTCAAAATCATGAGTTGAATAATCGCCAGATTAAATATTAGAGCCTAACACAAAGCGGAGCGGCGACGCATTGGCGCCTACAAACCTAACAGGGATACTTCACGCATTGCGCAACGCGTGAAGTATCCCTGCTAGGTTTGTAGGCGCCAATGCGTGTTTCGCGCTGGCTGCCCGCCTGCCACGGCGCTTGAAGCAACTTTTTCACACCAGAGGTATTGCACAGTATCATACGAAACTGAAGGCGCTCTAATATATTAGTAATGACAGGCATCCATCAAAAGTACGGAGCTTTCCTCACAAAATAAATCAAGATACTACGGCCCAAAAAGAGAGCAGTATTCAAAAAACTCACTAAGTCCTAGCATCCGTAATTAGTAACGTTTAGCATACACTTTATCGCCTGGCTGTTGCTTAATCGCCATCGGCTATAAAAGGCGATTAGAAATTGTGTGGCCGGCTATAGAAGCTATTGGAAATCTTACAGCCGGCTGTAGGTCTATGGTATTTTGGAACACAGATTCTACTGCCAATTTTTACCAAGGTAGGTAATCCTCAATTGAACTTCATTTTCGCAATATGGATCTATCATTTCTAGTTCAATTTAGAAACAACATATGCCCCATTGGTTCCCTTATGTGCGAGTAGATAGGTAATTTAAGAATCAAAAATGGTACTCAACCATAGTGCTAGTTCCTAATTGCAAAAATTATGGTCTCAGTTGGAGCAGCTCTACACGATACAAGTCTACCTGGGAAAAGCTTCCTTTTTGCTTGTTGTTGAGTCAGTTCCACCTTTTCGTCCTCGGTTTTGGGTATCTTTTAAGGATAAAAATCGGTCTGAACCAGCCCCCAAAACTCGAATTCTATGAGCATTTATATTCCTCTTATACATAGGTTATTTCTTAATTTTTCCAGTAAAAATATACTTTTTTTTGCATTAATGAGTCCATTTTTGAGTATTAGTTAACGAGTTTTGCTACCAATGCTCCAAACTCATTCAGGAGTAATAATCGTTGCACAATGCTCCTTACCAGATGCTGCGCTTACAATCATTCGTAAGCGCACAGACAAGCGACACCGAGAGACATAAGTTATTACCAACCATTATTGTTCCTTTCTCCCGTGCTGAGGTAAAACGCTCTGAAAACATTCAAGCGCAGCCAAATTTCCTCTAATTAAAACTAATATTCTGGAGGTATCGAGGATTTTCTCCATCAAAACTTCCATTGAGTTTCGTTCGTCATTCATGTAATTTTGCACATCTGAAAATTTCGAAGGAAAATACTCGTGAAGAGAGAATTCGCAGATGTCTGAACTTTGATGAATTTCTCGTTTAAGTAGAAACTTCTGAGAAAACTTAGCACGAGGATACTTTTGGTTCATAAATCGAATAATTATTGGAGGAGATACGTCGAAATGATTTAATCCGTTAAATTACATGTATTTAAGTGGGAAATGCCGTCATATGACGTTTTCTCAATTTTAAATCTAGTTTTATACTATTTCTCGTTTCAAAATCAAAAATTATAAAAAATACTGCGAGACCAGCTCCTCAAGCACTCTCAGACGAAGAAATAAGAAAATGGAGATGTTGCATGTGTGAGGAATTTGCGATTTTACTATTGATTCTCCTGTAAAAGTTCGCGAGAAACACGATGGTGCTACTGGCTTTCTCTGAAATCAACTCCCAAGCTCAAAAAAAGCTCTCAAGTTGAGACCAAAATGGAGGGGATATCCCACGCTATCCTGAGAGTCCACCTCTACATCAAGACAAACTCTCCATGCAAAGATAAGGAGCAAATACATTAGCAGGGTTGCCGTGTTTCCAGTTTTAGAGTCCCCAAATAAAGTAGCAGCCCTGTCAAAGTATTTGCTCCCTGTCTTTGCATGGAGTTTGTCTTGATGTAGAGGTGGACTCTCAGGATAGCGTGGAATGTCCCCTGCAATTTGGCCTCAACTTGAGAGCTTATTTTGAGCTTGGGAGTTGATTTCAGAGAAAACCAGTGGCACCATCGTGTTTCTCGCGAACTTTTACGATAGATTCAACAGTCAAATCGAAAATTTCACACACATGCAACATCTCCATTGGCGTGCAAATTCTCCATTACTTCAAAAATAAAAATATTTTCAAGCTAAACTTGGCAACGCTCGGATGTCCATACGCCGTTTTCCTTCTGAGCAGCGCAGCAAGGAGCGTGAGTGATAATGCACGTTATCCGCAGCGAGGGTTGATGCGACCGAGTCACGCACCTCCGTTCTCGGCAGAAAACGCGTAAATCCGATGGAAAGTAAAGCGAGAATAAGCGGTTTTGCCGGAGGAGTGTTGGCGTCACCTGCGGATCCGCGAATTCCGTGCGACTCGCGAGCGGAAGTTTCGGATGTATTCGGTCGAGCGCAACTTCCGGTTAATTATGAACTCGTTAAAGTTAAATTTTGAGGGTTAAGTGTGGAAACTTGGAGAATATTTAAAATGGATTTCTCCGAAGGAGGGATTACATAAATAGCATCGGATGAGCCGGCCTGGATTCGTCGGTGGAAACTGCAACGACCGGAGTGCCAAGTCTACAAGGGAATGGTAAATGACGTATCAAACGAGCGAAAAGCCAAAGTAGAGCTAAATGTCAAATATTTTTTGGCTTTTAGACTGTCATTTGATACACCATTTACCATATCTTCAATAGTTTAGCCAGCCTTTGGCATGAAAATGTATCTTCAAAGAAATGCGTGATAGGTAACGGAAAATCGCTTGGCGGTCAGCAAGGTTTCACAGTGAAAATTGGACTACATTTTGCAATTAGGAGCTGTAAGTTCTGGCCAGGTTTAAAAACGGCGTAGGTGCCATTATTTTCCCTATGCACATAAGTGTTTTTTTTTCAGATGAGCCGAAATTTATAGCTCCAAATTGCAGACTGTAGTCCAATTGTACTTTTAGGTGCAACCGGTATGAACTTTGAAGAGAAATGAGATTGGAGCTATCGTCTGATGAAAATTTACGAATAAAAACGCGGATTCTTAACTGTATATGACGTATTTTACGGATAATAGAAATGAGAAGTCTTAACTTACCTGCTTGTTTATTATTTTTATTATCGGCTAGTGGATGTACATTTCGGACCATACGAGTCCATTCCCAGCTTTTTTATCGCAACAACTTATGAAAAGCTCACAAAATTAACATAGTAGTAGTAACTTCGTAAGTTTTTGTGATAACTGTGCTGAGAATGGACTCGTATGGTCCGAAATGTACATCTTCCAGACAATAATAAAAAAATCAACAAGCATGTAAGGCGGGGCTTTTCATTTTAATTATCTATTAATAACAGGCAAAATGCGCTTCTCTGCGTATTTAGTGGCCAAGATTACAACAACAGGCAAATTTTCACAGAGCCCGTGTGAAATTAAAGGCTTTGAGAGATGTTCGAATGGAAATACGACCATTAAAATTTCGATACCGCGGGTGAAGCAGTGGGTGCCGGTGCCTGGAGACTAAAAACGCCTTCACTTGCGTGCATATGCAAAACGGACATCCTAGAAGCCCGAATAGTCGCATTCAGGCGTTGTTGATAGAGTTATACTATCTTCAGCGGAGTAAAGTTTAAAACATTGTTTCATACTCTCTGTAGTTTGTCATGCTAAGTATTATGTACCTATGCAAACGGAAATCTCTCTGTCAGCTCCAGGTCAAGTCATGTTTTTATACTAATTAGTCCTCAAACGCGGCAGCTCTTGGAATATCAAACAGAAAGATAATTTCTCGAGAATTTTCACGCAGGAAGGCTTATTATTTTGCAAAAATCCGTGAATTTAATCTACGGTGTCTAAAACTTTTGATTTCTCTCATCTCCTGAGATATTTTTCCGATTCTTGGAGGCAATTTGCTGATGATAATAAGGAATCCTCCTTGTTTTCTTTCAGATTTTCTGTGGAAAAACTGCATTTTTCTCTGAACTTAACGCAAGTTACTGATTTTTTTCCATCTTCACGGTAATTCTGTAGTGTTGAACCAACACAAACAACTAAAGTTAACAAAATTGTATCGAAGCAGAGAGAGAGAGAGAGAAAGTGTGTGTGAAAATTCCTCATCTTTAGATCAATTCTGTGTTGAATTTCCTGATTTTCCCGCAGATATTAGGTCCTTTGATAAGTCTCGATAATTTTTCGTTTTTCAAGGGTTGCGACCAGAGAAGACGCGAAGATTGTTCTCTCTCAAAGAAGACTGATCAAAAGAGTTATTTTTATAAAATTATTTTTTCTGAATATTCTAGAAATGTACGAATAAAATTTGTGAAAAGCACGTTTGAAAAAATAATTATTGGTACTCAGATTGACATTTTATATTCTGTGTTTAATTATTTATTTCACTCTCATTTGCCCTCGACGGATTCCGGCACGAAAGATGATAAACTTAAATTAAGCACGCATTCAACCATTTCAAATTTTATCTCAGGTACTTTTTTCTTCCCATATTAAATTTTGCAAGATTATAAATTGAACTAAATTTTGCATTAAGAAACCACTATTTTTAGTTAATTTTAGAAACATCATAAGTGAAATTGGATTTCCCATGCAGATAGTTGCTCCCATGGATAAACCAGAAATCGTGGTTCCGTCATACTGAACGTATCAGAACGTAAAATGAAAGCGAAGAACATTTTAGAATGTAACTAATACGTTAAACGAAATGCATTCTGCAAAAAAGAACCAAGAGAATTTGCAATAAAATTACAAATCAGAATCACCATCTGAAATCATGCAAGAAATTAAAACGCAGGTAAAATTGCTGTAATGAATTTATAGTTCATTGAGAGAAAAGATGAATATTCTTCACATGATCAGTTTAAATCTGCAAGGTAAACCGAGTTGCACGATCTTAGCGACTTGAATGCTCTTGGTTCCTTTTGGCAAAATGCGATCATTTGATAAATCAGCTGCGGTAAAACTGACAACGTGGGGCGGAAAATTGAGCTACACGCAGAACTAGGTAGAAGCAAGGCAATTGCCATTGTTCTCTGGCAACTTTCTAATTATTTTAAAAGGGGGAGGGGGGAGGGGTGGGAGGAGGGGGCGCACTCAGGACCACCCCGAGTGAGTTTCTTTCGCTTTCATCTCTCGTCATCTCGTCAAGACCCGGCTTGCACTTAGCACGCCGTGTTCCATTCCGTGTTCCATTCCGTGTTCCCGTGTTCTCGCGTTCCCGCGCTGTGCCGGAGCCCCCGAGCCGGAGGTCGCGCCTGCCCGAGCAATTTCGCCGAGCTCCCACCGAATAGTTCTCTTTGAGCCCAATGAGGGCCTCGCTACACGGAATCGGCTTCCCGCCTTGTCAAACATCCCGGAAAATTATTCCACCTCCCGACGGAGGCCCACAGATTAATGGACTACTCTCCCGTGCTAGAGAAAAACGCCGTATGAGCCTCCAGGCGTTGCCAAATTTCCTTCGACAAATCACTAATTTTTAAGAAGATTTGTGAATATTTTTCTTCCGATTTCTCGGGTGATTTTGCTTGTAATTTGATCTAAAAAGTCTGAAAATTTAAAGGATAACTAACGACAATTTTCCTCGAAAATAAACATTTTATTGGAGAAAATTTGGCAACTCTCGAATGTTCAAACGGCGTTCCTCCTTGGCACGGCAGTACTGAGCCAGGTACGAATTCAAGCATTCTGATACCCGATTCTCGTCGAAATTTCACGTAAATCACGATTTGTACAACAAAAATTTCAAAGAACCGAGTGGCGAGGTGACCCTGTCTAATAGACATAAGTTGGTTGATCGTATGATCAGCAGGCTGATTCTTGTAGTTGATGGACGAAGCCGTGGACAAACGAGACGGAGGAAAAATTGAGCGACCCTATCGGTGGAAAAAGTTGGTTCTTAAAGCCTAAGGTAGAAAATTATAGACTATTTGAAGGGTCTCTCGTGGGTTGATGTTAGTTAGTCTATTACTTACCTCTTTTGTCACTGCAACTATCCGTTTCCACCAATGGGATCCCTTCATATCATTTTTGTCTCCTTTGTCTATTGCTTTGTCTATCAATTTCAAAAATCAACCCGCAGGCTGAATATTGGAATTGATAGACCAAGAAGACAGAGGGTAAAAAAGTGATCGTATCGGTTGAAACATCTAACGTGATCGTATCGGTTAAAACTGCTGACATCTTAAGTTGTTGTCAGTTGATTTATTACTTACAACCTTTATCTATTGCAACCACCCCCTTCTACCAGCAGTGCCATATTTTTCCTCTGTCTTCTTGTCTATCGATTCCATTGATAAGCCCGCAGAGAACGTATTGTCGCAAGGAAAAGGCAGGACCCTTTGGCGCCTTCAAACCTAACAGGAATACTTCACGCATTGCGCAATGCGTGGAGTATCCCTGTTAGGTTTGAAGGCGCCGATTGTACGGCCAAAAATACCTTTTATTTCACGCAATGCGTGAAGTATTCCTGTTGGGTTTCAAATGAGATTTTCGTCGAACCCTTAGAATCCAATTTTTCAACACCTGTACTTGATTTTCCAATTTGACATAAATAAATATTTTTTTCAAGCCATGCACGGAGACAAATCTTAGTTTGTATCTCGAGGGTTGCCGTTAGTTGACCCACTACTTTATCCATTGCAACCTCCCGCTTTCATCTATAGGATCGCCCCCCTTGTCTTTGTTGTCTGTAGCTTTGTCTATCAATTTCAACAATCAGCCTCGCAGCGGAAAATTTCGTCTCCAGGAAAAAGCAGGACTCCCAGGAATAGGATCCCTCCCATTTCTGTTTGTCTTCTGTGCCTACCCCGTTGTCTATTAATTTTAACAATCAGCTCGCAGCCCAAGGTGACGTCATTTTCTCATTATGGAGGGCAAAGAGGATGATTTCCTTTGTGGATTTAGGCTGTCATATCAGAATGCTTAAATTCGTAACTTACTTGATGGTTCATTGTGGCCATTCAAACAAAAATCAGGAATTTGTCCGTATTTTCTCGGAACAGGACTTTTGGTGGTTGCTCCCCTTCTCAAAAAACTCGTTGGACCTTGAATTTTATAGACTGAGGGTTCTTTCCCTCTGGCAGTCATAACTCGATGGCCAAAGTGTGAGACCACGTATCTCCATTGCGACGTCTCAAAATTTCTGTTCTCATCTTATTTTTTCTAATTAGACGAGCCCACCTTTTAGCTTGAAATGTATACAGAATATTTTGCATACAGAGAGAAAACATAACCCAAGTACCATTTTACAACGGGAGAATCGCAATATTTTGAAATTGAGTTTCGATTTTTTTTACGATTTTTTGGCGATAGGCGATAGAAATCGCTAGGACCATCAACATTAGAGCCATTATCCTCACTCTTGTCACGATTTATTCTTAGAAAATTTTATCTCAATTCATCACGTTTTTTTGTTTGATACGATTTCGATAAATCGCCGTCGATAAACTCGGAATTTTATCGCAAAATGCGATTTCATGGCAATTCATCCCAATATTTATCCAAAAGTATTGTAATTAATTGATGTCGACAAAATCGCGAGACATTTTCCGATCGAAGCGCATTTTATCGGGATCACTGCTATTTCGGCAAGGAGGTTTTCAATAAATTACATTGACTAGTTTCCTAAAGAAACGATAAAGTAGGACAAGAAGTCTGCAACGTGGGAAACTAAGATACGTGGTTTGGCACTTTGGGCATGGGTATGTTGGACTGAGGCGATGACCCGGCGATGGTGACGGACGTGGACGTTTATGGATTCATGGGCGAGCCAGTTAGAGTTATAAAATACATTTATGAGGCAACTTTGCATATTGAGCACGGCTCCAACGACTCACGAGCGGTCGCGACACGATTAAAACACTCGCGGGCCCGGGGGAGGGGGGTTTCGAGCAAGGGGCGGTTTGAGGGGTGTGTATAGGTGTGTACCGGGCGGCAACAGCTACTTGTGTTTCTGTTTTAATTGATGCGCACTCACAGCAGTCACAGCACCGTCGAGAGAAGCCAAGCGTTGACGTTTCGCGGATAATTTCTCCCTTCTCTCTACCCCTCCTTCCTCTCCTTCCTCTTTTTCCTCTCCTCCCTCTTCAGCCTCTTCTTCTTCTCCTTCCTCCCATTCCTCCCCTTCCTTCCTTTCTCTTCTTCCTTCTTTCCTCTTCTTCATCCCTTTCCTTTTCTTCATCCTCTTCCTTTCCTTCCTCTCCTTCCTCCCCTTCCTCCCCTTCCTCCCCTTCCTCCTTCCTCCCCTTCCTCCCCAGTGGCGTGGCGTGCATGATCGATTATCGATATTTCCCCATTTGAAGCTATGGTAAAGAATCGATTATTAAGGTGTTCGTTGCGAACATCCTGTGTATCGATCTTTTTCCATAGGTTTAAATGGCAGTTCAATCGACATGTCGCAAAGCACGCCACGCCGCTGTTCCTCCCCTTCCGCTCCTTCCTCTTCTTCCTCCCTATCCTATACTCTTCCTCCTATTTCTATCTTCCTTCCCATCCTGCTCTTCCTCTTCTTTCTCCCTTCCTCCCCTCCCTCTTCTTCCTCCTCTCTTTCTTCCCCTTCCTTCCTTCCTTCCTCATCGTCCTTCCTTCCTCTTCCTCATCCCCCTCATCAAAAAACCCCCCAAGAATTCCATACAATGCACCACAGACAAGGTACGAATTTCCAGCATTCTGATACATGATTCTAAACCAAAATTTCACGTGGAACACGATGCGCACAACGAAAATTACCGAAATCAACTCCTTACGTCGATATTTAATGATTCCTGATGCGTGAATTCTAACCACCCGCTCATTAAAACTCAATGCTCTACGTGATTCACATCGCGCGCTATGCGTTTATCATGATAGTCTCGGCGATATAAAGATCTGGCAACCTCAATCTTGACGCTTTGGCTCAGCTGTAGCAAATTGCTTTTAGTTTGAACAACACATGGTGGGAAATGAACATTGCGCGATTGAGAAGATTGTTGAAACCGTTGTGGTTTGCGATTTGACTCACGTAGAGCTTTGAGTTTCTTGAGAGCGGGCAGTTCAAATTCCTTGTGACCAATGTGAAATAAAAACGTTAATATCTTCGTTAGGAGTTGGTTTCAGTAATTTTCGGTGTGCGAATCGTCTTCTGCGTGAAAGTTTGGTTAAGAAACATGTATAGCAGAATCCTTTAATTCATACCTTGTCCAGTGGTCCATTCATCAAAATTCACCAAAATTCACAAAAATTCCCCCATAAAAGGTTGATATTTAACGTACAAAATGCTGTATTCGAACCACCGACTCGACGGTGAAACTGTGAGAATGCGTATCTCCGTTTGAAGCGTTGCAGACTTCCTGTTGTACTTTATTTACTGCATCGACAACTACTCATCGTCATTTTCGGAAAATTTCGGTGATTTTCCCTCTCTTTACAAAGAATATTCTGTGAAAAATTCAAGCCATGGTGTAGGTTCGATCTCCTTCTAAATATAAAAAAGGAGCAGAGATTTCGAAACGCCGCTACCGAGATACACATTTTCAAATTTCATCGTCGAAGCAGGCATATCGCCTACCCTAGACTAAACTAGCCACAATCGCATCGCACCTTTTCTCTCCACCAACCTAGACTTATTTCGTCTCTGCGCGCACAGCCGCATCAAAGGCACAATACTAGTGATACCACTATTCGAACTTCAAAGTGGCCATTTTGCCTACCCTATCAGATGAAGGCGAACCTAGCCGCAATCACATCTCATTCGTTCTCTTACACTATATTCAATATACGAGTATTTCGTCTCTGCTCGCGGAGCTACAAAAGTAAATTATTAGAGTATGATTGGGGGAGGGGCGGGGGGGGCTATTCCTTCTGTGCCCTCCTCGAATTTCGCCCCTGAAAAAAAATGTTTCGACTATTTTTTTGAAAAATGAATCTCGTGCCAGCGCGATTTTCCCTCAAAATTAAAAAAATCTCCTGGCGTCCGGCAAATTGCCGAGAGAGCTCTACACAATTTCACACTGAAAAAAAATTCTCGGCGTTTTTACCACGGTCCGTTGGTACCTTTACCATCTCACTTTTTTTACCAATTATTGGTAATTTTACCAAAAAAAACTGGGATCAAATAGAACCCTGAATTCTTGGTAATTTTACCCTTTTCTTAGTAAATACACCGAGATTTTTTTTCAGTGCACAAAATTCTCAGGAGATGAGGATGCAACTTGCAAAAGCTAAACCAAAAATTCAACGAGGAATTTAGAAATTTGTACCCGGGGAATATTTTTTCAGAGTATCAAAAAAGACTCTTCGATAACTGCATGAGTTCAATACCCTCCTGATGATTGTTTAAAAAATAGTTTCTGTAAATTTCCTAAAAATTCACGAGGTTCTCAAACTCCTCAAAACTTCGCATTCGTGTATCTGGGTATCGGCGGGGAGTGGATATCCAAGGAGCCAAATTGTTGGAAGATGAATATGTGTTCACTGATCTTATAGTGAGGGACAGCGGACACTAGGAGTACAATCCCCCAGGCTTAACTCAATAGCTGAAAGCAGAAGCAATATGAAAGCCTCATGCAAACTTGTGTTATATGAGTCACTACCAATATAGAAGGATTTGCTCTACAGCAAAATCCGACCATAAACACGATTTCGTGACGCATGCAACTGGCCCGAAGTAAAAATGTATCTGAAATGCAGTCCATCAATGCTCAAAAAAGGAAGGGAAGAGGTTAAAAGAGTCTGTAGCAAGAGAAGAACAGCCACCAGGGTTCAATTTTACTTAAAACTGTTAGCAACATTGCTCCTTTTATTACATCCATTAAACATACCGATATTAGGTGGGGCAAGCTGCCTTAAAAAGAATCGATTGTTTTACTTATGTAGCAGGTAATTAGCAATCGTCGACAGTCTGCAAGCATTTACATTTTTTTCGATGCGGATCAGCTTAATGAAGGCCTGATAGGTTAAGGCCTTCAAAAGCATGATCGCGTCTTGGAGCGCCTTCATGTTTTGTGATACTCAACGCTTTGCCACGGTGTTAGTTTAGTTGCGTGACCCAACTGAACCCAACTAAAGTCATGGCTTCCACCACACGCTCTCGCTAGTTTACCTGTTACTAGGTACCATTCTTTCATGGAGGGAAAAATGTCCACTCTCATTAGAGGCAAAGTAATCAGTACTTTAATCTCGTCCCTATATTTCTGAAATATATTCTTTTCTATTTATTCACTTACGACTTTCAAATTGCCGGCGATTGCTAATTGCCTGCAACACTTACATTCAAATGGAGAAAAAACAGCATTGCCAGCTTTCAAGAATCGCCACTGATGTTCTGTATCTCTTGTGTGCAACAGACCCGTTCGAACAGTCCATAACAAGAGAAAAGTTTCCAAGATGCACAAAACGCGAGATGCGAGTGGTTTTGTCGGTTAGAATGGTCAAAAAACCACATCTGTCATCTTTTGACTCAAAAGCAGGAGGGTTACTTGGACCGAGCGACGTGGTCGGTCGGAGATTTGTGGCGAACGGGAAAAAAGCAGCCGTGCTACGCTACCGCGCTGAGGAAGAACGGCATATGAGCTTTCAGACGTTGTCAAATCACCTTTAATAGTAAACAATGGACCACTAGACAAGGTACGAATTTCAGCATTCTGATACACGTTTCTTAACTAAAATTTCACGTAGAATACGATGCGCACATAGAAAATTACCGAAATTAACTCCTTACTAAGATATTTGGACGTATTTCTATCAAACAGACCTATGTGGAGAGACCTACGTAGTTCTCTGGCCATAAGAGTGAATGAGAATATTAAAGCGCCAGTGACGTCAGCGGCAATGAAAAAGCCTCCGCGTCACGTCGTCGTCTTCGTCGGGGGGCATTAACTCATGAGCCCTGTCCACAAGGCTCTCTTGCCATGCCCGCGGCTCATGAGTTCCGCACTCAGTTGCACATAGGTCTCTTTGATAGAATGCAATATCCCGCTTTGCCAATTCTTCAAAAGGAACCACGCCCACTTTTACATTGCTTCTTATCCAGATTTCTAGAGCACACCCCATATTTCTCACCTCCACATAGGTCTGTTTGGTAGAAATACGTCCATTTGATGATTCTTGATGTGTGAATTCAAACCACCCGCTCATGAAAACTCAACGCTCTACGTGATTCACATCGCGTGCAAAAAGTTATCATGACAGTCTCTGCGATATACAAATCTGGCAAATTCAATATTGACTCTTTAGCTCAGCTATAGCAAATAGCTTATAGTTTGAACAACACATGGTGGAAAATGAACATTGCTCGATTGAGAGGCTTGCTGAAACCGTTGTAGTGCGTGATTTGACTCGCGTAGAGCTTTGAGTTTCTTGTGAGCGGGCAGTTCAAATTCCTTGTAGCCAATGTGAAATAAAAACGTTAATATCTTTTTGAGGAGTTGGTTTCAGTAATTTTCGTCGTAAGAATCGTGTTTTACGTGAAATTCTGGTCAAGAAACATGTATCAGATTGCTTAAATTCGTACCTTGTCTAGTGGTCCATTTTCAAACAAACTATCCAGAGGTTGTTTTAACCGATGTTTCAGATTCCCGCGCTATTCAGTGTAAAGTATATCCAAAAATGTCAGCGAGCAGCATTCATTCCCTTCCACAAAATTAAATAGTTTGTTAGGGGCGATTTGGCAACATTCGATCGTTTAAATGACGTTTCACCTCAGCCTGGAAGCACAAAATGCATTTTGACGTGAGCCACGGTTAGCAGAAGTTCTCACGCGCTTGAGGGATCATTCTAGAGAGTAATCTTTGGCTCGTAGCACGGCCAAAACGGGAATGTAGCGATAAGACTGCGCTGTTACCCAAGAGAGCAATAACCACCAAACATTTACTGTATCTAATTCTAATTCTGAAACTTCACATCTAATTTTAATGGGCCAACTGATCCCGCTGAAATAAGAGCAAATTGCCTGGATTATAGACAGCAAGAGCTACATTCGTGCATCACGGGAAAAAAAATTGATTGCCGTGTGATTTAACGATTAAATCGTTAAGAAAACATGTCCGACATGTTTTAAAAGTACATTTTACAATTGTGGAAAGCTAATTTAACCACAGGGGTGGTTAAATATTACTTTTTTTTTTAAATTGTAAAATCTACACCGAAACATGTCGGACACTTTTTTTAACCACAAAATTGTTAAATCAGCAATTTCATTTTTTCTGTGCAAAAATTAACGTCGTTCACGATATAACAACAGCAAATTCGCATTATACAGGGAATTAACAGTGTCTCCTCCAGTTTCATGTGCACTGAATCCTTTTTTGCTGACTTCTGGCCTTATTTATGTACTCTTAATGTGACCTGTAGCCGCTCGAGCGCAGAATTTGGCAAGTGCAAAATGGCTGTTTTGCTAGGCATCCGATCCATAAGTGACGTTTTTATGGTTCAAGGAAAAGCTCCGAAGAATTACTAAAAACACTTAAAAAATGATGTTTAAAATTCTTAATTTTCTTATTTTCAGAAATTTTTCTAATTTCCCCCCTATTCTTGGAAGCAAACTTATCATGAAAACTTGCAAGTTCCTTTGATTCCCTATCAGAGTCTTTGAAAAGTGAGCGGATTTTTTCCGCGACTTACAGCAGAGTAATTAATGTTTACCTCCATCCCAAGTAACACTGTGCAACGAAAATATTTGAATAATTTTGCTATTTCATGCTAATTTTTTACCATAAAATGGCAATATTTGTAGATAATCCGGCCGACGAATGCAGATCTTAAACGACCAATAAAATAAGTTCCATGTCTGAGAATGATGGGCAATTTGCAATGCAAACACAATTGCACCTTATATGAATTATTGCGATGAATTTCAATTAGAGAAGCCCCTTGAATGAGTGAATAGACAACATGCACAACACTCAGACACATTAGCGATCATTTCACACCATGTTATTGTAATATGTGCTACTTGGGATTAAAATAATTTGATGTCATCGAGTCTTGGCAAAACCACCTAACTTCGGAGGGGGGGAGGGCGGCCTCCGAAGGATGAGAGAAGAGAGAAGGACTTCCCAATTTTTCACAATTCCCTCACAAATTCCCTAATTTTACAGCGGTTTTATCCCCTGACAAACCTCAATTTTTCTTGATTTTTCAAGTCATACGAACCGTGCTTTAAGCTGATTACCGTCGATGCGACGAAAAATAGCGCAGCGGTAAAATAAAATCTTCTTAACTATGTTTATAGTTGTCTACGATTGTAGCAAGTAGTTTTTTGAACTATGAGGTCCTTTTCTGAAATATTCACTTTCAGACTTACTGCTCTCTTGGGCGACAGGGCAGGCATGATAGAGACGAGAGCGGGTGGAAACAAGAGGGGTAATGAAAAACGTAGTTACGAAACGGTTGGTTTTCTGATATTGTGGCGACAAATTGGCGGCGGTCGATGGAATATTTACCAAGATTTTTACCTGCGGTGCCCATGTTGAGGATGCTGATCTCGCCGAAGTAGGAACCGGCTTTGAGCGTGGCCAGCACCGTCTTCCCGTTGTCTGCCACCACTTGCAATCGTCCCCTATTTACAATGTACATTTCTTTCCCCACCTCACCTGTGCCAAATGCAACAAATCATGAGATCACATTTACTTAAAAAGATTCAAGAGTCATCGCAGCAAATGGCGATTAAGGTGATTCGATGGACGCCATGTTTTGTGTCAGAACGGCATGCGATATATCGCATCAATTGGTTCCATCTTTTCAGCTACTCGTCATTTTTCTCCAATTTTGAGATCGCAATTCTGTTGTCAGGAGACTAACGCACTCACTTACCAATTTTAACAAAGAAATTCAACGTAATAAAGGCGTGGTTTTTTTTAGAGAAAAAACATCGCATTCGATACTGATTTCGAAACTGCACTCGAATGCGATATTTTCTCTCTGAAAAAACTACGCCTTTATTACGTTGAATTTCTTTGTTAAAATTGGTAAGTGAGTGCTTTAGTCTCCTGACAACAGAATTGCGATCTCAAAATTGGAGAAATATGACGAGTAGCTGAAAAAATGGAACCAATTGATGCGATATATCGCATGCCGTTCTGACACAAAATATGGCGTCCATCGAATCACCTTAAGGAGTTTTTTTCGAATAGCGCAGGCACAGTTTTTACACTGTTGCCCAGGCTGTTCATCAATGTATGCATTTTTCATAGAACCGATCATACATGTATGTACAGTGTGATTTTAAAGTCCTGCGCCACCCTTCTAAATTTTCTTTTTTTATGCCCCTTCCAAAGATGCAACACAACATAGGGGTTTGAAAAAAAATTTAAGTCGTGCCCCCCCCCCCCCCAAATCAAGGGTTCCCTCGAACATTTTGGGGACAAAAAGTAGTTAACTTTAATTCAGGAACATTACCCAAGTTTCAACCCGATGGCATCATTGGCAGAAAAACTTACAGGGTTGTTGCAGGACTTTTGAATCGCACTGTACATTATTACATTACAATACATTATTACACAAAAAGTTCCGTACAAAATTTGACAAAAAGGTGTTTTCTTAGGAAGAGGCACTGATTGCCGCCTGGGAACAGTGACATTTCAAACTTTCATTTATTTGGAGCACCCTAATGACCCCCCTTAGGAAGACACCGGTGAACTCTAGCGTGTTTTTCTGAAAATCATGTATTACTGGAGTCTATCTGGCGTTGCATATTAGACATTCCAAAAGAAAATTAAGATGGGAAATTTCATAATTCTGACTATCGGATGAATGGTTTTTGCTTGCGTTATCAACAGCAGAGCAGACCTTGGATTTTTTTTAGTTCAAACCAGACAGCTTTCGGCTGAAATACCCATTCATTCCTTGAGGTTGGCAAAAAAAACCACCGGGAGGTAGTATTATTTATCCATTCGAATTTCCAGGCTCATTGTTCAGAGGATTTGGCGTAGAACATCTCTATTCAGGGTTACTTCCTGGCTTTTCCGATAGCGGCGCTTTTTCCGCACAATTTTACACACCTGTTGGTCTGCACGAGAGGGAGACAGGAAAAAAAAACACTCAATTATGGAAATCTTCGCAGAAATGAAACCTCTGAAAGCTCAAACTACTCGAGGCGTTCCCTTATTACGTTTTGTGAGAAAAAAGTGCAGATGAAATCGGGAAAACTCTCAATGAGACCTCTGGACTCGCGGCGATAAAGATATCGTTTTATATCCGCTTTGACAGCAAACCTTGGGAGAAGTTTTGCAAATTGGACGCAAAAGCGTTTAGTTTAAATGAGATCTCCAGTCGTAAAAAGAAAGGAACATTGTTGCCGCTGGGAAACCTTGTCAGTATTACAGGTACGACTTGAGATTTTTATACTTAGAGCAAAAAAGGGAACAAAATTAAAGAAATGGAAGGTAATGAGCAATTGAGGCGTTTGGTGCAAAAAGGGCATTTCTTGGTTGCGGTGTTTCAGAATCTCCAGTGCTAATTCTTATTTTAGAGAGGAAAGCATTGGGTCAATTTTCTGAAATTTTACATGTTCAGCACTGTAGAATCACAAAGAATATTCGGTAAAAGTTACAGAAAATTGCATGCATTTGCTTCAATTATAATGGGTGAAACGTTAGCTGAGATTTTGAGACACTGTGACCGAAAAATGCCCTTTTGGGGCGCAGAGCTTCAATTTAATGCGGAGAACTTACCCTTTCTACAAATATAATCACCCGGAGAAAATAAAACAGGCCGGAGCCGCAGAACGAGTTCGCATAAAAAACCAGCCTCTGTATTTTGAAAAATTTCTACCCTTTTGAGTGTGTCCAAATGCACGTTAATTGCTATTTCAGCTTTGAGCTTATCTGCAAACAAAGGAAAAACTATTAATACGCAGATTATGGTTGAAAGGGAAACTTTTCTTGATAAAATTGAAGGCATTCACGTTGGAGAAGTCTATCTACGTTGAGAATTTTTAAAAAAAAACCATTGTGCTATTCTGCCGAGCTAAGGAAAAACGCCGTATGAACATTCGAGAGTTGCCACATTTCCTTCGATAAAATGTTTATTTTTTAGGAGAGTTATGAATATTTTTCTTTGACATTTTCAGAATCTTTAGGTGAAATCGCGAGCTAAATTATCTACAAAATTGGCAGGCGAATATTCATAAATTGACCAGGAAATTCGCGTTTTATCCAAGGAAATTTGGTGTCGCCTGAAGGTTCATACGGCGTTCTTCCTTGGCACGGCAGTATTAGCTGCTAACATATCGACGGTGAAACTACCAAACCACGTATCTCGTTTGCGGTGTTTAAAAATCTACGCTCACATTTTATTTTTTGGAAGTAGACCAAATCAATATCATTCCTTGAAATTTTCACAGAATTTTCTCCGCGCGAAGAGGAAAAATCACAGAAATTTTCAAGACTGGACGTTAAATAGTTTTTCATTTAAAAAATAAAGTATGACAGGAAGTCTGCGACGTCGCAAACCGAGATACGTGGTTTGGTAGTTTCACCGTCGATATGTTGAATAGGGATGCATACAAAACTGGAAGAACGTAAAAGTAAAACAGGCGTAAAAAATGCGGAGTGCTCGCAAAAGCACTAAGGGCTTGATTGAAAGCCAAAAGCAGTTAGGGGTTTTTCACGCTCGGGCAGATAAGCTTCTTTTGCGTCTTGCACTTAGATTACATTTTACACAAACTAACTATTTCTGACTTATTCTTAAAAGCGACTATATGCATAAGGATATTGGGGGTAAATATGTTGTTATTGAGTAAGGCAGAGAGTATAGTTCCTTAAGGCAAAATGTAGTCAACTAACCGATTGGGGAGGCATTGTGTCATCATAATACCAGGCTAAGGAAAAACGCCGTATGAACCTTCAGGCGTTGCCAAATTTCCTTTGATAAAAAACGAATTTATTGAGAAAGTTGTAAATATTTTTCTACCAATTTTTTAGATAATTTTGTTCGCAATTCAATCTAAAATATCTGAAAATTTCAAGAAAAACTTTGTAGAGCTTTCTTCCAAAATAAATGTTTTTTCAGGATAAACTTGGCAACACTCTAATGTTCATACGGCGTTTTTCCTTGGCACGGCAGTACACACCAGGAAAACTCCTCTACATGCCTTAGACAAAGTTTTTTTTTTTTTTTTTTTTTTTTTTTTTTTTTTTTTTTTTTTCATTCTCGTTCATTATTAAAGGTGTAATTCTTGGGGATGACGCTTGGCCTGGGCGAGCTTCCGATAGGTTCACCCTATTAGATACGTTGTTTCTTAAATACTACATAAAGAAAGACTCCAATTTCCTTAAATGTTATCAAACTGATGTTTTAGTATTTTCACATTCCGTGACAGATAACATTGATGATAGGTGAAAAGGTTCCTCCTCGATAAAATTAGAAGTAAATATTTAGAAAGCCCAGAGCCCGGCCTCTTGGTTGCCAGGGGGGGCAGCCCCAAGTCAGGGCCTCTTGGTTGCCAGGGGTAGCAGCCCCGAGTCAGGGCCTCTTGGTTGCCAAGGGGGGCAGCTCCGGTTCAGGGCCTCTTGGTTGCCAGGGGGGGCAGCCCAGGTTCAGGGCCTCTTGGTTGCCAGAGGGAACGGCCCCGAGTCAGGGCCTTTTGGTTGCCAGGGGGTGCAACCCCGAGTAAGGGCCTTTTGGTTGCCAGGGGGGGCAGCCCCGGTTCAGGGCATCTTGGTTGCCAGGGGGGGGGGGGGGGCAGCCCCGAGTCAGGGCCTCTTGGTTGCCAGGGGGAGCAGCCCCGAGTAAGGGCCTCTTGGTTGCCAGGGGGAGCAGCCCCGAGTCAGGGCCTCTTGGTTGCCAGGGGGAGCAGCCCCGAGTCAGGGCCTCTTGGTTGCCAGGGGGGCGCAGCCCCGGTTCAGGGCCTCTTGGTTGCCAGGGGGTCGGCCCCCGGCTTTGGCTCCTTAGTTGCCAGGCGGGTGGCCCCCGGCCTGGTCCTTTTAGGGGTCAGGGGGGCCGCCCCCGGCTTGGGCTTCTTAGGGGCCAGGGGGGCGGTGTTTTTTCTGCCTAAGAATATCGAATGGCATTGATGTAATTGGAACCCCGCTTCTGGAAGGCAATGATTCGCCTTCAAATGGCCGGGTATGCAAAATGACTGCCGTGACGCACGAATAGTGGTATCATAATTTTGCATTATGTTTATGGATATATTTGAAGGCGCTCTTCTTTATCCATTGTGCATTGTGCCTTTACGACGATGTTGACCAAAAAGTTCATAAATTTGGGTTTTAAATCGATCCGCACATTCGAAAATTCCGTGGAATATTATTGTGATAAAATAATATGATTGTTTCTGGTCTGTACGTCTTATTTCAAAGAAGAGTGCGCAGGCGGCTGGATCAAATTTAGTATTTTAAGTCCCTTGGTTTGGTCATAGTATTCTGAAGCAAAACTGAAAGAGTCGCCGTTTACAGGATCGCAACGCACTCAAAAGCGGTTGTGAATTTAAAAAGTTTCCCACGGATAAAATGAGCTTTTGTAGATTAACTGTGAATAATCAAAATTGAAGAAAAGGTACTTTGTGCACTGGTCTATTAGGAAGGCGTGAAGCATGGATGGATGGAGCATCGATGACCAATTAATTATCTTATCTGATGAGGAATTTTAAGTGCATGTGAAACCCTTTTTGGAGGCCAAACGGGACACTGGATTCACTTAACTGAATCCTTAAATTAAATGGAAACTCAAATTTACCACAAATCCTACTCAACCGAAAACCTGATCTAACCCTGCTAACCAAAACTTTACTCAACCGGTGATCTTATCCACCAGAAACTCAAATCAATCGACCAATCGTCCGGCCGAATTTTACTTAACCGAAAATCGACAACCGTAAACTCTGCTCGACCGGAAACGTGGTCCGGAAACTTGATCCAACTAGAAATTTGATCTAACCTGAAATCTGACCCATCCCAAAATTCCAATTCGCTGGAACCGTAATCCATCCGTATATGACTTGACCGAAAATTAACCCAACTGGAAACTGTTTCCAACCGGTAACGTTTCCCAGTCGAAAATTTGACTCGACTGAAAATTTTATTCGATCGGATATCTGACTGACCGGAAACCACAATCAACGGGATTCGTTATCCACCCGAAATTTCACTTCACCGGAAATCGGAAATCTTAATTTCTACTCGACCGGAAATGTGCCCCAATCGAAAACTTGACTCAACTGGAAATCGACCCGACCGGAAATAGGTTCCAACCCAAAATTTGGTCGTTCTCGGATGGTGTCGGTGTACTACAGTCATATTAGGTGCATTTATTCATCCATGAATCAAAATGAACAATTTCAATCTAAAAAAATCGTCGATTTTCCGTAAAAAATCTTAAAAAATCGATGTAACCGATCGATATATCAACTCGTCAATATTAAAACTCGATTTTGCGTGTAAAAATACATAGGAACCGGTGTGTATAACATGCGTAAACAACGATAACAACCCCGTAGACACATCAATCTAAGAAGAAAGTAGCGAAAAATAAGGCCGGAGTTTGACCCCTTCCCCCCCCCCCCCATAACTCGAAAACGGTTCCTATACTCATCTTGAAATTTTTTCCTGAGTTTTCTGTTATTATAAGCTTCCACTTAAACTTTGGTTCGATGGTCGAATCAAATACCGAAAAAGGGGCGAAATTTTGGGGGGCTCTTTGTTCAATACATTGCACGGAGACACTTTCTCCATCCTCAATGTTTCCAAAACGCAAAACAATGTATAAAACACAAAAAATGTGTGTGTTTTTTCTCTTTCATTTTTTCACTTTTTTTTATCTAGAAAATACCACAACCACACACTATACGGTCCCGTGAGAAGCCCTCGAGGCACTTTCGAGAAGTCAAGGATGTTTCTCGGAAAGTTTTAAAATTTCGGGCACAAAAATGCCTCACTCGAAGCGTAAGTTGCCGAGAGTAAAAAAGGAGGGTGGGAAAGGAGTTGGGGTGGATTTTTCACGTTTTATTTCCACGGTGGGAACTTACCCGGTAAACAGCTAACAGCTTTCTCCTCGTCTGAGCACTTCTGGGTCAACCACAAGTAATCGAACCACTTGATAACTTTGACTTGCAAGTGGTTAGGCACTCTCCGCATTCGCATGTAAGTTTTCACCCCGTCCAGCTTGGCTGAAATAAATCAAACAAGTTCTCAGTTAGTCAGGCCCGCAGAAGAGAGCTTGTAGCTACGCCGGTTTCGCGCGGCCAACATTGAGTCCCCCCCTCCCCCCGCGATTATTCCCCTCGTACCCCCGCCCCCTGTACCGACGGAAAATGCTCGACTCCATGGAATCAAGCGACGATATTCCTCCATTGGAAAAGCGGCATCGAGTATCACTGTAGTTCAGAAAACATATTTACGTGTTATTTTTCTCGAGAACTGTTGAGTGTTGATGTGATAGGGGGAACTCCCGTATGAAAATTGAGAGTATTTTTGAAGAAAGTATTGTACATTTTTCCTCGAAATTTTCAGATCTTTTAGATTGATTACAAACAAAATTGTCTGAACAACTTACAGATAAGCATCGACCATTTTTACAGTAATTTCGTATTTTTCAGAAGGAGATATGGAGACTTACACGGCGTTTTTCCTCAGCACGGCAGAATCATCAATGAAGGTTTAAATTCGTCATTCCCCTCCCGAAAGAACGCAACTACAATTCAATGCGCCAGATTTTTCCGCGCAACTTGCATTTAAACCAGGACAGTTTTGAGAATATCTAATTGAAAATTTCACATTTTTTCTTCTGGTTTTCTGAACCCGAAGATCAGAAGTAAAATATGAAATTTTCAGTTAGATATTCTCAAAACTTTTCTGATTTAAATGCAAGTTGCGCGGAAAAATCTGGCGCATTGAATTTTAGTTGCGTTCGTTCGTGAGGGGAATGACGAATTTAAACCTTCATTGATCATTCTGCCGTGCAAAGGAAAAACGAAGTATAAGTCTCCACATCTCCTTCTGAAAAATACGAAATTACTGTAAAAATGGTTGCTGTTTATCTTCAAGTTCTTCATATATCATACGTCATACATCATACATCATTTCCTATATACCCACTAAAAATTAAATTTATACCGATTTTATCTTGGTTACTTTTCCATTTAATTTTTAAAAAATTCCTCAAGGATGTGGTACAAACACTGTAAAGAAACCAAAATGAACCTGAGCGAAAATCTAGGACATTGCGCTGAGCCGATTCGATTTGCTTCCCCAAAGCATCATTGCGGTCGGGACTGGGGCTTTAGGTACCAGCAGCCAGAGTCTTCAATCGGGGAAATTTCATAAAAAAAAAGGAAAAGCATTTTCAGCCGCGGCTTGTGTATTTTACTGTAAGCAGATATTCAGTGGCGAGGCGTGAATGATCGATTATCGATATTTCCCCCATTTGAAGCTTTGGTAAAAGATCGATTACTAAGATCTTCGTTGCGAACACCCTCTTAATCGATCCTTCTTCATAGGTTTAAATGGCAGACATATCGAATTATCGCAAAGCACGCCACACCACTGAAGATGTTCCCGTCCGTGCAATCTCTCGCCGGCAATCCTGCGTGGAATGAAGATGTTGATTCCGAAATAACTCCTCAACTCTGCACAGCCTGTTTTATCTCCTTCCATAAAAATAAATTAAAAAATTTCACACCCTCCTGACGGCTCCTTGCCTGCCTCCTTGAAAATTTCATTATTCAAGAGACATCGGAGCGCTGTTGTCACGTTTCCATGGATTAAACCAAATTTTTCGGCTGTAACTTACGAAGGGGAGGGCAATTTTGTGTGTCATAAGGCAACACTGCAAGAAAGGTTACTCACGCGGATAAGTTCATATTGCATGCGTCCTAGTTTTTTTTTCTTCCCTCCATCCACTTGCGTCAATTTTTTTGGGACAAGAAAAAAATAAGAATAGAGTAAGCTCTAAAATATAGATAACACACCTAATACTGATTTTAAAACATCATTTTTTTTTCCAACTGATGATTATTAAACCCCTCTTTATTTACCAATTCCCTTGACTTTTCGAAAAATACGCATTTTCCAAGCTTGCAAACGCAAGCAATTTTTTTCAATTTAAAAGTGAATATACATAAAATATACAGCAAGAGATAGTGAACATGAGAGTACCAAGCAAATTTGGCCAGAATAATGGTATCACTATTCATTTCCAATTTAAAACGGCCTAATCCGCACATTTGATCCATTTATACCCAAGAAATCCCGTCGGTAAAACCTGACATGGAGCTGAAAATATTCTAACACGAAGATCGACCGTTCAATTTAAGTAATCGAAATTTATAATTCGCGTTCATATACATTCAGCTACATTTCAGAGTTTACATGAGAGAGTATTCAAGAAGAAACGGCTGAAATGTTCCTGGCGGCGTAATGAATCCGTTTTTTTGCAAAATTTGTTCGATATTACGATATTTTTTACAATCAACGCAGATTCACCCTGGGATCTACTTTTGGGGCCTTCTTGTTATCGCACACGACCCTCCAGTCGATGGCCAAATAGCAGAGCCAGGTATCTTCGTTTGCGACGTTGCAGAAATCCAGTCATACTTTATACTTCCTTTGGAAAACTCTCTATTAGCCGAATATTCTGTGAAAATTTCAAACTGTGAAGTTTTTTTTTTTTTTTTTTTTCTTCTTCAGGGACATTCCCCATCTGACTTTATTCAGTTTTAATGTGATACAAAATAAATGAGTGTGCATATAATAATTGTTTACATGGTGTTGATAAAATTGTTTACATTTGAATAGGACGGAAATTATCGGTAGATATCTCTATCGCCCTTAAAAAAGTTAGCTTAGAAAGTTGGCTTGTTTCTCTTCGTAAAAATCGAATGAGAGTCGAGATTTTGAAGAACAGCAAAAGAGATACGTGGTTCTTCCCTTTGGTCATCGATATGTCAGAGTGCAAATTGGACGCATTTCTATCAAACGGAACTATGTGCATTATTACGTGAGCCCTGTTATGCACATATTCTGTTGGGTCTCAGGGCTCATGTCTTAATGCACATAGTTCCGTTTGATAGAAATACGTCCAATTGGTGACGTGACTGGTGGTCCACTGTGTCCATTCGAACAGAAGTCGCACACTTTTCCATGTTTTTTTCGAAACTGGACTTTTGGTGGTACGCCAATCTTCAAATACCCATTTCGATCTTGAATGGGCCTGTTGCATGCAAGAGATACAGCCGTGCGAATAGACTTTTTAGAGGCTAAATGACACGAAAAACACGATGGTCACATCAAAAAAGTCTGAAATACACTCCGTACTGCGCAATTTGTGTTGTCAGGAACGCGCTTTTTCAAATTTCCCGCGTCTGGGGGCAGTTTTCTAACGGAAACAATTAACGGCAACTCGCGGCTATTTCCGGTCAACTAAAACTGACAACATAACCTAAAAATCGGAGCTCGTGACATCGTGAAATGAAATGTAGAAGGATTGCGTTGGATATTTAAAAGTTGATCGATTTGGTTACCGCATAAAGCGTATATGGACCACTGTAGGAGATCACGTTGGGTTTGTAAACAAACTGAAGGAAAAAATAACAACAACAACAACAACGACTCGGCATCTTCGGGAAATCATCGAGCCCGCCGTTTGCTCGTTTCCGGTGATTAGAAAACTGCCCCCAGACGCGGGAAATTTGAAAAAGCGCGTTCCTAACAACGCAAATTGCGCAGTAAGGAGTGTATTTCAGACTTTTTTAATGTGACCATCGTAATTTTCGTGTCATTTAACCTCTAAAAAGTCTATTCGCGCGGCTGTATCTCTTGCATGCAACAGGCCCATTTTGTGGACTCTGGACTGAGGATTTTCTTACCCCGGACAGTCATATATCGATGGCCAAAGTGTAAAACCACTTACCTCCTTCGCGGTGTTTCAAAATGTCTACTCTTATTTTGTTTATTTGAAGATATTCAAAGCTTGAAATTCACACAGAATAGTCTGCTAACATAGAAGAAAAACTAAGAAAGTTTTCAAGAAATTACATTGCCTAATTTCCCGAAGAAACAGTGAAGTATGACAGGAAGTGGTTCTGATCTTTGGCCACGGATACGGTGGAAAAGTTGCGCTGCACCTTTGTAGAGTCCCTTTACACTGAGAGTCAAGACCAACCCCCCCCCCCCTCCCTCATGGAGTTACAAAAGGGAATAAATTTTACACAAATTGAAAGTTTTTCGTAATCTTTGATCACCGATTCTCCAATTCCTTTTTCCGTTCCTTCTCTCATTCCATTTGTTCCTTGCCGAACCCATAATTCCCCGGTCCATTCCAGATTATAATCTTTGCAATTGGTGAAAATGTAATCTTCATTCCCGTTTGTGACACTGTGGAGGCCTAAAATACGGGAACCAATGAGAAATGGATTCACATTGTCTTGACTCTCAGTATAAAGGGACTCTAGACCGTTGCAAGAAAACAGTGGTCTAAAAATGGTGTGGCTGGATACGACAACGTGGCGGGAACATGTAAATGGAAGCATCTCTGCCAAACGGAACTAAGTGCATTAAGACATGAACCCTGAGACTCATAAGAGTACATGCATAACAGGGCTCACGTCGTAAGGCACATAGTTCCGTTTGATCCAAATGTAAGAGGCTGAGCCGTGGTAATCCGGTGACCGTTTTGAGGAAGATTGAGCGTGCGCTGATTGTAAGCTGACGAGTGTGAGTGCTTGAGCCGGGCTTAAAAGCAAGACGCCAGC
This sequence comes from Bemisia tabaci, assembly GCF_918797505.1. Lineage (NCBI taxonomy): Eukaryota > Metazoa > Arthropoda > Insecta > Hemiptera > Aleyrodidae > Bemisia > Bemisia tabaci. Next base: position 52,861,425 of record NC_092797.1, read on the forward strand.
GCCAGCACATATTTTTTGCCCATTTGTACACGCGGATCCGATGAAAACTATCCAGAGACAAATTACAGACCGATACTCCCCGGCCCCCGACCAGAGCCAGGGTTCAGAAATCCCCACCGGCTTGCCAAGTTGTTCAAATTTTGACGCGTTTAAAACTCGCGTATTTCTTTCTTCACGGAAAAAATGGATTGCTGACTTAACAATTAAATTCTTAAAAAATATGTCCGACAAGTTTTAAATCGACGGTGAAATTACCAGGCCACGTATCTCGTTTGCGTTGTTTAAAAAATTTATTTTTTTGGAGGTGAACAAATCAGTATCATTTATTTAAACTTTCATAGAATTGTCTTCGCATAGAGAGGAAAAAACACGGGAGTTTTCAAGAATTGACGTTGAGTAGCTATTCGTTAAAAAAATGAACCCTGGTAAAAATTGGCAGTAGAATCTGTGTTCCAAAATATCATAGACCTACGGCCGGCTGTAAGATTTCCAATAGCTTCTACAGCCGGCTACACAATTTCTTATAGCCTTTTATAGCCGATGGCGACTGGGCAACAGCCAGGCGATAAAGTGTATGCTAAACGGCTTTAATTACGGATGCTCGGACTTGGTGAGTTTTTGGAATTCTGCTCTTTTTGGGCCGTAGTATCTTGATTTATTTTGCGAGGAAAGCTCCGTACTTTTGATGGATGCCTGCCATTCCTAATATATTACAGCGCCTCCAGTTTCGTATGATACTGTGCAATACCTCTGGTGTGAAATAGTTGCTTCAAGCGCCGTGGCACGCTGCGGTGCGGCAGGCGGGCAGCCAGCGCGAAACGCGCATTGGCGCCTACAAACCTAACAGGGATACTTCACGCGTTGCGCAATGCGTGAAGTATCCCTGTTAGGTTTGTAGGCGCCAGTGCGTCGCCGCTCCGCTTTGTGTTAGACTCTAATATTTAATCTCGTGGAGTCAGCGTTATTCAACTCATGGTTTTGAAATGTTTGCACATCTTGTATGGATTATTCTCGTTTTAATTGATGAAAAAAAATGTGTATTAAAGGAAAATATAATGTGTGTTTTGTAAATATTAAGGTGGTTCCGTATCAAACTTAATGATTTCCAAAGCAGATTAATTTCTACACAATTTCTTATAGCCTTTTATAATCGATGGCGAAAAAGCAACAGCCAGGCGATAAAGTGTAAAGCCCGGCGATAGGAACTATAGCCCGGCTGCATAATTTTTTATCGCTTCATATAGCCCGGCCGTGTGATTTTCTCCGCATTCTACAGCCAGCTATATGATTTTCTGTAGCCTTCTTTAGCCGGCTATAAGAATTCCTATGGTATTTTAAAACGCAGCTTTTATCGCCAATTTTTACCAGGGAAGCATGATAGGAAGTCTACAACGTCGCAAAACGAGATACGTGGTCTGGTAGTTTCACCATCAAAATGTACAATTACAGGGAGTATTGAGCGATCCTATTGGTTGAAACGGGTAGCTCTTTTAACATGAACGGGGAAAATGATAGATTAACTGTAGGATCTCCTGTCGGTTGTCTTCAGGTCAGTCTATTACTTAACTTCTTTGTCCATTACAACCACCCGTTTCCACCAGTTGGATCGCCCCATAATGCCTCCGACTTACATGTCTATCACTTTATCTATCAATTTCATTAATCAGCCCGCAAGCATTCTGTTCGTTTCTTTTCAGCCTTGGTAACCCTTGGTTGGTTCTTGTATTTTGTTTCGTAAACAGCACGATCTGATCATAGTATGTACCAGGACGATCTCGACACAGTAGAGCGAACTCATCGTATGTTGATGCCGCAATCACACGCTGAATGTGGCTTGAATGTGGAAGTCATCGGCCCGATGGCTGAATTTTGCGCGCGACGCGCAAAATTCAGCAACGATTCTCAGCAACCATCGGACTAATGTTAAATTTGTCTGAACTATTCGAGTAGATTTGATACACATCTGGATGAAAAGAACTCGAATTTGCTAAATTTCAGCCGTTGGGCGATGACTGTTGACTTCCACATTTAGCTGCGAAATTCAGCGTGTGATTGCGGCATTTGACAAATATGAATCTCTGATTACTTCCGAATCAGCACCACTCAACAGGATAATACATACAGTCAGGTGGTACCACTGAGTGGTGACCTAAACAATACATGACTTCTATCCTGCTTTTGTCTCAACATACGAAGAGTCCGCTCTACCAACATACTCGTTTCCAGGAGGAAGTCTAAGTCGGCTATCCCTGCGAGCGATGAGGGTTGTAAAATAACCAGTTGGCGAGCACGACATTGCGACAGGGGCCCCCGCTGACGTGGGAGCTTCGCGACAGACGCAACATAATACAAATGGTCGCGGACCGATGCACTAAAGAGATTACGAGCCGAGCTGAAACTTGTCTCGCGATTGCTCCTTTACCTAAACGCTCCTTCCTTCCGGCTCATCTCGCCGGGCCCCGCTCCCCCCGCCCCTCCCTCGCGACAACCACTTACTTAGCGCCGTCCGCCCGTCGCCCCCCCCCACCTCCCTCCACCCCCGCCCCCTCGAAATCTCATTATTTTTTCATCTTAATCACGACGGAGGAAGAGAGCCCGACTCCCGGCTAAACACCATCTTTAATCAGCTCGCACGAATTTCCGCGATGACCTGAATGGGACTTCATAAAATATTTTACGACACTCCCCACCCCCAGCCCAACAGACACACCCGCTACCCAGTATACGCGACTTGCAATGGGAACAGCGGGCCGATTATTGAAATTGATTGACAAAGCTATAGACAAAGGAGACAAAAGAGATACGGAGAGATCCTATTGGTGGAAGCGGGTGGTTGCAATGGACAAAGGAGGTAGGTAATAGACTAACTAACGGCAAGCCACGAGAGACCCGACTGTTAGTCTATCATTTTCTCTCTTTGTCTATAGGAACCACCCATTTCAACCGATAGGATCGCTCCACACTCCCTATGTCCTCTTTGTCTATAACTTTGGCTATCAATTTCAATAATCGGCCTACAAGGGATCTCCAGGCAGAGCCTGCGGGCTGATTATTGAAATTGATACCCAGAGCGATGGACGAAGAATACAAAAAGAAAATTGAGCGATCCTATTGGTCAAAACGGGTGGTTGTTAGACCAAGGAGGATAATGATGGACTAACTATATAGTCTTTCATGGGTTGCCGTAAGTAAGTCGATTACTGAACTCCTGCGTCCATCGCTACTACCAGCTTCCGCCGAGGGAGGAGCTACATTTTCCTATTTTTCTTGTCTATCGCTTTGTCTATCAGTTTCAACAATCAGCCCTCTGAACTAAAAAAAAAATCTTATATGTTTACCATGGGAAAACCCTGTACAGTGTAGTTTCCTTTGAGTGGCAAAAATTTGCTGCCGAGTATAATAACTACATTGCAAGCTTAGAGAGAGTTAATCCACTGCGCTAAAAACGCCTTCAAATAGGGTTGATACTGCGGCATACACCAGAGTTCGAATAGTTGTATCTCACGCATTAACCGATGTTCATCAACGCTCGGCGAATAAAGTCGTATTCACAGTGCGATTGTCGATCAATTTCAATAATCAGCCTGCAGACAAAGGTACGCAACTCCGTTCCAAGGTTGCTAAATTGACTCAATCGAATTTTTTCCGAGCATCGAATCGTTCGCTCTCTGTCAAAAATTTCGCAAATGACAGATGTTACACAACACTTAACCACCAATAGGATCGCTCCCCTTTCCCTAAGTCTTCTTTGACCATCGCTTTGTCTATAAATTTCAATTTTCAGGTCGTACCTGGTGAAAAATTCGTAGGAGAAAATTGTATCGCTTCATGTGAAAGTACTTGATGAGCTAAGTTCGCAGTATTTTCAATGTCTTTTTTCTGTGATGGTATATTGGGGAAAAATTCATTTAAAAATTAGATAATCTACCTCTTGAACCGTCAAAAGATAGGTTTCAAACGCGTGTGTAATGGCAGATCCAACCATTTAGTCATTTTTCCTCTTATAATTATGCATTTTAGGAACAAAGAATATCCTTGTACTAGATCCCTCAGTAATTTTCAGTCGTAAATAAAATTCATCAAAATTTAGACACCTACAAAAATTCCTTGCTTTGATTTTGACCAATGTTGCATGCAAGACAGGAGATTCTATGAAATATTGTATGAAATTTTATGGCAGTGTAAAATCTATGAATAATATGAAACAAGCCAACTAATGAGAATGAAATCCGCTCGAAGATACAGTAAAAAGATGTGAAGAATGCATGATTTTAGCAAAATTTGAGATTGGGGTATAAATTACTGAACTGCTAAATTGGACGTATTTTGTCCTTAGATACCTTCCAACAATGCAAAGATCCAGCTCCTAATTTCCGCTGTTGAATTTTCTCGAGGCTCGTAAAAATTGTCATTTTTATGACGCTGTGCGTTACAGGCCTCAATAAACCCCCTTCGTAACAATGTAAACCATATGAGGCCTCCTTTGAGAACAGAAACTGGTCACGGGAACACTTTGAACACGGCTCTAAGTGACATAAAACGAGTTTCAACTGCGGGGCAAAGTAAAATTTGTCTTCATTGTGAACGATCAGGTAACTGTTTCCACGTGTAGGCGCCTTTTCACCAGAGGTGTGGCGTACTTTGCGATTCATCGATTTATCTGTCATTTAAACCTACGGAAAAGGATCGATAAACAGGGTGTTGGCAACGAGAACCTCAATAATCGATTCTTTACCATAGCTTCAAATGGGGAAATATCGAAAATCAATAATTCACGCCACGGAACTGCTTTTCACAAAATCGACGAGAACAAGTCAAACAACGCCTTGTGACATCATGTAAGTCGCTTGCAGTTAGGAATTTCCGGCATGTGTGTTGAACTTGTTGAGTTGCGATAATTCTCGTTGATTAAGGTTTTATCGGTAAAGAACGTCATCAACGGGCTGATTAGTGAAATTTTTAGACAAATCTATAGACGAAGAAGACACAGACATAATGGATAGATCCTATTGGGTGAAATGAATGGTTCCTCCAGACTAAGCGCGGAAATGATGGACTAACTATTGGGTCTCTCGCGGGTTGCGTTAGTTTATTTATTACTTAGTTAGTTTGTCTCTTATCCATTGCAACCATCCGCTTTCATCAATAGCATCACTTTATTTACAGTTTGTCTTCTTTGTCTATAGCTTTGTCTGTACATTTCAGTAAGCAACCCTCACGACTTGGAGCGCATTCAAATCTTGCCGATATTCTTCGCTTTTCCACGCAGTTGGTTTAGTCACCTATTCGAACCAAATCCAACTAAGGTCACTGACTATACTGAAAACAAAATTTCTTGAGCTATTATTTTAACTCAAAGCGTCGTTTCTTGTTGACAAAATTTGGTTTTTTTTTTAGGTAAAGAAACGTTGTTTTGTTATGGTTTTTTAGCCTTAAACTTATCGATGACATGGGTGGTTTCACGATATCTGGAATAGTTTTGTCGCCGTGACAGACAACATATTTTTCGGCCATATTTTTAGTAGAAATGATAATCACTCGAATTTTTTCGCAAAAATCTTCAAAAGGTTACGTATTATATCGCTTTCTAATGATTTATTGCTCTACTTCGCAATTAATATTATGTAAATTCCGAAAATTTGCTATCTGTTACGCGGTAAAAAGTCAGCGTAACGCACTGCACATTTTCGGCCATTTATATATTAAAATTGAAAAGAAGAGCGATAAATCTTTGAAAAGCGTGATAAACAAATTCGAGTGATTATCATTACTACAAAAAATATGACCACAAAATGTGTTGTCTGTTACGGCAACAAAACTATTCCAGTTATCATGAAACCACCCACAAAACGACGCTTTTTAACCAGACAAACTGATATTGAATTGAATCCGCACTAATATTGTCGACAAGAAACGACACTCTAAGTCGAAATAATATCTCGAGGAAATCTTTTTTCAGTGTAGTCCCGCTCCGCTCACGGTTCCTGGAAAGTTTTTCAAAGTAGCCAAAGGAAAGAAAAACCTTTCCCTCTCTCCTTTTGCCTCGCCTATGACTCAACTAGGCAAATGACAATCGCCCCGAAAGCGTCGAAACCCGCGGTAACCGAGTTATTCACGATATCGATTCATTTTTCCGCCGCTGGGAGCGTTGGCGCTCGTAAATTTCGCTCGCGAATCCCCGTCCGAGGCTTGAACATCTTCACTGGGGAGCCTTTTTAATTAAAAGGACCGTGGTCGTCGCCTCGCCCGCGCTCCGCCCCCCTGAGCAACAACCGCTCGCCACCCACGCCAATCCCCGTGCACATACGCGGTTTCATCCACGGGAACGGTAGGTTGCGGTGTGCTGACGTAGATGGCAGCACTGTCGCGAAGCCCGAGGCGGCTGCGGAATTGTTGGCGTCTGCTCTCAGCCTCATAATTCGTTGCTCTTCTGACGTAAGAGCGTAGCTGCTATTCGAGATGAGCCTTCCTCTGCATATAACTGCACGCGTTTCGGGGCTCACGCAGGGGATGAGATAGGCCGTTGGGTCGGTGGAGCGACGAATTTGCGGAAATTAAACGCCCGTCAGGACGAGCGTTGAGCCCGGATAACATGACGCGCTCTCGCCTCGCTCGCAAATGAGCTGCAATTTCGTCGACGAGACTCTTGAAAGAGGGGGGGGGGGGTGAGGGGATGGAAAGGACCGATGAGGATGTGGGGATTCAAATTGACTCCCGGCCAAATTTTTTCCTCGAGGCTTGTGCCCCACTCGGTGTGGAGATTCGCAAAATCCCGAGATTCCCTAGATTGAGTTATTAGGGTCGTATTTATGGTCATTTCTTAAATAGCTTCTTCACTGAAGGCGGCCCATTAACTTCAACATTGTGATGGAGAGAGGTTCGATGAGGCCGTAACGTTGAGGATAATTTCACGGAATTACCTCGTAAATAGGTCCTCCTAAAGGTTGATAATGAGTATTCACCAAACATTTGAAAAATACCAAAAAGCATCACCCAGGATTTTGGTCAACTACCACAGTAAAAGCTCGCTAAGTTGAACCACAGTTAAGACAAAATGCCGTTTTTTCGGTCTCCAGACACATCCACAGGTTAAGTGGAGAATTGGTTAAGATGGATTGCCGCTTACGTTGTTTTTTTCGGCCCCTACACAATTCCACTTGGCGAGCTTTCAATGTATAATGTAGCGGTGTGACGGTTAAACCAGCCTTTGACCTCGTATTATTTGTTCTCTGATATTTTTCAATGTTTCCGGTCGCAATTCATCGAAATCTTCCAGCAGAAGAATCCATTAACGTATAAGTTGAATATTATAGAGAGTTTCCTCAAAGCGTCCGTTGTATATGAGGCTTTGACTGATGCCTCCATAAACCCTGTTTAATTACAATGTTGACTGCTTGGGCCTCTCTCAAGAAAAGATCTGTTGAAAGAGCGACTTTGAATAAGGCCTTTACGGCCTTGCGGCCTATAATCAGGGTTACCCTGAAACACTGACGCAATATACATAATCGTTCCTTAAACGGCTCGTCTCCCTATGGAGGCCTCATTTAGTTCACACTGTGCTTTATGGGGGTTCAAGGAAAAAAATTGACAGGACATCTTAAAAGAGACGAATGTAACGAACCTCTAGCAAAATTTAACAGTATGATTTTACAAATATATATGATTGGAAATGACTGGGATGCTTTGCCACTACAAAACTTACGAAATACATGAAAAAAAACAACAATGGCGAGTATCGTAAATTTAAAGGTGAGATTGTATCTACCTTCAAATAGTGGCCCTACTGCCGAACATGCGTACCCTAATTTCCCTGTGATCCCTGTTTTATGTAAAAATTCATGCTTTCAAAGGCGCTTGCGAAAATTTACCCTCACTTAAGAGGAGCAACATCATCGTCAAAATCATGACAATGTCCTTTCCGCGATTTGCATTTTTACTATCACAAAAAATTTGAATGCCCTACAAGAATATTTTTCTACAACAAAACTGTTGACTGCTCCTCGCAGTTCGCAAATTCTTTCTTCTTGAAGAACTTTTCTTGAGATCGGTATCATTAATAATTGACTTCTTTTCGTACAAAATAATCAATTGTTTCACTATTTTGATATGAATTCAACTAAATTCAAGATTAATTTGAAGAAAGAATGACATACTACCCCCCCCCCTCCCCTTAAAGAAAAAAAAATCGTTCCGCAATACTTGAAAGTATCCACTTAAACAGAGAACCAATAAATGAAACTTGAGGGACCTAGCGCACTCATAACAAGGTGAAGGCGGCCTAGGGGTAGCAAAATTGGAAAGAGAGGGGAGCGAACGAGGGGCAAAATTAAGAGGACGAATTCCCGGGGCGGCGCACACTGGACCGAATCCATAGGATGAGGCGGACAAAATCTGGAAACATTAAACGCTTATAACTCCGTTTATGCAAAACTTTGAGGTTCTAAAATCGATTCCATTGGTCTCCTCATGACACTTTCTACTAGAAGCAGCCCTTGAAGTTTAAAATGTGCCGAAAAAAACATTAAAATTTGCAGCTTTATTAAAAAAATTCAGGTGCGACCTCTCTAATGGAGATTTTGCATGTGAGGGGGATTTGTGATTTGATTGTTGATTCTTATGTAAAAGTTCGCGATAAATACGATGGTGCCACTGGTTTTCTCTGAAATCAACTCCCAAGCTCAAGAAAAGCTCTTAAGTTGAGGCCAAAATGGAGGGGATATCGCACGCTATCCTGAGAGTCCATCTCTGCGTCAAGACAAACTCTCCATGCAAAGATAGGGAGCAAATACATTGACAGGATTGCCGTGATTTCAGTTATAGAGTCCCCAAATAAGGTGACAGCCATGTCAATGTATTTGCTCCCTATCTTTGCATGGAGAGTTTGTCTTGATGTAGAGGTGGACTCTCAGGATAGCGTGGGATATACCCTCCATTTTGGCCTCAACTTGAGAGCTTTTTTTGAGCTTGGGAGTTGATTTCAGAGAAAACCAGTGGCACCATCGTGTTTCTCGCGAACTTTTCCATAAGAATCAACAGTCAAATCGCAAATCCCTCACACATGCAACATCTCCATCGACTCAATCCACTGTGCGTCGCGGCCCCTAAATAAAATCCTAACTGGCCTGATGAGGAGTCGAGCACGTTGAAAATTAAAGCGTTTTGCAAGATGATTAAAACGAAGCAGCGGGGTCGTTGCGGGTTAATGACTTGCTAAAGCCCTTTTTTGAGTACCAATAAAATAAAGAGATTAAAAGCGTTTGTTTCATTTGCAGGACCCTAAAGCGGGCTCATCAAGGCAACCGTTACAATTAATTTTTCACGCGGCCCTTTCCTTTCTTAATTTACTACTAATTTCCAATTTTTAACGGAGCCTCCCTCAAGCCACCCCTCGACGCATGAAAATAAAGCTCGCTCAACAATGCCGTGCTTCGGGAAAACGACGTAAAAGCCTTCGACGTTGCCTTTCTTCTCATAAAACACGGATTTCCTGGTAAACTTCTGGATATTTCTCTTCAAATTCTTTGACAAATTGTATGCAAAATTTCGATTGAAGTTTCTGAAAATTCTAAGGAAAATTATTCATAATTTTCCCTCAAAAATAAATACTTCTTGGGGAAATTAGGCAATATTTGAATGCTCATACGACGTTCTTCCTTATATCGAAGCAGAACAGCGGGCTGATTGTTGAAATTGGTAGATAAAGCGGACGTATTTCTATCAAACGGAAGTAAGCGCCAATTTGAGTTCCTTTTGAGGAATTTAGAATCCCGGATAGCGCGTTCTGTCAAACGGACCTAAGCGCCATGGAAAAGCATTGCGAGTATAGGACGGAATAAGCAGGACGCCCGATTCCGCCGCCAATCCAAGCCCCCCTCTACCTTCCTCACCCTATGGCGCTTAGGTCCGTTTGGTAGAAATACGTCCAAGCGATAGACAAGGAGGATAGAAAGTGTAAATAAACAATCCTAAGCAATTGCAACGTGGGGCTATTTTCAAACCTCTTAACGTTGATGTCCCATCTTCCTCATTTCATCCATGTATAAGGAGCAGTTTGAACTTTTGAAGAGGCATTAGCCCTGGTGGAAGATGGCTTCGCAGAAATCATCGCTGCGGGGAGGGGGGGTCGATTATTTATGAGTTTTTATTATGGTCTGGAGAGTGGCGTGTCCCTCATTCATTACCACTGGCTAATCGCACTCTGACTCCACCGTGAAAAGTTCCCTGCTTAGAATTGTAATTAAAAGTGACGGGGCGGAGCAGTCGTGCTAAGGAAGAACGCCGTAAGAACATTCGAGAGTTGCCAAATTTCCTCGGATAAAGCATGTATTTTTGACGAAATGCATGCATATGTTTCCTTGAAATTTTCAGATATGTTGGATTAAATTGCAAACAAAATATACTGAAAAACTGGAAGAAATTGTTTTACAACTACCCCAATAATTTCTTATTTTATCGGAGGGACTTTGGCAACGCCTGAAGGCTCATACGGCGTTTTTCCTTAGCACGGCGGTGCAATCGTGCAGTGCCCGTCTCAAAATCGGGAGCCAGTCAAGAGCGAAATTGGAGTACTTAATCAAAATTGAATTAATTTAGAAGTTTTACTCCCGTTTCCAGAGTTTGGTTTCCCATCAGAGCCGGCTGAGGGCTGGGAGCACCCGATTTTTGTGGGGCGGGGGGGAGGGGGAGGGGGCGACTTAGTGAATTTCATTTAAATGTCAGGAGTTGAATCCTGCATCCGGTACGGCTGAGCGTTATGGATGACGCCCGATACTAGTTCCTTATGCTCAACATCTGCATCAGTGGCGTGGCGTGAATTGCGATGTATCGATTGTTATGCCATTTAAACCTATGGTAAAGAATCGATTAATAAGGTGTTCACTGCGAACACCCTGTTTATCGATCATTTTCTATAGGTTTAAATGACATAACAATCGATACATCGCAAAGCACGCCACGCCACTGACCCGCATCCGTTGCTGAGATAATGGAATGTGGATCGGAGAATCAACTGCGCGTGTTACATGAAATGCACTACATTCTGTGATAAGGAACTACTATTTTTCGCTCATTTTAGAGACGCCTTACGCTTTAATGGACGTATTTATCCTAAATGGAACTATGTGCAAGTGGAAAGATGGGGTGTGCTCGTTAGTAGAGGGTCATAAGAATGAATGGGAATGTAAAAGCGCCAGTGACGTCAGCGGCGACGAACGAGCCCGGGCACGACGGGGAGATGGGTGGCGGGACTCTTTAACTCGTGAGCCCTGTGCACAAGGCTCTTATCACATGCCCACGGCTCACGAGTTAGCGCTCAATTCCTTTTGATTCAATTGAGAATCCCGCTTTTTCATTTCCTCAAGAGGAACTATTTCCACTTATACATTGTTTCATTTGTAGCTTGCACAAGCACACCCCATCTGTCCACTTGCACATTGTTCCTTATAGCATAAATATGTCCTATTAGTTTCCGTGTGTAGATAGGTGATTTTATAGATGTAGAAATAGAAGTTCCTTATTGCAGAATTTAGTCAAAATAACGCACGCACACCAGAGTCTGGAGTTCGATCGAGAAGCTTGGTCGAACCTGCGCGAAATTAGTTTGATATAACATCGGGTGGCAATTAATCGTGGAAATTGAAGAAAAGAGTCGAAATACTTAGCGAAAAGTGATACACAAGCAAGCATGCAGCTAGATAGCACTTTACAAATCGTCGTTCCTCAGACGTAGATACAAGACTACATTTCAAGGCTGTAAAATTTTCATATGTTAACTGTACACTTGCGAGTGAACCAATACCAGGTATTAAGAGTAAATTGTACACATTTATTCTCCGCTTATATGCCGAAATCAGAGAAACTCTTGACGAATCGAACTTTTCTCATGAAAAAATTGATTTCAGTCAATTTTGCAACCTTCGAATGGAGTTACGTGAACGTTACTAAAGTCCATCTTGCTATACCTTAACCGGATGAAACTTTTGATTTGCTTCAGCTAACCGATTTTTCCTGTGTAAGATAACTTCGCGATGGCGCCGGCGTGTTGCGGCGCTTCGAGCTACTATTTCGCCACGGAAAAGTTGCAAAGTATCAAACGAAATGTTTCAGCCTAGATCGAGTCACTTTTTTCTCTAATGAAATCCAAAATTATGCTAAATGTTATTAAATACGGATGTAACAACTTAGTGAATTTATGGACTACCGCTCTCTTTTTGTGCCGTAGTATCTTGATTTATTTTGGGAGAAAAGCTCCGTACTTTTAAAGGATGCTGTCATTCTTGATACGTTGGCGCGCCTTCAATTTCGCATGATACCGTGCAATACCTCTGTTGCGAAATAGTTGCTTGAAGCGCCGTGGCGCGCGGTGACACGCGCATTGGCGCCTACAAACCTAACAGGGATACTTCACGCATTGCGCAATGCGTGAAGTATCCAGTTAGGTTTGTAGGCGCCAGTGCACGTTTTGCGCTAGCAGTACGGTCTAATATTTAAAATTGCAGAGTCAGCGTTTTTCATCTCACGATTTTGAAAGATTTGCACACACTGCATGGTTATTCTCATTTAAAGTGATGAAAAAAATATGTATTAAAGGAGAGTATAATATGTGTTTTGTAAGTATCAAGGTGGTTCGGTGTCATAAATTGAATGATTTCCAAAGTACTTTAATTTTTTCTTTTATATTTGGTACTTTTACTATGCTGAAGCGTGGTGTGCGCGCAACCCAACGATCAAAATTTGACAAATTTGACTCTACAAGATCAATGTACAAATGGATTAAAACGAAAGACTGCGTGCGACTGTGTGCAGAAAGCTCTGCTAGGTAGTAGGAGGTTCTATGAAAAAATTTGGGCTATTATTGGCTGCCAGGAAATGACCACGTGGCTAAAATGGGCAGTATCAGTGTTCGAGTGCTTACAATAATCGTATTTTAGAAATGCAGGCATAGAACAATACGGTCAATTCCTTTTCAAAAATATAACGGGATCAACGACGTGTGATTCAGTTTTTATAGCCGGAAAAAGCTTTAAAATACTATGAAATACTTTAAAATACTTTTTCTCCCCAGATCAATCAGTTAGTGTTTTGGAGAAAAATATTTCCTTTTCCCACCTATAATTTATCGATCAGAAGAGAAAGTAGTTTTCTCCGGAACTCTATGTAATTGTCCCGGAGAGCAAAAAATTCTCTCTGGGGAACTAACTAATTTACATAAAATATTACGTTATGATAAAATATATGCTGAACTGGAAATTGTTTAAAGCAGAGGTTCAAGTCTGCATGATCGGTTTTGAGAAACAAGGTTAATCACTCACAAATAAATAAATAAAAAAAAAAAAAACGAATACCCCGAAGCCGCTACGATATCGATAAAGAATTTTTTGGGGGGACTCAGGGGGACATCAGGATTCACTATGCCAAAAAACATCCTGTTATTAATTTTTTCTTCCTCACTGGCCGAAATTGTCAAATGATTCCTAGACTATATGATTTCCTTCGCGGAGCGTTGAGTAGCATCGGTCAATGCGTGAGATGCAACTATTCGAACTCTGGTGTATGCCGCAGTATCAACCCCATTTTTTAGGTCTAGAGAGATGATGTTGAAATAAGTCGAAATTCACGATTTTGCTCAGAAAAATGGCAACGTCGCAGCGTGTCAAAATTACCAGGAGGGGAGCATTGGGAGCATCTAAGCTCCTAATTTCACACTCTGATTACAATTTAGGCATCTGTAACGTTAATTTATCGAGAGAGAAAAAATCATCAAGAACAGTCAAAAATTCGCTATTCTCACGAGTGAAATTTTCGCGGCGAGTCAAAAGCACGGAGGGGGTCCAAAACTTCACTAGGGTGTAGTTTATGAACTAATTTTGCCCTCTGTTTAATTTGCAGACCCCTCCGACTTTATTTTTTGGGGAGCGAAAAATTACTGAAAAACAGTAAAACTTCGCTCTTTTTGCTTGGATAAATGGCAACTGCGCGTCGGGTTAATTTTGTCTGATTGACCCCAAATTTTATTTTCCGTGTTTTTGAACATGCTGTAACCCATTTAGGGGGGTACGGCTATAAATTTCCGAAATTCATTTTTTGTGGGCCACCCTCATCATCATCCATAGCTTCGTTTACCAATTTCAACGATCCATCCCCTGGACAACGACAAAATAAATTTCTTTATAATAGTTAAATTTAAATTACGCTGATTCTAGATTTATCGAACAATTTCTAAGAGTGTTTTGGATCATAAGCAATTATGAGGGCAGGAGGACGTGTTGAATAGAATTTTTCGCTCCAAAACCTTTGGATCCATTTCCTCAGAGCTTCATCTCTGGGGTTACTGTTCCCTTCAGTGCCGCGATGCTGCCGTGCTTAGGAAGAACGCCGCATGAGCCTCCAGGCGTTGCCATATTTTCTTCGATAAAGACCTAATTGAATAGAAAAATTGTGAATATTTTTCCTCAATTTTTGCAGGTAATTTTTTCGCAACTTCACCTGAAGTTCCTGAAAATTTCAAGGTAAAACATTCATGACTTTCCTCGAAAATAAAAATTTTTACGAGGAAATTTGGCAACTCTCGAATGTTCCTACGCCGTTTTTCCTTAGCACGGCAGTATGCAACTCAGTTTTTTGCCGGCTCCGGATTTTCGTCGGTGCTCTCGCCCCCCCGCCAACCAGTTGGACGTATTTCTGTCAAACGGAACTACGTGCATTACGACATGAGCCCTGTTATGCATATATTCTTATGGGTCTCAAGGCTCATGTCTTAATGCACATAGTTCCGTTTGATAGAAATACGTTCAGTTGACCCCTCCGATTCTGAATATCCGCGGCATATTTTCCCTCGGGAACGAGGTCGGGCGCCGAGTGGGGGGGGGGGGTGGGGGGTCCGCGCAATTCCGCGAGAAGTTATGCGAGGGCGCTAGCGGGAACCGAAGCGAAAATGAGTAAAATCAACCGAACGGGAGCCGGACCGGGGAAAAAGTTAACGCCATTGTGGAGTAGGGAGCTAAATATAGATGCCGAGATAGGAGGAGTAACCTACTTCCCGCGATACGCTCCTATTTTTAGACGCCGCGACAACGATCTCCCTCCTCAGCGCCGTTGCCGGGGCTCGCTTTTCAAATTTATAGCCACCCCTCGAAAAGGGGCCTTAGCCTCAGCCCCCGGGTAAGCAGCGCACAGTGAAACAAAGTGGGTCAAGTTGGACCAAATGTGGAAACTTAAAAGCTCATAACTCCATCATTACAAAACGTTGAGGTCTTTAAAGTGGCCTCGTTGCTTTTTCGTAACAGTTACTTTAAAAAACACCCCTCACACTTTGGAATTTGACGAGATAAACATTTAAATTAGAAGTCTTGGTCAAAAAAATCATGAACGACCTCTCAAATCAACTCAAACCATTGTCTGGGTTGGCGCACTATGCGATATATCAGTTGGTCGGCCGTTTAAACCTATGGAAAAGGATCGATAAACAGGGTGGTCACACCAAACACAGAATCAATCGATTCTCTACTGTAGCTTCAAATGACGAAATATCGATAATCGAGCATTCAATCACGCTTCGCCGCTGCCGCGGGGGCAAAATTTCAGGAAGAGCAATTTTGATCGAGTTGGATTTTGAGATTCCGACTGAAATTTTCTCTAGAGTCCTGAATAATTTCCCTTTTAGAGACCTCGTGGTAAAATCCAGGAGGGAGTCCGCTAGGAAGTAAGAGATCTACTATGCTCCTTCAATAACGAGGTGGTAAAATGGTGCTGGGTTTACATTACTTGGAGGGGAGGGGGAGCAAGGCCAAAAAATTTCAATTACAGTCAAAAGTTTGAGCTCTAATGAGTACCAGTACAAGACTGAGGGGAGGGGAGGGGAGTGATTACCTCTAGCAGATGCACTGAAATATTCTTAGTCAATAATGCTTGCGATAACTTACAAAAATTCTAAAAAAGGGAAAATTTAGAAATCCTTTTAGTTGATTAGAAGTCGTTAAAGTTTAAACGTTTTTAAAGTCTAACATGCTCGAATTCAATCTAGTCTCTGCAGTGCAGAAAACACCAGAAATCCAACACAATCCTTTGGCATCCAAATGACTGGGTTTTGTGGGAGAATTTGGCAGAGAGCCCCTGCGAGTTCTGTGAAGGGCGCTCAACACCCCCCCCCCCCGTAACCCTGCTCCTCCAACCCCCTCCTTCGAGGTCCCAACCGCCCTTCTTCGGGGCGACTCTTCTCCACTCTACGGCAGTCCGTGCAGCTATCCGTTGCGCCCCCCCCCCCCCTTCGTCTCCAATCGTGCAAGTTACGATAAATAATGCTTCTTGTGCGTACAATTCAAACAAAGCTTGCCATATCGCGCAAGAGGACCGGTCTTGATTTGAATCAATTGACGCTTTGACCCTGTGCGTCTACAATCTGATGAGCCCTAGAGTGTGAGTATCTGCGTGAACTTCTAGGCTCATCGGTAGAAGGCCACATAAAGTCTCAAGGTGTGTCTCCAGGTGAATCTTCGTGGTGAGGAAATGTTCTTCGTAGAACGCATCATCGACATGTCCTGATTTCTATCATAACGCTATATTGTCGTGTTATCAAAAAAGATTTTTGAAACCGAGATTCCTTGAAAAATTTCAACTATTTAATAAAATAATTTTTTTTAAGTTTTGAAAAAATAAACGCCTCATACAGGATTCTTTCTATACGATATTTGGTATGGCACTTACAATCTATTGCTTTGAGTCTGTTAATTCCAATCTAATTTAATTGAACTGAAAATGTTTGATTGATTGACAATATTTGACAAAAATTTTGCTTCAGAGTTTGCGTAGTAATATTTCCTTCGTACCGATTCTAAAACGAGTTGAAATAAATGATATTTATTGGGGCTCAAACATTTTATTGAGGAAAAAATAGGGCGAGGTAAAGTTCGACTTAGGGTTGGTCAATAACGAATCGCTGCAGCAATTGGCGCAATCACTCTTCACATTGTAACTCATTCACTTGTACTTATTAAAGCTCGGAGGTAGATCAATTGGACGGAGTTAAGCAGAAAGGAACCAAGCCACATCGGGATTGAACCAAGAAAAAGAGGTTTAAAGTTTGGATCCTGCATAAGACTCAATGTTAAAGATAAACTTCAAGTTCAATTTCTGCCAAATTTGGTCCAACAAAAACTTTAAATTTTTGCCGATAGATAGTAGAGCAGTGGTTGAGTTTAAAACCACTCATAACTCAATTTTTTCCAAAATGTGGGTTGGTTCCTTTCTGCTTAACTCGGTCCAATTACTCAAATTCTAGCCTTTGCTGTGCACATTGAAAAATTTCTAATCATTACTTTAAATTTTTAATATTTCCAGTCAGTGCTGTAAAATTTTCAAAAATAATTTCAAAACCCTTTTCTCCCTTATCCTTCTTAACGCATCACGAGAAACAAATGCTGCTAGAATTTAACCGTGTCAGAAATGAGCTTACTTGCTATGCATCTTACAAAATAATCGCAGATTTTGGAGCAGATTTTAGCTTGGCGACGAAGTAGTTTTTTCTGGGACAACCGCTGAGGATTCACCTCAACATGGACCAATTCATTTGAAATATGAAACGAGTCGCTGACCCACTTCGCTAACTGCAACCAGCTCCTCTCTCGATAGTTTCTTGAAGCTTTCGTTGTACTTTCGAGAGCAATCGGGTTAATTTATGATACATTGTTCTCTACGAATTGTTATACTTGCAAGCGACGTTTCTTACCGTTAAATTGATTGCAGCTTCAGGGATGATAATAAAGAGATCCTTTTTATCGCATTGAATTAGTTCATTCGTTGAGCTTTGAATGTACGTTGTGAACTAAAACAAGTTCAAGAATGAAAGCTTTCCAATGTTGAAACTAAAAATCTATGTATCTTGGTACGTAACATCGAAGATTTCCTGATATATTTTACTTTCTTGGGAGATGACTTGTCATCATCGATGAATAAAATTTCGGGTGATGTTCTCTTGCTTTCGTCTGAGAACTTTCTGAAAAGTTCGTTTAGACATGTTCAGTAATGTTCTTTTGAAGAAATCAAATGAAGGTGAATGGTCCGAGATTTTCCCCTCGAGGCAGGTGGTTTTGTAATTTCACAATCAATATAAGGCAAAGTTCAGTTCAATCTCACTAAGGCTATAAAATTTCAAGGCTACTACATTTTATAACAAGATTTTTCATGCGACAATTTCACGGTAAAATTGCGTGACGTTTCGTAGAATATCATCGATGTTTTAAAACTTTTCTTCAGCGGATTCGGAAAGGTGTGACGTCTATGATCTGATGAGATTGTCATGAGTCAAAAATCGGGATTTTCTTGTTAGATTTCGCTTATGTGGTGCGAGTTGCAGACTCAGTCTTTGAAAAGTCTGTGAAGTTTTACAAAATTCCTTTGACCAAAATCAAATTCTACTTAAATGCGAGTATTTTCCCTCCTCTTTATGTAACTCTGCTCGGCAGGCCGATTGTTGAGATTGATAGACAAAGCGATAGACAAAGAGGACACAAGAGGTGTGAAGCGATACTGATGGTTGAATGGCACAGATAGACTCACTGAAAAAAAATAATATGCTGTTTTAGCACCTAGGATGTCAAAAAGGTGTCTGGTGATCCCAGGATGCTGCCTTCACTGCCTTCGTAGTTACCTTTACATCCTATGAGTGTAAATTCGACTGAGTGAGCAATCAAGTTAGCATCGTAGGATCACCAGACACATTTTTGACATCCTAGATGCTAACACAGCATACCATTTTTTTCAGTGAGGAAAAATATGGACTAATCATAGGGTCCCTCATGGGTTGTCGTTAGTTTGTCTATTACTTACCTCCTTCGTCCATTGCAACCACCCACTTCCACCAACAGAATCCCTTCATATCCTTTTTGTCTTCTTTCCTATCGCTTTGTCTATCCAAGTCAATAATCAGCTCGCTGCCCAGGATGCTTTAGGCGTTGAGTAAAATTGACTCTCCAAACGCGGAGAGGTGACGAGGCATTTTGAATTTTTCATCTGATATGTCGACCAGAGCGCGTGCTTTGCGACAAATCGATTATTTTACCATTGAAACCCATGGAAAAGGATCGATAAACAAGATTTTCGCGACGAGCATCTCAATAATCGATTCTCCACCATAGCTTCAAATGGAGAGATATCGATAATCGACCATTGATGCTTGGCCACTGGACACGACGACTCCTGTCCTGTTCTGTCACCTCGGTCGTAACTCGTCCCTCGTCTGGTGAGTTTATGATCCGATCGCCCGATATTTATGGCCGCTCGCTTTATTCCTTAATAAAAGTCTTGACCGTTTCGTATCGTTTCACAATGCGCCGCGTCCTACTCTACCACACGATGGAAAAACGCCGTATGAACCGTCACCAGTTGCCAAGCTTACTATGATTGAATACAAATTCTCAGGAAAACTCGAGAACTTTTTCTGTTCAATTTTTCAAAGAATTTTCTCTGCGATAGAGAATTTGCAGGTGTCTGAAATTTGATGAATTTCGTGTTTAAGTGGAAACTACTGAGTGAACTGGACACGAGGATACGCTTGGTTTGTGAATTGAACAATTATTGGAGAAGATATGACATAATGATCAAATCTGCTAAAATGTGAGTGTTCGAATGTGAAATGCCACCAGATTACGTCACTAGGTAGGTAGTGCATTTTCTCGCTTTTAAATCTATTTTTATACTATTTCCCATATCGGAAAAAAATTATAAAAAATACTGCGAAACCAGCTCTTTAAGCACTTTCAGATAGACGTATTTCGGTCAAACGGAACTAAGCGCCAATTTGAGTTCCTTTTGAGGAATTTAGAATGCCGGATAGCGCGTTCTGTCAAACGGAACTAAGCGCCATGGAAAAGCATTGCGAGTATAGGACGCGGAATGAACCCGACGCCCGATTCCGCCGCCAATCCAAGCCCCCCCTCTACCCTCCTCACCCTATGGCGCTTAGTTCTGTTTGACAGAAATACGTCCAGATGAAGGAATAAAAAATGTGCATGCAAATTCTTCATTAGTTCTGAATTATCCGAAAATTCCAGGAGAAAATATTCATAGCTCTCCTCAGAAATACACGATTTATACGCGGAAATTTGGCAACTCTCCAATGTTCATAAGGCGTTTTTCCTTAGCACGGCAGGATTCGTGTTTGCAGTGTGTGCGTCTCTGTTTATCCCCGCTGTAAGCCGGGGCAGAGGTCGCCGCGATCGCGCTGTACTCGCCTCGAATGCGATTTAAAGCCACCCAGTTTCACTTATTCGCTCTAATCTGTGGACTGTGGACCTCGACTGGCATAACTCTCGCATGGCGACCCCCCCCCCCCCCCCCCGGGGGGGGGGAGAAATCTCCCCGACGCAATTCTTGCTCCGACTCACGCGAAATTCGCAGTTTCGCTTACTCACGACTTCTGCAACAGGTCCGCTCGACCCTCTTCGGACTTATCCCCCCCTCTCACCCCCTTTCACCCTTTCTTACCCCCCTCCTCGCGCTTTCCTTTCCTTTGTCCTGGGGGCCGCGTTCATAGTCTTCTTTTAAACTGTCCCCTTTACCCGGGGAGACCCAGTAGGATTTGACAGTAAGTTGGAAATGTAGCCAATGTGCGTTAAAATCCTGAACTCTAGAAATCTCAATACTGAGGGGAGAAACTCATTCGAGCTCAATTTTCCCTCGAAGAGGTGCGTTGTTTGGTGCAACACTAGCTTTGCAATAGGATTTGGACCGCGTTTAGCAGCAAGGAACCAAGCCACATCGGCAATTGCCAAATTTAAGCGCGGGCGCTATACTTTCTTTTACAAGAGAGCGTTTGTGTGGATCCTTTTAAAAATTTAAGGCATTTGCTTCGTAATATACAGAATATTCACTGTAATTTGCACACGAATCACAAATGCACAACCGTTTCGCTGCAAACAATCGCTGTGCTCCAAATTTTGTACATTGTGTCGATGGTCGTATTCACGAAATACGTAACTTTCCAAGAGGAGGAGGGATACAGAGTCTGCGGGCTGATTATTGAATTCGATAGACAAAACTATAGACACAGGAGACGAAGAAAAAATGGAGCGATCCTATTGGTAAGCGGGACAAAGAAGGTAAGTAATAGACTAACTCTGAGGTTAATTTTTAACAATAAAACGTTTGTGTATGCGGATTCCTTTGGAAATTTTAAGTAATTTGCTTCGCACTACACAGAAAATTCACCGAAATTTGCACAGAAATCACAAATGCACAACATGATATGCACAAATGAAAAAAAAATTAAATTGCTCGATTAAATTTGGCATTATCTGATTTGACTTGGTTTCTTTCTGCTTGACGAGGTCTATTTAATACAGGGCTGCTCGGTCCGGTTTCGATTCGACGGCACAAAACGCCTTCAATACAGATTGATACCACCGAGGGTTACCGCAGAGGTCGAATAGTTGCTTAACCTAACTCGAGCTTATCGCTGTTGGGGCCGCATCTGCGGTCATCTTGCGACTGCTTTCCATGTGGCCTATCCCAGCACCCCGAAAAAACTTAATTTATTCGAGCCGATCATTAACGCGGATGATGCTTATTCATTGTGACTTCTTGCTGGGAATCTAGAATTAAACCACTACATTTTCTTCGAGACTCCCAAAAATTGTCATTTTTATGATGCTGAGTCAAACGCCTCCTTGAACTTCCATTCATCGCGATGTAAACCACGCGAGGCCTATGGAAATAGCTTTTAATAAGGACCTCCTGCAACGACCCTACCTTGCACCTGCTAGCACATCTACAACAAACGAGTTTGCTTTAGAAACGTTTTATTTTGATCTTTAAGAAATAAAGTCTCAAGGAATTAGTAAGGCATATTTTTAGGCAATTACAAGGAGATAACTCAATTATTCTTATAGTTCTATGGAATTACTTTTAAACACAAGCAAGACGTTTTTGCATTTTTGTTTTTAAAGATAAAACAATGTAAATAATTTGAAAATGCCGTAAAGGACAAATTATAATCGACAAATCCAAAATATGGAAGAAAAAAAATCAATTTTTATTTCTAAAAACATTCAGAAATGATTTTATAAAACCTTTTAAAAATTATTTGAAAGGAATTAAAAAGTCAATTTAAAAATTAAAATATCTTTTCATGGCTTTTAACGTTTATAAATTATCAAAAGATGCCTTTAAAACATCTAAGAACGCTTAAATTTCACTTCAGGACTTCCTTAACCGCTTGAAAGTCGTTTTGGATATTTTCCAGGTCTCTCCGTTTTAGAGACACGTCTCTGACACATTTTATTATTCTCAGAGATATTTTGAAAAAAAAATTGGACGTCATATCGATCGCATCCGCTAGTGGTTCGATGTATCGTTTGGTTCGAAACAATAGTACATAACCAAAAACAAAAATTTAAGGATTAAAGTAGGAAAAGCTAAAAATGAGAAAAGTCTCAACAATTTAAATTTTTATAACCATTTTATACTCATAAGAATCAGAAACCAACACAAGAAACTCTCAGATTACTCAATTGACTTTTGAGGCTATGTTTACGTGTGGAACCAATCGATATCGATACAATATCACGTGTCTAATGTATCGAATAAGATCCTATGTTATTAGGGAAAGGTTTACAGGCGTCGAGGGGAGCCCGGCGTGGCTGACTAATCCGAAACATCTCCGAGGTCGAGCGATCTCAACTTTGCCCTCAAAATATCCAGTTTCACGGCCTCGAGGCGGAGCGTAGACGGAGCCGCTTCGGAACCCCCTCCCCCAATAACGGGGCCTTGTCCAATAAATCTATTAGCGGCCCGTCGCCCTAAGCGCTGAGTCTCGATCCGAAGCAGGCAAACTGCAGTTGGAGCTGTCAGGTTAGCTGCATCAAAACTTTTGCCAAAGCTGAAACGGATCGCATTTAGCAAAAAGGAGTCAGCGCAATTACACTGTTGTAAAAATGTTTCTTCGCTCCATAATTATCTAAGAAATCTCTCAGAATAGCAAAAAAAATTTCCTTCCCACCAAAAAATTGTTAATTTCAAGGGAAAATTATTGAGTAAGTTTTAAAATTGTACATCTATTGAGTATTTTTTAAGGGAGAGAAGTCGCAAAATTTTGAAAACACTGAAATCGCACTGGTTCCTTTTGCTAGAAGCAATCCAAATAACGGTTCGATGGTGAAATTTATAGTGCTCGACACACGGAGCTGCGAATAATCGCTTTGCTCCATGATTTGTCTCCTTTGTGAACGGTCGTAGTCGTTTTCACGAAATTTTCAAACTTCCCAACCGATAGGAGGCAAAGAAAAAATGGGGCGATCCTATTGGTAGATGCGGGACAAAGAACGTAAGCAATAGACTGACTGAAGGTAACCCTCAGTTTAATTTTTTTACAAGAGAATATTTGTGCAGATTCCTGAGAAAATTCTAGGTAATTTCCAATCCACCGAAATTTGCACAAAAATCACACGGGCACAACCGTTTTCATGTGAAAAATTAAATTGCCCAATTAAATTTGACAATAGCTGGTCTGAAATCGATAGATAAAGCGAAAGACACACGGAACAAATATATAAATGCATCGATCCTGCCGGTGGAAACGGGTGTTTACCATTGACAAAGGAGACGCGTAAAGACTAAAACGTTGTGTGAACATCGTCAATGCGTGAGATACAACTATTCGAACTCGGGTGTATGCCGCAGTATCAGCCCTATTTGAAGGCGTTTTGAGCGCAGTGGATTACCTTGCTCCGCGGTCTTGGTCGTGATGCAGCTAATATGTTCGACCGCAAATGTTTTCCGCTCAAAGATATCGATATAGGATCTTCCAATAGTAAACGTATGATTTTCTCTACAGTTAAGCAGGCTGATTATTGAAATCCATAGACAAAGCGTCGGAAAAAGAAGATATAAAGGGAAAATGGAGTGCTCTTATTAATTGTAGAAGCGGAACAAAGAGGGCACGTAATAGACTAACCAACGGTAACCCACGAAAGACCCAATGGTTAGTCCATCATCTTTTATCTTAGTTTATAATAACCACTCGTTCCAACGAATAGGACTGCTCCATTTTCCCTCTGTCTTATTCTTTATCCTTATCTTCGTCCATCAATTTCAACAATCGGAAACTCAGCCTCCAGGAGCTTTAGTCCTTTATCCCACGGACGGTGACAAATCGTCGCTTGGCTGACATGAGGGCGTAACTACACATTGAGATGAGACCGGAAAAGCACTGGAAGGTATGGAAGACAGGGTTCATTGCAGAAAGTAGTTAGGCCCTTTATGTCAGGTTGGCGACGAAATATATATTTCTTTTACTTTCGAGGGAGGATCGGCCTCTAAAGCGGAACCGTTGATTTGAGAACATTCCCCCGAACTGACACACTTTCGTTTACGGTGGGGTTCGGCGTCGAAGGAGAGAACGTGATTCCTCTGAAAATTAACGATGAGCAAATTGCGTCCGAACTAAAAGGCTCCGACCATTAATTACCCCGTATTACTATACCCGCCGTTGCAACATCCTCTCGCGGTGTAACTTAAGGCCCATCTTAAAATTAAATCACGCTGGAAGACGGAGTTCTAGGTATCCTTTCACCTCAATACGAGCCAGAGGAAAAGGTTTACCCCTTCTCTCGTAACAGTTACGCCATGTTTTACTAAACCCCTTTCTTTTGCTTGTCAAAGTGGCATTTTCGTGGGTACTAGCACCAAAATATTGAAAAGTTTTGAAAAAATTGCCCTAGGCAACATTTCTTGCGTGACATCTCAATATGATTTAAAAACTGTCATGAAAATTGATGACCGAAGTGCGAAACCACGTATCTCCTTTTAGGACGTTGCAGACCTCCTGTTGTACTTTATTTTTTATTTGGAAAACCAGTCAACTTAATTTCTTAAAAACTTCCTTGATCTCTCTTCTCTATTAGCAGAACAATCCGCAGAAATTTCTAGATTGCTAGCTGATTTGTATCTCCTCGAAAAAGTAAAATAGGAACCGATGTTTGGATTGCATTTAGCAAAAATGAACCAAAAGCATTGCAACGATGTAAAGATTGTGCAACATCATTCTTTGCAATAAAATTTCTGAAATAATGAAAAGAATACGAAATTCACATGGTAATTTTGTCTAAAATTTACAGTTTTTAGCGAGTAAAATGGAAACTGTTAATGGACAAGCAGGTTTTCTTCCAAGACAAAAGGAGTTGCACAATCTTCGCAACATTACAAAGCTCCTGGTTCCTTTTTGCAAGATGCAATCCATTTTGAAACACCACAACGAAGTTACGTGGTTTCGCACTTTAGCCGTGAATGGGGATGTTGCATGTGTGAGGAATTTGCGATTTGACCGTTGATTCTTATGGAAAAGTTCGCGAGAAACACGATGGTGCCACTGGTTTTCTCTGAAATCAACTCCCAAGCTCAAAAACAGCTCTCAAGTTGAGGCCCAAATGGAGGGTATATCCCACGCTATCCTGAGAGTCCACCTCTACATCAAAACAAACTCTCCATGCAAAGATAGGGAGCAAATACATTAGCAGGGTTGCCGTGTTATCAGTTTTGGAGTCCCCAAATATAGTGGCAGCCCTGTCAATGTATTTGCTCCCTATCTTTGCACGGAGAGTGTGTCTTGATGTAGAGGTGGACACTCAGGATAGCGGGGAATATCCCCTTCATTACGCTCTCAACTTTGAGAGCTTTTTTTGAGCTTGGGAGTTGATTTCAGAGAAAACCAGGGGCACCGTCGTGTTTCTCGCGAACTTTTACATGAGAATCAACAGTCAAATCGCAAATTCCTCACACATGCAACATCTCCATTTTCCGATGGAAATTTGACGGAATCCAAAGGCAACGTCGCCGAATTTTTCTACGACGGAAACGGCGCGAAATGGTGTCGGAGGCGAAAGGAGTGTCGGAGTGTCGTAAAGCTGGTGTCGATAACGGTTTCGGATAAAAGTGCGGCTGTGCGCTGCGCCGCGCCGCGCGAGCGTAATTTAGAGCGAGCGCATCGGGCGCATCGGGCGCCTACGTGCACGGCCTAATAAAATTTAATTTAAAGCTCTATTGCATCCATTTAGATAACGCTACGTTTTGTTTCGTCCGGGCACGTTTCGGCCCCGTGCGCAGTGCACAGTGCACACTGCACAATGTGTTGTCGAACTATTGACTTCCACCGCCTCCCACGTAACGGCGTATCTCACTTTTCGCATGGGACCCGGAAAGCGTGGAGTCATACCAAGCACAGGGCTCACGTGGGAATTAGGTATGGCCTTACGTCTGAGATTTTAACGACCTTCCGGAGCGTGAGTCATCGTCACAGCCTGGTCGTCGATCAGTACACGCGGGGAGCGGGGAGGGTGAGGAGGGTCCAGTGGTACCGATACGTGATTGCAAGCGGCGGTGGTTCTTGTCAGGTGGTACAACTGTTTCTCATTTTATTTAAATCTATTGAGTCTGTTCTCTTGGACTCGGGATTTTAGGACTCCTAGCATGTGTCGGACGAGCAGCCGTAGTAGAATCCGTTTAACTTAGAGCCTTAGTTTTTGACGAGTTTTACCCTTGTGGTAAAAAAGCGAAAGACTTTTGATAAGGGCGCAACCGAAATTGAAGAAAAGAGAAGGGCAAGAAAAAAGAAAAACAAAACAAATAGAAGAAAAAGAACAATGAATATAGAGGGAGGAAAAATGGAGGAGAGGAAGAATGGTGAAGAGAAGGAGGTGTTGGAAAATTGAATTCTTCTCCTTCCTCTTCCTCTTCATCTTCATCTTCCTCTACATCTTCTTCTGACTCTCCTTCTAAAGTTTCTTCTTCTCTTCATCCTTCTCTCCTGCAGTTTTCTTCTTCTACTTCCTTTTCCTTTTCTTTTACGTTTCGCTTTCCGCTTCTTTTACTTCTCGCCTTCCTCTTCCTGCACTCTTTTTTTACTCCTTCGATCCCCTCTTCTTTCCTATTCTTCGTCTTGGCTTTGTCTTAAAATTTATTTATTTATATTTGTATTCATTCATTAACTATTATGTAACATCAGCATGTACTTTGCTAAGTGCAAACTCGTCGGAAAAGCTACATGAAAGTAGGCTCATTTCATGACCTGTGAAAAAGTTTTGAATTTTTCCCACCGACTTTTACGTTGAGATCGATATTAAGTGTCTCATAAAACACAGAGGAAACGATTTTCCTTATAGTTATTGGACCAATTTTAGATTTTTGAAATCATAATTGCCCAAGCTCTAATTTTGTCGAGGGCTCATAATAATGAGTTTATGAGTGAACGTGACAAACTTTGCCTGTTCCGAAATGAGTCCGTATCATTTGATACTGTTGTTCAGACAGCAAAACAATATTGCTCCCTTTCTCAGCCATCGCTTTGTGTCTTCTTTAATTAAAATTAAAATTTATTTCATTTCGAAAGTTGCGCATGTTTAATTAAAAATGCCATCATTTTGATGTTAAGTGTGAAAAGTTCTTTTTGATTCATTTAGATTTATTATATTTTTGTTTAAGGCGAGGACCCAGAATACTAAGTTGCAGGGTTGTCAGGACGTTTGTTACAATTGCGACCGTTTAAACGGCTCAACACCCGTACATTGGTTATTTTATTCGGATTTCTTTGATTTTATTTATTTATTATCAGTTTTTTTTTTTCACCTACTTGTTTTTGGAGAATGAAAAAATCCGCTCAAAATTTGACCATACTTTGACAGAGTTCAGATGAAACGAACCCATCTTTACTGTTCTCGACTTGTATAGAAAACCGCAGAAAAGTGTCATTTTGGTACTTGTCAAGTAATTTTTTAACTAAAATCTGAAACATTGTAAAGACTGTAAAATGTCAGTATTGAGAGTTTGAAGCACCAGAAGAATTAGTTTTCAAAAGTAAAGAAAAACTCTTTGGGGATCGAATTTTTTTATTCTATATCTTGGATTCTTATTTTTATTGATCTCACTACGATTAAGCAGGCGTCTGATCGATTTCACCTAAAGAAAAATTGATTCAAACACACATAAATGAAATGGTATAAAATATTAAATATAGAAAAAGTTTTGAAAAAATTCTAAAAAATTTAAAATATTACTTTTGTAGTAGGTAATTGAGAAATAATTATTAATTTCAAATTGAAATTAAAATGAGATTTTCAACATGAATTTTGTCTGTATTTTTTATGAATTTTGTCTTTTGAAAACCTGAATATTTCTGGTGCTCCAAACTCTCAATACGGACATCTTACAGTTTTTAAAACGTTTCAGGTTTTAGTTAAAAAAATCGCTTGACAAGTACTAAAATGACAGTTTTCTGCGGTTTTCAAAAAATTGAGAACTGTAAAGATGGGCTCGTTTCATCTGAACTCTGTCGAAGTATGTTCAAATTTTGAGCTGATTTTTATCATCTTATGGGATTTCTCACGTAAGTATCAATAGCTGACTCAAATTCGCCCAATAATGGGAATCGTCCGTTTCGATAAAATACGCCCCAAATCACAATGCATACGACTCTCAGGATCGTAGCATCCATCCTTTCTAAGATAGGTCCATACTTGGGAAGTTGGCCGAATATCACGTTGGTCACCGGTCAGCGACGAGGCGCCCGGATCCCTGAGGGATTATTCCTGAGCGGGAGGCGAATTTCATCACTATCCGAAGGGTTGGTAGGGGGGGTAGGGGTTCGCGGCCCCAAAATTCCTCCGGCAATCACGGTGAAAGATTAATTTTTCCCGGAAACTACGGTCCGCGCGGCTGTGATGAATGCATTTAGCTGCAAGATATTTCGGATCGGTGAATAATTAATCGCCGACAGCAAAACAATCGATTCACCTGCTTCGATAGAATCGATTGTTTTACGTGCGTTTAGATGGGCGAAACCCCGGCGAATGATTCCGCTTGGCTCTGGGATGGCAACGGTATTCCGGGGCTCGTTCGACGTTGCCGTTGTGAGGGGGTTTCTCCGGTGATGGGTTGTGAAAATGCGGGGTTTGGTGAGAGATATGACAACGGTGCGGCGTGATTAATGGCTCGTGATTAAAAGCCCCGATGCAGAGCCATGAGCCATGAGCCATGCTGCTTTGCACTTAAGAGTATTGCCCTGGGTCCCCGAGTTACCGCGATCGCATCCTTGATCTGCCAGCGCCACCCTCCCGAAGCTTAATCTGTTCGATATGCAGTCTGTTCCCAGCGTAACATTTGACCTCTTGATCCCGAGAACCTCCTATTAAGAATGGTCTCTGCTCTCTCCTCCTCATGCAACCCGGAGGAAAAACTGTGACCCTATGAACCACAAGCACGGTTACTTGATGACCAAAGGGGTCATCCTTAACGCACTTTTTTGGCAATTATTATCTTATTGGCCAGCCGCCCCCCCCCCCCCCGCGCACCGTGCTGTGCGCGCGATGCGTTAAGTATTCCTACAGTCTTGTAGGCGCTAATATGCGGTCCACGCCAACTGACCGACTGCATTGCATTTGGTGCAATGCGAGAAGTATTCATACAGTCTTGTAGGCGCTAATATGCGGCTCACGCCGACCGCACTGATTGGCGCAATGCGTGAAGTATTCCTACAGTCTCGCAGGCGCTTAAATGCGTTTAACGCCGGCCGCAGTGTGTTAGGCGGGAATATTCGAACTCGCATTGAAATAATCGCGGCATCGAATGATACCTACCTGCAGGTCGATTGTTGAATCGTTATCGAATGATTCTGATCGATAACTCCCTATCTTCACAATGCTATATATCGATCAAGGTCATTCGATAACGATTCAACAATCGACCCGCAGATGACCTATGTTGTGTTTCGACGCCGTAAGAGCCCCCCCCCCCTTGTAACGCTTTTGCGGCATAAGTCCCTATTCTTTCACGCGTGAGAACCAAATGGCGTAATGGCGTTGTCCAATGTCCATTACAAGTACCCGCTTCTTCCTACACGATTGCTTCAATGCTTCATTTTCCCATTGTCCTCTTTGTCTATAGCTTTGTCTATCAATTTCAATAATCAGCCCGCTGAACCAGAGAGAAAATAATATACTCACCATTGAAAGATTCTATATAGTTTCTTTCGAGCGGCAAACTTTTGCGGTCGAACATGATAGCTGCATCACAAGCCTAAATCAAGCCGATGCAACGCGCTAAAAACGCCTTCAAACAGGATTGATACTCCGGCATACACCCGAGTTCGAATAGTTGTATCTCATTCGTTGGCCGATGCTACACAACGCTTCATAAAGGAAGCCTTCAACAATAGGATCGCTCCATTCTCTCTTTGTCTATCGAATCAATGATGAAACCTCAATGTCCATCTTCAAAAATAAAATAAAAAATAAAACTCAATTGAAGAATTTAAACACACACATTTTTTTAAACTTTGTGTCTCTGAATGAAGTCGACTCCGATTAAAACGGTCCAATTAGACATCTCGGGCTGAAGGCTCGAGAAAACTCGTTGCTCCTCTGACGTAATCACGCAACTCCCATTTCAAGATGAGTCTTATTGCCCATATGTCTGCGTGCTTTATGGGGCTCACGTCGAGATGACCCTACTTCCATCCTCCGGAGGATCTAGAAACTGAGCCCTCGTTGCATTACCGAGCTGAGAGATTTTCCGCTAGCGAACGGCGGAACGCAAGCGACTTGGGGGTAAAAAGCAAAGCTTCATTTTACTCGTTGGAGCGTAAGATCACGGAGTTACGGTAACGCCGGATCGCCCGGAATAACTCCAGCGTAACTTTCATTCATTCCCTTTCATTGATTTCATTACGTTAAATCAACTGAGTCCTCGATAATTAATTCACCTCCGTTGATCTCAGCCCCTCCCCTCTCGCAACCACTTCAATTTTTCCAAAGCGAAAAACTTTTATTAATCCATCCTGACTCGACAAATTTAATTGTTATTCCGAGTTTGAGGTTCATGACAGCTGTGTAAACCCGAAACCGAGGATTTTTAAAGGAATTTTCGAAGATATTCGTGAATACGAGGACTTCTAGGACATACGTACAATTTTATGGTCCCTAAAGAATATGCGCTCAAATAAGAATTTTTTTTGTCATTCTCAGTTACGTAATGTATGAATGGGCAAATGTATCACGTATGACGTATTATGAATGACATTTTGAAATTCTTCATAGAGAGAAACAAAAAAGAAACATCCAAATTCTCTTCCGCAAAACAACCAGAGGTCGCGAAATTCAAGGACTTTCGACGCATCTGGTAAGTTTTCGAAATTAAAAGATATTCAAGCATTTGAAAATTTCAGAAAGTTTTCAAATGCTCATTCGAGAGTTTGTCAAGGTATGTGTATTCGTATATATTCTGTAGCTAGATCCTTTTCCCAAAGACAGTATCGTATACATATTGTGACGGTATTATCAAAAATATTTCGAATGAATACCTGGTTGCTGTGACTATTCGATTTTTTTAATTCAAAATTTTGATGTGCGAATAGCGATGTAGAACTACCTCTCGTGCTTGCACAACACCTCGAGTAAAACGCCTTCAATATGAAACGATACTTCCACTGCTTACGCACGAGTTGGAATAGTTGCTGCATGAAATTAAACGTTAAATCGTACAAAGGTTTTAAGTTTTCTCGACTATTAAGTGGACGAATTCAACTGGAATCAGTGTTTTTACAGCAGACTTTTCCTGATTTTCTCTCATGCTTTATGTTTCTAACAGAATAGTGAGTACCACTAGAACTCAAAACTTTTTAAGAGAATTCTTCATAGTTTAGAGTGAATTCAAAGAAAGTTAACATCAGTCAAATTCAGACAGACTTACTTTGGTTCAAGCACTGTCCATGTGATCGAGAGCACCTCACATTCTCGTCGTTCTAAGGTCTGTTTTACAAAAAATGTGTACAGTTTAGCATCCACGCGAGATGGCTAGAGTTGCAGTATGAAATTGAAATATCTTTTTGAAAAAAAGGTTGCATGATATTTTTCGGAATTTTCGATGGCTTATTGTGCAAGTACAAAAAATCACTGAAAATTAATAATATAAAATTTGCAGGAATTTCATAATATTATGTAAATCTGATAGCGGCGTTCAAAGATGTACTTACGCACATGCTACTTTCATCACTGGAACGAAAATTTTCAGACACCGTTGGTCGTAGAAAAATAAGGCCGATCCCGGCAAAAATCTCGTAACTTCAATTAAAATATTTGTGTACTTCCGCTGTTCTAACGGATCGGGCGACACCCCGCGGAAGTCTGGCAATCTCGCAGCTGAAGTAAGATGAATATTTGATGTAAGAAAAATCCACCCCGAGAGAGGGCTATCTTCCATCCCGAGGTTGCCAAACTTAATGCAAAAGATAGAATTCCCTCGTATTAAACAACGTATAACATGCACATTTTATTACACAATCTGATAACCTTGTTGTGCCCCCCTTATCATGATTGCCGAACTTAGCTGAAAAGTCACCACGAATGTAGATCCCACGGCACGCTATGACAACCTTGTTCTTTCGCCAGCTCGCTTATTTATTCATCTTTTCGAGGGACGAGAGCGGAACGTTATTATCAAAGAATTCGGTCCCGAAACAGATTAGTCTATTTAATCTGTGCGCGGGTCATTAGCTCTGCGCTGCCTTGCTAAGAAAAAAACACCGTATGCACCTCCGCGAGTTGCCGCACTTCCTCCGATAAAATGTCGATGTTCGAAAAGAATTACGAATATTTTCGCTTGAAATATTCGGGAAGGTGATATAGATCTAATCCTCAATGAAATTCTTCGAAAAATCGAGGGGAAAAAATTGACGGATATCCCTGAAATTTCGTATAATATCAAGAGAAATTTGACAACGTCTAAAGGCTCATACTGCGTTTTTCCTTAGTGCGGGAGTGCGGTAATTGAGACGGCGGAGTGGCGGTCGGTGGAGCGAAGGGACGGCCCGTAAAATATCAGGTGAGCTCTTAACCGGGAGTCGGGTTGACGGGCTGACGGCTTTATTGTTCCTGGGAGTGCACCTCATGTTTGATGCGCCTCGCTCGGTATACTTCCCTCCGAGCCGGATGCCGACGGATTCACCCGTTGTGGCTCCTGCATAAGCGACTTGATGGCGCACCGCAAAAACCGCAGATCCGTACTCAACTTCAGTCGGGGCCGTCCCTAAATTACATAGAGCATATTTTCGGAATTTTTGACACCCCCCCCCCCCACCCCCTTGTGATCGTCAAAACTTGATTGAAGATCGACGCAACTGACCCGCTGACCTACTATATTGCTTGATAACGGATTATATGGATTAACGCCCGCGAGACCAAAGCGCCTTCAATTTTTTGTATATGCAACATGGGCATCCTTCAAATACTAATAGTTGTATTCAGGCGTTGTCATCAACAACAAAATCCATTGATAACGGATTAACGCCTGCGAGGCCAAAGCGCCTTCAATTTTTTGTATATGCAACATGGACATCCTTCGAGTACTAATATCTGTATTCAGGCAATGTCATCAACATCAAAATCCATCCGTTACTTTAATCGAGCACCTCTCATTTGGTGAAAGAGATGCTCTTGTTAATTTTTGCCGTACATCAAAGCGAGGTTCATTGACTGTAGTAACTGAGCCATTCTGCCGTGCTAAGGAAGAACGCCGTTTGAACTTCCGAGAGTTGTCAAATTTCTTTCGATAAGATTTTTGTTTTTGAGGAAACTTATGAAGATTTGTCCTTGACATTTTAAGACACTTTAGATCAAATTGCTAACAAAATTATCTGAGAAATTGGCAGAAAAATATTCCAAAAATTACCTGAAAATTAGTGATTTGCCAAGCTAAAATTGGCAATGCCGGCAGGCTTATACGGAGTTCTTCCTTAACACGGCAGATCAATCGACGATCGAATCGATCTCAACTCCTTCAATCCAATTAAATATCAAGACAGTTTCATCTTCCTAAAATCTAACCCATAATTTCTACCAAGAGAGCATTTATATGTAATATTTAAGAAACCTCCTCTTCGAGATCTTCCAACTCACCCACCCCACGCACCCCGAGATGCCAACCCCCGGATCCCCGCGGCAAATGACCCGTTAAAGTCGCCCCGAAAAACGAGGAAGCGGGGGAGGGATAATGATAAACAAAATAAAAATAGATACCTCCCGAGTCCCTCGCAAATTCCCGGCTTCCGAAACCGATTTTTCACGAGGATTGTCAACTGAAACAATGCGGCCCCCGGGCCCGGAGCGAAACGGCCAAGACACACATCCGCGACTCAAAAAATAGATATTTATTCGTCGGCGAGCCGAGGGGAGCGGGGGGCCTGGTGAGGGGGGGGCCTGGTGAGGGGGGGGGTAACTGATAAGCGTCATTACCAACGGAGGAGTCTCCTGGAGTTTTGGCACGGAATACAAATCTTCACGCATGGGATCACCCCCCCCCCCCCACTTCCCCCGGCGCTCGGCCCTCGCTTTCTTTTGTTGTTAATGGCGAAGATTGAAGATTACAGAAGCGGGAGGAGAGAGAATGAATAAATAGCGGGGAAGGAATAGCTATGGTTTTCAGATTTATCACATGTTCTGTCGGGATTCCGTCAGTTTTCCTTCCTTTCCGCCGGCATGGATCCGTCCCCGCATGAGCCCTGGCGAGCGTGGTGTCGTACGGGCTCCGGGGCTCACCTCGTCGTGCGGTTACGTCTCGGAGTCGGTGGAGCGACGTCTTGAGTTGAATGCACGATAAACAGGACTCGTGCACGCTTCTCCGAGTTGAACGCTTCGAAGGGCAGCATCCGCTATTAGTCAAGCTTCCCCTAAAAAGGGGAGGAAAAGTAGACGGATAGAGACGCGCTGCGGAGCTAAGCATGGGAAGGGTGGAGGGATGGACATGGGGTCCATGAGGGGAGCCGCTAAGATAGCCCGTTCGGGCGAATGGACCAACGCGAACGTGAGAGTACGGTTGCGCTCGTAAAAAACTTTCGGGCCGCTTACGGAACTTACGGAAGGAAAATAGGATTTTGAGTCCATTTTTTTGCGGTACGCGAATGGTATTGTTTTTTTGCCGCAGGAAGCTAGTCAGTAATCAGACGGGATCAACCAGAATTGGCCTAACTACATCAGACGTTGCCAAATTTGGCCTATTCCAGACGAGGGAACAAAACTTCATTCCAAGGTTGCAAAGTTATCTAAAGACAATCCAGTTTATACAAGAGCACGGCTGTGTTACTTGGTTTTTGCTGTGGTCGGAACCAAAATTTATAACAATTTTAGTAGAGAACATCTAACATTCTTCAATAAGAAAAAAAAATCGAGAGATGTTATAGAACGGGGAAGTGAAGTTACGTTATTTTAATTAGGTAACGACGAATTCGAGCTCAAACTCTTCCAAATGTTAGACTCCTTATTTTATTTATTTATCGATTTATATATATATATTTTTTTCGTGGTTATTTAGGCTATATTCTCCGTTGTAAGCTTCAACCATCGATAGAAATCTGGACGATTAACAGACCCATACTCTAGCCCTTTCAAATTTTCAAGGATTAAGGCTAAGTGGAGTCTATTTCAACAGATCCACTCTCCAGTTCCGTAAACATTTGTCGCAAATGCCGAGATTCGAACCTAGGACCTGCTGATGTAGATTCAGACGTGTTGAGCACTAAGCCAACCTGGTCGATACGCTCGTAATTTTCTGAATCGGCTACCGATTTTTGGCACGATGGGCTGATCGTTGTCAAATTTAGTGAAAAATGTGAAAAACGTAAAATCGCATTAATCCTCGTCAACATAGGAAAGGTTTAATTACTACGAAATTTCAGAAGCACGATCTCAGCTTAAAGCGCCTTCAAATCCAAGTGATATTTTTCGCTTTGCCGGGAAGTTAGTTTAGTTGCTTAACCTAACCTCGAAAAAATTGATCATTTACGCCTCGCCACTGGACCAATTAAGGAGAGCGCAGTGGAGGTCTCGCGAACAGAGTCTAATCACCCTAAATTACTCGTCAAATATTGCGGACGGCGATTAAACTTCCGACCACCGCGCCAGGGTGGGAAGTGCCTATTGATTTTAAATAAACTTCATTCGCAAAATCGACCCCCCTTCTCCTATCCCCCTCCTTGTTCCTCCCCCAAGAGCCCACCTCAATGCTTAGCCGGTCGAGTGAGTATAATCGAGCTACTTGTCCCGAAAGGATCCGATCCGGAGGGTTTCGAGCCTCGCAGTTGCAATTAAAGTTTCTAAAAAAAGGTTGGACGAATGCTTAACTTTTGCACTGCAGCTCGTGGATTTGTTCATGGGGAGTTTTTTTCAGCCTCCCCTCTTACTCCGTACCTCCCTTCAACTGTTTCAGTTGAGGCGCGGCGCGCTCGGAAAAACTGACTTCATTTTGCGATAAGGAACTAATAATTTCTGGCACATTTTAAGAATAGTTTACATGCAATTATCAATTTATTTATGCAGATGGGCACTTCCTTAAATGATCCAGAAATAGTTCTTCTCTTGGGACGATGAAGAATATTAAGAAAAAATTGGAAAAATCTCATCGTTTTCTGGACGAAAGAGCGTAACTCCATTCCAAGGTTACAAAATTTGGTTTGAACGATTCAATTTTTTGCAAGAGCAAACCTGTGAAATTTTTGTTTATAATTTGTTTAATTTTCTCCTGAGATTAAGAGAAAATGCAGTGAAACTTCAATTGAAAAAGCCCAGGATTCTCCTGCTAAAGATACGATTTAAGAGGAGAGATTTGGCAACATTGAAATATAGTTACGTTTTTTCGTGAGGGAACGAAGATTTATGCGAAAATGAACTACATGACAATAGAATAATTCAACAGGAAGCATGTGCGTAGGCTTTCTATTCATCTTAATTCTTTTTGATGTTATTAATTTTAACATAGATCTCTTTATCGTAAATACGTCCAATTGTGAGTCATGAAGTCGACTCATTACCGCCTGTGAAAGCAAGAAGTAAAAATGGACAAAGAAAAAAAGATTTCGAAGAAAAGCTGTCAATTTACATTTCTCCATGACCTGCCTGTCATTCAGTGGTCTCTGGTATGTAGACAAATGCACAACATAGATAAATTCATTCAATTGACTGCTAGGACAAAAATACTGCCCATTGGTGAGTGTTCTCAATTCTTTATCACTAAAAGGTAATATCAACTGAGCAAAATTTTACATTTTTTCCCCCTTAGTTGCCGTCCCCTTCTACTGGTTAAGTAATGAGCGACGAAAGTTGTACATAAAAATGGCAACTCTGACACGATGAAGATAGATTTTGAGCCCCAAAGATGAAAAAAACCATCATTGAAAATTTATTCTCATTCAAGGGGAGCTAATGCATAAATTCATACAAACTAATTGACAGCGAATAGTAATTGATTTCATTTCTACTCTAATAATTAATTCATAAATTCAGATACCAAAAATATCGTTATTCATTAATGATGGGGAAAACCCGCAATCTCTAAATGCACCGCATCGGTTTCTTGTTCCTGAAGTATATTTCATTCTTTCAATCGAAAGTTTATTTTAAATGAAAAATTAACGTGAAGAAAAACTCTACCTCATTAAAGATGAACGCACGGGATTTTAAATTCCAGCCGGCTGTCCGTGGACAATGAGCTGAAATCTAAACCAATGAAAATTTCTTTAAAAAAGGGGGAGACGCTTCGATTGAAATAATTGCATCGAAAGCTTCCTCTTGGTTCTAAGATCGGAATCGGAATTAAGGATGAAACCCTTTTCTTTAGATTGTGTATCACCAATTGAAGTTTTTAATTTCCACTAGAGAGAAAATGAACCTACGGATCTAGATATTCTACGAGGTCGAACGATAAACTAAAAAAATGAAGCATAAAATAATGCATGACTCCGGGGCGAGCAGCGAGGGGTTGAAGAGAGAGAGAAGATGGCAGATAAGATGAATTGATGCACACACTGTTCAAATGTAGAAAAGCTGTGGAAATCTAAAGTCAGATAAATTTAGAAAGAATAATGATGAGAGGGGTAAGAGAAAACACGCATGAAAATAGAAAGAGATAAAGAGAGAGAGAGCGAGAGTGAGGCACAAAAAATCGATGATGAAACTGCAAAAACGCGAAACTCAAAAAATGGTTTGAAATGACCCCTCCTAATTTTTTTGAAAGGAGACTGAACCAACGTCATGGCTTGAAATTTTCACAATATGTTCCTCACATAAATAAGAAAAATCACCGTTGATTTAAAAAAATGACGTCCAAAGATTTTATATGTGAAATCTAAAGTATGACAAGAAGTCTGCAACGCCGCAAACCGATATATGCATTTCTGCAGTTTCACCATCGAAATATAGTAGCAATCAAATCGGTACTTTGGAAGAACATATTTTTGAGAAAAATTTCCGTATCTATTAATAAAGTATTTTTGACCCACATCCTAAGTATTCGATATCAAAACTACGCTGAACAAACACTTCGCCAGGGAAACAAAATAGAACTAGTGAACATACCGAAAGTTTTCAGTGATTACCGTTACCAATTTTGCCGTTATCCGGTAATAATGCCTTCCCAGTAATTTTATAGTTTCCCAAGTGGTATAACCGTACTCTCAGTAATTTTAAGAGACTTACTTTTACCGATTGAGGTAGCTTTTTTTCTAAATATTTACCCGATTTCATCAGTCCCTTGTAATTCAAATTTTGGAGCATATTGCACCCTGCTAAATGCAATCAAGTTGAGAACAACTTGGAAAAATGCAATAAATCACAAGCAAATCTTCAAGATTTACTCTGAGTCAGAAATTCTATTATAAAAACTATGAATGTAAGAATTTTGAAAAATCAGCGGGGGAAGAGCAGGCGAAGAGAGGGGGAGGCGTGCGCGGGGTAACTATACTCAAGACAACCCAAAAGGGGGCAAAGAAAGAAAGAGGGGGGTTGGGTTGCAACCGAAATGTAGTGCTATACTCACTTCTCGCTGACTCATCTGCAAAAGACAACCAAATGCCATGTTATTATACGGAAATGGAAACGTGAATAGAACAAAGTGTGAGAAATGGAGCGCTGATAAATGAATGAGGAAGGAGAGATGGATCTCGAATGGAATGGATCACTAGACAGTCTTTGAGACCAAGCTTTTTGATACGTATTTTCTCATCATAAGTGCAAGCACAAAACGATAGAAACGCTAAGAAAGTTCAGAATATGTGAAAAACTTCCGTTTTTTGTATCGGTCATATAAAATTTCTCGCTCTCCGATAACCTATAGTCCACTTCACTACGGAACACAGTTACCATTACAAGTTCTACATTTTTAAAAAACACAAAAACTTTGATCAACACTAACGTACTCACTTGCGTAAATATTTGTTTAAAAATTAAGGGACGCGTTTCGACCGCGACTCCATATTACTCTCATACTTACGCAACTTTCATACTTACGTGAGTGAATACGTTAGTATTTATCAAAAGTTTTGTGTTTTTAAAATATAAACATGGTGCACTTGCAGTACTACGATTTAATAGCTCTCTCAGCCTACTGAATTTATCATAGCAATCTTATGAGTTACGTGCATCAAAGGAGGGGGGGGGGGGGGAATGATTGTGCGACTTAGTTCAAATTATTATTTGTGAAATGCTCATACTTTCATTTTCAACAGCAGATTTGCCTTACTACGGTTCAGGTACTTTTTCTCTTTCGTTAGAATTATGAATCAACACGCTAAATTCTTGCGTGCGAATTGGTTTTACATCGGAATTTTTTTATGGCATGTGCAAGGAATGTTTAAAAGGGAATTCATTGTGTGATATTTTG
Organism: Bemisia tabaci; assembly: GCF_918797505.1. Taxonomy (NCBI): domain Eukaryota; kingdom Metazoa; phylum Arthropoda; class Insecta; order Hemiptera; family Aleyrodidae; genus Bemisia; species Bemisia tabaci. Next base: position 52,901,106 of record NC_092797.1, read on the forward strand.
ATTCTTACCTTGTCTAGTGATCCATTTCATCAAAAATGATGCGAAGCATGCTATTTAATCACAGAATAATTGGAGAAAAACACCGACTATAAGTTTTTTGGTGCGCTTCCGTTGCGGCTCAAAAGGCGAACTTCAGAACCACTTTCGACATTCAATTTTCATTTTGATGAACGCTTTCAATCGACGTCTTGTCTACAGTTTTCCCTTGCATTTGCAATCATTGAAAGTAAGCAAAATATCATGTTGCCGACTTTCACATCGTGATCATCTCAATTTAATAGAACAGATTGACAAGATGAAACTCAAATCGTAAGACATAATTAATATTTCTCCGTTTTGACCGCGAAGTTTTGAATAAACGATTGTGATGGTACTTAATTCTCTCAAAATATTGCTCACTTTGATTCCAGTAAGGTCATGTTTTCTTTTCTTATTCTTCTCCCTACGATCCTGATATTTCTTAATTTTGTTCCCCTCTTCGCTGATTCTTTACTGTTTTCATTCCCGTTCTTTGAAATTCCATGAGTCGACCTGTGGACCAGAACCAGAGTTTTGGAGCCACCGCCCTAGAGAACCACTCACGAACAATGCCACCAGCGGATCATTCCTCACTTACGTTATCTTCATCACATTTGCCTTTCAAGGAAGCAGTAATTTTTCTGCGATTTTTTTTTCTTGATGGGAGGGGAATGGTGCATTAAGGGACTTATATTGGTGAATAGTTGCTTGGGAGGCCGTGACGCAGCGTGCGGCCAACCTGCGCGCAACTGGCGCCTACAAACCTAAGGGGATACTTCAAGCATTGCGTAATGCGTGAAGTATCCCCTTAGGTTTGTAGGCGCCAGTGCGCGTTTCGTGCCGGTAGCACGCCGCTTCGCTCTGTGTTAGGCTTTAACATTTAAACTCGCCGAATCAGCATTAATCGACTCATGATTTTGAAATTTTAGCACACCCTGCATAAATTATTCTTATATAAATTGATGGAGGAAAAATTATATATTAGAGGAAAACGTAATATTTGTTTCTTAAATATTAAGGTGGCTCCGTGTCAAATATAATGATTTCTATAGCACTATAATTTTTCGGGAAATTCAAATTTCCCGTGATCAATCCAAACTAAACACGTTAATATCTTAGTTGGGAGTTAATTTTAGTAATTTTTGCTGGGCAAATTGTGTTCAACGTGAAATTAGTTAAGAAACATAAATCAGAATGCTCAAACTCGAACCTTTTCTACTGGTCCACTCTTTGCCAATTTATTCAACACGAGATCGATGGAATGTACGTGATTCGACATCTGTGCTTGACGACTGAAATAGTATATAAGGGCCAGGGAACCCACTCTAGAGCACTTAAATGAACACTAATGGAAGTTCGAATTTTTTCTGAAATTTTTTGCATATTGATAAGCCATTAGCTCGATCAAATACACACCGAACACGGTACAACGTTTGCTCCTGACGGCTGAAACAACCTGCGAATGCGGAAAGAACCGACGCACACTGGACCGAATCAATAGGAGGAGTCGGACAAAGTCTGAAAACTTCAGAAGCTTATATTTCCAAAAACGTAAGACAAAAAAGTTTAAGAGTTGTTTCATTGGTAATTCCGTGAAATTGTCTTTCAGGCACCCCCCTTGAATGAATTCGTGACGAAATCAAAATCAAAATTTGAAATTTGAGCCAAAAATTAAAGGTCCGACTCCTTCTATTAGATCGTTCCAGTGTGCGCCGCGAGACTATTTAAATGAGCGCTAATGGAAAAGCGAATTTTTTTCAGGAATGTTTCGCGAATTGATTAGCCGTCAGATGAATAGAACACCCAGGATTCGACACCTGCTCATGTCGGTTGAAACACTCCGCTCGTGGCGGAAAGAGTTGACGTAGTTCTACTTTAATCGCCTATAACGTAACGGCCGTATCTCTATAACCGTGTGAGCCCTAGGATGCATGTAATTATATGTGAAAAGGAGCTCACGCGAAAAGGTGGAGTGACGTAATGAGGTGCGAACGGGGGCAGGCTATGCAAGCAGGATGTCGGAACAGAAGCCGCTTTTTCTATAATTAATCACTGGCTCAGCCATACTTGTTGATTTTCACATGGGGGTATTTATGCTAAAAGGAACTATGCGCATAGGCTTTGCGCGCGACATAGTTCCTTTTAGCATAAATGCGTCCACATAATCGAGCATCGAGCACTCGTCAGGTTGAGCAGCACGTGTGCATGGCGTTGCACCTTCCGTCCGCAACGAATCGTGCCAAAATCCCACGTCGAGGCCACGTGAAAAACGGAGGTTTTACATGACGATCTGGCAACTTCGCCTCGAAAATATCCCTACGTCAGCAGCAGACTCGCCCCCGAAAGCTCACTATCTCCGCTGCACTGGCATCCACCATCAATGCCAGCTTGGCTAAATATCAAGTTTATATGGCGCTTTGGGAATCAATATAGACCACACTGAAAAAAAATATAGAATTTACCATTCCTTCACGCTGTATTTCACACAGCGTCAATTCAGAGTCAATTCTGCCTGAAGAAAGGTAAACGTTACTATATACTGATACAGGTAACCATTCTTTTGGCAGAATCGACTTGAAGATTGGTAGAATTTACCATTCCTTCACGCTGTGTGAAAAACAGCGTGAAGGAATGGTGAATTCTCCCAATCTTTTTTTTTTCAGTGCACACTTTCCGATAAGGAACTACTATTTCTGACTCATTTTATAAACAACATTTGTGCCATTAAATTCAGTATTCGGATAGGTATTTGTATTAATGAGCTGGATACAGTAGTTCCTTATCGCAAAATGCAGTCCATGTATCTGGCTGATTGTTAAAGATTTGGGATAGGCTTACGTCCCATAGGTTTAGGGGATGTAACCGTCTAAAACCTCGGGCCAATCTTACCCTACGTTTTAAGACCATATTTAATAGTACCGAGATAGTTTCCAGGTTTAACTAGGGCTGAGTTGGTTCGTAAACTATACTCAGAGTTAAAATTAAAGAATTGTATGAATCTCACTAACTCCATTAGAAATCTACGGTATTAACTCCAACATTTTAATCAGTAAACAACACTGATGCTAGGTGCGACCTCAGTCCACGAGTACTTTAAGTTGAGTATCTGGAGGGTAAATGAGTGTTCTACGAATTTCAGGACAAGAGACGCTCAAAAATTTACATTCTGAACAGGTTTATAGTGGTTTGAAGAATGGGGTTCAAAGAACGTAGCTTTAGAACAAAGTAAATTGAAACTCTAATCTACTGTGTTACGGAGACAAACCTGTCGGATTATAATGCAACTTTACGTAATCTATTGCCTTGAAAATGAACCCAGCGGCTTGCGACGTACTTGTTTAGGATACTAGCGCGCCTTATCGATCGAGCATTCTCGATTATTTTCATTCCCTGATAAACTCCTGATTTTTCCTGCTTTTCACGGAAAAGTCCCGCGACGAAAACTCAGGATTATTTTCTATTCTAAGCTGGATTCTTCTGGAATAACAGGATTTTGCACCCGAGTGCGATGCTTGAATCAATTTTCTTATCTTGGGCCTCGCTTATCAAGGCAAAGCCAAGATGGACCACAAACGAATTTTTGCGATTTTTTACGGAAAATCGATGACTTTTCGGAATTAAAATCGGGTTTGCTCCATCCGAGATCGGAGATATGTACCCAACATGATTGGAGCACATCGACTCTTACGTATTTTTATACGTAGAATCGATCTATAACCTCGATAAGTCGATATATCGATCAATTGTATTGAATTTTTGCGATTTTTTGCGGAAAATCGATGGTTTATCGGGATTGAGATCGGTGTCCAACCTTAAAAATGATTCTACGTGTAAAAGTACGTGGAAACGGCGTGCTCCGACCGTGTCAGGTGCATATCTCCACCCTCGGACCGTTAGTAACCAATTTCATTCCTGTTCAAAAAATCGATTTTCCATAAAAATCACAAGAAGTCAATATGACCAGCCAATGTATCGACTCGTCGACTTCTTAAAAATTGATTTTGCGAGAATAATCACAAACGAATCGATGTGCTCCAGTCACGTCTGGTAGATGTTTCCAATGCCAGTCCAAAAGAACCATCGAATATCCGTAAAAAATCACAAGAGTTGTGTATGTCAGATCGATATATCGACTCGTCGACGTTTAAAATTGATTCTACGTGTAGAAATACGTAAGAATTGATGTGCTCCAATCCTAAAGGGTACATTTCTCCGATCTTGGATGGAGAGACACCGATCTCAATCCCGATAAACCATCGATTTTCCGCAAAAAATCGCAAAAATTCAATGCAATTGATCGATATATCGACTTATCGAGGTTATATATCGATTCTACGTATAAAAATACGTAAGAGTCGATGTGCTCCAATCATGTTGGGCACACATCTCCGATCTCGGATGGAGCAAACCCGATTTTAATTCCGAAAAGTCATCGATTTTCCGTAAAAAATCGCAGAAAATTCGATACAAACTTAGAAAAATCGATTCGTCAACGTTAAAAATCAATTCTACGTATCAAAATACATAAGGTTACGTGTGCTTCAGTCATTTCAGGTGCATTTATTCATTCATGAATCGAAATTTCAAAAATAATTGCACCTCGTTAAGCAGAAAGGAGCCACGTCAGCTATTGCTAAATTTAATTGGGCAATTAGTTTTTTTTTCTTATGAGAACGGTTGTACGGATTATTGTGCAAATCTCAGTGAATTTTCTGCATGGTGCGAAGCAAATTCCTCAAAATTTTCAAAGTTATTCGCACAAACATTCTCTCGTAAAAAAAAATTAATTTTCCCAGTTAAATTAGGCTATAGCAGATGTGGCATCATTCCTTTCTGCTAAACGCGGTCTAATTGGCTCTCGAAGTGGTGAGACCAGAAATTCCCGGATTTTAGCTGCAATTTTGTGACACGCTCCCTAATTTACCGGAATATTTTTTGTACTCTAATAGACGCCAATGCTTTTCCAGGCTCTCTTATTCCTGCTTAAATGTGCGAAAGAATTTCCCGCCGGAATCTCAAAATCCGATTTTTTGAACCGAACCGACATTATAACAGTAACCGCTCTGGAAACTGAAGTTTTCACCTCTGCGGACGACCTTTATTCCCTGGACGGTCACGAATAAAGCTTCGGAAGAACAAACGTGTTGCGAGCAGGAGAATTTCCCGATTTTATTAAGCTTTGAGAAACACTAAAACACTCTGCATAATTTACTTTACAATTCATCTGCACCGGGAAGTGAACCCGTCAGATATATCTTCACGTTGATTTCTTCCTGGAGTGCTCTGTCTGAGAATCCCCTTTATTCTCCTCCCCCTTCCCCTCCCCCGAAAGTGAGTCGAGAAGCCCGGCCACCAATCCAAGCACTTGGTACGCCATGCTGCCGAGCTAAGGAAGAAAGCTGTAAGAACTTTAAGAGGTTGCCGAATTTCTTCTGATAGAACATTCCGTTTCCAGGAAATTAATTGATATTTTTCAATGTAATTTTCAGGTTTACTGGAGAGTGAACTCGAGAATATTCAATGGAAAATTCGAGTGGAAGTAGCTTTAAGTTTTTCCGAAAACTCGAGTTTTATCAAATTCAATTTGGCATCGTCTGCGGTGTTTTCCTTTGGCACGGATATGCACCAGGGTGCCTCTCTGTCGTCCTCAGCAAGGACGCCGTATGATCCTTCAGACATTGCCAAATTTCCTGGAAAATTTGACAATATTTTTCATTCCATTTTTCACAGAATTTTGTTGGTAATTTGATCTAAAGAGTCTGCAAATTTCAAGGAGAAATATTTACGACTCTCTTCAAAAATAGATATTTTGTGACAGATAAGTTGGCAATATTTGAATGCTTACAAGGCGTTTTTCCTTAGCACAGCAGCACTGACATCCAGATTAATTCGCGAGCCAACGCAATGCAGGTCAGGTCACCGCTCATAAAATCCAGCAGCCTCCGCTGGTGCCAAGTCGTTTACGGGCATAGAAACCAAAGACATGGCGTGCCTTCCGATAATTATATCGATTGCTCTCCCATTTACACCTATGGAAAAGGATCGATAAACAGGGTGTTCGCAACGACCACTTGAAAATCGATTCTTTACCATAACTTCAAAGGGGAAAAATATCGATAATCGATCATTCACACCTCGCTACTGATAGAAACTCATATTTACGGTCGTTTCCAACGGTGATTTGGTAGCAAGAAACAGGAGGACATGGAGATATCAGATAAGTTTTGCTGAACTACTGATTTCAGTTAAAGTTTTTGGCAGGAAATGGATCAACTACGCCGAGAACCTCATTTTCAGCTGTTTGATCTAAAAAAATATCTCGCTTGTAAAACCTACATGAGTCTGTCGTACGCAGTACAATGATACAGCCAAATAAATAGACCTCTCTGTAAAATCCTACGGAAATCACAATGGGCACATCGAAAAAGTCTGAAATCACTCTTAAGTGCGAATCTCACAATCTGGCTCGAATAAATTAGGAAAGCGAACAAACTTTACAAAATGACGCTTGATCATTGAATTTCGACGAAAATTATTAAAAATTACTTAATAACAAAAAAATACACAAAAATAGCCCGAATATTTTGACCAAAAAACCCAAGAAAACGGGTAATCAAAGCTAAAACAACAAAACACAATGCCTGGGACGTTTCTCGTCCTCACCTTTTGTTATCATTAAGTAGGGATCTGGGTATTTTGATTTTTGTTTCCTGTCGAGGAGGGGGTTAAAACTATACTCCGAAATGCCCCAGGATTTGTGTTAAGTTGTTTTAGCCTTGATCATCCGTTTTCTCGTGTTTTTTAGTTCACTTACTTAGGTTAATACTGGTAAGTGATACAAATATACAGTTGGTGAGAGTTCGTTACAATATGATTGAGGGTTGCTACATCTTCAAAATTGATGAGATTTGGCAGCGATGCAGCGACAGCCCAAGTTTCAAGTCAGGGTCTCCTTTGCCAGAATCCGGACGGTGGAGGGAAGACAAGGCTGGGGCGGGGGTGAGGCGGGGGTGGTAATGGCGGAAAGAAGACGCAGTGTGTGGAAAATCTTCATTTTACGCCTTTTTCCTCTCCGCTGATTTGATTACTTCTGCTTAATTTACAAACATTAATTCTATCACCGGACCTATCTCCTCTCCACCCACACACGTACGTGACGCCTGGGACACCCCGCTCCCAGGTCATTCCCTCTAGCCAGACTTTTAACCCTGACGTTAAATTTTAACGCTTGGCACATCCATTGAATTCCCCAACGTTCAAGCCGCAGATTTTATCAAGATCAACAGCTTTTCGGCTTTTCGAGCCGGTGGAAGAACTGGAGTTTTTTTTTCAACCCGAGAACACTGTCTTTACATCATAAAATTTACCGATAGTTTAATAATTATAACATCATGCAGAATTTATTTTGAAAAGTGTTGGTTCCTTTTCTTGTCACACTATAGCTTTCTTCGTTACAGGACATGATAATTGACCGCAAAAGATTCTTAATCTATGGTCAAGTAAGTAACTCAAAAAATTTTGAACTCACCCCGGAAAGATTTTTTGAATGAAAAAAATTAAAAAATAAAAAACATCTGACAAATTGATACATCACAAGTAAAAAAACAAGAAGAAAAACCCAACGAGAATATGTTGGAAAAGTGTGCCGAATAACTAAAATGTGGGACTCATACCTACTATTTTCATGTCTTTGCTATTTGTATCAATTAGTACTTTTTGCTAAGTTTGAGAGTAAATATTGATTCATGAATTAACGCTTAAAAATGTCGGTCAGAGGCACAATGGACCGCTAAACAAAGTACGAATTTAAGTATTCAGATACATGATTCTTAACCAAAATTTCACAATGGACACTATGCGCGCAACGGAAATTACTGAAATCGACGCCAAACGATGATATTCAATGTTTTTTTTATGCGGAAATTCAAACCTTCCGCTCATGAAGACTACGAGAGTCACATCGCGCGCTAAACGTTACCATGACAATATCTGCGATATAAAAATCTGGCAGCCTCAATCTTGACGGTTTGGCTCAGCTATAACAAATCGTTTATAGTTTGAACAACACAGGGTGAAAAATAAACACTGCGTGATTGAGAAGCTTGCCGAAACTGTTGTAGTGCGCGATTTGACTCACGTGGAGCTGTGAGTTTCTTGTGAGCGGGCAGTCCAAATTTCCCGTAGCCAATATATAATAAAAACGTCAATGTATTCGTTAGGAGTTAGTTTCAGTAATTTTTGTTGCGTGAATCGTAATCTACGTGAAATTTTGGTCAAGTATCATGTGTCAGAATGCTTAATTCGTACCTTGGCTAGTGGTCCATCATTCGTGCTTGATAGATGTCCATACATTGAGAGGTTACGGAGAAAAAATTCAAACAACGGAGACCGACTACGTCTTCCCCATCCTCGGTTGTGTTGCTTACGTAGCTCTTGAAGAACAACTAAGAATTTGACAATAAATAGGAAACACATCATGGATGTAAAGGCAAGGCAAGGAAACGCTGTGATCACGGCGTAGAGATACAACTATTCGTGCTTGATGGATGTCCGTGTTGCGTCCGCAAAATTGAAGGCGCGATGGTACGAAGCGTGAACTCGGAATATTCGGCTCTAAGCCAACAATGAAGCTTCGCTTGGATTAGGGGTGAACCATTTAAAAAAGGCCCGAATACGTCTTTTCAATCTTTGGCTACGTTGACACTCGATTTGTTCTTTTTTTTCGACATTGTTCAGTCAAAAACACAGTCAATGTGTTTTTGTGTGTCCGAAACGCAGCCACGAAAGCATGCAGAAGACAGCGTTTACTGCTGTCTTCCCTTACAATAGCCTAGCATGAAAATGAAAAACATCCTCTTTCACGAATTTGAAATTAAATCGGTAGATTTTTAATTGAACGTATTTCTATCAAACGGAACTATGTGCATTATGACGTGAGCCCTGCAATGCATACATTCTTATGAGCCTCAGGGCTCATGTCTTAACGCACATAGTTCCGTTTGATAGAAATACGTCCAATTATCCAAACAATTTCTAAGAGTCTTCGGATGATAACTGGAGATTTGACAAAGAATGAAGGCTTCTTTCAATTAAATTCTCCGGTCAGAAGCTTCTGAACTCGTTTCCTCAAAATATCATTTTTGCACTTACTGCTCCCTTCGCTATCACGGCAGTACTGTTCACCCCCGTAACACGGTGGAACAGGAATATCTCAATGGAAGAGAAAAATAACTCCACCCGGGTATGAGCCTCGGTTAGCATGAGCTCTTAAGCAAATCGAGGCTCACGTCGTAATGGAGATACTGCTCTTATTCCTAACACGACAGAATAGGGAGCCGACAAGGGACTGTTGAAGTGGTGAAGGGGTGAGAGGCAGGGGCAGGGGGAGAGAGCCGAAATAGACGACTCATCGATCACCGAGTTCAAACAACCACCGACCATACCGAGCATCGGAGCGACCGCCGAGAGGTTTGAACTTTTGATGAGGGTCGAGGTCAGATTCGCCGGGTGCCTTGTGACGTTTTACGCTTCAACAGTTCCCGCACCGAAATTTCGACCGGCTCTCAACGGTGCGTTCGAGTGATTCGTCTTGGAGCTATCTCATTCGAACATAGATTTATACACAATTATATATCATATTGATGACCAAAATGCGGAACCACATAATTGCGTTTGCAACGTTTCGAGGGTGGTTTCACAATAGTTCACTGGAATAGGTTTCTTGCCGTGACGGACAACACATCTTTCGGTCATGTTTTTAGTAGGAATGATAATCACTCAAATTTTTTTGCATTGATCTTCAAAGGGTTACGCATTAGAACGCTTCCTAATGATTTATTGCTCTCCTTCTCAATTAATGTTATGTAAATTCCGAAAATGTGCAGTCTGTTACGCGGTATAAATTCAGCGTAACAGACAGCACATTTTTGGCCAATTTTATATTAAAATTGAAAATTAGAGCGATAAATCTTTGAAAAGCGTTATAACAAAAAACCCTGTGTAGATTAATGCAAAAAAATTCGAGTGGTTATCATTACTACTAAAAATATGACCGAAAAATGTGTTGTCTGTTACGGCGACAAAACTATAACAGTTATCGTAAAACTACCCATTTTCGTTTGCAACGTTCGAGAAATACCACTGTAAATTCCGAATCTGATCCATCAATTAGACGGACTTCAAAATGTGTACCTCATTCTTTATTTGGCAGTTAGGTTCTTATACCCAAAGACAATTTCGTATACATATTGTGACGTTATTCATACTGAATATTTCAAAAAGAATCCTTCGCTGTGGTGATTATTTGACTTGCCGAATCAAAAAGTTTGATGTGCGAGTAAATTAATCTTTTTGCTTTCGTGATGCTTCGAGTAAAACGCCTTCAATATGAAATAATACTTCCACAGCATACCTGCGACTTAGAATAGTTGCTGCAAATCCACCTTATGCAGAGGTCTTGTAGCAAAAGTAAATGCGATAAAAATGTACCCAAAAACGGTTTGCAGGGGGTGAATCTATGGTACGTTTAGACTTAAAATCGCGAGAAATCAAAATCTTTGCTGGTGCTATTTTTGAGATATCGAAATTTGAAATTTTCCTCGTAAATGCAAGTTTTCCACTGATTGTGATCCGATTCTATAATTACTTGCCCGTGGAAATGGTGTCGATCGGTTCATATCGATCGATTCACAATTTTAATTTTGTGTTAGATTCATGTCGATGGAATACATACCCTCTCGTTGCATGCGGAATTGCAAATTTCCTATCATGATTTCTTTTTAATTGAGTGATTAGCCTTCTGCTGCATCTGCAGCAATTGTTGTTACGAATATGTTGTGCGTGGTGATTTCAGTTCATTACATACTCGACTCTCTGAAGGCGTTTTATGTGCGCAAATAGCGCATCTGTTGGAGAGCGAACGAAGTGGGATTGAGCGATTCATTCAATCTCTCTGCTGTTCTCCAACAGGGTGCTCTACTTTCGCACATAAAACGCCTTCAAAGAATCACGTATGTAATGAACTAAAATCAGCACGCACAACACATTCGTAACAACAATTGCTGCAGACGCAGCAGAGGGCGAATCGAAAACAACCATATAATACACGTTGAATAACATTTTAGCTCTTTAACTAATATTGTTACCAATATATAGGTGTATTTTATTGTCTTTTTATGGGGGGTTCTAGGAAAACTTTTCACGATAAACTTAGTTTAAATGCAAAGTACAATATTCCGTGCTACAAATGTTTAGTCTTGGCGGGAGTTTGTAGCGTTCCCAATGCTTTCAGAAACTTACCATTCATTTTCATGAATTTAAATAGAACAAAAAATGTTGCCAACTTCTTACATCCACCGATGCCGCAGAAAAATAGCCACGGCAGAGCTTGGTAATGAGCGGACGAAACATTTTTCGACGCGGTCGGCGGGATATCAACAAGTGGGAATGCGAAAGGATATTAGGTTGCGTTGATCGGAAACATAAATCGGAGCCATCGGAAACGTTGATTGCTTCAATAACCAACGATTTATTCAAATCGCCCGATGATTCCGGCGCAAAGGTACCTAACTTCCTCCCTCATTTGACCGATGAAATATGTTAATTCACCTTTTACGATCCGCCCATTATGAGCTCGTTTCCCTCAGCTGTGCGCCCAAGTAAGGAGCGATGCAAGGCTAAGATCAAATAAGTTTTTATTATTACGTCTTGAATCTTCAATTGGAGTGAATTTGGAATTTTGCAACTACTATCGCTGTAATGCTGCAAAGTTTGAGTAAATTACACGTTTACCGTGAATTGACTGGAAGCAGTTCAATGCAGGAAATTTACAGGGTAATTTTCTCTTTAAGTATAACCCGTTTTGCATAAAATTATATGATTTTAATTTTCTATGCAGAAGGCGATATCTGGACTTCTTTGCTTTCCGTTCTTTACCGGACGTAAGAACTTCAGTAACGTGACATGCTTTGCGATATATCGATTGATCTGCCATTTAAACCAATAGAAAAGTACATAACACCCACCTAGCACCCTGTTTTAAGTAGCCTATAAACAAGGTGTTTGCAACGAACAACTTAATAATCTAATCTTTACCACAGCACCACAGCTCGAAATGTGTAAATATCGATAATCGATCATTCTCGCAAAGAAAGATACTATGTTTGATCGTTGACAATTTTCTCTCGCACATTGCATTATTGTGAGAAAATATTTGGGCATATTTGACTGAACTGTGATTTGTCCGCTAAATGTCAGAATTTTTTTTAAAAGAAACTGCAGGGTTATGTTCTTTGAAAAAATTGAATTGTTCGAGTCAATTTTGCAACCTTGGAATGGAACCAGTGATGTTATCAAACTGACATTACTATAGCCAAAGTTGAAAAGTACATCTCCTACTTGCAGTCTCCACACGTTTTATTATTTTCTTGAAAGAAAAGTATACGTCACAGTTTTTCTTGAACATTTTGTTGTCCACAACTAATTTCCACCATTCATCCAAAAGTATTTAGAGAAAATTTCAATAAGATTCAAAAAAACACATGATTGGAGACTGAAATGTTGCATTCGAGATACGTTTTATTCGACTTCAGCTATCGACCATGATTCTTGAGCACCGCTGTAAATGTAGGTCACCCACAGGAAAAAGGAACGTACTTATGCTGAAAGGAACTATTCGTATGTAGCATGCAGAACTCATGCACCTAGTTCCTTTCAGCATAAACATGTCCAAAAGGACCTCGTTTAGGAAAAAGGAACCGAGCCACTTCAGCTATTGCCAAATTCAACTGGGCTATTTAATTTTATATAGGTAAATGGTTGTGCGGATTCATTTGAAAATTATCAGGACTTTGCTTCGCACTATGAAGACAATTCACTGAAATTCGCACAAAAATAGGCACAACCGTTTTTATGTAATAAATTAAATTCCCAGATTAAACTTGGCAATAGATAATGTGGCTTGGTTCCTTTCTGCTTAAAGCGGTCCAAATGATCCCAGTGTAGGATACTCGACGTCGAGCCGACGCGGCGTTTCGTTGCTCCTTGAAAGTCGCAGCGAGGCGCCTTCAATAAATCATGTAGGCAAGAGCACGACCACTATGCTCGAATAGTTGCATCCTTTGAATTTGTTTTCATCGTTCTACATCTTCCCACCGAGATTTTAAGTGTGCATGCATAGCTTCCGTATTTAATTGATTTTTCACTTTTAATTTGAGACCTTTCATTGAAAATTAACTTTCCCCAAAAGACAACCCTTAAAACACGGTGGCCACACTGAGGTTTTTATTTCTCTACGCTCGAATGGATTGGACGTATTTCTGCCGAACGGAACTTTGTGAATTATGACGTGAGCCTTGTTATGCATATATTCTATGCATAGAGTCTCAGGGCTCATGTCTTAATGTACATAGTTCCGTTTGGCAGACATACGTCCAATTATCAACCAGTTGCTCGGGAAATCGTACATTGAATCAACACCTTTCTGTCATTGCTAAAAGTAGGGTGTATGAATAGAATACAAAATGGTATAAATCATGTAAAAAAGAAACTTTAAAAAAAACTTACGTCATTGCTCAAGAATATGTTCGTAATATTATAAGTTTCTCACCTGGAACAGATAAAAATATATACAGGTTAGTCATATAATTACTGTGAAGAGTTGCATAAACAATCAATGGGCCTGTTGCATGCAAGAGATACAGCCGCGCGAATAGACTTTTTAGAGGTTAATTGACACGAAAATTACGATGATCACATTAAAAAAGTCTGAAATACACTCCTTATTGCGCAATTTGCATTGTTAGGAACGCGCTTCTTCAAATTTCCCGCGTCTGGGGGCAGTTTTCTAATCACCGGAAACGAGCAAACGGCTGACTCGGTGATTTCCGGAAGATGCCGAGTCGTTGTTGTTGTTGTTGTTGTTGTTATTTTTTCCTTCAGTTTGTTTACAAACCTAACGTGATCTCTTATAGTGGTCCATATACGCTATATGCGGTAACCAAATCGATCAACTTTTAAATATCCAATGCAATCTTTCTATATTTCATTTCACGATATCACGAGCTCCGATTTTTAGGTTATGTTGTCAGTTTTAGTTGACCGGAAATAGCCGCGAGTTGCCGTTAATTGTTTCCGTTAGAAAACTGCCCCCAGACGCGGGAAATTTGAAAAAGCGCGTTCCTAACAACGCAAATTGCGCAGTAAGGAATGTGTTTCAGACTTTTTTAATGTGACCATCGTAATTTTCGTGTCATTTAACCTGTTAAAAGTCTATTCGCACGGCTGTATCTCTTGCATGCAACAGGCCCATTAAGAGACTTCACATATGCCCTAATTTTCTTTATGTAGATAGGTACTTTTATGGATGAGCGAAAATGGTAGTTCCTTCTTCCTAAACATAGTTTATTTTGTGGTTGTGAATGGACTACATTTCGCAATAAGGAACTAGTCCTGGCTCGTCTATAAAAGTACATATCTGCAAATGGAAAGTAAAGGCACATACCTTGTGGCAAAAATGGGCCAGAAAATATAGTTCTTTATCGTAAAACTAGGGGGCACTTGAAGAATTTGTAGAACGGTAGAACGAACTGTGACAGAAAATGAAAATTCAGGGGGTCAGAGAGCTTGTAGTAATAATAAAGTCCTCAAGTATATTCACTTAATTTATGAGTATTATTTTTCGAATAGGTGTGTTGAGAATATTTAGGCTTGAGAAATAAAGTGACGCCTATACTCTCTCCCTTCCACCCCCGTAAGCTTGGAGTACTTTTACTGTCTGTATAAATTCTTCATGGCGTTATCCGCAGGTGAGGAGAACGGCCATGAAACGTGGTGGAAAAACCAGTGAGCGACGCGACGCCGGGAACGAAATAATTGACTGCGGCGAAGATTTATTCACACCTTCCACTGCCTATGCAAGTTGCAACAAACAGTTAAATCCAGATCATTCACCATTGTGCGCTGCCAGGTTGCGCTCACAATTCCTCACAGTCAGCGAGGCTCCCGCGTTACTCAACTAAATAGTGACGAAACTGATGGTGGACGAAATACATAGGTAAGAAAAGCTGGACACAGTTGAGAGCGCCTTCAAAAGTAACCGTTGCCTCCTGCTGTAAGCGGATGCAACTATTCGTACGTATTGTTGGTCAAATTGCATAACTTCCGTTTTGAAGGAACTTTACGCGGGATCGCAGTTACGGCAAAAGTCTACCCGCCGAGGTTGAACGTTTTCAATTAATTATCAATTTTCAATTATCCGAACAATTTCTGAGAGTTTTTCAAATGATTATTGACGACATTCGGGCCAAGCCTCCTGACAGCTTCGCAGTCAAAACCCCTCGAAGCGCTGCGCGTCTCAAGCGTTATGCGTTACGCTTATGGTTTTATAATATAGAATATACGATGAGACGATTTTTGCTGTTGTGGCTAAATTAGCGAGTTCATCCAAATGAAAATGGATGAATTTTCAGGGAAACTCCATTTCAAAAATTTGAGCATTAAAGCTTTCTGGTAATACAGCCATTTTTACGCTTGGGGACTCAACATTACCTTACAGCTAGCAAAAGTCATCTACTTTATTGGTGCCTGTTGAGCAACCTCTCGTTAGCAATTACGCCTCAGTAACAGATTATAAGGTTAGAAATTTTCTGGAGAGGCCGCAATTTTACTCAGTAACTACCTATCGCTCTTCAGCGGAAGAATACCACCTACGGCGATTTCGTCTGAAACAACGCCAATTCTTGCGCACTCAAAGCGTTATCATAAGTCTCGTTTCTGAAAAAATTAGACGCATTTCGCTGTTTCAGCTGAATCAGTGTTTTCGTCGTAATTAGACTGGACGCATTTTGATGGAAACTCGATCTCAAAAATTTGAGCGGGTTTTTTTTTCCGGTTTCTATTTCGTAACGTGGAGTTAGTCGGCTGACGATACCTAATGCGGGGTCGAGTATGCCTTAGACTTTGTCTAACTGAGTCCTCATGGCAACGAGTCATCTATAATTGGACCGCGTTAAACAGAGAGGAACCAATGCCATATCAGTAATTGCCAAAAATCGGGGAATTTAATTTTCTTTAGCCAAACGGTTGTGCGGGTTTATGTGCAAATTTCAGTGCAAAATTGTCAAAAGAATCCACCACAAACGTTCTCATGCAAAAACTTAAACTGCCCAGTTAAATTGTACAATAACTGATGTGGCATGGTTCCTTCTTGCTAATAGCGGTCCAGTTTTTTGGGAAAAATTCGAGCGTTACGGCTCTCATGGATATCGCGGCAATATTCCCACCTACCTCGATCTAGAGTCCTTTCATAGAGAGAGTTGAGACAATGCGACTTATGGATGTCACAAACGGGAATAAAGATGTCACAAATCGGACGTGTTTTGTAATCTTTGATCAACCCATTCCCGATTTCCTGTCTCCGTTTCTTCTCTCATTCCATTTTATCCTTTCCGTGCCCCTGATTCTCCGGTCCATTCCAGTTTATAATCTTTGCAATTGGTGAAAATGTAATCTTTAAAATACCAGGGTGTCTACTAAAACAGGCTAGACAAAAATCAATACTTTCACAGTACTCTTTCAGTACATTCCCAAGAAATTCAGCAGCTCCACAGCGGAAAAACTCAGTACTTTTTCAGTACCTCCAACTGACGAAATTCGACAAATTTCAAAAATTTGAATTTCTAGCTCAAATTGCGACAAATGTAACAGAATCCGGGAAAAATCCCGGACCTTTTTGCGGAATTTCCGCACTTTTCCAGTGCTTCCGGACCGCCCTTAAAAAATCAGTACTATTTCCGGAATTTCCGGTCGTGTAGACACCTTGAATGCGGGATTCAATCAGAAATGGATTCGCATTGTCTTTACTCTCAGTATAAAGGGGCTCTACCTCGATCCACCCGGTGCACAATTCGGCAACGGCGAGGACTGCACCCTGCATGGCGTGCTCCGAGGCTGTGCATAAATCGTCTCTCGCCGGGAGTCTCAAAAAATAATGCCTTTCGCAGCGCCAATATTTCTCTCTCTCCCGGTGCATTTTTCATGGATTAAATTCATCCTTTGTCGCGCTCAGTTCGCCCAGGCCTGGCTCTCCCTCCATCTTCATCCTATCCGTGTTATCTACGTCATTGGTTTCCTCTCCCGCCCCCGCCCCCCTCGCCGTACCGCCATCAGATTGACTCCATTCTCACGTTCCGCTCCGGACGCACAATGGGTCCCAATGGACTGATTTAGTGGCAGTGGCGCGGCACATTTTGCGATGTATCGATTGATCTGCCGTTTGAATCTATTGAAAATTATCGATAAACAGGTCGTCGCCTTGGTAATCGATTCTTCATCATCGCTTCAAATGAAGAAATATCGAAAATCGAACGTTCACGCCTCGCCACTGAATTAGTGGATACATCAGTCTTCCGCTTTTCGGTGCACCCATCTTCAGTACTCCCGTGCTCAGGAAATATTTCGTATGAGCCTTCAGGCGTTGCCAATTTTCCTTTGATAAAAAGAGACTTTAGAAGGAAAAATTGCAAATAACTCCCTTCTACTTTTTCAAGTTAATTTTGTTGGCAATTTAATCGGAAATAACGAAAACTTTCAAGGGAAAATACGCATATCGACGGTGCAAGTCGGCAATCACATAACTCGGTTTGCGACGTCGCAGACTTCCTGTCATACTTTATTTTTTAAATGGAAAACTACTCAACGGCAATTCTTTAAAACTGTCATGATTTTTCTTCTCAATGCGAAGAAAATTCTGCAAAAACTTCAAGAAATAATGTCAATTTGCTCTCCTTTATAAAAATGACGTAGAGGCGGAGATTTTCAGACACCGCGAACGAGTTATGTGATTGCTGACTTTCACCGTCGATATATTTCTTCTAAAATCATTTTTTTATTAGAGGAAATTTGGTGACATTCGAATGTTCAAACGGCGGCTTTTCTTTGCTCGGCAGAATACTGCAGTTCCGAGGAAGAACGCCGTATGAGCTTTTGAACGTTGCTCACTTTCATTTGAGAAAAGGCAAGTTTTCACGGTAAACTCGTTAAATCGGTAGCAAATTTAGCGGCTTCGGTCAGAAATCCAAGAGTTTGTCCTGATAAGAATTGCACTTTGCAAGAGAAAATTCGGCAACATTGAAATATAATTACGTTCTTTCGTCAAGGAAACGACGATGTCCATACTCTCCCTATCCGGGCCCTTTACTGCCGTGCTGAGGAAGAACGCCGTATGAACATTCGAGAGTTGCCAAATTTCCTTCGATAAAATGTTCATTTTTGAAGGAAATTATGAATATTTTTCCTTGACATTTTCAGACATTTTAAATCAAATTACGAACAAAATTATCTGAGAAATTTTTAGACAAGCTTTTAAAAATTTTCCTGAAAATTCATGATTTGCCAGGGGAAATCACGATCGAACTTTGATCTTGGATCCTACCGTGGTCTCTAACAGTGTTCTATCCGAGACGATTAGAGTCGAACCCTTCTGTGAGACGCCTCGGGGGTTGTTACTCCAGGCGCGCATTCGGTGCGCACGGAGGCCAATTCCAGGACGTCGCTTATGATTTACGGCCATTATACGGCTTGCGCAAATATCCTTTATCTGCAACTGTCACGTTGCGATTTATCGTCTTCGCGCTGACGTAACCACACGACTCCGTTCCGACTTGACCCCTGGCGAGCGCGGAGTCTTACGAGCGGCAGGGCTCATCTCGGGGAGCAGTTGCGTCTTTCTGCGCGTCGTTGGTTCGTCATCGATCCCCGTGACGTTGCGCCGCGCAAAAAATCCCGTCTCGGCTTACCTATTGTCATTTTAAACGGGTTCAAGAAATCCCCCGGCTCCGAAGGCGATTAGCGCTCGCTCCGTGGCCCCGCCCCCCAAACGTCAATGTCACGATGCAAGGAGCGTCGTGTGTGCGAAATGATGCTACTGAGAATTGCAGCGATTGCAATCGGTTCGGAGCGTTTGTACTCTCAGAAATTCAAATGCCGTACAAATACGAGGAGGTGTGTGTGTGCGCGACATTTGGACTCCATTTTGCAATGGACCACTTGACAAGGCACGAATTCAAGCATTCTGATACATGCTTCTCAACCAAAATTTCACGTAGAACACGATTCGCGCAACAAAAATAACTGAAACCAACTCCTAACGAAGATATTAACCTTTTTATTTCACATTGGTCACGCGGATTTTGAACTGCCCGCTCACAAGAAACTCAAAGCTCTACGTGAGTCAAATCGCGCACTACAACAGTTTCAGCAAGCCTCTCAATCGAGCACTGTTCATTTCCCACCATGTGTTGTTCAAATTATAAGCAATTTGCCATAGCTGAGCCAAAGCGTCAAGATTGAGGTGCCAGATTTTTATATCGCAGAGACTGTCATGATGACGTTCAGCGCGCGATGTGAATCACGCAGAGCATTGAGTTTTTATGAGCGGGTGGTTTGATTTCACGCATCAAGAAATATTAAATATCTTCGTAAGGAGTTGATTTCGGTGATTTTCGTTGTGCGTATCGAGTTCTACGTAAAATTTTGGTTGAGAAACATGTATCAGAATGCTAAAATTCGTACCTTGCCTAGTGGTCCATTACACTGAAAAAAAAACGATGTGCTGTTTCAGTACCTAGGATGTCAGAAATGTATCTCGTGATCCTAAGATGCTGCCTTGATTGCCCACGGTATTGAATTTGCATTCACAGGATGTAAAGTTAACTGCGGGTGTAGTCAGGGTAGCATCTTGGGATCACCAGACACATCTTTGACATCCTGGATGCTAAAACAGCATATTATTGTTTTCAGTGTAGGATCTACAATTTTTGCTTATCCGTAAAAACATGTACGTGCATATGATAACAAATGGTACATACGTTGTTTCTAAACCATCTAATATCAAAAATGTGTCTGGCGATCCTAAGATGCTGCTTTGATTGCCCACGGTATTGAATCTGCATTCATCGGATGTAAAGTTAACTGCCAGGGCAGTCAAGGCAGCATCTTGGGATCACCAGACAAATCTTTGACATCCTGGATGCTAAAACAGCATATGATTTTTTTCAGTGAGGAACTACAATAAGTGGCTCGTCCGTAAAAACATGTACGTACATATGATAACAAATTGTACATACGTTGTTTCTAAATCATCTATATAGTCGACTTCATCTGACAAAGGTACGACAAAGCAGCAAGAAGCCACAGCCAATCCACCACGCTACGCTATGAGCCGCGTTAAACAGAAAGGAACCAAGCCACATCAGCTATTGGCAAATTTAATAAGAATTCAATTTTTCACATGAAATCGGTTGTGTAGATTTTAGGACAAAATTTCAGTGAATTTTCTGCATAATACGAGACAAATTCTAAATTTTCAAGGAAATCCGCACAAACGTTCTCTTGTAATAATTAAAATTGTCCAGCTAAATTTGCAATTGCTGATGTGGATTGGTTCCTTTCTGCTAAACGCGGTCCAATTCTTACCTTGTCTAGTGCTGTCAGGCTAATGGTCGCCCGTTGCCTACGAGAATGAAGAGGCCGTAACTACGATTCTGTGACGTCACACTAGTAGATGAAACTCGGCCGCGGTTTAACACGCGTTCTTATGGGAGAACGCTTGCCGCGCGATGATTTCTCGCCGATATCTCTTTCAGGGTTGATCTGACGCAAAATTTCATAAGAACCGTTTAGAAAGAGGATGAAATTTCACTTTAGAAAACTAACTAGTTCATTTGTGACATTGTCTAATTATCGAGGAAATGAATGCGTAATACCGAAAATCGTTACTCCACTCAGATTCAAACGGGCCGCTCGCGCAACTTCGGCTGATCGAGAGCCACTCTGATTGGTCCACGCAGCGACTGCCTCACTCATCGATGCACTGATGACCCGGAGATGCTTGTTGTTTTCGGTAAATATCTACTAGCTTGACGTCACAGAACTGACTAGTTACGGCCTCTCCATTCTCGTAGGCAACGGGTCGCCGTATGAACATCCGAGAGTTGCCAAATTTCCTTTCGGAAAAAATGAATTTCTGAGAGAAGTTTCGAATATTTTTTCTTGAAATTTTCCGATAAATAGATGAAATTAGGAACAAAATTCTCTATGAAACTGGACGGAAATTATTTGTAAAATTTCCAAAAATTCGTGATCAGTCAAAGGAACTTTTGCAACGTCTGAAGGCTCATACGGCGTTTTTCCTTAGCACGGCAGAGTGGTTCATTGAAGGTACGTGATATGGACGCAAAGCAAACCCAAAATATGTGTTACGAAATGGATTTTAGACATTTTGACGGTGTAAATCGGCAATCCCTGCTAAAAATTGGCGATAGAATCTGCGTTCCAAAATACCATAGACCTACAGCCGGCTGTAAGATTTCCAATAGCTTCTCTAGCCGGCTACACATAATTTCTTATAGCCTTTTATAGCCGATGGCGATTAAGCAACAGCCAGGCGATAAAGTGTATGCTAAACGTTACTAATTACGGATGCTAGGACTTAGTGAGTTTTTGGACTACTGCTCTCTTTTTGGGCCGTAGTATCTTGATTTATTTTGCGAGGAAAGCTCCGTACTTTTGATGAATGCCTGCCATTCCTAAATGTATGAGAGCGCCTTCAGTTTCGTATGATACTGTGCAATACCTCTGGTGTGAAATAGTTGCTTCAAGCGCCGTGGCACGCTGCGGCGCGGCAGGCGGGCAGCCAGCGCAAAACACGCATTGGCGCCTACAAACCTAACAGGGATACTTCACGCGTTGCGCAATGCGTGAAGTATCCCTGTTAGGTTTGTAGGCGCCAGTGCGTCGCCGCTCCGCTTTGTGTTAGGTTCTAACATTTAATCTGGCGGAGTCGGCGTTATTCAACTCGTGATTTTGAAATGTTTGCACATCCTGTATGGATTATTCTCATTTCAGTTGATGAAAAAAATATGTATTAAAGGAAAATATAATGTGTGTTTTGTAAATACAGTAAAAGCTCGTTGAGACGAAATACGGTTAAGACGAAAAAGGTTAAGGTGGTTAAGAGGCTAAAGACGAAATTTTTTTCGGTCCCTTGACACTTCCATAAGAGTCAATGTAAAAAAAATACGAATAAGACGAAATTTCAAACTTTTGACCCGTAACCAAAGCCGGTTAAGACGAAGAAAAATTTCCGATTTTTTATCCTGAAATTGGGTAAAAACGACAAAAAAGAGCCAATTCTTAGGGAAAATAGACTTAGTTTTACGTACCTTGACATAAAAGGAGTAGGTTGAGAGTAGATCGTGGGTATCCTCTGTTTTGCTGGATGACTGAGATGCAGTCGACGATAAACCAATTTGCGTATTTTAAAAAAATTCAAAATTTGGATTTCGTATTGTATAACATTTAAAAATTTAAAACTGATAGATAATAATCTTTCAAAAAGTCATACACTTAAAATAATCTTTAATTTTAGTTCGTGTGGATTTTGAAAGTTGTCCGGATATTATAACTGCTTCCAAATTTTGGAGGCTGTTACCGCTTATGCCGAAAAATTTCGTCTTCAGCGAAAACGGTTAAGACGAAAAGCCGCTTATGACGAATTTTTTTTTGGTCCCTTCATTTTTCGTCTTAACGAGCTTTTACTGTATTAAGGTGGTTCCGTATCAAACTTAATGATTTCCAAAGCACACGAATTTCTACACAATTTCTTAAAAAATACTTTTATATACTACTAAAACTAAAAAATATTTTGTTTAAGTTAAATAATTAATTACATAGCCCACCAATAAACAGTTCAATAAGCCTTTTAATATCGATGGCGAAAAAGCAACAGCCAGGCGATAAAGTGTAAAGCCTGGCGATAGGTACTATAGCCCGACTGCATAATTTTTTATCGCTTCGTACAGCCCGGCCGTATGATTTTCTCCGCATTCTACAGCCAGCTATATGATTTTCTGTAGCCTTCTTTAGCCGGCTATAAGAATTCCTTTGGTATTTTGAGACGCAGCTCTTATCGCCAATTTTTACCGGGGATCACATATCTCGTTTGCGGTGTCTGAAATTCTCCGCCACTATAAGTTATATTTTTAAAGGAGAACAGCTTGGCATCAGTCCTTGAAGTTTATGTAGAATTTTCTTCGCACAGAGAAGAAAAATCACGGCAGCATTAAAAAATTGCCGTTGAGTGGTTTTCCGTTTAAAAAATTAATTGTGACAGGAAGTTTGTGACATCGCAAACCGAGTTTTGTGATCGCCAACTTACAACGGTCGATTTCTGATATATGCGACGTGACTTCCATACGATTTCGCATGTGAAAAGTCCACTCGGTTGACTTTATCTCTCGTGTGCACCAGAGCCATTACTTCGTGGAGCGAAAGGCAATGTTTACTGTGACAATAGTATGGCATGGAGATCGAAATGCGGTAATTATCCCGACAATGACTTCATTAGCCGGCTGAATTATCCGAAATGCGAATTTCCATGACAAATGGCGGTTCAATTTCCAGCGACGGAAATCCAGGTCAATTGGACGTATTTCTATCAAACAGAACTATCTGCATTATGAAATGAGCCCTGTTATGCAAGTATTCTTATGGGTATCAGGGATCATGTTTTAATGCACATAGTTCCGTTTGGCAGAAATACGTCCAATTAACAGTCCATACCCGGAACGGAAACGAGGGTTACGATCCGAGGGACTAAAAATATTTGTCCACACGGCGAGGAGCGCCGAGGTCCTTTAATGGATTCGCTAAAGTGAAGCAACATAAATTGACGCGAAGCGAGTGAAATTTTATCGCGGGATCCTTTGAGCCAACTCGACAAACGCAACAATGAAGAAATTAGAGAAATCTCAATAGACTCCGACTAACAAGCTCAATTAGTTTCGCAAAGCTCCGGCCCAGGAATGGTGCTCCAAGCAAGGAGCGCTCCTCTGCCAAATTCAACCGAATTTGCCCATTTCGACGGTTGGCAAATTTAGGGAAATATCCATGGTGAAACTGCAGAAATGCGACTCTCGGTTCGTGGCATTGCAGACACGAAGAACTACTCTGTCGTACGAAGGAAAAACGCCCTATGAGCTTCCAGACGTTGCTAAGTTTCCTTCGATAAAAATCGAAATTACTGGAAAATTTGTAAATATTTCTCCCAAAATTTTCAGACAATTTTGTACGCAGTTTGATCTATCTGAAATTTCAACGAAAAATGTGCATGAATGTCGTAAGAAATACATACTTCATCGAGGGAAATTTGGCAAATCTGGAATGCTCATACGGCTTTCTTCCTCGGCACGGCAGCACTTAACGTCATATTTTCTTTGGGATTTCGGCGGTTTTTTTTCTCTTGGGGAAGAATATTCTATGATAACGTCAAGCAATGATGTTGGTTCAATCTCTCATTAAAAAATAAAAAAGTAGCAGAGATTTCAAAAAACCGCAACCGAGATACGAATTTTTGCAGTTCGCCGTTGATATAATCTCGGGGGAATGAGACCACGCGGTTAAAAATGGACCGCGTTATGCAGAGTGGAATCAAGCCATTAAACCTATTGCCGAATTTAACGGGGCAATTTAAATTTTTACATGATAACGGTTTAGCGGACTTTTGTGCAAATTTCAGTGAACTTTTTGCATAGTGCGAAGCAAAGTTCTTAAGATGTTCAAAGATATTCGCACAAACGTACTCCTGTGAAAAATTAAATTGCCCAGTTAAATTTGGCAAAAGCTGATGTTGCTTGATTCCTTTCTGCAAATTTTGCTACACGCGGTCCAAATAGCAAAGTAAGTAAAAATGGGAAATGGATTTTCTAAACCTCGGAGTTTGTGTAAAATTGCATTCAGATAGTATAGAGTAAACTTGCCCACTTTAGAGAAAAGTCACTCGAATTTATTTGATGCGATGAAAGAGTCAATTTTACAATCTCCGAGTGGAGATACATTCCTTCGTTTGGGAACCGATGTATTAGTTAATGAGGCATTGTGGCATCCACTGCAACGGCGAGCGATGGAACGTCTCTCGTAAAAGCCTCGCTAAAATTGGCAACTAAAATCTAGAAAAAGCTGAAGCTTTCATAAGTTCAGCCGCGGCTTAAACCATTCGCAGTCGTTCGGGTCGAGAATTCCGTAACGCGAATAGATGAACATTTACAGCATTGAAGTGGGGCAGGAAAAGTAGGTGGGGGGACGGAGAAAAGGCTTCGGTTTTACGGTCTGAGACAAAAGAGTTGTTAAAATCCGTTTCTGCATTAAAAAAAGCTGTTGGGACCTTTGCTGCCCTGAGCAAGGCTCCCAGATTTGCCGTTGAAATAAGGATATTCGACAGTTGAAATAGAGAAAGGAGCTGATTTTTCAGCACTGTCTGGCAATAATGGCCCTGAGCTTGGAGTGTCAACGATAACAATAGAAAAGCGTGCACTCGAAGATTCTGCTTCGAGTAACTGGAGGCATTTTCGGAAGAATCTAAAATGCCTCCAGGGAAAGCGATGATCAAGAGAAAATTTAACCAAAAAGAGAAAAACTATACATCGAACGTTGCCGAATTTCTCATTGTGCTCCATTTTGTTGACATTAAATTAGGCAACATTCTGACTTGAAAGATTGGGTTACAGGACTATTGGTCCATTTTTTCTTGTCCGCTAATGTTGTCACCCAGTGTACTTTCTTCATATGTTTGCCCTCGAAATCTCGCACAGGTGAAGTTCACGCTGGAGGATAGTTAGTCCCATATTTTCGTTCGTCCAGGGCTTTCAGGTCATATTTTTGGCGTCCAATAAGGTAAAGCATTTACTTATTACGTTAAGATTACATCTAACATACCACAGACCTCATAAAGAGCCGGACATTGTGAGTGAGTAATGACACATACAATGTACGATGTACAATGTACATGTACAATGTACAACAAGTGGGGCAGCCCCTGGGGGTTGGGCGTCTTGGAGGTCAATTGGGGCAGCCCCTGGGGTTGGTCTTCTTTGATGCCAGGGGGGTCGGGTCCTTAGGGTTGGGCTCCTTGGATGTGAGGGGGGCAGCCCCCGGAGGTTTTTCTCCGTAACACGTATCACGTTGCTGAAATTTGTACTCTGTGGTCCGGGCGAATGATTTGCTTTCAATTCGCTAGGTATGCAAAATGACTGCCGTGACGCACGAATAGTGGTATCAGAATTTCGCATTACGATTACATAGTGGGTTGAAGGCGCTCTTCTGTATCGTATCAGAGTGGCCCTGTACAAGGATGTTGGCCAGTAATGTTCAGAATTTTGGAGTCTTCAATCGAGCCGTATTTTTAAGAAATGCCAGAAGAACATTATTTTACGTTCGATGATTTTTTTTTTGGTCTGTAAGTCTTATTACAAAAAAGAGAGCCCAGACGCTTGGTTCAGATTGTGGTT
The DNA here is from genome assembly GCF_918797505.1 of Bemisia tabaci. Taxonomy (NCBI): domain Eukaryota; kingdom Metazoa; phylum Arthropoda; class Insecta; order Hemiptera; family Aleyrodidae; genus Bemisia; species Bemisia tabaci. The sequence goes on from NC_092797.1 coordinate 52,927,466, forward strand.
TTTATGTCTTCTTGCTTTAGTTCATCGTCTTCTCATGCAGGACTGAGAGAGTTGCCGTTTACAAGATTGCAACTTCCTCAAAAGTGGTTGTGAAATCAATAAGTTCCACACGGATGAAATGAGCTTTCGACGATGAACTGTGAATAATCAGAATTGAGGAAAGGTTACTTTTATCCACTGGTCCATTTGAAAGGCGTAAAGAGTGGATGGTTGGGGTTTCTACGGGCACTAGATGGCCCAAAAGTGTATATGCCAAAGTGTTAGGGGGAAAATCGAAAATATAGTATTACCTATATAATTTCTAGAGGGCCCACGCAGAAACAATATATTCTAGCTAAGCACTGTCTTTTCGCCTATGGTGTAAAAGTTACTGAAGGAAGCCAATTCTCTGATTCACATATTGAAGACTTATCGTGCGGGATCAACTAAAGCTTCTAAACAAGTTTTAAATATGAATAAACTCTATTTTTGATCTTAATGATCAAGAGCAGGTTCAAAACGCTAATTGCAGAAATGCGTATCTCGTGGTCAAATGTCATGTTCTAATCATACAATGCTTGATCTGGCCATATGAGATTAAACTAAAGCTCCTGATTAGGAATTGTAAGCGTGAAACTCTTTTCTCAGTCTTTAAATGATCAAGATCCGCCAACACAGGTTTAAAACACCGATTGCAAAAATGCGTATCTCGTGATGAAGTGTCAATTCTTAGTGCCGAAAATGCGAATCTCGGCATTTCTGCTGCATTTTCTAACAGTTCGAGAAATTATTAAAAATGCTGATGAATTCTGAAAAAGCATTTTATTCTTGCTATTCTCAAGAATTATTACCCTCCTACTAACAATAAAGAGGACTGTAGATAGTTTTTTTACTCTTCTGGAAAATTGTGTTTTCCGAGATACGCACTTCCGCACTTTCACCATCGATATGATGTTGATGAACAAAGAGGAAAAATCAAGAATTAAATGACATCAAGACCGGTGGTTTTCACAATCTTGTATTAAGTTTCTTGGTGATGGTTGCAACCGAACTTCTGAAATGAATTTGTTTATATGTTACTCAAAGATTTCAGAGCTGCGTGAACTTTCACAGAATATATCACGGAATGAGGGGTATATCAACAAGAGCCATTTTATGGTCCACCCGAAATTTCCTTAACTCAACGATCTTTGATTCATAAAAATGTCTATATTTTAGAAAATGCATCATAATTTGTTAAATTTCAGTCTCTTTTTGGGTCTAATGCTAATCTAACCGTAGGTCTGAAAGTCGTATTTACCAGAGAATGTGGATTTTGCGGATTTGCTACCGAATGCCGAAACATCAGCATTTTTCGCCAGAAATCGACCTCATGACGCGGCCAGAGTTGGACCTAAAAAGAATTCGAAAATAACTAAATTATGATGCGTCTCATAATTATACACCGTCAATCAGCAAAAAATAGTGGAGTTGCGGAAATTCAGCTAAGAAGATCCCAAAAACAGTCCATATCGATACCCGTCCTTCCCTGTCCTTCATGACACTCTATCCTCTCACGGAAGAATGCAACAGACCGATCAAATTCCATGGCTTCCTTAAGAGCAAAACTCCCTTGAATCTGAATCAAAAGAAAGCTGAAGTTACGACGAATCCAGCGATAATTCATTTTTTTTCTTGCGAATGAGTGGAATCTATCTCGCGGAACCTTATCCTTTTGATCTGTCGCTCGAGACTGTTCTTTAGCTGGGAGATCACCTTAATTACTAAGTACTGCGGATTAGACAAACGGGGAACTACGGACCAACTCGATAGTTGCGACAGCGAACGATAGGAGCGCGCGCGAAAACCAAAGCCCCAGCTTACGATCAATAGCGATAGATTAACTTATTACGGACGATCAAAACTTCGCCGCTAACTTAGTCTCATTCGCGAAACGCTGCCGATTTGCACTTTGAATGCGTCTGTTCCAAAATTTCGCTCCAGCAAAAAGAGGAAACGCACTCGTAGACAAGTGCCTCAATAATTTCAATAAGCAAATTGGGATGATCTGAAAATCTCTCTTGCTTTCACTATATATATCTGCGCAGAAAATTAACGTAATTTTGAACTTCCCGCCTGAAAACGTATACTGCGGCAAACAGACAACATAATATAAGTGATTTTAGAGTACCTATATTGAGAGAGTATGGCCACTGGGCCCCAAGGAGAGGCTTAGGACCCAAAAATTGCGGTGCTTTGTTCTGGTTTATGTGGATGGGAGGGGGGGGGGGTCATTGCCAACTTTTGACGATTATCACCAACCGCACTTGCTGCCAACCTTACTACATCTAAGATAATTTTTCTCAAAAATTGCACACGCAAAGAAAACTACATTTTGAGTCATTTTGCATTACATTAATTTATGGCGTCCGCCATTTTTGGGTCCTAAGGAATCTATTCAGCCTAAGATAGCAGAGCCAATCAGAGGTGGTAACACCAGTGTCCATACTCTCTCAATGTAGGTGCTCTAAGTGATTCATTCGGGTTTTGCGACTCCATGCAAAACTTACAAGGCTGCCGTTATGCCGTCATCATTTTAAATAAAAACTGTTCATTGGAATGTATTTTGCAATTAGAAATAACAATTTCTGACCCACTGTGCCGCTAGTTCCCCTATGCAGATACGTGCTTTTATGAAATCGCTAGGAATAGTGTAGTAAAATAATAGTATGGAACAACTCGCCAATTCCAAATTATGTCTTTATTGTAGTAAACTTTTTGAGGCGAAAATTTCAGGAAATGGGTTTCATTATGCAGATTGTGAAAATCATGAATGGAAACTAGACCTTCCAATGTAATCATCTTGATTTTTACCAATGTTCCAAAAGGCAGAACTCTTCCTCTAGCACTAGCTTGAGGTTCAGTTACACGATCAAATTGAGCCATCAAACTGAAGCTCTGATCGGTGGAAAAAGACCTGAGGTGAGGATGCGACCAATGAGAAGCCCAATTTGATGCCTCAATTTGATCGTGTAACTGAACCAATACAAGATCGCAGTAGATCCGTTCGCGGAAATTCGCCTCTGATGAATGTGCGAAACGGCAACGGAGCTTTTGGGCAAATTTTGCGCGAGCAAAGTTGCGCTGAAAACATGTTCCGATTCCTTCAATAATTCACCTTGTTTTTCGTCTTAACTCCAAAGTCACACACCGAAAGTTTCACTTTTAGCTGCGGGCCAGGAGCTTATTGACTCCGCAGCGCAGCGCTAGAGGGCGCTGGTGTCATATCGCACGGTCGGATCTCCGGCATGCGACCGCGATTCTCAATTTAATAATGTGATTATGATCACCCATGGAAAAATCGACCTGAGTCCACAAAAACTCAGCATTGAGTTACTATAACCCTGAAGCATAAAAGAGTGTCTACACTACAAACGCATTAATACGGGGAAAAAAGCTTCAGAACTAACCCGGCTTTAAAGTTAGCAATTCGGGAAGCGCGATTTCAGGAAAAGCCATTTTTACTTCCAAAATGCTATTTTAGGGATCAGCACTACTCGGATTTTAATCATACCTTACGCTCTCTATTGACAAACAAATGGATTGACCAAGCTACTTTTTTCGACAAGAGGCAGAAGGGTACAAAGCTGAGGGTGATAGTACGAGCTGAGGATGATTTTCGTGCGATTTTACCTGTGAACAGTACATTTATTTGAAAATGAGAATGTGTGTACACAAAAATACGCTAGGTTTAAGTTTTAAAATCTATTATATCTTGAATGCATACGGGCTTAAAAACTGAAACTTAGCGTGTTTTGGTGTATACACACATTCTCATTTACGATAACAGCACACAAGCTGCGTTTCTCTAGTTATATTTATTTGACTGTATCTCATGCGTGCAACAGACCTATTCATCTTCCGCCTCTCCGGATAACAATGTTTCCGTGAAGTAGGAATGTAACAAATGTCAAATGTGGAGCAACAATGTTTGGATTGTTAGAGCCGAGTCTGTGAGATATATTGTCTCCGTTGGCGGGCGACTCTGGGTGAGTGGGTGACATGCTCCCGGCTGAGGCTAAGCCGTCCCTACCATCCCTACATGTGTTCCTGAGGGACTCTGACCGCGAGCGCTGGCCAGGGAGCCGACGGCCGGCGCTTGACCGCTGGTCAGCGTTGCGGAATCGAAGGAAACCGCTCGAGATTCAATTAAAAATTCATTCGCAGCTCCGTAAAAAGTTTCATGTCGGCTTCCTCGCCGTCCCGGATCGACTTGAGAATAGTTGCGACTGCATAAATAAATAATAACGATGACAACTAGTTCAAGTGCTTCAACAGTGCTTGCCCAACTTTTGAGTGACTAACTTACTTCACGTTATCGCCGCTCCTTCCATTCCGGCCGCACTCCCAACTTCAACCCGACCCGGCCATTTACCGCTCCTTCTTACACGGGACGTGGAAAGGGATCGTGAAAAGTCAAGAAAGGCTCAAATCTAAAATGTATTCGCTTCCTCTTCTTTCTGCGTCCTATTCTACCGTCCTAAAGGGAAAACGCCGTATGAGCCTTCAAGCGTTGCCAAATTTCCTCTGATAAATCACGAATTTTTGGAGAAATGTGTACATATTTTTCTTCCAATTCTTCAGATAATTTTGTTCGCGATTTTACCTCAAGTTCCTGGAAATTTCAAGGGATATTATTCATAACTTTCCTCAAAAATCAACATCGGAGAAAATTTGGCACCTCTCGAATGTTCTTACGACGTTTTCCTTCAGCACGGCAGTATTACTTCCTATGTCTCTTTTTCTTCCTCTTCTTCTTCTCCTTCTTCATGTGATTTCATTTTTTTCCTTCACATTCTTCTCTTCTCTCATTCACTTTCTCTTATCACCTACTTATTTCCTATCTACTTCCCTCTCTCATTTTCCTTATCCTCTTCCTGTTTTTCCTCCTTTCCTTCTCATTTCCTCGCGTTTCATTTTTAATCAAATTTTTGATAGGTTAACAATGGGCTTTTAAAAATACCCTGATAAAGACATGGTAGGGCAAGGCGTTCGTTCCCGCGAGCGTTAAGAGATCGGTGGACTACATTTTGCAATAAAGAACTACTATTTCTGGCTCATTCATGAAAAAAAAAAAAAATTATTTGTATGCAGAAACTAATGGTACAAATTTTGTTTCGAAAATGAGTCTAAAATGGTGGTTTTTAATTTAAAAATAAAGCCCACTTTTCCTTCATTCTATTGAATAAGAATATGAATATCCGTTGGATATGAATAATTCCGAGAGGCAAGAACGAAAAGGAGGAGGATATAGCGCAGAGACTTTAACGGGCTGATTACAATTGATACACTCAAAGCGACAGACACAGAGGACAGAGAGAAAATGGCGCGATCCTATTGGTTAAAACAGGTGGCACTTACAGAAAAATGGGGAAAAAGATAGACTAACTATACTGGATCTCTCGTTGGTTGCCGTTGGTTAGTCTTTTGCTGCCTGTTTTGTCCATAGCCATCGCAGCTCAGCATAGCTTTGTCTATCAATGTCAATAATCAGCTTGCAGGAGAACAACAGAGGATATAGGCGGAAAAGATTGATAAAAGGGAGAAGGGGGGGATGGAGAAGGGATAGAACTGGATAAGGAGGAAGAAAAAGGACGAGACAAGGATAGAGCGGATGGTTTGGAGAGAGGGATGCGAAGACCGAGAAAAAAGGCCCTGGATTCTGAGGTGATAGCTTGCTTAAGTTCGACACTCAACTAATAAATTGGAATGCGGGAACTTTGAGCTTTGAGCCAGTGACGACGCGGCGTGGAGGGGGGGTGGCGTGCTGGAGGCGCAGAGCGTGACTTGACGTCGAAGTTGACGTTGCTAGTGTCATAATGATGTTCATTACCTGGAATCGTGACGGCGACGGCACCCGGAAAAGGATCCGCCATCTTCGTCCAGATCAACGTCCAAAGACGGAATTCCCGAGAAAAAATTACCGGGGTTCTTTTTTCACTTGAAAAACTAACTTTTTTGTTTTTTCGCACATAGAGACCTCGGTGGAAATAAGGAATAAAGGCAGGTGTCTTAAATTCGATGAGTTTAATTTAAAACTGGGGACTACTGAGTGAACTGGATACCGAAGTTTCTCGGCTTTGAAATTGAACAATTATTGAAAAAGTTATGACAGGATAATCTGATGTGCCAGGATACGAGACGTAACAAGGCGGGCCAAAACTGAGCGTATTTCTGCCAAACGGAACTATGTGCATTGAGACATGAGCCTTAAGACCCGCAAGAATATATGCATAACAGGGCTCACGTCATGATGCACATAGTTCCGTTCGGCAGAAATACGTCCAACTATTATTCTCAGAGTTTCTTTATCAGGAAGAATCGTAGGACATACTGCGAACTCAGTTCATCATGAAATTTCAATCACTTTCAGGTGACGCTGTAAACTTTGCTCACGCAAACTCTCCATGGTCAGTGTGTGTAAACACTAAAAATCTTGCAATCGACCACTACACAAGCTTAGAATGCAAGCATTGCTTATGTTTCTGCTTCAAAATTTTTACAAAATAATACCACGAGCGCAACAAAAATTACTAAAATCAACTCAAAACCAAGATAATAACGTTTTAATTTAACGTTTGTCTTGAACAATTTAAACCCGCTCACGAGAAAATAAAGAGTCTACTTGATTCTCATCGCGCACATACCAGCGGGCTTTAAATGGCTTCTCAATAAGTAATGTCCCATCCCCAAACTGTGTTGATCAAAGGAAAACGACGCGCAGCGGATCGAGACAATCAGAAAGGTTGGACATGGAATTTTCAACGGAAACTGCACATTTTGATGTTTAATCCGTCACATCATAAATTTTAAGGGTGGCATCTAAAAGAAAATTCCACGACTAAAAAGATGGGACCACTTTAAAAAACTCAAAGTTTTCTTAAGTCAAGTTATGAGCTTTTAAAGTTTCCAAATTTTGTCCAACCATTATAGCTGCCGAAATTAAGGATGTCATATTTTCATAATGCAGAGACAGTTGCAGTATCGTTTAGTCGCTTAGTGAGCAATTTAACTCGAGTCGATTTTTTTTATTATTATTATTTTTTTTTTTTTTTTTTTTTTTTTTTTTTTTTTTTTTTTTAATATATAAGCGGGGAGTTTGAATTTAAGCTTAGAAACGCTTCAATGCTGCTATAAAGAGTTGAAATCAGTACTTCTTTCTGTGGAAATCGTGTTCAACGTGAAATTTTGGTGAGAACCCGGTATTCTAACGCTACAATTTTCACCTTGTATAGTGGTTCATTTCAATTCGAGGAAACGAATTGTGGGGCTTTAATGCTTGCCTGATAAAGTCTCGGATCATATTCAACATGTGTGTCACCGTAAGGCGCCTGCAATAAGTTATGTAGTCAAGATCATGACTGCCACGTTCAAATAGTTGTATCCCTTAACTAGCTCTTTGTTCATTCATTCGTTTATATAAGTCGGGTCGGTGACTGGATCCGACTCAACATGCATTTCGCGGCAAAGCGCCTGCAAGTAGTTGTATAGGCAAGATCACGACGGCCGAGCTCGAATAGTTGTATCTTTAACTAGATGTTTGTCCTTCAATAATCACCGCTGTTCGCGCTAATGTTTCGTCAATTGACTGACATAAGAGCGTAACTATACACTGAAATGAGCCCGGAAAAGCGTTGGGTTGCATGGACGACAAGGTTTATTGCAGAGTGAAGTTACGTATTTTTGTCAGCTAAGCAACGTTATCTAATTTTACCACTTACCTAGTGTTAACTGGACTGCATATTGCAATTCGGAAATACCATTTCTGGATCATCTGTAAAAACACGTATGTGCGTGGGGAAACTAATGGTGCATACGTTGTTTCTAAGCTGAGCCAGAAATTACAGTTCCTAATTCCAAAATAATGCCAAATTATGAACGATTGTACCTTATTAAGTAGTCGATTTCCAGACTTTCCATTATGCGGTTTGTTTCCCTCCGGAATTTTGAAAAGAGAGTGCGGAGAGTGCGTAATTTGACTACATTGTGCGGTTAAGAACTAAAATTTCCGGCTCGTTTGTAAAAAAAAATGTGTATCTGTGGGGGAGCTAGTGGTACCTACGGTGTATTCTGACCCAGAAGTTGTAGTTCCTAATTACAAAATTTAGTCAACTCGTCACCTTCCGGCCAATCATCATAAGTGTCATGTAAGATTCCAAAATAAACGTTACTATATACTGGTACAGGTAACCATTCCTCTGGCAGAATCGACTTTGAATCCACGCTGTGTAAAATACAGCGTGAAGGAATGGTAAATTCTACCAATCTTTTTTATCAGTATATTCTCCCGTTATCGGAAGGAAGGAGGAAGGAGGAAGGAGAGACGAAGATAGGGAGCAAAAAGAGGAATTAAAATTGCGTGGAAATAAAAAGGAGGAAAACATTGAGATAATCAGAGTCAAGGTGCACGGAGTAGCTTTTAATTTTCCCATGCAAACACGAGTTCTCGGAACTAATCCCACATTTGGAGAGCAGAGCCCAGAGGAAGACTGCAGCCGGCGGAGGGATAAGCGACGCGGCGGGGACAGGCGCGCAGGGAGGCGTGAGGATCGCGAAAGGGACGAAGGAGGAAAATCAAGGAGATCGGCTCAAAGGCCCCGGAGGGGCGGGGGGGAGGTGAGAGGCCCGGGCGGGCGGGCGGGGGAAGAAGGAAAAATGGATAGAATAAGTACGTGTTAATAATGAATGGTCGGTTGAGTTGTGAGAGAGGCTGGCACCGGAGTTTGTCGCACTGCGGGATGCTCCGTGACGTCACTCGCGCGAACATCCAGTTGCCGTTTCCACCTCTAATAGACGCCAAGAGAATCCGAATACGCCCCCCGGCTACCACCCGGCCCAACCATCTGTTCCTCTTTCCAGCGCCATCCTTCGCTCCGATTCCCCGCGGGGGAATGTGCCATGGTCGTAGTTTTCACGTTCTGAAACGTCCCTCGCGAACCCACACAAACCAGCTGACTATTGGATTGATAGACAGAGTTATAGACAAAGAAGAAAAAGAGAAAATCCAGCGATCATATCTTCGCGTGGTCAAAGGGGAAAAAGAGAGTCGGTATTCAATCCTATGAAACGTGCCATTTTATGAAGGTGCCTAGCGTATCTATTCAGAATAAAGAATTCCTAATTTTGAGACAACGCTGGGTGAAATGAGGGGCATGGAAGAAAGGCGAATGAGTGCAATTTTTGTTATTTTGAGAAAAACGTGTTTCATGTTCAAAAAATACACGTAATCTTACAGCGGGGAGAAATTTCGAGCTCACTTTATGATGCTTGAAATTGGATTTTAATAGTGACTTATCACAGAGTATACTTAAAGGCTTGTTTTAATTATAATTACTAACATCTCAATATGTTTAGAAACTGTACTGATGCGTCTTGTCCTCCAAGCCTCTTAATGATGATAATTTTAAAATTTTCCGATCCAGCAAACAGGCTGCAGCTGTAAGGCACAACTCCTAAAAATGTGCAACTGCCATAAACTTATTTTTCTCTAAGGCTTTTACTGTGGTATCCCGTCCTGTGGTCATTCTGCGCGGTCGTTTCCCGGGAAATTTTACAGGAACATGTTTGCAGTGTCATAAAGCAACTCGCTTTGTCGTTGAATGTCGAATATTGACGAATGGAGTAGAAATTCTTAAAAAAGGCACGTTTCACGTAAAAAAAAAAAGGCTCGTGCGAGTCTCCTTAGTGCCCTGTAATGATTCACCCTTCACCGATTCACAGCCCGGAATCTTTAATTTGTTTTCCATAAGAAGGCTGTATGAGATGTTTTTTTTTTTTATGAGCAAATCCTTATGGTCCAATGGCTGCATTACAAGCGTCGAGCAAGTTGATTCCCCTCGCTAAAAACGCCTTCAATCAGGACAGAAACCACGGCACACACCTAAGTTCGAATAGTTGCATCACAAGCATGGAGCAAGTTGATTCCCCTCGCTAAAAACGCCTTCAATCAGCGATGAAACCACGGCACACACCTAAGTTCGAATAGTTGCATCTCACTCATTGACCGACATGAATGTGACGCAACGCTCAAAGGAACGAGCTAATAGAAGAGGTCGGACACAAAATTTTTGACTGAAATTTCAAATTTTGTTGTTTATTCCATCACAAATACACAAATTCAATTGCAAGGGTAGCCACTGAATGAAATGTCACGGAGAAAGCAATGGATTGGAACCACTCTAAAACTTTTTTGTCTCATATTTTTGAAAAAGTGAGCTTCCAAAGTTTCCAGTCTATGTCCGACTTCCCCAATTGGCTCGGTCCAGTGTGGCACGCTGCCGTAATAAGGAAAAACGTTGTAAGGAATCTGCAGGCGTTGCCAAATTTCCGTTAGTAAATAACTCATTTTCAAGAAAATTTTGAATATTTGGCTACCGATTTCTCAAACAATTTTGTTTGTATTTTGATCTGAAACGTCCTAAAAGTTCAAGGAAAAATATTCATGAATTTCCTCAAAAATAAACACATTATGGAGGGAAATTTGGCAACTCTCGACTGTTCATACGGCGTTCTTCCTTAGCACTGCAGAAGAACGGCAACATTGGGTTGCGACCAGGATGCCTCGTACTGAGGACACTTGCGGCTGTTCTCTGGTAATGTAGCGCGACCCTCCACCGCCACCCCCTCCCCCGCCACCACAAACCTCAACCCCCCTGCCACCCCCATCGCTATCCAACGTCGACGACGACTCGCTTCTGTTCTGCCTCCATTCATGTTTATTTATCCCCGGTAAACAATGTGCACGCGCATGCATTCGAGTTTTATCGTCCAGCGACCCCACCGTCGACCATTGTAAAACTTTCGACCCCCTCCTCCTCCCTCCCTCCCTCCTCGACCGTCCCCCGAACTTTTCTCCCGGCGGCACGAAGTGGACATTCCCCGGTTCCTCTATCGGGGCCGAAGATCGGGCCGCTATCGCCGATCGTTATTTCGGCCGGCTCGTCTCGCCGTCCTGCCTCATTGTCGAATGATACAGGGTCGTTCAAAAGTCCGACCCCTGTACTACCTTGCCAAGGGAAAACGCCGTATGAGCCTTCAGATGTTGCCAAGTTCACTCCGATAAAAACCAAAACCATTGAGAAAATTGAGAATATTATTTTCCGAAAATTTCAGATACTTTTGTACGCGAGTCCAGCTGAAACACCTGAAAATTTCAAGGAAAAATATACATGAATGTTGTCAAAAATACATGTTTTATCGAGGGAAATTTGGGAACTCTCCGCGGATGTTTATACGGCGTTTTCCCTTAGCACGGCAGTGTAATCTCTAGACTTCTTGCCCTTTTTCAGGGCCCCTTTCAAATTTTGCATTACGCAAAAGTCGTTTCCTTTGACCTACATTGAAAAGAAGTTTGGTCGTATGTGCCGAAGTTATCGGTGTTTCGTATCAAACCAACTAATTTGATTCGTGTAACCGAACTTCTGAGTGCGCGATCGATGGGGACGGGCCTCGGCTTTGCCGTTGAGCGGTAAAGTGAACTGACGGACAAAGTTTGGTACACATCCCGAACGTTCGGTAGCACGAACCGAAAGTTCAGTTTTACAAACCGATTATTTGGGATGATATGGAACAGTGGCGTGGGGGTGCTTTGCGATGTATCGATTGATCTGCCATTTAAACCTATGAAAAAAGATCGATAAACAGGGTGTTCGCAACGAACACCTTAATAATCGATTCTTCACCATGGCTTCAAATGGGGAATTATCGAAAATCGATTATTCACGCCTCGCCACCAAAAATCCTAATTTCTTGGATTTTCATTTCTCTTTCTCACATGCGTGAGAAACAAGAGTGATGTAAGACGAATCAGTGGCATGGCGTGCTTTGCGATGTATCGATTGATCTGTCATTTAAATCTATCGAAGAGGATCGATTATCAGGGTGTTCGCAACGAGCCCCTTGATAATTGATTCTTTACTACAGCTCCAAATGGAGAAATATCGATTTAATCGATCCTTCACGCCACGGCACTGCAACGACTGAAACGATGCATCTTACCGATTATGACAGCGATCGATAAATGTTTTACGGGGGCTAATGATCCACGACTTGACTAATTTTTAGTGTATTTTCCGGAGGAAATACACTATCTCAAGTTTATTTATGAAATTGTATATTTTGTTTTTCATGAAATTTTGCCAGCCTGATCTGATATTGAGCTGTGCCAAGTTGGGTCCAACGGCGGGTGTGATCTACTGATGAGGTCTAAAAACACCCAAAACGTTCTCTCGGCGTGACCTCGATTTAATATTCCACCGCAAGCAGCCTAAGCTGAACACTATCCCCCTCGGTCTTGTACTTGTGCTCATTGGAGCTCAAATTTCTGAATCTGATTGAAATTTGTGAACTTTTTGGCTTTGCTTTTCTCGCAAAATAACGTGGACTCAGCATCATTTGACCACCTTATTCCTGTGCTCAGGTTTCCATGTTTTGTATAGTTTCAATTTTCCCTGACCCATCCCTGATTTTATTGGACACTACTGTCTAAATCCTTGAGTACCACATATGGTCAAAAAAAGAGCGTAGGGGGAAAATCCCTCCAGTTCTGATGGCCGAACTTTCCTAACTTCGGATTCCTGAGTCTGAAAATGACCTCTGTTTTCGCGTGCAATCTCTATTACACTATTCTATTAGAACCCATACGCCGATGGAACTTCCATATAGAACTAACTCGATTTTATTTCGTCTGAAGGAAGGATAAATTCTCTTATACAGATATTGGATAGGATCTCTACTTAATTTTTACTGCTGAGGCCGTAAATGGCCTTAGTTTTTCCGGCCATCAACCAATTTTCCGAATAGTTTAATTTCCAATTAAAACAAGCTTTTCAGCAGCTGAGAAGACGATTTTTGGAGTAAAATTGGTACTTTTTTTAATACAAATTGAATTTCCTTCAAGAACCGAAAAAAATTAAAGTAAGTTATTCAAATCGGTTTTTTAAGAAAATTCTATTTGTATCAAAAAATGTGTTCATGGTGCCGTTAAAGTCTTAGAAAAATTGTGCATTATGTTATAACACAGTAAAATTGGTAGTCTGGAAAACTCCAGGGCGATAAAAAAATACCATGGTTTTTTCGGCTTTAGCAGCCAGAAGTAAGGACACTGTCGAACATTTTGCAATGAAATTCTGTGCCGGAGTCTATATAGCACCAAAAAACCTCGAGGGACATGAATGCAGAGCGGAATCTATGCTTTTTGCGGAGCGGAATCTAATCTTTTTGCGGAGCGGAATCTACTCTCCTTGCGGAGTGTCTCACACTCTTACGGAGCGGAATCTGCTCTCCTTGCGGAGTGTCTCACACTCTTACGGAGCGGAATCTACTCTTCTTGAGGAGTTTCATACAGTCATACGCATGTATGGTGCCGATTTCACTTGGCATTCATATAAATCGGGGTTTTCGGGCGCTTCATGCACTACAACACCAAATGCCACTCCTCGATTTTTTAACAGAGTAGAAGAAATTCCACCCGACACTTGTATAAAAAAATTTTATGTATCCCCTCAAACAGAAAATTACGAGTCATTTTTTTGACATGGACTCATTCAAAATCCTGTGTCACACTGTCAAAGTACTCCATCAAAATGTCAAGGTCAAGTGCTGTGATTGGTCCAAGTCATCGAATAAGCCAATCACAAATTCACAACACACCTGACCTTGATATTTTGATGGTTACACGGATAAAAAAACTTCGTACGTGGTACCCGAAGTTTAGGTCTTATGGATCTCTGAAGTTTTCGGATTGAGCATCTGAACACTTTAGATCTAGCTGTCGAGGTTCGGATCACACATCTGAAACTTCAGTTCTTACATCTGAAATACTTCGGTTCTCACATCCGAAAAACTTCGGTTCTCACATCTGATTCACATTCAGATGTAAGAACTGAAGTTTCAGATTTGTGATCCGAGCCTCGACAGCTAGATCTAAAGTGTTCAGATGCTCAATCTGAAAACTTCAGAGATCTATTATATGACCTAAACTTCGGGTCCCACGCATGAGGTTTTTTTCTCCGTGTAGCTTTGATAGTGTGACACAGGCGAAAGAGGAAAAACGCCGATTTTTCAACTATACCTGGCGACCCCGGTTCGGGTCCGGCCAATTTCCCTGGAACGAGATCCGAAACATGGGAGGAGATGGGGAAGTGTCCCATAAGGGGGACGGTCAGATTGAGAATCCGGCATTTTATCGGTGAGAAGTCGCCCGGTTCCGATAACACGAGCGCACATGCACTTCCAGGAATTCCGCTCGCGAGATTGGATGCACTTCGTCTCCAAACGGTCGATTCTTTAACGCTTATCGAACGACCTTGATCGATAGATACCACTGCTAAAATAGGGAAAAGCGCGATTGAAGTTTGATGTGAAAATCGAGCTAGTGCACCGAGAGGGATCGAATTCGCCATCACGAGAAAACCGTTTTCTCGGCAGTTTCTCGTTGTGCTGAGGGAAGAACTATTTTCGTCTCAGAGGCGAATTGTTACGCCGAATAAAATTTTAATTGGACTACGTCTTGCGACAGATAACTACTTGCGTTGCAATATTTCTGAGACTGTGCCACGACCCCGTTGGCGATGGATTGATTGAAAGTATGTCGATATCCAAAGTATGAAACCACGTATCTCACGTATTTTAAGGAGTTATTTGTCCCAAAATTACGTCTGATTATTCGCTGTGTCCCCAAAAAGATACCGTAATAACTACATTCCAACGGTACGGTTCGGAATACTATTCGCACCTTGTTTTTTTTATCGGAAAATGTATGCGAACTTTCAGCTGAAAGGTCTACTTCTTTTCGACTGATTGGACGCAAAAACTAGCAAAATCATAGTCTTTTTTGTGAAACAAAATGTATTACTTTATTTAATTTGGCAACCTTGAAATTGAGTTACATTTCTTTCATCTGAGCAACGAGGATATCGAAGTCCTATTCCTCATGGATAATCACAACTGAGTAAATGAATAAAACATACGTATTGGAGTTTTCCGCTTTTTTGGTTTCTTTTTTCTTTTCAGTACAAGATATATTTCACAAAAATCTGCAATCTTTCATAAGTTCTTCCCTCGTGACGCCACCCTGCGAAGCAAAACCTAGCGCAAGCCGGAGCCCTCGGAAACCTAATTCAGCTCGTAAAAACCCGAAGCCCTCGGCGTGACGAATCGAAGGTAATTTATTGCCGAAACAATTAAATCCGCAACCGGTTCTCAGGTGTGGCTTGCGGGCCACCTACCCGCCCGGGCGCGCGGAGAAACGCGACGCAAAACCGCGCATCCCCCGCGGAGACGCGGCGGCGGATACGCGGGTTCGGCGGCGCGAGCTCTGATAAATAACGCCAGGTTTCGCGGCTGATGAGGAGCCGTAATGAAGAGAAATTTTTCATAAGTGTAGATATTTCATTCCGACAGCGTAGCGCCGGAGCCCGGGTACAAATGGATCGCACGGGGGGGTTTTATTGTTGGGCCGCGGAGGTATTATTTTTCTGACCGAGCCCCCCGCAGCCCCCCCCCCCCCTGCCTCCACGGAAGGTAAAGATTTTCATTTGATGAGGAAATAATCCCGGCTCTCACTTCGGGGAACAATATCCCCGGCCCGGGCCGCCGTACAGTGGAACGATCCAGTAGAAGAAGTCGGACTTTAAATTTTTGGCTACAATTTCAAATTTTGATGTTCATTTCGTCACAAATTCAAATCCAAGAGGTGTTCCAGAAAGACTTTTTCACACAAAAAAACCAATGGAACCAATTTTAAACTTTGTTTTATATTTTTGCAAATATAAGCTTTCAAAGTTTCCAGATTTTGTCTGACTCCCTCTATTGATTCGGTCCAGTGTGCGGCAGGGCGGTTTTTCATCTGGATTTCGGGCCTTCTCTTCCGACCGGGATGAGTTCCCGCTAAGTACCCGTCGGTGATTATTGGGGAGGGTTATGTGCCCGGCTTAAGATAGTGTGTTCACTTTGCGTGGGAATTATTATCAATATTCATGAGTAATGTCCGTCTATCCATAACCTCCGCTGCGCCGTGAGAGATATGCGTCCTGCGGTTTGATATCGATCAATCGGACGGGGTTAAAGCCCTATGCGCCCTTGTGCTACAAATTACCGCTAATTTTAAAAATACGTAAACGAAGTAAATAGGTACTAAAATAGGGAACTTAAGAATTAAATAAAAAAACGAGATAATGATACAATAGACTATCAAGTACACAGATTGTTACACAGAAAAATTAAATTGCTGATTTAACAATTTTCTAGTTCTAGTTAAAAGTGACTGCAATGTTTCAATGTAGATTTTACAACAAACTAATGCTACTTTAACAACAGAAATATGCTATCTCAACCACCTTCGTGGGTTAATTAGCTTCCCACTATTGTAAAATGTACATTTGAAACATTGCAGTCATCTTTTTTAACAATTGAATTGTTAAATTAGCAATCCGTTTTTTTCCGTGTACGGTGCACGAGGCGTTTATTTCAATGTAGCAACTATTTCAACTCGTGCGTAAGCGGTGGAGGTATCGTTTCATATTGAAGGCGTTTTACTGGAGGCAAACATGAAAGATAGTTGTCGCGCATCAAAATTTTGGATTCAGAAGGTTGAATAATCACAAAAACCAGGGTTTCTTCTTGAAATATTTCTTATTGATGACGTCACAATATGTATACGTGGCTGTCTTTGGAAAGACGGATCTAACTGCGGAATTAAAATTGAACATATCGATGGCTAAAGTGCGAAACCACGTACCTCCATTTGCGACGTTGGAGTCTTTCTCTCATACTTTATGTTTTCTTTGGAACGTAATTTCTTGAAAACTATCTGGAGTCTTCTTCTCTGTCTGTCGAATATTCTGTAATTTTAAGCTATCAGTTGACTTGTTTCATTTCAAAGTAGTGAAATAGGAGAGGAAATTTTAAAACACAGCGATGGAAATACAAAACTTCACACTTTAGCTATCGGTATCTTGAAAAATCCTCAAATACACATGAAAATCTTCTGAGATTTGCAAGTTCTTAAGTGCGTGCTTTAATTTCCTTTCGAAAGTGAACTTCTGAACGTCCTAGAATTTTATGAATTCACCGTAGATTTTAAATAATTTTACACTCATTTCAGTGTTGCTTAGTTTTCTGCTTCAAAATACCGAATCAGAGGAGATTTGGCAATGTCTCATGTAGTTAGGCTATGATTCCGTTTAAATCCGTCCTATTGATCATCGAAGTTTCAATAATCGGAAGGGTTACAGGCAGAGCATGGCGAACCAAAAAAAATTCAGTTGGCAATTATTCTTTTCATGTTTTAATTTCACCAGTTACCGAGAAAATAATATTGCATTTCACTACGCAAGAAAGCAATTTGCATTGCCCGAAAGAGCGAGTGAGAGGGTTAACATATTCCCTCTCTTTTCTCCCCCCGAGCGCGGTATTATCACGAATCCTCAATATCTCTGATAAAAAATTCTGCGTTCATATGACTCTGAAAATTCCTCTTCACAAATAATTTATTTTTTTCAAGCACTCGTGCACACCATAATGTACGTTTTTGTTTCTGCCGGACCCAAATTCAACGGTCTATTGAACAGCGCTTCGCGATTCAATTATACCGCGGGTCATCATTTATCATAGTTGTAAGATTGTGCTAAAATGCATTTCTTTTACGAGCACATACTCGTAAAATTCAAAAGGAAATATGGACATTTCATGCAATGATCCGGCAGCATTACAACTGGTGCTTCACGTATGGAAATTGCGACCAATTTTTTCTCAAATAGTGAGAATCCGGATGCAGCGGGTGTGAAGTTCATCACCCAATGACAACTTCTGGCCCCGGGTTCCAGTGTTGCTAGATTATGCAACAAGAAGCAATTTAAGGGTATAAAAATTGCCGAGATGAGATGGACTAAATTTTGCAATTAGGACTTACTTATATTGCAGAATAGCTAAGGCAGTCCAACTTTATGTTATTCAGAAATTAACTGAAAGCAGATCATTCAATTCAATTTTTGGGATGATTTTTTCATTGAATAAAACTTGCTTGATGCACAAAAAGAAACTTTTAAACAGTTTATCCTTGCAAGATAAATGAGGTTGCAGAATTTAAGCAGCATTTCCTGGTAAAAAATGGCAGTAGAATCTGTGTTCCAAAATACCATAGACCTACAGCCGGCTGTAAGATTTCCAATAGCTTCTATAGCCCGCAACACAAATTCTTATAGCCTTTTATAGCCGATGGCGATTAAGCAACAGCCAGGCGATAAAGTGTATGCTAAACGTTACTAATTACGGATGCTAGGACTTAGTGAGCTTTTGGACTACTGCTCTTTTTTTGGGCCGTAGTATCTTGATTTATTTTGCGAGGAAAGCTCCGTACTTTTGAAGGATGCCTGCCATTCCTAATATGTTGGAGCGCCTTCAATTTCTTAGGATACTGTGCAATACCTCTGGTGTGAAATAGTTGCTTCAAGCGCCGTGGTACGCTGCGGCGCGGCGGGCGGGCAGCCAGCGCGAAACGCGCATCGGCGCCTACAAACCTAACAGGGATACTTCACGCATGGCGCAATGCGTGAAGTATCCCTGTTAGGTTTGTAGGCGCCAGTGCGCCGCCGCTCCGTTTTGTGTTAGGCTCTAATATTTAATCTCGTGGAGTCATGTTTTCAACCCATGACTTTGAAATGTTTGCACACTCTGTATGGTTTATTCTCATTTTAATTTATGAAAAAAATATGTAGTAAGTAAAGGCAAATATAATGTGCGTTTTGTAAATAGATTAAGGTGATTCCGTACAAAATAAAGGATTTACAAAGCACACGAATTTCTACACAATTTCTTACAGCCTTTTATAGCCGATGGCGAAAAAGCAACAGCCAGGCGATAAAGTGTAAAGCCCGGCTAAGCCAACTATATGATTTTCTATCGCCTTCTTCAGTCGGCTATAAGAACTCCTATGGTATTTTGAAACGCAGCTACTATCGCCAATTTTTACCAGGGTTGCGATGGTAGTATTTCCTTGTTGCACCATACAGTCCAAAATAGTGCGCGTCACCATGGTTTATAGATGTGCAGGTGAGAAAAAGGTCATTCGGTTTACATTTTGCAATGAGAAACCACTATTTTTGGCCCATTTTAGAAACAACATACATGTCATTGGTTTCCCTATGCAGATATGTGCTTCTATGGGAGAGCCAAGTAATTCCTTACTGCAAAATGTAATCCATTCGATGTCGACTCAACAATCGAGTCGAATCACACTTTCCGGAGTCGATAACACGTTTTGTTAAATTTCCCGCGTTCGTCGGAACTTTCCGACCACGTTTTCCGCGAGAGAGACGAAAATAAATTAGAATCAATCTCTCAAACTGTTGTTTGTCTTTCTTATGTATGATATCAGTATTTTGAAGCATTCGTGCTTTTCTTTTCCTCAAAAGTCTTAAATACGAGAAAATAAAAATAGTTCAGAATGACCGAAATAACACATGAGAAAGATTGAAAAAAAGGTAGGGAGATTGTTTGCTCATATTTAGGTTGGAGTCACACCTCTCTCTGGGCAAATCTAGATGCCAACATTCAAAAAAAAAGAAGAGAAAAAGTGCTTGAGACGCGGGAAATTTGAGAATGCGTAATATGCACAACGAAAATTGTTATTTAAGAGGTGGATTGTAGACTTATCTGATCCGCTAATCGTAATTTTCGTGAAATTTCATGTGCTCAAAATGCCTAATCATTGTCAGTTAGTTATATATCTAGAGAGCAACAGATTCTCTTGTAGTGGTTAAACATATTATTGATGATGAATCCAGGATGGAAAAGGTTTGCTGTATCTTTGTGAATGACATCATGGACAAGGACATTGAAAGAGCCTTATGGATGGTGAAATTACCAGAATAATACGTATCTCGGTTATACGTATCTTCCTGTCATACCTCATTTTTTAAAAAGAAAATTACTTAACGTTAATTCTTAAAAAACTTTCTTGATATTCATCTCTGTGCAAAGAAAACTCTGTAGTAACTTCAAGGAATGATATTGATTCGTTCTTCAATAAGATAAAATTAGGTCGAAGCACCACTAAACGAGATCTGGTAGGTAGTAACATCGTCCATTTTTTCATTAGTGTTAGATGTGAACCAAAGCTGTTTCATTAAGCCTGAGCAAGCGATGGTCCGTAACCCACAAAATACAACGCAAAAAACGCGAAACAAGCTTTTCGAGACTCCACACGAGTCGGAAACAAAACTTTACTATTACGGTGTGCAAATGATGATCGAATGGGAGTTTCGTAAGCTTTACTTACGACATACATTAGTCCGTGAGATCGAATGAAAATGCTGGGTGCAAAATTTGGATGGAAACTGTATTTTTTTACCTGAAACACACGAGAAAACAAAATTCTTGAGTATTTTCACAGAAATAAAATAAATAATACAAGTCTTAACTGGACCGCATTTAACAAAAAAGAACCAAGCCACATCAGCTATTGCCTTTAACTGCGGAATTTAATTTTTACGAAAGAGCGTTTGTGCGAATTCCTTCGAAAATATCAAGGAATTTTCTTTGTACTACTTGTGCAAATCGCTGAAATTTGCACAAAACTCCGCACAGCCGTTTTCATGTAAAAAATTAAATTGTCCAATCAATTTTGAGAATAGCTGATGTGGCTTGGTTCCTTTCTGTTTAACGTGGTCCAAATGTAACCAACTGGAGAAAAAGACTCCCTAGTTTGAAAAAAATCCTAAAATTAACCGTTAGATGCTCAAGCGGGGTCAAATTAGCCCGAGTCTTGCTAAAATCACGTGGCCCACGGGCGGGTTGTGCAGGGCCGGTAAATACTAGTTTTGCTTTGAATATGGGTCTAAAAATACATTCCAACAAAAGTAGTTGGACTGAAAATTGAAAATAAAGAAAAAATCGAAAGTCAAGGGATTTTTTTTGGACAATTATTGTTCCTAGAAATCCTAAGCCGGGTCGAATCGACCTGACTCTCTCTTCTAGGAGAGAAATAGTGTCGGTTTCTCCGAGATTACATTCCGAAAAAAATCAGGCGTCAAAATGAAAAAAAAATAAATAAATAAATAAAATAAAGCAATTTAGTGTCAACACAGCCAAAGATAGGAGCGACGTAATCGCGTTTTAAAACTTTCCTCCCGAATCTGAGCGACATCACATTGGCAGCATGAAGCGGAGCATTGCGACTTGCGAGTTCACGTCTCGCGCCATAGCGCCTTCAATTTTGCAGACGCAACACGGACATCCATCAAGTACGAATAGTTGTATCTCTGCGCCGTCATCAGCGCAAGTCATTTCGCTTGCTCTTTCCCCATGTTGTGTTGCTTTCATTTATCTTATTTGTGAAGGTGCTTCAAGGGCTATGTGAACAACACAGCCACAGTTGGAAAGATGTGATCTATTCTCATTTATTTATATGTAATTAATTATTTAGAGCTAGCGAGCTGAAGAGAGGCTGCCAAAAAAGATGCTTGATTGGGTTCCTCCTGGGAGGAGACGTAGGGGACGCCCAGTGAGAGGTTGGCGACAGGGGGTGTTGAACGAGATGAGGGAGTGTCAACTCCCTGATGACCTGTGGGAAGACCGAGCTTTGTGGCGATTAGGCGTCGTAAAGCGCCTAAGAGCGCTATAAAAGCGACTCATATGTATGTAATTATTTAAGGGGGAGGGAGGGAGTTTCTCGTCAGAACTTTGTTTTGTGAGTCATTTTCGCCGACTCACGAACCAATCTCGATTCTGAGATATGTGATGACTGGTTATTTGAATTCATAGATGAGCTGTCTTATTTCGCCCTGGCTTATACGCAATGGTATTGGTATAGACCAGAGACAATACATTTTAAAGACCCCATATTAAAAATCTGCGCAATGTAGTAGTCGTGTAAGGTGAACATTTGGAGGTCAACGCTATTTTTGCCTGATGAGGATTAACTGATGACCACTTTTTTCCGCAAAATCTTACGATTGTCAGGGTGAGCATTTTGCGGAGCAAGTTGCACAATTGGACCGCGGTAAACAGAAAGGAACCAAGCCACAACAACTACTGCCTTTATCAGGGGACTTTGATTTTTTACGAGAGATCGTTTGTGCGGATTCCTTTGAAAATTTTAAGGAATTTGCTTTGAATTATGGAAAAAATTCATAAAAATTTGCACAAAAATCCGCAAAACCGTTTTCATGTAAAATTCAGAGGTGGCTGCTCTTTTGGACCCTAGGAGTTCCATAGCCTAACCTCCAAAATTATCGAAAAGTCCGCATACTCTCCCCATTTATAGTTACTCCAGGTAAAATTACGCTGTGTGGCAGGAGGGTCAGAGGGTCGTTGGGGGGGGGGGGGGTGTCTACGCAGACTCGAACTCGGATCCAAAATTGATGCGTGCTCCCGCAGAGAGGAGTGTGGCCGGGGGGAGGGGGGAGGGGGGGCTGGGCACTGCGGGCTCAACTCGTTTTTATCTCCTCGAGAGGGAAAACTTGGTTAAAAGTTAACAACCCTTTCCCTCGTGCTTCACCGCTGCCGCCGCTGTCTTCTTCTGCTCCGACTCCCGGAAATTTACGATGCGCGCCTGATTTTTTATTCACTCGGTCACGCTGGTCCCGACTCTTGAGTTACGATGCTGCGGCGCCGTGTCCGAAAAGGCTCCTGTCTTAAGGCCTGGATACACGCTTAAATTTTCGTCAATTTCCGATCAAAATCATGTCAAAACTGGCGGTCGAGATTTATCTAAATTGTTATTTAAAATGAATTAAAACAGCGTGTTGGTTGAAATAAGCATGAAATAAGTACGGTTGTGTGAAAATCAGAAGACGGATGAGACCCACAGATCCGTCATGCTACCATTAAATTTTTGCAGGCCGCAATAAATTGATGGTAGTTGGTGCGCACCAGTCACCATTTGATCGGAAATGGATGGAAATTTGAACACGTTTCCAGGCGTTTAGAGAGGATTGCAAATTTTTGAGTGAAGACGGAGTCCGAAATGGGCTGCTGTATGGGTAAAGATGGGTAAATCATAAAGGCGAATGAAAATGATCTAGAGACATGAACGAAACTAGCTGGGGCCGGAGAGGTGAATCCCTCACATTTGGAGAGCTTGAACGACAAGTGGGATAAGTGCAGTTTATACGTCTTTAAAGTTTGAAAGTTACATGGAGCCTTATGGCGGAAAGAAAAGTCAAGCTCATATTTCGATGCTTGGAAATTGTATTTCAGCGGTGAATTTTTCGCGGAATATATTTTAAGACTAGTTTTTGTCGAAATCATGTAGTATACCTCGATTTTATCAAAAACTGGACAGTGCACTTATCCCGGTTGTCTTCTAGGCCCCTCAATTCTACTTGGCACCTTCAAGAAACACAAGTAATTATGCAAATTAAACTGCGTAAAGTTTTTGACATTTTCCATATGATAGATTTTTTTGTAACAATTCTTCAAAATTGCTCCCAAACGCTCAAACGCTGTTGCTGCTTGTCTCAATTTTCAACTATTTACCGGAAGACGCCCCCGAAACCCTGTTTGCTGTGTTTTAAAAACTCTGCTCCTATTTACATATACAAATAAAGCCGCTTTTATAGCGCTCTCTGGCGCTCTGTGACACCTAGCCGCCAACGCACCTATCCTCCCAAAGCCCTTCAGGGAGTTGGCACACCCTCATTTCTTCTAAAACCCCCTGTCGCCACCCTTCGTCCCCTTCGTCTCCTCCCAGGAGGAACCCAATCAAGCATCTTCTTCGGCAGCCTATCGTCCGTAATTCTATCGTAATGACCATACCAGATAAGCTGTCTAGTCATGACGTCAAATGCGATGCCATTTTCGACTCTTATTTCATTTTCTTTTTAGGAAAACTAATCAACATTATTCCTTGAACTATTTTCAGAACTATCCTCGCGCAAAGAGAAAAGAACTATAGCAGCTTTTAAGGATGGACGGTGCTCAGTGGGCGTGTCCAGTAGAAAATGTTCAATTACAAGAATGTCCAAAAAAAATGTCCACGGTTAAAAAGTCCGAAAAAAATAAAAAATAATGTCCTAACTGACAAATGCCCTACAAGAAGTTTCAAGAAAAGATGTGTCCGTTCCGTTGCAAGAAAGTGAAAATTCGGAACTTCCAACTACCCAGTTTGCAAAATTCGGTCAGTTCACAAAATATTTTCATATTATTTAGGATGTTTTTACTTTTTTGGACTATTTGTGGAAATCGTTTAAGTAAGACAAATAATAAATTGAATTTTTTTTATTGGACATTGCAGTTGATGGAAATTTCGTGTTGGACAAACGATGTTTCGGCATTTCATTGTGGACGTTTTTGGTAATGGGACATTTTCACCTGTCACCGGGTGGACGCACGGTCGTTTCCCATTTAAAACCTAAAGCACGACAGGAAGTCTGCAACGTAAGAAACCGAGATACGTGGTTTGGAAGTTCCACCGTTGATCTGTAACCCAGCTGGACGTATTTATGCTAAAAGGAACTATATCTCACGCAAACCTTAAGCACATAGTTCCTTTTAGCATAAAAACGCCGAGTAGGAACTTGAACACGAAGTATCTACAAGCAAAGGCTTATCCGCAGGATTTGACAACGGGGTTGTTCCGTTTCGAGTGCGATGCGAGGGAATCGGATCGAGGGGGTTAGAGGGGGGGGGGGGGGGGTGCGGGCTTCTTGCGCGGTGAATCAAGACGAATGAATCCGCTCTTAATGGAGATACATCACTGTTTCTTCTTGCAAATCTCGCTGCGAGGACCCGGACCCTCGACTCCTTTTTTAAACTTTTACGAATTGCTTTTGTATTCACTGTCGGTTCCTGCCCCTACCCTACTCCCTCCCCCGGTTCCCTCCCCATTCCACCCGCGGGGGACTTCAGCCACTCTCCACTCTCCCCGCTTAATTCCATCGGTCGTCGTCCGACTCCACGTCGGTGGTGATTTTGCAACTTGGCAACACTGCTTTTTCAAACATTGCTTAATAATATGCAGTAAAATGAGAATCATGTAGAGATGCTTGTAACACTCAAAAGAAATACACAGCAGTAAAGTTATTTAACGAATAGTTGTAACATTTTCGAACAAATGTAGACAGTAATCTCCTAACAGAGAAAACAGTCTGTTGTAAAGCCCTAGGGCGAATGTGTGTTTAGTTTTAAGACTGATGTAGTAGTAGTTTTTCCGCTCATCGATGGGTTTTTTTCGAATATGCCTCGGCAAGTAGTAGACATTAATTATAATTGTAGTATTAATTGTAATTTCGAGCCTTCTGGCTTGAGTAGATCCCTACTTGAGAAATTGTTGTAATTTCTTAATTGAGATCTACGTAGTATCCGAAGGGAAGCTATGTCTAGGACGAATGCCCCCTCGATTTTGAAAAATTATGCATTTTACAAAATAAATAATGATAAAAAAAAAAAAAGTTTTTTCTCCATTCAAATGCGTTTGAAATATCGATGTTTGATGAAGCAAGCTGTTCTACCAAGAATCTATAATTTTATTTTATCGATATTCGTTGAACGTTTCTCCATATCGATGATTGAAGTGCGAAACAACGTATCTCTGTTTGCAACGTTGCAGACTTGCTTTTTAAAAAACAGTCGACCTATTTTCTTGGAAATATTTCTTCTCTGCTAGCAGAATATTCTGTATACATGTCAAGCTGTAAAGTTGGCTTGCTGCCCTTCGAAAAAATATAATTGGAACGGAAATTTTGAAACACCGTGACAGAGATACGTGGTTTTGCACTGTGCCCATCTATATGTTCTGGTTTCACCAACTGTATTTGAGTTTTTGTGGAATAAAGTTCCTCTTCCTATAGAGGTCAAAGCTGCCCCCAACTTGAATCGACGACTGACTTAGAAATTAGACACTGTGACCCCAAAGTACACTTCGGGTGGAGCAGAAGAAAAGGGATTTCGTGAACTTTGATTCCAGGTTGCTTTAAACTTTTTGATGTGGGGATTACGTACACCTACGATACAGCGGAAAAAGGGAACGCTGCTGAACCATGCCCTTCAGCAAATTCCTTCATCCATTAGTGCGAGAATCTTTTCCTCAAATTCAGGTTAAACTGGTAATTTCTATGCGCCTTGCAAAGCAGAGGAAGAATGGAATAATGTTGCACATGTTGGTCTGTATCATTCCATGTATTCGTGTATTTTTGTAGAAACTTCACAAATCACCTTATGAGAGATTCAGTTTGATGCGAAAAACATAAAAAATTGAATACGAAAGATTTACTCGACAGATGTGACTCTTTATACATATAGGCTTCTTGCAAGAAGGGGTTTTACTTTAATTTGTTGAGCGGTTGTTCTAAGGTTTGGAGATTTACCACTCTTCCCCTGCTTGCCCGACTTTGATTGTCGAGTGCAAACAATTTGTACAATTGATCGTAGTTAATATTTCAAGGGGAAGTCAGGAATGTAGTCTTCATGAATTTATCATTTCTAATATTGAATCTCCTCCCATTTTTCTATTATCAGTTTAGCTCAGCCGTCTTTATAATTGTGTTTCTCTATCATCTCTTTAAAAATGCTTCATCAGGTCTCCGGTAGCATTCGATGTAAGTTAATATTTTTGCAGCGTGATGCTTTTTATATGTAAATTCTTTATTTTTATTAAAAGTTAAGAGAGGGGAACACACTAATTTGAAACTTTGATACAAAAGTGAATCGGAATTTCATCTGCGAGACCTTGGTTGCTTAAGTCGTATCAGGGTAGTTAGCGAGCAATTCTGGGTCGATAAGTTAGGGTAGTTATTAAAAGTACTCAGCGAAGAGTCCGTGACGCTAGGTGGAATCTGCGTGGATATCTGACGCTTAAAAACTTTTTTAATTTTATTTCAGAATTTATCAACGTATTTGCCCATTAATTTTCATTCTTCTCGAAGGTGCTGTTGCCGTATTTGACAAAAAATTAAAACATTACGTAGTGCAATGAGCTGAGTGCCTACAGCCCTATGTAAGAACGTTAATGGATTTTCAGTAGACCGGGCAATATTCAAAATTATTTTTAATATATCTTTTATTTCAATTGTAAAATATTCAAAATGTTTTGAAAACATTTTTGATCACAAGATTTTAACATCAAACCGAGGGTTACCTGAGCCGGAATCTCTGAATACAAACGGCAAGTTGAGGGATACAACTATTCGAGCTTGGCCGTCGTGATCTTGCCTACACAACTTATTGCAGGCGCCTTGCAGTGGCCTTCATGTTGGATCTGATCCCAGACTCGAGAGGGGACGAACCTTGAATGAATACGGTAAGCATCAATGCTAGACTTTCGACAATACGCAAATTCAGGCTAGGGATGAAAGTTATCTCATCAAAATTTCACGTGAAACACAATTTGTAAGACGAAAATAACCGATGGTGACTCCCATGATCGATTCATAAATTCAACCTTCCCGCTCATAGAAAAAGCAGTCTAATTTAGTCAAATCGCACACTAAACATTACCATGAAAGTCTTAGCAGTATGAAAATACAACATAATCTCGATATCGGTGCTTTGGCTCAACTTTACTGCGTTTTTGACACTTTGTAGAGAACAGGTTGGGGAAGAAAACTGCTTCTTGAAAAGTCTGCCAAAACCGTTGTAGTGCCCATTTGATTCAGTAGACTCTGTTCATGTGAGCGGAAAATTCAAATTGTTCAGGATAAATGCTAAGTACAAACTTTGATATCTTGGTAGGGAGTTAATGTCAGTAATTTTCGTCACTCAAAGCAAGTTTTCTGAAACTTCGAAGAGGAAACAAATATCAGAATGATTAAATTCGTACTTGGTTTGGAGGTCCATTTAACTTCTGCCCGACCCGATTTCATCGCTTAGATTGTTAAGGCGCGCTGAAATATATTATCTCTTGTAATCACCCTGTTTATTCTCGTTCAGGCCGAATCCGTAGAGAAGGCGCGGGCTGCAAAAGACCTGGGATCCCGAACAGCGCTAATTAAAACGACACGGCATCCGAAAATTTCCCGGGAGAAAAATGCGCTAAGTTTCGGCGCGGGCATTTTCGGGGCGTAACAGCTTGGCGTGAAGGGCGAGGGATGTAGGATACAGCCCGTTCGGCAAGAACCGCATTCCTCCGACCGGTTTGCACTGCACTTGCGGGGTTCTGAGCGAGGGCGCTGAGATCGTGTCGGAACTGGCGCGAATTAGAACGGTTAATTAACTTGAATGCTTCCTGTACTGTTCAACAGTTCTATTAATTTCTTCTTCAGCGATTATTCCTGAGCGGGCAGGGTGGTTCGGGTCCGAGTTTTGATGAATAACTCCCAACTCAAACAAAATGCTGCCCAGATCGATCGCCTCGCGCAAACCCTAACGCCTTACAAGCTCAGCTGCTAAATCGAACCGTAAATTCGTGCTATGAAGCGATACGGATATCTTTGCGTCGTACCCTTTTAAAAGTTGATAAAAAATATATACCACATAGTTCCCTTGATCTCCAAAATTCCCTGGATTATAAAGAATACTTTTTTAAAAAAAAATTGGACTATAGGATTTCTCAGTTACCTTAAAAAAAAAGGAAACTAGGCAACGCCAGACATAGGTAGGTTGGTTCATTTAAAAAGTTCTCTCCGTCCAATTTTATTATTAGTGGAGTCAGGAAAAGTAATTTCGAGCCACAATCCTCCGGTAATAACTTTTTATAGAACTTACTTGAATCTCGTCAGTGAGCCAAACACTACAAATAGATTGTGCAAGAGTTTCTTCATAGGTACGGTGAAGAAATTTTGGATCTTGCAAATGTCACCAACGGTAAAAACGATTATACATTCCGTGACATTTTCTTAAATATTTCATCAAACAACTATCCGTCGTTAGGAGAGGTTTTTTCAAGCTCATTTGAAAATAAATACTGCGGGATAAACTGTATTTTGGTAATAAGTTCTCTAAGAATAAAAACGGGAAAGTAGGGCCCGTATAGTATTCCACTTATCCGTTCCTTCATGCCTTCAGTTCTATTATTTTTTTCCTACCCTGTTGTACTTCTGGTTTCCTGATCAAATCCGGTTGAAAATCTTTGTAACCGCTGCAAATACAATTTATGAGGACTTATCTGTAACAATAGCGGATGTGAAAAATTACCTTTTCGAAACACATTAAAAAAACTGTTTTGGCATCGAGAAAATTTTGAGAAAACACTTGAGATGTGATCTTCGAGATCTGTGCATTATGCCAGAGCCAAACATATCAAATTTTTGTGAGAAACAAAACGGTTTTTTAAGCGTGTTTCTAAAAGGTAAATTTACACATCCGCCATTGTTACATATAAGGCCTCAGATGTGACCATTGATAGCATCAAGAGGGCCTGTCACACAGTGGCATTTCAGACGAGGATTCCAAAAGTCTAAACGCTCACTATAGACGAGCTTTGGGCTTTCAGGACACTAATGACATTATTAAAAAATTAAAATACAACAGTAACGCCCTCGGAGCCGAAAAGTATCCCACTACGTATCGCAAAGGATACATATGAAGAACACTGATTTTTCAGATCACCGCGGCAACCATTTCCCGTAAATTTTGTTTTATTTGGCTCACTGAGTTGCGAATCTTTGAACTGCAACGAGAATGCGTTTGAAAGCTGCCGAGTGCTGATTTATTGCGCGAATTTTTTTTCCTGAGGCTCTTAATTCCTGTTTTTCTTACTTCGCTCCTTTTGTGTAATTTCCGCTTACGTCTGCTCTCTCCGCTTTGACGCTCCCCAGATAACGAGGGTTCGCCGTCTCGCCTCCGAGACGATTTCCACGTCAATTTACGACCGCAGACCCACAAAATGGACGTTGAAACGGGCGTATCGCATCGGTTTGCGACGTCGTAAATTGAGTCATTTTTTTGCAGCAACCGAGTATGAGCTTGACAATGCTGCTCAGAATGTCCAACTCAGTACATAATCTTCGTTTACAATGGACCAACAAACAAGGTACGAATTTAAGCATTAAGATGTATGTTTCATCTTCATAATTTCATGTCGGTAAAACATGATTTTTGCAACACAAATTACTGATAATTCTCAACCATGCATGACATTGACTTTCCATTGAGCATTCCTCCCAGAAAAATTGAATTTTCCGCTTTTATGAAAAACCCGAGTCAACTTTAAACAAATCCGGTTTTAGCAGACTTTTCAATAATTCGTCTCTACCCGTGCAAAAAAACGTAAATCTATTCCAAGGTTGCAAAGTTGTCTTGGAAGTTTACTTTTTTACGCGAAAGAGCCCGTATACTTTTTGTCAAATTTTATTCAATTTTCGCATGAGATCAGAGAAGATTTCAGCAAAATTTTCAATTAAAAAAGATCAAGAAATCCTGGTAAAAATGTATTGAGCGAGGGGAAACTTGGCAACATTGAAATGTGGTTACGTCCCTTTGTGAGGAAAGAAACGAATTGGTGTGCTCTGAAAAAAAAAAATTGCTTAGCTCTAGTTTGATGATTGATGTTTCTTGAATTTGTAGCCAAGAAATGTTTGCTCTTGATTCAATCTGAATTTTCCTTGAAACTAGAAGGAATATGCTTAGGCTGAGCAAAAAAGTAGCTAAATTCAAGCAGCAAAATTCTTGATTCATAAAAAAATATGTCTCAGCGGCAAATTTAAGATTCTTCTTATTCCAGTGTTCCTTCCCCACTTTATCTGATAAATTATTTCCGACGTTGATCGATCCTGAAAATTTGCTAGGCGCACAAAAGAGAGGTACGCGGTTTTGCCGAATTTAAGAAAAGTTATCCGCTCTTTGTTCGGCGACAAAAGGCTTTCGAGGATGAAGTCTCGAGTAGCCGATGCCGGCAGCGGGTTATTACATCGGGAAATCACTTAGGTTATTACTTTTTCGCCGCGATTATCAAAATTTAATTTTCTGCGGTCCTCGCTTTTGATGCATCGTCCGTCTTTGTGAAAAAAAGTGTTTGCTCGAGAGGTCAAAGCCCGAATAAAGTGCCATCCGACGATGCTTGCCGAATCGGGCTCAAAAATAGCAGCTTTCCCGACGAGACTCCATAAAAAACGTCATATGAACCTTCAGACTTTGTCAAATTGCATCTGATAAAATACGAATTTATTGGGAACGTTGTAAATGTTTCTCTTCAAATTTTCCAGACTATTTAGTTCCCAATTATCCTAAAATACCTGAAAATTTCAAAGAAAAATACGTATAAATTGCATCAAAAAGTCATGTTTTTCCTGCAAAATTTGGCAACTCTTGAATGTTAGACGGTGCTCTTCCGTAGCACGGCAGCCGTATCCTCCGGGGGCCGATTCATGGAAATACAGAGTGGACTGAATTTTGAGCATTTCTAACTGTAAATTTCACTAATTTTTCCTATCCTGCTCTTATGCAAGAATCATACAAATTTTGGACAAAAATTGCACTGATATGTGCTTGCAGAAAATTGAATCGTTTTAATCAATTTTGGAACCTTATAATGGATTACGTTTTTTCGTCCGGTAAATGACAATTATGCAGTAAGGAACTGCAATTTCTAGCGCACCTGTAAAAGCGCCTTCCTGCATAGGGAAACTAACGGCACATACGTCGTTTCTTAAACAGGCCAGACATCCTGGATCCAAATTATGGAATTGGATCCATTAAATGACACGATCCGACAATGCGAGCGCCTATTCGATTATGCAGTGTGGAACTGCAAATTCTACCGCACCTGTACAAGCGCCTACCTGCATAGGGAAATTAACGGCACATACGTCGTTTCTTAAACAGGCCAGACATCCTGGATCCACATTATGGAATTGGATCCATTAAATGACACGATCCGACAATGCGGGCGCCTATTCGTGTTCGACCTTCGCTCTCGAGCAGAAAATTGAGAATCCAGACGCTGCGGTTTATTCCGGCTCCATCTTCCGTATTGCACCCCCTCTCGCCCCGTTCGCGGGGAGGATGTGCGATAAGTAGGGTTGTCACCGGTCATAATTCAGGGGGCAGGGTGCATTTAGCAGAGTGCTTGGGCTGCACTAATTTCGTCGCCTCCCCGACGTAACGGCGTATCTGAATCTCCAAGTGAACCCCGTTCTCCATATAAGTCTACGCTTTCCGGGTCTCATCTGGAAATAGAGATAAGAGGAGCGACCCGGACCCGCGCCTCCTCCTCGCGGCCGTGCCCGAAAAATAAACAGAGGCCCGAGCGGAATGAGGGTTCGCGGCTACACGCCTCCGCAAATAAATCACCGGCCGGCTCATTATTGGAATTGATAGACAAAGCCCTAGACAAAGAGCCCCGAGGGAAAATGGACCTATCCTTTTCGTTCCGAACTAATTTTTGGTTCTGGATGATAAGTTTTTGTCGTATTTTCTACGATTTATATTTTTTACAGAGAATTTTAGTGGGCTGATCATTTAAATTCATAGACAAAAGGATGAAAATGGTGCCTATTGGTGGAAAGTGGTTGTTTTTATAGACTAAGGCAGGAAATGATGGTCTAACTTGTGTACGACGTGGGTTGTCGCTACTCGGTCGTTTACGATAAAATACAAGAAATCCACCGATTGAGCACGGAAAGAATTTCATGAGCGCCGCCGCCCGCGGCGCACTATGGTCCAAAACTCAAGAATAGGCAGAAAGAAGTCGGATAACGACTAAGGGATCACGAAAGTTTCATAACTAATGTTTTTTGAGTCGCTAATTTAGAATTTGATGTCAAATTGCCTTCATTTTCACACCCTGACCTATTAACTGTGGGCAAGCTCGAAACGCGCACTGACGCCTACAAACCTAAGGGGACACTTCAAGCATTGCGCAATGCGTGAAGTATCCCTTTAGGTTTGTAGGCGTCAGTGCGCGTTTTGCGCTGGCAGCACGCTGCGGCTCTCCCGGCGGGGAACGATTTCTGGAACGTGGGGAACGATTTCTTGCGGGAAGAGCTCCCTGGTAAAATGTCACCCCCTTGATCTAACTTTTTTGTCCAAGGATGCTCACAAATAAAGAAATGTATAAGACTGCGAACACTCGCTGGGAAAAATGCATCGATCAACTTCCGTGTCATTGATCCGGGAGCAGAATCATCGTAAAAACAAATTGAAGTGCATCTATTTTGAAACAGAGTTTCTTTAAAATCTCAAAATTCTCCTCACAAACATTCAAATGGTGGAATATAACTTTCTTTTACTTCGTCAAAAAAGATTCTACTTTCATTTACGAGTATTTACCCTTTTCATTTTCTTCTCTTCCGTTTTAAAACCGAAATCAGCTACACTCAAAGGTTGCAGGTTGGAAGAGACCCATCAATGTCCCAAGGGTAAATGCAAGCCTTTAATGAATCGCAAAAAGACACCTAACATTTTACACCCTCTCGCATTTCGGGTTGTAGACGTTTTCTGCCGTGCTAAGGAAAAAAGTCGTGTGAACTTTCAAGCTTTGCCATATTTCCTTCAATACAAACAGAATTTACTGGGGAAATGGTGAATTTTATCTTCAAATTTTTCAGACAATTTTGTTTGGGAGATTATAAAAGATCGCTAAAATTTTCAAAAAAAAATATTCACAACTCTCTTGAAGAGTGGATTTTTTATCGGAGGAAATTTGGCAACTCTCAAATGTTCATACGGCGTTCTTCCTTAGTACAACAATATTCGTGTCTACCCAGGGTTCTTTGAACGTGACCTTATACTGGTTTAGCAGCTAAAAGGAGAGGCACTTCTGCCTACATAATTTCAATTTATGCTCCGACTACGTTTTACTGACGGCAGCGAATTTGTATTCATACTTAATTCTTACATTGTCCAATACGTCATTGCCAAACTGGCTCTAGCAAAATGCGTAATAGCTTTTCACGTAGATGGAACATTTTTCCTAGAGATTTGACAACAGAGATGCGGCTTGGTTACGTTGTTGCGGCTAAATACTTTCGTCTCCGTGTTTAATCGTACGGTAAGAAGCGAGGAAGCAATTTAGCTCGATTTCGCGACAAAGTGTCCAGCAGTGTTTAAGACAAGACAGAGGGTATCAGAGAGCGATTTTCTCAAACGATGCTGTCCTTAATAGTCTCCTAACGCAGTTCCGAACGTAGTAAAATATGCGTTAAAATTAATGTCTCTCTCTCTCTCTC
This sequence comes from Bemisia tabaci, assembly GCF_918797505.1. Taxonomy (NCBI): domain Eukaryota; kingdom Metazoa; phylum Arthropoda; class Insecta; order Hemiptera; family Aleyrodidae; genus Bemisia; species Bemisia tabaci. Next base: position 52,961,527 of record NC_092797.1, read on the forward strand.
TGAAGCGCTTTACGGCCGTAGCCTCTAACTTAAGGAGAAGCGACATTCAGCACTCCGCGAGAATCTAACTTGGTACTTCACCATTCCTCCAGCCTTGAAAGATCCACCGTTCTCTGGGCTTCACATAATTGGATTGGAATGTGACTTTACGGTCTGTATCGTCTTGAAAACTACTTCACTTCTGGAATCTCTTTTCTTCGGCATGATTTGAAAACTTCATTTCGAATATTTTGACCCGACTTGACTGAAATCTATCTTATGAGATACATTTGCCCTTGTCTTTTAGAGTTCCCTTACTTGGAAATTTAGAAAAATTGAAATATTCGGGGGAAAAATTTGAATCGATTTTTTGCATAGGAAAGTAAGACCATTTTACCATGCCAAAATACCAGGAACAGTTTATTCTTGTTTAAATGGACAAATGAGTGGACTATTTATTCTCAGGAGGGGGGAAATAAAGAATTTGTATCTTACAACAAAAAGATTGCCATAAGATCTTCAGGCAGATATTCAGGTGTCACTTGAACGAAATTGAACTGTTGGTGACACTTTTGAAACATTACGGGACTAACGCCCTTATGAAGAAAGTGAAGGAGAAGAAAAAAATGAGCGTTTTTCATAACACATCGGCGAAACCTCTCCCTTACGATTTTTACCGCCACGAGTGCGACGACAAGCGGAGAGAATAGCTGCGATTCCAAGACTAGCGAAAACGCCTTCAAATTTATGCACGCAACCAGGACATCCGGGGAGCACGTATAGTTGTATCACGGCGCTATTGTCAATGTCGAGTAGCGTTGCGTCTCGCGTCGCATGCTGAGGACAGAAATGTGCGGAAATCATTCGTGGATTTTCCAAAATTGCACACAGTCGTTTGTACCACCGCTCGCTGGACGGCGTGCGAGCCTGATATACCGAGCAAGGGCTCGAATCCCGCCGGAGAGATTTTTTTTTAGTTATTGTATTGAATGTTTGAGACCAATCATCAAAAAAATAATTGAAAATAATTAATACTAGATAAAAAAATGTATGGACATTTTCTCGTGATTTAATATGTTAAACAAAAATACTTGAATATACCTCTTTCATATAATCAGCCACATGTTCGCCCAAATTTATGATGTTATTTTCTTTTTTCAATACAGTTAATTTACATTCAACGCTCATGAATTAATAAGTTCTCCAAGATTTAGCAAAAAGCACCAATTGATACAAATAGCAAAGACATGAAAATCGTATGTCTTCAAAAGTTCAGTTGTTCGGCACGCTTTTCCAACATATTCATGTTGGATATTTCTTCTTGTTTCTCATTTCAACGACTCCGTCGCAGTGTGAGAGGTAAAATAAAAAAAAATCCAAATCCGATCCGGCAAGCCTGTGACAAATGGGTGCGTCGCACCGTGATGCTGCGGTTGGGTCAATAATGCACCCATCGAAAAAAGGAAGTGCGCTAAAATATGACGGAAGGTGACACACCCTGCCAACACATTTCCATACTGCAATGCTGCGCTTTTCCCACCCATTAAATGGCCGGTTCATCCATGCCAACGTCCTTTGAGGAAAAAAAGAGAAATGATGAGTCGCGACCCTCGCCCGGTTTTTCTATCCTCTCCTTGTGACCGGACATTGATGGCTCCTGCAAATTGGCAGCACTGTTTTTTCTCCATTTAAAACTATGAAAATGTATCGATCCTCGGTGGGGTTAGGTGCTCTGAGGATAATCGATTTTTTAACATGGGTTTAAATGGAGGAGAGCCAGTATTGCCAAATGGACCACTAGACAGGGTATGAAATTCAGCATTCTGATACATGTTTCTCAGCCAAAATTTTACGTAGAATACGTTGCACACAACGAAAATTACTGAAATCAACTCCTTACGAAGATATTTAATGATTCTTGATGCGTGAATTCAAACCACCCGCTCATGAAAACTCAATGCTCTACGTGATTCACATCGCGCGCTAAACGTTATCATGACAGTCTCTGCGATATAAAAATCTAGCAACCTCAATCTTGACGCTTTGGCTCAGTTATAGCAAATTGCTAATAGTTTGAACAACACATGGTGGGAAATGAACATCGCTCGATTGAGGAGCTTGCTGAAACCGTTGTAGTGGGCGATTTGACTCACGTAGAGCTTTGAGTTTCTTGTGAGCGGGCAGTTCAAATTCCTCGTAACCAATGTGAAATAAAAACGTTAATATTATCGTTAGGAGTTGGTTTCAGTAATTTTCGTTGTGTGAATCTTTTTCTACGTGAAATTCTGGTTAAGAAAGATGGATCAGATCGCTTAAATTCGTACCTTGTCTAGTGGTCCATTGCTGGATCCGCCTCAGTAAACAGATGATTGCAATCGATAAGGGAGCGATTAACTTGGCTTAATTAGTATTCTAACGTGCTCATGAAGAACGCCGTATGAACATTCGAGAGTTGCAGAATGTCCTTCAATAAAAGATTTATTTCCATAGTGCCATATTCTGTCCAATAAATTTTTTATTTTTGAAGAAAATCGTTAAAGATCCTTTTTGAATTTTCCCAACATTTTAGATCAAATTTCGAATAAAATTCTCCGACAAATTCAAGGTGAAAGATTCAAAAGTTTCCCTGAAAATTCGTTTTTCACGAGAGGAAATTTAGCAACACCTGGTGGCTCATACGGCGTTCTTCCTTCGGCACGGCAGTACAGGAGGGCACGCTTGAGGAGCTACTGGCGACATTGAGCTTTTTTAATTGCGACTCAAAGCCTCTTCGGATTTACGGCCACGATTGCCAGATGGCGCTGGCGTCGTATCGATCCGCACTACTCGCGGCATAAGATCCCGACAACACAACCCCGATGGAAAGGTCAAGCGGACCGAGCTCGGTTGAGAAAAACCAACTCTAACGGCTCGGACTCGAAACAACATACCAGGCATTGACCACCCCATTCAGTTAGGTGCTTTTAAAAGTGCGGCAGAACACTTGGTTCCTTTCTGCGGAATAAGGGACGGCCTCGCGGCGAAGTGAAATCCGAGCTTCAGAGGATTTCCGCTCGGGAGTCGGCCTGGCTTTGACAAAAAAGAAACCGGCTCCAGTGTCAAATTCAGGCCCTCCAAGGGGACAGGGGGGAGGGGGGGGAGGGAGGGGGAGCCGCCCCTACACTTACGCCTCGCGCCACCTCGTAAATTACAGCCAAGGCGCAAGGCACAAAACCAGGCCTGTAATTAAAGTTTCGGATTCAATCCGCCGATCAAGTTTTCGCGCCGGAAGAATAGACCGTTCCGGAATGGGCGTCCAAAGCCGAGGTTGCTAAATTTTCTCATCAAATATAACACTACTGCCGTGCTACATGAAGAAAGGTATTCACAATCTCAACTATAACTCCAACTGATTTTGGAGCCACCATAAGAGTAGTTGCACCAGCTAGAAGTGTTAAAGGCACCAGCCAGCGGTATAGCTAATCGAACCACACTTTTAGCCGACTTAACTACACCTCTAGATTGTGCAACAACTCTTAATATGTGGCGCCAAAATCAGATCGGAGTAGAGTCTGGGATTGTCGATCGATTTATTTATTCCGTGTAAGGAAGAATGCTGTATATGTTCATTCAAGAGTTACCAAATTTCCTCTCAGAGAAATATTTTTCTTTCAAGAAAGTTATGAATATTTTCCTTTGCTTAGTCAGACTTTTCAGATCAATTTACGAACAAAATCCTCTGAGAAATCGGTAGAAAAATTGGATTTTCGTAATTTGTCGGTGGTAATTTGGCAACGCCTGAAGGCTCGTACGTCGTTCTTCTGTAGCACGGCAGCCTAGACAAGGTGCGAATTTGATAACAGCAATTTAAACTTACGTTACGGAAAATATGCGAATTTTCTATTCCTAGTAAGTGTTGGAGACTCACCTGCAACAGACAATCAACACATACATGAAAAAAGTGTTTACAAACATCTTCCAAAACATAAGGATTGTAAAATGGACCCGTAGACCGTAGACAAGGTGCTAATTTGAGCATTCTGGTAAAGATTTCCATCCCAAAATTTTACGCAGAACACGATTCAAGTACACTGAAAATTACTGAAATTAAGTTCTAAGATGTTAACGTTCTTGATTTGCATTGGTTACGGAAATTTCGAATTGTCCGTTCACAAAAAAAAAACAACAAAAGTCCACCTGAATCAAATTAAAGTTTGCAACAGTTTAATTGGCTTTTTAAGTGAGCAATGCTCTTCCCCTCCCAAGTATTGCTTAACATGTTTAAAACGAGGAACAGCTGAGCAACAGTTGTAATATTTTTTTATCACAGGGACTGTTACGATAACGTTCAGTGCGCGATTTGAATAACGTAGACTTTTGTTTTTTTTCATGAAGAGAGAGGTTTAATTTACGCATGGAATAACGTTACACATATTAGTTCGAGGCTAATTTTAGTAATTTTCGATGCGCAAATTGTAATTCAAAAAAATTTTGATAAAAAAAATGTATCAGAATGCTTGAATTTGCACCTTGTCTTGAGGTCCATTAAGTATTTCCGTGAGAGAATAAAAGGACATTATATATTTTGGATCCCTCTTGAAAAAGTTACAACTTGAGTAATAAAATATGCAACGTAGTTTATTTTTTAATTGCTGCTGATTCAATTTGTCCATTTTCTACTTCCTTTTTTATTTTTTCATTAATTCATTCTCATTTTTATTTTTATTTTTTTGCTAGAACTCCGAGAATTATGATACTATAGATTTGGCAACCGAGATGAAACTAACCGCAGCGCTCTCGGTTCAGCCCGGTGAATCTGCCCAGAGATGGATTCGAATGGCGGTATGGGTATGTGAGAGTGAGAGGGTGTGTGTGTGTGGGGGGGGGGGGTGTTCGTGGGGCACTTCTGTTTGTTCCGGGCGGCGCGGTGGTGACAGGCTGGCGACGCTACGCTAGCCTCGTGTTTCTCGGCCATGCGCGAAAATTTCGGGTAGGAAAAATAAAATATTCCCTGAAAAATTAATTCCTATTCCTCGCAGCATCAAACTACACAGCACGTAAGAGGGGGAAAAATCGGCGGAACCGTAGAGTTCAGACAAAACTCGCAAAGCCACATGAATATTATTTGACCGTCGACAGGAAAAAGGACCTTAAGCGTGCCGCGCTTTGCGATGTATCGATTGATCTTCTTAGTTTTCTGTATAAAAAATTAAAAATCACAGAAACTTGGGCCGCATTCCATGTAGTTAGACTGATTTTGGTTAAACACGTCCACATAATAGTCGTGAAAAACTCAGAGAGTCTCAACGATATAGCGTTCATTTCCATGCAGCAACTATTTTAACTCCTGTGTAAGCTGTGAAAGTATCGTTTCATATTGAAGGCGTTTTACTCGAGGCGTCATGCAAGCATCGAAAGGTAGCTCTACTGGTATATCAAATTGTTGTGAGAGCTGGGTTATTTTGACTCATTTCATGACTTTGCCCGGTTCTGAACCAATGGCATCCTGTGCTGCCGTCGGAAATAAAACCGCCGTACCTTCATTCAACAATTTTTTCTGGAAAATGCAGTTTTACAGAAAACCTAACAAATATTAATCCCTCATTTTTTTTTCAATAAAACTCCGCTACACCATTCGAAACTAAAAATGAAACAAGCAGGAAGCTCCAACGCATTCGCGTCGGAAAGCGGCTCTGGCGACGGTAGGTAGTGTTGTAGGTAGTTGTGACGCGTTTACGGTTTCCTTGGTAACCTTTGTTTGCTATCAGCTGATGTCGAGTAGTATGACTAGGAAGCTCCAACCACGGCATTCTTCGAAAAAAGCGCGAAAACTTATAGATTTGAATTTTCAAATTTTAAACGTAAAGTACATTTTTTCCAGTGCGAGATTAAAGCACAGACCCGTTTTGAATTATTGACAGTATCACCATGATTCCAAAAATACACTACACAACATAGCATTCGCTCACAGGAAAAAGATATCAATTAAAATAAAATCAGTCCCCCCTAAACAGCAGAAAATGGCGCCGATTCCCATCCAACACGCGGTCTCTCCAATGTAACATGGTCCGTTGATACTCCCCAGCTGGGACCGTCCGGAATAGCAGCTCTAGTGCAAGCACCAGAGCCGCTAAAAATGAAGCCTTGCGGCAATTGAATTTTCTTATAATAGAGTCCCTTTATACCCAGAGTTAAGACAACTCACTTTTGGTTGGGCCAGGGTTGGGCTGAAAGTGGCCTAGAAAAAAATCCAATTCTGATTGGTTCTCGCTCATGGAGGCCGAAACGAGTGCACCAAGATGGCGGTACCTCGAATGTGAACAAGAATAATGAAAATATTACCTAATTGTGGTTTATCAAGAGTAAATTGTTATTTCCATCGGTCCAAAATGAAAATAGATTAAGACATTATTCACAAACCAATCTCATTTTCTTTTTAATTGATCAATTTGTTGATGTTGTTGTTTTTGTGTGACAGACATCGCAGGATTCCTGATCCTTATCCCTTAATATCGTTCGTTTGGGTGCACTCATTTCGGCCTCTATGGCCAGCCAAGACCGGCTGCCAGTCAGCTGATAATCGAGTTGTATTAACTCTGGGTATAAAGGGACTATATCTTATAATAGAGCAGTACGGGCCAGAAAAAAGGAAACAATTTGGGAGGAGTTACGGCGTTTTTGTTGAGGACGGCAGTATGAAGCTCAACGAATGGAGAAGTTGCATTCAAATTTTTTATTGCTTCATCTGAAAGTGCTTAAAGAACTGATTTCATAGTATTTTTTATAATTTTTTTCTGATATGGGAAATTGTATAAAAATAGATTTAAAAGTGAGAAAATTCACCGCCTAGTAACGTCATCTGGCGGCATTTCCCATTCAAACACACGAATTTTAGCAGATTAGATCATTTTGTCATATCTTCTCCAATAATTGTTCAATGGAGAATTTGCAAGGGTCTGAAATTTGATGAATTTCCTGTTTAAGTGGAATCCTCTGAGTGAACTGAACACGAAGATACCCTTGATTCATAAATTGAGCAATTATTAGAGGAGATATGACAAAATAACCGATTCTGCTAAAATACATGTGTTTAAATGGGAAATGCCGCCAGATGACGTCACAAGGCGGCACATTTTCTCACTTTTAAATCAATTTTTCTCCAATTTCCCATGCCAGAAAAAAATTATGAAAAATACTGCGAACTCAGCTCATTAGGCACTTTCAGATGAAGCAATAAAAAAATTGCGTGCAAATTCTCCATTCATGAACCAAGGGTATTATCGTGTTCATTTCACTCAGCAGTCTCCACTTAAACACGAAGTTCATAAAATTTCAGACATCTGCAAATTCTCTATTGAGGAAAAGGCGTAACTCCGTGACACTCATCCCACATTTCTACTTCCTTGAAACTGGTGCTCGGAGACTTGGAAAGTATTTGACAGAAACTTGAGTTTTGGTGTGTCTTTTGAATCTCGCTGGTTCTGGCACTCTTTTCCGGAATTGGATGCGAAATGCTGAAACGCGCTCGGAGCGTGTTGGGAGTGATAAGACGGCTCTAAACACGGCACTTGAGGCCTCCGGAGTGAGCGAAAATACGTCATAAATCACCTCTTCTTAATGAATAACGAGGGCAGCTCTTCCCTCGGATTCATTCGAAAAATTCGCGAGGAAAGTCGAGTCAAACGCCCTCTTCACTCTGCTCCATTTTCGCCAACGACTGTCTCTAACGAGGCTGCCGCAATTCCCCTTTTAATCGAGGATTATTCAAATTGACGCATTTCTGCCAGACGGAACTATGTGCATTATGACGTGAGCCCTGTTATGCATATATTCTTGAGAGTCTCAGGGATCATGTCTTAATGCACTTAGTTCCGTTTGGCAGAAATACGCTCAATTGACGGTGAAACTACCAGACCACGTGTATTGTTTCGCTATTTTAAAATCTCCGCTTCCATTTTATTTTTCTACGGAAGAAAAAATCAATCATTATTTAAGATTTAAAAGAGTTGCCTTGGCACAGAGAGGAAAAATCACGGAGATTTTCAAAAATCTACGTTGAATTGTTTTTATAAAAAAAAATAAAAATGTCCGGAAGTCTGCAACGTCGCAAACCGAGATACGTGGTCTGATAGTTTCACCGTCGAAATGCTGTGTTTCCATGATTAAAATGATCCCATCGAAGAGGGACATAGATTCGACTATTGGATGTGTTTCTACCAAACGGAACTATGTGCACTATGACGTGAGCCCTGTTATGCGTGTATTCTCATGGATGTCAGGACTCATGTCTTAATAAACATAGTTCCGTTTGGCAGAAATACGCCCTATTGAGTGTTGTCTGACTTACTCCGAATCAATAAGGAGCATATTCCACGTGAACTAGAGTTTCCTGGTTCGTAAAACATAGTTTCGTATTCATATTCATATCTAACACATCGCCTCCCCTTACGAAACTCTATTTGGTTTACACCTTAAGGAACTCACAGCTTTAAGGAAGCCCTCAAAATAACATCAGGAAAGGAACAATTTTGCCAACCTCGAGTATAAATCAGCAGCAACACCTTGAGATTGGTCTCTGAAGATATGGAGGATATAAGATGATGGAGTAAATAATACGGAAGATAAAATGTACTGATGGAGTACATAATATGAAATATAACATGTACTGATGAAGTACAAAATACGGAAGAGAAAGTATACTGATGCAGTAAAATATACGGAAAATAAAACTCGTAAAATTAAGCTTCACAAAATTCAGATTGTATAATCTTTCGTATTTTGTGACTTTCGACAATGACAAGTCATTATAATCCCTTTCAAGGAACCATTTCCAGGGTTCAATTCCACTCTTAGAGGCAAAAGTTGTCCTTTACATGATGGGATTTTGAAGGCTTTCCTTACATCTACCTTGATTACAATGCAAACAACATGAGGCCTCCTGAAAAAGAGGGTGTTTAAGGATCGACTATGAATCAAAGCCCTGAGGATACAGCAGCAAGGATAGATGCGTTTACATTTGTCAATTAATACGTGAGATGCAACTATTCGAACTCAGGTGTATGCTGCCGTATCACCGCTAATTGAAGGCGTTTTCAGCGCGGAGCATTAACGTGCTCTTCGCTCTTGATCTTACTTCAGTTCGTGAAACTGAACCATCTGCTCGCCCAACTGGAGGCTCAGCGGGCTGATGGTTGAAATTGATAGACTAAGCCATAGACAAAGAAGACAAAAGGGATGTGGGGGATCCTATTGGTGGAAGCGGGTGGTTGCAATGGACAAGGAAGGCAGGTAATAGACTAACTAACGGCAACCCACGAGAGACCTTATAGTTAGTTAATCATTTTCCCCCTTAAGGTCTAGTTACACGATCAAGTTAAGCCATCAAATTGGGCCTCTAATGGGCCTGTTGCAAACTTTTGCTAGAGCAAAACTAAGAGTTGTTTCTTATAGATAATGCCTCAAAAATCACGATGAGCGCATCGGCAAACTCTGAAATGCACTCATAACTTCACAAACTGCGTAAGAAATTTGCGGTTTTTTGAGCTTCCCGCTTCAAAAACGATACTACGGCACAGGTGAACATTTTGTAAGAGGAGTCGTTCCATCGTCGGCAATAATCATCATAGCCGACGCCAATCCGCCAAAACACGTTTGATGGGACGAGATAACACCTGAACTGGATTAGACCAGATAACAATCGGTGTGTTAACGTTCATATTTTCCACGCCCGAATTGATTGACCTTGAACTCTCCTTGAATTACGCGCGGAACTGCGTGCAAGCGTCGGCCATGATGAATATCGCCGACGATGGAGCAACTCCTCTAACAAAATGTTCACCTATGCCGTAGTATCGTTTTTGAAGCGGGAAGCTTAAAAAAACGCAAATTTCTTACGCAGATTGTGAAGTTATGAGTGCATTTCAGACTTTGCCGATGCGCTCATCGTGATTTTTGAGGCATTATCTATAAGAAACAACTCTTATTTTTGCTCTAGCAAAAGTTTGCAACAGGCCCATTGGTCGCATCCTCACCTCAGGTTTTTTTCCACCAATCATAGCTTCAGTTTGATGGCTCAATTTGATCGTGTAACTGAACCTTATGTCTATAAGAACCAACCATTTCAACCAATAGGATCGCTCAATACTCCCTACGTCTTCTTTATCGATCACTATGTCCATCAATTTCAACGATCAGCCCACCGTGCAACCTCTCCTGAACTATTCGGTTCGCATCATCAAAGTTTTCTTTCTCCACAATTTATTCAGAGTAAAATAGAACCAATGAAAATTTTCTGTGTTCCTCAAGAAAAAGAAGAAAAAAAAGAAGAAAAAACAGTGCTCAATCCGGCAACAGCACGTTAGAGTGGAGAGACTCATTTACCTTTCGAGCGGGTCTCTTTTTATGCAACCCTGTCGCATAAAAAGTTAACCTATTTAGGGGGATTTAGTTACGGCGGGGGGGGGGGGGATGAGGGGGCGACGGGGGATAGAAACCCCGAAGAAGGCAGAGGATTTTTTTTTAATGGATGATGAGCGGAAGAAAGAAAAACCAGCTCCGTGCCCTCTCCGCACTTTGATGCATGGCTCTCGACCCTTGCCTGGCGCCGAGCACCTCTTTGCCTTGCCTTTATTTTCGCAACTTCGTCACTAATTAGGAGTGGCGGGAATTATTCGGGACCTCCTGGAATTGTTCGCAAATTCCTTCCGTGTCAGCTTTGAGCTTCCCTGTCTCGCTCCTGAATCCACTAAATTCTGGATTTCCATCCTTCATTTCGACGTATTTCTGTTAAACGGAACCTGAGACAGGTGGGAAGGAAGGGGTCCGCTCGTTAGTTGATGGCCTTAGAAATGAATGGGAATCATAAAGTGCCAGTGACGTCAGCGGCGACGGATTTGAGATCGGGGCTCTTTAACTCATGAGCCCTGTCCACAATGCTCTTTGCACGTGCCCACGGTTCATGAGTTAGCATGCTCTTGGCGCTTGAGTAGTTCTGTTTAGCAGAATTTAAAATCTCGTATTTGCATTTTACCAAAAGGATGGACGCCCCCTTGTACATTATTTGGACTCATTTCTGCCAAACGGAATTATGTGCATTTAGACATGAGCCCTGAGACGCATAAGAATATATGCATAACAGGGCTCACGTTTTGATGCACATGCGAAAGAACGTAACTACATTTCAAGGTCTTGGAGGCCAAGGCTTATGAGTGCAGTTTTTGCAAATTCAATAAATTCGTGTTCATAGCTACAAAATTATATGGAGCCTCACGGCGAAAAAAACGTTCAAACTCACTTTTTGATACTTTAAAGTTTGATTTTAGAAGTTAATTTTTCACAGAATATTCATTAAGACAAGTTTTAGTTGGAATCACTGATCAATAAGAACTGCACTTATGCGATTCGTCCTTCAAGCTCCTCATTCCCGTGTTGCAAAATCTATGTTATGACACAATACCGACGGTGAAACTGCAAAACCGCGTATCGTGATTGCAGTTACTCAAAATTTTCATTTTTTTAAAACGAGAATCGAACCAACATTATGGCTCGAAATATTCACAGAATAATCTTCGGTTGTGAGGCAATTTTCCGAAGCGATGACTTCTTTTTTCAATCCTCCCTTTTTATTTTTGACTAATCTCTCATTTTACCGAGAAATAGGCATTTCGCTATAAAATCGCACGTTTGGAAATTTTGGAAAGGAACATTCGCAATTGAGGGGCTTGGAGGACAAGGCACATAAATGCAGTTTTTGCTATTTCGAAAAAAATGTGTTTAAAGCTTTTAAATTACGTGAAGCCTTACGACGGAGCTCAAACTAACATTTTGATGCTCAAAAATTAGATTTTACCAGTGACTTTTTCAGATAATTGATTTCAAATCTAGATTTAGTTGAAATCGCTAATATCTCAATTTTTCGAAAAATGCATTTATGTGCCTTGTCCTCCTAGCAGGGTGGCAGAATTTAATGAAAAATACAATCTTGAAATCTCACGTGAAATATTTCATGAAATTTTAGAAATGTATGAAAGATATTCGAAAATACCGCTTCCTTTTCATGTTTCGCAAAATGTAAAAATTGTGACTTTCCTCTATTTTTGTGCGTTTGGGTGCGGGTGCATACTGTAGCCCGTGAAAAATGTACCACAGCCTCATGATATTTCATCAAATATTTCATTGAAATTTCCAATCTTTCATTTCTACCTTACGTTTCATGCCATCCTGCCTGCTTGCCCTCAATTTTCCAGAAACATTTCATTTCATTGTAGGAAATTTGGCAATTTTTCAAAATTCATACACTGTTTTGTCTTAGGACTGCAGGTTTATTGAGCGGCACGAGTTGACGAGTGTGAATGGAATGAGTTAAAGCGCATTGTAACCGACTTGACAGGCCATTGTTGTGAGGAATCTCGCCTCTCATCTCTGATCGATTGGATCGCGTCGTTGCCAGATTTTCATACAAAATTTAAACATTCGATAGGAGAGAATACTAGTTTTGGCACGAATTGGCAACTATGTCGGATCGGGAGTCAACGGGACGACAGGGTAATCGCTCTATTCCGGGGCCACCGCAATTATTCCCGCAACCAGATGCAAACGAACTGCAGCCCTCGGAAACGACGCGCGGTCCGTCGGGAACGCGCGGCGCTTCCGTCGTTTTCGCTCGCGAGGCGCAGATATAAATTACTCCTCCCGGGAGCCGGGCAGCGCGCTCTCGCGGTCCGCTCCGAAAGCTCGGCTTCGATTTGTCAATTTCGTCGGGCCGATTGGCTGTATTTCGGGCGATTAATAGCGTCACTGGTGCTTGGCGGAGCCAGAGTGCAGGCTCATTCATTATGTTGCCAACCAGCGTTGCCGTTTTTCTCGGTAATTAAGAGCATCTGTCGTTACTATATCGGAGTTGCAAGTTTAGGGAAATTTCGAATTTCCCTGACCTTTTCCCGATTTTCCTGACTTTACTCACCGATTCTGAGCTGTTTGCGACAAAATACCCTGAAATATTTCTGATTTTCCCTAGGGCTCAGAATTCGTTGAAGTATCAAAAATTTTCCTTGCAGACCAATTGTTGAAATTTTAAGTCAAACGATACGTCAAAATGCGATGTATTAGAAGGTTACAATAAGGCTACGTCTTATTTGGTAGCGCCGACAGAGTCTCACTAATCGGTCCGCTGGTTCCATGATAAACCAAATCCCTGACTACGAATGTCTAGATTCCCTAATTTCATCTTCACCTTCCCTGGGTTTACCGGAATTTCCTCGACTGCGCGACACAGAATATGCTTCCAGTTTCGAAAATAAAATCTCTGTAGACGAAATTGGACAACAATTTGGTAAGCTTAATGCGCGAAGACTTTTACAATCGAAAAACCTATCCTTATTCGCTTAAAATGAGAGGACCTTTAAGGAGCATAAAGGAAGTGGAGTGAACAGCGATTCTATCTAGGTCTGTCGATAGGGTCTCGGGTTCGAATGGTGGCGAAAAATTTCCAAGGAATTTTCGAAATGATCTGCAAAGTAACAGAGAAATAGTAGTGGCATCGGCAAGGCATCGCAGTGCACTTGAAAAATATATTTTCACAAGGACATTGCCATCTGTTCCTTGTTTTAGCTCATGGTGTACAAAATCTTTAACCATGCCCATTCCCTGATTTTCAAGAGCTCATACCCTAACGAAACACCGAAAAAAAATTTCCCACATCCCCGTATTGACTGGGAAAAACCTTTTAGATCTCCGTATTTCCAGATATGAATGTCGTTTTTTTCCCATCTTTCCATACCTACTCTTTGGCACACATTCAAAATTTTAACTTCAAAAGCGTTCCTAATGTTTACATTATCTGGTCAAAAGCCCCTCCATTATTCTGATGATTTGAAGATTCAAAAATATTCATTAAGGGGTCGAAAATGGCGGCTCAGGTGCAAGAACGTAAACTCTATGTGGTAGAAGGAAAAATTCCCGGTTTTTAGAACATTTTTCTCGATTTTTCTCTGTTTCTCCCAAATTTTTCCACTTCCAAATGAATCCCGGTTCTTCCGGTCTTAAACACCATGTTATAGTTACCGATGACGGAAAAAATCAAACACCTCTGGTAATATTTGAAAAATCTTGATGTATAACATACGACTGGCCTGGCATGCTAAGGAGAAACGCCGTATGAACCTCCAGGCGTTGCCACATTTCTTCGGATAAAACACGAATTTTCGAGAAAACTTATGATTATTTTTCTTCCAATTTTTCAGATAATTTTGTTCGCAATTTCCCTTAAAGTTCCTGAAAATTTCAAGGAAAAATATTCATAAAATTCCTTGAAAATTCACATTTTATCTCGGAGAATTTGGCAACTCTCGAATGTTCATACCGCGTTTTTCCTTGGCGCGGCAGTACTTTGCTTGAAACTATCCGAATATTCTTGGCAACTGTGCGATACAGCACTGCAAAAAATTAAGCAAGCCATCCGCTTGTAAAACGACGCGACGGAAGGGGCATTGGACAATTCCGATGCGCGTACGGCACTGCGTCAGCCCAGCCTCAAGGGTGGTTGCGGGGTGGTGGGCGGGGCGGAGCGGTGAGCAAACGCTATCTCGTGTCATTAAAAGTTAAAGGATCCTCGACAGCCGTGTTATAATAAAACGCAAAACGGCGGACTAAGAGATATAAACTGTAATGATAATAATCATTATCACTCTCGCGCAGGGTGCAATCTCATCAGCCCCCCGCCCTCCTCTTCGCACCCCCCACGGTTGAACGAGAAATTCACGCTGCCTACCCCGTCGATTTATCGCGTAGAGTGCATGGAGTCGTAATATAATGAAGCGAGCCGGAGTTCTGATTGACGAGTTCCGAGCCTAATCAAAATTGCACAAACCTTGAACAAGATTTGAGCGACGAAAATTACTGAAAACTTTGAACCGAGAAATTAACGTTAGTATTTAGCATTGGTTATACAAAAAATTTGAATTTCCCGCTCTTAAGAATAACTACGGTCTATGTGAATCAAATCACGAGCCACGACAATTTTGACAGGTTTCTCGATGAACAGAATTCCTTTTCCACCTTGTGTCATTCGAAGTGTAAACAACGTGCTCTTGCTGAGCCGAAGCGTCGATCTTGAGGTTGTTACACTTTCATACTAAAAAGACTGCCACAGTAACGTTTGGTAACGAGGTGGAGAAATTGTGCCGGGTCCATACCATTTCGCGCGGAAAACAAGGCCAAGAAATTCCAATTAGAGCAGAAAAAATGATTTGAAGAATGATGAGCCGAAAATTTGTTCGGTTCAAATTGAAATTTTTGAATTTCTTGGCTTTGTTTTCCCCGCGAAATTGGGTAGGCCCAGCACCATTTCTCTGCCTCATTACATACACTTCAGACCACTTCTTAGTATTCTTTTCCTCATTAGTAACGTTTAGTGTATGCGATTTAACTTAATTAGATAATTGCCTTGTACATGAGCAGAAAATTTTATTTATGCATCGAAAAAGTCAATATCTTAGGAATTATTTTCAGTAATTTTCGTCGTACAAACCGTGCTCTACGTCAAATTTCGATGAAGAACTGGGTATCAGAATGCCTAAATATGTACATAGTGAAGTGGCCCATCTTGGTTTCACACCATTAAAAAAACTGATGCATAATTTCACTGGCTCGCAATCATTACGTAAGGTGTAAGTAAAACTAAAGAAACTATCGATGCGCGGGGATGCTGCAAGACCCCGAACCTAGGCCTAAATGGAAACCTCAAGGGTGACATGGACGTAATTAAATAGCAAGGAAATCCATATACATTCTGATATAAGTACTGATATCCATAAAAGTACATGGATGACAAGGCTCACATCAGAATAGATATAATTTTAGTTGTGAAGTATAACCAAGGTGATGTAATGATCGTTTTTTATTAATTTACTTAGGACCTTTCAGCATTTCGCCATCTTCAGAGTACAGTCATTAATACATAAATATATCACAGTTATTACACTTTCGTCCTAAACTTAATAACACACATCAAGGCACATTATACAAATAGTCTTAATGACGAGAGAGTCAATATTAGAATAGATATAGTTCCTCTCGATTTACATGCGACCAAATGAGTGCTCAGCGGTAAACAACTGAGGGGTAACCACGGAAGGTTACGTTCCATGACCTCTATTTATACTGAGCTGTAAAATTTGTCGATTAAATACAGATTTTTTCTGGGGAAAGATCCGATATTTCAAAATAACCTGGTAACCGTTGTGTGATGGGATGTGGAGGCAAAGGCGGTGAATAGACGTAGTGCCGAATAAATTAGATCTAGGATCTAATTTGAAGCGGAGTATTGACGATCTACGCGTGAGAATCGCGAATCATGATCGCGTGGGCGATGAAGAAGAAAGTGAGACGGAGGCTCGCATGAAAAACAAGGTCCTTGTTCGTGATATCTCATCACATTCAAGTTCACTACATAGACATATTCTGGGATCCTCGAAATATCGTCGGCTCAAACTGCCACCCGTTTCCAGGGATTCTAAGAAACGGCCGTCCGTGGGCAGTTTTCTTGGGCCCATGACACGAGGGACATGTGGGTGTAATGTAGACAACAATTTACATTTAGAAGCTTTAATTTCTGGCTTAGTTTAGAAAAAAAATAAACGCCCTTATTTTCCTCGTGTAGATAGGTGATTTTACAGATGAGCTAGAAATTGTAGTTCCTTATTGCAAAATGCGGTCCAATGGTTCTAGGCACCAGCAATTTCTTACAAAAAGCTGGGTTTTCGCAAAAAGGTCAACAATTTTGTTAAAATTTTGGATAATTCCATGATGTGCGCCAAAGTTGCGTCATTTCACAAGACCTGAAAATCGTCACCAGAAAAATATATTGTTTTAAAAAATCCGTGTATATTCTTCCATACCTCCTATATTTTGAACCAGGAACTGTTGAGAGAGAATAAATCCGCTCGCTTTGAAACGGCAACTTTTGGAGGAACGACGTGTAAGTGCTTCGCCGTTAGATGAGGAAACTGGGTAAAATTGACCCGATGCTTGTTTAAAACACGTGGCCCTCGGGTTGCACGGGGCCGATTCATACAAGTAGGTCTTCAAATACATTCTAAAAAATATTCAGACATCACATTGAAAAAAAAGAAAAAAAATGGAGTTTGAACACAGCCGAGGATATGCAATACGGATTCAGGCCTTGTTTTTTAACTTGTGTCCCGAATCTGAGCGAAACTTCATTGGCAGCATAAAGCGGAGCATTGCGACTTGCAAGTTCACGCGTCGCGCCATAGCGCCTTCAATTTTGCAGACGCAACACGGACATCCATCAAGTACGAATAGTTGTATGTCTGCGCCGTCATCCACACGCACACGCATCCTTCTCGAGATCAGTGGACGTACTGAAATCAAAATGAACCCTGTCATACGTGTATCTTTTGCTCACGTCAGAGTGGAGATCGTTCCTTTTAATTTAAATACGTCCAATTAGGTTTTATTGTGATTGGAATTCTGTAAAAATTTCGAAGGAAAATAGACATAAATTATCAGATAAATTCCGTTCTTATCACCAGAAATTTGGCCATGTCTGAATGCTCATACGATGTTTTCCCTTAGCATATGGGGAAAATAAAAAACATTATTTTCCGTAAAAATCGGAACTTCAATTTTTTCCGAGGTGAGTCCTTTCCGAAAAAAAACACTTGAATCAATCCACCTTGAACTTTCTGCTGATAAGATCCTCGAGGTCCGGCGTTGAATTACAGGACAAGCGCATCAGTGTACCGAGACGCGATCGTAAAGCGACACAGTCTAACCTCAAACTTGCCGTCGGATTAAAAGCACTTAACTGCGACGGTGAAGCGGTGTGCAGATAGGCGGTTGTTCGCGAGGCTGGCGAAAGGAGCCCGCTTCAATGCAAAGGAGCCTCTGAGCCTCGTTACGGGGCCGTTTGAAAAGCGGCTTAGCGAAACTGGAGAACGTCTTAAGATAAAGGTGAGACGGTGAGAAAGCGAGAGATAGACAAGATTAATTTTCTTTTTCCTCCATAAATCTTCCTTTAATCCCGTGGATCCTTTAATCTTTTCGAGTTTCGTAAAAAGGGGGTAATCTTGCAGTTAATTCATAAATGAATCGTCGGTCGTGTTATGCCAAATCGTGTTTTCCTTCGCCCACCCTTGAAGTGGGGTGAGATTTTTGCTCAAAGTCCCAATGAGTGTACCCGTGTGCTCCACTACTTATTCCCGTGCTCTCACGCCCAATTAACATTCAGCAGTCACCTTTCCCTTAATCAATTTTTTTTTTTATTTTGTTTATTACTTTGTACATTTAATTAAATTAATTTGGTTTATTTAAATCTGGTAGATAGGTACGAGATATATTCTTGTGGTAGTTACGTTTTACTGAAATAAAACTTCTTTTAAAGAAAAGTTGAGAATATTTTTGCTTGAATTTTACAGATACTTTAGACTAGATACCGGATAAAATGCACTCTAGGAAGACTTATTGGGCGTATTTTTACCAAACGGAACTAACTGCATTAAGACATGAGCCCTGAGACCCTTTAGAATATAAGCGTAACAGGGTTCGAGTCATAATGCATACATAGTTCTGTTTGGCAGGGATACGTCCAATTTTCACAGGGTTTTCTAGGAAATTTGGTTTGTCAGCCAAAAAGTTTTTGTTAATGTAACCGAAAGAAAATCAACCCGAAACGAACAAATGTTCGGAAATTTTCTGCAGAGTACTTAGGCTATCGACCAAAAGTCACTGGTTAGGCCCGCTTCTGTCTCCTCTTATTACGGATGTATCCTCCGATTGAATTTAATAGGCAGCCTGGTATCAGTTCAATTTTAATCGGAGATTAAGATTCTTAGTTCAGTTCCTAAATATCCCACCAGAACCGAGAATGTTGAAAGCGTTAAAAGTTTTGCTTCACAAGAAGTGAAATTCAACCAAAGGTGATAGAGCCGGGCATAAATGCAATATTGTTGCAACACGTTGCAACTTCGTCATAATATGTTGCAAAATTTACTGTAAAACGTACTACTAAAGCTCACCATTATGCGCATCTATATCTGAGGTAGGGTACCTTTTGAGGATCGACCGTAAATATGGCGTCGGTCGTTCCTCTTTAATCATCCCCCTTTATTTTCATTATTCGATCCCCTCGTCCCAAAGCCTCGTTAGTGAGAGAGGAGCCCTGTTAATTTCCCTTTTTTCCAGTTCCGGGAAAACGAGTTAAGAACATCACGGCTCTCGCAATACTGGAATACAAGCGCCGGGTGAACTTCAAAAGGACAAGAATAATTGCCCGCCGAGAATCTTTCGCCGATGAAAGCGAGGACCTCGAAAATGCATATTCAGATAATAATTGAGCTTCGTTAGTTGGGAGAGGAAAAAATCTACCGAGTCTGACTCCGGGTCCGGTTCATTTTCGAGCGGCTAGATATTTATTAGTCTCTTATTAAAATGAAGGCGCAGCTGGACAGAAACGGAGGGAGTTAGGATCAGAGCCAATATATAGATGGTCAAAATGCAAAACCACGTACCTCCATTGCTAGTTTTCAAAATTTACGCCTATATTTTATTTGTTTGGAGAGAAACAACAAAAATATATGGTTTGAAATTTTTATAGAATATCCTGCTAACAAAAAGAAAAGTCAATGAAATTTTCAAGACACTACGTTGCCTATTTTTCCAAAGAGAAAAGGAATTATGACAGAAGTCGCGCAATGTCGCAAACGGTAGTAAGAGGTTTCGCACTTAACCATCGATATTTAATAATCCATTTTTTAACTACAGAATTGTTAAGATGTCAAGCTCAAAAGAAGTGGTCGAACTGGCATGCGATACATCGCATCTTTTAGGTCAAAAACCTCGGCAGATTTTGGATTTATAGCAAAAAATAAGGACGATAGCCCCTGCGCACGAGCCTAAACAATCATTCTAAACCCAAAAATTGGCAAAATTCAGAGAAATGAATGCAGCATAGTGTTTGGGGGAAAAACCCCGCATTCGATTTAGCAATTGATTTTTGTATCCAATGCGAGGTTCTTATCCAAACACTGTTCTGCTTTCACTTCTCTGAATTTTGCCGATTTTTGGATTTAGAAAGATTTTTCAGGCTTATACTCAGGGACTATCGTCCCTTTTTTAGCTAAAAATTCAAAATCTGCCGAGATTTTTTACCTAATCGATGCTATATATCGCATGCCAGTTCGACCATGTCACTTGAGGCTGACGAATCACCTTAAACCAACAAGTTCATTTTTTTCCGTGCACTCCAATACTCAAAGTTTATTCTACAGGTGTACTACTTTTGTAAACTCCAGTTGTTAGAGGTTAAATAGCGGAACATTTTACTGTAACACCGACCCGACCGTAAGCCGCGCGTTATATATACCATTTGAAAAGTGGGCTAATAACGTCAGGATCGTTGCGGCCATGCGGAGATTTTGACTATCGAGATACATCTCGCCGCGATGGGTTAAAAGCTTTGTGGCATTTAAAGTTTTCGGATTCCGGGTCGGGAAATAAAAGCAGAGCGGTGAAATAAGATAGGGCTTCAACATGCGTAAAATGTGTTTTTTATTGGTCTAGGGAGGTCGGCCGAATATTTATACCGTTCCAATAAAGCGTCGAAAAACCTTATCGAAAGGGGAGCGCTCCGGAGAGGAGGGCAGAAGTCGCGATGCGGGGAATCTGCCTCAAGTTGGAACGCAGAATCCATTTGATTCAGCCGAGTTTCCTCCCTTCAAAACCAGCGCCGCCACCTTGTATTGGGAAATGAGTCTTATTTTCTTAACAGCTCTGCAGAATATTAAAATAACAACTTAATCTGGGGAGAGGCTACAGTGCACTGGAAAAAAAAACACATTGGATCTAGAGTCCAGACTCTTAAAAACATCGACAAGAAAAAATATTCTTGATTCAATAAGATTTAAGCTTAAATCAAGAACCAAGCCTCTTAATTTGAGCGGATTTCCTTTTGATTTAAGCTTAAATCTGATTGAATCAAGAGTCCTTTTTCTTGTCGATGTATTCAAGAGTCTAGACTCTAGATCCAATGTGTTTTTTTTCCAGGGTGAGAAAAAAAATCACCTGCAAAAAACTGGGGCATTCCTTAATTATTACAATCTCATTTTCAACCTGAAAAAACGAACAACTGGACCGCGTTAAACAGGAAGAAACCAAGCCAAAAACTGGAAAATACCGAGCGCCTTCAATTTAGGCGCATGCAACACGGACGTCCATCGAGTACGAATAGTTGTATGCATCGGTAGTTGAAGGCGCTTGTGTTTGTCACACCTATCGGCTTGTGGGCGGGCGTTTCTTTCTTGTAGTTTCAAAACTAGGTTAAATGGACCACGTTAAGCTAAATGGAACCAAGCCACATCAGCTATTGCCAAAAACGGGGTAGTTTAATTTTTTACAAGAAAACGGTTGTGTGGAATCCATTGAAAATTTTAAGGTATTTGCTTCATGCCATGTAGAAAATTCACTGAAATTTGCACAAAAATCCGGACAATCGTTTTGGTCTGAAAAAGTAAATTACCAAATTAATTTGGCAATCGCTGATGTGGCTTGGTTCCTTTCTGCTAAACGCGATCCAAGTACATATTTAAAATCGTTCCTACAACAAACTCTGGCGTTCTGCGACACCAAAACGCCACTTATGCCTATCCTCCCAAAGGTTATCAGGAAACTGACACCGAAACATCTCCTCGTCAACGCCCTGCCGCCACCTCTTTACAGGACGTCCCCGTCGCACGGGGGATCGAGTCAATAGAAGAGTTCGGACAAAATTTGGATACTTTAAAAGCTCATAACTCTGTTCATACGAAACCATTAGGTTTTAAAGGTGGTTCCATTGGTTTCCTCGTGCAATTTCCTGCTACAAGCATCCCTTGAAATTCAAAATGTGACGAAATAAACATCAACATTTTCACTTTTAGTCAGAAATTTCATGTCCGACCTCTCTAATTGACTCGATCCACTGTGCGTCGCCTCTTCTGGGGAGGGATCATCTTCTTTGGAAGGAGAGGAAGGATAGGAAGAATAGGAGGGAAGGAAGGAAAGAAAGAAAGAGTGAAAGAAGAGGCTGGTAACCATACCCCAGCCTAGGCATCGAGAGCCAATTCCAAGGTCACCGACCAAGGGTATAAAGGGCACCTCCACGGTGCCGGCAAATATCCACCGGGGCACACGTGCGGCCGGGTAAGATCAGTAGATACATACATATGAGTCGCTTTTACAGCGCTCTTTGGCGCTTCACGACGCCTAATCGCCACAAAGCTCAGTCTTCCCACGGGTCATCAGGGAGTTGACACTCCCTCATCTCAATCAACACTCCCTGTCGTCAACCTCTCACTGGGCGTCCCCTACGTCTCCTCCCAGGAGGAACCCAATCAAGCATCTTTTTTGGCAGCCTCTCTTCAGTCATCCTATTGACACGACCATACCAAACAAGTTGTTTGGTCATGACGTCGAACACGATGTCACTTTCGACTTCCATTATCTGACGCACTCTATCATTACGGACCCGATCTCTCCTAGAAAGATCAGTAGATTCTCGATGCAAATAAGAGCGGGAAAAAGTGGAGAAATGGGGATGTGAAGTATCCTACCTTGAAACTCCTTGCGGGCGGCACTGACGCTGGTGACGATGTTGGCGACGTGGCCGAGGACGGTGGCGAAGAGGAGGAGGCCGAAGAGGAGCTGGACGATGACGAAGATGTACTCGCCCTTGCTCCGCGGCCGGGGGAGGTCCCCGATGGTGGTCAAGGCGAGGGTGCACCAGTAGTAGCTCTGCAGGTACTGCTTCACCACGTCGGTCGTGTCGTTGTCCGAGTAGACCCAGTTGCGGCTCCCGAAGCCGTTGTTCTTGCAGATGATATGGTAGAGGCACCCGTTCCAGTGGAAGATGACCAGGAGGTAGTGGATGAGGCTCGCCGAGCGGAAGAGGTTCGGGTAGTTGGTGTGCCGCTCGGTCCGGTCCATGAAGGCCCAGAAGCGGTAGATCTTGACGAGCCGGAAGGAGCGCAAAACCGAGTTGAAGCCGATCGAGAGGTAGAGGAAGTCCAAAGGGAGGAGGCACAGGCAGTCGATGTAGAACGTCGTCGAGTTCATGTAGTGGGTGCGCAGCTTGGTCGAGTCCGTCTGCAGGACGCCGTCCTCCAGGTAGCCCGTCCGGAAGTGGAACAGGATGTCGATTATGTATAAAAAGTCCGCGGAGTAGTCCAGAACAAACCACACGAGGATTGAATCCCCTGCAACACACGCAAAAACAACACGACTGTAGGCAAACTCTAAGGAAAATGTGATTTTTTCTTGTTGTTTGATTCATTTATTACACGGAAAAAAAAGTGTCAGGGGTTATCCCCCAAAATTGTTCTACTACCCAAAGTTGGATGATATGGATATTTCCAATTAATTTTGGTAGCACCGCAACTCAAGTTGGGGTAGTACCACAACATTTGGGTTAGTAACCTAATTTATCAGGATACTACCACAATTAATTGGGATACTACCACAATTAATTGGGATACTGCCACAATTAATCATGGTATTACCACAATTAATTGGGAATGTCCATATCATCCAACAGTTGGGACGTAACCCCTACCTCTTTTTTTTCCGTGATGTAAGAAATACATAATAAAAACAGGAGTCATCGTCGTGTTGACATATCTCTCTGGTTCAAACCAGTAAATAAAGAAATTAATCCTAACATACATAAAATAAAGTCGTTATAGTGAAAAATGCGTACGCGAAAGAAATGAGATAAATACGAATAGTACACTAATTTTATAAACGGGGGTAAAATGCTAAAAGCTAGAAAGGTGAGTACGGAAAAAATGTGTTGCTGATCAAACGAATACATTGTTAAAAAAAATATATCCGGTATGTTTCAAATGTACATTTTACAATAGTGAGAAGCTAATTTAGCATTTTTTTTCAATGTAAAATCTGCATTGAAACATGTGGGACACTTTTTTTAACCACAAATTTTTTAAACCAGCATTTTCATTTTCACCGCGAACATGATGGAGAAGAAAAACACTGAGAGTCGATCCCCGATTCCCGTCTATGTTACCAGGGGTGTGAATTGGACGTATTTCTGCCGAACGGTACTATATGCATTATGATGTGAGCCCTGTTATGCATAGGTCGCAGGCGATCAGCAATCGCCGGCAAAGTGCAATCTATTTGTGTTGAATCAACACATTAAGAAATGTTAGAGTGAAAAAACGAGGTGGGAAGTAGTGGTTATTATGATTTAAATTCAAAGATACGTTATCTCTTTCTTCTTGAATGCATGGTACCAGTTAGCACACTCGCAAGTTCGTGAGATGTAATCAATAATATGCGTTGGGTTTGGTTTGGTTCAGCAACTAAACTAACTCCTTGGCAAAGCGGTGAGTATCGCTGGATTTGAAGGCGTTCCAAGCTGATGTCGTGCCTTGCATCTCTTCGCTAGAGAAACCTTTACTACATCGATGTTATTGCAATTGCAATTTGACGAATTGACAAGTACGGAGCTTGCAAATTGCCGGCGATTGCTGACTGCCTGCGACACATATATTCTTGTAGATCTCAGGGCTCGTGTCTCAATGCACAAAGTTCCGTTCAGCAGTAAATACGTTCAATTGCACTTCATTTTGCGACTAAATCGGTTTCTGTTGGACGGGCGTAAGAATAAAAAATCATGAGCCCTGGCTTTCGTTGATCATGCGAGACGCTAGAGCTTAAGAGTTTTTGGACTTTTAAGCCCGTCTAAGAGAAACCAATTCACGAGGTTCCGTGATCTCGCGGCCTCCAACTTTTGGTCTTCTGAAGGGACGGAGGGTGTCCGTCTCTAGCTGAACCAGTGGCGTGGCGCGAATTGCGATATATTGATTGTTATGCCATTTAAACCTATGGTAAAGAATCGATTATTAAGGTGTTCGCTGCGAACACCCTGTTTATCGATTCTTTCCCATTGGTTTAGATGGCTTAACGATCGATAGATCGCAATAAACGCCACTGAGCTGAACCGTTTAGCTACCAGGGAGGACGAGTATACCCCTTAGAGTTAATTTAACTGCCTCGAGATTGACTCAAAAATTTGCTTCAGAGTATATTTATTCTTTTAGGAGAAAAAGTAACCGAACGGAGTGAATTCTTGGCAACTTGGGGATGGATCGAGAGCGCTGCGCTCGAGTAATAAACATATCATCCGCGCTCCTGTCAACCCTTTGTTTCGGCCAGGAAACTATTACAGTGTTTCTTTCGACTTACGTCGTATACTTTTACGATTATGCCGTGCACTTGATTGTCGCATGAATAGGAACGAAGCCAGGACCGTGAATAAAAATCCCCAACTTCGGTCGACGCAAATTCGTCACAGCCACCTCTGACGGCAAAGCTCGGACGCCTCGGGCCTTGTTGCCGAGTGCTCTCACATTTAAAGCACCCCCGGGGCCGCACACTGGATCGAGTCACTGGGAGAGGTCGGACAAAATTTGGAAACTTTAAAAGCTTATGACTCCGTTTATACAAAATTTCGAGGTTCTAAAAGTGATTCCGTTGGTTTCCTCGAAAAATTTTCTTCTTAAAGCACCCCTTGTAATTTAAAATGTAACGAAATAAACATGAAATTTGCAGTTTTGGTCAAAAATGTATGTCCGACCTCTCTAATTGACTCGGTTCACTGTGGGCCGCCTCGTGGGCCGACGTTCCTGACGAGGTGCCTTCAAAAAATTGTAGAGGCAAGATCAAGACCGAAACGCTCATGTAGTTGTACCTATCCCTTTTATTTCTCCTTTGTAGCTCCGTGATTTGGGCCTCTAATTTTTGGCACTTTTGGTGTTAGTAAAAAGAAAGACATCTAAAGATCCATCACTAAGAATTTAAATATGCAATCGAGTGAGACAAAAGTATTAATACGGAGTTTAACGTTACTTTCTGGCCTATAAAGATGGTTGATAAGCAACTTTATGTAAAACTGATCAAATGAAATTCGCCTAATGATGACTGATGAATATCGCGGTGAGATTTTTGCTGGGCAAGTTTTCGATTGATGGCGTTGAGTTGTTTCCCATTTGAAAAAATAAATATAAAACAGAAAGCATACAACGTCGCAAATCGAGATGCGCACTCCTGCAGTTTCACGGTCGTCGATATGAATTGATGTTTTTTGTTTCGTGGGGCAAAATGAAACGCCTTCATTTGGCCGAGAACGCAATGCACGAGAATTATGTAAGAATAGTCGCCTATCGTACGAAATAAAGCCTGACCAACACATCCGACGAAAAATTTCGGAGAGTGACTCCAAAGTTGAGGAATCGGAAAATAACTTTTTAACGTGCGATTTGACACCAATGTCTGAATAGGTGCCAAAAACGGATCCTTTCAACTCTCTGTATCTGCATTATTCAAATTATTGCTACTTTCTTGTCTTTTGCACTCGCAATTATAAATTCGGACTTTCGCCCCAAGGAGTTGGGCATTCGGTACGTCCTCCCTTTGCAAGTCTTTCAGCCAACGAAATGTCAAATATTAAGGGCAAATTCCACTTTTTCTACGCAAAGATTGACTAACTCAGGGCCTTATTTGTGATCGTCCCTCAAAATATTTCTTTCCTCAGAAAACATTCCTCGGATTGGATTGAATATGTGAGGATTCAACGCCAACTCGGAAATTTAAAAATGCCATAATTTCATTTAAGATGCCCAATTTTCATGAAATCCATTGACGATAATGGCGCATCAATGTCAACTCGGGCCTTTTAAGTATCCCCAAGTGATTGTCCTTTGACACCAAAAAGCTTTTTCTGAAACCAATTCCTTCAGCTGCAACGGAATTTGTGAATCTTTTGCAAGATACAAAGCAACATGAATTTAGGGAATGATCTGATCATTGAAAGAAATCACGATATTTTATCACTAGTGCACGCTCGCTAATTCGAAATTCAAGGGACCAAGGATTTTTTTAGAATTAAAGGGTTTTTGAATTGGCAAGATTTCGAATTTCAACAAGTGGTATCAAAAAATTTCGTGTTAAAGAAATGTGTACATTAACTCTATAATTCGAAGTGGTGGTACCAAAAGCTCTATAATTCGAAATTTGAGGACACTTTTCGTCATTTTTTTCGTATGGAATAAAGAGGAGGAAAATTTATAAAAACTACATATCATCATTTGAAGATTAGAGGCGAGAACAAACTCCCACTTCCCGCTAGAGTGGGTTTTTATTAATGAAAGTTAAATTTTTTTACGTACAAATTACAAGGGTTTTTTTTTTAAATGAAGACAAACTGAAAATTCGAATTACGGAGCGTGCAAAAAATACAAAATATAAACGCAAATATATTGCGAGTTTTGTTAATTTAAACGTAGGTTTGCAAGTTTCACAAATCACATGATCAACTACCACAACGGAGGAATGACTTTTTCACGGAAGGACGATTGCGAGTCAATCTGGCTTGGCTATATTGACATCCTTTGTAAGGTAGGAGTCTAAAGGAACGTAATGAATCATTGTAGAAACGGTAAGGAATCGTTATGTTACCCAGTTGATGTAAATGCAGATAGATGAGCCATTTAGCATGTAGAAAGCCATGCTTTCAAGGGCTCACTTGCAAGGGAAGTTACGTCTCCAGTCGCAAAGCGACGACTTGTCGCAACGAAAGCAAAGTCGGTTAGCTCGACTGGAGATAAGCTGCGCGTTCCGTAATGAGAGATCACGTTTCCATTAATTTGAATAACATGTTATTAATGCTAATGTTTTGAGGAGATCGCACTTCCCAGTTAGCGGATTCCCCTTAATGCCTCACTTAAATTTTCATGTTATGAATGGCTCCATGTTATTTACCCACGAGTCCGATTCCTCGCTTAAATCAGAGCCGAGCTGCGTTTCAAAATGAATCATGAACTTTGATCTTTTCCGCCTACTTCTCCTGCAGCCGAATCTGCCCATGTAACTGGAATCGAATTTTCTTCAAAATTTGACTGATCTAAACGGATTGCATGATTCTATTTACACACCAGAATTCACTCTGTCTGCCAAAACACGGAAGTTAAAGTAGCTCCTCGGCACTTTGGAAAATACTTCGATTGTCGATTCATCAATAATTAATAACGCCTGGAGTTTAAGCCTTTTCTGAAGAAATTTCGAGCATCGAACTACGTTGAAGTAAATCGGGTATTTGTACTCAAAATTTGACCAAGGAATACTTTGAAATAACTCCGTACCGAGTGAATATCGGAACGTAATTTTAAAGGTAATTTAAAATATAATTTTTTTTCAAATTTTGTGTAGAAATACGTGACGTTTACTACAGCGCGAGGATGTTTGAAAATTCTTAAGACATATTCTAAAATATAGAAATGGTCAATTAATGGATCGACCAATAAGTCATTCATCAGAGTGCTGAAGAATCACCTTAAGAGAAAATAATACGTGCATGCACATCACTTCCGAAAAAACAGCTAGCAGTAACTGCACATATTTAGCCATAAGAGAGTGTGGAAGGTGATGCGTAATGTTGTCTTACGGAACATCAAATACTTATATCTCTAATATTGTGCACTGGAATGTGAATTTCCGACTCTGTATCACTTCATTACAAGTAGCACAGGTTGCAATTAATTACAATTACAGGACCAAATTATTGCAATTGAATAAGATTGTTATGTATTTGCCTATTCGCCTGTTGAAGGGGCTCCTCAAATTGACATTTGGTCAATAAAATTTAAATAAATTGCATTTTTGTGCATTGAAAATTGCCTACAATCCTCGCAAATGTAACATATTTCATTTTTCGTTTAAAATCGGCACTCGTTGAATGAATGAAGTAAAATAATTTGCAATTCGACGGTGAAAAAATTGTCATTTCAAAAGTACACTAAAAAAAAATACTTGTAGAATTTATCATTCTTTCATGCTTTATTTCACACAGCGTAAAGGAATGGTGAATTCTACTGATCTTTTTTTTCAGTGTATTTTAACATTTTCGTTGCACTGTGCTACTCGGAAAATAGAGTGAGCCTAAGAGCGATGCAAGTATTTGAGATTCTAACCGTTTTCCGAGTGATTTTTGAAAATTTTGAGCAAAACGGAAGATTTGTCAAGCAAAATTTTCCGGCTGGGCATGTTGGCTACTTCCAATTCCATTTTCTCGAAACCTCATTTTTGCACCCGCTCCTTCCTTAGGAAACGCGCCGGTTGAGCGAATAGAGAGCAACAACTTCATCGATTATTCAATGCAAGGTAACTGAGATCCAAACTCATCGTTTTGGCCCCGAATTGCGACTTTGATAATCCACTTTAAATCCTAATCGAGAACCCCAGGAACACTGACCAGTCTTGAGACGAAGGTTGATAGATCCAAAAGGAACCTAGTCACATTACCCATTGCAGAATTTCATCGGATAATTTATTTTTTTAAGGGACAACGGTCGCACATAATCTTTTGAAAATTCCAGAGGATTTTCTCTACGACGTGAGGGTAATTCCCTATAATTTCCGAAAGAATCCACACAGCTAATCTCTTGTAAAAAAAATAAGTCGTTCGATGCAATTTTGCAATGGTTGATGTGGCTTGGTTCCTTTCTGCTTAACGCGGGACGTTTATAATAGAGACTCACTCATGAATAAACATTGAAACTTTGGTCCGAATTCCATTATCTCTAATCTGCTTACATCGACGTTTCCACGGCTCAAAAGGGATAATGCAAATTCACCGTGCAGTAAGGAGGCGACGATTAATAGACGTGTTAAAATGAAGACTTAGAGAATCGGACAATTTAAAAATATTTTAGTTTTATCTACATGGATGTAGAGAATTTGCCTACACAAAAAGGGACCAGACAGTAAAAGTTAAATCGAGAGAGGATTCTGAGCTACTGCTTGCAAGGGTATACTGCCGTGCTAAGGAAGAACGCCGTATGAACATTTGAGAGTTGCAACATTTTCTTCGATAAAATGTGCATTTTCAACGAAAGTTATGAATATTTTTCTTTGAAATTTTCAGAAGCTTTAGGTAAAATTGTAAACATAATAATCTTTGGGAAGAAAATCTTGGGGAAAAATTGGGAGAAATATATTCGTAAGTTTACCAGGAAATTTGTGTTTTATCATAGGAAATTGGGCAACACCTGAAGGTTCTTATGGCGTTTTTCCTCAGCATGGCAGTATACGTGACATACGTTACATGCAAGACGCGATGCATAGTTCGTCGTTTCCCGCACGAAGGTTCCATTCTATTCCAGGGTTGCAAAATTAATTTAAATAATTCAATTTTTTACGATAGTGAACCTGCATAATTTTTGTCGAGAATTAGTCTGATTTTTGCATGAGATCAGAGGAAAAATTCAAGAAATTTACAGTCAGAAATTCTCAAAATTCTCATGGTAAAAATGCCGTTCGTGCGGAAAAATCTGGCAACATTGAAATGCAGTTACGTTCCCTCGTGAGAGAATCGACGATTTTTCAGGAAATTTAAAAAAGGAAAAGCACTCTTTCGGAACGAGCTTAATCAGGCGCTCCTTCTCTAAAAAATGATATTCGATTTCGTGGAAACCAGCGAGGTCAGATGAATTTCAAGCGGCGAAGCAACAGGATGAAAAAAAAATCGAGGGACTAATATAAAACTCCAGTGTATTGGACTCTTTTAAAAGGAGCGCTCTTTTTTGCCTCTCTCGAGGCAAAGCAAAGTGGGCTCCATTCACGGGGCCCCGTTTTAATCTTGGCCTTTGTACCACCAACGGATCGATTTATATTGCATTCTATTCTGCCTTTAATCTGATATACTGCCACTTACGTGAGTCGTGAGGGGTTGATATGAGGGCGCCTTCAAAAGGGGAAAATACTCGGCGAGTGTCACAAACTAGCCTGTCTTGAATGAGGAAAAAGGGCCTTTGAGGGAGCCTCGCCTCGGCCAGGGATGCGTCAAAGGATCTCTCCTCGAGGAGCCCAAGTGATCCCTTTTTTTGTCCGACTAATTTCCCGCTAGAGAGCTCATTCCGCAAATGGTCCGCACAGATAGGAGCCGTCTCCTTTCCCGGCTCATCCCACCGATTTTCCCTCAAGGTGCCTCTCTCAACCCTAATTCAGGATTTCAACTCCCCAAGTAGCACGCTTCAACGGAAAAGTTGAAATAAAATTGCGATATGTCCCAATGAAATTGCAATTTCCTTACCATGACATTGCAATATTTTCACATAGTTTGCTGAATAAATGCCGATTTTAAACAAAATCAGCAAAATGAACTCCACGTGTCGGAAAGATAGGCAATATGCAATAAACTGAAAATTGCAACTTATTTCAATAATAATGTAATAGACTTCAATAAGTCGTGCTCCTTTGATCAATAGATAGGCAACATACAAAACATTCCAATGACAGCGATATTTATACTGTGTAATTATTGCGATTTATTGCAATCCGTGTTACTAGGGTCGAAGTTATGCAAGGTGATCCGAAAGTCTCGTACCACCTCTAAAAACCTCAGAGTTTTTGTCCCTTTTAAAGTGGATCCCACGAAAATTTTGAAAATTTATAAACAAAGAATAAAAAAAGATAGTGGAGCAATCCTACTGGTAGAAATGGCTGGTTTTTATAGACTAAAGGGAAAAAATGATGGACAAACTACAAGGTCTTTCGTAGGTTGCGGTTAGTCTATCTATTACGTACCCAATTTATCTATTATAACCACCCGCTCCTACCGATAGGATCGCTCCATTTTTCCATCTCCTTCTTTGTCTATCGAAACCGGATTTGTCTTTTTGGATTTGCCTTCGTCCCCGCACAAAGAGTAAAATTAGCCATTTTTGTAATTTTGAGGATTGGAAAGCCTTTCCTTATACCTTACAACGTCATTACAGCGCTCCCATGCGACATTGGAAGTTATTAAAAACATCACTTCGCGTATTTTATTATTCCTTGTGCGCTGGTTACACGCTCAAATTTCCATCAATTTCCGATCAAATGGTGACTGGTGCGCATCATCTACCATTAAATTTCTCCGGCCTGCAAAAATTTGATGGTAGATGGTGGAGCTGTGGGGCTCATCCTTCATCTGATTTCCACACAACCGTGCTTATTTCAATCGACACGCTGTTTTAATTAATTTTACTCATCCATCTAGATAACTATCGACCGCCATCTTGGTCATCATTTTGATCGGAATTTGACGGGAATTTGATCGTGTAACCAGGCCAATAGAACGCGGCGAGGTCGCTGACCAAGTCGAACTCGCCAAGAGTGTCGGTTAGGCGGCATTGCTCCTTAGCCATCGTTATGTAAAAACGATAATAATATACGGTGGTGAACTTAAATGTACTTCCAATATTTTGGAAATAATTCAAAGCTCGCGGAATTTCACGCGCCAAGTTTGGCAACGCGGGAGGAGAGTGAGCCGGCGTGACGCGATCTGTTGAATGGCGGAATTACGACGCGGCATTTAACAACTTGTTTATGAAATACTTTCCGATTAATTATTTGAGATAATACTCGAGGCGGATCGGAATTCAACTGCGCGTGGTTTAACTTCCGCGCTCAACTTTTGGAAAAGTTGGCGTTGCAGTTTTCCGGGAGCACGTCTGGCTCCGTTTTGATTTACAGGATCCGCGCCGCGCGCCGCTCCGCCTTGGACAGGGACGTCGCGACGCGATGCCCGCCGATTTTCGCCGCAGTGGAACGTGCGCTGCGTGGCGCGAATTTTATTATCACCTCCCCGTGTTTCGTGGTTCCCTACGGCTACAACCGCCAACAAATTCATGGTCACACACAGAGACGAATGTTTCCATTCCATGAATGCCCTTCCTGTCTTATTTGACTCCGCGCTTAAAACGCCTTCAAATAGCGGTGATACTGCGGCACACTCCTGAGTTCGAATAGTTGCATCTCGCGCCTTGCTCGCAATGCAACGTTTCCTTGCAATATTTCCATTCTATAAATGCGCTTCCTGTCTTATTTGACTCCGCGCTTAAAACGCCTTCAATTAGCAATGATACTACGGCATACTCCTGAGTTCGAATAGTTGCATCTCGCGCCTTGACAGATGCAACGCAATTCTCCTCAGAGTCGTATTTTGAGGGTCGTAACCATAGTCGTTCTTCACATATGTAGCTTCTTCCCTTAGGAGACCTTCATTGGTTTACAATGTGGTTAACGAAAGTTCAAGAAGATACATAACAAAGCATCATAAAAAAGGACAATTGAGGGGCTTGAAGGACAAGGCAAAGAAGTGCATTTTATTGCTATTTTGGGAAATACATGTTTGAAGTTTCGGAATTACACAGATCCTAATGGCGGGACGAAAGTTCAAACTGACTTTTTGATGCTCAAAATTTGTGATTTGGGGAAGAATTGTTCATAAAATATGCGCGTTCGGACTAGTTTTACTTGAGACCATTAATATCTAAATTATTTTAAAAATTACACTTATGTGCTGTGTCCTTCAACTCAACTGCACCCTCTCTCGCCTCTGGTTGTTAGCCCATATCTCTTCACACATCGTAACGAGCAATTTAGGATCAAGCGCATCCTTGGTACGTTATTACCTTGGTTGTTAGCCCATATCCCTAATACGCTCGGGCATGGATCAACCACTTCCTCGGTGCCCTGCTTCGCGCGCAGCAGGGCTGTTCACACCTTGGATGTTAGGCCATATCCATTGCAGCCTTGGATCAAGCGGAACCTTGGTACGTTATTACCTTGGTTGTTAGCCCATATCCCTGGCTTACGGAAGAGATCAAGCGGAACCTTAGGAACATGAGGGGAACGATGATCTTCAGAGGACCACTGATAGTAGTTAGGCCATATCCTTGAACCGCGAGGTGCAAGGATCAACCGGTACACAGTGGTCTGAAAATCCCGATCTATGACCGACTTTCGCGATTCGTCAATGACCAATTGCAGGGGTGACCGATCGAAGCCTGGCAATCCTGTTCTGGTCAACCTCCGGTATCTGCCGATGCTTGCGCATTAAGTCTAAAGCCGTCATCCCCCCCCCCCCCCCCGGGACACTTTAGACCAGGCAAAGTCGGAACCGGAGGGTCGGACGCCTCTCAAACGGGCTGGTGGTTGGGGCGATGTTGCAGATTGAAGTAGGTTTTGATGCAGGACGAGCCGAATACCTCACGAGAGTCCCGGGGTCTCGTGGCTCAAGGTATTCTGTTTGACCTGGGCCGAACAAGCCGGACAAAGTTTCAGCAATCTCTATCTCTGTAGAGAGTATCCAGCTGCGAGTTTGTTGTCTCACTGCTGGATCGCACGGTGGTAGAGGAGTTCCCTGCATTCGGTCATTGGCGAATTGTTCACTGTTGTGAGTGAGGGTGCGCCCAGAACGCCGACCCAACTCTTCATGGCATGAGATCTTAAAGAGGTCACTGGTTATCCTTACTAAATCTCACTCGACTAAACCTCTGATCTCGTAGGAACTAAGTAGATCCGTTGTGCTTCGTTTGCGCGGGAGTCCGTGTGAAAAAAGCAGAACGGAGAAGAGATTTTAAGGAGGAAACTGGTCGGTCCGGACCGGCTATACGGATCCGATCTCGAGTGAAACAAAGGCATGAGCCCCATGCCTTTGTCTTTTACAATTTCTTCTCAATTTCTTCAAAATTTCTTTCTTCCTTTTGACATTTTCGACTTACGGCCCTCCAAAGCCCCAAAATTTTTGGGGGATCGTGGCCCCCAAAATTTTGGAGCAACAGGGGTCATGTGGCACATTAATAAAAAGGTATTGACCTCTCCTCTCAGGAGATTTTTAGATTTTGAAATTTGGATGATTTGGCCGCTTACAGCGTCGAATTGAAAATTGCCCCAAAAATGCCCCATAACTCCAAAAAATGGGGGTTTAGGTAAAAAATGCAAAGAACAAAATTTTCTTATTTTTAACCGTAGATTCCGAATCCAAAGTCAAAACATACCCTTCCTATTTGAAAATTGCGAGAAACGGGGGGCTCCCCCCCAAAACCCCCCAAGGGGCCATTTGGGGGGCTGAAAATATTTTCATTCGATTTTGTGGGGTCGATTTGCCCCATGAAAGTTTTGTCCCGAAGCCAATTCTCCGCCGTTTTCGAGAAAAAGATAGTGGACGGGTGGTCTGGATCACCCTGTACGTACCTTCCGATTTCTTGTGCAAAAATTGGTTTTAACGAATGAGCCAGAAATTGTAGTTCCTCATTGCAAAATGAAGTCCATTCGATTTACCTAAAGACACACCCACTGTATTAAAGGATTCTCTGTATAGTTTGAGAAATCAAAAGATTCTTTAGATTTAAGTATACGTCAACAGCGTTTGGCAGAGGAACAAGTCACATCATCTACCGCCAAATTCAATTATGCAATTTAATTTTTTACAAAAGAACGTTCGTACGGATTCTTTTGAAAATTTTGAGGCATTCGCCTCTCACTAGGTAGAAAATTCACTGAAGTTCGCACCAAAATCCACATTACCGTTTTCATGTAAAAAATAAAAGAGACTAATTAAAATCGGGCAATAGCTGGTGTACCTTGGTCCCTTTCTGCTTATAACAATCCACTTTATCACTTTCTGGCACAATCCATTTCTAAAAATGGCCAATTTGCCCGATACATATCGGAATAACCACTTATTGCAACCCAATATACTGTCGTTCGAGTATTTATGGAAATGGAGGCACCAAGTTTAGGCACTCGGTCTTCGCCGAGACCTTCCGCTCTCCGTCAAAACTCGCGGAACTTTCAAGAGGTTCTGATTTACAGCGAAGCCATTAAAAGTTGACGACTCTAGAGCAGCCATTTTCCGATCGCGGACCGGTAAAAATGAAAATACGTGCTCTCATTACCCCACATTTTTCCGTTACAGGAGCTTCCGAAAATTCGTCGGGGAGGGACGCAGCTCGGAAGCGTGCTTTTAATTTTGAGCTGAGTGGCGTGAAAAGTTCGAGCGAGTGACGCGATAACGACTACGAAGATTTTACATTTACGAAAGCGGGTCGGATGCGGTTGGAAGGGGTCGAGGAGTTGCATTCGAAAGACGGTTTCCTCGGAACTTGCTTGATTCTCAAAGATAACTTGCGAAATTAAAAAGTAGTCGTCACGGGATTCCTTGTAAGGAAAAAGCGACAGAAAGCCAATTTGCTTTACCATTTCGGCGGTGAAACTGTGGAAATGCGTAACTCGCTTTCCGGCGTTGCGGGTTTCCCGTCATATTTTCTTGTCTACACGAAGGAAAAAACTTCGTGCGTGGGACCCGAAGTTTAGGTCGTATGGATCTCTGAAGTTTTCGGATTGAGCATCCGAACACTTAAGGTCCAGCAGCTGAGGTTTGGATCACACATCTGAAACTCCAGTTCTTACATCTGAAGTACTTCGGTTTTCACATCCGAAGTACTTCGGTTCTCACATCTGAAGTGCTTCAGACGTAAGAACTGAAGTTTCAGATGTGTGATCCGAACCTCGACAGCTAGACCTAAAGTGTTCAGATGCTCAATCTGAAATCTTCAGAGATCCATATGACCTAAACTTCGGGTCCCACGCAAGAGGTTTTTTTCTCCGTGTACATGGAAAACTACATTTTTTGAACCAAGTTCTCTGACCTTGAGTTCTCGCATGATTAGTATTCTTTGAAGTGACACTTTTACGCGATTGTACCGAAATTTTTCTTTCAAAGGCTTCCTTTCATAATTTATTTTTTCTTCGGAAAACTATAGTCAAAGTGATCTCTTAAACATTTTCTTGATTATTTTTCTCTGCGAGTGAATATTCTACGTAAATTTCAAGGTATGAAGTTCGTTCGTTCCGCTTTGAAAAAATACTAAAGGAACAAAATTTTGAGACATGCACCGCAATGAAGATCCGTGGTTTCGCACTTTGGCCATTGGTATGAAGAATAAATTCTAGCTGGAACGCAATTCAGCTATGCATTCACGACTGCAAAAATGTGAACGGAAATCGAAAAGGTCTGCGTGCATGAAGGCTATTTCAAGTGTAATCTTCCGTCACATTCTTACGGCGCAATGATACAACTATTTGAACTCTTCGGAATGCGTGAGGTATCACGCCGCATTTGAAGGCGTTTTCAAAACAGCCAAGTTCCGATACCCGGATTTTCGTATTGCATAGTTCATATTTTTTTGTTTTCATTTCTAACCACTTGTTTCTTCTTAATCCTCGTATAAAAACCACCCATTTGCTAAATACAATTCTAGCTGAAGCGCACTTAAGCTATGCATTGATGACTGCAAAAATGTGAACGAAAATCGAAAAGGTCAGCGTGCATGACGGCTATTTCAAGTGTAATCTTCCGTCACATTCTTACGGCGCAATGATACAACTATTGGAACTCTCCGGAATGCGTGAGGTATCACGCCGCATTTGAAGGCGTTTACAAAACAGCCAAGTTCTGATACCCGGATTATCGTTTTGCATAGTTCATATTATTTTGATATATTCCGTACCATTTGTTTATTTTTAATCCTCGTATAAAAACCACCCATTTGCTGAATACAATTGAGGAGCTTTCCGGAAAAAGGGCACATACCGAAAAAACGAGTTGTGAGTAAAGCGCATCTGAAGTTTTCATTCCTACTTTCTGGGCACTGATGATGACATACATCGGAACTGGGGCACTCATATCAACGTTCATACACCCTACGAGTAGAATGAATAACGACCATTGGTAAAACTTGCACTTCTCTCAGTGTTGTGGGAGGAATTTTTTAAAATTTTCCGTTATGTGCCCTTTTTCCGGAAATGGACCGGCGGTTATAGGTTTTGGCTTTCAAAGCTAAATTTTCAAGACTTTAACGAGTTTCTAAACGAAAATAAATCATAATTTCGATCGCGAACGTGCTAGTGGATCATTTTCGATCATCGTCAATAAAAAAGACAGCAAAACACGCGAAAAAATCGAAAAATTAAAACCCACAAGCGCACATTAAAAATTGAATTATTAATAATTACAGAATTTCACGTGTCACCGGTAAAACGCGTAGACAATCACTGCAACCCGATTATATTGCATTGATTAGTAGAATCAGTGCGATGCATCTGTAATGAGGGATCCTTACTTATATCAGTACCCATCACCTGCCTGCCTGCGCCCTGCGCGCTATCTCCTCAACGTCACGTCGCGCGACCGTACCCAGGGGCGAAAAGATGAAACTTGGTCTCTTAGCTCCAAAAATTGATCAATTAAGCTGAAACTCGGGACATTGGTACATTAGGATGCGAGGAATCCGTTCCTGCCATTTCCGGAAAAAGAACACATACGCGTATGTGCCCCTTTTCCGGAATGCTCCTCAATCATCAAGGAAATCACGTGTTTCGTGCTTCCTGGAAACTTGAATTTTGGCGGTTACGCCGTTCTTCAAATTGACGTATTTCCATCAAACAGAACTAAGTGCAGGTGAGAAACATGGGGTGTGCTCTAGAAAGCTACATAAGAAACAATGTAAAAGTGGGCGTGATTCCTTTTGAAGAATTGGAAAAGTGGGGTTTGAAATTGAGCAAAGAGAACTATGTGCCAACTGAATGCGGGATTCATGAGCCGCGGGCACGGCACGAGAGCGTCGTGAACAGGGCTCATGAGTTAATGACCAACTAGGCGAGCTGCACAACGGCATCCATCTCCGTTGAGGTCACTGGCGCTTTATTATTCTCATTCACTCTTACGGACAGAGAGCTGACGAGCACATCCCATATTTCTCACCTGCACATAAATGAATCAGCGAGACAGAAAACGCACCAACTCGAAAAAATGAAAATTATTAAGACGCACACAAAACTGCATATTAGGTGAATAAGTTAGTCTAAGAAAAAGATTTTTGCTGCTTAAAAGCAAGTATTTAAGGAAACTTTAAATGTCCAAGTTGGCACAGATACGGTAACTTCGGTGAACTCAATGAAAATTGTCTGTCCTCAGGGAGAAGAGAGCATTTTCGGGGTACCGAGTTGGTGTGTTTTCGTTCTCACTGATTCAAATCTATTTGATAGAAATACGTGGAATAACTTATGGGAATAAAGATAGGAATTTGGCGGTACTCACGGTTAATTTCCTGGAAGGCAAATCGGTAAATAATAACCCAAAAATTGTATAAAAAAGCTAAGGAAACGATCATGGACCAGTAGTAGCAGAGCCGTCCGGCGGGATCGAAGACGAAGGACCACTTGGCCTGGGAAGACTTGGAGCCGTGATAGGAGTGTTGGTGGTTGGGGGCGGGGGGGCCGGCGCCCTGGGGGCCCCCGCCGCCGGCCGGCCCGGCGCTCCCGTTGAGGGCCTTCCCCTCGGCGAAGCTCCCGGGCAGCTTGAGCCGGTTCCGGATCTCCTTCCGCCGCACCTTCGACCGCGACAGGTCCAGCTCCGACGCCGCCGACGTCCGGTTTATGTACGCCGCCGCCAGCGAGTCCCGCGACGTCGCCAGGTACCGCTGCAACACACAACAAACACATCCTCAAAAACATGAAACGCATCCTCAAAAACATGAAACACATCCTCAAAAACATGAAACGCATCCTCAAAAACATGAAACACATCCACAGCGCAGGCCCGCCACATCCCATCTCGGGCCCTGGTACCAGTTTTCTGGCCCGGGCCCCTAGCACAGGGGGGGGGGGGGGTCCGAGGGGCCTCCCCCGGGAAATTTTTGAAAATTTAAATCTATTTGGACGCATTTTGAAGCTCTTATGATGGAGATTTTCCATCAATTTCTGCAGAATAATTACGCCTCTTTTTACTTTCAGCACCAAATACTATCGAATTGTTTCATTAAAAACATCTATAAATTTTTTGAGGGGGGCAGATGATACTTTTCAATTCTAGGGGGAGCCGGGCCCCCCTGGACTCCCCTTTTGTACGTCTATGGCAAGGGAGTTGAGCCATTGAAGTCGAGGATGCCCAGACAGGAGCCTCTGACAACGGAAGAAAATGAAACGCAGTTACTAAAAATATCATTCTACATATACTCAAAATCTTGAAAATAGATAGAAATCTCTAAAAAAGTAAGAAAAATTGTATAGTGCCCAAGCGTGTTTTTGAAACTTTATTCACCTTTTGCGGAATTTTTAGGGTAATTTTTTCACTTTTCCCTACGAGACAAGGGTTACACATGAATTCGTAGTGGTTTGTCACTTGCGTCACGGGCCCCTCCAGGGCCCGGGCCCCGGTACCAAGGACCCAGTATCCCCCCCCCCCCCTTGTGGCGGGCCTGGCACAGCTCTCATTCACACATTTCGTCGTCTCCTGGACGGAAGAACGTAATTCCATTTCAATGTTGCTAATTTTCCCTCGCAAATTGCCTATTAATCGAGGGAATCTTGGGCATTTCTGACTGAAAATTTCCCTGATTTTTCTCTAGATTCCAAGCAAAAAACAGACAAATTTTGGATAAAAATTGCTTACGTACATTTTTGTAGAATAAATTAATTGTTTGAGTCAATTTGGCAACCTTGGAAATGGAGTTACGTTCCTTCGTGCGGAAGACGACGATTTCAAGTAGAGCCTCTTTTTAGAGAGAGAGTTAAGACGACACGGCTAATGGGTGTCACAAATTGGACGTTTTT
Organism: Bemisia tabaci; assembly: GCF_918797505.1. Taxonomy (NCBI): domain Eukaryota; kingdom Metazoa; phylum Arthropoda; class Insecta; order Hemiptera; family Aleyrodidae; genus Bemisia; species Bemisia tabaci. The sequence continues at coordinate 53,001,997 of NC_092797.1, forward strand.
TGTAATTTTTGATCAACCCATTCTCGAATTCCTATCTCCGTTCCCTCTCTCATTCCATTTGTTCCCCGCCGTACTCCCAATGTCCCGGTCCATTCCAGTTTATAATCTTAGCAATTGGTGAAACTGTGATCTTTAATCCCGTTTGTGACTCTGTGAAGGCCTAAAGTACGGGAACCAATCAGAAATGGATTCACATTGTATTTTCTCTCAGTATAAAGGAACTCTAATTTTAAGGACTTGTTTCTGAAAGTGAGCCCCTGCATTCATCATACTGCCGTGCTACGGAAGAACGCCGTACGAGCATTCGAGAGTTGCCAAATTTCCCGCGAGAAAAGATGTATTTTTGACGACATTCACCCACGTTTTTCTTTGAAATATTCGGATATTTTAGATTAGATTGCGTGCGCAATTGTCTGAAAATTTTGGGGGAAAATATTCACAATTTTGCTGGTAAATTTGGTTTTTATCAAAGGAAATTTGCCATATATGGCGTTTTTCCTTAGCACGGCAGACTAGTGTTTGGGCTCTCATTTGAAAATGGACTTGCTTCCTGTTGGAGAACTCAAAAAGCACGTCCTCGACTTTGAGCGCCTACAAATCTCGTTGATACTATCCGCATTGCCAGGCAGTTACTTTAGTTGCCGATCCAAATTAAACCCAACTAAAGTCACTAATTTCATTGCACGCACTCGAAAGTGTGCTAGCTGGTACCATTCAATGATTCATTAGACCATGTGTTTTTAATTTAATATTCTGATTGTATCACGAGAGTAGATTACGTGGTGATTCATTGCGTATTTTAGGAGCCAAAATCCGTGACAAGCCCGCTTTTAGAAGGTCCGAAGACTCGTCGGAATTTTAAACGCACCGGAATGGCGGGAAAAGGATGTAAAAGAAGTACTGCGGCACTCAAATCGCTTTATCATCTGATTTTCCGCACTGATGTTTGTCAAAATATAACGCAATTCAATGCGGAACTGTTGTTTGTAATTACAGATACTCAAAAGGGTCAAGGAGGACCTTTAGTTACGACGGTTTGAAGTTCGCAGTTGTAAAACTTAGTTGCGGGGAAAAGCTCCTTTAAACTTTCCAAGCGAATATGTAGGTATACAACACATCGGTACATCGCGATTCCAAGACGTCAGGATGAGTTTCGAGTTACCAATTTGCAGTTGAAATATTGGCACAGGTTTCCGAGTGAGAGGTTCAAGGCAGAGAATCCAGGCTGGAAGGGGGTAAGGGGAGGGCGGGGGTGGTGATCGGGGAGGAAGAATGGGGGGGAGGGGCAGGAGTGACGACAAAATCATGCCGCTCGTGAATAAGCTTTCTGATGGATGGGAAAAATACGGATGAATTGTGATGTGCCGAGGCTGAGATGGATTCGGATTTCGGAATAACGGGTTTCCTCCGCGATAACGCCCAGGAACGGATTGCGGTTGACCGGGAAAATGCGTCGTTGCCAAACGCCTAGGGAAAAAACTTTATTTTTGCAGTGAGAAAATATTGCATCTGGTCCGAGCCCATTAAATGTTTACTCTTTCCTCTTGAGGGCACGAAAGTTTAACCCAACCTGCAGAGCCAAAATTTATATCTATTAATATGCAGATATTGATTGTGCAAGATGGACTGATAACGCATCGAGTCGTATCAAACTCCATAATACAAAATCAGAAGAGGAATAACGCATAACGCCTGAGACGCAAGGACCTCGAGAGGTTCGACCGCTAAGCGTGCAGGTTTTGAAAAAATAAGTTGGGAGCCATTTTGAATTCAACGAGTCGTCAATTTTCTCCTGTCAAGAATTTTCAGTCCGAGAAAACTATTTTGATCATGTGGATAGTCGTAAATCTATGTCTCCATCACTGAGGCTTGTGAATGCTCTTTGTTCACGCTTGACGTGAGTTGATCCGTTTGTTAACACGATCCAAGTAATGTTTTTCTATTTAAATGTGCATTCATAATACTTTCGTTAGAAAAAAACAAAGTATACAAGACCGTTGCAGAAAAAGAAAAAGAGGAGAAAGCGTACTTCTCAACTAGCTTTTACATCGGAAAAAATTGAGGCTTGGACAATATCCAGGAGAAAAGCAAAATAAGATACAAATATACGAAATCTCTTTTATGCAGATTTTATGTTAAAAACATTTTAGGTAAAGAAATTCAGTATTGAGATTCGTAACCGATTAAAATAGTAAACATAGATTAGTCACATGGTATCAACTTCTTATGAATTAAGTCAAAGCTAGTTCAGCGTTAGTGAGTCAAAGTTTGAATATTTAAATGATAGCAGGTTTTAAAAACTTTCACAAAATTATGAGCACCTCTATACGAGGTTCTCGATTCTCACCATCCATTAGAGATAATTTGTAACAGTCCAATAGATAACAGGAGAGAAATTCGTTCGTTCATTCATTTACAAATACATACGCAGTCGAAAAGGCGGAATTCTTGGTTACTTGAACGCTTCAACAAAGAATCCGTTGTATTAAAATAAAAATGACGAAGAGCGCGAAAAGCACTTTCGCAAAACCCGCCCTAATCACATTTTGTTAAAAATGACTTAGTGCCGGCGATGGATTCCCCGCGGTTACACGCAGCTGGGAACATACGTGTTGAGTGCAAAACGAGTCAAATCCCCACTAAATATAGACATGAAAATGCGTAAAACTAATGACACTACGGGCTTGTTTTTTATACCTCTTAAATTGGAGGAGAGTAGATAAAGCAGGTTTTGCAAAAAAAAAACTCTTCACATTTATCTATAGGTTTTATCGACGTTTTATTCATCGAAAAATTTTCCACTAAAAATTTGATATTTTTCCAAGAGAATTGTCTCCAATCCAAAGAAACGTTTCTTCACCGGATGACATTTTTTTGTACTTAAATGTTTAAAAATGTATTCCTTATATGCCCATCCAGGTAAAATTGACCCAAGGTTTCCTAAAAACGTGACCCGCAGGTTGCATGGGGCCGGTACATACGGGCTGCAGATGTAGGTCTACAAATGCATCCTTAAAAAAATCAAACGTCTAGTTGGAAAAAAAGAAGAACAAATCTAGGGCCGGCACAGCCGAAGAACGAATAGATGTAATCAGGCCTGGCTCTTTTACGTTCCTCTCGAATTAAGGATACCCCTCATTGGCATCAGAACGGAGTATTGCGAGTTCACGCCTCGCGCCATCGCGCCTTCAATTTTGCAGATGCAGCACGGACATCCATCAAGCACGAATAGTCGTATTTCTGCGCCGTCAAGGCGTATCCGTCCCTTGTTCTTCGAGTATTTCCACATTGTGTTGGTTCCGTTACTTCGTGCCAAGTTTGCGGGGAAATATTGCGGACTCTCATGTGCAGAGGAGTTTTGGGTATGCAAATAATTCTGCCGTGCTAAGGAAACGCGCCGTATAAACATTCAAGAGTTGCCAAATTTCCCCGAATAAAACACATATTTTTGAGAAAAGTTATGCATATTTTTCATTGAAATTTTCAGATATTTGTGAACAAAATTGACTGAAAAATTTGAGGAAAGACATTCACAATTTTCTCAGTAAATTAAGTTTTTCTTGAAGAAAATATGCAACATCTGAAGGCTCATACGGCGTTCTTCCCTAGCACGGCAGTTCTTGTCCGAGGAATTCATGAACAGATTTGCAATTTAAAGCCGAGTGGAGAGGTCAACGCGATAAATTATGACCTTTCAAAAATGAAAAACCGTGACTTTATCCGATTTTTCTCTGTTTATTATCGTTTTGTGAGAGGCTATTCTGCGAAAATTCCGAAGGATAATGCGGTTCGCTCTCCTTTTAAAAAGCGGACTATGGAATTATTCCATGTAAAAGTATCAGTCTGGATTAACACATTCCTCTTTTCAGCGCTGCAAAAATAAAATAAAAAACTGCACCTCACACATCCGATCATGAGTAAATTCGGAAGGACTATGTAGAAATGAATATTTTTCAGCTCCTTTTGGATATTTGGCTAGCTCATAAAGTATTGATGGCTGAGGTAAAACAATACTTAATTCCAATCGCAATGTTGGAATGTCTGCTTATGTTTTTTTTTCAACCAAGAGATTTTGTAGATTTTTTTTTGATTTTTTTTCTTTTAAAAAAAGGAAGTAATTCATTGGGAAAGTCTGAAAGTTGCAATGAGAACGCATTTTCCGACTCCAATCATAGATGTGGCTTATATGGGCACTCATGATAACTCAAACGTCGGATGAAATATCAACGAATCAAAATTCCAGCTGAATTTTCTGCAGCAAGCAAGCAGTTTGTTTCGACTGTATACATCATTTCTGATTCTTTTTTTTTTCAAGTTTTATCCATCATCCAAGTGACTTAAAAATTATAACAAAATAAAGAGGCAAAATTTTCATTAAAAATGCCGCTTTTGTCGGAATAACCACCCTCACCACCGATAGTTAAAATTGATGATCTGCAAAAAGTATAAAAGTCCATAAACTTGCGATTCAGGCGATAAAAGCTCGAATTTATCTTCGTTTTTGCTTCGAAAAAAACATAAAAACTAAAATTTCAAAAAAAAAAATTTAAAATTTAAAATTTCAGCTTCGGAAAGTGCATGATATTCTCATGGGGAAATTATGCAGTTCTGTATGGTAGCTAGTTCTTATTAATTATTTTGATAATTATTAATTAATTCTTATTAATTATCTTGGTGGCAATGAAATAGTAAATTAAATTAAGTTAAGTCAAACTGATAATCGACAGCATCTCAACTTTGGTATTTTAGAAATGAGAAATTGTCAATGTTGAACATAAAAAAGTGTTGTCTCGAGCAGAAATTGTTTCTGGAAGTTCGCCTGCCAAAAGTTTTCATTTGAGCCACACTTTATTGGCCGGCTTCGACATCCAAAATAAGTTGTTTCTCAGACAAAATTATGTAACTATATAAATTTCAACATTGCAAAATTTCCGCTCACAATTTGTATTTTTACTCTGAAACTATTTGATATTATGTATTAAAAATATCGTGGACTTTTTCCGAGAGTTAATGCGAGAAACCACCAAAATCACGGACAGAAATCGCGCTATCATTTTTTAAAAAAGAGTATGCTCGTAAATTATACAACTTTGGGATAGGAATACGTTCCTTGCCTGAGAAACGACGCTCCTAGCGACAGCTCGTAGTCCTCGGTGAACCAGAGGGTCCTTTTTTCGATAGGGAAGTTGACGTCATTAAGAGATGGTTAGATTTTTTCTCCGTATCAAGGTCTAATTTCCCTTGAAAATCCTCTGGCACATTTTCAAAAATGTTAATAAAAACGTGATAGCCCTCAAGGAGCTTCTCACCACCAAAGGGCTGGACCGACGCCAGAGCCTCCGTTAAATGAACATAACACTTTCCTAGTTGGAAAGAGTGACCCATTAGATTGTTTCATGAATCGCATCCTCCAATTAAAAGCAACTGCAATAAATTGTTAAATAGGTGAATTGATGGGATCTAATAATTCACGGACGCCCATTAGAGAAATAATGTTTAACAGTTAATCCTTGTTGATCAGAAAACAAAATAAAAATAAAATTTGTGAGAACGCCAAGTTTCCGAGTTCCATATTCATGATCTACGCTTGGAACTCAAACTGGTTGCCTACCCTGCCGAAACAAAGTATTTAGCCAATACGGTCGCAATATTGCTAACCGATTCAGGTACACTTATTTTGGATAGAGAATTGTACGTGTATTCTGCCCACCTTCTTAATTTTGCGACTATTTTATAAGCGAACATATGAATATATCAGACATTGTACAAAATCGAAGTTTACACTTACAAATCGCTATTTCATCATTTCATTGACCTATAGCACCAGTAAAAATGAATGATATAAACCCGAATTTTGGCACGAACATTTTTTTTTTAACCAATCAATTTTCGTCCGGGAACAATGACAATTCAAGGCTCCATTCCATTTGACGCACCCTATGACAGAAAATGAATCGTGTTAATAGGTCGCTGTGGCAGCTTCGAATTATTCTGTCTAAAAGTGAAACTGGAAGGCGAATGACCCTCACACGATAACCTAAAATACTCACTACTACAGAGTTAAAGCACTAGAGCTTAAGGAACATCGACCTTTTTACTCATGTTTGGGTTTGTACGGAGTTAAAGGGAAAACGAAATTAACTGCTGAACTTCATGAAACTATCTGAGCAAAAAGAACTTTCAATTATACCCAAGATTGACTTATCAGCCAAAATCACGGAAGCGGTGGAGCGTAACCGATAGGAGATGGGCTGATTTCGTCTCTTGATCGCAGAAGGGAGGAGAGGAGGGGAAGGGGTATGAATATAAGGCCCGGATAATTTTCGATTCCGGAGGAAGCGGGCCATGAGAAAAGACACCTGTTCCCCGAGCCGCCGGCTCGCGCGCTGGCTCCCGTGCTCCCGTGTAAAAGGAAAAACGCATCATGAACACTCAAATGTTGCCAAATTTCCACCATTGAACTACTTAATTTTGAAAAAATGTACGTGTGTATTTCCGCGAAAGTTTTAAATAATAATTGAGATTAATTTGCAAAACATAATCTCTGGCAAATTGTAGGTAAATACTCCTGACTTTCTTTAAAAAAATTTACCTTGGTATGTGGAAATTTCTTCGTTCCTTTGACGTACAGGCGTATCTCTATAATAACCGATTTACTGTCTACGTCTAGTTCGATTGTTAACTAACACATGAACATGTCCCTGACTCGCGTCCTTCGCGTCATGGTGGTAAAATTCGTCCAAGAGTGTTTACTACAATCGAAATGTCTCGTGTTTTCTGAGTTCTTCATTGATTTATGACCTGCCAATGACTAAATTGCGATACTTCAACATAATTAACTCTCGAAGAATTTGTGCATGAGGTTACGTTAAGTTAAATTAATTCTTTTGGTTGGAACCAAGATTTCGATATTATGTCGAATGACGTAGTCGCTAGATCAGTCTAATTCTACACTGAATAAAAATATTGGTAGAATTTACCATTCTTTCATGCTGTATTTCACACAGCGTCAATTCTGCCAGGAGAAAGGTTAACCCTTTACTACATAGCGTTACATGAAAGCAACAAATGGTTTTCAGCTTTACTTCTATGCTGGAATATTGAATTGAATCAAAGCAAGAAATGCTTTTTGGGAAGCATCATAAGTTTGATTTCCTGACTTAAAAGAAAAAAAAGGAAAAAAAAACACTACAGGAATCGATTCCAACTGATTTTATTGTGGAAAAAACACTGTACAATGTAGACTTTCTCTCTATAATCAACGATTAGCTCATGCAACAAAGGGTTGACGTTACTATATACTGACACAGGTAACCATTCCTCTGGCAGAATCGACATGAAGATTGGTAGAATTCCCCATTTCTTCACGCGATGGGAAATACAGCGTGAAGGAATGGTTAATTCTACCAATTTTTTTTCTCAGTGTACATGAGCCCTGAAAAACATAGCGTTTTATGGAGAGCAGGGCTCACATGGAAACAGAGATACATTGTAAAAACGGCGATGCGGCAACGTCCGAGGGCTAATACGCTATTCTTCCTTAGTACGGCATCGTGTGAGCACGAGGAATTCGATCTGGCCCTCATTCTCGTTCGGGTGATACCGCCTTGATTGAAAACCACGAAATATGAATAATCCTAACGTAATATCCCAGAGCCTTCTACGGGCCCTATTCCCGGATAGCGCGGCGAGGAGGAAGGGGAAAGGGATATTGCGGGGGGGAGGGTGAGAAGTAGAGGGGGGAGCGCAGGGGGTCTGGATTTCGGCGTCTTCGCTGCCCTCGGGGGAACGATGTGAAAGACGGAAGGAGTAATTTTGTGGGTGTGAAATATAAAACGCCTTCAATTGCGTTTGATACTGTGCAACACACCGAAGTTGATATAGTTGTATTCTTAGGTTCGAACTTAACTCGCGTGAATTGCTCTACCAAGTAAGGCATGTCAGCCTTCGAACTGCTGTATCTCAAGTTACTTCACATATTTCATGCCCATTACTGCCCTTGTATATGTATGAAAGAGGCCAAGTTCTCGTTGTCTATTTGAGAGAGCGAGACAAATGGTTGCTACACAGGGTGGCATGGTACGAAAGGTTGGAAATTTTGGTGAGATATTCCATGGAAGTTCATGAGCCTGCGAAATTTATGGAAAAATTCAAACATTCATTCCGGGAGCTGAAAATGCAACACGGTTTTTTCAGGGAAAAGAATGGCCGCGAGCATCTGCAAGGCCGTCATCACAATATTTGGAACACGTTTTGCAATTAAGCACTGACATTTCTAGCTCTTCATGGATACAACATACATGTCATTAGTTTCCCTATGTAGATTGGTGTTTTGTGTATAAGCCAGAAATTGCAGTCCGAAATTGCAAAACGCAGTCCATTTTAAACTCCAGATTTCTTGTGAAACAACCAGAGTAATTTCCGTTATCCTAGTGAAATTTTATTTAATAGACTAAGGGGCCAAGTGGGCGGCCCCCGGCCTTGGCTCCGTATCTGCCAGGTGGGCGGCTGTAATTCGTACCCCGTTGCCTGAAGTCAATGATTCGCCTTCAAATGGCCGGGTATGCAAAATGACTGCCGTGACGCACGAATAGTGGTATCAGAATTTTACATTAAGTTTACGGATTGATTTGAAGGCGCTCTTCTATATCCAGTGTGAGTGGCCTTGTACAACGACCTTACCAAAAAGTTCATAATTTGGGGGTTTAAATCAAGCCGCATATTCGAAAAATGCCGAGGAATATTATTTTTAAAAAATAATAAGATTGTTTTTGGTCTCTCCGTCTTATTTCAAAGAAGAGAGCGGAGGCGGCTGGATCATGTTGTGTTTTTTAAGTCCCTTGGTTCGGTCATCGTATTCTGAAGCGAAACTGAAAGAGTCGCCGTATTCATGATCGCAACTTGCTCAAAAGTGGTTGTGAATTTAAAAAGTTTCGCACGTATAAAATGAGCTTTCGTTGATTAAATGTGAATAATCAAAGGTTAAGAATTTAAGATTTTATATTTGAAGGCGCTCTTCTTTATCCATTGTGCATTGTGCCTTATGTACAACGATGTTGACCAAAAAGTTCACAATTTTGGGTTTTAAATCGAGCCGCACATTCGAAAATTCCGAGGAACATTATTTTGAAAAAATAATATGATTGTTTCTGGTCTCTACGTCTTATTTCAAAGAAGAGAGCGCAGGCGGCTGGATCAGATTTAGTATTTTAAGTCCCTTGGTTCGGTCATAGTATTCTGAAGCGAAACTGAAAGAGTCGTCGTTTACAAGATCGCAACTCACTCAAAAGCGGTTGTGAATTTAAAAAGTTTCCCACGGATAAAATGAGCTTTCGTTGATTAACTGTGAATCATCAAAATTTAAGAAAAAGAACTTTGTCCACTGGTCCATTAGGAAAGCGTAAATCATGGATGGATGGAGCATCGATGACCAACTAAACCTATCTGATAAGGTATCTTAAGTGTGAAACCCTTTTTTCCGTCTTTAAATGATCGAAATCCACCAACAAGTTTAAAACACTAATTGCAAAAAGGCGTATCTCCTTTTGAAGTGTCGATTCTTAGTGCCAAAAACGCGAATCTCGGCATTTCTGCCGTGCCTATTTTCTAACAGTTCGAGAAATTATTGAAACTTATGATGGAGTTTGAGAAAACATTTGATTCTTGCTATCCTCAAGAATTATTACTCTTCTACCGACAATAAAGAGGAATGCAGACAGTTTTTTTACTCTCCTGGAAAATCGTGTTTTCCGAGATTCGCACTTCTGCACTTTCACCATCGATAAAGTTCTTTAGTATTGTTTAATTAACATTTGCACAGGCAGTGATTGTGATTGTTCAGTCAGTAATTTTTTTTCTCATTAATTTGCGGACAGTTTTAGGTATGAGTAAACTCTATTTTTGATCTTAATGATCAAGAACGGGTTCAAAACGCTAATTACGGAAATGCGTATCTCGAGATGAGATGTCATTTTCCAATCATACAATGCTTGATCTGGCCATATGAGATCAAACTAAAGCTTTTCTGATAAGGAATTGTAAGCGTGAAACTCTTTTTTCAGTATTTAAATGATCCAAATCCGCCAACATCAGGTTTAAAACACTAATTGCAAAAATGCGTATCTCGTGATGAAATGTCAATTCTTAGTGCCGAAAACGCGAATCTCGGCATTTTTGCCGTATTTTGTGACAGTTCGAGAAATTATTCAAATAATGGTGATGGAATCTGAAACAAGACGACGGTTCCAACGTTAAGACGTTGGAGAGCGTTCACCGTAGGACCTCGTCAATATGTAAAAGTGGTTTTGCGCGGACGGAAGAGAGCGTTGCAAGACGCTGTTGAACTAAACGTGGAGCGTAACCTAGGAAACATACATCTATATGTATAAGAAATGACTTGTCTTCATAGAGTAAAATATAGGGGTCACTTGTGAAGGGGTACTTCGTACCCAACAATTTTTTTAGGTCTCCGACGACTAAAAATTTGAACGATTCTTGAAAGAGTCATTAAATAAAAGTACGTTGCAGTAAAACTTAAAGATATTAATTTCTCAAAGACAAGCCTACAGGCATTACATAAAGTGGACAAAATAGGAGAAAAAAGGTAGAAATGGTACATAAAGAAAAATTGAGAAAACAGGCATTGCTCCCCACCACGAAAAATGGCACCGGATTCCATGGAGCAGTGCGGGCCTTCACCAATGGATACATTAGTAACATACCCGATGCAAAACGACGGGAAAGAGCGTACACTACTAACGTGATGAACGCTAAAAAGCATCTTATTCTTGCTATCCTCAAGAATTATTACCCTTCTACTAACAATAAAGAGAAATGTAGACAGTTTTTTATTTTACTCTCCAGGAAAATCGTGTTTTCCGAGATACGCGCTTCTACACTTTCACCATCTATTCGTCGTATCTCAAACGAGCCAGAAATAGCAGTTCCTTACTGCAAAATAAAGTCCAATTAAAGCCGAGCGCTTGAGACGAAATCATAGACGTGAAAGCAAAACTTGGAACACGCGTATTCTTCGGAGGAAAACAATGCGCCCGAGTTAAGAAACGAGGTTAAGACAACGCAACTTGTCGAAAATTTTTCCCGGCACATCCCCACGTTGAATGGTTTCTGACAATTAATTATCAAACCGAGGAAAATTGCTCAAGTTCCACGTTGCCGGCTTCTTCTTGCAAAATAAATCAAAACTTTTGATGAGATGACTCGGTGGAATCTAAAAACTGATGAGAAAAAACAACATACTCGTGTACTCATTATTGATAGAGTGAACGCAAGCTGACCTTCCATGGAAAAAGGAAAGTTCGAAAAACTTAAACCCTTATTAGTTACACAAGAGAAGAGAAGTCGTTACCTTGTGGCCTAAGTTCACAAGCGCCATGTGACGTTTAAAAATTTCCGCCGAAAGTTTATTATTTTACAAAATAATTGCTCAACGAATCTGTCCAGAGAAATCACTGTATTTTATTTGTGCTGCCGATTAAATTCAGTGAAATTTTCAAACAGATTCAACCAACAATTTCTCTGTAAAGAAATAAAATGGCGGCGGAAATTTTCAAAAATCGTACTTGTGATAATTTGGCCGGAAGGTGCCGAAGTGTGGAGAAAAGTCCGTTTCACTGTGAATGGCAAAAAGAAACAAGCGATTAAAAGTTTCATATGCGCACTTTGGACTTTTTATCGCGGTAGAGCAGGGCGCCTTCAATATTTCGTGCATGCAACACGGACATTCCATGAGCACGATTAGTTGCATGAAGCCGTTATCATCAACATGCTCAGGAGTTGGTGCAAAATGAAGAGTTTTACAACGAAAGAAATATGAAACCAGTCGCTTGAGGGTACGCAATGTTGAAAGTCTGTTGACAGATAAAATAAGACGCGTTTTTTTGCCGAACGTAGAGCATAGTCGATGGGCTCTTTTTTTATTCAACCTGAAAATCTCTCTTTGCAGATACAGTTTTCTACATAGATGAGCCATGCAGAAGAATTAATTTTCAATTGCGAGAAACGGTCCATTTCCTTGGATTGTAAATCCCTTAGAGCTCAATTTATTTTGGCAACGAAAAGCCGGATCGAAAATTGCATTTCTAGTGCTCCATTCACGCCTCTGTAACCTTTAGTACTTATGTAGACCAAACCCTCTTTCGCAAAATAACTTCGCAGCCTTCATTATTTAATTTACGAGTATTCAAGCTGGTGCAACTACACTTGGCATTTTATGTGCCCATTTAATAAAGTTCCCAGACTTTGACGGAAGTTAAGTCGAAGTCTATACATGTCTTGATTACTCTTTGAAAATGTCCCAGTGGAATTCCTGGCATTCCATTTTTTGAGTAGCTATACTTCTACCTCGGCAAAACACACTTGGGAGACATACCAAACACATAAAAATCAAATGGGCTTTTAGAAAAGGGAATTATAATTTTTGGTTTATTTCAGAAGCAAAATAAGCAAGGAGTCTAACTGCAGCCCTGTATTTTTCCCTTTGACATTGATTACTATAGGCTAAACGCGCGTTTCGCGTTTCGCAGAACGGAACCAAGTCACATCAGCGATTGACAAGGGCAATTCAATTTTTAACAAGAGCATGTTTGTGCGGCTCCTTTGAAAATTCTAAGGAATTTGTTTCGCACCGAGCAGAAAATTCGCACGAAAATCTGCAAAACCGTTTTCTTGTAAAAAATTGAAGTCCCCGATTAAAGTTGGCAAAATTCGATGTGGTTTGGTTCCTTTCTGCTTAACGCGGTCCAAACCGAGCTCATTTCTGTGACCTGAGCAACTACACGGGGTTGTCGCAGAATTAAGAAAATAAAATTCCCTGACGTTTCCCTGATTTCTCTGACACATTCTGGTAAAATTTCCTGACAATTGAACGTATGACAGATACTTAAAAAGACATGATTTGAAATAGTTTTCAGGCAAAAATTGTTTTTCGAGACGTCGAACCCATTCTAGAAAGGAAATACACAGGCGCCCGGATAATTTTTCTGTAACCTTTTCGTCATTTTTCCAGACATTTACCGGTTTTCCCTAACTTTTTTAAAGTCCCATTTTAAAATTTCCTGAGGATATGCCAAATGCTTGAAACGACATGATCTGAAACAGTTCTCAGGCAAAATTTGTTTTTCGAAACGCTAAACCCACTCTAGAAAGGAAATACAGTTGACTGGACAATTTTCCCCTAACATTTCCAGGTTGTCCTACATGTATGTATAAGCCGCTTTTACGGCGCGCTAGGGCGCTCTGCGACGCCTACTCTCCACAGGAATCTGTCATGGTAGAGATCCTCCGGAAGCTGGCATCTCTCCATTTTTTCACGGATACCCTCTACCCAGCGTTAGGCTGGACGCCCTCTCCGTCGCCTACCTGGGGAGACCCACTCCAACACCTTCTTCGGCAACCTGGTATCAGTCATTCTCTGCACATGACCATACCATACCAATTGATTGGTCATGATATCGTGCACAATCGTCCCCTCAACGCCCATTATCTCTCGGACACATTCATTCCTGACACGTTCTCTCCTCGAGATTCCAGCCGATCTTCGCCAAAAATCCATCTCTGTCACCTTAAGCATTTCTTGGGTCCACTTCTTCAACTGCCACACTTCACTGCCACAGGTGATTATAGGCTTGTAACCGAGTTAAAAATCCTCTTTTTGTTGCCCTTGGAAATCCTTTGTTCCCAAAGAATCCCATTAAGCATGGCGATGGCTTTCCTTCCACACTGGAAAAAAAAACACATTGGATCTAGAGTCCAGACCCTTGAAAACATTGACAAGAAAAAATATTCTTGATTTAATCGGATTTTTGCTTGAATCAAAACGAAATCCGCTTATATTAAGAGACTTGGTTCTTGATTTAAGCTAGATTCTGATCGAATCAAAAGTACTTTTTCTTGTCGATGTTTTTAAGAGTCTGGACTCTAGATCTAATGTGCTTTTTTTGCAGTGCAGGTCTTCCTGACTTTTAAAAATTCCTTAACAATTCCCGGTTTTCCCTGACAGTGGCAACCCCGGACACACCGCGGACTAATCCGAAGGAATTAAGGCAATTGGTGATTATTAATCAACTTACATTGTTCGTCGGGACGTCAAGTGTGGTAAGGGTTAAGAGGGGATGCATTGAAGGGATCGAGCGAACGGAGGGGGTGGGGCGCCGGGAGTATGTGCAAGTTGGGAGTAGGCCCTTTTGTTCTCGGCCACGCTGCGAAGTTTTTTCCCCCGGCTGGCTCGGTGCTAAGTTCTAAATATTTCATCGGGGGCTCCTCAAAGTACACAGTCGGCTAAGCGAATTTTAATCGGGCGCTATTGACTCGCGGCTTCGGAGTTATTTCCACTCGGCTTCACTCGTCTCCCGCCGCCTTTTTTCCCCTTTCGACTCGACTCCACTCGGGACCCGGGGCCTCCGCGATAAACTGATTACGCCTCGATCCTTGATAATTGAACCCTGAAGGGACGGGGGGAGGGTGCAGTTGGGGGGGCGAAGGGGTATTTACGACTCCATTGCCATTTCATGCGGCTAAACCTTGAGCATTTTAAATTGGTGATAATGAATCGCTAAACAAGGTAGAAATTTAAGCATTCTGATACCGGTTTCTTATTCAGAATCCCACACTGAAAAAAAAAATCTCGGTGTATTTACTAAGAAAAGGGTAAAATTACGAAGAATTCGGGGTTCTTTTTGATCCCAGTTTTTTCTTGGTAGAATTACCATTAATGGAATTGGTAATTTTAGAACTTTCTCGGTAATTTTACTGGACCTTAGTAAAAACGCCAATATTTTTTATCGACTGTGGTAGAATTACCGAGATAAAATGGCAAAGTTACCGGGAATTGATTACCAATAAAAGTGGTATTCTTACCTGAAAAAAAACAGTAAAAATACCGGTTTTTAGGTAAGCTTACCAGTCTGTCTTGGTAAAATTACCAATAATTGGTAAACAAAAAAGGTGAGATGGTAAAGGTGCCAACGGACCGTCGTAAAAACGCCAAGAATTTTTTTTCAGTGACGTTCAGAAAACGAGTCTTGCATCAAAAATTACTGAGATCAACTCCTGTTTACGATATTAACGTTTTAATTTTACTTTGGTACACCGAGAAAAAAGATTGGTTGAATTTACCATTCCCTCACGGTGTATTTCACACAGCGTTACCTCAGAGTCAATTCTGCCAGAAGAAAGGTAAACGTTACTATATACTGGAACAGGTAACCATTCCTCTAGCAGAATCGATTTTGAATTCACGCAGTGTGAAATACAGCGTGAGGGAATGGTAAATTCTACCGATCTCTTTTCTCGGTGTAACACGGGAGATTTGAATTGCCCGGTCACAAGAAACACGATACTTTACGTGGGTCAAATCGCGCGATACAATGGTTTTGGCAGGCTTCTCAATCAGACATTGTTCATCTCCCAGAATTTATTGTTTAAAATGTAAATAATTTGCTACAGCTGAGCCAAAGCGTCAAGATTGAGGTTGCCATATGTTAGTATCGCATAGACTGCCACGGTAACTTTTAGTGTGCGATTTGACTCAGTAACTCACGAGGACCATCGTGCTCTCATGAGCGGGAGATTTGAATGGGCCTGTTGCAAACTTTTGCTAGAGCAAAAATAAGAGTTGTTTCTTATAGATAATGCCTCAAAAATCACGATGAGCGCATCGGCAAAGTCTGAAATGCACTTATAACTTCACAATCTGCGTAAGAAATTTGCGGTTTTTTGAGCTTCCCGCTTCAAAAACGATACTACGGCACAGGTGAACATTTTGTTAGAGGAGTCGCTCCATCGTCGGCAATATTCATCATGGCCGACGCTTGCGCAGTTCTGCGCGTAATTCGAGGAGAGTTCAAGGTCAATCAAGGCGGGCGAGAAAAATATGAACGTAAACACGCCGATTGTTACTTGGTCTAATCCTGTTCAGGTGTTATCTCGTACCATCACACGTGTTTTGGCGGATTGGCGTCGGCCATGATGAGTATTGCAGACGATGGAACGACTCCTCTAACAAAATGTTCACCTGTGCCGTAGTATCGTTTTTGAAGCGGGAAGCTCAAAAAACCGCAAATTTCTTACGCAGATTGTGAAGTTATGAGTGCATTTCAGAGTTTGCCGATGCGCTCATCGTGATTTTTGAGGCATTATCTATAAGAAACAACTCTTAGTTTTGCTCTAGCAAAAGTTTGCAACAGGCCCATTTGCGCGCCAAGAAAAATGAAATATCTTGTTTGGAGTTAATTTCAGCAATTTTTTTTTGCGCAAAAAAAGATTAAAAACAAAAACAGCAGAAAAAAAGAAGCAAAAAATGCTTGGATTCGTGCCTTGTCTAGTGGTCCATTGTCAGAACATTTACTCGAGAGACAGTGCTTAGAGTCCTCATTCATTGAAAAGAGATATGCCGTCTGTTTCGGGCTGAGAGACCGAAAGAGGCTTGGAGCCGTGGCTTCATCTGTTCCGGGTGTTACAACCGGAAATTTCTGCCTCGGAGCCCGGAACGCAGACGTTACGTCTATAAAGCCCCCGAGTGCGGCTTTCACGGCCGGGTTTTTTTCAGTGTTTTACAATCAGTTTTTTCCTTGAGAAGTCCTCAAATGGGTTTCGTTTTGATGTGGCAGTGAAGAATCACAGAGATGACGCTTTTTGCAAACTGCTTGTGAAATTTGTCGTAATTATCCGCGATCCCTTACTTCGACATTTCCACGAATGAGTGTCTGAAAAATTCATGAAAATTCGACGGCGACATTGACAACGTTGTAAATCCTAGAGCCAATTCGGAGCACTTAATTTCTTGAGAGTTCAAATTCCGTTAACAAGGAATTAGAGATGATTTCCTTTTGCACCCATCCCCGAACCCCTAATTTCCTATTTCTCCGTATTTGTTAACCGCGAGACTTTTGCGGAACCTAAACTTCGCGGATAACGAGGATCTCTTGTGCTAATTGCTTCTTTGAATAACCCCATAGTAAAATTCGCCATGAAAATCTACCTCAAGTACCTGTGGGGAAAGTATTGCCAACTCAATCCTCTTTTACTACACGGAAAAAAAATTGCTGATTCAACAATTCAATTGCAGTGAGTGCAATGTTTCAACGCAGATTTTACAACAAAAAAATGTTACTTTAACCACATTGTAAACTAATTTAACCACGGAGGTGGTTAAAGTAGCATTTTTTTGTTGTAAAATCTGCGTTGAAACATTGCACTCACTGTTTTTAGCAATTGAATTGCTGAATCAGCAATTCTTTTTTTTTCCGTGTACAGAGAATGTGTGCCGCTTTCCGATTTAGTGGCAAGTTGTAGCAGTAGCGTGGCGTGCTTAGCGATACATCGATTGATCTGCCATTTAAACCTAGTAACTAAAAGGATCGATAAACAGGCTGTTCGCAACGAACACTTTAATAATCGATTATTTACCACATAGCTTCAAATGGGGAAGTCTTTTGGATGATTAGTGTCAATTTGACAAGGAACGGAGGCTTCCTTCAATATTTCTCGGTCAGACGCTTCTCAGCCCGTTTTCTCAAAACCTCATTTTTGCACTTACTGCTCTCTTCGCACCACGGCAGTATTGTACTCTATGGGAAAATTAGCGCGGCCTTTTGCGGGGTTTCGGCTCGATGTTGCGACGGTGGCGCCGCGAGGTGGCGGTAGTAGGTCAACAGATCGACCCAACCTGTTTGCTCGCTTGAGGTCTTGCTGCGTTGATGGCAAACAGGAATATTCGTCTCAATTGTGACGGGCAACCAGAATCAACATCCCCTCGCCCTCACAGGGCCCACCCTCCTCTTCCCTCCCCCTCGCGCTCGCCTTACCGCTTTTCCCGGCCGAGCATTTTCCACGCGGCCACGTTGCCGCCTCTTCACCGAAATAAATCACATTTTCGTGTCGATGCATTTAAAGAGCTACTTACAGGGAAAAAAGAAGTGGTGACAGATTCCGATTTAATTACGGCGTTACGTAGGTGGGTGCAACATGGTGTCAATATTTTTAAAAAATCAAGGATTCAAAGGATAGAATGTTGTCCCAAAGTCCGTTTGTTTTGATGTAATGCAACACAAAATTTAATTCACGGCAATTTTAATAGCATTTATTTTTTTCGATTAACCACGTCGTTTTCCAGAAAATCGACGAAAAAAACGGTTGTAAAAACTTTGTGAAAAATTTTTGATATTTGTACCATCACATTGCTTGATTGTCACCTGCCGATGATTAATATTTCATATCATTGTATTTTTAAAAAAAAATTAGTGCTCTAATGCTAACATGTTATAGTGTGTATTTTATGTAAGTATGTTTAGGTTAATGTCTTGGATAATGCTCCGAAGACGAGAGAAACTCCGAAACGCCGTTAGCGTATGTAAATAAGTCCATTTATTTTCACTTAATGTACGATGTTTTGGCAAAACTATCTTTCTCTATCATGACACTGATAATCGCAAACTCCTTTGATTACTTAAAAAAAGAAGAAAAAAGAAGAAGAAAATCAGACGCCAAACTGCAAAAGAGACAAATTCAATTGCAAACGCGGCCGAAGAAAGAAGAAACGTATTCGGGCCTCTTTTTAAAACCTTTCTCCTTGATCTGAGTAACACATTATTGGCAGCATACAGCGAAGCGTTTCGAGTTCACGCCTTGCACCATAGCGCCTTCAATTTCGAAGACGCAACACGGACATCCATCAAGCACGAATAGTTGTATCTCGGCGCCGTCATCAACGCGCATCCTTTTCTTTGCTCTATTTCCACATTTTGTTAGTTTCCATTCGTCTTGTTTGTTATAATGGTGCTTCAAGGACTACTTGAGGAACACAGGTGAAGATAGAGGACATGTATTCAAACCTTATTTATTGTTTGCTTCACAGGTTGGTTATCAACTATCATTTGGCGCAAAGTAGCGTTGAACTCAGACTTTAATTTTTGCTTCACTCGATTAAATTGCTTGAATTCTTAGTAAGGCATCACTAAAATATATTAGCGTTGAATATGAAATGAAATTTTTGCCATTCGCTGTGTCATTGTATGTAACCAAATCCTCGTTGATATTTGATCCAGACATTCCGTATTTAACAGACGGGTCCTATTATTTTTTTTCCATGACGAGATATTATCACCTACCGGCTAAGGTGCCACAAGCGCCATGCGACGTTTCAAAATTTCCATTGCCATTTTATTTTTTACGGAGAAATCGTTGGTTGAATCTGTTTGAAAATGCCACTGAATTTTAACGACAGCACAAAGAAAATTCAGTGAAATATTCAGACAGCTTTGTCGCACAATTTCTACATAAAAAATAAAATGGTGGCGAAAATGTGTAAACGTCTCATGGCGCTTGTGATACCTTGGGCGGAAGGTGACTATTTCTCGTCATGGACAAAAAATAATAGGATTCGTCCGTTAAATACGGAATGTCTGGATCAGATTTCAACGAGGATTTGGTTACGTACGATAACACAGCGAATGGCGAAAATTTTAAATCATATTCAGTTTCAATATATTTTAGTGACGCCTCACTAACAATCCAAGCAAATTAATCGAGTGAAGCAAAAATTAAAGTCTGAGTTCAACGCTATTTTCTGCCAAATGATAGTTGATAACCAACTTGTTAAGCGAACAATAAATAAGGTTCAAATACATGGATTTAATATTCGGCTGTGTTGCTCACGCAGTCCTTGAAGCACCATTATAAACAAAACAAACTGAAACTAACAAAATGTGGAAATAGAGCAAAGGAAAGTACGCGCGTTGATGACGGCGCCGAGATACAACTATTCGTGCTTGATGGATGTCCGTGTTGCGTCTTCAAAATGGAAGGCGCGATGGCGCAAGGCGTGAACTCGAAACGCTCAACTGTGTATGCTGGCGAAATTTTCTAAACGTCTCATGGCGCTTGTGATACTTTTGCCGGAAGGTGAGGAAATCACCACTCTTTTCAGGCCTCCACGGCATTTTCCTCGCCCGCTAAATCTGAAAATCGTGAGCGAAGTGGCAACGGCGGGCATGAATTTTTTTTTAAATTGATATTTCACGCGGGGAGATTACGCGGCGAGCCCGTTGCGCAAATATTTGCTCCGATCGTGCGTCCCTTCAGCTTCGACGAAATTGCTCATTTTTAAAGGATCTCCCGATATTCCCTCTTGCCGAGGCCATGACCCAGCCTTTTCAGTCCGGATTTTTTGGCAACGCTGCAGGAAAAACTTTTACAGATTCTCTTGGACAACTTTCCTTGTTATTTTTAAGCGTGAAATACACCTGTGGCATAATTGGAGGTATTTAAACTATATAAGGCTATTTACACAACAAGTTTTGAGAAAAATAAAGTAGGAGAATGCATGCAGTATCTGAGGACGGGTAATATAGATGCTGTTTGCAGTGACATTTTGTGAGCATAGACTCTCTGTTGCATCGAATTGCATCCAACCAATAAAAATGCTTTAACTTTTTTCAATACTTCCATTGAGAATAAATCGATACATATCAACGGAGAAACTACCAGACCATGTATCTCGTTCGCGGTGTTTAAAAATCTCCACTCCCAATTTTTTTTTAAGGGAAAAAAACAAAATCATTTCTTGAAACTTAGCTTTTTTCTGTCAAAGTCCTTTCTAGCATTCTACCGGGCCGCTTTCCAGGATTTTAGCGGTTATCGACAGGTGCTAATCCCTAGATGAGCCCGCTCTATGCAGATATTGGAAATAAGACCCACTTTTTTGTAATTACGTTATAAAAATAGGAATTCTCCCATTCATGGAATGTAAAGCCGCGTTAATTATATCAGAGTTTGTTCTAAAGATCCATCGGGCGGATTTTCATGATCATGATGATGGCTATCGAGGATGCAAAGCGCCCCTGGGCCCCTGGGGGTAAGGCCACGTAGCTGCCGAGGGGCGTGACCAAAGCTCCCGAGTTACTATAAAGAGAAAGTGGAATCTGTTTTGAGTATTTGGACGTATTCATGCTAAAAGGAACTATGTTTCACGCAATCCATATGTACGTAGGTCCTTTTGGCATAAGGGTCCATTTGATGTGTTGAAGGAGGTGAAGGTAACGAACCTGGTGGGGCTTCTGTTTGCCGTAGCCGAGGCGGACGATGTCGAGGAGGTTCTGGCGGGAGACGGACTTCAGAATCCTGTTGGGCCGGAGGGACTCGCTGCTGCTCTTGTTACCGGTCGTGTAGCCCGAAACGGCCGGGCTCCCCGTGTCCAGTCGCGAGCCGGAGGCGCTGAGCCCCTCGTTTCCGCCCGACTTCGAGGCCGTCCCTAATCAAACAAAACCGACAAAACTCACATTAATATCCATTCATGCTTTCCATTATCACAAAAAACGCCTTCATTCCTGTCGGCAAGCAACAGTATATACTCAGAGCTAGAATATTTGCATCAACGTGCAATGGAAAGGCGCCAATTTCTAAATTCTGACACGTGTGTCCGCAACAAAACTTTAGGGCACGATCCGTGTGATAATCACAAGAATCGTGCTCTAAAGTTTTGTTGCGGACACATGTATCAGAATTTTGAAATTAGAGCCTTTCCATTGCACCAGAATGTTAAATCAACTTCACTTTTTTTTCGGTGCACGGAAAAAATTAAATTGCTGATTTAAAATTTCAATTTCCAATTGCTAAAAAGAGTGACTGCAATGTTTCAATGCAGATTTCACAACACAAAAATTGTATTTAACCACAACCGTGGTTAAATTAGCTTACAATAGTAGTAGCAATTTATTGTTGTAAAATCTACGCTGAAACATTGCAGTCACTTTTTATAGCAATTGAATTGTTAAATCGGCAATTTAATTTCTTCCGTGTGGCAACGGCGCGGCGTGAAGGATGCAGACGCAAATGGTTGGACGGCTCGGCGGAATAGTAGCGCATAAAAAGGCTGAGATAAGGTGGAATGGACTCGACTCGACTCGAAGAACCGCGACAACGCCTAGCGCCTTCTCGGCTTCTCCACTATTACATTGAAACCCTCAATAAAATTTAGCTGATGAAATGTACACTTTCCCCGCGTTGCCGATTAGTCAAATCGGGCATTTCGTTCAATACTAGGGGAAATGGACCACGTTTAGCAGAAAGGAACCAAGCAACATCAGCTATGGCAAAATTTAAGTGTAAAATTCAATTTTTTACAAGAGTGCGCTGGAGCGGATTCCTTTGAAAATTTTATGGGATGTGTGTTTGTAATATGCAGAAAATTTACTGAAATTTGCACAAAAATTCGCACAACCGTTCTTATAAAAAAATTAAATTTCCCACTTGATTCAATCATAAAAAAAAAAATGTACAACCTCTCCAGAAAAGAGGTGATTCTTTAGGAAAACAAAATCGCGATTGTGGTTCTCGCGGCAACAAGGCAACATTGTGCTTCGTGACGAATTTTTGTCCATTTAACAGTATATTAAGCAATCTGTATGTATCGTGTCCGGTTGCTTCGCCAAGAATCGATAATCACAATGGGTTTTAATGGATGAAAAATAGTGCCATCAACCTAATCCGTGAGAGCAAAACTATCAGTTTGGCAGCGGCGGGATGTTCTTTGGGCTTTTTCACCTGGTACGGTGGAGTTGCTCGCGGATTCTGACGACGACGTCCGCTTAAATTGTCAACGGAGAGTAACTGTGTCTCGCTATGATACCGCCCGCCGACTTCCCGATTTCGGATGCAAGCCACGCACAAGGAAAATTGGCTCTCGAGCTTCGTTGCCTAGTGATCTACCCGCACCTGCTCGACTGGCCAAGACTCGCCAAAAAATCACTTAACCAACTCTGCGAATAACTTTATAAAACCAGCTCATGAAAAAAAAGAGAAGAAAAGTAATCAAGTTTATGCAAGATTATGAGCACCCGAGAGTCAATGGGAAATGAACCTGTTTTTACCAGGTTGGAAATTAGTTCTGGCTCTACACTGTTCTGCGACGAAGGAGAGGCAAATTTTTTTTAAAGAACTGTTTGGCCTCGCTTTCCCGCGAAAAGAAATCCGTATGAATGAAGAGTATGTTTTTATGGTCGAATTTTTTTAAAAGTCTGGAGTTTCTTTCTGTTATCCTTTATTATTTCTTAGGAAAATTGGACTGCATTAAACAGAAAGGAACCAAGCCACATCAGCTATTGCCAAATTTAGCTGGGCAATTTATTTTTATACATGAAAATGGTCGTGCGGATTTTTGTGCAAATTTCAGTGAATATTCTCCGTAATACAAAGCAAATTCCTTAAAATTTTTAAAGGAGTCCGCACAAACGTTCTCTCGTAAAAAATTAAATTGCCCACTTAAATTTGGCAATAGCTGATGTGGCTTGGTTCCTTTCTGTTATACGCGGTCCCATTGGTCATCGTAATTTCTTGAAAAGTCTCTTGATTCTCCTTCTGGGGTAGCAAATTTCCTATGAAAATGTCAAACTACCAAAGTGGCTTGTTTCTCTTGGAATTAATAAAATAGGAGCGGAAATTTTGAAACACCGCAATCGAGATAAGTGCTTTTGCACTTCGGCCATCGAAAAGCCTTTAGAGGCCTCTCTTGAGGGGAGGATTCCCAGCTTTCACCGCTCATTCGACGAATAGATCGTATTCGATACATCAAACGGGTGAGATTGTATCGATATCGATTGGTTCAAAACATAAACATAGCCTCAAAAGTAAATTCAGAAATCTGAGAGAACGGATCTTTTGAAACAGATTTTTTATTCTTTTGAGTACCAAATGCCAATGCAAAGTGAAATTGTCAGGAAATTTCTCATTTTCAGCTTTTCCAATTAAAATCTTTACAGTTTGGTTTGAGGTTATGTTCTATTGTTTTGAACCAAACGATACATCGAACCGTTATCGAATACGGTCTATAGCCCGGGGCCCGAGGGTAGCGACGTCTGCGGCACAGTTTGGCAACGGCGCGGCTGAAAAAGGATTGCAGCGGAAGCCGAATGTTATCTGAAAAGTACACAACCCGCGCGGCGAGTAAAGTGCGGATCATCTCACTTACATCAATACGGAACCGATTTTATCCCCCGAAAAATAATATTTCCGTTTTTGGCCCGGATTCTGTGGTCTCCCCACCGCCATCCCCACGCCTCAGCTCCACCCGAAACACTCAAGATGATATTTTATTGGAAAAACATCAGGCACCAACCTGGGAAAAAGGCTCACCCAAGATACAACTGATCCAGGTTAACAAGATCCAGGAGCGTGGCCTATAGCTCAAAATAACACACGTTCCCCCCATGAAATTTTGTCCAAAAGTCCTTTTCAAACGGGCTACAGTTTCCCATTCCCAAAAGTTCTGGGTGAAAAAAAGTGGGAGGCTCACGTAATACTAGGCTTCCTCTCCTTCGTAAGATACATCAAGATAATTTCAGACCACCCCAAACTGTGGATCGAGTCAATCAGAGAGGTCTGACATGAAATGTTTGAATAAAACTGCAAAGAGCCGTATGCAAAAACGACATTTTTCGCCCACCCACTAAAACTTATTCAAACTTCGTCTATCAGTTACTAATACTGGAGCGCTTCTTTCCCCAAATTTTCAGACCCCCAAAAAATTTTGGGGGGGGGGCGCTAGGGGGGGGGGCGGAAGTCAAAACCTGTGACCCTCGATATCTTTCGAACGAAACAAGATATTGAGGCCCGGTTTGAACGAAAAATCGTCTAAAATTGCATACTTTAAGATTCTAAAGGTCAAAATTCCAAAATTAAATTTTTAACTTAACTTATGTGCTTTTTTCCAGTTTTTGAGGAAAAAGAATTTCTTTTAAACAGATTAAACTGAAATTTCACATTTTTTGATTTGAACCAAAACCAGTTTTTTAAATTGTTCGTCTTTTTCCGCATCCAACGAGTGGTCGTATAAGCTGGGGAACTGAACGGTTCCGGAGTTATGATCGATTGAAGTTTCCGCTCAACGCGCGCCGACCGATTTCCGCGCGCAAAAAAGTCGGATTTGACTGTTATTAAATCAGATTTAATGTTCAAACTGAGCAAAATGCATTATTAGGGACTCTTGAGGGTCGCTGAGTCCAGAAATTACAGATACTTCCAAAAAATTCACGTTTTTAAAATTACAGCTCCGTAGCGCTATTTTAGAGGCCCACTGAGCGCCGCGACCGGCCGCTCAGTGGTCCTGTACGGAGCTGTAATTTTAAAAACGTGAATTTTTTGGAAGTATTGGTAATTTCTGGACTCAGCGACCCTCAAGAGTCCCTAATAATGCATTTTGCTCAGTTTGAACATTAAATCTGATTTAATAACAGTCAAATCCGACTTTTTTGCGCGCGGAAATCGGTCGGCGCGCGTTGAGCGGAAACTTCAATCGATCATAACTCCGGGACCGTTCAGTTCCCCAGCTTATATTACCATTCGTTGGATGCGGAAACAGACGAACAATTTAAAAAACTGGTTTTGGTTCAAATCAAAAAATGTGAAATTTCAGTTTAATCTGTTTAAAAGAAATTCTTTTTCCTCAAAAACTAGAAAAAAGCACATAAGTTAAGTTAAAAATTTAATTTTGGGATTTTGACCTTTAGAATCTTAAAGTATGCAATTTTAGACGATTTTTCGTCCAAATCGGGCCTCAATATCTTGTTTCGTTCGAAAGATATCGAGGGTCACAGGTTTTGACTTCCGCCCCCCCTAGCGCCCCCCCCCCCCCAGAAAATTTTTTGGGGGTCTGAAAATTTGGGGAAAGAAGTGCTCCAGTATTAGTAACTGATAGACGAAGTTTGAATAAGTTTTAGTGGGGGGGCGAAAAATGTCGTTTTTGCATACGGCTCTTTTTATGTTAACTTCGCTACATTTTAAACATTTTTAACAGGGTGCTTCTGGAGGAGAGTTTCACGGGAAAACCAATGAAACCGCTTTTAGAACTTTATAGTTTCGTGTAAACGAAGTTATAAGCGTTCAAAATTTCCAAATTTTGTCCGACCTCTCCCCTATCAACTCGATTCACTGTGCCCCGCCTCTTGACTTACGGATATTTTAACGGCCCCGAAAAACGTAGGCGGTGCACGGAAAAAAAATTAGATGTTGATTTAGCATTTATACTGTTAAAAAGATGTCCGACAAGTTTCAAATGCTGATTTTACAATACAATAATGCTAACATAACATTTTAATTTGTACGTTTTGCACTGGGCGTAGTTACGTTAGCATTTGTTAAAATGTAGAATCAGCATTTGAAACTTGTCGGACATCTTTTTAACAGTATAAATGCTAAATCAACATTTAATTTCTTTCCGTGTGCGGTAGCACCCCCTGCATGGAGAAAGTTCTCGCTGAGAGCCGCCGAAAATTCACCTTAAAAATGCAGATGCGCGGGTTTCATGGAGGTGGTGTATGAGATCCTTTCTGGTTCAGGGCGTAACGTACTTACTGTCGAGTCACGGCTCGCAAGCTCTCAGACGATGGTGTAATACGGCGAAATCACGAACGTAAAACATAACGCCCTTTTCGGCGGGGAAGTCGGGAGCTCCTTCCCGTGTCCGCGTTACGGAATTGTCGCCATAAAAGACCCGACGAAACGAATCCGCGGAAATGATGCAAATATGAACGAATTCATTCCATTGAGAATACACATGCACGTCACATTGACGTATTTCTATCAAACGGAACTATGTGCATTATGACGTGAGCCCTGTTAAGCATATATTCTTAAGGGTCTCAGGGCTCATGGCTTAATGCACATAGTTCCGTTTGATAGAAATACGTTCACATTTCGTCGCTTCGCTGACATCGAAACGCCGTGACTTACTTTTAAGATGGCCTCTCTCGGTCGTGCAACTGTGTGCTGTCCAGGGCTCACGCTCAGGGATGGGGTTGGCGCTTCCTCGCTGCGGGACGACAATTTATGCGATTAGATAAATTGCCTGAATGCAGAGCACTCCGCGTTTGCTCTGCATCAATAATCGATGGGGCTCCCGCTCTAAATGACACCCAATAACCGCTACTTCCCGAGAGTGTATCAACGGCTGGATCCCGGTCTCCCTCATGCGGAGACTATGAACAAGCGGGAAGTCCAAAAGATTGCTCATCGTTATTTGCCTCTGTTTAGAAACTGTGTCGAGAGTGTTGCTTTGAAGCTTTTCCCATTTGTAAATCGGTTTTTCCTTTCCTTATTGAAAAATCTGCATGGGCAAAATTTAAAGAGTATTTATGAACTGTGCTGCTGTGGTAAGGAAGAACGCCGTATGAACATTCGAGAGTTGCTGAATATCCTTCGATAAAATGTTCATATTTGCGAAACGTTATGAATGTTTTTCCTTGACATTTTCAGGAACGTCACGTAAAAATGCGCACAAAGTTATCTGACAAATTGAAAGACAAATTTTCACAAGTTTACCAGGAAATTCATCTTTAACCAAAGGAAATTTGGCAACACCTGAAGGTTCGTAGGCGTTTTTCCTTAGCACGGCAGTATGCACGTGTTCACGAATGGGTCACTCTGGACAAGGTACGAATTTAAGCATTTTGATACAAGTCTTCTCTTCAAAATATCATCTGAAACACGATTCATGGAACGAAAATTACTGAGATTAACTCCTCGGTTTTTTTTTGCACCGGTCTACGGTGGATCGAGCCAATCAGAGAGGTCGGACATGCAATTTTTTAATTAAAACTGCAGATTTCGATGTTTAATTTGTCACATTAAAAATTTAAAAGGGTGCTCCTATTTTACGGGGAAGCCAATGAAACCACTTTTAAAACTTCAAAGTTTTGGATGAACGGAGTTATTAGCTTTTAAAGTTTCCAAATTTTGTCCGACCTCTTCCATTGACTCGATCCACTGTGCGGTCCTTAAAAATTTCGTTTGAAAAAAAGGCGTGACTTTAAATAATTTTCGTTGCACAGATCATGTCCTTGTATATGGTTTACTTCAAGTGGCAAATATTTGCGGTCGAATATAATGGCTAAATGACAAGCATACAGCAAATTAATCCAACGCGCTAAAAACGCCTTCAAATAGGGTTGATACTGCAGCATACACCCGAGTTCGAATAGTTGCATCTCACGCATTAACCGAGGCTACACAACGCTGCGTAAGGAAACTCGTATTTACAGCCATCCCTTAACCTCCTAAGACTCGAGGATTTTAAATGTTTATAGTGCTTCAGTCCAGAGTCCATTTAACTTTTCTCATTTTCACTTTCCACACCGTCAAAGAGCGCAAAAAAATTAAGCTCCCTTTGGTAGCAAAAAGTAGAACATTGCAGCTCGCCTATGCGTCAGTGCATATTCCCAGTGCAGTTTTCTGGCGACCAAATTAGAACTTGAAATGAAAATTCGATTTGCCATCGGGTCTCTAACACTACAAACATGAATGATAGGACGTCTAGTCTTGGGGACTTAAAAGGTTATATAGCTCCTTTCTTCGGGCACAGTGGTCTTGAAGCAAAAAAAAAAAGAGACAAAAACGGTCTGCAGGGGGTGAGTCGTGGAGAATACGTGTGGATTTAAAATTGCGGAAAATCAAAATATTGGCTGATCCTAATTTCAAGGTACCGCAATTTGAAATTAGCATAATGAATGCAAGTTTCTTACTGATTTTGATCAGCTTTTTTATTCATTTTCCCTTGGAATCTATGTTGGTCGGTTCACGTTTTTATTCTTCGTTCGATTCATTTCGATCGAATTACATACCCTTTCGTTACATGCAGACTTCCTATCATACTCTTTTTCTTAACTGAACGATTCGCCTTCCGCTGCGTCTGATGCAATTGTTGTTACGAATATGTTGTGCGTGCCGATTATTGCTCATTACATATCCGACTCTCTGAAGGCGTTTTTTGTGCACAAGTAGCGCAATCTGTCGAAGAACGAACGAAGTAGGAATTAATCGTTCGTTCAATCTCACTTCTGGTGTTCCCCGACAGGGTGCTCTACTTTCGCTCATTAAACGCCTTCGATGAGTCAAGTATGTAATGAACTGAGATCGGCACGCACAACATATTGGTAACAACAATTGCTGCGGACGCAGCTGAAGGCGAATTAAAACAACCGTATGAAACACGTCCATTTTTCTTATTAATTAATATTGTTAGCAATAGAGAGTTGTAATTTATGCTATTATATGGAAAATATTATGAAGAAAATATTTTCTCGAGAGACAACTATTCCCTCCGGAGTGATAACTATTCTCTCCGGAGAGTAATCTTTCCTGAGAAAATAGTTTTTCCTCCGGATAACATACTTTTCTCTCTCGAGGGAATAGTTTTCTCTCCCCAAGGAATAGTTTTTCCTCCCGAAAAAATAGTTTTCCCTTCCGAGAAAATAGTTTTTCCTCCTGAGAAAATAGTTTCCCTTCCGAGAGAATAGTTTTCTCTTCCGACAGAATAGTTATCTCTCCCGAGAAAATAGTTTTCTCTCCCGAGAGAGGCCGGAGTCCCGGAGGGGCCTAGCCATCGGAATGATTGTTTTGCCGTTAGTTAGTCTACAGATATTTCTTTCCTCATTTCTTCATTGTACGATGGAATCGTTCCATCCAATGTCCTCTCTATCTCTATTAATTTAAATAATCAGGCCGCAGGGTCCGAAAACCGAGCCAGGCCGCAGGATTCTCGCGGCGGGAGGTGCCCGGCGGCCGTAAAGTGTCGAGATTCAGGAGTTAATTATGATCGGATTTTCGGATGGCCATTTCGTAGCTTCTCCCCACGAAAGCGCCCCACTGAGTTTCTGGATGAGCCTTCGTGTCTATGCGACTCGGTGCATTCGAGGGCTCAAGGGGGATCCGAGTTAGGTTCTTACGTCGGAGGAGCCACGATTCGACGCGCTCGAATGGGTTCTGTGGCCCGACTAGCTCGACATTGTCTGCGCCTCCCCCCCATCCCCCCCCCCCCCCCCGAACGCGGGGTCTGAATATCTGAATCGTGCAATTAGCGAGGCGAAAGCACGGAGCTGGAACTTTCGGGTTGCCGGATCTTCGGAAATTGCATTGAATTTTAGAGAATAAAATTTTATGATCAAATCGTCGATTCCCGGACCAAAGAACATAACGACGGTGTAAGTCGGCAATCACATATCTCGTTTGCGGCGTCTGAAAATCTCCGCCTCTATGTTATTTCTTCAAAGGAGAACAAATTGATATCATTCTTTGAAGTTTTTGCAGGATTTTCTTCGCACAGAGAAGAAAAATCACGGCAGTTTTAATGAATTGCCGTTGAGTAGTTTTCCGTTTAAAAAATAAAGTATGACAGTGACAGGAAGTCTGCGACGTCGCAAACCGAGTTATGTGATTGCCGACTTACACCGTCGACAATCATGATTCAATATTGCAACATCTCCGCTCTAAGGTTTCACACGGCAAAAAATGTATGGTTGATTTAACGATTAAATTGTTAATAAATACGTCAGACACGTTTCAAGTAGTGTACATTTTACAATGAGGGAAAGCTAGTTTAACCACAAGGGTGGTTGGTAGACGGATCTTTTTCTCCCAGTGAGTGTTAATTCTCCTTTTCTGACAGAATTTCCACGAATGGACCACTAGACAAGGTACGAAGTTAAGCATTCTGATACATTTTTCCTCGATAACATTTTACGTAGAACACGATTTGCGCGCAACTAAAATTACTGGAATCAATTCCCAACTAAGGTATTAAATATATCTTGACGCGTGATTTCAAACATCCCGCTCATGAAAACACAATAGTCTACGTGAGTAAAATCGCACACTAAACTCCACCATGACAATCTCTGCGTGAAAAGAAAATTTGGCGGCCTCAATCTTGACGCTTTGGCTCAGCTACGGCAAATTGTTTACACTTTGAACGATACAAGGTAGAAAAGAAACAATGCTCAATTGAGAAGCCTGCCAAAACTGTTGTGTGGCACGATTTGACTCGTGCAAAGAACTGCGTTTCTTGTGACCGGGAAATTTAAAATTCCCGTAACCAAGTAAATAAAAGCATTAATATCTTAGTTAAAAGTTGATTTCAGTAATTTCCCATGGAAGAACCGTGCTCAAAGTGGATTTCTAATTAAGAAACATGTATCAGAATGCTTAAAATCGTACCTCGTCTAGTGGTCCATTCTGGAGACTTTGGAACTTTTGAAACCGTGAAAAACGGAAAACCTGGCAAGGGGAGGGCATCCACATTCCGGAACTGCGGCGAACAAAGGAACACTTGGAGCGCGGAACGGTGAACAGGTAAGCTCGTAATTTCGAGGATCGCCCATTATTCACCGGTCGAACCCGTCACGGGGCAGACAGACGACCGAACCCCCCCCCCCCCCCCCCACTACGACTATGGTAACCCCGATGTCCCCCCCCCCGTCCACAGTAACATAGGAAGCGTGACAATAAAATATTTTGATAGTGCTTCTCATCCCTGCCCATCGAACCGCGAGCGAACGTGTCCCTTTGATGATCGCTCAGTTCAAATGGACGCCGTTCTGCGCGTCGATGCCATATGAGTTGATTTTACGCCAGGGACACACAACAGTGCTAACGAAAAACGCCGTAAGAGCATTCGGATGTAGCCAAATTTCCTCAGGTAAAATATTTATTTCCGGGAGAAGAGGTCAACATTTTTCCTCGAAATGTTAATGATGGTATTATGCTAAAATTCTTAGAAAACTGGGAAAAAGTATTCAGAGGTATTCCTGAAAATTGTATATTTTAAAAGAAATTTGGCAACGTATGTAGGCTCATACGACGTTCTCAAAAAAGAAAAGTCATATACTAAACATGAGAAGACCCTGCATGGTTTCCTATGATCGACTAACATTAACGGACGAATATAATAGCTGCAGAATGGAGCAAGTTAATGCAACGAGCTAAAAACGCCTTCAAATGAAGTTGATACTGTGGCATACACCGGAGTTCGAATAGTTGCATCCCACGCATAGACCGATGTTAGACACAACGCTCCGTAAAGAACGTCGTATTCATATTCGATCCTGAAACAGTGCCTTGCCATAGACAGAAGAGAATAAATGCGGAACCACAATGCGAAGCACAATCTGCGCCGTTCTTAAAAAGAAAAAAAAGATCTTACAGTTGTTTGAAGACAACAAGTGACTATTTTTCAACTTAAATCATTTTTTGTTTTTTCATCAGATCTTTTTTTTTTTTAAAAAAAAATAGTGTTTAATCTAAGAAATAAATCAAAATTTGGTACATGTTTTTCCGAAGTTTTTCTTTTGCACGATGAGGGTGAAATTTAAATGGTTATTTCATATTAAAAGTTTTTAAGAAAACACAAAATAAGTAATAAAAAAAGTTACTGCAGTGCAAATATAAAGAGCCTTGTTTCAACGTCGCATCTCCAACTCAGCAATTTCCAGCGATAGCGCTGCCTTATTTAATTTGATTCTCCACCTTGAAACTGAAGTGAGTGCGTAAAAATTCAACTATCGGTTATAACGACTATCGGCTATAACAACCGAATTAGGCCGGTCCCCGCAAGGTCGTTACATGCGATATCCACTGTAATTTTTTTCCGTGAAGTGCGTTACGTAATACTCGAACGACCCCTTAGACGGTTTACGTAATACTAATTCGGTCTCATACGGAAATACTCTTCGGAGGTGCTCCGGTCCCGTTGGGGTTGGGAGAGGGGCTATAAATAGGCGCTTGACTGGTTGCGACGTGGAATTTAAGTGGAAAACGGGGCCGGGCGGGATTCGGAATCGGTGGCGTGGCGTGAATTGCGATATATCGATTGCTATGCCGTTTAAATCTATGGTAAAGAATCGATTATTAAGGTGTTCGCAGCGGACACCCTGTTTATCGATCCTTTTCCATAGGTTTAAATGGCATAGCAATCGATAAATCGCAATTCACACCACGCCACCGTTCGGAGGGCGGCGCGGCGACGTCAATCGGGGCGCGTCGCATAGGCGTAATTTGTCGCGACGTTCCGCATCTGGGCGGGCTCCGGCCAAACGTCCTATCCGCGCTGCCATTAGCATTGGAGTTGAGTCGTTTTGCCCCGGGGGCGAGGCGGGAGTATTGATCTGAGCCGCGGGTCTGATGCATATCTCCAGGAGATAATGCCCGATTCGGATCCGGATCCAAGGCGACGTCAAACGGGGCGCTCCCGTCCTCGGGGAAAAACCACGTATGAGCCTCCCAACGTTGCCGAATTTCCTTCGATACATCACGAATTTCCAGGAAAAATTGTAATTTTTGTTCTTTCGAATTTTCAGAGTTTCTTATTCGGGATCTCGGAATTTGGAATACATTCGGATCCCAATCCAAGAATACGTCAAACGGAGCGCTCCCGCCCTCAGATAAAAACCACGTATGAGCCTCCCAACGTTGCCGAATTTCCTTCGATACATCACGAATTTCCAGGAAAAATTGTATTTGTTGTTCTTTCAAATTTTCATAGATTCTTATTCGGGATTTCACCTAATGTGTGTGAAAATTTCAACACGAAACAAAATGAAATTGGTGATTTAACAATTTTGTATATATAGTTTAAGAAGTGTCCGACATGTTTCGATATAGATATTACAATTTTAAAAAAAAAATGATATTTTTACCACCCCCGTAATTAAATTAGCTTTCAACTATTGTAAAATGTTCTGTTGAAACATGTCGGACACTTTTTGAACGAAAAAATTTTTAATCGGCAATTTCATTTTGTTCCGTGTTGGAATTTTCACATACATTAGATGGAATCCCGAATGAATCCTTGAAAATTTGGGGGAAAATACGCACAAATTTTCCTGGATATTGGTGTTTTATGAGAAGAAAGGCAAGGTCCAAGAAGAAATATTGCTAAATTTCGACAATGATTAGCGTTTCATCGGGGGTGATTTGGCAACATCCTTGGGCTCATAGGGGGTTTTTCCTTAGAGCCACCTACGTGGTGGCCGTAATTTATGCGCGCTGCACTTGTTGTTATTTACGACGTGCCTCGTCTCCGCTCGGCGCTGCGGTGTCCGTGTCGGTGGGTGGCCGCACTGCCCGCGGTCAACGTCATCAACGTGGGACCGACGTATTGCTTCCGCTCGGCGCCGTCAGCGCTCTACGTCAACGTTCGACGTCTGAGCCACCGTCCACAAGCACCGTCACAGACTGGATCAGTAGACAACCTACGAATTTAAGCGTACTCATGTATATTTCGAAACCAAATTTCACGTAGAACACGATTCCTGCAACGGCGGAATGGAAAATTTCCTATGAATCATGAGGGTAACGGAGCAATGAGCCACAGATCCTGGCGCCACGCTCGGAGCTCGGCTAAAATTCGGGCTCAACACCACGGAGTGTGCGGCGCCACACTCCTGCTAAATCCTCAAAATTCCCTTATGAATAAAACCGCTTAAATGCTGGTGCAATCTGCCACAAAGTTCCGCTTACAGTTGACATTCTGCTCATCTTTGACTTTCGTAAAAAACTGCCCAACCAAATTTGATTCACTTTCGAGCCACACACCAGCGCAAGCAAAAATTCCGGGCCCAGCGCCACAGGGCCGAGCGCCACAACTCACGATTGCATATCGCCTGGATTACGGGCGCGCATCGGGTAGCGAGGCCCACGTCGCGTCGCATCGGACCTGACCCTACCCAACCTAACCTAACCTTCGGTGGATCCAGCCCCGTGGCGATGGGCCCGGATTTTTTCACGCGCTACTGTGCAACGCGGGCCTCGCTACCCGATGCGCGCCCGTAATCCAGGCGATATGCAATCGTGAGTTGTGGCGCTCGGCCCTGTGGCGCTGGGCCCGGAATTTTTTCTTGCGCTGGTGTGTGGCGGCACGCTCGAAAGTGGATCAAAGTTGGTTGGGCAGTTTTTTACGAAAGTCAAAGATGAGCGGAAAGTCAACTGTAAGCTGAACTTTGTGGCAGATTGCACCAGCACTTAAGCGGTTTTAATCATATGGGAAATTTGAGGATTTTGCAGGAGTGTGGCACCACACTCCGTGGTGTTGAGCCCGAATTTTAGCCGAGATCCGAGCGTGGCGCAAGGATCCGTGGCTAAATGCACCGTAGCCATCATGAGTACCTTCCTTTTTCTGAAAATATAAGCCAAATTATCTTGAAGAAACGCAAACATAAGAGTATTAGATCGATTCACCGGTTTGTGTATCGATTTCCGGGTTTGTCAATCGATTCTCGGTTGTCGGTCGGTTTACGCTTTGGTTTTCCGATCGATCCATGACGATCGAATCGACACCGTTTCTGTAATGATTTATCGATCCATTCACGATTTCATTTTCTTTCTATCGAATCCATACCCTCCATTAAAGAACTGATTCTATAGACCTGCTTGGGAGGGAAAATATTCGACCCTGTCACATGATGAGCGTGCCAGAATTGATTCGATCTTTTAAAAAAATCTAAGTTCGGTTCGCCATCGTGTCATAGTAGATCTTGCATTTCCTTCATGCGGTACTTACTTACAATAGAATACCTTTAAATGAAAACTAATCGGGTTGATACACGAGTTAATGTTGCGCCTTATCATCACATTGTGTTGGAGTTCATAATTTTTTACCGATTGAGCACAGGTGAGAATTTCATGAGCCGCCGCCAGCGACGCAGTATTGTCCAAAACTCGAAAATAGGAAGAAATAAGTCGGATAATGACTGAAAGATCACGAAAGTTTCGTTGCTTCTGATTTTTGAGTCGCTAATTTCGAATTTGATGCCAAATTACCAAGATTTTAACACCCTGACCTATTAATTCTGGGCAAGTTTATGGCACGCTGCGGCACGGCCGGCGTGCTGCCAGCTCGAAACGCGCCCTAGCGCCTACAAACCTAAGAGGATACTTCAAGCATTGCGCAATGCGTAAAGTAGCCCCTTAGGTTTGTAGGCGTCGGTGCGCGTTTTGCGCTTGCAGCACGCCGCGGCTCTCCCGGCGGGCGGGTGGTGAAAGATTTCTTGCGGAGAGAACTCCCTGGCAGAGAAACTCGTATATTGTGTAAATGTTTTAAATGGACCACTAGACAAGGTACGAATTTCAGCATTCTGATACATGTTTCTAAACCAAAATTTTACGTAAAACACGATTCTTACAACGAAAATTACCGAAATCAATACCTTACGAAGATATTTAATGATTCTTAATGCGTGAATTCAAACCACCCGCTCATGAAAACTCAATGCTCTACGTGATTCACATCGCGCGCTATGCGTTTATCATGATAGTCTCTGCGATATAAAGATGTGGCAACCTCAATCTTGACGCTTTGGCTCAGCTGTAGCAAATTGCTTATAGTTTGAACAACACATGGTGGGAAATGAACATTGCTCGATTGAGAAGATCGCTGAAACCGTTGTAGTGTGCGATTTGACTCACGTAGAGCTTTGAGTTTCTTGTGAGCGGGCAGTTCAAATTCCTCGTAACCAATGTGTAATAAAAACGTTCATATCTTCGTTAAAAGTTGGTTTCAGTAATTTTCGTTGTAAGAATCGTGTTTTACGTAAAATTCTGGTTAAGAAACATGTATCAGATTGCTTAAATTCGTACCTTGTCTAGTGGTCCATTGGGAGTAAAGATAACATTTGTTTGGATGGTCAGTTTATATTTGCGAGGTAAAAAGATTTGGACAATCTTAGCGACATTGGAATGCTCTTGGTTCCTTTTTGCAAAGCGTAATCCAGTTATTTAGCCTCCTCAATCGATGTAACTCTCATGGCATGATAAGAACTTAAAATTTGAGGAGTGACACTGAATACGACCCTTAGTCTATGACATCCACCCGTTTCAACGAATAAGATTGCTCCACTTTCCCGTCTTCCTCTTTGTCTATAGCTTTGTGTATCATTTTCAATAATGAGTCACCCTTAGTCTATGACATCCACCCGTTTCAACGAATAAGATCGCTCCACTTTCCCGTCTTCTTCTTTGTCTATAGCTTTGTGTATCATTTTCAATAATGAGTCACCCTTAGTCTATGACATCCACCCGTTTCAACGAATAAGATTGCTCCACTTTCCCGTCTTCTTCTTTGTCTATAGCTTTGTGTATCATTTTCAATAATGAGTCACCCTTAGTCTATGACATCCACCCGTTTCAACGAATAAGATCGCTCCACTTTCCCGTCTTCCTTCTTTGTCTATAGCTTTCTGTATCATTTTCAATAATGAGTCACCCTTAGTCTATGACATCCACCCGTTTCAACGAATAAGATTGCTCCACTTTCCCGTCTTCTTCTTTGTCTATAGCTTTCTGTATCATTTTCAATAATAAGTCACCCTTAGTCTATGACATCCACCCGTTTCAACGAATAAGATTGCTCCACTTTCCCGTCTTCTTCTTTGTCTATAGCTTTGTGTATCATTTTCAATAATGAGTCACCCTTAGTCTATGACATCCACCCGTTTCAACGAATAAGATTGCTCCTCTTTCCCGTCTTCTTCTTTGTCTATAGCTTTGTGTATCATTTTCAATAATGAGTCACCCTTAGTCTATGACATCCACCCGTTTCAACGAATAAGATTGCTCCACTTTCCCGTCTTCCTCTTTGTCTATAGCTTTGTGTATCATTTTCAATGATGAGTCGGCTAGTTTCGAATTTTCTTCGGAATCGGGGGATCCAGAACAAATTCCTTATCCGGAATCTTTCCGTGGCTTTCTGTCTTCGCGTTCAAGGACGAAGGGCGTGCGAGAAAGACTGAAAGCTAGGAAGAAGCGAAGACTCCCACGAGACAGTGTCTTGCGTTCATTTGTATGCTAGTCTATGAGTTGGATTTGCAGGACTTATTTATAATCTGAGGTTTAAAATCGCCCCGCTTCATGAATTTCTAGTCGAGCGCTGCAGCGCCGGCTCATTTTGATCTCCAAATAGCACCGTTGTCAAGTTGACGTTGATCACGAGGAATCAACCCGGGAATTCGATAGATTAATTTTGTTAGGAAATTGCACATCCCGAAGACTACTTTTTAGAGTTCATTACGAAAATCTCGAATTTCCGTACCTTTTTCGTACTTCCGTGTTGACCTTCCAAAATCCGTGCTTTTTCCGTCCAGGAGACATCCTGCTTTTTAATATTGACTGAGACGACTTAGGGTGTGAACACGCCTTATTAAAGTCTTTATTTTTAAAAATAAAACCAACAAAATACGACTATGACCAGAGCAAGTGACCTCATGAAAATTAATAAATTAAATACATCGGGAGATATTTAGGCACACCAATGAACCAGTATAAAATGTATCTCTCTTAGTCTTCCATTTTTACACGCTTGCGATACACGAGGAAACATGCCAAGCTACTCCTCATATCGCCTTCGATAAATTGCGTAGGCAAGTTCACGACCAAAATGCTCGAATAGTTGCATTTTCCATCTAGCCGTTTTCCACTTTCAATTCAACACATTCACATGTGCATCATTGGCTGGTTCGTTTCAAACTTTTTGGCACGGTTTGAATGATTTAAGAGTTAAGATTCTACTATAAAAATTGGAATTTATGACAAGTTCAAGCGACTCCCATGAAAAGTATTGAATTTTTAACTATTATTTCATATTGCTTGTATAATCCTTCGCAGCTTGCTAGAGTGATATCCTTTACACGTGGCAACTGTTCGCCGCTTTGAAATAGTATGATGACGAATGCAAATATACCCTCGTAAATCACTCAAATACGGAATAAAAAATCACTCCCAGCCTCCTACATTCTCAGCCTGCATTTTCAATGAAGAATCCCAACGTCTGACCTGAATTTTCCCTAGTTAATAGAAATTAACTCGATATTTGGATTATCCTAAAATCAATTTTGGATTTTTTTGATGATTTAACAATTTTTTAGGGATTTGGATAAGAGGATACAAAATCACAAATGAGCAGATAATATAGATCGCTGATAACTGCGAAACAAAATTGCAATGAAAAAATGTCGGAAATGAAGTTGCAAACCTTACAGTGGACCTTAATTTCAGCAAGATGAGAAAAACGACAGTTCAATCAAAAATCGTTAGTTTTTCGACGGTATCTCTTAATGATGAGTTAGACTCACTTGTTGTTTCAATAAAATAACGTATAGCTCCAATTTCATTTGTGAAAATGGAATTTCTTCGTCACAACGAAATTTGTCTGGTTGTCACAACTTTATTCTAATGTTTAAATATTAAGCTTTGAAAACGGAACTTAAAGTGGAGCAAATCAATGGGAGAGGTTGCAATGATGTGGAAACATTAAAAGCTTATATATTTGTGAATACGAACCGTAGAAGTTTGAATATAGTCTCTTTGACATTCGCGTAAAATTTATTTTAAAAAAAAAACCTTTAAATTTTGAATGTGACGAAATGAACATCATCATTTAAAGTTTAGTCACAAATTTCATGTCCGACATTTCTCAATGACGAATTACATTGCGAGTTGTATTGTATAAAATTTCGAGCAGTGTGAAACATCGTTTAAGTGGCATGAATCAGACAAAAAATAAAGTCAAACTCTGAGTCTACAAATCTCCTCTCTTTCCGCGGAGTGAGAGCTCAATGAGATTCCTGTTCCGAGTTTTGAAAGCAGTGTAGGAAAGCAAAAAGAATTAAGCTAACAGTCCTGTCACGGGCGTTTACCGAGGGAATGTAAAAAGAGATTTTCCTATCCCTCCTCCGACTTGAGGGGCATATCAAATGTTTTCAACTGAGGAGGTGAAAAGGTGCTTTAGCGGTGGTCTTTGAAGGGCGGAGAAACGATATCCTTGATTGATCAAAGAACCGGACATTTTGCTCCCTGCCTCTTACTTTACCTCGACCTGCGAGGGGAAAAATTATATTTCTCACACTGATCTAATTTTTCGGCCCTAAAAAGGAACACAGAGAGTGCTCCTTCCGCTTAAATCTTTTCAAAGTCAGTTGAGGGTGCTAAATTGCTAAGGTGCTATCATTCCATTGGAGGACCCAGCAAATTGGCAACATTGTCTTTTCTCTATTTAAACCTGTAGGAATGTATCAATTCTTGGATGGGTCAAGTACACCAACAAGAATCGATTATTTAGCATAGGTTTAAATGGAGGAAATCCAGTGTTGCCAAATTGCTGGATCCGCCTTTGTGTCATTTTCTCCTTTAGGCCCGTTCTAGCGAGGAACTAGGAACTAGCCCGTTCTAGGACAATTCTAGCGAAAAGATGCAGCTGTTTTTAGCTTTTTTCACCTATGATAAATAATTAATTCCAGGTGAAGCAACCAGCTAGGATGAGTACAGATACACAGTGACAAAAAGTAAGCGACATTTTGTGATAATATCTTGATAATGAAGGAGTTCGCGAAGTAACCTAGACGTGCGGTCGATACATTTTGGTTGTTTTTTAAGGCTACACTGACAGAATCTTTGGGTTGAAAATGTGTGACCTCATTAAAATCACCTGATAATTGAATTTATGGTCGGAAAATTCAGGACTGTGAAGAGTATAAATATCTAGGAGTTTGGTTAACTAAGGACGGAAATTTGGATCGGGCTATTAAAGATCGGAATGTGCAAGGCAGGAAAGCTATCGCGATGCTAAATGGGGTTCTCTGGGACCAGAGTATCTCCAAGGAGACCAAAAGGAAAATTTACAACGTCATCGTGAAGAGTATCGTAACTTACGGGAGTGAGATCTGGCAACTCAAGAAAAGAACTGAAGACATGCTTAGGGCAACTGAGATGGACTTTTGGCGGAGGTCTGCTGGCATCTCAAGAAGAGAGCGTATCCGCAATGTAAAAGTACGCGAGATCATGGGTGTAGAGAAGGACATCGTGCACGATATCAGGTCCAAGCAGTTGGTCTGGTATGGACATGTGCGAAGGATGGCAGACGACCGGTTGCCCAAGCAGGTCTTCGATTGGGTTCCTCCCGGAAGGCGACGGCGTGGACGTCCTGTGAAAGGTTGGCGACAAGGGGTGGAGGAGGAGATCAGAAGGTGCCAATTGCCTGATGATCTCTGGGAGGATAGGGGGCAATGGCGATTGGGCGTCGCAGAGCGCGAGGCGGCGCTATAAAAGCGACTTTATGTATGTATAATTGAAATTGATAGACAAAGCAACCAATAATTAAGACACCTTAAAAATAAAGCGATCCTATTGGTGGAAGCGGGTGGTTAAAATGGACAAAGATGGTAAACAAACGGCAACCCACGCGAGATCTTGTAGTTAGTCCATCAAATTCCCATTTAGTCCATAAAAACCACCCGTTTCAACCAAAAGGATCGCTCCATGTTTCCTACGTCTTTTTTGTCTATCGCTTTGTCTATCAATGTCAATAATCATTCCACAGACCCTTCCAAGATTTTCATGAAATAATTAATGACGAGTTTTCCTTGTGACGCGTACAGAAAACACTTAGAAGCAACTATTCATGCTCTTCGGACGTCCGTGTTGCTCTTGCAAAAATTGAAGGCGCACTGACTTTGGCCGCTGAGTCCTCCAACGAATGTCACGTCCATAATGTCTCATCAAAGACACCGAGGACTCAGGCACCGCCCGAAAAAGCAAGAGCAAAGTTCTCCGCGGATGGAGAAAATCATTGGAGCCTCGTCTTATTCCTCCCTGGTGGCCTGATAATGGAAACACCTTCCGAAGAAAGAAAGGATTCTCCCGTCCTCCGTGCGAGAAGAGCCTCCATAAATGACGTTGCGAAAACACGATATTCCAATATCAGCGAAGCACTCCGAGATTTTGTCGGAGAAATTGCCACACATCGCCTTGGTTCCCTTCGTGTAACGTTAAATTCTGCAATCTTGAAGGAAAATCGTGGAAATCTGGCAACAAGGTTGACTAGGAGGCGCAAGGGAAAGGGTCTCTCAATCTATTTCTCTAAAGGCGCTCCCGCCCTCCTCGTGTTACGACTTCGGAGCCTCCTTTGAGTCGCGATGCGTTATGCATCCGAGGAAACAAAGAAACAAACAAAGGAACAAGATCGGGAGCCGGTGAAAGCTCTCCGATGTCGGTGCGTCATTGATAAAAAGCTCGTTGCACGTTAGTCACCTTTTGGGAGAAGATCTCCAATGCGTTAACAACATTTCGATGGTGAAGCTGCAGAAATGCGTAACTCGCTTCGCAGCGTTGTTGTAATTTACTGGGGGTACTACCACAATGGACCACCAGACAAGGTACGAATTTCAGCATTCTCATACATGTTTCTTAACTAAAGTTTCACGTAAAATACGACGCGCACAGCGAAAATTACCGAAATAAACTCCTTACAAAGATATTTAATGGTTCTTGATGCGTGAATTCGAACCACCCGCTTATGAAAACTCAATGCTCTGCGTGATTCACATCGATCGCTACACGTTATCATGACAGTCTCTGCGATATGAAAATCTGACAACCTCAATCTTGACGCTTTCGCTCATCTGTAGCGAATTGCTCATAGTTTGAACAACACATGGTGGGAAATGAACATTACTCGATTGAGAAGCTTGTTGAAACTGTTGTAGTACGCGATTTGACTCACGTAGAGCTTTGAGTTTCTTGTCAGCGGGCAGTTGGAATTCCTCGTAACCAATGTGAGATAAAAACGTTGATATCTTCGTTTGGAGTTGGTTTCATTTGTTTTCGTTGCGCGAATCGTGTTCTATGTGAAATTCTGGTTAAGAAACATGTATCAGAATGCTAAAATTCGTACCTTGTCTAGTGGTTCATTTTCTGAAAATTCCCGAGTTGAGTTATTGCCCCTATACATTTTTTTTGTGCATAATGTTGCCGTTATTTGCGTAAAATCAGAGAAAAATCAGTACAATGTTTTATTAGAAATTCTGAACAATTTCCTGCTAAACATGCCATTTTCAGGTAGGAATTTTACGCCATTGAAAGAAAGTTAACGTCCTTTCGTCTAGGGAGCGAATGGACGGAATGGATTGATACAGAAGAATTACAGAGACTCTGCAATGCTATTTTCTCTATGGCAGCATGTTAACGCTCCACGCAAAAAAACGCCTTCAATTGGAGGTGATACTGTGGCATACGCCTGAGTTCGAATAGTCGCATCTCGCGCCTTGACAAAACGCTTTTTGAGGTCTTATTCGTATTCGTTCCCTCAACAGTTCGTCACCTTCCAAGCCTAGTATCACAAGCGTCATACGACGTCTCAAAATTTTCGCAAATTTTATTCTTTTACAGAGAAATTGTCGATTAAAACTCTTTTGAAAATTTTACTCAATTTTATGGGCAGCACAAAGAAAATGCAGTGACATTTTCGGATAGCTTCCTTTAAAAATTTCTCTGTAAAAAAATAGAATGATGGCGGAAATTTTGAATCGTCGCATGGCACTTGTGATACTTTGGCCGGGAGGTGACGATGTAGCAGTCAGACGATGCACAGTATCCAATGTAATTGAAGGCGCATTAAAGTATGAAACTTGACTGTTACCGTCAACCACTGTTTGCC
Source organism: Bemisia tabaci (assembly GCF_918797505.1). Classification (NCBI taxonomy): domain Eukaryota; kingdom Metazoa; phylum Arthropoda; class Insecta; order Hemiptera; family Aleyrodidae; genus Bemisia; species Bemisia tabaci. The sequence goes on from NC_092797.1 coordinate 53,045,258, forward strand.
AAGTGGTAACTTCACGCCGAGTAAAACATTTTACAGGGTCCAAATTTTCAAAGAAGATACTCATGGTATAATCACCGTGTTTTAGCGCACTTTTTCGATAGCTCCTGAGTTTTTTTTTAGGTCTAAAGAGATGATATTGAAATAAGTCGGAATTCGCGATTTTCTCAGAAAAATGGTAACGTCGCAGCGTGTCAAAATTATCAGGAGGAAAGCACTGGGAGCATCGTAGCTACTAATTTCACACTCTGATTACAATTAAGGCATCTGTAACGTTAATTTATCGACAGGGAAAAATCATCAAAAACAGTCAAAAATTCGCTATTTTCATGCGTGAAAATGGTAACCGCGCGTCGGGTCAAAGGCATGGAGGAGGTCCAAAACTTCACTAGGGTGTAGTTTATGAACTAATTTTGCCATGTGTTTAATTTGCAGACCCCTCCGACTTTATTTTTTGGGAGCGAAAAATTACTGAAAAACAGTAAAAATTCGCTATTTTTGCGGGGATAAATGGCAACTGCGCGTCGGGTTAATTTTGTCCGATTGACCCCAAATTTCATTTTCCGTGTTTTTGAACATGCTGTAACCGATTTAGGGGGTTACGGCTATAAATTTCCGAAATTCATTTTTTGTGGGCCACCCTAATGTAGCATGCTATGGAAAGGAGCTGTTTAAGGAACAACCATGAATACGATTCCAAGGGCGTTGTGTCAATGCAAGAGATGCAACTATTCGAGCTCATGTGTATGCCGCAGTATCACCTCTAATTGAAGGCGTTTTTTGCGCGGAGCATTAACTTCTTAAATGCTTGTGATCCAGGTATTCAAACACAAGTGTTCCTCGTGAAACGAGACCGTGAACGCGGTTTTTTTATTTTTTTTTTTATTTTTTTTATTTTTGGAATTTTATTGGTTAATTGATCTTCGGTACAGAGGAATTGTTGAAGAATTGTTGTGTTTTGTTGTTGTTGTTGTTGTTGTTGTTGTTGTTGTTGTTGTTGTTGTTGTTGTTGTTGAAGAATTGTTCTCCTTTCTGTTCTGTATGCGTGGAGTATACGCACACCATCAGAAAATTCCGTGTTCGGTGTTCCTCTGTTACTTTGTGTTACTTTTCTTAAAATTTTTAAACTTTTCTAAAATGGTGGCAGAAATTCTGAAATGGCGCTAGTGATACTTGGGTCGGAAGGTGAGGGATTGTCCTATTTGGATGCCACTCGGCGCCTTCAATCAAGGAAGCGAGCCACCCGCAACTCATTCTTCGGGACGAGCGGGAGTGTTTTCCGTTGTAAATTCAAATCCTGACGTTTTCCCGGGCCGGGGCAAAAATCGCTCCCCGGAACCGGGCCTTTTCCTGCGGACGGCTACGCGCGGATCCGCGGGGCTGGCGTGATGTGGCAACCGTCGCGGCTGATTCATATTCAAAGGAATAAACTCGTCGGGGAAACAGGAACTCCTAAATCAAGTAGCCCCAAACTGAAAGTGACATGGGGATTCCGCGCTGAAAGTTTATCCCCGCCCGATAAGAAGTTTCCCACGTTTTATTCCGACGCACGCCCTGCCTCTGGCTTTCCCCGTAGTTTCCAGCCCCGTTGTCGGGTCCGCCCTTAATGGGATCTTTTAGTTATGTGTCATGATGCAAATGCACGTATTCATACTAAAAGCAACTATATTCATAGGCTTTGCGTGCAACATAGTTTCTTTTATCATAATTTTTTATAGAGCAGCCCGAGACAATGGTAACAGTAGTAAAACAAGGGGGGAAAACAAGAAACAAGGCTACACACAACACACACGAAATACACAAAACACACAATTACACAACACACAATTACACAACACACAGTTACATTACACACAATTACACAACACCCTATTACACAACACACAATTACACAACACACAATTTCACAACACACAATAAAAACACTATTACACACACAAAAAAACACGAATACACGAAACACAATACACAATAAAATACACAATTTAAATAAAAAACCGAGACGTTTTGACTCAAAACTGAGTCATTTTCAGTCGGGAATGCAATAAAAATTTTAAAAAAGGATGAAAAACCTCGAGGTAGATCTGGGACGCAAAAAATTTGGTGACGCTAATTGACAAATCCGCATTTTGTCTTCATCGCAAACAATTTATTCCGTAATGCTGAATTTAACACAGTAAAACACAGAAGATGAGACAGAACCGACGAGGAAACTACCGCGGCCGCCGTAAGCGTAAAACTGCCTTCATCCCCAGAGGATCGCCGACTCCCTGGAGTAGCCGTTGGACAAACTGAACTCTGTCCCTAGTCCAAAAAAAGAGAAAACGAAAAAGCAGAGACATAGTGTGATAGACGATACCAATCCGTGCCTACTCAAAAAAAAGATTGGCAAGATCCTTTTTTTATCAATGTTTGACCTCCCGAGATGAATGCGAACTGAATTGTTGCAAAAAGGCAAACAAGAATATTGGACCGCATTTTTTAACCAGGAACGTCTGTAGTAGAATTATCATATGGACGTATTTATGCTAAAAGGAACTATGTCTCACGCAAACTCTATGCACATAGTTCTTTTTGACATAAATACGTTCATATTAGAGAAGAAACGACGTGCATGTCATAAGTTCCCCTCGACGGATAGGTGCTCAGATAGATGAGCCAGATATAGTGGATCCTCATTGCAAAATGTTGTGTATCCTGGACTTCTCCGGTTAGTCCCACTCATTCTTCTACTTTGTGGCGCTGCCAAGATGACTTTGCTATTGGGTCCATGGTGTGCTTTCACGAATGTTGAACGGAATTTTTCTTGAGACTTAAGTCCTTTGTATACAATCGGAAATCTGCATTAAACTCGTGCATTAAACTAATCAAATAGCCGCACAACCCGGCATCACTGCGCGTCGAGAAACAATATTTAAATGTGTCACTAACTTCCAACCACCGTCGGTCGACGAATTTCAGAAAAGCTCAGGTGTACTGTCCATACGTCCAAACTTTGACGCCCCTTCATCGCGAGCTGAGCATAACAGTCAAATTTTGCGATGGAAATTGACCTAAAATCGCGTGCGAACGCACAAGTTTAGGAGCTAATGTCTCGTTCGGATCACACAGCCTCAGTTTGACTGGGTTCATCAGAAACCACCATTAAGTTGAAACTGAGAAAAAGAGGTTTGAAGTTGTATTCTTACATAAGGCTCAATGTAGAAAATAAACTGTAACCCCTCTTTTCACAAACAAATTTCTTTTTTTCAACTTTCAGTTTTTGGCGGGAGAACACATACGGCTAGTGGAACTCAAGAACATTCTTAGCTTACTTTTTTTTTTTTTTTTTCGAAAATGTAGGTTGGTTTCTTTCTGATAAACTCGGTCCAGTTAGTGACACATGGGCAAAATTAAGGTAAGATTCACAACGCTGCATGGAGAAAAATCTTAGTTATACGAACTGAAAAGTTTGTTAAACGCTTTCCATATCTTCGGAGCATTAAATCGTCGGTTTGCGTTAACAGACCGCTTCAACTAAAAGATCTAATTTTCAATTCGGCTAACCTAAGGTTCGGTTCTGCAAAATGAAGTCTCAGTCCGCTACACCGAAAAAATTCGGTTAATCAACATGTTGCATGTAAACTAAAGTTTTTCGAGTTAAAGGGCTCCATTCTCTGAACCAAAAGCGCATACTGAGTTGATCAGTTCCTGTAATTATAACCGAGATTTTTTTCTTTCTCCTTGCTTAGGACTGGGTTCCGCATCGTAATTTGATGCGATACGCTAAACATGCACTTTGAGAATGTGAGGAATAAATGTCTGAGTGCAATTGCTTTAAAATTCTAAATTAATGATATGGAACCTCTCCTTTGCAAAACTACCAAAATCAAGGTAGGTCAAACCTACAACATGTGAGTTTGGCTTTCACAAAATCACCCTCCTTCTTCAAAGAGTTTTACTTCTTAATTCGTCGAGAAATTTTTGTGAAAAATATTATTTTAGGAAATAATTTTATACTCGAGGAGTCTGAAAATGTGTGCAGTTAAGAGTCTAATTTGACTCAACTGAGCTTAGACCCTTTAACAAATGGGAATTCTATCTGTTGAACACAGAAGACACGAATGTCTCACGGACGAGTAGAATCTAGAAATTTTCAGTATATGCACGTGTTTTCCGTGGAGTTTTAAAGTGAAAAGATGCGCTGCGTTGTTTAGGTTCTAACTCTGACAAGTGATCTATAGAGCACTGTGATTGTAGTTCAAGAATTCTCTACAGAGCTTTGGAAAAAAGAAGAAAAAAAACGTCCACATAGATTTAAAACTGCATCCGTTTAGCGCTACATTAACGTTAATGTTTTATGCATGAACTCATTTTCAAGCTCTCTCGCTGTGGAGTGTCTATTTCCCCAGAACTTTTATTGACGGGACACGAACCCATGTAACATAGTAATTTTTACGTCCGTGCGAATCACCCTGAATAGTAATATCCGACCGGCGACCCGACATCTGGATCAACATTCAAGTGCAATACCCCAGATTTACAAATGCACTGCGGTTTTGCAGAGCTGTTCCTGATTTTATTTTCTCACGATACCATAACATTGTAAAGCTCCAGTTATTGACGATTTGGCAGCATTGTGTATTCTGAATAATTACTGGAACACAAAAGCGGATGCATGTATGCAGAATGTCCCAAATGGAAATGCGCATACATTAGGCATTGATTCTTGGACCAAAAATGGTACTTTTTTTAACCTTGAACAACGTAATTTTTCCACCAAATGAATTTTCAAAGGAAAAAAGGTCCAGCGGCGTAAACAAAATGGCTTCCACCAATGAAACCGCTACATTTTCTCTCCGTCTTCTTTGTCTATCAATTTCAATTATGATTATTGAAAACGATCGACAAAGCTACAGACAAAGAAGAAAAACTGAAAATAAAGCAGTCCTTTTGGTGGTTCCAATGGACAAAAGAGATAAGTTGGATTGCATTTTGCAAAAAGGAACCACTAGCATTGCAATGATGCTAAGATTGTGCAAATTCATTTTTTTCAATAAAATTGCGGAAATCGTGAAAAACTATGAAATTTAGATGTCAATTTTTGTCTTAAATTTACAGTTTTTAGCGAGTTAAATAGAAACTTAATGGATAATCGGGTTTTTCCTCCAAGTCAAAAGAAGTTGCACAATCTTAGCAACATTGCAATGCTAGTGGTTCCTTTTTGCAAAATGCAATCCAGTTAACGAACAGAAACCCACGAGAGATCCTGCAGTTAGTCCATAATTACCCCCTTAGTCTATGAAAATCACTCGTTTCAGCCAATAGGATCGCTAATTGTTCCCTATGTCTTGTATGTCTATCGCTTTGTCTATCAATTTCAATAATCAGTCTGCTGAGGACGTTTAAGCCCGCTGAGGAATCCAAACCTCCGAAGGAAGGACATAGGAAAGAATGTTCAATGCACCGTATTTTGGAATGAGTTTGAGGGGTCTAGTTAGTGGTGTTGGTGAAGGTGGAGCATTAGTCCCATTTCTTGGCAACTTGGCCGGCTGAGTCACAACAAGGAGCTTAAAGACTAATCTCAACTCGACGGAACTGCAGAGAGTGTCCTGTACGCGAGAACTAATTTCAGCTTAATAAAATATGAACCGAGACAGGCCCCGCGAGTTAAATGTAGAACCACTGCTCTCCGAAAAGCCGCCAACTTGAAACAAAATTATGTGCGATGGTTCTTTCGGGCAAACTTCCCTCTCTCGGCGCAGTTGCCTCTACCAGTCCGCCCGGGAGTTTCTACGTTCAATAATAAGGTAGTTCCGCAGGACCTCAGTATAACTTCTTCGAGTCTAGTAAATTCAGTGGTATTTCTTGCGTCTGCACTCAGGAAGAAAGGTTTCCCCAAAAGGAACGGATTTTAAAACATTATTTATTTATTATCAACCACTGGCATGAAAATTGTCATTCCGGAATTGGACGCAGTATGTATACTGTGACGAAAGATTATCAGGTACTCAGAGACACAAATCCTCTTAAATAAAACTATTTTAGGACAATTGTTTCTTGGCCCGCCTGGAGGCTTGTCATTTTTTCAATGTTGAGTCCCAAATCATCGATGTTTCTTAACCGTTTACTTGAAAAAAAAGCTGATATCCCTGGCAGGGGTATAGATTCTACTGACCCTTCTCCCCATCCCTTATATTAATTGAATCACCCCCCCCCCCCTTTTCAACTGAAATTAAAGAAGTATGAAATTTGTAAGTTCAAATGTATTTTTATTCACAATTTTGATTTCTGTCAAGTGCTAAGACATACTTATTAGGAAGATATGATAGCAAAAGCCTAAATAAAAACTTTTTGCACAGAAAAAGTTCCAATTCCTTTTCAAATTGTATCACAGTTGATACGGGTGAGGACAAATCATGAATATACATTTGAAAAACATTTGATCAAATCTACTTTTGCCGGAGAAACTATACACACGAACGGTGCAAAATAATTGAAAGTTAGGAAAGTCGGCATTTATTTCATTCGATACGATCACTTCCACAGTCTAACAGAGCAGTTCTTCCTTATAAAAAAGTTTTTAAATAATTCTGAGAAACTAGTTGAAAATTATTTTATAACACACACGAGGTACCATTATGCAAAATTGGATCGTACAATATAACCATCCGCGGAAACAAGAAACACGTTTTGCGAAATTCCGTTGGCCGGGTCCAGTTTTTGAAAACACGTCACGCCAGAGTAGCCTTTTCGTGATAAGTTCAAAGGTCGGTGTCGAAATATGATCCGTTGAGCCGTCGCTTTGAGTGCGTTTACAGGAGGCAGGCACTCAAGTATCCTCACAAGGGCGTACATTAAACCAAAGGGAAATGGGAATCTGGACTGTTGCCGGAAAATGGAGCGTGGAATACTCCCAGTCACTTATATCCGAACTTCAACTGGACGTATTTATGCGAAAAGGAGATATGTGGAAGTGGAAAGATGGGGTGTGCTCGTTAGTGGTCGGGCCATAAGAATGAATGGGGAATATTGTGCGCCAGTGACGTCAGCGGCAATGAGTGCGCACTCTAACGACGGGGAGATGGTCGTCGGGGCGCTGTAACTCGTGAGCCCTGTGCACAAGGCTCTCTTCCCATGCCCGCGGCTCATGAGTTAGCATATTTTGCCGTTTAGCTCCTTTTGATTTAATAGAAAATCCCGCTTCTCAATTTTCTCAAAAGGAGCTATATCCACTTTTACATTCTTTCTTATGACCCAACTAACGAGCACACCCCATCTTTCCACTTGCACATATCTCCTTTTAGCATAAATACGTCCAACTTGGATTCGGGATGAAATGTGGCAACGATGCGGGGCTTCGATTCCCGGACGTGGGTGCTTCAACCAAGACGCGTAAAATGAGTTTGCTGTGCGGGACCGAGACGTCATGGCAACCGAAAATGACGTCACGGTAGAGTTACCGTTCACCGGTCACCAACAGCCGACCGATTATTGAAATTCATAGACAAAACTGGAGACAAATTTGGTTACACCAATTTTTCTTCATTTTAATGCACTTAAAACTATCGAGTCGAATCGATGGTTCCCGATATATTTAGATGGAGGGCTCATCATTGAAATTGGTCGACAAAGGAATCGGCAAAGAGAAAATAGAGGCATGGTATTGGTGAAAAGATGATGTTTAAAACTTCATTGGAATTTCAGGAGCTGAGTGTGCAATCCGCAACAACTAGTCGGGAATTCGACATGATCAACTCGGAAATTTGACTTCAGATATGTTTTGCTTCAAAAGTTCAAGATTGAGTTTTCATTATATTCAGTTGCTTTGTATCCTCCGAAATCTTTTTCATATTCTCTCCTTGCTTTGGTCACGTAGACTGACTTATTGCCTGCGTCATTCGATATTTGAAACATTCCATGGTTCCATTTAGAAATAGCAAATTATGTGGAAATCGGTCGATTTGCCTCGCTGTAGAAGGGCGGTTTAATTTGATGGCGATATGTCCAATGACGTAGCCACTAGATCAGTCTAATTCGCTTGGGAACAACAGCCATCAAAAAATATATGAGATATCAACGGGCATAGACACATACATGTTCTAGGCCGTTTATATTTTTAGGGATTGGGGCTGAGAGGGATCTGGTTCACACACTCATTCGTCAGTTCCATGAAAGGTCACTATCACACGGATTCGAACGCGCGACCTATTAATAGAGTCATCCGTAACGTTCTAGGCGCTTGGCCAACCTGGCCGTCCTAGGTCCACTAAAAAAGTCTCATAAAATTTGATAGGTGGGTACCTATGGAGCCGAAGTGCTCAAAAATGTGTAAGAATTAACCCACATAAAAACGGTTTTATTTAATTAAAATTTTTGGTTGAGGCTTTTCGACAAATTTGCCGTCGTCAGGACCTTTAAAATCAGAAAACTAGATTTAAATACATTTTTCAAAACATAAACAACTTTGGTGGGCACTTTGTTGATTAGGTAAGAAATGGTTCAAGGATTAATCACCGAGTTCGGCACATCTTTTAAAAATGGTTTTCTGACTCAAAAGGCCTTGACAATGGTAATTGTTCCAAAAAGCTTCGACCAAAAATTACAATTAAATAAAACAGTTTTTACGTAAGTTGATGCTTGTATACTTTTTACCACTTTGGCTACATACTCAGCTATCGAGTTGATTAAGTGCTACTACCAGTACGCTACAAATTAGTGATTTCAAGAAATGTTGCATCCGCGGAAATGATGAGTGCCTTTGATTCCTCGCAAAATGGAATGATTCATCCATCCAATGAAAGTTGTGGAAACGAGGCAGGTGAGGAGGAATATAGGCACGATGAAAGGTGGAGAGAAAGTGGAAAGTGAGGATAAAAGAATGAACAAACGCCCCGTCACGCCCGCGGCCATGGCTGCGTCGGAACTTTCAAAGACCGTGTATGATAATTGAAATGTTCAAACTTTGAGTCTCCCGCGGCCGAGAAAAATAAATTATCAAAGCCGGGGCTTTTAAAAGTGCCCGAGTAATTAATGTAAAAGAATATGACGGTCGCTTTAATCAAATTTTCCTCGCGGGCGAGGATAGTGATTTTTCAAAGGGAAACTTTTGCGGGAAAGTTCGAATTGCCAAGGCGTCGGAGGACACGCAAAGACAAACACTTTGGACTCACGCGGTGATGCTGGGCGAGAACATTTTATAATTTGATTCGCCGCTTTGATGCAACGGAATACACCTGTAGTGGAAGTTGCCTACGTTCAGGCGTGAAAACTGGAAACTTGTTAGCGCAGCCATGACGCAACTCAAAAGATGCGTAACCCTCCATTGGAACTTCTAAAGATCTTCGAGCGGATTGCGTTTTGCAAAATTGAACCGGGAGCATTCCATTGTTGCTAGGATTGAGCAACTTACAGTCTTTGCAAAAATTACTAAGATCGATCACGCAAAAAATTAAATTTTCGAAGGTAATTTTCGTCTTGAATGGGTCAGTTGCGCTAATCACAGAGTCTTGTTTATCTTGATACTGATATCGAAACTGAATGCGAAGGGAAAATATCGCATTCGATACTGATACCGATACTGAATGCGATATTTTCCCTCTCAAAATACCGCGCCTTTGTTACGTTGAATTTCTTTGTCAAATTTGGTACATGAATTCTTCAGTCTCATGACAACAGAAGTGCGATCTCAAAACTAAAAAGAAATGACAAGTAGCTGAAATTATGGAACGAATCGATGCGATACATCGCTCGTCGCTCTGACACAAAAAATAGCGTTCGTCGAATCACCTTTAAACTAGAGTCCCTTTATACCGAGAGTCAAGAAAATCCCCTCTCATGGAGTCACAAACGGGAATAAAGATTACACAAATTGGCAGTTTTTCGTTATCTTTGATCGGTTCTCGAATTCCTTTTTCAGTTCCTTCCCCCATTCCGTTTGTTCCTTGTCGAACCCATTATTCCCCGGTTCATTCTAAATTATTATCTTTGCAATCGGTGAAAATGTAATCTTTATTCCCGTTTGTGACACTGTGGAGGCCTAAAATCCGGGAACCAATCAGAAATCGATTCACATTGTCTTGACTCTCAGTATAAAGAGACTCTACTTAAAACCCACGCCGGCGTTTTCCATGTTTTCATAATACCCTTCGGCACCCCCGAGATGCGGCAACGGAGGAACACCCCTCGGAAAATCCTTCACCTGTGTTTGGAATTAGAGAAGCGACCACGGCGCTCCACGGCGGGTTCCGCAGGAGCGCCGCTTAATTTCGTTGCAGGGATCCGTGAATTTCCATAAATCCCGCGGCCCAAACTCAAACGGGACGCTCTCCAAGTAGGGACATGGCGCCCTTCGCTCCGGCTCCGGCTCCAACTCCCGCGAGGTGTTTTAATTCATTAAAAGGATAAGCCGCACGCCGCCCCGCACAACCCCTACTCACGAGGAACGCGCCTACCGGGAGAGCCGAAACCGCGCAAGTACTCACGTCTCGCTTGGGTTCTCATGTCGTTTTCGCGCTATAGAGCCATGGCTGAGTGGAGGTGTGCGTGTTTTAGAACGAACCAGCCAGGGCGGTGCACAGTGGATCGAGTCAATGGACCAGTAGACAAGGCACAAATTGCAGCATTCTGATGCACGTTTCATAACCAAAATCTCACGTAGAACACAATGCGCACGATCAAAATTGCCGAAATTAACTCCTTACGAAGATATTTAATGATTCTTGATACGTGAATTCAAACCATCCGCTCATGAAAACTCAATGCTCTACTTGATTCACATCGCGCGCTGAATGTTACCATGAGAGTCTCTGCGATATAAATATCTGACAACCTCAATTTTGACGCTTTGGCTCAGCTATAGCAAATTGCTAACAGTTTGAACAACACATGGTGGGAAATGAACATCGCTCGATTGAGAAGCTTGCTGAAACCGTTGTAGTGAGCGATTTGACTCACGTAGAGCTTTGAGTTTCTTGTGAGCGGGCAGTTCAAATTCCTCGTAACCAATGTGAAATAACAACGTTAATATCTTTGTTAGGAGTTGGTTTTAGTAATTTTCGTCGCGCAAATCTTGTTTGACGTGAAATTCTGGTTAAGAAACATGTAGCAGATTGGTGAAATGGAGATGTTGCATATGTGAGGAATTTGCGATTTGACTGTTGATTCCTATATAAAAGTTCGCGAGAAACACGATGGTGCTACTGGTTTTCTCTGAAATCATCTCCCAAGCTCAAAAACAGCTCTCAAGTTGAGGCCAAAATGGAGGGGATGTCCCACGCTATCCTGAGAGTCCACCTCTTTATCAAGACAAACTCTCCATGCAAAGTTAGGGAGCAAATACATTGACAGGGTTGCCGTGTTTTCAGTTTTGGAGTCCCCAAATAAGGCGGCGCCCTGTCGATGTATTTGCTCCCTATCTTTGCATGGAGAGTTTGTCTTGATGTTGAGGTGGACTCTCAGGATAGCGTGGGATATCCCCTCCATTTTGGCCTCAACTTGAGAGTTTTTTTTGAGTTTGGGAGTTGATTTCAGAGAAAACCAGTGACCACATCGTGTTTCTCGCGAACTTTTACAAAAGAATCAACAGTCAAATCACAAATTCCTCACACATGCAACATCTACATTACAAATTTTGGCGTTTATTTCGTCACGATTTAATTCAAATGGGTATTATTTTAAGGTAATTTTGCGGAATAACCAATTATACTATTTTTAACCGTCTCTACCGCTCTCTTTTTGTGCCGCAGTACCTTAATTTATTTTGCGAGGAAAGCTACGCACTTTTAAAGGATGAATGTCATTCTTAATATGTTGGAGCGCCTTCAATTTTGTATGATACTGTGCAACGCCACGGTTGTGGAATAGTTCCTGGAGGCGCTGTGGAACGCTGCGGCGCGACGGGCGGCCGGCCAGCGTCAATGCGGATTGGCGCCTACAAACCTAACGGGATACTTCAATCATTGCGCAGTGCGTGTAGTATCCCCTTAGGTTTGTGGGCGCCAGTGCACAGTGCCGTCAAATCACAAATTCCTCACACCTGCAACACCTCCATTCTTACCTTGTCTAGAGGTTCATTGACCAATAAGCTCGCTCCAGACCCACTTTGTCTTCTTTGTCCATCGCTTTGTCTCTCAATTTCAAAAATCAGCCCGCAGACCACGTATCTCGGTTTGCGATGTTGCAGACTTCCCCTCATACTTTACTTGTCAAACGGGAAGCTACTTACCGTTAATTCTAGAAGAGTTCCGTGATTTTCCTTTTCCGTGCGAAAAAATCTCTGCGAAGAACGCACTGCGAAAACTTACAAGAGTGACACGGCCTTTTTCTCCTTCAAAAAATAAAATAGAAGCGGAGATTTTCGATCACCGCAAACGAGATACGAGGCCCGATAGTTTCACCGTCGATGTAGGATTTCAAGCTGCCGTGTATTCAGGGCACGTAATTGTTGGATCATAATGGGCCTGTTGCAAACTTTTGCTAGAGCAGAATGAAGAGTTGTTTCCTATAGATAATGCCTCAAAAATCACGATGAGCGCATCGGCAAAGTCTGAAATGCACTCATAAATTCACAATCTGCGTAAGAAATTTGCGTTTTTTTGAGCTTCCCGCTTCAAAAACGATACTACGGCACAGGTGAACATTTTGTTAGAAAAGTTGCTCCATCGTCGGCAATATTCATCATGGCCGACGCTTGCGCAGTTCCTCGCGTAATTCGAGGAGAACTCAAGGTCAATTAAGGCGGGCGAGGAAAATATGAACGTAAACACGCTGATTGTTATCTGGTCTAATCCTGTTCAGGTGTTAGCTCGTCCCATCACAGGTGTTTTGGCGGATTGTCGTCGGCCATGATGAATGTTGCCGACGATGGAACGACTCCTCTAACAAAATGTTCACCTGTGCCGTAGTATCGTTTGTGAAGCGGGAAGCTCAAAAAACCGCAAATTTCTTACGCAGATTGTGAAGTTATGGGTGCATTTCAGACTTTGCCGATGCGCTCATCGTGATTTTTGAGGCATTATCTATAAGAAACAACTCTTATTTTTGCTCTAGCAAAAGTTTGCAACAGGCCCATTCAAATTTACGCACTATTTAGGCATGAAAACTAAACCTCTCGGCCCTCGTACTTTATTCTTTAGAGCACAAGCGTAATGATTTGTGAAATCTAAAAGAGCCGATTTTTAAACGCAACTCAAGGAAACCCTCTGTTAAATTTTGATTAAAAAGCATATAATATACAGCTTGAATTCGCTCCTTGTTGTCAAAAGGTCAGTTCTTGAGGTGTTATTAAGGCTTACATTAAAGTTGAGTTGTTTCTGCGTGATACGAGAGTGGAAGTGCGCGAGTTGAATAGCTGGCGAAGTGTTTCTCCGTCACCCTGAACACCCCCCCCCCACCCCACCCTTAAATCATCACAGATGCGTACCTTCGAGCACTCATGACACTTCCTCCATGTTTGTAAAAATTAGGGCAGAGGGAATTAAAAGCTCGGATGGTAGAAATGCGTGCAGAATGTAGAAGTCGCGTCTCAGTTGTGTGGTTTGTGCGTCTGATAACTGTACCATTGCTGCAGGGTACATGTACAGAGTGTCCACAGGTTAAACGCAAATATTTTCAGAATCAATTTTTGCAATGAAAATAAGGTATTCGTTCCACATTGTCTACCCTAAAAGCCCCCGTCAGAACTCTCAGCCTCCCCCCCCCCCCCCCCCGAGACCCCGTTTAAAATATGATTTCAGTTTTTGGGTGGTCAAAAATGTGCTCAGCGCGTAAAACGATATACAAGTGCCACTTTTAATGTATTTTCATTTATAACGGTCATCGCAAGAAAAGAAAAAACGGGTTTTTGGCTCAAACTATGAGGGGCTGCAACGCTCGAGGGTGGGACTTTTTGAGGGGACAATATACAACAAAAAATACTCTCTCTGGTCATGTATCCTAAAAACATTTGCGTTTCAAGGGACATTCTGTACATTTCAGAAAAATAAGTAGCTATTCTCTAATGTTAACACAAAAGGTGACAATAGGCACAACCATTAGTAGGCAAGAAAATACTGATTTTTCTATTTCATGATTTAATACTGTTCACGGTATGAAATACCTTAGTCAGACACATAACAAGGGCTTAGGGGAACATTGAGGTTAATCGATAACGAAATTTTGAGTTTTCGTGGATTCTGACTCATTTTATTGTGAACCGTCATAAATGTTTAAAATCGCTTCGGAATCCAGATAAAATTATTTTCAGACGCTCGCCTATGCTGCCATGCTAAGGGAGAACGCGGTATGAACATTCTAGGGTTGCCAAATTTCCTTCAATAAAATGATTATTTTTGAGGGAAGATATGAATATTTTTCCCTGAAATTTCCAGGGCCGTAGGTGAGATTGCGAACAAAATTACCTGAAAAATTGGAGGGAAAATATTCATAAGTTTACCAGGAAATTCGTGTTTTATCAAAGGGAATTTGGCAACGCCTGATGGTTCGTACGGCGTTCTTCCTTGGCACGGCAGTATGCATAAATGCATAATCCTACCAGTGTCACGCTAATAAATTGAGGTACATCAGTTTTGCCTCGACAATATTTTTGTCATCGAGCGCTCGTTTTATTTCCCATATCTCGCAGCCAAACACAGAGTTCCACAAAACCGGACGCGAGGTTTTTAATCAACACCGTTAATTAATTAAATATCATCGGACGTCGATACAGGGAGTGCACACGCACACACACGAGCACGTCAACGAACAACAAACGTATACATCAAACTATCATCTCCACTCCTGACTTGGCAAAAAAATAGAAAGTCATTCCGGGGATGAAATTGCCCTCAGTCGAATGCATTACAAATAAAGGTTCCCCTCGATACCCTGCTTTTGTTATTTTAAAAAATGGAATTGTCTGGTGACTGGAGCCGGAGCAAGCGTAGGTATATTTTCCCCTTGAGTACGAGAGCGGCGCTGTTTATTCAAAGCCTTCCGCGCCGCTCGCTCTGCGTTTATCGAAACCCACGTTGTCAGTTTTACCGCGATAATTTAGAATTTTATAGGAAGCTATCCACACCGTGTTTTTTAACTTTAAGGTGGATCTTTAGCTTTTGCGCAATGACTTCTGGGTGCAATCGATGTACACCCGAAAAAAAATGGTGCTGATTCAACATTCGGGATGTGAAAAAGATGCGACAACTCACAAAACGCTGAATTAACCACCGTACCAGTTATTTTTACATCTTGACATTGCTATAGTAACTGCTGTAGCGGATAATTCAGTGTTTTGTGAGTTGTTGCACACTATTTTACATCCAGAATGTTAAATCAGCATCCTTTTTTTTCGGTGTATTTCGAATTTTACCCGATCGATGGGTTATTTTGGGGAAATAGAAATTTCATTGTTTGCAGATGAATCAATAAACCATAATATATCACATCAGCGAGATCTAAAGCATGATATGATGATTTTGGAAAAATATGGACCATGCCTGTCTGTGCGTGGAAAACCCAGTTGCAATTGGACTAAATTCTGCAATTATGAACTACAATCTTTGATTCATTTTAGAAAAAACATATGTGCTATCAGTTTCCATATGCGAATAAGTGATTTTGGGCATGAAAAATTGTAGTTGCTAATTGAAAAATGGAGTCCAATTGAAATCGACAAATTTACATTTTCAGTGAGGTTTTACTTGAAAATTCCCGCTTGAAATTTGAATTTTCACCAGGTTTTACCATCAGATATCATAGTTTGCTAAGTATGAAAATTCTATCAATTCTTGGTCTCATTTCTGTCATAGGGACCTCTTAATTGTAGCTGCCACAAAACGGTCAGAAAGATCTAACAACTTGTGGTGTATTTTGAATTTTCTGATCAACTCATCCATGAATCCCTTCCTTCGATTCTCGCTATCATTCCGCTTGTTTTCTGACGTGTCTTGAGTTCCTCCGGCAATTCCAGTTTATACTCTTTGCAACTGGTTAGAAATGTAAACTTTCCGATGATTTGTGACATCATAGACCATAGGCGGATCCAGAAGATCCGAAGGGGGGAGGACGGAAGGGGATCCGGGGGCTTCCCTCAGAAAATTTTCGAAATTTTTAAGCATTTTACATCGACTCTGAGACAATTTTGTCATGAATAAATACCGAATATAAGCTTTTAATCCTCTTCTTTCCTACGTTCCTTCCAGTGGCGAGGCATGAATTGCGATATATCGATAGTTATGCCATTTAAGCCTATGGAAAAGGATCGATGAACAGGGTGTTCGCAGCAAAGACCTTAATAGTCGATTCTTTACCATAGGTTTAAATGGCATAACAATCGATATATCGCAATCCACGCCACGCCACTGGTTTTTTCCGTCATTCTTTCTTCCCTTTTTCTTCTGTCTTTTTTTCAGACGAATCCTACACCCCCTAGATCCGCTCAAGTCATGGAACCCAAGAATACGGGGGCAAACCGGAAGTAAACTTTACGTGTAAAAACCTTATTATGAAGTGACTTTACTCCCCCAGCAAGCATCGAGGTAAATCCATCGGCTGTGCTGCCCTCTTGCGGATTGCATCTGAATCGTTGGGTAGAACCAGTGGAAATGTGGTGGATTTTGCAGAGAGCATCGGCAACGCTGGTCGTTCCTCATCTCATGTCAATTCATTCAAACGTTGGATGAGAACTTTTTTCGAAGTGGTTTTGAGAAGGGTCTGACGGGGTGCGAGGGGGAAAAATACAGAGAAGAATCGACGTTAGAATGTTCGCTCTGCGTTTTGCCATTGGCGGCTCGGCTCGGACTGAGAGGAGGAAAATTCGTACCGTCCATCGCTAAAGGAGCTTTCATTCGCGGGGGCACAAATTTCAGTATAATTATCCTCGTGCAGCTTTACTGAACATCGGATGAACATTCTCTACAGTGGTGTGATTATTAAAATCGATGGATGCAGCGAATGGACAAAGAGAACAAGAAGAAAATGTCAAATAAATGCTTTTGATCAATCAGACGGTTAAAAAGAAAAAGAAAACACCAACGTTTTTTCTAGTTCAGACTTCGCATGCAATGGTCGATTCAAGGAATTTGTCCTTTGTTTCAAGATGAAATGTTTTGCGACTTCCTGAAAGCTATCTTAATCTTATCATAAACTAGACGGACCTTTCTGAGATAAGGAGCTGTTTCCGAAACGCCTATGAGAACGACTCTCTTGGCGGGACGTTAGATGGCATCGGTCAACGCGTGAGATGCAACTATTCAAACTCTGGTGTATGCCGCAGTATCAACCCCATTTGAAGGCGTTTTTAACGCGTTAAATTATCTTACTGTATGCATTTGATCATCAAATGCATAGAAACCCCTCAAGATGAGGGGTTTCTTCAGCATGACTTTACATCAATTGTGCATGCATGCACAATGTGAAGCCCAATATGTAAAACGAATCATTTGAAATCATTCAAAAGACGTATTTTACTTATTTTCTCTTTACGAGTGGATTAAAAACAAGAACTTGCGACTTACGTCATAAAAAATATGTGAATTTTCTACTTCCAGTGACTGATTGAGACTCACCTGCAACAGAAAAGCAACACATAACATATGAGAAATTTGTTTACAAACATCTTCTAAAACATAAAGATTGTAAAATTAACGAGGAATTACTTCTTCGAGAGAAATGCTGAAATGATGATAAAAGTACGCACACATTGGCAACCGCTCATTGGAAAAAGGGGGATTTTTCGACAAAAACTAAGACATGAATATTTGATACAACAGCATGGGACCCAGAGATATTTTCGACTGCCATGCGGGCTATTTTGCCTAAAGGATAAAAGTTACTTTAAGAAGTCGACTCAATTCTATATTCATTTGGCGAACTTTATTTGTATTTTTGTTCAACAGGCTGCTCATCAATCCTCTTCGGAAGAACTTAAGTTCTGCCTCTACTGATGATTAAATTGCTTTCCTTTTAAGGACAGGGTCTCTAAAATATATTTTCTATGCTTCTGGGCCTTTGCCTTGAACGAAAAAGCGAAGGAACATTGCGGGTTGATTGCAATAAATAGATCAAGCTATGGAAAAAAACACGGAGCGGTCTTACTGGTGGAAACATGCGCCTGGGATAGACAACGGACACAAGTCACATACTAACTAACAGCAACCTACGAGAGACCCTCTACTTAGTCCGTCATTTTTCCCCTTAGTTTTCTGAAGTTCCAAAGTTTTCTAAATCTCCACCATCTCCAAATAAGCCTATTGTGGCCTTTCTGAGGCAAAAAGCTGTTTAAGAAACGACTTTAAATACGACTTTCTTTATGGAGCATCGTGTAGCATCAGTCAATGCGTGAGATACAACTATTCGAACTTAGCTGGTATCAGCCCTATTTGAAGGCGTTTTTAGCGCGCTAAGTATACGTGTGGCTTTACTGAACATTGGATGAACTTTCTCCACAGTGATGTGATTATTAAAATCGATGGATACAGCGAACTGACAAATAGGACAAAACGCAAATGTCAAATCAATACAGACGGTTTGATCAATCAGACGGTTAAAAAAAGAAAAAAAACACCAACGTTTTTTCTAGTTTGAACTTCGTACGGTGGTCGATTGAAGAATTTGTCCTTTATTTCAAGATGAAGTGCTTTACGACTTCCTCAAGGCTATCTCAATCTTATAATAAACTTAACGGACCTTTCTGAGACAAGGACCTGTTTCAGGAACGATTATTATTACGACTCTCTTTGCGGAACGTCGTACAGCATCGGTCAATGAGTGAGATGCAAGTATTCAAACTCAGGTGTATGCTGCAGTATCAACCCAATTTGAAGGCGTTTTTAGCGCTTTGCATTAAAGTGCTACATGCATGTGATGCAGCTATTTTATTCGAATGCAAATCTTTGCCGCTCAAAGGAAACCATATGGGGTCTTCCAATGGTAAACATGAATTTTTTTCTAGTTCACCAAGCTGATTTTTGAAATTAATAGACATAGCTGAATCAGTGAGAACGACAACACACCAACTCGAAAAAATGAAAATAATCAAGACACACACAGAACTGCATATAAGGTGAAGAAGTTAGTCTAAGAAAAAGAGTTTTGGTGCCTAAAAGGAAGTATTTAAGGAAACTTTAAAAGTCAAAGTTGGCACAGATACGGTAACTTCAATGACCTTTATGAATATTGTCTGTCCTCGATGAAAAGAGAGCATTTTCGAGGTACCGAGTTGGTGTGTTTTCGTTCTCACTGATTTAGTTGCAGACAAGGCAGAAAAGAAGAAATTGGAGCTATCGTATTGATGTAACTTTTTAAAGCTACCTCGATCTCATGATAAAGTTAACGGACCTGCTACCTGCGGACCTGTATAAGGAGCTGCTTCCGAAACGCCTATGAGAACGACTCTCTTTGGGGAACGTTTGATGGCATCGGTCAACCCGTGGGATGCAACTATTCAAACTCCGGTGTATGCCGCAGTATCAACCCCATTTGAAGGCGTTTTTTATCGCGTTGAATTATCTTTTTCTATAAATGGACTGCATTTTGCAATTTGAACTATAAATTCTAGCTCGGTTCAAGAAAAACGTATGTGCTATTAGTTTCCCTATGCACATAAGTGTTTTTCTAGGAGAGTCAGAATTTATAGTTCCAAATTGCAAAATGCAGTCCAAATATGATGCAGCTATTCTTCTCTACCGCAAATGTTTGCCGCTCAAAGGAAATCATGTAAGATCTCCCCAAGGAATATTTATATTTTAATTTTCTAGTTTAGGAGGCTGATTATTGAAATTGATAGACATGGTTATGGACAAAGAAGACAAAGAGAAAATGGAGCTATCCTATTGATGGAGGCGGGTGGTTGTAATAGACAAAGGAGGTGAGTATTGGACCTACTGACGGCAATTCACGACGAGAGGTCCTTTCGTTAGTCCATTATTTCCCTCCTTAGTCTATAGGAATCACCCAATTCAACCGATATGATCGCTCCATTTTCCCATCGTCTTGTTTGTCTACAGCTTTGTCCACGGCTTTGGATAATGAGCCGACAGCATGGGCATTTACAACTCGGGCGTGAATCCGTGGACGAGGAAGGAGCCGGAGTGCCGTGAGTAATTTTTGACGCGAGCGCGAGATGTTTATGTAAATTCTTTCGACGTCGAAGTTTCGCGACCTCCGCCCCGGCCCCTTCTCCGGGCGCTGCCGCAACCCGCAACGCGCCGGCTAAATTGAGCGTGGAGCCCGTCGACGGGGAATCACACGGGACGTTGGTTCCTTCCCGATCCCGGCCCCGCGAGCGGAATGATTGGCAGAGAAACGTTCCTCTTCTCGTCGGCCGGAACGCGAACGTGCCGTTGCCCGCTCTTAGCGACGGATTTTAATGATTTCGCCGGCTCCGACTAGAATCAGTCCGACTGCATTCCGCGTTGTCTAGTTTACTCTCATTCACTGGGGGAAAAAACACATTGGATCTAGAGTCCAGACTCTTGAAAACATTGACAAGAAAAAATACTCTTGATTCAATCAGATTTAAGCTTAAATCAAAAGGAAATCCGCTCAAATTAGGAGGCTTGGTTCTTGATTTAAGCAAAAATCCGATTGAATCAAGAGTATTTTTTCCTGTCGATGTTTTTAAGAGTCCGGGCTCTAGATCCAATGTGTTTTTTTCCCCAGTGTACTGTCATTTTAACTTTTAGGTAGAGATCGAACAACATAACTGGACCGTGTTAAGCAGAGAGGAATCAAGCCACATCAGCTATTGTCAAATGTAATTGCGCAGTTTAATTTTTTACATGAAAACTAGTGCGAATTTCAGTGCAATTTCAGTGGATTTTCTGCTTACTCCAAATCCCTCATTTCATGCAAATCCCTCATTTCATAAGCAAATCCCTCATTTCATGGAGATCCGCTTAAACGTTCCCGTGTAAAATATTAAATTGCATGGTAAAACTAGGCAATAGCTGATGTGGCTTGGTTCCTTTCTGCTAAACGCGGTCCAACTAACGTGCTGGAGAAAAACGCCGTATGGGCCTTTGGACGTTGATAAAATATGGATTCCATGTAATCCATATGTATGTTCGAAAGTACGAATAAGCAAGGTCTAAATCAATACATTTTCCACCTGGTTCGCTCCTTCATCTGAAGTAAAAGTAAACTATAAAAAAAAAAAATAAAATAATTAAATTAAGTGGAAGAGAGGAAACGCTTGTAAGTTTGCAAGGCTCTTTAAAAGCGCAAATGAAGTAAAACATTCATGTGACATCCTCTCACTTTAAAATTATTTCCGCTCGAGAGCAAAAAATCGCATTTTTCTGGCGAAGGCATGCTTAACTTCATATTCCGTGCTGAATAGGAGAAAGCTCATTCGTCCTTTGGACTACATGGATGAAAATAGCGTCTGCGTTCCATGATAGAGAAACCCCGTCTATTTCAATTGTCCTTCAGATAAGAGTAAAAGAAATTAATGCGATTGTCCCACGGTTTGTTTGAGAGCGAGCGACAGTCCCTCTTGGTGGAATTCTTCAAATAATAATATTGAGAGGAATGTTTTACATCTGGTTCTCTTTGTACTCAGATTTGTTTAATTTATTTTTTCGTTATTGTTTCTTTTTCCTCCCATTTTTTGAGGAATTTGTCGCAGAAATATTTGAGCGGAAGGTTCATAACAGACCTTTTGTGAACCCAGATTCCACTCAAATATATGGTGATAAAGGTCAAACGCAACGCAAAAAGAGTCTTCAGAATATACCCTCATGATATACAAGTTTTTCAAGAAAAGTTTAACAAAGAAAAAAGGGAGTAAAATTAATTCTTCAGTAAGTATTTCTTCGTATTAAATTAATTAAAATAAGAAATAAAATAGTACGGCAATTTCACGTATAATTGAACGGAAAAATTACAATCAAATCTTGTTGTGTTTTTATTTTTGTACACATTTTTCTTCGTGTCCATTATTTTCATTCAAAAACCCTTTGGTGCTTATCGATGTTTCGGAAGTAGATGCATTTGGACTACATTCTGCAGTTTGGAGCTATAAATTTCGGCTCATCTGAAACAAACACTTATGTGCATAGGAAAAATAATGGCACCTACGCCGTTTTTAAACCGAGCCAAAACTTATAGCTCCTAATTGCAAAATGTAACCCGTTTCATCCAGAAGCGATTTTACAAGTTGGCAACACTGTTTTTCCTCCATTTGAATCAATTATAAATATCGATTTTAGGTGAGGCAGGGTGCCTCACCAAGAATCGATTGTTTTACCTACATTTAAATGGAGGAAAAACAGTGCTGTCATGTTTCAAGAATCGCAACTAATTTCACCTACCACTACTCTATCGTGCTAAGGAAGAACGCCGTATGAACATTCGAGAACTGTCAAATTTCCTTCGATAAAATGTTTATTTTTGAAGCAAGTTATGCATATTTTTCCTTGAAATTTTCAGGAACTTTGGGTGAAATTGCGAACAAAATTATCTGAAAAATTGGAAGGGAAATATGCATGAGTTTACCACGAAATTCATGTTTTATCAAAGGATATTTGGCAACGCCTGAGAGCTCATACGGTTTTTTTCCTCAGCACGGCAGTACTACTGCACCGCATTCATGACGGCCTCCCCTTCTGACCCCTTAGCCCCCTATATAGAGCGTTAAGTATTTTATAAACGACCTCTTTTTCAGTGGGCGGTCTCATTTTCAAATTTTAAGAAACTTCCAATCGTTAAGGGTTGAAACCTGTTCGCCACGAAAACATAAAAAAGCTCGTTATAAATAACTTATCCGCGCGGACATGACGGGTGCCTTGTGAAAAATCCGAGTGAAATCATTGCAACGAGTGAAACGTAAAACCCAAACCGGGGCTTAAACTCCGACGCTGGGCTCGTAAACAGCCGTGCTTGGAAAAAACCCCGAATATGCTTCCAGACGCTGCCATATTTCCTTCAATAAAAGTGAAAATACACAGGAGAAATTATGAATATTTTTCTCCAGATTTTGCGGTCGATTTTGTTCATAATTTCATCTAAAAAATCTGACAATCTCTAGGTAAAATATGCACAACTTCACTTAAAAAATAATATTTTACCAAGAGGAGATTTGGCAGCGTCTATAGGCAGATGCGACGTTCCTTATGACGGCAATAAACAGCGGGTCATTATCATTTGTCGCGGTTAAATCGGAAGCGCGGGCCGACACGCGATGCTAATTGCGGGGCCGTTTTTAAAGGGCGCTAATGTGATGACGGAAGGAAATAAAAACATACGCGCTGCACCCTGTTATTAAAATATAATCCGCGGCATCGAGCAGCCTTCCTACAGCGTGATGGTGGGAAGGAGGGTCTACCAAGGGGGGGTTGGGGGGCAAAAATAAATCAAAACGAATAAGAGTCGTCCCTCGGTTTTGGTTTAATTCGCCCACGTTTTAATTAGCGATCGTGCGTTTCCTTAATTTGCGCCGGGGGACCTCCCCCCCCCCCCTCCTTGGTAGGAAAGTACTGTTGTATTATGGAAAAGCACCGTAAGCACATTCAAATGCGGACAAATTTCTCTGCTGAACATGTATATCGGAGGAAAGTTGCGTATATTTTTCCTTGAAATTTTTAGATGTTATGAATTAAATTGCGAGTGTTAATGGAGAATTTGCTTACAATTTTTTTATTGCTTCTTCTGAAAGTGCTTGAAGAGCTGATTTCACAGTACTTTTATAATTTTTTTCAGATACGGGAAATAGTATAGAAATAAATTTAAAAGTGAAGATTTGCACCGTGACGTCATCTGGCGGCATTTCCCATTGAAACACAAGTATTTTAGCAGATTAGATCACTTTATCATATCTTCTCCAATAATTGTTCAATCCAAGAGCCAAGGGTGTCCTCTTGTTCAGTTCACTCAGCAGTTTCCACTTAAATACGAAATTCATCAAATTTCAGACACCTGCAAATACTCCATTGTTTGAATAATCTTGTGATAAACTTATTGTGATAAACTTGTGATACTTTAGCCGGAAGGTTACGGGCTCCTTTTCTTATGCGGCCCTGTTTGGTATACATTGTGACTAAGGGAAGTTTGAGGAAGCTCTCAAAATATATAGCATTATAAAGAGAACATTTTTTGCTAACCCCGAGTAAAATCCGGCGGTATAATTTTCGAAAAGGGCATTTGGGAGGGATTATAATGATTTACCACTGCAGAAAATACAAAATACGAAGAAAGTATATTAGAAATTTTGTTGATTTTAAGAAATATTCGCAAGTATCTTAAATTTTGTCATAATAATTATAGGGATTTTCCTCGAGATTTTGTAATTTTTGCGATGGCAAATCATTGTAATCCGTTGTAATGATCCATTTTCAGAGTTAAGGGTACTGCTAGATTTGACTCGCACTTCGCGAAAAGAAAGTCCATTTTATGGTGCTATTCTGAGGGCTTCCTTAAACCTCATATCACCAGTGGCGCGTGGTGTGCTATGCGATATATCAATTGATCTGACATTTAACCAATGGAAAGGGATTGATAAACATAGTGTTCGCAGCGAACACCTTGATAATCGATTCTTCACCACAGCTTCAAATGGGGAAACATCGATAACCGATCATTCACACCTCCCCCCTTATCACAATGTAAATATGAGCGTTAAACTGATGAGTGGCTTTGAGGTATGATGGAGTCCTGAGAAGTGTTATCTCTGCCTAATCAATATCATCAGTTCTGAGCTATTGCACTTACGTCTTTTCGCATCCCTTGAAGAAGATTAGGTCGTGACTCGCGTCCAAAAAATGGTAAAAAAGCGAATCATTTCAAGAGTGGTGTATTTTTTGTGAATTTGAAAGTAAAAATGCATTCGTCGAGACTGGAGTTCATCAGACGAACGGAAAATAATCTCAAAAATTGAATATTCGATTTCGGCACGATTTTATCTCCGCCGTCCCGGTGCAAGGCAAACCGATGCGTCAGGATAAAATATAAATGATACTTTAGTCAATGTATGTATGTATCTTGCGCGGGGTTGCAAAATCGTGTCTCAAAATCAATGTGATGCACACCATAATTGATTATTTTCAAGCACGGTCCGGCAACCGGTCCCGCGAGGAAAATCAAATGCACTTTTTTGATTGGTCGAAGCAGAGCTGCCCGGGACGTCAGCGCCGATGCGATCCATTATCCATGGGATGTCTGCCTTTGTCGGGAAAAACCACGTGCGTCCGATTTGAAAACATATGTACATGCGCGGTTTATTGCGCTGACCGCGCCCGTCGAAAGAACATTAACGCGGAGCGTCCACTGACAACTGAGGCTTCAACCCCCCCCCCCCTTCCGGGGGGGGGTGGAGGGGGTGCTGAGGGCGGATGGATATGTTATTGTCAACCGCTCGCAATAATGCGCAAAATGAAGCTGATGAAAATGTCACAGCGGTAATTAATGGTATTTATTGAGGCTCGGCTTGCCAGATTGTTGTCAATTTTATGCTTATTTTACGCAACTAGTGCGCTACGTTACCTAACAAGCTTCCAAAGGATCAGAAAGTGAGAGAATTTAGTAAGATGCTCCATTTTGTAAGAAGGAACTACAATTGCTGGCTCGTCCATTAAAGCTCCTATCAGCAAGGGGAAACTTATGGTAAGTGCGAGGTTTTTAAAATGAGTCAGAAATTGTAGTTCCTCATTGCACAATGTAGTCCAAGTGGAAAATATGACAGGGCAAGATGCACGGCTCTAACAAACATTTTCCCTCATCATGGCGAGGCCTGAATGATTGAACTTTGATTTTTCTCCATTTGAAGCATTGGTAAATAATCGATTATTGAGGTGCTCGTTGCGAACACCCTGTTTATCGATCCTTTTCCATAGGTTTAAATGGCAGATCAATCGATACATCGCAAAAGACGCCGCGCCACTCTATCCTCATTTAAAGTTATACAGAACACGTTTAACGTATCGATGGCAAAATTGGACTACATTTTACAATTCGGAACTATAATTTCTGGCTCATTTGTAAAAACATTTATGTGCATAGGGAAACTAGTGGCACATACGCTATTCCCAGACGGAATCAGAAATTATAGTTCCGAATTGCAAAATGTAATCCGATTGCGGAACCACGTACCACTATTCAAAATTTTTGCTCACTTTATGGTTTTGAAGAGAAGCAAGCCAACTTAATGGCTTAACATTTTTAGGTCGAATATTCTACAGATGGAAAGAAAACAAGTTTTCCAGAATTGTCAACAATGCTCAATCCGATTTGCCGGCAACCACCTGTATTCATATTCATTTTTAACGAAAACTGCTCAACGGATTCTTTAATGGATTTTCTGACAGGACGCAAGCAACTTAAATTGGCTATCACATTTTTTCCTTGTAAAATATATACTACGGCGTAAAGAAGAAAAATCGGGGAAGTTTTCAAGAAATTACGGTATACTAGTTATCCAAAGAAAAAATTAAGTATTACAAGAAGTCTGCAACGTCGTAGACGGAGATACTGGTTTCGCACTTCAGCTATCGATCTCGAAAACTTCGAAAATTAACTCTTGGGGAGAAAACTATTGTCTGTAGTATACATAATAAAGAGTTCTCACGACCGGCTCTCGAAATGATTAAATTCATTGGATTCAAATACGAAGTTTCTTGATGAAAAATTTGAGCAACATTCTAATGCTCATACGGTTTTTCTCCTCGGGGCGACAGAAACGGACCTGGAACTCCGGAAGGCGTTTAGAGCTTCCCCGGTGGAAGCCGTGGTCAGCCGTAAAACGCTCTTTGAACTAGAGGGCGCGCTGCGCGGTGTAACTTATTGTTATTATGTCATATTTCACTCTTCCCCTTTTTCCGGGCGGAACGCGAGGGCCCAACTTCCAACTTTCCGTTGATGGACAAGCGTCGTTCCGGAACTAGGCCGGGAGGACTTTCGTTCTTTGATTGCGCCCCCCAACTTCTGGATGTCGTTCCCGAGTTATTTTCATGTAATCCGCGGGCAACCTTGCCAAGTTTGGATATTTCGTATGCGTTTAAATGGAGGAAAGTCCTGACTTCTTCGGCGCTAAGTGGCAACAATGTCCACAGGCACGGAAGATCCACGGCGCCACGTCCAACGCATTAGCGTTGCCAATTTGGGCCACTAAATAGAACGGGAAACGAAGAGTCGTGGAAATATTGTTTTCCCTTATAAAAATTTACTTTAAAACGAAATAGACAAATTGAAATCTTCAAAGGGAGGAATATCGATAAGGGCTGTTGTCTTGCCTACCTTGATTTTCACAACTCTACGATTCATTGCTCATTGAAGTTTTATATTCACTGAACGCTACATACTATGGTTATTTTTATTCTAATACTGGCCTAAACAGGAGTCTGAAAAATGCAAGTTTTATGAATCTCCGGTCGAATGCCGAAAAATCCTCATTTTTTGCCAAAAATGGTCTTTAAACCAATGTTAAGGTCAAAGTTAGACCTGGGAAGAGACCAGAAAAGACCAAACCCTGGTGCATTTCGTTAAATATAGACCTCCATTGCGCAAAACAACGCGCCTACTACGTAGAAAATAGCTTAGCGCTTCTCTAATGCGTTCGTATTAGAGCTTTCCCGCTTGTTTTTTGCTGATCCATCATCTGAAATCATCAAAAACAATTTTCTGACTTACACAACTGACCCATTGTGGCAATATCCGGCAAATATCGTCCTAAGTGGAACCGCGATGCGCAGGTTGTTTCACAGAGGATCTGGGGGTAAAAACTTTCGGAAACCACCGATTCGAATCAGTTTGTTCGTAAAAAAAGAAAGAAAAAGAAGAAAGAAACTAATTCCTGGATTCGCTTCTGAAGGCCGACTCGGCTAAATTTTAATGTAATGTCTGCTCTGAGGAAGTCGGATTTAAGACGGGATGAAGCGGTGGCGGCGACAGCTGTGTGTAGTTCAACCCTGCGGCTCCCCGGATCCAGAAACGTGTGCAGTTGTGCACGTGCAATATAATCACACTCTGTTATACCCGATCAATTTCCAGCAAACGATGCAGTTTATTTTGAAGAGGCGGAATAAGAGGTAGAAACAGACACGGCGTGTACAAAGTGCACAAAGCCGGATTTGAAATAGAGCCAAAAGAAGGCACCGAGACATACATATGAACGTATTTCTGTCAAACGGAACTATCTGCATTAAGACATGAGCCCTGAGACTCATAAGAATATGTGCATAACAGGGCTCACGTCATAATGCACATGGTTCCGTTTGATAGAAATACGTCCATATACGATACCTCGAAGAATGATCCGCGTGCAAATAGGGGATTCGTTCCCAAGTTGTATCCGAACCATCGGGACGCACCCTTGACATTCGCAAAAAAATCACGTATCTGCATTGCGACGTCTCAAAATCACCTTTTACTTATTGGATTATATAATTTTTTCCTTTTAAAAAAATGAGCGAATTTAAAATTCTCACAGAATATTATGGTTATGAGGAAGAGGAATTGGTAAAAATTCCCATAAATACATATGTTATCAGTTCGTCTTCGGTGAATTTACAAGTGACGAGAAGTATGCAACGTTGCAAATTGAGGTTCGTGTTTTTTCGACTTTTACCAATTCTGCCATGCTAAGGAAGAACGCCGCATGAACCTTCGAGCGTTGCCAATTTTCCTTTCATAAAATATGTATTTTTAAAAAAAGTCCATGCATATTTTTCCTCGAAATTTTCAGATATTTTAGGTTAAATTGCGTAAAAAATAGTCTGAAAATTGTCGAAAATAATGTGCGCAATTTTCCCAGTAAATCCGGTTTTTATCGGAGGAAACTTGGCAACGTCTGAAGGCTCATAGGGCGTTTTTACTTAGCACGGCAGAATTAATCAGTGACGTAGACAGAAATATTTCATGGTAAATGGAGCCTACTGCACCTCATGCTCCTTTTCGGCTAGGGCACTATAATTGGACTACATTTTACAATTAGGAACTCAAACGTCTGACTAATCTATAAAAACAGATATGTCTTTAGAGAAACTGATGGCACATACGTTGTTTTGAGACTTAGCCAAAAATTGCAATTCCATAATGCAAAATTAAGTCCCATCTGCTGAGCGCGAATTGAGAGTTTGAAGCGCATGTGTATCAACGATATTATGAAGCTTATTTCAGGCAGTTCACATTAAAGCAAATGCACTGAGAATTAAAGCTTGTCGGTAGGTTGGATTAAGAACAAACAGAAAGGTTTAACTGGACTACATTCTGGAATAGGAAACTACTATTTCTGACTTGTTTCTCGAGAAAACGTGTGTGTAGAAAACGTGTGTGTCCCTATGTGTTTTTAAGTGTGAGCATAAAATATTGGTTTCTAATTGCATTATAAAGTCCAAATGGGACTGTTTGCAGCAAGAGCAACCCCAACCTCCCCCCTCCCCCTGAAAATTTCAGAATTCAGAATTCAGAGATTAACACCGCTCCTGAGAAAAGTATTTCACGAGTATTTTCACGAAATCAGTAATTCAATTTTTGAAAATGGTAACGTAACATGTTAATGCTCAGGAACCTTCAGTTATTTGTGTTCTGGAATAGCATAACATTTCAAAAATTCAAGAAAACAATATTTGTATCATAATATTTATTAATCAAGAGGTTAAACCCTTTGGTTTACTGTTTGCGCTTGTCCCTCCTAGCAAACCTAGGAGTTGATCTGAGCCGACCGTTGAAAATATTTTATAACGCCTCTTTATTTGCTAAGTTTGATGATGAAAAAAGCCCGTTCCCTCCTATAAGAGGTGCCTACATCATTTTGCGTGAGATCATTATTTACCAATGATTGACGTTCTCTCGGAGAACATGGCCCGATTCCTTCAAATCTGAAAGCCCTTTCTTAGTCTGAGCTGAGCATTATCTACTCATTCTGGATTCAAAGCCAGTCCTCAGTTCTATTGTTTGAATTCAGTCTTTTCCGATGTCTAGAAGGCTGAATTAATGGACCTTAAAAAACTCCTAAATCCCCCGATGGCCCATCGAGACAATCAGATAGTGTCAATGAGGCCGAAATTAAACGAGGCGCGTCCAAATGAGTATTTTGAGAGCAGTGGCGTCGCGTGCTTTGCGATATATCGATTGATCTGCCATTTCAACCTATGTAGAAGGATCGATGGACAGGATGTTCGCAACGAACGCCTTGGTAATCGATTATTTACCACCGTTTCAAATGGGGAAATATCGATAATCGACTATTCACGCCTCAGCACTGTTTGAGAGTCAACGAGGACACCGCAACTAACTTTGCAACTTGAAACTAATCGTATTGGTGCTGTAGGAATCGACTGCCAGTAGTGAAATCTGCTTCGTGTATAACTAAAACGTCGTAGATTGTTTCTGTTTCCTCATTCCATTTGGTTCTTAGTACTAAAAGCATTACTTGGTGCCTCTATGTATTCCATTAAGCTCCAATCTTGACAGATTGAAGCTTGATTTTACATTTTCTTGATGAAATTTTTCTAAAAACCGAGCATTTAGAAACTTCACAACTCCAGTTTGGTTTGGCAGCCGGGTTTTTTGTGTGTTTTCTGTTAAAAAGCCTGCTTCGTCCCAAAAAGCTAAAAAGTTAATGTCTGACCTCTATAATTGACTTGATCCACTGTGCGCCATGAGTGCGAGTAGGACAGCCAATCGTTAGGATCCCAAATTACAAGCATGGTCAAAGTAGGCAGGACTTACTGTAAAGTCAGTCTAGACGAGTTCATGATTTTTACTACGTTGATGATACTCGTATATCCAGATGTTTTCAGCATCCCTGTTCGCAGAACGACGGTGGAGGATTCAAAAAATAATTTAAAATTCAATCCGAGCTTGATGTTCCACTTGCAATTCCTTTCCAGCGCAAAAATGTAACGTCAAACGGAATTGAGGTAAAACGTGGGCGAGTGCAATTTTGAGAGCGTCAAATTCACGAGAAGGGATGCTCTTCCGCTTACAGTACGTAAAAGGGTTTCGTAAGTCGGTTGCGCTGTCAAATCAAACTTTCCATCCTAGTTGGAACATGGTTCCGACACAAAAGATAAAATTACGTTTGAATAAATTTCATGAAAAAAGCAGGTTAATCCAGTTCAATTGGCTGGTTCTAATTCGGACGAAGAGGCATCTCGTAAAGCGGTGTTGTCAATTTTAATACGCATCTCGGACCGTTTTTCAGTGCATATTTCAATTGAGAAGAATGTAAAATCGAAAACAAGGTTGGAAATAAGAGCGAGTAATTGCAAAACTTCATTTTTTTAATTTAAAGAGAAATATTAAAACACAATAGTATTGCTAATCGTGTAATTCAATAGTAATTTTAAAGATGCCTGTAACCTTTATTAGACGTCCAGCGTACTGATTGTCGAACCTGATAGACAAAGCGATAGACAAAGCAGTCATAGGGAGTATAAAGCGATCCTGTTGGTCGAAATGGGTAGTTCCCATAGACTAAGGGAGAATTTGATGAACTAACTATTGGATTTCTCGAGGGTTGCCGTTAGTTTGTCTATTACCTACCTTCTTTGTCCATTGCAACCACCCGCTCCCACCAAAAGGATCTTCTCATATCTCTTTTGTCTTCTTTGTCTACAGTTTTGTCTATCAATTTCAACAAAAAGCCCGCTGGCCGGGTAAAATTTACCCGCTGCTTGGTAAAAAGCCGTGCCTCAGACGTTGTAGGGGACCGGTGCACACGAGCTTTAGATACAGGTTTACAAATATGACCTAAAAAAAGAATCTGACGTCAAAATGGGAAACAAGAAAAAATCTAATGTAAACACAGCGGGAGAGAGAAGAAACGTTTTTGGGCCTTATGTTTTAAATTTTCTCTCGAATCTGAGCGACACCTCATTGGCAGCCTAGAGCGGAGCATCGCGAGCCCACGCTCCGCGCCTTCAATTTTGCAGATGCAACACGGACATCCATCGAACACGAATAGTTGTATCTCTGCGCCGCGCGCCGTCATCAACGCACGCCCTTCCTTTGCTCTATTTCGGCCTTGAAGCAATAAAAATTTCAGAGGGAATGAGTTTGCAGGGAAGGAGTCTATATGGTACGTGTGGACTTCAAATCGCGGAAAATCAAAATCTTGGCTGATCCTAATTTCGAGATACCGCAATTTGAAACTGTCACAGTGAATGCAAGTTTTCTACTGATTTTGATCAGCTATTTTATTTATTTGCCCTTGGAATCTGTATTGATAGGTTTACGTTTTTGTTCTTCGTTCGATTTATTTCGATCAAATGCGTACCCTTTCTTTACATGCAGACTTCCTATCATACTCTTTTTTTTAACAGAACAATTCGCCTTCTACTGCGTCTTCAGCAATTGTTGTTACGAATATGTTTTGCGTGCTCATTATAGCTCAATACATACTCGACTCTCTGAAGGCTCTTTTTGTGCACATGTAGCGCAATCTGTCGAAGAAAAAACGAAGTAGAGATTGATCAATTAGTTCAATCTCACTTCTGTTGTTCTCCAACAGGGTGCTCTACTTTCGCACATTAAACGCCTTCAAAGAGTCGAGTATGTAATGAACCGAGATCGGCACGCACAACATATTGGTAACAACAATTGCTGCAGACGCAGCTGAAGGCGAATTGAAAACATCCTCGAAACAAAAAAATGTGGTGTCTAATAGTCGTGCTTCTGTGCTCCACTCGCATCGCCCAGAGCGGAAATTTTGAAACACTGCGTGTTTTGGTGGTTTCACCGTCTGTAATTCCCTCCTCTTTGAGACGAAGCAAACATTAAAAACACGGCGACTGAAGATCAAATCCGCGAGATGCTAAAACAGCCCGGAATGAAGTGTTGATTCGAGGGGCGGATAAAAAAAACTTTACATTCGCGGCCACTTTGTAGAGCAACCTGCCGTGGAAATTGAGATATGCGGCGAGGAAACTAGGTTTGCCGTATCAAGTGCCGCAATCAAGTGAAGCCTCGCTTCCTTTCATGTCCAAATTAGATTAACGCCTGTCTTCCCGTGGCAAAAACAATAACGCACCGAACGCTGCTACCAACTTTCGCCGAAAAAAGAGAGAGAAAAAATTACCCCCTCCCCTCGAGACCGGAGTAAATTTCCCATAATTTGGCTCCTTTGACGGAGAAAAACAAACCGAGGGAGGGAACGGAGAGGGGAAACGTAAAAAAAGAATCGAGAGGAAAACTGGGACATGCGGAGAGCGCCCACTCGAGATATTACGATACTCGAGCTCGAGAACATTTTTGATTAACTTTTCCGTTTTTTTCTCCTTTTTTGCGGCGGTGGTTGGCCATTGCTGCTGCAGGTGAGCTGTGTGTGACACCTACAATTAAATCGTTGCCCCTCGAATTTCGCCGGGGTTTTTTTCCTTGGTTTTTATTAAACGTTTAATTTATTCAAGACGCAGGAGGAATGGGGATAGATTTGTTGACAGTTTCGCCGGGGTGTCAAAAGCGCTTAACGGAATTCGGACGTGAGCCCTGGGCAGTATGGTGTTACATACGCGAGAAGTTCATCGCGAAATGATGGTTACGTTGTTACGAAGGAGCGATGCTTCCTTTTCTCGAGACGAAGGATGGAGAGTGCCGAGTTGAATGTTTGTTTTCCTTCTTTTGCTGAAATAATGGGGCTCTTTTTTCTGCAATAATGGAGCTCCTTCAGTTCTCTGAGACAGAGCGGAGAAGACGAAATTTTGCGGTGCAGGTAGACGGAACGACAGGATGGTGCGAGCGTTGAGACCATCGCATTTTTCTGTGAGTCTTCCGAAGGAACAAGACGCAAAAAAGACTCATCATATTCCTCCCGAAGGGACGAAACTATACTCCAAAATGAAAAATTGACACGAACGATTTAAGTTCACATGAGAATATGACTGTGCGATTTCTGCCCAAAATTTTGCTGCTTTTTGCGGACAATCATCAAAGAGAACTTTGTAAGATCTTCATTAAAAATGTGCTACATACTCATTAAATTGTCAATAATTATCACATTGCACGAGTTAATGCAAAAAACAGGTCCATAACGTGTAACAGCGTCATTACTGAGTACAATGACATCAAATTTGTGAGAATTCATTGAGAAATATCTGAAATTACGTCGGTTATCGATATCTGATACATCGCCCATTGACTCAATGTGTAAAGAGAGAGTCGTTCATTACAACGCCGTCTTCGTCATACACATCGAGTATCAATGAGCGATGTTCATAATGGTAGTTTCCGCTATAGATTTCCAATGGATCTTCACAATTTTGATTTCAATCCACTCTTTTGGTATCAATGCTGCTACACGTTATGGATCAGTTTATCGCATAAAATTGTACGTAACGATATTTGGACTACATTTTGCAATTAGGAAACACAATTTCAGGCTCATTCATATAGGCACCTATCTGCATATAAAAACGCATGGCTCACATCGATGATGAAACTGCAGATTGCGTATTTCGCTTTGCGGCGTTGCAGATTTCCCCTCATACTTTAATTTCGACATGGGAAACTACTGAACGTTATTTCTTGAAAAATTCAGTGATTGTTCTTCTTCTTATAAATAATATTCTGTTAAAACTTCAAGCCAGAAGTTGGCTCTGTCTCCTTGTAAAAATAAAATAGAAGCGTAACACCACAACCGAGATACGCAGTTCCGCAACTTCACGGTCAATATCAACGGCGTAAGTCCGCAATCACATATCTCTTTGCGGTGTCTAAAAATCTCCGCCTCTATGTTGTTTTTTAAAAGCAAAAAAGTCGACGTCATTCCTCGACGATTATGCAGAATTTTCTCCGCGCAGAGAAGAAAAATCATGGCAGTTTTAAAGAAATGCCGTTGAGTTGTTTTCCGTTTAAAAAATAAAGTATGACAGGGAGTCTGCGACGTGGCAAACCGAGTTATGTGATTGCCGACTTACACCGTCGATATGCTATTACAAGAGTGACGAAGTGTAAATCCTGATTGCAAAAAGTTCATTTATTGCTTTTCCAAGTCACAAACGGTGGAGCAGCGCGGCGTAGGGGCGAATCTTGTCCCCATATCACATAAAATAAACGTATTTCTACCAAACGGAAATATGTGCATTAAGACATGAGCCCTAAGACCCTAACTGGAAAAAAAACACATTGAATCTAGAGTCCAGACTCTTGAAAACATTGACAAGAAAAAATACTCTTGATTCAATCAGATTTAAGCTTAAATCAAAGGGAAATCCGCTCAAACTAAGAGGCTGGGTTCTTGACTTAAGCTTAAATCTGATGGAATCAAGAGTATTTTTCTTGTCGATGTTTTTAAGAGTCTGGACTCTAGATCCAATGTGTTTTTTTTCCAGTGCATAAACATATGTGCAAAACAGGGCTCATGTCATAATGCACGTAGTTCCGTTTGATAGTAATAAGTCCAAATGACCTTGAGGACGGTCTTTTAAACGGATAGAACGATCGGGTCGTTGCTAGGGTAATCCGAAATAGTGGATCCCAACGGATAGAACGATCGGGTCGTTGCTAGGGTAATCCGAAATAGTGGATCCCTGTCCGACGAGTCCGGTCCATTTAACAAAGTAAGCACTTCCGACGGGAGCTCAACCCTTTCCGGGCCGGGCGCCCGAATCTCCCGGCCCAGGCGCCCGGGCCCGTCCTCATCCTTGATGCGAAATCGGGATCCGGGCGGAAAGGTTGAAAAAGGTTGGACCGAGCTCCGCATGCAGAGTGACAGGAGGCGATCGCGCCGATGACGGGATTGAAGGAGACGGTTGAAAGGTCTCGTTGCCCCCCTCCCCCACCTCCACTCCCGGGGGGGGGGGGGGGGGGGGCGTCTTTCACTCGCCGGGAGAGGGTCGTAACTAATGCCCGCGCGGATGGACGCGATAAGAATGCGACCCGGGGACGGGTCATTTTTCACACGTGGGAATTTTTCAACGAGATTGCAAGGGAAGCAGTCTGAAAATTATTGACACGCTGTAACGAGGAAATTCGAATCGAGAGGGGTGGGGGAGGGGGTCCGCGCTCACACTGGGGTCGTAGGGGTCAGAATCGGAACGAATTTTGTTTGGGGGGTCATACGCTCGAGATTTCTCACGGTGTTCGTTCGAGCGGTGCAATTGTTTATCCTAGTAGCATTGGTTGTTGAAAGAGAGTTTAAATACTCGTTCATTCGAGTAGAAACCTTTCAAAAATTGGTATATTAGGTGTCAAAATTGAAAACATGTATTGTTCATTTCTGCGCAAAATTGCCATTTTGCGCTTTGGCAAGTTGTTCATCATTTTGTTTTGGAGAATTTCAACGAGCACTTTATTTTTCATAAAATCTTATTTTTCTGTGTTGCATATTTTGCGTTTTATTTTGTGCACAGCAATATAAGGGCTCTAAGGGATTTAACACAATTTTGATGCCGTTTTTTCCCATAATTTTCCCCCTAAATTTCACACGAATTGTACTTAATTTCAACAATTTTTTTAGGTTTTTAAAATCCAAAATTAATAATCAATGCTTCTAAGATAGTTTTTCATTGAGCTAGATACACAGATTTTTGCGACCTTAATTAAGGACTTGCAAGCGGTAATCAAAGACTTTTAGAATCTTTCAATGGCTTTCAAAAAATGTTCAAGTGGTGTCAAATCTTCAAGGTCTCAAAAGACTTCATTGGAATTGGAAGGTTTCTCTACTTATACCTCCTTTCTCGGCAACTTATAATTATGCAGAGAGGCAAATTGATCATGCACGGGTGACGCTTCTTACGCTGCACTTTGCAGTGAGAACCACTATTTCAGACTAATTTCAGAAAAATATTTATCCTTCACTTCCCATTGCAGATGATTGCTTTTATGGTTTTTTGCTTGACCAGATGTTGTGATTCCTCAGCGCAAAGTGTAATACAGTTGACATTTGAGAAGTCTTCGAATCAAAAAAAAAAAAAAAAATTTAACGTTTTGCACGGTCGTAAAATATTTAACCCAAAGATGCAAAGTTCAAGAGCTTAAAATACCGATTTTAAGATCAGCAGCAAAAATGGACAAAGTTCATTAGAGAGGAACCAACCCACATGAAGTTGAAACTAAGAAAAAGAGGTTCGAAGTTTCATTCCTGCATAAGGCTCAATGTAAAAAATAAACTTAAATCCCTCACTTCGGTTCCCTCACTCCCAAACTTTCAGTTTTTGGCAGAAGAAAATATACAGCCAGTGAGACTCGAAAACATTCTCAACTCAATTTTTTCGAAACTTTTAATTGGTTCCTTTCTGATAACCTCAGTCCAAATATCGTGAGAGAATCGAACGAGTTGTGAGGATGCAACTATTTTGACGCGAGGGCTGGTTTTGCGCCTACCGGAAATTATAAAGGCGAACTACCCTCTAATGACTAATGCCCTAAAATGGCACTAGATTAATTAAACCGGACGCCGATGATGCCAATTGGTAAAAATGATGATGATAATTCAAAGGGATCTCCGTTCCGTGAAGTTCCATCCCTGCGTGCGCTGAGCTGGAGTAATTTTCTTCACGAAGGGGCCGGAGAGGGGGACGCAGGGATAAAGGGTTGCACTTTGGAGTAACGTGAAGATTATTCAAGTTTGACCGGGAAAGAGCGTTTATCTTACTTTCCGTCTCACCTACCAGGGCGTATTCGATAAGAGTTCGATGTATCGGTCGGTACTTCGGTTCAAAACAATCGAACAGAACCTCAATAAAAATGTTAGGATTTAAGTTGGAAAAGCTGAAAATGAGAAAATTCCCGACAATTTCACTCTTCGTTGCCTTTTTGTACTCATAAAAATAAAAAATCTATCACAAATAACCTGTTCCCTCAGATTACTTAATTGACTTTTGAGGCATTGTTCACATGTTGAACCGAACGATATCGATTTACAATCTCACCTGTTTGATGTATCGAATACGATCCCTTACGCATTCTTACGAGGCTTTCTCCGTCATCACGCTTAGTGCGGACATTGTGCATTTGAACAGATCATTCTCGAAGAGACTTAAGCGCAAAAATTAAAATATGAGAAAAAGACAAACAATTTAAATCGACCCGTTCAAAATCTCCCAGCCTCAACATGTTACGGCATTTGATTGATTAATCTCGTTGTAACTCACTCTTAAGATTTAGAACGGGTCGAATAGTATGGCTTTGACTGTTTTTTCTTGCATTTTTATTTCTGGCGCTTGAGTCATTTTGAGGATGACTGATTCAATTGGACCGCAATTAGCAGAAAGGAACCAAGACACATTGGCTATTGGGAATTTAATTGGGCAATTTTGTTTTTTGCAAGAAAACGGTTGTGCGGAATTTAGTGCAAATTTCAGTAAATTTTCTGCATAGTACGAGGTATGAATTCCTTAAAATTTTTTAAGAAATCCGCACCATCTTTTAAAACATTCCGTTTGAAAGAATATAAAATCCCGCTTTTCCATTACTCCAGAGGGAATCACGCCCACTTTAACATAGTTTCTCATGCAGCTTTCTTGAGATAGTTCCGTTTGGCAGAAACACGTCCAATTGTTTGGTCATGATCCGACGAATCTGAGAGTTGATTTCCAAACGCAACTTTTCCTCTTATGGCAGGCAGCAGTGCGAGGACTTTAAAACATAACATCCCTGAATCTGTCCACTCGGGGAAAACAACATAAGCCCATTAAGCCCAGAGCTGATCTAGCTCTGCCCGTAACAATCGATACATGTATCTACAATCAAATTGGAGTTGCTACACAACAAACGTTTGGAATCGAATGACGGGGGCGCATAAAAGTTGCTTTACGACGATCGGGGGATAACGTCCGTCATCCATGCGTATCGGATCAATTAAACTCGGAGTATAGAGGCATCATTCGGGGGTTAATCCATGCTCTTGTTCGAACCGGTTCAGCCCCTCTCCAATCATTCGGCGCACGAAGGAACAAACTATTAAAAGAGATCGAACATAGTATTTTTTATAAGAATTACAAATTTTGTCGTTCATTTCGTCACGATTTAAATTCAAATGGGTATTTTTTTAAGGTTATTTTATGCATTGGAAAAAAAAACACATTGGATCTAGAGTTCAGACTCTTGAAAACATTGACAAGAAAAAATACTCTTGATTCAATCGGATTTTTCCTTGAATCAAAACGAAATCCGCTTTAATTGGGAGGCTTGGTTCTTGATTTAAGCTAGATTCTGATCGAATCAAGAGTACTTTTTCTTGTCGATGTTTTTAAGAGTCTGGACTCTAGATCCAATGTGTTTTCATTTCCAGTGGGGAATAACCAATTATACTATTTTTAACCGTCTCTGCCGCTCTCTTTTTGTGCCGCAGTGCCTTAATTTATTTTGCGAGGAAAGCCACGTACTCTTAAAGGATGAATGACATTCTTAAGATGTTGGAGCGCCTTCAATTTCGTATGATACTGTGCAACATTTCTGTTGCTAAATAGGTGCTTGAAGCGCCGTGACGCGCGGCCGGCCAGCGTGGAATGCGGATTGGCGCCTACAAACCTAACGGGATACTTCAAGCATTGCGCAGGGCGTGAAGTATCCCGTTAGGTTTGTGGGCGCCAAAGCGCGTGTTGCGCTGCTAAGACATCGCGGCGGCGCTCCACTCTGTGTCAGGTTCTAATATTTAAACTCATGGAGTCAGCGTTTTTAAACTCATGATTCTGAAGTGTTTGCACACTCTGCGTGGACTATTCTCCTTTAAATTTATGAGAAAAAAATATGGATTAAAGGAAAATATAATATGTGTGTTTTGTAAGTATTAAGGTGTTTCCGTGTCAAATTTAATGCTTTCCAAAGCACTTGAACTTTTCCTTTTTTACTTTGTGCTTTTACTGAGCTGCAGCGTGATGTACGCGCAACCAAACCCTCAAAATTGGACATTTACCAGCTTTCAAAATCTCCATAGTTTGTCCAACCACTCCCTACTGATTTGCTTCACAGTGCGGCGTTTCACGATAAGTAAGCAGCGCGCTTTAATTATCTCCATGGCGAGGGATCGACGATAATAAAACCCGAGGAAGAACCACGCATGTCCACCGGGAACCCGAGATGGATACGTGCTTTTCGCTTCGTTCGCATTTCTTTAGCACGGAGCCGCGTGAAAAACCGCCTAAGTGTATTAGGGATCGGTTGCTTGTTGCGCGGTTTTGGTCCCTGCTTTTCGAGGCTCGTCTCATCCGGGAGCCGCGCGCTCTCCTCATGATTACTTCATGCAGCAACGCGTGAAATATTCGTGTTTCCCGCATTCCGTCGTTCCGCTTGCTAAAGAACGTAACTAAATTTCAATGTTGCCGAATTTCTCTTTGCAACTTAATTGTTTACCACGGGACTCTTGGGGATTTCTAGCCACAAATTTCACCGATCTTTCTTCTGATCTCATGCAAACATTACCAAAAAAAACAGGACAAACATTTTGCAGATACATTCTTGTAAAAAATTGAATCTTTTGAATCGATGTTGCAACCTCGGATCGGAGTTAAGTTCTTTCATCCGGGAAAGGGCGATTCCTGGAGCGTTTATCGCGGGTGCCCCTATCGCATATTTTACGGGGAGCGTTTAACGCACTCCGATTGTCGCTTTGATTCTCCGATCGGTTGATTATCCTCAAAGGGCACTATCGTCGTCGTAGAGAATCGTTTGAATGATTAACAACCCCCAACCAACCC
This sequence comes from Bemisia tabaci, assembly GCF_918797505.1. Classification (NCBI taxonomy): domain Eukaryota; kingdom Metazoa; phylum Arthropoda; class Insecta; order Hemiptera; family Aleyrodidae; genus Bemisia; species Bemisia tabaci. Next base: position 53,085,781 of record NC_092797.1, read on the forward strand.
TCCTCTCTCCACAAAAACCTATTTCATGGGCCCGTCCACGGAAAAATAGAACCAGAAACAAAAAGAGACCCTCCATTTGTTCCTTGGCAATGGTGGGAACTTTTCGTGCTCCGTTTGGCAAACAAACTGGAGTTTGGTAAACTTGTCTGGCTCATGACGTCACTCGAAGCTCATCACTCATCTCGTGAGTATGCCAACAGCCAAAAAAAGGGTGATGATTGTTGCTCCCTTCCTTATGATTGTTCATACGGAAGTGTTGCATCATCTCGGAGAGTAAAAATTTCCTTTTGTCGCCAAGAAACCAGTGGGGAAAAAAAACACGAAGACACATCCAACATGAATATGCTGGAAAAGCGTGTCGAACAACTGAAATGTTGAAGAGTTTAAGAAAAGTGTTCTTCAGGGTTTGCCCTGAGAAATCGATTCGTTTTTAGGTGAATGACCATTGGGGCTTGACAGTATAATGACATAAACACGAAAAAACGGATCCGACAGAAAAATAATTTGGACCACCCATTGAATCGCATTAGTTTATTGGTGTACTGTACTGTGGTACATCCAAGTGATTTCAAAACTCGAGCCCTACTGGAACGTTTAAGGGGAAAAAAATAATAAAAAGTGAGTTACCAATACCAGAGCACAAACAAGTGCTCTGCGAAAAATGCGCAACAATAAACCTATGGAAATAAACATAATATATATAGCAATAATAATAGGAACGGAGATTTTAAAATACCGGAAGCAGGATAAGTATTTTTGCAATTTTGACGTCAATATAACATGATGCGTAAAGTCGCGTTTTGTATTGTGGTCCATAAGACGTTACATGTCTGAGGAAACGTGACGTTGAAAAGTCGTCAGAAATTTTCCTGTGACCCCCGAGTCAATTTCTTCTTTGCCGATGACTTTTCCCGGTTTTGCGTGACTGCGGCCAGCCTGAAAATGACATTCGGAGAATGACGTTGTCATTTCGAGTGTAATCCCGAAATGACAGGGAAGCTACCAAGTGGGAGCCCTTGGCGCGCCGTTTCATATGTTTCATGCGCGATCAAAAACGATTGTTACGACATCGTTCCGCTTTATTGTTTCGCTTGACATGGTCCATGGTCGCGTATGTCCGACGTCTGACCCACGGACAGTTCAAATTTATTTCGTCGGGTGGCGCGAGGCCATCGGGTCAAACAGACCCACGAGTATTGATCCCATGGATTTTATCTTCATTTCGAAAAACTCGGACTTCATCAACGCGGAAAATGGAGCGCTCGCTTTGTCCGCTCAATCGAAAACCTAGAACCTATTGCAAACTTCAGCTAGAGCAAAGAGAAAAATTGTTAGTTGCATAAAATGAGTCATGAGTCAGGAATGGTCATGAGTCAGAAACGGTCATGAGTCATTATTAGGCAAATCCAAAAGGACGTAAATTTAGTTTGCGATAAACCCTGTCGTCCATATAATTCGATGCTTTCCCGAGGTCATGTCCAAGAGTAATTACGCAGAATGGTCAACCAAACGACGAATACATTGTCTCTAGATGTAAAAGGCACTCCGAATCTCAATAATTTTTGAAGTGGGAGACTTAAAAAACGCATATTCCTTGCGCAGATTGTGAAATTAAGAGTGTATTTCAGGTTTTGCCGAAGCGCGTTAAATGGATTGCATTTTGCAAAAAGGAACCACTAGCATTGCAATGATGAAAAGATTGTGCAACTTCGTCCTTTGCAATAAAGTTGCGGAAATCGTGAAAAACTATGAAATTTCGATGGTAATTTTTGTCTTAAATTCACAGTTTTTAGCGAGTAAAATAGAAACTATTAATGGATAATCGGGTTTTTCCTCCGAGACAAAAGAAGTGGCACAATCTTCGCAACATTGCAATGCTAGTGGTTCCTTTTTGCAAAATGCAATCTAAATATTATACACCAAAAAATATGTTAAAATATGTTATTAGTGGGGAAAAAACTGCAAGCGGGTCTTAAGATTTTGTCGTTGACAAAGCATTTTTTTAAAGGTTTGCTAAGCAGCTTTTTGAATACGAGAATTGTTGCTTAAATACTCATTATGGTAACGGTTCTTGATGCACAGAACCTTTGAATGATATGAAGATACATTACAAATGTGCGAGCCTTGCCACAATACGAAATCATTGAGGCCACAGGGTTCGAGCATTGAGGGGCGCGCAGGGGCCTTTAATGATGTGGTTATTTAAAGCAGACAGCGAGGCTGGAATGATCGAGTATCGATATTTTCCTATTTGAACCTATGGTGAAGAATCGATTATTAAGGTGTTCGTCGTGAACACCCTATTTGTCGATCCTTTTCCATAGGTTCAATAATGACAGATCAATCGATATATCGCATAGCACGCCACGCCACTAATTCAAAAGGCCTCTCCAGCTTTGAGCTGAAATGATGCACAATTTGCCCTGGGGGAATAATCACGGCTGTTCCGACCGTAAAACCATACCAAGACCTGAAAGCAGAAGATCCAGAGGTGGTCACTCGGGGTAATTTATCTTCGTAATAGCGGCTGAGGGAGCTTTCACCGGTTCCCCGAAATTAGACGTTGCATTCATTGAAGAGTCTCTTGCTTTACGATTCGGTATAATCGTCTTCGTAGGCCCTTCTACAAAACTACAGCTGCGTTTTCGTTGGATAAATGGTCAACAAAGTTGATGTTTGATCTCAAAAATTATTTCAATCTTTCATCATTTCTTTACGGCTTCTCGTTTTCTAGCTATCGGTGAGTTTAGCGATGTACGGCAACCACGAATAACAACAGATAGAGAATGATGAGAGGGCATAATAACCGCACTATTGCTTATGCGACTAACTCATTCGATTTAAATTTTTGAAACGTATTGTGAAAAATTCTCCTGCCGATTATGGCGTGACAAGAATTCTTGTTGAATCAACCGGGCACCTTTTCAAAGGCAACAAAAATATCTTTGAAATACCGGTTTACTCTTTGTAAAAAGTACATTTCCTGTTTTTCCAACGACGGATACCTGTTCATCCAAGAGGCAATTTTTCTGAGTCTGATTAACGCAATTTCTGGGCGATTTTATTAGCAAAAATTCAAATTATTTGGCCGAGTGTCTCGCGTAAAGCAACCCTATATTCACCTGCTTCCTATGATCTGCGTTCGATCTTCGAAAAAATAGGGAACTTTGGCAACGGTGCCTGTGAGATTACGAGAGGAGGCCTGGAGGATTTTTGGACGTAAATATGCGCGGGGAATAATAATCTTGAATCCGTGACCACTCCGCGAGACTTCAGCCTAGAGCTTTGCCCCCCGCTTTTTAGGAATGTAGGTCGGCCTTAAGCAGGGGCGTACCTTCACCCAAATTTTGGAGAGGGGAGAGTTTTCGGGGAATATGAAGAGGGGAGACGAAAAACTTCATCAAATATAAATAAAAAAAGAAGAGAGCTTTATCAAAATTGTCTATAAAGCAAATTTACGTTGGGAAGGTGAGGGGTTAGGCGCAAATCAATTCCTCTTTTGCCTTCCCCAAATGATGCCGTGGCCTCAGATGACGTCATTTGAATAGCATTTAGCAGAATCGATTAAACACACGTTTTGAAATGATGCATGTTTGCATTGGGTAATCGATAACAGATACATCATTTCTGAGGCACTAAAAAAAAATCGTTGATCAGTCTGCTGCCTTTAAGTTTGATGGAAAGTTTCGCGAGATATGTAAAGTTAATTTGGTCAGCTTCACCTGACCAAATCTGTTTTTGAATTTTTGAGCGAAAGTGGTCTTGAGAGAGAATTGGTTTAGTTTAAGAGCTTCATGGATGATTCTGGCGTTCAAAGAAAGAAAGTAAATGTATTAATTAAAATTTTGAGTATATTTGATCATACTTTCATACATATTTATGCGGCTTATAATAAAGAACATTTCAGAGTGCCTTCATGATTAGTGCGTGACCAGGAAGGAGGGACCTGACACTAGGCGACGTCGCGGTCACACGGAAATTTTGCAAAGCGCCGATTCGTAAAAATTCATTCGATAGTTTTGGTCTAAACAGCGACAAAACAAATCAAATAATTTAAAAGAGGTCCAGTAAAGCGTGATGTAACTTTGGGGGGATGTGCAAACCTACGTGACGATTGGATGCCGAGCGGGCAGAGAGTCTCAAATATTTTAAATTACTGCGTGGTATTTCCTACAGAGTGATCCAAAAGTCCCGCAACACTTCTATAACCCCTTTTCAAGTTGAAACCTTCAAAATTTTGGGGGTTCCAATGGTCGTTTCTTTTAACCTCGGAGCACTCATAAAATTTCAAGTCTCCATCTCAATGGAGAAATTTTGTAGATTTTATCTTTAAAATGAGACTTCTAGGAAAACTGATTACGAGGATACCCTTGGTTTTTAAATTGAACAATTATCAGAGAAGATATGACAAAATAACCTAATTTGCTAAAGTACATGTGTTTAAATGGAAAATGCCAGATGACGTCATAAGGCGGCACATTTTCTCACTTTTGAATCAATTTTTCTCCAATTTTCCATGTCTGAAAAAAATTATGAAAAATGCCGCGAACTCAGCTCATACGGCACTCTCAGATGAAGCAATAAAATTTTTGAGTGCAAAGTCTCATTCGTTCAAAAATCACAGGGATGACTCCTGAAAATGGTGAGGCGGAAGTTATGGATCACCCTATATGAGCGGCAACTAACGCAGGATTTACCTCTGGTCCATTCCATTTTAGGGAATATTCCCGAGGAGGGAGGAACGAAGGGTGCCGAAAAATTAACCTCATCCAATAACACCCGATGTTGCAGAAGTAATTGCATAATCGAATATGATGTCGCTCATTTAACACGCTCAACAGACGAGGGCGGTGTTGCGGGCGTTGATGGGGTTAATGGTCGTTCATAATTACATCGAGGAAAGAGATGATTTCACAATTGCCTCCTGATGGGACAAAAAAGCTCACAAAGTGGTACAAAGTATCGGAGCTTTTTATGAATATCAGGAGAGGCGTAAACGTCACCACATGCGGTATTAATAGGTGTAAAATATCCACTCGGATTACTTACTCGTGGCTGACGCTTAAATTGAGGAGAACGTATGCCAGCAGTGTTTAAAATATACGTCAAAGAAAGGTACCTGAAACAAAAAAAGAAACTCTTTAAGCTAAAAATTTAGAAACATTTTTACGGGGGGTTGAGGCTAAGGGATTAAAATAATTTGTCACAGCACAAGTATACAAGTACAAAAATATAGAAAATTGGGCGATTTTGAAAAAAATAAGATAGCTATTTTGGTGCATGTTAAAGGAAAACACCGTATGAGGCTTTAAACGTTGCCAAACAACGTTCCGTCACTCATTTTGGTGAAATTCCCTGACAAGTGAACACATGCCAGATTTTTAAAAATACATGGTTGGAAATGTTTTTCGGGCAAAATTTGTTGTTCAAAACGCCAAACACACTCGAGAAAGCAAAATAAGGTGACTAAACGATTTTTCCCTGGCCTTTCCGTCAAACTCCCTGACATTCCTGACTTTTAAAAAGTCAGTTTTTACAATTCCCTGACATTTCCCGGCATTCCCTGACTGTGGCAACCCTGTTCGAAACGTCAAACCCATTCTACATAGAAAAAAATAAGGGTGCTCATTAATTTTTCCCTAAAATTTTTGCCATTTTCCCAGACAATTCCAGTTTTCCCCTGACTTTATAAAATTTCTTTGACATTCCCGGTTTTTCAGCTATTCCCTGACTGCGGCAACCCTATATGGGCCCTCTAAGAAATGATGGTGCACGTCTGAAGATATTCGATCCAATAAGCGTCGAAACCTGACAGATGCGCACTCTAACAGACTTCAGGGTCCAATTCAGGGTAAATGGACTCGTCGGGCCTTAACAAGGGCAGCGGCTCGGATTGTTCATGGAGAAAAAAACTCCGTGCGTGGGACCCGAAGCTGAGGTCATATGGATCTCTTAAGTTTTCGGATCACGTGTCTAAAAACTTGAGGTCCAGCTGCCGAAGTTCGGGTCAGACATCTGAAGTACTTCGATACATATCGAAGGGTTCGGGTCACACATCTGAAGTACTCCGGTACATACCGAGGTGCCTCGATGTCTGACCCGAACTTCCAGCTCGACCTCAAGTTTTCGGATGCGTGATCAGAAAACTTCAGAGATCCATACGACCTCAACTTCGGGTCCCACGCACGAAGTTTTTTTCTCCGTGTTGAATCTATATCGAACGATCTTGATCAATAGAAAGCATTACTACACAAATAAAAAAACCTCGTGCATGGGGCCCGAAGTTTAGGTCATACGAATCTCTGAAGTTTTCGGATTGAGCATCTGAACACTTTAGGTCTAGCTGTCGAGGTTCGGATCACACATCTGAAACTTCAGTTCTAACATCTGAAGTACTTCAGATGTGAGAACCGAAGTTCTTCGAATGTGAGAACCGAAGTTTTTCGGATGTGAAAACCGAAGTACTTCAGATGTAAGAACTGCAGTTTCAGATGTGTGATCCAAACCTCAGCAGCTGGACCTAAAGTGTTCAGATGCTCAATCCGAAAACTTCAGAGATTCATATCACCTAAACTTCGGGTCCCACGCACGAAGTTTTTTTCTCCGTGTAAGATAGGGATTTATCGATTATAAACATTCGATAACGATTCAACAATCATCGACCTTCGGATTCTTTTAATCAGCCTGGCGACATTTGAGCGGGATCCCTCGGCCGCGAATAATTGCTCGATTAAAATTTTGCGACTTTTAAAGGCCGTAAAATAAAGGGCCACTCGCATAAAAACGTAACGAGGTGGGCCAGAGCGGGGCATTTTATGGCCCTTCCTCAAATTAAACAGTTATCGGATATGGGAGCGTCATTGGTCGCCGTTTAACGGCCGCGCGCGTGGTCACCGACGCCCGGCTTATAAAAATGGTAAATAAACGGCCCCTCCACCCCCCCCCCCCCGGGCCCCCTCGGGCAGTCCAAGCGAGAGGAGGCTCGAGTTTATGGCTCCTATCATAACCGGCTGTTCTACTGACCTTTGCTCGATTGGAATCCTTACCCCGAAATGTTAACGAGGAAACTGGAATCATATCTTATTTATTACTTTTGTGTAAGTGACAAGATTTGTGAAAAGAGGCCAATCAAAATTTAGCTGTTGGTACCACCGTGCAGGGGAAGATAATTTGCATATATCGAAGAATGTTTGGATTGCATTTTGCAAAAAGGAACCACTAGCATTGCAGTGATGCTAAGATTGTGCAACTTCATCCTTCGCAATAAAATTGCGGAAATTGTGAAAAACTATGAAATTTAGATGGTAATTTTTGTCTTAAATTTACAGTTTTTAGCGAGTAAAATAGAGACTATTAAGGGATAATCGGGGTTTTCCTCCAAGACAAAAGAAATTGCACAATCTTAGCGACATTGCAATGCTAGTGGTTCCTTTTTGCAAAATGCAATCCATTTGATCCTGAATGAGTAAAAATTGAAGGAGATATGGACGTGTTTCTGTCAAACGGAACTAAGCGCCAATTTGAGTTCCTTTTGAGGATTTTAGAATTCCGGATAGCGCGTTCTGTCAAACGGAACTAACACGGGGAGTCTACGAAGTTACATCCTGGGATTAGGTTCATTTTGCTTGTACATGAAGAAGAGACAAATCTAAGGTTGGCGTATTTTTTTTTAGCCGCCACCTCCCTCACTCAAAACTTTTGAGTGAGGCAAAACTTCCAAGAAAATTGTTTTCCCATATTTTCATTATTCCAAATTCACTCAATGTCCGAGTGATCCCGATACGTTCAATCTGCCACAAGCGACTAATGCGGAATCCAAGCCACTCACTTTGCCTACCCGAGTTTTCGAAGGCAATGTTTCGTTTGCCTACCCGAGTTTTCGAAGGCGAAATCTTGACGGAGCAGAGGGGCCCCCGGCTGAGGAAAAGAGGAAGATTGGAGCGGCGGACGCGGAAAACGGAGAAAATTCATGCCCGGGATTCCGAGGTCGTAAATGATTGATCAAGGTCGAAATAATTCACCGACGCGCTCCAGGCTCGGGTAGGGGCAGCCTCCCTTCGACGGAGCCCCGGACCCGGCCAAGGGTTCATCCGTCCCTCTTGCGTCCTGCGAGCTCAGTCAAAGCGCCGTGTGAGCCTTCACACGTTGCCAAATCTCCTTCGCCGATCACACATTTCCCGGGTAATTCAGAAATATTTGTCTTCCGATTTTTCAGAGAATTACGTTCTTAATTTACTCTAGAGTGTCTGAAGATTTCGAAGAAAAATATTCACAACTTTTTTCAAAAATAATGATTTTCTGCGACACCATTTGGCAACATTGGAATGTTCATACATGGTTTTTCCTCGGGGCGGCTGCGTTGGTCACCGCTCGGAGCGGGAGCCGTTGCTCATCCATAATTTACACTCGATACTTGGCGAGTCCTTGACATTTCCACGTCGGCATATGACGACTGTCTCCATAATTTAGCCGCGGCGTTAGCGGTACACTCTGATCCCGATTCCGTCGAGTAACGCAGGGCACCGTGCGCATGGAGAAAGGAGAAAAGATAGAATTTATTCATATTTGACCCACGCAGGAAAAGGGGCCTTTGTCCGCGGAGGCACAATTTCCTTTGGGCGATCTCATCGTTTCCCGGACAAAAGAACGTAACTGCATAACTTACAACACTGAAAAGTTTTCAGACGCAAATTCCTTATTTCCCAGGCGAAAAGACTTAAAAATATTCGGGCCGCGTTCAGCAGAAAGGAACCGCGACGGCCAGGAAAATTCGAGCCCCTTCAATTTAGGCGTATGCAACACGGACGTCCATTGAGTACGAATAGTTGTATCCGGAGTATGAATAGTTGTATGCATCTGGAGTTGAAGGCGCTTGTGTTTGTTACACCTACCGGCTTAACTGTGCGTAGGCGTTTCTTCCTTGTAGTTTCGGAACTAGGTTAAATGGACTACGTTTAGCAGAGAGGAACCAAGCCACATCAGCTATTGCCAAATTTAACTGGGCAATTTAATCTTTTCGGAGAGAACGTTTGTGCGGATTTCTCTGGTAATTTTAAGGAATTTCCTTTGAACTATTCAGATAATTCACTGAAATTTGCACGAAAATCCGCACAACTGTTTTCGTGTAAAAAATTAAAATGCCCAGTTACAGTCGGCAGTGGCTAATGTGGCTTAGTTCTTTTCCGCTTAGCGCTGTCCATTTAAGGATTGCTAAATTTCCATTCGTAAATTGAAATTTTATTAGGAGGCTGTTTGTTGAACCAAATTAAATTTCACCGATTCTTCTTCCGATTATTGGCAAAATCAGTGGAAAGTATACAAAATAATATACGCAATCGTACTCTTGTAAACATTTTTAAGTCGAAGTGACAAAGGAATGAGATAACGCCTCTTCTGGAAAACAGTGGTTTTTTTCCAGGTTTGGTCGAAGAAGCGGCTCAAGACTTTAACCGTAAACTTCCTAAAGTGCCCCAACAATAAATATCGAGCGGTTTACATTTTGGTGTCATGTGACGAGGAAGGATGTAAAGTTTCACTGTGACTCAGCAATAATGTGAGCAGCGTGCTGATAATCTGAAGTGATAGACTAAGACATAAACAAAGAAGACGAAAGGAAAATGGAGCGATTCTATTGGGTGAAACGGATAGTTCTTGTAGACTAAGGGTGGAAGATGGACTGACTGGGCGGCAACGTTCGTCCCTCCTTTGCTACTTACTCTTTTGCCGAAAGCAACTACCCACTTACACCAATTACATCGCTCCATTTTTCCTTTGTCTATCGATCCCCCCCCCCCTTTTTTTACTTTCTTTTGTCAGTCAGCTCGCAAAAAAGCGCAGAAAGGGCAGAAAAATAGATGGGAGTTTTGAAAGTTTCCCTTTTCCGCGCGGACTCTTTGAGAACTGGCAGAACGTTACCCTTCTGACGTAAAGGCGTATCTTTATATTCAGATGAGCCTTGCTTTAAATATAAATCCATGCTTTTAGGGGCTCATACGGCAATCGAGATAGGCTCAATTTGACGGGAGCGACGAGAAGTGCCGAAGCCAGACTTGCTTCAGGGCACATTCATAGGTACAGAAATGACCATCAGAACCGAGGGCAGCCCATGCGGTTCAGCTCGGAAATCGTAAAAAAAAGAACATTTAATGACAAAGACCTCATCAAAGGTGCTCGGCTGAAGGGTTCAACTCGGGCTCTATAAAGAGGGATGAAAAAAAAAGAGGTGGAAAAGAGAAAAAAAAACTTCCTACGGCGCAATTTACTCATACCTTCAGCAAAGTTGCCGATGGTAAAAAAAAAAAGTTCAAATCGTCTGGGTGTGCTTAAAAACGCAAATTTTTGAGTTGAAAAATAACTCAATGAAATCAGGAATGCCTAATGACATATCTTCAACTTCCGGCCAAAGTATCACAGGCGTCATGCGTCATTTAAAAATTTCCGCTCCCATTTTATTTTTTTTACCGAGATATTGTTGAACGAAGCTGTCCGTAAATTTCACTGAATTTTCTTTGTGCTGCTGATAAAATTCAGTATAATTTTCAAACAGTTTCAATCAATAATTTCTCTAAAAAAATAAAATGACGGCGGAAATGTCGAAACGTAGTACGGCGCTTGTGATCCTTTGGCCGGAAAGTGACGATATCATCCAATCCAGGGGGCTACCGAGTTTTTTCAATTCAGTTGCTGTAGGTTGTTTTGTTGCGAGCACAGAACTTCGGTCATCAGCAAAGAGTACTCTATACTTAAAATGGAAACATTCTGTAACAACATGGGGGAAAAGCTTTGTGCTCAGTGCTCATTGTCAGCTATCATCAATTTTGTTTTTTTTGCATAGGTGATACTGATAGGCATTCGAAAAACAAAATAAAAAATAGAATATATATTTATATTTGTTGTTGTTGATAAAATAGAGATTCTAGAGTCATTAGAAAAGAACGATAGTTCTTTTACGTCAAGTTACGCAACCATCCCTCGTAGAAACATTTTTTGCTCTTTTGTTCCCCCATATTTTAGTTTACAAATTTCTAGGATCTCAGCATCAGTGCAAATTTCGTCTTTTTACGGAGCAGGAATACAGAGTAATTAATATACTCAAACCTTTCATCGCTACAATTCCTTATCTAGTACCCTTCTTGTATCACTTATATAACAACGTTTATTCTCTCTCTTGTTTCTCCATATTTCAATTTTCGGAATTCTGGTACTTTAGTATCAGTTTTCCTTTTTTTTACGTGACGCGAATACGGAGTAATTAACCTACTTGTACCTTTGCTCAACGGTCCGATTGCCACTCATCTCCACTCAAAAGACATTACTTTCGCAGCTTAGTTTATTCGGAAAATAAACTTCGATGAAAACGTCGCACGAACTTTTAACTCCGAATGCGACCCGACAACTTCGACGGCGGGGGCACACGCCTACTTTTCCTCTTACTTTATCCTTCCTTTTTTTCAAAATTAAATGGGACATGGTGGTTGAGCGAGACCGAGGGACGGGCGGAAGAGAAGGGGGGGGGGAGATCCGCGCCTTCGGTCTCGGTGAATGCTTTATGCACCACATTTAACGAAATAATAAAAAGGCGAGCCGGGAAAATATTTGCGTTTCAAATGGGCAGATTAAGGGCGGACACCCGCGGCAGTAAAGTGCAGGATTTTTAAAGAGGGGAGGCAGAAATAAGACAAACCTCGCGTCGGGGGAGGCGGAGAGATACGGGCGCGGGGGAGGGGGTTGAGGACCGACCGTAAATTGGGAATCGTCGCTGGTAATTTATTGGGGCGAAGCACGCCTCTTTCGAGCCGGAGACTTGGTCGAGTAAACGCGTGACTCGATACCCGCGTGAGCCCCCGGAAGCGCGGGGTTAAGTGGACGCTGAGGTTCATCTTCGGAGAATCGGTTACGTTTTTTGGTGAGTGGGGCGTCGACTCTTCATTCCGGAGCTGGGCTTTCCGCCAGATTACCGCGGATATTAAATAATTTGCATGGCCGGATCAACCAGCGGGGGGTATCAACGATATCTAACTGGGCTTTGGTGATACTCGAGGGAAAAACTCTGAAATTCGACCTCTACAAAAACGCATAATTGAATCAGTGAGAACGGAAACGCACCAACTCGAAAAAATGAAAATAATCAAGACACACACAGAACTGCATACTAGATGAAGAATATGCCAGAATATTAGTCTAAGAAAAAGAGTTTTGGTGCCGAAAAGCAAGTATTTAAGGCAACTTTAAATATCCAAGTTGGCACAGATATGGTAACTTCAAGGACCTTTATCAAAATTGTCTGTCCTCAGTGAGAAGACAGCATTTTCGAGGTACCGAGTTGGTGTGTTTTCGTTCTCACTGATTCAATTATTGTTAGTGATAAATGTGACCGATCGTGGGAAAACGCCCCGCAGTCCACGAAACTCAAAATTGAGTTATTGACGCCGGATTATGGAGACGTGTTCTGCCAGAATTACGGAACAAAAAATGTTAAAAGAATGTCGCACTACACTGGAATAGGTCCGTTCCGTTGCGCTGGTCACAGAATCGTGTTCGGGTGTTTGATTCTTGGAGATTAGCTAGAAATAATAAGATCCGTCCAAACAGCAACTCTCTATGGACGCGCGCTTTTTGCCTATTGAATAAACTGAAGGAAAACTAGATTTCGAATGAAAACGTGGCAGAGTTAGGTCAGAATCTTCAGATCAATTATACCAACGTGTGTGTAAGAACGCTTTTTGCCTATACGAATTGAAAGTCAGCCCTTTTTCGCGTGAGAATGCGGCGTAGATAGGTTATTAGAACCTAAGGATTTCACAAAGTCTCGCATGGGAACAATTTTTGTAAATCAGACAAACTAAGAGATAAACCTATACTTTCCTTCTGACTCGGGATCTCCTGGAAAATTTTTGAGAAACTCCTAAACTATGTGCATTTTTGGCATTTAAATGCCCATCTTCAAGATTAAAGGAAAATACAGACACATCATTACTCTCATAATAATGTACGCGGTACCCAAGTTTGCACTGAAGAGGTACTCCTCCTCGAATATAAATGTGATGTTAGGTCAGAAGCTAGAGATGCAACTATATCAACTCCTAGGAGCGCATTTTGCCTATCCGGCGAATTGAAGGTAAACCCGAGTCTGTTCTGCCGTGTACAAATGTGATGTTAGGGCAGAACCTAGAGATGCAACTATATCAACTCCAAGGAGCGCATTTTGCCTATCCGGCAAATTGAAGGTAACCTCGAGTCTGTTCTGCCGTGATACCAAAGAGAGCGATAAGTGCATAAATGAAATTTTGAGGAAACGAGCTCAGAAGCGTTTGACCGGAAAATTTTGTTTGAAATAAGCCTCTGTTCCTTGTCAAATCGCCACTAATCATCCAAAAGACCCCTAGAAATTGTTTATTGGATGATTATAAATCGACCGACTTTGGTTCAATTACATAAAAACGGCATTATTCATTTTCATGTTAGGCTAGTATTAGGCCAGACAGCCGTAGGTGCTATCTTCTGTATGCTTTCGCGGTTGCGCGTTTTGGACAAACAACGAACACATTTTCAGGTGAGAAATTGGCAGAAGAGGGCGGCACTTTACTTGAAAGCACTGATTTCAGTGGCTCTCTGGAGAAATAATGTTACTTACTGCTGTTTTTTCTGGAATTACATCATTTCTTCCGCACTCGCGGCTTCCTTATGTGTCTCGTATTTATACAATTAAGATTAATTTTGCAGTAATTTCAGTGATTTCATCCGAAAGAGATTAGACGAATTTTGAAGGAAACTCGATTTCGAAAATTTGACACTTATGGCTGTTTTGTGCCTGAAAGTTTCGGGCACAAAACAGCTAAAAATGACGTAGTTTCAGGCTGAAACTACGTCATTTTTAGCGCACTTATGGCTTTCTTATATGCCTTGTTTTCATACAATTAAGATGAATTTTGCTGTTTTAGCTGTTTCAGCGATTTCATCGAAAATAGATTATAAGAATTTTGAAGGAACACGGAAAAAATGATATTGCTGATTCAACAATTATGTACTTAGGAAAAGTGTCCGACATGTTTCAATGTTGATTTTACAATCAAAATGTGCTAATTTAACCACCCCCGTGGCTAAATTACTTGTCCGCAATTGTAAAATGTACATTTGAAACATGTCGTACATACTTTTTAATCATTTCATTATTGTTAAATCAGTAGTTCGTTTTTTCCGTGAAACTGGATTTGGAAAATTCGACACATACTCTGCCATGCTAAGGGAAAACGCCGTATGAACCTTCAGGCGTTGCCAAATTTCCTTTGGTAAATCACGAATTCTCGGGACAATCTGTACATATTTTCCTTCCAATTTTTTATATAATTTTGTTAGCAATGTCGCCTAAAGTTTCTGAAAATTTCAAGGATAATTATTCATAACTTTCCTCTAAGATGAACATTTCATCGAAGGAAATTTGGCAACTCTCAAATGTTCATACGGCATTTTTCCTCAGCACGGCTATACTGCTGTCTTGGCTACGAGGGCAGCGTTGTTCCGGGAGGAGCGGAGGAGGAAGCCGGTGGTTCGGAGCCTCGCCGGCCGGGGTCAGAGTGGTGCTTGGGGCACCGCTACCCCGCTCGGGGCGGCGGATCTATTTTTAGACGGCGGCGACCGCTCCTACTCGACGGAGGGCGGCAGGGCCGGAGGGACTCCCAACTCCGGAGGGATGAGCCGGATCCCGAATCCCGCCTGGTAACGAGCCCCGAAAAACGGGTCAAGGACGTCCGAGTCGACTCCTCCCGCAGCGGGAACCTCGAAAGCGAGAGTGGAGAGTAGCCCCGCCACCCGCAGCGCCGCGTCCCTTGTCCCTCCACAGCTCTTTGTGTCGTATCCCCGAAAATTTTCCGGTAGCGTCGTGTGCTTTCCGATATATCGATTGATCTCACCGAAAAAAATAGGTGCTGCAGTAACATCCTGGATGCAAAAAAAACAAGCAGTAAGCTCCAACGCATTCGCGTCGGAAAGCGGCTCTGGCGACGGGGGCCCGTTCGCCAAAACTAATCGGAACTTTATGAATAAATTGCTCCATTTAAAAATCAAAACAATATCGAATTGCGATATATTACACGGATAAGATAGGGCTATGTCCTGTCGTAAGCGGCGACATAGAGTCGATGCCATTTCAATAATCGCCCCGATGGCCACGATAGTTGTTAGACGTTTACGGTTTCCTTGGTAACCTTTGTTTGCTATCAGCTGATATCGAGTAATATGCCTAGGAAGCTCCGACCACTGCATTCTTCCAAAAAACCGCGAAAACTTTAAAATTCAAAATTTCAAATTTTGAACGTAAAGTAAATTTTTTCCATCACGAGATTAAAGCACAGACAAATTTTGAATTATTGCCTGTGTCACCATGATTCCAAAAATACACTACACAACATAGCATTGGCTAACAATAAAACAATATGCAATAAAATAAAGTCATGACAAGGTACATAGTCGAAAATGGCGCCGATTCCCATCAACCAACGCGCGGTCTCTCCAATGTAACATGGTCCATTGATACTCCCCAGCTGGGACCGTCCGGAATAGCAGCTCTAGTGCAAGCACCAGAGCCGCTAAAATGTGCGACAACTTATGGATGTTGTCATTGCCACTCTGGCTTTGAAAATAACATCCGAGGATGTTACTTTTACATCCTATCATGCTACGTTAACTGCCAGAGTGTTAATGGCAACATTCAAGAGTTGTCGCACCTTTTTTAACAACCGTGACATCCGGGATGTTACTACAGCATCTTTTTTTTTTTTTCGTGTACCATATAAACTTATGGAAAAAGATCTATTATAAGCGTGTTCGCTGCGAACCACGCATCGATACTTCACCACAGCTCAAATGGGAAAATATCGATAATCGATCATTCACGCCTCGCCACTGAGGTTTTCCCTATTATGGTGGCCAGAGGAAGAACATTGGAATGGACCCAGAGTGTCTACTGAATTTTTATTTTGGAAATTCCTCATTTTTTCTGATGCTTTAGGGGCCGTTCAAGTATAACGTAATGCACTGAGGGGGAGGAGGATTTGAGCCACCGTTAGGGTGTGTTACAAGGAGGGGGAGGAGGTCAAGCCCGGCCTCTCGTAACAAATCAGAGCCACGGGGAATAAACTTTGAAAAATCCGTGCAAAAAATTGAAAATCCCGCCTTATTTCCCGAAAAATCTTTTCGGCGCGTAACCCAGCCTGCGCAACGCGCGTCACAGCGAAATCACTCCAAAAAACCCCCGAGTTATTATCAACTGTTTTCTCAGCGTTTTCTTGATTTCTTTTTAAAATTGGGTGGAGGGGTCAGGCCAGCATTACGAAATCCAAAAGGGGGTGTAGGGCTGAGTAACGGGTGCGTTACGAGGGGGAAGAGGGGGCCAAAATCGGAAAAAATGCGTTACGGAATACTTAAATGGCCCCTCAAATGAAATTTCCTGGGTTTCATTGCCAATAACCTGCCTGTCATTGGTTTGATATTACCAACTGACACGTCTAAAAAATTGAGTCAAATGCAGGGGAAACGCTTGAAGAACTTAGAATTTCCCGATTCATGACCGCATATCATGAAGTTTTTGTGATTTTTTCTGACGACGTCAACAGTGGCGTGGCATGCTTTGCGAGATATCGATTGATCTGTCATTTAAACCTATGGAAAACGATCGATCAACATGGTGCTCGCAGCGAACACCTTGATAATCGATTCTTCACCGTAGCTTCAAATGGGGAAATATCGATAATCGATCATTCACGCCACGCGACTGGACGTCAAATTTCCTCATATTTTGACTGATATTCAGTTCAGAGGACCGTGCAGCGATGTATGGCGAGGAAACTCGGAGGCTGAAAAGGAGCTGCGACTGAAGCGCTTTGCGACGGGCAACTGCAGTTGTGAGAGCGTAAATATTTGCAGTCTTGATCCTGCGTAGCGCCACCGCCATATGTTTGCTCTCGCTCGTAAAAGTGTCCGAAACGCATACTTTCACGGCTCTCGGCCAAATCCTCGCAAACACACCTTCAGCAACCGATGGGGCATCCCGGTGCCATGCCTCCGACCGCGAAAGAGCTTCACAAATCTCACCAGTGGACTTTCAAGAAAGCGTATCAGATCATCACAGGCTTAAAACAGGGGAAGGAAAATAATCGACAAAAAGTCGAATGTCGGCGAGTGGATTTAGTTTTCGACTACCTGCCAACCTCCGTTACAACAGAACGAAATTCTCTCCGGGCGACGCGACAGTGCATCTGCATTTGATGAAATCGTTGATTAGTAACACCATTCATTCAACTCATCATGCAGTGAATCTACATTTGGTTTTCATGCTGGCAGGATTGACAAATACACCCATATTTTGACCGCGTTTGATAGAAAGGAACCAAGCCACATCAGCTATTGCCAAATTTAACTGGCCAATTTAATTTTTTACAAAAGAATGTTTGTGCGGATTTGAAAATTTTAGAGAATTTTGTTAGTACGATGCGGGAAATTCACTGAAGTTTGCACGAGAATCCGCACAACCGTTTTCATGTAAAATATTTTAGCAGAAAGGAACCGCGACGGCCAGGAAAATTCGAGCTCCTTCGATTTATGCGTATGCAACACGGACGTCCATCAAGTACGAATAGTTGTATCCGAAGTATGAATAGTTGTATGCATCTGGAGTTGAAGGCGCTTGTGTTTGTTACATCTAGTTACACCTACCGGCTAAACTGTGGGCGGGCGTTTCTTTCTTGTAGTTTCAAAACTAGGTTGAATGGACCGCTTTTAGCAGAAAGGAGCCAAGTCACATCGGCTATTGCCAAATTTAACTGGGCAATTTAATCGTTTCAAAGAGAACGTTTGTGCGGATTCCTCTGGTAATTTTAAGGAATTTCCTTTAACTATTTAGGAAATAACCTTCATGAGGACCATAAGCGGACCCAGCATTTTGGTAACTCCGGATTTCCCCCATTTAAACCTATGTTAAAAGATCGAATTTTGTCGGAACACCAAGTCGATACATTTTCATAGCATTGAATGTAGAAAAACAATGTTGCCAATTGAAAAATTGAAAAATGGAGTTGAGATTTCACAACAGCGGAATGTAGATGTTTCTGTTTTGCTTAACTCTATCCATTTCACGTAAACGTAGATGTTGGGCGCCTACCCACTGCGTTAAAGCGGGTGAAAAATGACTGGAGCTGCGTCCCCCGGCGAAGAAGGGGCGGTTAACGAGGCACGGAAAATTGGGGTCGATGACTAATGACCGGGTTGATGCCCTAAATTAATAGGCCGAGTCATCGTCGACGCCTCATTGTCACGTTTGATACACCCGCATCCCACAGAATTTTTCCCGCCGCACAGTGGATCCAGTCAATAGCAGAAGTCGGACGAAATTTGGAAACTTCAAACGCTTATAACTTTGTTTATACAAGACTTTGAAGTTTTTAAAATGGTTTCATTAGTTTTCTCGTGAAATTTTCTCCAAGAATCATCCCTTAAAGTTGAAAATGTGACGAAATAGACATGACAAATTGCAGTTCCAGTCAAAAAATTAACGTGCGACCTCTCTAATGGACTCGATCCACTGTCCGCCGCCCCGAGTTTCCCGATTCACCCGCTAGGGGCGCTAGGGTGGAATTCAAATACCGCCGTAATGCCCGGAAGAGCAGTTAGATTTGGACCGCATTTAGCAGAAAGGAGCAAGCCTCATCAGCTATTGCCAAATTTAACTGGACGATTTATTTTTTTACAAGAGAAGGTTTGTGCGAATGGAGAATTTGCACGCAATTTTTTTATTGCTTCATCTGAAAGTGCCTAATGAGCTGAGTTCGCAACATTTTTCATAATTTTTTTCTGACATGGGAAATTGGAGAAAAATTGATTTGAAAGTGAGAAAATGTGCCGCCTTGTGACGTCATCTGGCGGCATTTCCCATTTAAACACATGTATTTTAGCAGAATCGGTTATTTTGTCATATCTCCTCTAATAATTGCTCAATTTATGAATCAAGGGTATCTTCGTGTTCAGTTCACTCAGAGGATTCCACTTAAACAGGAAATTCATCAAATTTCAGACCCTTGCAAATTCTCCATTCCTTTGACTTTAGGAAATTTGCTTCATGCTACGCAGAAACTTCACTGACATTTGCTAAAAAATCCGGGCAATCATTTTTATGTGCAAAAGTAATTTTAGTAGTTAAATTTAGCAATAGCCGATATAGCTTGGATCCTTTCTGCTTAACGCGGTCTATTTGAGGGTCAAAATAAAGTTGTGGGGAAACACTGAAAAGAAAACACATTGGATCTAGAGTCCAGACTCTTGAAAACATTGACAAGAAAAAATACTCTTGATTCAATCGGATTTTTGCTTGAATCAAAACGAAACGCGCTTAAATTGAGAGGCTTGGTTCTTGATTTAAGCTAGATTCTAATTGAATCAAGAGTACTTCTTCTTGTCGATGTTTCTAAGAGTCTGGACTCTAGATCCAATGTGTTTTTCTTTCCAGTGAATGGACTCGCAGGATTCCAGGAAAGCATTTAATGGAGAATTCCGTCCCTATTTCAAATTTTCCGGAGAATTTTAATTTTACTCGTCAGACTTTTAGAAAATGTTCAAGCTGTTCAGGGATTGACACATTTGCGCGTTACGCGTAACTAAGTCAAACCCTAAAAAGTCGCTTAACTGAGCCGGAGTTATGGTATTTTAAAGTTTTCCAATTCAAAGAACGTAATCTTGAGTAGAACTCATCGTCCTTTCTAGTGTATCATGTCATCTGTCTGCGATGTTCAGGGTACAAGATCACCGGTTTATAATACATCTGTATTCCATCTGCTAGCACAAAAATGAGCTGAACCGCTGGAAACTGATTATTTAGGACACTGCAGAGAGTTCCCATGAAAATCTGTTGACTCCAAGGATCTGGGTGTTTCGTTCGAAATTTTCAGACCACCCAGTGCGACACGCACACACACCCTCACACACCAAAAATATAAAAAATAAAATGACAAAGCGTGAATGATCGATTATCGATATTTCTCCATTTAAAGCCATGGTAAAGAATCGATTTTTAAGGTGTTCGTTGCGAACACCCTGTCTATCGGTCCGTTTCTACATAGGTTAAACGGCAGATAAATCGATATATCGTAAAGCACGTCACGCCGATGGTTGACTCGATTTGACAAAAATCGCACCACTAAAACCTTTGCCTCCGCGGACAGACCTTCTTTCCCGTAGATGGCCTCGCGAATCACGAGGGTAGTCTTCATATTTACCGCGCAAGTTATAAAGTCTATCGCGCTACCTTCTCCTTCAAAAATACGGCTCCGTCAAATAATTTGCCCCTCGCCGTGGTGTGACCCGGAAAATATGAGAGAGGGTGAGTTGGGGGGGGGGGGGTGGCAGCGCCTGGTGTCTAGCGACTAATTTATCTTGCATTATTTCACGGGCCACCGCGCCAGGAGAATCAGTGTCTCGGCTTATCAATTCTTTTCATCCCAGTGAATCAACGCCCGAAATAAGCCCCCGAACCCCGCGAAAACGGAGCCTTCCCCCCCCCCCCCTCGCGCAAATACCGCCTCTTCGAGCCCAGGTTGCCTAGCTTCACGGCGCTGCTCGGTCGATAATCTCGCGTAAAGAGACGGCACGCGAAAGTCTTCTGTACGTCGACGGGCTGATCACTGAAATTGATAGACAAAGGGATGGACAAAGAAGACGAGGGGCGAAAGGAGAGATTTTACCGGTGGGAGTGTGGGGTTGGTATGGACAAAGGGAGTACGTAAGTTCTGTTGGCCTCAGTCCATTCATGACGGGTGCTTATATGGAGAAAAAACAGCGGGCAGATTATTGAAATTGATAGACAAATTTTTTGAAAAAGAAGACAAACGGAATATAGAGCAATACGGGAGGTAGAAACGGATGGATAGATTAAAGAGGAGAATGATGAAATGAAAATAAGATCTCTTGTGGGTTGCTGCTACTTATTCCATGTTTTACTTCCTTTTTCCGTATATTAACCACCCGCTTCCGCCAAAAGGATCGCTTCACCATTAACTTGTCTTCTTCGTCTAAAGCTGTGTCTATCAATTTCAATAATCAGCCTGCTGAACTAGTTTAAAAAATTAAATGTTTACTACGGGAGAACCTTGAAGGGATTTCTTTGAGCGGCAAAGATTTGCGGTCAAATATTATGACTGCATCACAGGCGTGGAGCAAGTTGATCCACCGCGCTAAAAACGCCTTCAAATAGGGCTGATACTGCGCATACACCAGAGTTCGAATAGTTGTATCTCACGCATTGACTGATGCTGCTGGCTGCTGCTATACATATAATAACTGTTCGCAACAATCATCCTCTTCCAACAAGAGGATGGCTCCGCTTTCAATTTGTCTTCTGTGTCTATCATCAATTTCAAGAATCAGTCATCTGGCACACCGTGCGTTTTATCATTGTGTCTTTCAAAGGCACTGAGTTTTCAGATATTTTAAAGTTCCAACGCAAAGTTTCACATTTTTAAGATCATCGGATCCTTTCCACTAATGTCAAAGCAGACTTTTATTGCCGTGCTAAGGAAAAGGGGCGCGTGATCATTCGAATTTTGTCAAATTTCTCTCGAGACAGTACTTTTTTTGGGGAAAGTTAAGTATATTCTTCCTTGAAATTTCATGATTAAAATTGGAGCCTTGCCTTAAATTGAATTAAAACTATGATTGCAAAATGTGGTCCATTTACATTGTTGTAAATGGAAGAAAAATGGACTCCATTTTGCAAATAGGAACTACAAATTCTGGCTCAGTTCAAAAACAACGTGTATACCATTAATTTCTCCTGCACACGAGTTTTTTTTTACAGAATGAGCAGGAATTGTAGTTCCCAATGAACCACTAGACAAGGAACGTAGTTAGGAATTTTGATACATGTTTTCGAACCAAAGTTTCATGTAAAACACGATTTGTGCAACGAAAATTATGGTCATTAACTCAAAACTAAGATCTTTAATGTTTCTTGACGCGTGAATTCAAACCTCCCGCCCATGAAAACACAATCGTCTACGTGAGTCAAATCGCACACTAAACTTTACCACGACAATCTCTGCGATATAAAAATCTGGTAACCTCAATCTTGACGCATTGGCTCAGCTATAGCAAATAATTTACACTTTGAACGATAAAGGGTGGAAAATGACAAAATTACCATAATCAATGTAAAGTAAAACGTTAATATCTTTGTAAGGAGTTGATCTCAGTAATTTTCGATGAGAGAACCCTATTTTACGTGAAATTCTGGTTAAGAAACATGTACTAGAATGCTTAAATTCGTACCTTGTCTGGTGGTCCAATCTGCAGTGCTAGGGAAGAACACATTCGAGTAGTATGAACATTCGAGAGTTGCCAAATTTTCTTAGATAAAATGTTTTATTTTGAAGAAAGTTGTGGATATTTTTCCTTGAAATTTTCGGGAACTTCAGGTGAAATTGCGAACAAAATTATCTGAAAAATTGGAGGGAAAATATCTACAGGTTTTCCCAGAAGTTCGTGATTTACCACAGGAAATTTGGCAACGCCTGAAGGTTCTTACGGCGTTTTTCCTTAGCACGGCAGCATTCCGATTCATTCTTACGGCCCTCGACTAACGAGCACACCCCTTCTGACCCACCTGTCTCCGGTTCCGTTAAGCAGTAATACGTCCACATTGTAGTTCCTAATTGCCAAATGCGGTCCATTTACATTGTTTCTAATAGCGGAAATATAGTTTGCGGAACTCGCAAGAGTCACCATTCTGCCGTGCTAAGGAAGAACACCGTATGGGCATTCGAGAGTTGCCAAATTTCCTTAATTAAAATGTTTATTATTTAGGGAAGTTATGAATATTTTGCCTTGAAAATTTCAGGAACTTCAGGTGAAATCGCAAACAACATTCTCTGAAAAGTTGGAAGAAAAATATGTATAAGTGTGCCCGGAAATTCTCGTTTTAGAAATGGAAAATTGCCAAATTCGAGAGTTGCCAAATTTTCTTCGATAAAATGTTTAATTTTGTAGAGAGTTGTGGATATTTTCCCTTAAAATTTTCAGGAACTCCAGGTGCAATTGGGAACAAAATTATCTGAAAAATTGGAGGGAAAATATTTACAGATTTTCCCAAAAGTTCGTGCTTTACCAAAGGAAATTTGGCAACGCCTGAAGGTTCATACGATGTTTTTCCTCAGCGCGGCAGCATCGAGTGGAGCACTGGATCCTCGACGCGAGGGATGACCCAAGACGAGTGGTGAGGGGGCGGGAAAAATTAATGGGGGATGCGAAGCCTTGAGGGAGGCTGCGCCCGAGGGACGACCGGGGCCGGGGAGGTCGTTACTCGAAAGAAATATAAAGTCAATTAGGGAAGTCCGACTCCCAAGAAAACTGTCAACAAAGATACTCACATTAGAACCCGAGCCATCCGGATCCCCAATTCCCGAATGATTGAGCGAGGACTCAATCGATCTGATAAATTGATCCACCGCCGGGGCTAGGACCCCTCGAGATCCACCCTTCATTGTTGTCAGATAATGCTGAAAAAAGCAGCACATTTCCCCCATTTAAACCCGTGTAAAATATACGTTTTTATCGCAAAATCTGGCAACCCTGCTTTCATTGCGGAGACTATATATTCTACTGCTATGCTAGGGTAGAACCTTGTTTCGCAATTTACATGATGCCAAATACCTACAGGGTTATTCAAAAGTTACGCACCACTGGCCATAACTTTAGTTCTAATTATGATATCGATTTGCGGTTTGTGGCGTCCTTCCTCATATCGAGGGGGAAACTTTTTGAGGTACTTTTCAGTTCTTCACCCCCCCCCCCAGGGGAAGGGGGGCGGGGGGCAACTCAAAAATTTCAAATGGCAACCCCCATCATGTGATACATCGTTAGAAAGAGCATGAAAAAAGAAAATTTTTGGCGCAAACCGGAAGTCGATCTGACCCCCCTGTCAAAAGTTAGGGGGGTCCAAAGGTTATTTAGGGGGTCCGTACCTTCATTTTTTAGAGTAGCTTCGGCGGCTCTTGGACATACCGTTTCTCTTTTCAAAGAGTCCTCGAATACTCCAAGTCTGATACCGAAGTCTTCATATTGCCCCCGGGCCACCACAGCCCCCCCCCGTAGGGGGGGATGGGCCTGTTACAATGAAACATTGCATTAAAATGCGAAAAGTCACAGAAGAGCTTCAAACTTAGTATCAAATCCGAGTGGAACTTCTTGCCAATGTTAACGCAAACGCAGCCTGCGACTTTAAAGTGAGTTTTCAAAACTCTTAGCCCCCTGCCCCCCCCCTCATTTTTGGTTGCAGAGCGGGTAAAAACCGGGAAATTCACTACAAATAATGCCCGAAACTAATGTCCAACTTGAGGAGGACCCTTGAAACGTTGCGATCAGTCGGAGCATTGAAATACAAGGACTGCCACCCCCTTAAAGTACGGAAACATCCAAAACACCCCCGCTGCCCCCCTCATTTTTCGTTGCGGAGCGGGTAAAAACCGGGAAAATCGCCAGAAATGATGCCCCGGTTCTTACCAGCTCTGCAACGAAAAAAGAGGGGAGCAGCGGGGGTTTTATGGATGTTTCCGTCCTTAAAGTGGGCGGCAGTTCCTGTGTTGCAGTTCTCCGACTGAGCGCAACGTTTCAAGGGTTCTCGTCAAGTTCTACAGTGGTTTCGGGCATCATTTCTGGCGATTTTCCCGGTTTTTACCCGCTCCGCAACGAAAAATGAGGGGGGCAGCGGGGGTGTTTTGGATGTTTCCGTACTTTAAGGGGGTGGCAGTCCTTGTATTTCAATGCTCCGACTGATCGCAACGTTTCAAGGGTCCTCCTCAAGTTGGACATTAGTTTCGGGCATTATTTGTAGTGAATTTCCCGGTTTTTACCCGCTCTGCAACCAAAAATGAGGGGGGGGGCAGGGGGCTAAGAGTTTTGAAAACTCACTTTAAAGTCGCAGGCTGCGTTTGCGTTAACATTGGCAAGAAGGTCCACTCGGATTTGATACTAAGTTTGAAGCTCTTCTGTGACTTTTCGCATTTTAATGCAATGTTTCATTGTAACAGGCCCATCCCCCCTACGGGGGGGGGGGGCTGTGGTGGCCCGGGGGCAATATGAAGACTTCGGTATCAGACTTGGAGTATTCGAGGACTCTTTGAAAAGAGAAACGGTATGTCCAAGAGCCGCCGAAGCTACTCTAAAAAATGAAGGTACGGACCCCCTAAATAACCTTTGGACCCCCCTAACTTTTGACAGGGGGGTCAGATCGACTTCCGGTTTGCGCCAAAAATTTTCTTTTTTCATGCTCTTTCTAACGATGTATCACATGATGGGGGTTGCCATTTGAAATTTTTGAGTTGCCCCCCGCCCCCCTTCCCCTGGGGGGGGGGGGTGAAGAACTGAAAAGTACCTTAAAAAGTTTCCCCCTCGATATGAGGAAGGACGCCACAAACCGCAAATCGATATCATAATTAGAACTAAAGTTATGGCCAGTGGTGCGTAACTTTTGAATAACCCAGGTGTATCTTGAGGATTTTGTTTTTTACTTCATTAAAAAGATATAAGCCATTTGGTGTGTGTATGTTGGGTTGATTTGCTTCCTCATTGGTCGTTTGATTATCCAATCAAAAAACGTTAATGGAAACCCCCGAGAAATTGAAATTCCAAGAAATCGGAGAAAAAGACAAAAATCTGCATAAATCTTGATAAAACGGGATAAATTGGAATGAGTTGGGATGATCCGACGTGAATCGGGACTGGTAAGTATGAAACAGGATAGATAGAGATAAAACGGGATGTATCGATATTGAACTGTATAAAATGGAGGAATTTTAAAGAGAGGGGGATAATCAGTGTGAATCGGGATAGATAAAGATAAAACAGGATAGATAGGGACTGGTAAGTATAAAACATTATTTTTTTCATTAAGAAATATTAAAGCGACGGCACGGACACTACACTTTGTCGCCCCTCTGGCGTAAGGGCGTATTTTAAAAAATAACATGTTTACTATGGAAAGACCCTATATAGTTTCCTTTGAGCGGCAAACACTTGTGGTCCAAATTGAGTGCAAGTTAATCCAACTCGCTAAAAACGCCTTCAAATAGAGTCGATACTGCGGCGTACACCCGAGTTCGAATAGTTGCATCTCGCGCATTGACCAATGTTACTCAACACTCCGTTCAGAAGGTCGTATTTGTAGTCGTTCCTTGAACAGCTTTTTGCCGTAGGAAGGCTTCAAAAGGCTGATTATGAGATTAATTGATCGTACTCGATACATCAAGCGGGTGAGATTGTATCGATATTGATTGGTTCAAAACATAAACATAGCCTCAAAAGTCAATTGAGTATTCGAACGGAACGGGTTTTTAGTGATGGATTTTTGATTCGTATGAGTACTAATTGGCCAAGAGTAGTGAAATTGCTACGAAATCTCTCATTTTCAGCTTTACTGGCCAATATCTTAAAATGTTGGTTTGGGGTTATGTTCTACTGTTTTGAACCAAAATATACATCGAACCACTATCGAATACGAACCATAAGGTCCTGCAGTGTTGCCAACTTACGAGACTCCCTATTGAAGTTCTCGTCGATTTGGAACCACGACAGAGTCGCCAAGATCCCTGATTTAATTGAAAAAAAATCGAGGATGTCCGTTCCGCGCGGGGCGACTCCTTGGACCCAGAATCGGGATCGACGGTCTTAGGAAAGGGCGCGCCCTGGGAACGAGATGGTGGAGGGGGGGGGGGAGTCGAAGATTTATCGTCTAATTATGGCATAATTTCGGAATTAAGTGAGTGAGGGTTGCGGCTCTGGCCGTTAATTCCGAGCGGGTCAATAAATGACACCCTGATGAGGAACGCTCACCGCGGCCGAGGGTCCCCTACGGCGTTGCCAGATCTATGAGATCTCCGTTGCCTAGCTTATCTGGACGTATTTCTACCAAAGAGACCTATGTGGCGATGAGAAATGTGGGGTGGGCTCTAGAAATCTGGATAAGAAGCAATGTAAAAGTGGGCGTGGTTCCTTTTGAAGAATTGGCAAAGCGGGATATTGCATTCTATCAAACAGACCTATGTGCAGCTGAATGCGGAACTCATGAGCCGCGGGCACGGCAAGAGAGCCTTGTGGACAGGGCTCATGAGTTAAAGACTCCGCACGAGCCGCACACGTCTATCCCGATCCCGAATCTGTCACCGCTGACGTCACTGGCGCTTTATTATTCTCATTCACTCTTACGCAAGAGAACTAACGAGCACACCCCATATTTCTCACTTCCACATAGGTCTCTTTGGTAGAACTACGTCCATCTATATAAACTACGATTAGAAGAACGGCAGAAAAGGGAATTCGGAGGAACATGATGAAAATGATCGGATGCAATTACCGCGAGGTGGCAGTATCTTTTCGCCTCCGTTTCCCCGTCTGTTCGAATCCTTATGAATTACATCGATAGCATAAACCAAAAATTGTAGGATATGAAAGTCGTAGGCGAATAGTATAATCAGGCATTTTGTCAAATGCCTGGGCAAAAAGTCGAATATTCTCATTTATAGATTGAAAATATGATTATTTTCCGAATTTTAGACAAAATAACTAATTACCTCTGTGTAAACGAATTTTCTAAAAATATGTGCATCATACAATGATATTTTAAAACGGGTTTCAGCTCCTGGACAAACATTTATCTCGAAATTTGTAGCATGGATTAAAATACAGGAATTTTAAAATTTTAACATTTGAATCAATGAGAAGTATTTGAGCGGGAGGACCAAAGTCATGATATGATAAGTTGTTATTCCCATAAAATTGAAAACTTGGGAGATTTTCGTCATATTTGTACCAAATTTCGTACATTTTCAAGATTCACTGGAAAAAAACACATTGGATCTACAGTCCAGACTCTTAAAAACATCGACAAGAAAAAATACTCTTGCTCCAATCAGATTCAAGCTTAAATCAAGAACCAAGCCTCTTAATTTGAGCGGATTTCCTTTTGATTTAAGCTTAAATCTGATTGAATCAAGAGTCCTTTTTCTTGTCAATGTTTTCAAGAGTCTGGACTCTAGATCCAATGTGTTTTTTTTCCATTGTTTGCCTATCTGACTAGGGATTCCATAAGATGCCGGATTTGACTATTGGCCTGCCACATGGACAAAACAAATAAAAAGACACTAGACGGGAGGATGAGGGAAATCAATAAGAGGCAGACTCACAGTGAATAAATGCGTGGATATCTTGGAAACTCTCATATGACGGATCCGGTGGATAATGTATAATTTGGAAGCGTGCCGTTAGGCGGATAACACGATTTGATCTCGGATGCATGGGACCGGGCGCGCGACGCCTCGTAATTTCGTCGCATTATTCGCCTCTCGTTCTCTTTACGCACCCGGGCTCGCGCGGGCGCCGCGACGCCAGCCGACTCCGCTGCGCCGTCATCCGACGAATCAGCTTTTTCGACGCTGCATTTTAAAACAACTTTGATTGGATTTATTTACCGGCACCGACGCCGGCAAACAAACCGGAATAATTTTCCCCCGAGGCGTCGCGACGCCATTCCGCGAGCGGCGCGCCTTGTCGCCTGAAATTAAGACGGATTCCCGGCGAGGCGACGGAGAGCTGGTGCTTCCCTGCATCCAGATCAGGCTCACTTGAAGCCCGCCGCGATCGATGACGTCATTGCGCCGGATTCGTGAGCGATTAGGGTTTCAAGAGTCAGGCGCGTAGACCGATTGCACCGCGTTAGGCAGAAAGAAACCAAGGCACATCAGTTTGCCCTTAATTTGGCAATTTAATTATTTACATGAAAATGGTTGTGCGGATTTTTGTGCAAACAGTGAATTTTTTGCATAGTACGAAGCAAATACCAAGAAAGGTATTTGATTGGGTTCCTCCCGGAAGAAGACGGCGTGGGCGTCCAGTAAAAGGTTGGCGGGAGGGAGTGGAGGGGGAAATCAGGCGGTGTAATCTGCCCGATGGTTTGAGGGAGGATCCATTCCGATGGCGATTTGGAGTCGCAGAGCGCTCTGGTGCGCTGAGGTAGCGGCTTGATATATACATACGAAGCAAATTCCTTGACATTTTCAAAGGAATCCGCACAAATGTTCTCTTGTAAACAATTAAATTGCTCCGTTCAATTTGGCAATAGCTGATGTGGCTTAGTTCTTTTCTACTAAAAGCGGTCCAATTGTGCGGAAAAAGGGTTGGGAGGTTTACACCCATCTATCTGCCTCATTTTGTTTGCCCAATTCCGGAAAATTCTCATTTCTTAACAAATGTAATGAGCTGGTAGAATTTGCTGGCGGTGCAACATCCACCGAAAAAAAGAGCAATGGATTGTTGGATGATATGGTCATTATCAATTAATTTTGGTAGTGTCCCAACAAATTAGGTAACCAACCTAAATGTTGCGATACTGCCACAATGGATCACTAGACAAGGTACGAATTTAAGCATTCCGGTACATGTTACTTAACCAAAATTTCACGTAGAACACGATTCGCGCAACGAAAATTACTGAAACCAACTCCTAACGAAGATATTAACCTTTTCATTTCACATTGGTTACGAGGAATTTGAACTGCCCGCTCACAAGAAACTCAAAGCTCTACGTGAGTCAAATCGCGCACGACAACGGTCTCAGCAAGTTTCTTAATCGAGCAATATTCATTTCCCACCATGTGTTGTTCGAACTATAGGCAATTTGCTATAGCTGAGCCAAAGCGTCAAGATTGAGGTTGCCAGATTTTTACATCGCGCAGAGACTGTCATGATAACGTTTAGCGCGCGATGTGAATCACGTAGAGCATTGAGTTTTCATGAGCGGGTGGTTTGAATTCACGCATCAAGAATCATTAAATATCGTTGTGAGGAGTTGATTTCGATAATTTTCATTGTGCGCATCGTGCTCTACGTGAAATTTTGGTTACGGATCATATATCAGAGTGCTGAAATTCGTACCTTGTCTAGTGGTCCATTAATTCTAAATGCTCATACCATCCAACAAATTGGGGTATAGAGTTACAATTGAAGGGGATAATCCTGAACATTTTTTCTTCCATGTCAAATACAGAAGACTCAGGATTATTCGACACAACGCCAAATGACTAGAAAACCATCAAAACACTAAAAAATGACATTTCAGACTCATTTTGTAATCGAAAGCGGTAGCAGTAGGCGGAAAGTCTGAAGAAAACCTCACAACACACAGCAGACATTCACTGTAAAATAGTCTCTCACTCAGCAAAAATAGTGTTTCCCTTGATCCTTTGTCATGATTCAAAGACCGTTTTCAATTTTAGAGTCCGTGCAACTTTACAGTAAAGAAAGTGATATTTCTGTCAGTCAGTGACTCATTCATTGACTCAACTGTATTAACTTGCCCTCAAAGTAAAAGTTTTGCTGTCGATATGTTAAAACAACTTCCTTTTGAAAAATATCGATATCAAAACGTGTGCTTGAAATAAAAACAAATGTGCCCAGGTCGATAAAGAACACGCTGATTTAAAAAAAAAAAATAAATAAATAAATAAATAAATAAATAAATAAATAATGAAAAAAAAAAAAACCGTTCCATTATTTTCAAGTTGCGCGAACTTGATTGAAATAATACAGTTTTTTAGTCAAAAGGGATGAATCTAAGGTGACACGGTTCTTTTGGAATTAATACCTATCTTTCAACATGCAGAAACGTCAAAATTAAAAAAAAACCTCCCCCAAAATTCCACCTTTAAATCCAATTAATCCTATCAAAAGCGAGGTTCATCATTAAATTGTGTGGTGAGATAGTCAGTGCTATAGATATACAGTGCGGGATCCACACTACCATGCTAAGGAAGAGCGCCATCAGAATCATTAAGCGCTGCCAAATATCCTTCGACAAAATAAGAATTTTCAGGAAAATTGTGAATATTTCTCTCCAGATTTTTCAGAGGTTTTCGTTCGTAATTTGATCTAAAAAGTCTAAAGATTTCCGAGGAAAAATATTTATAGTTCTCCCCTAAAATGAAGATTTTCTAGGAACAAATTTGGCAACTCTCGAAGGCTCATACGGCGTTTTTCCTTAACACGGCAGAACAGAGCTTGGTACCCGTTAACACAATCACGTAAAAAGCTACCACCAAAAAATGTTGTACATCAACACATTCAAAAATCATCCTCAAAGCTCCTGAATTAGGTAGATTTCGACACACGAATTCGTCAAAATTTCCCCCATGCATAATTGAATATCGACGGTGAAACTACCAAACCACGTATCTCGGTTTGCGACGTCGTAGACTTCCTGTCATTCTTTATTTTTTAAATGAAAAACTGCTTAACGTCCAGTCTTGAAAATTTCTGTGATTTTTCCTCTTTGTGCGGAGAAAATTCTGTGAAAATTTCAAGGAATGATATTGATTTGGTCTACTTCAAAAAAATAAAATGCGAGCGTAGATTTTTAAACACCAAACGAGATACGTGGTTTGGTAGTTTCACCGTCGATATTCTCCCCTCCAGCTTTCCGAATCCAAATCCTCGGGACGCTACAGCATGGGATGGAGCTGTGCGTGCAAAAAGTATAACGCGAAGATTTGAGAGTTTTAATGAAACACTGCACGTTTGCGGCGAGAACTTTATTCCTTCTATTTAATTTGTCGGTGCTCGTCCCGACATGCGCTTCGTGACTGTCACGAATCAAGGGATAAGAGAGCATCTTTATAAACCACCGCACAGTGGAGCGAGTCAAGGGGGACGTCGGATCCGACCGGCGCAAAAAGCGGCCCTCTGTGGATAAAAATAAAAAATTCAAAACTCGACATCTGAATATTTTTATTTGGAGTTTATCATCTAAAAGATATTTCTGACTACAATCATGATTCATTTTCAAATTTTTCGCCCAAAATTAGTTCAAATTTGGCTGGAAAGTGGACGGAAAATGGGTCGAGAATCACTGGTCCATTAGAAATACGTGGGAAAAAGAAGTGAACTTCAAGTCATATTTGAAGTTAAAGTTTGGGTATTTCACGTTGCTTTTACATTGTTTGCATGGGGCTGATTCGAGGTTGCCAACTTCAAATGAACTTTTCTTGAATAATACGCATAAAATCCTGAGATATAACATTTTCTCATTCCACGAGTGTTTTACTTTGATAGTGCCAAAGGGTGTTCCTATATCGGTGCCACTATCCTCATCATTTAAAGTTAAGTGTCTTTTACCGAGTTTTGTCCGCATCGTTCATAAGGATGCCGCCCTGTTAGGCGACAAGGCGTGATAATCGACCATATCGATATTTTCCCGTTGAAAACCATGGTAAAGAATCGATTATTCAGGTGTTCCTTGCAAAAGCCTATTTTTCTATAGGTTTGAAAGACAGATTTGTCGATTCATCGCAAAGCACGCTACGCCACTGGGTTGGCACACTATGGAAACACTGGGGGAAAAAAGTTCTTGAATCCGTAGTGCTGTCTCCTAAAAAATTTGACGAGAAAAAATACTCTTGATTCAATTTGCTTGAATCAAAAGGAAATCCGCTTAAATTAAGAGGCTTTGCTCCTGATTCAAGTAAAAAACCGATTGAATGAGGAGTATTCTTTTTGTAAAATCTTGTAAGAGTCTGGACTCCGGATCCAAGAGACTTCTTTTACTAGTAAACCTTGAAGGTTTGTACTTTCGTTAAAACAATACGTATAGGTTCAAAGTGATTCCGTTGATTTTGCGCTTTCATTTAAATTTTCTTCAATTAATATACCTTAACCGAAAAAAGATATGAAAAAGCTAATATAAAATTTGAATTGCAGTAAAATATGTCTTGTTTAATGTCCAATCTCTCCCAATAGATTTCTCCACTGTGCGTTGATTTCTTCCCTTCTAATCTGGTATCACGTATTCTTCGAGCAACCTACAGTGTAATATTTGAATTTTAGGGTTTGTGGATGTGTTGAATCCAGAATGATAAACAATTTGATAAGATATGCTACTATTCGAGCGTAGCAGTCGTGATCTGGCCTAAACAACTTTTTAGAGGCGATTTTAGATTTAAATGCTCCTTTGCGCTCACGATAATTCGTTTCGTCTGACGTTGATTCCTCAGCATTCAGCGAGTTTTATTAGATAATTTGCTAGCATTTGGGGAAAATAACGTCGACCTTCGAAATCTCGCCCCGAAAATCTTGCTTCACCCGATTACATCGCAGACTGATAGCGCGGGGTCACTGAAATATATCGATGGCTGAAGTGCAACACCAAATGGATTGCATTTAGCAAAAAGGAACCAGAGCTGTTACAATGTTATGCAAAGTTTGCTTCCTCACAATGGACCACTAGACAAGGTACGAATTTCAGCATTCTGATACATATTTCTTAACTAAAATTTCACGTAAAATACGACGCGCACAACGAAAAGTACCGGAATCAACTCCTTCCAAAGATATTTAATGATTCTTGATGCGTGAATTCAAACCACCCGCTCATGAAAACTCAATGCTCTGCGTGATTCACATCGCGCGCTAAACGTTATCATGACAGTCTCTGAGATATACAAATCTGGCTACCTCAATCTTGCCGCTTTGGATCAGCTGTAGCAAATTGCTTATAGTTTGAACAACACGTGGTGAGAAATGAACATTGCTCGATTGAGAAGCTTGTTGAAACCGTTGTAGTGCGCGATTTGACTCACGTAGAGCTTTGAGTTTCTTGTCAGTTGGCAGTTAAAATTCCTCGTAACCAATGTGAAATAAAAAAGTTAAAATCTTCGTTTGGAGTTTGTTTCATCAGTTTTCGTTGCGCGAATTGTACCCTACGTGGAATTCTGGTTAAGAAACATGTATCAGAATGTTCATACCCCTGTCTAGTGGTCCATTATCTAAGAAATCTCCCAGAATAGCAAATAGATTTTGCTTTCCACCAAAAAATTGCTTATTTTAGAGGAAAA